>NC_141693.1:561287919-562602419 GCF_964263255.1 Lissotriton vulgaris
CCAAAAACACTGAAAAAAGAACTGCCTAGGCATACCCTTTTAGGAAAGAACACAATGTTGGCAGGGTGGTTTATGTCCAGCTCCAGTAAACTGTACTGAGGTCTTTCATAGCTTGCCAAGGAGAAGACATGGCATGCTGAGGCTCCCGTGTAGATGGAGATTTATTAGTCAAGCTTAATGTCTCAGAATCTCATGACTCTTTTATAATTCTCATCTTTTGTTTATGCCTATATTACCTTATTATTCTCACTGAGCCCAAAGGAAACATAAATCTGACAAGCAAGTTACATTTTCTACTCAAACCAGTCTCCCACCAGTAGCTTACGTGTTTTGTGTGAGTGTATACCCTTATGTACAATTTCCATGCAGTCGTCCAGCGAAATGCATTTGGCATCATGTGCATAATTTTCATAAAACTAATGGTTATTGAGCAAAGAAAAAGTTTCATGATTTCACAAACCCCTTCAAATGTGAAAGAATCTTTCTCTATAGTACATGTCAGCCCTGTCAGGAGGTTTCTCAAGTAGTAGGGTATGCTTTAAGGCAGCAAGAGTGTGTCTTTGAGGTGCTAGCCTGGTGTGAACAGATAGCGCCATGTCGTGGAGGATACAGCACTAGTCTTTGCATTTACAAATGATTTTAGTCATTATTTGCCTATCCCATGCCTCAAAATTCTATACAGTGCTGAACGTAAGCTGCTCTGACTCTCTTGGGCCTTCTATGCACTATACAGACATATTCAACAAATACATACATAAATTGGTGTAGAGCAATTGGAATTCTTTCTAGAGTAGTTGATTAAATATGGTAATAAGGTACTAGTTTCCTTCCAAGGTATAACATTCTCCCCAAATGACTCCTATTCCCCATCCTCCCCTTTTCCCTAAGGTCTCAAAGTACCCTTCGGTGCGAGAAGGCATAATGTTTGCTCCATATAGAATAGTAACAATAAATACGTGATTAAACAGGGCTGTCTGCCTGCATGGCATTTAATAGAAGAGCACCAGAGTAGCTATGACCCAGACCTTACTTCTTCCATGAGTGGAGTGGGTGAAGAGCAGTGTAAGCTCTTTACAAACTGTATCTTAGTATGAATGATTCAGTCCACTAAATAAACAATGGTTGAGATAGCAAAGCAGTTGTCTGACAGAAGACATGTAGGACTTTGCTGTAGGCTTCATACACCACAAACCTGTCACTCATCTTTAGTCCATGGCCTGTCTTTTTGCCTTAGGAAAGTGCATATTTATACTCTTATGAGCCATTAATGTATTATGATTCATCATAGGAAGTGGAGGTGCACACATCAGACACTGCCCAACTGATTAACCTCGGGTCCACAATTCAAAAGAGGCAGTACTAGCCTTGACTATTCGAGCATTGATGAGCAGAACCCACCATATGTGGATGATGGACTGATTCACCAAAGACCAGAACTCTCCTTCCTGTATCTGACTCCCACTCCCCTTTCTACATCCCAGTAAGTATTCAGGATTTACCAGGTAGATGAAGGGATATGGTAGAGGTCTTAAATTCTCTTAGAATACAATTCTCCAGGCTCAAAACTTTCATTTATCAAGTTTTTTCTTCTGGGGCAGGGAGCCTACTTTTACCCGAATTGAATCAATAGATTAATATGGTAAGATTGACTAAATTATGAAGGAAGGAAAGTCAAATAATGCAGCAGCAGTATTATTTCGCGAGTTTGACTTTTTTAATTGGTACTGGTAAAACCAAAGACAAAAAACATCACACGATAGACATGTTAGATGGCCAACATGAACTTAGTAAGATGACAAGAAAAACCAGCAAGCAAATATTAATAATGTGATATCTCATAATTCCAGATTATACAGAAGACCACATCATTATAAGGGGACAAAATAGAGCACATCATCACCTACTTCCAACCATCTGAAGATAATCAGAACAAACATTACCGCTCTGAAGCATGACATGATAGAATCGCGACAACCAGATCCCCCCAGTCGTCGCACCCCCAAAAGAAAGAGAAGCAGACGGGAAAATATAAAATGAATAAAGTGAAATAGACACACAATTGATGGATAGAATGCAGAACAAATCAAAAGATTCACCCTCAGTCAAGAGATCTATGTTAAATCCATCATTCTTTTGCTCACCATGCCACCCCAGATTGGATCTGGCAATAATCAAATCAGACTTGACATTGTGCATCATGGGAACAGTCCAGATCAAACTGCACAGCCGGGCCCTCCCAGTACCGGAAACAAGCACCCTAGGACAGGTTTCAGGGTTGCACCCCATCTCAGCCAGGATAGCTTGAATCCAGTTGCACATTGAGCCCGGGACCCACGTCTGGGAATACCCAGTGCACGTAGGGCGAGAAAGCAAAAGACACACAAGTGATGGACAGAATGCAGAACAAATCAAAACATTCACCCCCAGTCAAGAGATCCGGGTTAAATCCATCATTCTTTTGCTCTCCATGCCACCCCAGGTTAGACCTGGCCATATGCAAATCAGTCTTGACTCTGTGCCTCATAGGAACAGTCCAGCCCGTACTGCCAAGCCAGGCCCTCCCTGGACTGGAAACAAGCATCCTAGGACCGGTTTCAGGGGTTCACCCCTCATCAGCTAGGCTAGCTTGAATCCAGTAGCACAGTGAGCCTGGGACCCACGTCTGGGCACACCTGGCGCACTTAGGGCGAGAAAGGAAAAGGCACACAATTGATGGACAGAATGCAGAGCAAATCAAAACATTCACCCCCAGTGAAGAGATCTGGGTTAAATCCATCACTCTTTGGCTCACCATGCCACCCCAGGTTAGACCTGGCCATATGCGAATCAGTCGACCCTGCGCCTCATGGGAACAGTCCAGCCCAAACTGGCAAGCCAGGCCCTCCCTGGACCGGAAACAGGCATCCTAGGACCGGTTTCAGGGTTTCAGGATAGCTTGAAACCAGTGGCGCAGTGAGCCTGGGACCCTCGTCTGGGCATACCCGGCGCACTTTGGCGAGAAAGCAAAAGACACACAGTTGATGAACGGAATGCAGAACAAATCAAAACAATCACCCCCAGTAAAGTGAAACCAATTACATACCACAAGACAGTTACATCACTGTAACAGTAAGATAGACATAGAAACCTTAATCAGCTCCTTCTCCACCCACACATTCAACAACCACAATGTGCCTATATATAGGCTGTGTCTACTTTTTAATAGAGTCAGTCCAAGACAGTTGAACCAAAATAAAGGACAGAATAAGCTACGAAGAAAGTCTTGGCAGGAAAGATTGGGGTCAGTTTGGTGTCACATACTAGATAAACAAGACAACCTCATAACTGCTCAGGGCACTGGTGGTCCGGGTCCAAGAACTGGTTCCCACGCCTACTCAAAAATGTTCAATTGATTTTTAAGTTTGTACTAAGCTAATTCAAATGCAGTGATTCTTACCAACTCAACCAACCACTCCTCTTGCATAAGTAAGGCCTGAGAAATCAAGTCTCAGGTACCACTAGCGATGTCTGCTAAGGGTGCCTAGGTTTGGAGGGTACCACTAATCTGACTTGTCATGCAGCAGCCCTGGGCAAACTGAGGGAGCCACGATATCATCATCTATGGTCAGCAGAGTCAACTATACTGTTGTACAGTATGGGAAAAGCCTGTGGCAACCACCGAGTATTTGGATAAGAGCATCCCCAACAATCAGAATGATGCAGCAGCCCTATTTTGTGCAAATGGTATGGGGGCCAGTGCCAGTTGCGGAAAGCTTTATTATCTCAATCTTGCCTCTTGGAGAAGACAAGCATGTGACGTGAGCATGACTGACCACTCATCTGGTGTGTAGTCTTGATGAAGTGAAGTTAGCTAGACAACTCTAGTTGCCAACTGCAGGGGACAGAGTACAGGAATTCTATAAACATCCATTTAGCACCCAGAGCAGAAGTCCCCCACATTTTTAACATAAATCCTTATAGGGAAAGGCTAACAGAAATTGGGCCCCTGTCCAGTCAGCCATGGAGACAATGAGCAATAGGGACAAACCCCCACTACTGCGTCTGACCAAGACTGAATTCAAATATCAGCTCCTGGCAGGATTTTATGGTATCACCTGAAATAAGATCATCTCTTCTGCTATACGGCTGAGTTCCATGCTTCCCAAAATGGAGGAGAGTCGATCACAGTCAGACCACATAATGCTACAAAGGTGCCAAGTGGAACCACAGATCATTTTTTAAGAGTTTATGTGCTGACCATCCGCAAGTATCATTGCTTTAACAACCGGATTACCCATCATCAATGATGGGGATTTGTATTTGTACAAATTATTGTGAATGAGATTGCACAACAATAATTTACATTCATTGGCAGCCCATACTGAAGACTGCCTTGAGCACGACTACAACCATGTACAGCAATTGCAACGGTGGAGGGAAAGTCATTAGGATCTGGTATGCTATGAGCAATCATAGACACCCAATTGTGTGTGTGTATAACTTTTCAATCGTCAGTCTCAGTCTCAAGCCAAATCAGTGCGGGAGAGAATCGATTTAGGAGTCATTATGGCCACCATCCCAAAGACATAGTCTACGAATTTGATAATCTGCACGCCACCTGATAGGGAGAGCTAAAGACCATCTGCTAGAATCAGCACAGGACTTTATCATATTCCACCATTGTATCCAAGACCAATTGAGAAGAATAGCCTAGTACTGCATACTTTTTGGGCCCACTTCATAGTAGAGCCGGTAATACTGGTTGCACAAGTGGGAAAAAACATTTGCATTGCCTCATATTTTTCCCAGTTCACCATATAGACAGAAAATAGTGAAAAGGAATCCCTCAATCACTTTAATGCTTTTCTGCAAATGCCATACGAATATCATTAGAATGCAGTAAGAATGTTATGGGCCCTCAACTAGAGGAACCACCTGTATTTGCATGTAGGACCAGTGGTCGAAGTGGGCGGGATCGGCAGGGCACGGCGTGCCCCAACTTCTTTAATTTCATAGAGTTCATTCCCCTACTTTATTTTAAACATGCTTCCAGAACAGCAGAAATCACCAAGGGGGATAGTTAAGGCTCAGATTTTGGGGACGGCGGAACGGGCAGAGAAGGAAAAGGGCTCTGTCTTTTCCTTTGTGCACACTGAGAAGACCAGGACAGTGTCCAGTTTGCCTGCCGCTGGTAGCCACCCCCCTCTCTTTGTTTCCCCTCTTCCCTCTCTTTCTGTGGCGCTCCTCCTCATTTAGTGAAAACTGAGACTTCAAGAAACGGGTATTACCTTCTCTTTACTCCTTTCATTTATTTGCTCCCCTGTGAAATTGATTAAAAAAAGAAAAACACTTTTGCTGGAAACGTCTTTTTCTGACATTTTTCAATTTCTAAGTGCAGCCTCGGGGTGGAGAGAATTAAAACATTCAACATAAGAAAAATAACTAACTAAAGCAAGACAGTTGCAAGGTGGCCAGATTGATTTATTGACACCTAAACTCATTAGCGCCACTTTGCAGTGTTTGCCAGTGAAGCACTACTTTTGTTTTCTCATCTCTTCTTTGCACAGCATTGCTTTCCTTGGGTGGGAAAGAGCACTATTCCTGGACGTACTAAAATACCTGCTTGATGGGTGAATTGGGAAACAAAATGTGTACTGCTGCTCTGTGTTCATGAATGTGGTCTTTTTAAACCATACTGCTTACGTTTTGTAAGTATATAAGCAATGGGCATTGAAACGGGTCACTTCAGGGCCCTGTAGTCATGGTCTTAACTTTTCAGGCAAAAGCACTTACTAATTTCTGAATAATGAGCGTAAAAAGAAAAAGGTAACCATGTTTTCTTATGCTGATGACACTCAAATCATTTTCTCTCTTTCGTCTAATCAGCACTCCCCTTCCTCTTCTCTTCGTTCTGGACTTACTGACATCGCCAATTGGATGCTGACAAACAAACTGAAGCTGAATGGCGAAAAAACGGAGCTACTCCTGTTTGGGCCGGACTCCGCTCTCTGGGGCCCGCAACATTGGCCTCAGCAAATTGGACCATTTCCGGCCCCAGCAACTACAGCACGCAATCTCGGGGTTCTCTTTGATAATCAGTTATCCATGAGACAACATGTGGTCAAAGTCTCAGCCACCTGTACTACCATCATAAGGTGGCTGAGGAAGATCACATGGATGCTTCCTCCAGACACCCAGAAGTCAGTGGTCCAGGCCCTAGTGACATTGCGGCTGGACTACGGTAATGTACTTCTTCTGAGTGCCTGCAAGGCGGTCACCTGGAAGCTCCAAGTGGTTCAGAACATGGCTGCCCGTCTACTTTGTAATTTGCCTAGAACAACCTCAGTCTCTTCTTCCCTGCGTAGCCTGCATTGGCTGCGCATAGAATCTAGGTCCAAATATAAAGCACTATGCGTTATGCACCGTATCAAAGCTGGAAAATCCCCTCACTATCTATCCACCTTAGTCCATCAATATTGTCCTTCCCGCACCCTTAGATCCTCCACTCACTGCAGATTCTCTGTCCCCCGTTTCAAGCGTGCTAGAGTTGGTGGGCGCTCTTTCTCCTACCTGGCACCCACGCTCTGGAACTCGCTTCCCATCCCTTTGCGGTCTGAAACATGTTATCTTAAGTTCCGCAAAGGAGTGAAAACCTGGCTGTTCTCTTTGTAACTTGTTCCTTGCACTCCCGTTTGCCCTCTTTTACTTCTGTTCTTCTAGCGCCGGGAAACCCACGGGTAGCTGCGCGCTCAACAAAATCAGATATAATAATAATAATAATGTTGTTCCTGCTTACATTTCACATGCTTTATTTAATCTTGCATTCCCTATGAGTGTTTGCTTTTTCTACAAAGTTGTTAATTTTTTTTTAGGCAGGATATTGCTCTTGTCTAGTGCGTAATTTGAATTGAGTCACATCCAGGTGTTTATAGCGGATCAGTGCAGTGCGACAGTATGGTGTTCAGTGGGGGAGAGGATGTGGCACTATGGTCAGAGATTCTGAATTTGGTAATGGGGGACCAGACTCAGCCTTCATGACCAGTCCACCAGACCACTTCCCGTGAGGGAGCACATTCCCATGCTAGATCTTAGAAGGCCCACAAAATATTAAAAGCCCTGGTGTCTTAGCACCTGCAGGAGGACCCTAGCAGTGGCAAGTGTGGGTTAACCTTGAAGGGCTGTCCACCACAACTCATTCTGAAGTTCACCTCCAGTCTTGCAAGCAGGCCTATGAAGCAGCACACCATAGAGTGACAGTGACTCTGTCACTGAGGTCACAGGACCCTTGAGCAGGGTGGCTCTTGGGCAGTGCAACCGCACCAGATGCTCACCAGCCGCGGTCCACACAAGTAACAGTGGTGGGCAGAGGGATGATGCAGAGGTAAAATTAAATAAATAATTAATGTACCCTCAGGAACGTCCATCGAAATCCCCCCGTACCCGGCCCCAATGCCCCACCACTGTTACCTGCTCCGACAGCGGCTGGCACTGACTTCAGACTGGGGTGTCGTGTTTGCAAGTAAAATATGGTTTTAAAAACACTTGCTGCCTCCTTCCTGGCTTCCAACAATTTTCAGCAACAATAAAAATGTCATGATAACTCCAGTGATTAATGTTCTTTATAGCGAGAGATAATGTTTTGTCTAGTGGACGTTTTGACTCATCGAAAGGAAGTGCAGAGGGTTAATGTGCCTGCTGCTAAGAACATGTACCATGCAGATTTCAAAGTGCATTTAATGTAAATAGGTCAGTGGGTTACTGCTTTTGTCAGAGAGACCCTATTGTTACTTGCAGTTAAGTTAAAATCCTAACATAGAACAGTTATGTTATGTTAATTATTTTATTAAGCGCAACTGTTACCCTTGGGTGTCCTGGCGCTAACTGCTGCCCTGATGCAGAAAGAGACTGAGGAGGAAACTAAAACAGCCAGGTCTTAAGCATTTTCCTGAATAACAGCGAGTCAGTGCTGTTCCTCAGATGTAAAGGAAGCTGGTTCCACGCCTTTGCAGCACCTACCAAAAAACGTTTCCCACCCCAGCGTGCTCAGTGAGCTATTAACTGTCATGTAACAGCTGCATGCACACTGCAAGGTATAAATTAGTGTTATGTTTTTTCCCTAGTCTTTGATTATCCTAATGTTGCAAAAAGGGTTCATTTGGGTAGAAATCAATTCTGATTATTAAAGAGAACCCCCAACCATGGTATTAAGTTTTAAATTCTGAGTTTGTGTTTCTCCAGACAAATCACTATTAAACTATGCTGCCTGCTACTCGATGGTTGTCATGTGACTCTCACACCTTGAAGTCCTTTGTCTCATGCACCATTTCCTATACAGTGATTTACGCACATACGATTGATTGTCTCTTTGTAATATGTGTGGTGCAAAGTGCTCTGACACCCTACACTGGTATTAGTGGTGCTGTAAATTTTCTGATGCCTTAATATTTTGAAATCTTTACACATGCTAACAGACTCTGGAAAGATTTTTCTTTACTAGTACCAGTGGAAGATACAACTGCATTAGTGAAAAAGGTAACCAGTCCACCTTTGCAAAGGGCCCTCCCTTCACAGCAGCATAAGTCAAATTTTTTGTAACTTTTGATTTGTTTGAGCTATAAACAATTTATTAGTTAAAATCGTCAGATTATGCAGCAGATGATGTATTATGTGGCGAATATGGCAGAGCCATAATTATGTGGAAAACATTTGCAAACTAGAATATTTTGACATTCATGTTTGAGCTGCTGTTGTGGAAAAAGGGAGGAGAAGTGCTGATGAAAGAAACTCCATGGCTGGGAGACAAATGGCTTGTGATTCCACTTTTAAGGATATTTGGGGCATTCTGTAATTTAAAACGTATCCTACTTTGTGAATGTATTTTAATGTCAATATATCATATTAAACCTTAAATAAACATGTGTATCCACTGGTTAAATTAAATAACGTAATAAGCTGTAACCGGTTAGTGAAATGGGAAACAAATACAAAAAATTGGGATATTTTGCTCTTTCTGCCACGCCTCTGCCTCTGCCCACTGACCCAATCCACGGGTTATTCCCGCCCTCTGATTCTCCGCCCACAGTTCCCCTACCCCCCCTCCCCCCTTCTTCGACCGCTGTGTAGGACTAATGGTCGCCGCCAATGGTTCTAATTGCAGAAGAAACAGGAGCGAGGATTAGGGACAACCCTGTCTCATGCCGAATTTAATAGAAAAGGGACCGGCCTGTTGCAAAACGCCTCTGGAGTTGATTTGCAACCCTTGAACAACGGTACTACCACTGGCCGGTGAAAAGTAGAGTCTTCATCCAAACCCAATCTGTACAATATCTGATAGAGGTAACCCTACTCAGCCGAGCCACATGCATTTTCAGCATCAAGAGAAAGTGCCAGCATTTCGTTCTTAAGGCCACAAGATTCCCATAGCAGAAGGGCCAGGCTTCAAGATGATTTCTACAGGAGCGACTAGGTTGGAAGCCCTCCCAGGAATAATGAATCCAGGACGGATATCTTAATATCAGATACAGGTTGATAGGCCTGTAATCCCCACAATACAGAGGGACATTTCCACCTTTGGGGAGGGGGTGATTATGGTCCTACTGAAAATAAGATGACCCAGTGTTTTGGGCCTCCTTAAAGACATCGTACTATATAGTAGCTATTGAGACAATGCAGGTTTCAAAACATTCTCCTTGACAGCTGATACCTGCTCCTGTGCAGAACCATACAGATCTTCATAGAAGGGAGCGAAAGCCTCAAAGATTCTTTCCTGATGTATAACGAGAAAGCCAATGGCACCATACATTGCTAGAATAGTCAGTGGAGGTTCCCATTGTAACAACTAGAAAGCAAACATCCTACATGCCTTTTTCCTTAGGCTGTAGTGCTGACATTTCAATTGCATAAGAGCCTTTTCAGCCACCATGGTACAAAGCGCGATGAGAGACTTCTCAACTTTCACACTTCCAGGTGAGGGAGGAGTAGAGAGATGGTGTCTATCCTACAGTCTGACGTCAGTGATGCAAAACTGTCTTCTAGCTGGATTTGTTCAGTGGAGGACCTTTATCTGGCTATAGCCAAATCCTCCATGAGCATATTCCTCCAAGTCACTATTAATGCCACCAAGACCGTTTGTGTCAAGGACGTGCTAGTTCGGAGGTGTTTCTTGCCCTGGAAGCTTACATTTAGATGCCTGCATTCTCCAATATTGTGTAGGAGAGGAGACATGGCCCACCATGATGTCCAACTGTATATGAAATTGGAGAAGTGTAGCGGGTGCGCACACCGCTTCCGTTAAAGCCCCTGAAGAGAAGCAGATGGAGCTTCGAAACGCGTCGGGCAGATCCATTACGGAGCGGCGTCTACAAGCGGATCCCCGTCCTCACCTACACATAAATAAAGCTGCTGCTCGCGTGCTACTCAAGAGGTGGACAACCTGGAGCGACAATTTACACGCGGCAGTCCAGCCGTGGAGTATGCACCACCCCGTTAACGTGGGGGTCACGGCAGTGAAGTAGCAGCCGTACATGGGATCGAGGACGGACCCACTTGTGGAGTCCATACAGGACTTGATTGTGTGCTTTCCGTACTACACTTCCCAGAAGTCTCATTGGAGCCTCCCATCAGCGGGTGAGTTATATGAAATTGGAGAAGTGTAGCGGGTGCGCACACCGCTTCCGTTAAAGCCCCTGAAGAGAAGCAGATGGAGCTTCGAAACGCGTCGGGCAGATCCATTACGGAGCGGCGTCTACAAGCGGATCCCCGTCCTCACCTACACATAAATAAAGCTGCTGCTCGCGTGCTACTCAAGAGGTAGACAACCTGGAGCGACAATTTACACGCGGCAGTCCAGCCGCGGAGTATGCACCACCCCGTTAACGTGGGGGTCACGGCAGTGAAGTAGCAGCCGTACATGGGATCGAGGACGGGCCCACTTGTGGAGTCCATACAGGACTTGATTGTGTGCTTTCCGTACTACACTTCCCAGAAGTCTCATTGGAGCCTCCCATCGGCGGGTGAGTTATATGAAATTGGAGAAGTGTAGCGGGTGCGCACACCGCTTCCGTTAAAGCCCCTGAAGAGAAGCAGATGGAGCTTCGAAACGCGTCAGGCAGATCCATTACGGAGCGCGTCTACAAGCGGATCCCCGTCCTCACCTACACATAAATAAAGCTGCTGCTCGCGTGCTACTCAAGAGGTGGACAACCTGGAGCGACAATTTACACGCGGCAGTCCAGCCGCGGAGTATGCACCACCCCGTTAACGTGGGGGTCACGGCAGTGAAGTAGCAGCCGTACATGGGATCGAGGACGGGCCCACTTGTGGAGTCCATACAGGACTTGATTGTGTGCTTTCCGTACTACACTTCCCAGAAGTCTCATTGGAGCCTCCCATCGGCGGGTGAGTTATATGAAATTGGAGAAGTGTAGCGGGTGCGCACACCGCTTCCGTTAAAGCCCCTGAAGAGAAGCAGATGGAGCTTCGAAACGCGTCGGGCAGATCCATTACAGAGCGGCGTCTACAAGCGGATCCCCGTCCTCACCTACACATAAATAAAGCTGCTGCTCGCGTGCTACTCAAGAGGTGGACAACCTGGAGCGACAATATATATATATATATATTTGTTTGGCAGTGTGTTGCACCTCTGCACCTTATGAAATAAAAGGAAGAATATCAGAAGGAAGTCTGGCTTGGATTTATTCAGCTGTGTCTGCGCACTGGGTTTGGTGTAAAAGGCGTTGCACTGACCTTCCGGTCGGAATTCATATATATATATATATATATTTCACTGAAAAAACCATAGGTTTCAGGCACGTCATAGTTAGTTGGACATTTCACTCGTACAAAACCAAAGAAATATGTTTGTTATAGTTAGTTCAGCTACTATAACTCGCGCCCCCGCAATGCACTGCCGATGACGTCACATATTAAATCATTCATGACATGGTCAGTGACATCACTGATGACATCACTGATGACATCACAAATGACATCACTGATGACATCACTCGTTTGCACAGTGGTGAAAGGAGGAGGCGGGACCTGATGTGACAAGTGTGCAAATGAGCCCCATTAAATCAAATTTGGCAAAACGGTATGTCTTGGTCCAGAAAGCAACCTTTTTTTAAATGGTGTAAATCCGTTCAGTAGTTGCTGAGAAATTAAAAAAATAAAAATGTATATATCTGAGCACCGAGGAGGAGCCACAAACCCTCCCGAGAACCCTCCCCAGCACAAGCTTCACTCTGATTGGCTGCCAACACTCCAAACCAGAATGTGTTGGCAGCCATCTTGTGACTCGAGTCACAAGATAATATTAAAAAATTATAAAAAAAACAAGAAAAGGGGGCACAGTAGAAACACCCTGACCCCCTAGGCCTGCTCAGGGGGTCTCACAAGGACACCCAGGGCCAAAAAAAGAATTTAAAAAAAAGAATTGGCCGAATTTGCGCTTGGTGCACAAATCCAGCCAAGACAATTTTAAAAAACAAAGCACGGACTTCCACGCTTCGTTTTAATGAGCCCCCCGGGAAACCTGCTCTCGCTTCCAAGAAGCAAAGCAGAATTGCTTTTGGGTAAGGGGAGCTGCATGTTAGCAGGATGCATTTGCGGAGGGATGTAAAAAGGGGGCATGGCCTCAGACCACTCTCAGCAATCCAGCTGTGTGGGGCTTACTGGAGGTACCTGACTGGCTAGCTGGTCCCCAGGGACACTCAGGAATGAAGGGGACTTAATCCCCCAACATAGAACGTGCCAGGAGGAGTGTTTGCAGAGTGGAGGACAAAGGGGTCGTGGTCTGTGTCCACCTATCAGCAATACCACTATCTGGGGCTTACTGGAGGTAAGAGATAGGCTAGTTAGCCCCTAAGGACCCCCACCAGTGAAGGGGACTTTAATCCCCATCCAAGAGCACGCCAGGGAGTGCTTTTGCAGAGTGGTGAGCAAAGGGTGCGTGGCCTGCTATGAGAACTTAGCAATACGGCTTTGTGGGACTTACTGGAGGTAATAGGAGGGGTAGTTGGCCCCTAAGGATATCCTTAGGGCCAACTACCCCTCATGTTACCTCCAGAAAGTTCTACACAGTGGGATTGCTAAGACGTGTTTGGAGGCCACACCCCATTTCTCCACCATTCTGCAAACGCGCCTCCTGGCAGACTACGGGATGGGGATGAAGTGCACTTTACTCTTGAGGGACTTTGGGGGCCAAGAAGCCCTCCTGGTACTTCCTGTAAGCTATACGTAGCGGAATTCCTGAGCACAGGTTGGAGGCCTAGCACCCTTTCTCCACCACTCTGCAAACGTGACTACTAGTTAAAGAAGCATTTGCAATATAATAGGTTTCGCATTTGCAAGAGTTAGAGCTATTGGCGTTGTAAATGTAATTTTTCTTTACTCATGTTTTTTGGTGTAGAGTGGATATACATTGTGTGTAGTGGAATTATGTGGTATGTTGTGCAATGAAATCTTGTGAATAGAAAGTATGTGGTATTTAGTGTAAAGGAATTATGTGGAGTAATATGTGGTATTGTAGTCTGTGTTGTGGAGTGGTAACCTCAGGTTTAGTATTCCTCGTTTCCATAGAAGCTAAACTATAAACTTAATGAGATACACAAAAAGAAGGAACCACTGAGGAGCACTTCAGGCTAGTCAGAGGTATGAGCAGGGCCACTGGAATTATGGAACTATTTGGCTGCACCACTTTTCACATAATTAAAAAATGTCCGCATTTGCCAAATATTCCATCATCTGCTGCCTAATCTGCAGATTTGAACAAAAAACAGGCTTGTTTCTAGCTCAAACGGTCAAATTGTCCCAAAAATGCAGCTTCATGTGTTACAGCGTGGTGGAAGGTCTTTTGCAAAGTTGGAATTGTCATGTGTTACTTGTTGCTAAATGTGGATGTTAAATTGGTACTAATGATGCACAAACCTTTCTTCTTTCTGTGCCTCTTTCTGCATTTCTCTTTCATCTTTATGTACCTTTCTTCTTCTTTCTGAACCTTACTGTCTTCTTTCTGCACTTCACTTGCCTCTTTCTGCACTTCTCTTGCCCCTTACTGCACCTCATGTGCCTCTTTCAGGACCTCTGTTGCTTTTTTCTGCATATCTCCTGCCTCTTTCTGCACCTCTATTGCCTCTTTCTGAACCTCTCTTGCCTCTTTCTGGACCTCCCTTACCTCTTTCTGCACTTCTCTTGCATCTTTCTACACCTCTCTTGCCTCTTTCTGTTCCTCTCTTGCCTCTTTTTGCATCTCTTACCTATTTCTGCACGTCCCTTGCCTTTTTGTACCTCTGTTGCCTCTTTCTGCTTCTCACTTGCCTCTTTCTGTACCTCGCTCTCTTCCTTCTGCACCTCTCTTGCCTTTTTCTGCACTTCTCTTGCCTCCTTCAAAACATATCTTGCCTCTTTCTATACCTCTCTTGCCTCGTTCTGCACATTACTTGCCTCTTTCTGCTCTTCTCTTGCCTCTTTCTGAACCTCTCTCTTCTTTCTGCACCTCTTGTGCCTCTTTCTGCACCTCACTTGCTTCTTTATGCATCTCTCTTGCCTCTTTCTGCACATCTATTGCTTCTTTCTGCACTCTTCTTGTCTCTTTCAGAACCTCTATTGCTTCTTTCTGCATGTCTTTTCCTGCTTTCTGCACCCCTCTTGACTCTTTCTGCACCTCTGTTGGTTCTTTCTGTACTGTGCTTGCTTCTTTCTGCACCTCTTTGGCAAATTTCTGCATCCCTCTTGCCTCTTTCTGTATCTCTCTTCCCTCTTTTTGCACCTCTCTTGCCCCGGTCTGCACACATATTCCCTCTTCCTACACCTATTTTGCCTGTTTTTGCAACTCTATTGCCTCTTTCTGTGGTTCTCTTGCCTCCTTCTACACCTCACTTGTCTCTTTCTGCACTTCTATTGCCTCTTTCTGTACCTCTCTTCCTTTGTGCACCCCTGTTGTCTCTTTCTGCACCCCGTTGTCTCTTTCTGCACTCATCTTCCCTCTTTCTGCACCTCTCTGGCTTCTTTCTGCACTTTTCTTGCTTTTTCTGCTCCTCTCTTGCTTCTTTATGCACCCTTCTTCCCTTTTGTGCATCCCTCTTGCCTCTTTCTGCTGACCTCTTACCATTTTCTGAATCTCTCTTGCCTCTTTCTGCGCCTCACTTGCCTCTTTCTGCACTTACTTGCTTCTTACCACATCTCTGTTGCTTCTTTCAGCAATTCTCTTGCTTCTTTCTGGACCTCTCTTGTATCTTTCTTCACCCCTATTACATCTTTCTGCACCTTTTCTGTCTGTTTTTGCACCTCTTTTGCCTCTTTCTGTACCTCCGTTGCTTCTTTTTGCACTTCTCTTGCTGAACCCTTTGCACCTCTTTCAGCACCTCTGTTGCTTCTTACTGCACTTCTCTTCCTTCTTTCTGCACCCCTCCTTCCTCTTTCTGTACTTGTCTTGCCTCTATGTGCACCTCTCCGTCCTTTTTCTGTATCCCTCTTGCTCTTTTTGTACGTCTGTTGCTTCTGTCTGCACTGCTCTTGCTTCTTTCTACACCTTACTTGCCTCTTTCTGACCTTCTCTTGCTTATTTCAATACCTCTGTTGCTTCTTTCAGCAATTCTCTTGCATCTTTCTGCACTTCTCTTCCTTCTTTCTGTACCCCTCCTGCCTCTTTCTGTACCTTTCTTCCCCCTTTGTTTACCACTCCTACCACTTTCTGCACCCCTGATGCCTCCTGTTTGGTTCTGCACTGCGCTTGTCTCTTTCTGCACTTTTCTTGCTTCTTTCTACACCTCTGTTGCTTAGTTCAGCAATTCTCTTACCTCTTTCTGCACTTCTCTTGCTTATTTCTGTACTTATCTTGCGCCTTTCTTCACCACTATTGCCTCTTTCTGCACCCTTTTTCCCTATTTCTCCACCTCTCTTGCTTCTTTCTGCACTTCTCTTGCTTCTTTCTGCACTGCTCTTGCTTCTTTCTGCCCCTCTCTTGCAAGCTTCTGTATCCTCTTACCTCTTGGTGCACCGCTATTCACCTTTTCTGTACCTTTCTTGCCTCTTTATGCACCCCTCTAGCCTATTTAAGCACCTCTGTTGTTTCTTTCTGTACTTCTGTTGCTTCTTTCTGCACAACCTGTGCCTTTTTCTGTACCCCTTTTGCATCTTTATGCACCTCTCCTGCCTTTTCCGGCACCTCTCTTACCGTTTTCCGCAGTTCTCTTTCCTCTTTCTGTACCTCCTTTGCTACTTTCTGCACTGTTCTTGCCTCTTTCTTTACCCCATGCCTCTTTCTGCACCTCTGTTGGTTCTTTCTGCACTGCTCATGCTTCTTTCTGCACCTCTGACTTAGAGGTAGTTTTAATCCCCCTGCCCTATTATATACTAAGGCCTTACAGGGGAGGTAATGCCAATCACAGGGGTACTCAACCCATAGTGTACCCTATTGTATGTAGATGTTTTCACTGTATTCTAAGTGTCTTCCAGCATAGCACTGGTTAGCCAGAGTCAGTTACCACCAGTACTCATCAGCAAAAAGTTGGGGGCACAGGATGATTTTGCAACAAGGTCTTTTTCTGCACCTCTGTTGCTTCTTTCTGCGTATCTATTGCTTCTTTCTTAACCTTTCTTCATCTTTCTGGACATCTATTGCCTCTTTCTGCATATCTCTTGCATCATTCTGTACCTTTCTTCCTCTTTCTGCACATATCCAACCTCTGAAGGCATAGTTAGAAATTAGCATTTAAAAAACCTTTGAAATTCACTGAAAAAAACGTAGGTTTCACGGACATTATACTTCGAAATTAGCCTTTTGAAAACCTTTGAAATTCACTGAAATATTTAGAGGTTTCAGGAACGTTGTAGTTAGAAATTAGCATTTAAAAAACCTTTGAAATTCACTGACAAAACCATTGGTTTCAGGGACGTTATAGTTAGTTGGAAATTTCACTCGGACTAATCCAGAAAAATGTGGCTGTTATAGTTAGTTGAGGTAAGTATAACTCGCACACCCTCAATGCACTGCTGATGATGTCACATATTACATCACTCATGACATGGTCGGTGACATCACTGATGACATCACTGATGACAACTCAAATGACATAACAGACCAATACTAGTACTTATACACCCATTCACTGATTTTGTACGAGTGAAACCTCAGCCTAACTATAACACTTTAACATCCCTGTAACCTTTGTTTTTCACAGTGTATATATTACCTACTGGCGATAGCTAGTAGGTATATATAGTTAGGACCTAGCTACCATAGGAAATCCGCAACATTCTATTGGGAATACCTTTGGCGCGGTTGAGGAATTTGCGTGTAATTTTCCAAAATTTAGGCCAGCTCCGCTCCGCTTCTTCCCTGGAAGTTTTGGGGGGATTCGTCATGCGGGGGCTGAGAAAAAAGGGGGGTCCCAAAACGTGTTTCCCCAAGTTAATTTCCATAGGACGAATAGACAAGGCTACAACCCAAACCGCGGAATGGAATTACACCAAACTTTGCAAAATTGTAGGGACTGGTAAGCAGAAGTGCCTTTTTTATATTTGGTGAAAATTGCTCCAGTGGTTTTTATGAAAATTAACTTCAAAAACACATATATATCTGGGCGGAGCCTAAGCACACATCTCATCGTGAGATCTGATTGGCTGTCAGCACTTCATTCAAGAAGTGTTGGCAGCCATCTTGGGACCAATATACATGATAGCACCTCATTAAAAAGCATTGTAGTTAATAGTTACATTATAAATCATTTGTTGATGGTACCATACTCATTTTAGGAATTGTGGTGTGTTCTAAGGTGATTTTACCATGTGAAAAAGCCTTCTGCTGGGATATCATGAATCATGTTTGAAAGAAAACTATTATCTCATGCTTTTCCCACAGTGGTTTGGAAGGGGATCTATAAGCTAAACTGAAAGCATATTTTCTGTAAATTCACATTATCTTTCTCAGTCATGTGAGAATGAAGTCTGACATTCTCAGTAAAACATGTACATACAACAAGGACAGAGACTGTCAGTTGATTCCTTTGTGTTCTACTGCAGCCTCATAGAGTGTTCTAAAGAACAACTAGAGCGCTAACAGTCCTACTTATTACAAAGGTATGGCACACCAGAAGCCATCTTGATCCTCTTCTATTTCATTAAAAAAATCTGACATGCAGTCTCCCAAGATGGCCACCAGAGACAAAAGAGCCAAATGTAGCCCAAATATCACCCAGATGTAGCCCAAGTAAAGCCCAATGACAGAATGTCCCAGAGTGTTCTAAAGAACAACTAGAGCGCTAACAGTCTTACTTATGACAAAGGTATGGCACACCAGAAGCCATCTTGATTGGAATGAAGTGGTAAGTCTGAAAACATTTAATTTAAAAAGGAACAAAATGTGGGGGTTCATTTTGCCATAGAAAGTATGATTAATGCTTCAGAAAGAAAAATTAGGGCACATTTTGAGTGACTTCTCAAATCCTCTACTATTTCATTAAAAAAATTCTGACATGCAGTCTCCCAAGATGGCCACCAGAGACAAAAGAGCCAAATGTAGCCCAAATATCACCCAGATGTAGCCCAAGTATAGCCCAATGACAGAATGTCCCAGAGTGTTCTAAAGAAAAACTAGAGCGCTAGCAGTCTTACTTATGACAAACGTATGGCACACCAGAAGCCATCTTGATTGGAATGAAGTGGTAAGTCTGAAAACATTTAATTTCAAAAGGAACAAAATGAGGGGGCTCATTTTGCCATAGAAAGTATGATTAGTGCTTCAGAAAGAAAAATTAGGGCACATTTTGAGTGACTTCTCAAATCCTCTTCTATTTCATTAAAAAAATTCTGACATGCAGACTGAAACATGCACTTTGAAAACCAGCAGCAGACTTCCCTGGTGAGCAGTAGCTTTACTACAGTGATCTAATGAGCAACTAGAGTGCTAACATTCAGAATTTATGGCAAATGTGTGACACATCTGAATGCCTTCTTGATGGAACCAAAGTAAACAAGCATTGAAAATGTAATAGATCTCGCCCTCGTTTAAGTTAAAGCCATTCTGTTTGTACTGAGGTGGCTTTTTAGCTTTGCTTTTATTAGTGTTTTTAAAACTTTCATGTAAATAACATGCATATGTATGCATATATGTATATGTATGCATGCATTTATATTTGTATTTATATAGATATGCAGATTATATATGTTTATATATGTATGTATATATATTACCTACTGGCGGTCGCCAGTAGGTAGTTATAGTTAGGATTTTTTTCAATGCAAAATCTCAAAATTCTATTGTAAATAACTTTGGCGCAGGTTGACGAATCTGCCTGAAAATGTCCTCAAATTTGCCTCTTGGAGCTCCGGTCCTTCCCTGAAAGTTTCGGGGGGATTCATCAAGCGGGGGCGATATAAAAGGGGGGTCCCAAAACGTGTTTTCCTCATGTTACTTTCCATAGGGCGGTCAACCTCACTTTTAGCCCGAACGGCTGAATGGATTTCCACCAAACTTGGCAAAATTGTAGGGACTGGTAGCCCGATATGCCTTTGCTATGTCTCAAGATATGTGCTCCAGTGGTTTTTACGAAAATTAACTTTGAAAAAATATATTGGGCTACATTGGGCTATATATATGTTAGAGCCCAAATGTAGCCCAATGTAGCCCAAAGATGGCCACCAGAGACAAAAAAAAACAAATGGAGCCCAAATATCAGCCAGATGTAGCCCAACTATAGCCCAATGACAGAATGTCCCAGAGTGTTCTAAAGAACAACTAGAGCGCTAACAGTCTTACTTATGACAAAAGTATGGCACACCTGAAGTCATCTTGATTGGAATAAAGCGTTAACACTTAAAACATTTAATTTGCAAAGGAACAAAATGAGGGGGTTCATTTTGCCATAGAAATTATGATTAGTGCTGAAGAAAGAAAAATTAGGGCACATTTTGAGTGACTTCTCAAATCCTCTTATATTTCATAGAAGAAAATTCTGATATGCAGTCTCCCAAGATGGCCACCAGAGACAAAAGAGCCCAAATGTAGCCCAAATATCAGCCAGATGTAGCCCAACTATAGCCCAACGACAGAATGTCCCAGAGTGTTCTAAAGAACAACTAGAACGCTAACAGTCTTACTTATGACAAAAGTATGGCACACCTGAAGTCATCTTGATTGGAATAAAGTGGTAACACTTAATACATTTAATTTGAAAAGGAACAAAATGTTTCATTTTGCCATAGAGATTTTATATATATATATATATATATATATATATATATATATATATATATATATATATATATATATATGCACTTCACAGTCCTGTACCGCTGCCTCAAACCAGGACCAAGATCCAATCTGCCACAACGGATACCACAGGTACAGACCACTCCACAGCGCAAGGGTGAAATTCAAAAAGGTTTATTCACACGGATTCGCCAGCATGACGCGTTTCGGTCACTCCACGGTGACCTTGATCACATGACGAACAAAACCAATGATAATGTATATAAAGGGTTACCAATCAACAAGTAGGGCGGGAAAAATGATGGAAACTGAAAAAACACTAAATGCATATCATCCGAGAGTGAAAACAGACCAAAAATGGAAATAAACATGCCTGATTATTTACATTCTATAAACTGATCACAATATTCATATGTACAATCTATGTACAATGGGTCAATTTACAATACTATTATGTATTTATTACTATACAATATATACAAGTAAATCCATCAATATCGCTGTTTCCTGATATTTACAAACACTGAACAGATTCAACGTTCCGCTTGTTAAAATATCAGATGATGATGCACAATCGTATTCATTTTGTACCCAACCCGCTCATATAACCAAGTCGATTGGCGTGAAAGACCCCTAACGTGACCACCTAGTGTAAAAAAATGGGGGGGGGGGAAAGGAAAAAATCAAGGTGTGATCTGAACCAACCTGAGATTCAGATGATTAATCAAAAAATTTGATTATTATGTAACTTGATTATTCATACAAATAACACACTGGTCAAAAATTATAATAATGGGGAGATGCTCATGCTTCACCATGTTATACCCTGTTAGGAGGTTTACATGTGCGAGAGTTAATATAACTGATCACCCTGGTCCACAACGCTAAATGTGACTCTAGTGCTTTGCAAATAGGTACCCCACAAATATATATACCATATTATATAAACAATCTCTATCATTAGAGATAACATTAGGACATAGTGCCTTAAGGATACCATAACATAATAGTCCGGACATTCCTATTTAGATGGTACACACAAAATTCGAGATGGAATCAATCATATTTATCCAAATTACAGTCAATGATGTGCCTGAATAGGAGGTGTACATAGAAAAGGGGAAATGATCTATCGGTAGGGGACAAGACACTCAGACAGCGATAAAGTGCGTAGATAATGATATCATACGCACAATGAAAAAAGTGGACAGTGGACTAATCCCAGCTTTGAGATACACAGTATAAATACGCTTTACTTCCCAGAAATAGAAGTAGCTGGTGATTGGACATACGGAGGGACTAAATGTTACATGAAATATAATTAGCAAAGCTAATTATTCTACCACGATATTATAAGAAGCAGTGAAGGTCCTCCCCCGTATTAAGTCCATTTGGGATCCTTGTATCCAATAGTAAGATGTATCTACTTTCCAACTGTCTGAGGGATTTCTCCCTATTACCCCCTCTGATGCTTTTGGGGACTCCATCAATTATGAAATAGCTGAGGTGATTTACATTTTTCTGATGTACTAGGCCGAAATGACGAGCCACAGGATATTTGTCATCTGCATTGACTATGGCCCTGAGATGCTGGAGTATTCGATTGAAGGCCTGTAGTTTAGTGCTCCCAACGTACCTGAGCCCACAAGTACATTGGAGCACATAAACTACAAACTCGGACCGGCATGTAAAATGCCCCCTGATGGAAATGGGGGATGCATCAAATGCAGTTTTGTACTCCTTAGTGGAGACTCCAAACTTGCAGGCCCTACAAGATATGCACCTATAAAAGCCTGACTTATCAAATAGACCCTTCTTTTTGGGTATAACCTCTGGGCTAGATCTTACCAAGGCATCCCGCATCGAGGGTGCCCTCCTGAAAGTTAAAAGTGGCTCTTCAGGTAATAAGGGTGCTATCGTGATGTCAGTTTTCAATAGGGGCCAATGTTTTCTGAGAATGCCTCTCAATTTTTTCTCCTCACTATTGAAAGTAGTGATCAATCCCAATCTCTCTGGGACCTCAGATGCTCTTTCCTGTCTAGTTCTGATAGCTGTAGTTGTTTTAAGATATTCTACTCGGTTGAGCTCATTACCCGTTGTCATTGCCTCCCTGAGGGCCGTGGCGTGATAGCCTCTGGCCAAAAATCTGTTAAATGCTTCTGCTTGGCACTTTATCAAGTCCTCCTCAGAGCTACAAATCCTGCGAATACGCAGGAATTCCCCATACGGGATGCTTTTCACGAGGTGACCTGGGTGCGCACTACCAGCGTGCAAAATAGAGTTGCCCGCTGTAGGCTTTCTATGGAGCCTGGTCTGGAGTCTCCCGTTCTGGACATAGATTTCAACGTCCAGAAATTGAATTTTTTCCTTACTGATTTGTGATGTAAATTTCAGGTTGAGCTGGTTCTTATTAATCACTCTAACAAATTCAGTTGCTGAATCCACAGACCCCCTCCACACCAAACAAACATCGTCAATAAAGCGCCAAAAATGCGATATTCTGTCTTGAAATTTGGCCTCCAGTGACCCCCTGAGGACATGTTCCTCCCACCACCCTACATGAAGGCATGCATAAGTGGGGGAAAACATGCCCCCATGGCCACTCCTCTTAGCTGCTGATATACTTCTTTGTTATAAAGGAAGTAATTGTTATTTAAACAGAGTTCTAACATCTTCAGCAGCATGTTACTATGTTGGGTAAAGGCAATGTCACGCTTGCTTAAAAAAATATTTAACAGCATTCAGCCCATCATGGTGTGCTATGCTAGTATAGAGCGAGTCTATATCTAGCGCTATTAATACCGATTCATTGTCCCATAATACATCATTAATTTTAGACAAAAAATGTCCAGTGTCCTTGATGTACGAAGGTAATGATTCCACAAATTCATGGAGAAAATGATCTACATAGCGTGAAACTGACTCTAACAGGCTGCCTTGGGCCGAGATAATAGGACGGCCAGGCACTGGAGTTACTTGTTTGTGTATCTTCGGTATCAAATAGAAGAAAGGGGTTATGGGGAATTCATTTTTCAAAAAGGCAAGCTCCTGTTTACTCAAAAGACCTTCACGCCTCCATTCATTCAGATCTTTATGTACTTTATCCTTGAGGCGAAAAATGTCTATAAAGTTACTTTTTCTGTAACAGGATGCATTGCTTAAATGACGTTCCGCTTCCGCCGTGTATTGGTATCGAGGCCAGATGACAGTGTTGCCTCCTTTGTCCGCTTTATTTATTATGAGATTGGAGTCACTCCTTAATTTCTTGATGAGCTTGCTATATTGTTTCTCCAAATATCTCATGCGTCTATTCTTGCACGTGGTGTTGTGTTGTAGCTTTTTCAATTCTTCTACCACCATATCCCCAAATGCATCTATGTTATCCTTTGGCATTATAGGGCAGAACGTTGATGGTGGTTTGAAGTTAGTGGCACATGGAAGATTAGTCGTAATACCAGCACTCCTCAGATTTTGTTGAGTCGCCCCGGGCACAAAATCCTCTTCCAATGCCAGTTCCTGTGCTACCACCAGAGCCCTGGTGTCAGAAATAGAAAATACACTGGAGGGTTGAGTACTCATGACGATGTCGGTTGCTTTAGACTGCGCACTGGACAATTTGAAATGCTTTTTTAGCTTTAGTTTTCGTATGAATTTAAATACGTCCACCCTGGTCTGTACATAGTTGAATGAGTTTTTGGGGCAATATGACAGACCCAGTGACAAAAGTTGTAATTCAGCTTTGTTTAAATCAACCTCAGACAAATTAATAACAGTATTGCTCTCCAAATTATTGAATACCTGATCTTGACTGTTACAATAATCTGAAAACCTGGTGGTAGTAGACACAGTGGATGAAAGGGAAGCGGGAGAATCTACCATTTCTTTCCTTTTCCTCTCCCTCTCTTTGGTTTCCCTTTGGCGTTTGCATCGTCTCCTTGTACTGCGCTTTTTGTTTGCTGCTGCTCGTTTAACTTTCGCTGTTGCCGGGTTTGTGGTCGCAAGGTTTTGAATCTGTCCTCGACCATAAAACCCAGTTCCTCAGAGGGTGTGTATTTTGTGGGTACCGGACCCATGTTAGACCCCCCAGCGATGTTGTCTTCAGACTCACTGCCACTGGTGACCGAACTCATCTCTGGTTCAGACAACTCCACCACTTGATTACTGCTTGTGCTTTGAGCTGTTACCTTTTGTGCCATCGCTTGTCTTTTAACATTATCAAATTTTCGAGCAAAAGTGAAAATTCTACCAGTCTCGTAGTCCTGTTTGTCACGTGCAAACTTATATTGTTTCCGCGTACTGATAGTTTCCTGATGCTTGGCAAGTCTAACATCAATTTCCTCTCTTGTCTTTTTGATTAATTCTTGATCCTTTTCAGTCTCCAATTCTTTGTTCAAATTTTCTATTTCCTGCAAGATATCATTGCGGTCAATTTCAGCGTATTTGATCAGTAAGCTGACCATATTCATTGAAGCGTCAAGGTTTCCTGTTGCCCATTCATTTAGCATTAGAGGGTTGGGATTTTCGAATGATGGTGCAATTAGTATCCTCAACCCCCTAGGGACCCGGCCCACTTCTTGATACTTTTGCAAAGACCGTTTTTCCCACCATTTTGTGGTCTCCGTTCTAAGAAGTTTTTCCAGGTTTTTCAGTTTGCTTTTCAAATCTACACTTTCATTTTTTTGAGTCACAGGTTCATTTCGCTTGTTAGGAGTGGGTAAATTGTCAAACATAGCATCGGCTAGAGCCTCCCGGTTTCGTAAGGCTTCTGCCGGCGTGGCCATGATGCGTGTGAACAACCAATAAACTTGGGATGACCGGCTGCTGAAGATTTGCACGCAACCGGCAATCGTATTAAAAGCGCGTTTCCTTTCACCCGTCAAATGGCACAGTTGCTTCAAATTACACAACAATCCCAGTCCGCTGTCTTACCACGGAAATACGCCGGCGGTGTCTCCTCGGTGTCCTCCGACCCACAAGGGACTCACGGACGGCGGCTCCCGGTCTTCCAGCACAATATATATATATATATATATATATATATATATATATATATATATATATATATATATATATATATATATATATATATATATATATATATATATATATATATAAATTTGAGATGTCATCAGTGATGTCACTGACCATGTCATGGTAGATGTAATATGTGACATCATCAGCAGTGGATTGCGGGTGCGCAAAATATAGTTAGTACAACTAACTATATAGATGCAATTTCAATGGTTTTGTACGAGTGAAATGTCCAGCTAACTATAACACCCTTAAAACTTATAGTTTTTTGAGTGAATTTTAAAAGTTTTTTAAATGCTAATTCCTAACTATATAGGGCCTGAAACCTATGTTTTTTTTGTGAATATATATATATATATATATATATATATATATATATATATATATATATATATATATATATATATATATATATATATATATATATATATATATATATATATATATATATATATATATATATATATATATATATATATATATATATATATTTCATACCAAAAATCCCCGGCGCAGAGGGAACACAATTTGTTGGTGCCCGCGTTGGAGACCGGGAATGTATCTCATTTATTTCATAAACAAATGATGGCGCGGCACACTTCTTGGCGGTAAAGATGTTGTTTATTATCAGATCAAGCGCAAAACTCCTACGCGTTTCGAACTAACCAGTTCGAAGCGCGTAGGAGTTTTGCGCTTGATCTGATAATAAACAAAATTCTTTACCGCCAGTAGTGTGCCGCACCATCATTTGTTTATGATACATATATATAATATATATTATATATATAAATATATTATATATATATATATATATATATATATATGTATATATATATATATATATATATATATATATACATATATATATATATATATATAGGCACACTATATATATATATAGGCACACTGACAATCTTTAGAGTGTTCCCCCTGCTCACAGGCTGAGGCAGACTCCTTATTAGTGGTGGTACCAATTTTTCTTTATTGAGCCATGTTTTTGTGCTGTAACGAGTTTCGGTCACACCACAGATGGCTTTGATCACTCAGTGTTTTGCTTGACCATTTTGAATACCTTTAGAAACCAAACCTACTGATTATGTCATCATAGGCAGTAATGACAGACCTCATACAACACCAAATCATATATAAATGAGCATGCAAATAAATTCATGAACATACACACATTGAGCCGTAATGCCACCTAATAGGCTGCAAAATTGAACATTCATGTTATAACATATTATATCGCATTTTGTCAGGATGCTATTTCATGTACATTGGTTCATTGATTATCCATTGCTGTCATAGCGACAAAAATCTTTAAATCTTTGAAGTGCAATCCCTTATCCTCTTAATGCTCCATTGAGCCCAAGTGAACATGCCTCAATGAAGTGTATTCCACTCCATATACCTTTCATATTATTAATATTATTGTTGTATTGAAAACTCTCCAAATCAGTTACCCCATGATACATGGCTGCTCCGTTCAGAGGCAAACATATGTTATAATAGAACGTATTTCACAATTAAGCCCAAGTGGGCAATCTCATGCAGGTTCTCATGGATGCCCAAAACTAAATGCTAGATGGTGATCCTAAGGTTTCGCAAGCTAGGAATAGTCCCTTCCCTGACGGAGAAAGTGCTCCTGGTGACAGGTTGGCCTTTGTTTGATGAGTGTTTGTTCTAACTGACAACCCATAAATCCATGTCAGGATGGCTCCGGGAGGTTCCCATCTATGGGACAGAGATAGAAACCCCATTGGAGAAGGGGGTAAGAACATAAAGCAACAAAATAAGTGAATGGACAAGGTATCGAATGGTATCCCAGCCCTCTGTTGCTTGATTTCTTTCCTCTCCAGAGGGGAGCCAGACTTCTTTGAGAATTTTTTAGATGGCCTAGAAGGATGAGAGCACCCCAATACATGTGTGGGAGCAAGTAAAGGAGGATAAACCTGATCAAGTAGGCACTTTCCTGAGTGTGAAATGGGTCTGTTGCACAGAGTCACTCAGGAACAAAGTCACCCAAAGTAACTGCTGCTAGTACCGCTAGCCTTCCAAAAACAGGCCATGAATCACGATCTTCAGGAAAATCATACACAAGACGGAGAGATTAGGATAGGAAGCTACCATTGGTTCTGTTCGCCATACGTATCCATGAACAGAAGTCAACAAGGTTCTCCCTCTTTGAGCTACTGTTCGGGAAGAAACCCTGTACCTTCCTTGATATGACTGCAGAACAATGGACAGAGGAAGAGGATGAGGGCAAAACCTCCGCACTAAAAGAAACCCTATCCACCCTCTGGCAGCAGGCTCACATCAACATGGAAGGGACGCAGCAAAGACAAAAATAGGCTTGAGATCAGAGAACAAAGCTAAGGGAGTTTACTGTAAGTGAGAAAGTTTTGATAATACTAACCACCACAGAAAACTAGCTACTTTGCAAGGTTCTTATGAAGTGCTAGAGAAAGTAACCCCAGTGACATACAGGGTAGCTATCCCACAATAAGGACGGGTAACTCAGATATACCACATGAATTTAATGAAATGTCGGAAGAATCCCCACCCGATGCAATAGGCCAGATACTCTATGGAATCCATGTTAAAACCAGTAACCCTCTGGACATACTTATTCAACAATTTATGGGTACCCAAGTAGAGATGGCTAAAATAGGGGATGTCTTGACTACTGGGAAAAGACAACAGCTAGCCACCTTGATAGACTAGTACCCAGGACTTATCTCGAGTACTCCTGGACATAAATCACTAGTGGCACATGACATGATCACTGATGGAAACTGGGTGGTTAAGCTGAATATATTGCAAACTAGCCACCATTAAGTAGGCCGTAGACCAAGATGTGGAAGCTATGCTAAAGGCTGACATACTACAACCCTCCCAAAGATCTTGGTTCTCATCGGTATTTTTAATGCCAAAAGGGGATGTAAGTCTACGTTTCTGTATGGACTTCCGCCAATTGAATGCCATCTCACGATTTGATGCATACCTTATGCCCAGGATGGACGAATTTGTAGAATGGTTGGGGTGCAGAGCTATTGGTAGATTACCCTCACTTTGGCAGCCTGAGAAAATACAGTCTTTTCGGCCCCTTTAGGGCTATATCACTTTACACTTTAAAGTATTGCCATTTGGCCTTCATAGTACCCCTGCCACCTCCCAGAGACTAATGGATGTGTTGTTACAGGCAAAGGTATGCTCTAAAGTATTGGAATAACATAGGTGTGTATAGTCCTGAATGGGAAACCCACCTACAACACCTAGGACAGGTATTACTGACTTTGAACCAAACAGGCCTCACCTTAAATCCAAAAAACAAAAAAGACCACCTTCCCTACGGAACACATTGAGTATTTGGAATACACCATATATGCTGGTGTCATACGACCACAGACCAAAGGCTATTAAAGAAATCCCCAACCACAACATAAATGAAAATTCGCTCCTCTAAGGACAATCAGAGGTTTGTTCCATAGTTGAGATTGTGAGCCCCCTCATGGACCTGCAGTCCCATAAGTATTCTGGGAAACGTGTACCATGAACTGAAGTGCAGGAGCATAGTTTCCAGCACTTGAAATGAGCATTGTGTAAAGCTCCTGTTCTCATGTATCCCAACTTTGACAAAACTTTTGTGCTGCAGACCGACGCATATGGTCTGGGTTTGGGGGCCATTTTGTCACAGCCCGATCAAAAGCAGCAAAGCAAACTAGGCCCTATACTGTTCCCCAACAACAAATTGCTCCCAAGAGAAGTTCATTACGCCACCATCGAAAAGGACTGTCCCACCATCAACTGCGCTATGAAGGCCCTTCAATATTATTTGTAGGGGCGTACCTTCATCCTCTTGATGGACTATGCCCCCCTCGCCTGGTTAGCCTTGTATAACAATTTGAACCCTAAGGTTTTATGCTGGTTCTTGGCCTTACAGCATTTTTCTTTTCAGGCCTTCCATGTTCCTGAGAAGTTGTAAAGGAAAGTGGTTTTCTTGTATCATTGACCTGTGTTGGAATGGCCTGAACAGCCATTTCTGTTGGGAAAGCACATTAGTCGGGCGCCCGCCAAGCCTAAGGATTTCAAGATAGCCGCCACCATAGACTGGGCCGGAGAGAGCTGCGGCACTCAAGTGGCTTGGCTGAGTGTCATGGGCCACTAAAACAAGCCAGCACCATAAAGAATGGAGCACCAAGGTTCAGAAGTGTGCACATCTTGGAGGTGGCAGATCTCGACGTGTGCTGCAGCAGAAAGATGGAAAGAGAAGAATGAAAGTGGGAGAAGACAACAAGTATGGGCGTGGAAGTGACTGGGAAGGAGATGCCAAGGACGGAAGTGGAGAGGACGAGAACCAAGAAGAGCATCATACCAGCGCAGCTTCCAAGTCCGGCAGTCCCAGAAAGAAGGAGGGCGCAGCGGCTCCAGTCGCCACAACTCTGTAGGGCCGTGGCATCAGGAAAATCCCGGTTGTTATCGTGTTTGCTTTAAGGAGGTGGTGGGCTGGTAGACGGTCACCTCAGTGGAGTCATTTGAGAAGGGAAGAGCAGTTGTAGAGAAAGCAGACATCGCTTGTTTCATGGTTACGGTGATGACATAGTAGTCAGGATACCTGAAAAGACTGTTGGCTTTGTTATTTACTTTGTTCACCTCTTATCTTTTACTTTGAAGACCACATGACAGCTCATCTCTGCAACCAGCACATATGTAAATTAGCATAGATGGGGGGAAGCACGTGTCCATCGCTGTACCTCTGCACTGCTTATAAAGCTCACCTTTCAACAGAAAGATATTGTAAGGCAAACACCACTTTATCATATCAAGGCGCATCTGACTGTGTTTGTACACTTTGATCAGTCTTGCTCTTAGGAAATGTTTTATTGCCCTAAGGCCATCTTGGTGGTAAATGTGCATATGCCATTATGTCACATTTAGTGCAAAAAAAACAATTGATGGACAGACTGATAAACACTATCAAACATTCGCCCTAGTACATACAGCTGGGCCAAAATAAAAAAAATGTTTGCTCATAATTCCCTTCCAGTTTGTACAAAGCCATATGCAAATCAGTCTTGACCCTGCTCCCCTTGGGAACAGTCCAACCCGAACTGCAAGGTCAGGTTCTCCCTGGACCGTAAACAAGAATCCTCACCCCTCATTAGCCAGGCTAGCTTGACTCCAGTGGCATGGAGATCATGGGACCCGTGTCTGGGCATATACATCCCACTCGGGTGACAAATGCAAAAAAATGATGGATTAAACCCAGATCTGTGACTGGGGGTGAATTTTTGCATTTTTCAGCATTCCATCCATCATCTGATCTTTTTGCTGTTGTCACCCTAAGTGGGAAGAGTATGCCCAGACGTGGGTCCTGTGCTCACTGTGCCACTGGATTCAAGGTAGCCTAGCTGATGAGTGGTGATACTCCAAAACCAATACTGTCTGTTTCCGGTCCAGGAAGGACTGTACCTGGCAGTTCAGGCTGGACTGCTCTCATGAGCAGGGTAAAGACTAATTTGCATATAGCTGGATCCAAACTGGGGTGGCATGGTGAGCAAGAAAAGTGATGGATTAAACCAGATCTTACACACCAGGCGTGTTTTACATAGCCTGGTAAGGAACATGCAAAGCCTGCCCAGTCCCTGTCTAAGCGCTGGACCACTGTGCTCAGACCAATCACAACACTGCATTGCAGCATTGTGATTGGCTATGGGAGCCTGGGAGCCCAGGGGCTTTCTGCTGCTTCCGGGTGCTGGCAGAGACAGGAAGAAGAGGATGGCCAGCCCAGGTAACTGTGTTGTTTTTATTTCGTTCCCGCACCCCCACCTAACCCCCCCAACCCACTTATCCCAATTGGTGGCCATTGCTACTCTCTTCCTGCCTTCTCCCAAGAGACTATTTCACCCCAAGAGCCAGTGCTTTTCATTCAGGTTATCATAATTTCCAAGAAACAGGTTACCTTTGGTTTAAAGAAAGGAGATCTCTCTGCTCCTCTTTCTCCCTTTATATTTGGTCTGCTGCAATGTTTGGAGACAAATTAAAATTGGGGTAATATATGAAGCCCTTACGAACACCCTTCCTTTGACCATAAACTGTGGTGAGATGATTCCAGTAGCGCATGACCCAATGAAAAAAAACATTAAAAAGTGCAGCAGTCCATAGTTTGTCTTAATAACCTGTCGTTGGTGCTGTAGAATCCTGGGGCTGACTAAAACCAAGGTACTCTTGATTGCATATCATCATGCATCCTTCTTCAACCTCCTTATGCTACCTGTTATCTCACTCTTTTGGGTTCTTTCCATCCCTGTTTTCTCTCTTTTTCACTGTTTTAGTACACGTCTCTCTCCTCCTCCTTCTTTATCCCATCCCTGCCTTCATCCTATTCTCTGGGTCAAAAGACTGATGATGAATAATAGGTCTGAGTCTCTAAAAAATAGTGCGATGCCCATCACATGCAATGATCAGCATAAATGTTGTACTGTACTTTCAGTTCAGTCCCGGACTAGGTTAAATTTACAACCTTTTTCGGCACTCTGGCACAAGCACTTTATAAATGCTTAACAATGTTCAATCAAATGGAAATGGAATAAAATAAAGTTTGTGTCTGCCCTTAGGCCAAAGTGCCTTAATCTAGCCCAGTGATAATCCAAGTATGTCCAGGGGCCGCATGTGGCTCTCCTGGCCTTTAAATGCTGTTGCCTGGTCAACAGCTGTTTACTCCACTCAGCACTAAACTTTAAAAAAGATGTTAAATAAAGAGACAAGCTTTTCTTTAAAGGTTAACTGAAATTAAAACAATTATTGGCACAGCCAATAGGTCTAGCCTTTGGGAGCTATTGGCATAGCCAATAGCTCTCGCCTTTGGGACCTTATAAGTGTTTAGCCAGAGCTATTTTCTTTGCCAATGCCTTTAAGCTATGGTGTAGTGCAGAGTGTCCGCTGCGCAGCATTTTGAAAAGTTATAATAAAAAAGCGTTGTAAGTATTTTTGTTATTTTATATATAACCAAGAATATATTATGGAGAACTGACCCACCGTATTAAAAAAAGAATTAACATTAAAACTATCTTCTAGTTTTTTTTGTTTGTGCAATGCTGCCAAATTCTTCCTGTCTGTTGTAATGCTTGTTTGTTTTAACTTTTTTTATAATGGAGTTGCGACCATAAACTTGTAAAGTGAGGTGATGCTGCACTGTTACAGAGCTGGTGCTGCGCGTGTGCAGAGGAGGTGCTGCACTGGTGCTGAAGTGCTCAGATCGTGCTGCCCTAGTTCTAAGATGGTGCTGCGATGGTGTTGAGATGGCGTTGCACTTGAGCTGAGCTGAGTGATGCTATGGTGGTGTTGTGGTGGGGCTCAGGTGCTGCTGAGTGATGCTCAGGTGATAATGCAGTGGTACTTCTGAGTCATGTAGAAGTGGTGCCGAGTGATGTAGAAGTGGTGCTGAGTGATGCTGGCTGGTGCAGCACTGATGCTGAGGTGGTGCTGGGTTGGTGCCACATCCTCTCCCCCACTGAACACCATACTGCCCAACTGACAGAAGCTTGCACTGCCTTCAGCTGCAACCCAATTGGACCCTGCTCTAATCACCTGGATGCGACTCAATTCAAATTGTGCACCATACAAGAGTAATATGCTGCCTGGAGGAAAAAAAGTAATATACTAGAAAAAGCAAACACTCATAGGGAATGCAAGATTAATTAAAGAGTGTGAAACATAAGCAGGAACAACATGGTTACCCTAACGCTTTTACACTCATTATTCAGAAATTAGTGAGTGTTTTAGAAAGTTCCTCGCCATGGGGCTTCTCCTGGCCAAACGGAGAGTGGCCTGTAGATGGGGCACAGGGAGGGCTCCCAAATTCAAAGACTGGCTGCAAGATTGCATTTATGGCAAAGACCAATTAACAACATATGCAGAATTGCTACCTATCACCTCCCACCCCAGGGATATCTAGGGGCCGATAATCACATATTTACAAGCGCATAGCGAGTGCACCGATGATCCCCCCACAGTGGCGACTCAGGAGGGGACCACAAAGAGGTAACACCTTCTTAAACAGAGACCCTGTCATGCGAACAGTATAACTGGTTGAAATGGGAAGGGCACATGAGCCAATGCACTTCAGTTTATCTTGTTGAAGCCCCTCATGGGCCCCTGATGGATTATGCACTATGGACATGGATGAGCCAACCTAATGATGTACCTGAATGTAGATGTGGCATACGAGCCGGTAAAAGAGGTGTTGTTCTATTCTCTGTTCTCTCCTTATCCTTAACTTATTGATATGGACCTATATTCTGAAGTTTTATGGTATTCATCAAGTCATTTTCAGGATGATGATATGATTTGTTGTGAGGTATGACAAAACCTAATAAAAAAAGGTTTAAAAAAACAAAAATGAGTAAGTGAGTGAGGGTTTCTGCCTGAAAAGTTAAGGCTAAACTATGGAACACTATGCCAGGACATCTAAAAAACGCTCCAACATTATTATTATTCAGGAAACAGTTGAAGACGTGGCTGTTCAATTACTAGATCCCTTTATCCCCGGGCCCAACCTTTCAATTTTTTTCTGTCAAAGCGCCAAGACACCCTTGGGTAAACGTGCGCTCAACAAATTGCATAAAACAAACAAGACATGACTACAGGGCCCGGAAGGTGCCTGTTTTAATGTCCATAGCTTATAGCCTTAAAAATCATAAGCAGTATGGTTTAAAAAGACTGCATCCCTGAACGCAGAACTGCGGTACACAGTTTATAAAGTATACACTTTATAAACCAAAATAAGGAAAACAGCTGAAAAGGATCAGGCGAAACATTTTGTAGTCCATACATCAACCAGGTATAGTAGGACTCCCAGGAATGGTGCACTTTCACACGTGAGGAAAACAGTGTTGTTCATAGAAAGACAAGAACCCCCCAGAATGGTGCGCTTTCGCACTTGAGCAAAACAATCTTGTTCACAAAAAGACAGGAAAATGAAAGTAGCACTTCACTGGCAAAGTGGTGTTAATGTGTTTGGGTGTGAAAAAAAACAATCTGGTCAGAGACCGAAAGAGATGGAATAACGGGAAAAGGAAGAAAGAGAGAAAGGAGGACAGCTGCCAGAGCAGAGCAGGAGAATGAAACAGTGGAGGCTGTCAAAACTCCACACCGACCCCAGGACCACACTTAGAGGTACCCTCATCTATAGACCACCAGGAACCCGCACACAATTCAGCGAAAACGTCACTGACTTCATTAGGCCACATGCCCTCAACTCCGAGAACTACATCCTACTGGGAGACATCAACTTCCACCTGGAAAAGAAAAACGACAGTCATACCACCACCCTTCTAGACAACCTAGCCAATCTCGGACTCAAACAACTTATTGACCACGTAGCCGGACATACGCTCGACTCTATCTTCACCTCCAGCAAACACATCTCCTTCGATCACACCACAGATCTCCATTGGACGGACCACAGCTGTGTTCACTTCAGCTACAAAACAACCACGACCCACAAACCCCCTCAACCTATTCCTCGAAGAAACTGGAACAAAATCACCACCGACCAACTCCTCACATCGCTCAACCAAAACCCTCCCGCCCTATCATCGGACCCAAACCAAGATGCCACCAAACTCAATCAATGGATCACTCACAGCGCTGACAAATTTGCACCCTTGAAAAACCACCAAACCAAACAGGGTAGCAAAAAGGCCCCCTGGTTCAACGATGACCTTAAGAAATCCAAGAAGCTATGCCGTACTCTCGAGAAAACATGGAGAAAAAACCCAACCACTGACAACCTGACCACCTTCAAGGCCGCCACCCGCAAACACCACCAATTGATCCGATCCACCAAGAAATCAGCATTCAAGGATCGACTCGACAACAACGCCCACAACAGCAAGGAACTATTCAACATCATCAAAGAATTTACCAACCCCACCGCAGGCTCAAACGACATTACTCCCTCCCAAGACCTCTGCGATTCGTTATCCTCTTTCTTCCACAACAAAATCGCAGACATACATAACAGCTTTGAGAACATATCCAAAGAACAGTCCACTCCACTCACCTCCGAACCTAAACCGCACTCTAACAACCTTAGCGCCTGGAACCCAATCACCACTGAAGATACCATCCACCTAATGAACTCCATCCATTCAGGATCGCCAACCGACCCTTGTCCCCACCACATCTTCAACAAAGCAGACTCCATCATCGCACCCCATCTCCATGATGTCATCAACTGCTCCTTCAACTCCGCTACCTTCCCAGAAAGTTGGAAACACGCCGAACTCAGCGCCCTCCTGAAGAAACCCACAGCAGACCCCTCTGAACTTAAGAACTACCGCCCCATTTCCCTACTCCCATTCCCTGCCAAAGTCATTGAGAAAGCCGTCAATAGCCAGCTCGCCGCCTTCCTTGAATCCAACAATTCCCTCGACACCTCACAGTCCGGCTTCCGAGCCAAACACAGCACCGAAACCGCCCTCATTGCAGCAACAGACAACATCCGAACGCTACTGGACAACGGAGAAACAGTTGCCCTCATCCTACTCGACCTCTCCGCCGCCTTCGACACAGTCTGTCATAGCACCCTCATACAACGCCTCAGCAACATCGGCATACAAGGAAAAGCTTTGGACTGGATCATCTCGTTCCTCGCCTGGAGAACCCAGAGAGTCCGCCTCCCCCCTTTCAAATCAGAGGCCACCAAAGTCATCTGCAGAGTACCACAAGGCTCATCACTCAGTCCCACCCTCTTCAACGTTTACATGAGTCCCCTCGCATCCATCGTGCGACAACACAACCTCAACATCATCTCCTACGCTGACGACACCCAGCTGATCCTTTCCCTCACCAAAGACCCTAACACCACCAAAACCAATCTTCACGAAGGCATGAAAGAAGTAGCCGAATGGATGAAAAACAGCCGCCTAAAACTAAACTCAGACAAAACGGAAGTCCTCATCCTAGGATCATCCCCCTCTGCCTGGGACGACTCATGGTGGCCACCGGCCCTGGGCACTGCACCCATACCTACAGACCATGCACATAACCTGGGCTTCATCCTAGACTCCTCCCTCTCGATGACCAGACAAATCAACGCCATCTCATCCTCATGCTTCAACGTACTTCGCATGCTCAAAAAAATCTTCTGTTTGATCCCCACCGAAACAAGAAAGACTGTCACCCACGCACTGGTCACTAGCCGACTGGACTACGGAAACACCCTCTACGCCAGAACCACAGCCAAATTACAGAAAAAACTCGTGCGCATCCAAAACGCATCAGCCAGACTCATATTGGACATCCCTCGCCAAGCTCACATTACCGGTCACCTGAAAGACCTCCACTGGCTTCCCATCAACAAGAGAATAACGTTCCGTCTCCTCACCCACACACACAAGGCACTCTACAAACTAGGACCCGAATGCCTCAACACACGACTGTCCTTCTACACACTCACCCGCCAACTACGATCCTCCAATCAAGCCCTCGCCGCAATTCCGCGCATCCACAGATCCACCATGGGAGGAAGATCCTTCTCGTACTTAGCGGCCAAAACCTGGAATTCTCTCCCCACTTACCTCCGCCTTACACAGAACCACATTTCCTTCAGAAATCAACTTAAAACCTGGCTATTCGATAAATAATTAACCCCCTCCCCCAAGCGCCTTGAGACCCTCTGGGTGAGTAGTGCGCTATACAAATTCCTGAACTTGAACTTGAATTTGAACTTTACATAAACCTGTATTCCCTGTGAGTGTTTGCTTTTTCCTGAATTAAACCTCAAATAAACATGTTTATCTATTGGCTTAATTAAATAACGTTATAAGCTGTAACTGGTCAGTGAAATGCTAAACGTACTAAAAATTGATATGTTTTGTTATTTCTAGACACACCCCTGACTCCGCCCACTGATTCAATTTTAGGTTATTCCCGCCCCCTGATTCTCCACCCACAGTTCCCCTACTTTTTTTTCCCCACTTCGACCACTTTGCATAATATAAAATGGGAAGAGGCGGGAGGAAGCAGCTGGTGAAGCAAGGGTGTGCGAGGGTTAGCCGAGCCCTGTTACTCTGTCGCCTGCTGCTGCTCCTTGGCCCCAGTCCCCTCCTCTGTGATCCTCTGTGCCAGCGCCAGTGAGAACATAGTGTCAACAACAACGCCAGGACTCATTGAAAATGATGGTGTACCATGACAGCAGTGACATAATGGGCTAGGGAAAAGTAAGGAGGAGGCAGCGAGGCATCCTCACTGCTAATGCTAGGATTGGAGGTTGGGAGCGGGCTCGAGCCATACAGGGAGGGGTGCAGGTGGATTGGTCCAGGGAGGAGGCCACTGAGCACGCACCCGGACTTGGAAGGGGCAAGGATAGTGCAGTAATGCCACAGACACCGGCAGGTAACTGCATACCTTTTTGGCACCTATGCTGTCAGTGCTGGTGAAGCAGACAGAAAAAAGGAAGGCACACACAACGTAGCCACTGAAAAATGTTGTGAAATAAGTCCCTAAGCAGAAAGCAAAAAAGTGGAAGCCGACAACTGTAGAGTAAGCGATGTAGGCTCGACCTAAAAAGGAAATAACTATGGTGTTCTGCAGGCTTAACTTTAGGAATACCTTCACTTTTAGAGGCATCATGCAGCAAATGTGACAAAATAGGATATGGTATTTTCAAAAATTTTTAAGTGCATTTCATTAACATGCAGAACCGTTTCACCTTAGTACATCAGACTATATCACTGAACTGAGAAGTTGTTTTTTAAAGTGAACATGGAACATGAAGTTAGAAGCATTCATGCTTCTGCCCCACCCCCCACCACCAGACAACAATGCCAATAGTGAACTAAGAGGCAAGTCAGTTGTAATTGGCAACCTTTGGGTGGCCTGGGTAGCTATTATACAGAAAAACATAGTCAAATAAATCAAACACATGAGAAGGTTTTGTACAATGCACATCCTGAAGTCAAGTATTTAAAGGTTCTCTTTTATGTCATAATAAAGAAAAAAGAGGGGAAAGTGATATAAATATTGCCTGTGATCACGCAATTTGATCACGTGGGAAAGCCAGGACTGATCCAGGTTTTCTGGTTTCACATTGAACAATTCAGCCACTTGCTGTACATACTCCACTTTCCCTCCACTCATCTTTTTTCAACACCTGCCTTTCCAACCCTACTGTGAGGGCATAAGTTTAGCCCTTAGTCACATCACAGGCCAAACGTTTTGGCCCCTGGCAAAATGTTTGTGAACAACCATGATCTAGTGCCTGGATTTGATTGTGAATGGGCTCACATACGTAGGCCTCTGAGTAGTACATGCCATCTAATTTTTTGCTACATGCCTGGCTAGCTCACTCTTCTGAAGGGAGTTAGGGCCATGTGGAGCAACAGCTAAAAGTACTAAAGAGCAACTTTGGTGTTGACTCTGAATCAGCAAGTAGGAGAGGAAAATGAAGGGTCTGGTGCCAAAAGACTGCCTCAAAAAAATATTCAGAACCTTGGACAGAACTGCGGAGTTCTGTTGCTAGAGATAATGGCAATAAGATGAAACTCACAGGACAGCATTGCTTCCCAATGTTTGGTCTCAGTTTGTTTCCTTTGACTCTTAGAGATCATATCTCCAGACCTGTCAGCTATGAAATGTCCTCGTTTTTAACGTTTTATGAAGTTTTACTATTGGAGAATTTTAGTGGTATAAATGTGTTATTTCAGCTGAAGTAAACGTCATTAACTGGACATTCTTCATACATTTCGCATTAACTTAGTTTTGTATAATTCCTCGACCCCCCCCCCCCACCCCCCATCAAAGCCCCTCCTGTTCGACTTTGGACTCGTCCAAGTACCTGACAAATGTGAATCAAGGACCTTGGGAATGCTGTTTTCTCTTAACAATGCTGGTAACTGGAACCATGGGCTGCAAGGGAATTTTTCAGAACGGTCCCGACAGGGCATGAGAGAACTGTGTGTGTTAAAGAGAAATAGAAAAAAAAACTGAAAGCAGTATATTAAACAAAAGGAAAAAATCTAAAAATCATAGTCCCATAGAACATACAACGGAGTCAATTACAGCCAGAATATGCCCCTTTTACCTCCATAGTACACAAATGTGCATGAGGTGTTTTATGTAGGCCTGGTGCAAGTGACATTTTTAGTGAAGCCATGTCGCCCTAAGTGTCAAGAGATTAGAGATCTAACTGTCCCCGTAATTTTACGGCTAGTAATAAAAAAAGATGGTTGGTTTCCTAGTGGTAATAAAATGTTCTGTTTCAGATTGATTCAATGTTTATTACTAAGGGCCTCTTTCAGACTCACACACTGATCCTGATTCAGTTCAAAACAGGATTACAACTGTTTCCGTGCACACATTTTTTCACGTAAAATCAGGTAGAATTTGTGCACGGAAAATATCACACATTTTGGCCACGATTATGGCCGGCCGGAAAAGGTTGAAGTATTTATCATACCCACCTGATATATTCTGAAACTGCAGGGTCAGACTATATCTGGCAATAAATAGCACGCAATTACGATTACCATTCATAACGCAATTAATCGAGCTGACCGTAATCAGGGCCTTGGTGTTGTGTATCTTAACATGGGGTAAATATGCAGTGTTATCATGGTAGCTCCTTTTCTAACGTGCAGAACTCAATATGAAGGTAATGACACACCTTGTTAATACCACACCTGGTGTTACTGGTATACACCAGATGCGAGTTTACCATCTAAACTAAAGCACAACTATGCCCTATGAGTCAAAAAATCAGATTACAGCTGGTATGGTAATACTGCACTTTTCCCGGCACGTATTTGCAAGTAAATCCTGGCAAAATGTGTGCAGATAAAATACAGCGCAGGCCACTCTCTGCAGCTCAGGGGTGGGGAAACATGATGTAGCATGATGAGGACCTCTGGATTTATGTGATTCTGTGGCAGCTGTGTTTTCCCAATAACTATGGGTTAAATGTATTTGTTACAAAATCCACCTAAGTATTATTACCATGTTATCCTGTTCCATGGTGCTGAACTCAGAATATGGAGGCAATACCACACTTAGAAAATTCTGCAACTGGTAGTAGTATAATTACTAGGTGTAGTAGTACCACCCAAAATAACAGACAGGTCAAAAAAGGTCATAAACTGTCCACTACTCCCAAATGATGTAAGGTTGTATTTTCAATTGTCGTAGATCCTGAACGCCTGCCACTCTCAAGCACAACCATTAGCTATTAGCATGCTTGGGTATGGTGATATTAAATCAGGTCACAACATCCCAAAAAAGAGTTCTTATATGAGTTATGAGGAAAGGGGACAGCACCAACCTGGGGGTGCATAAAAATGCACTGTGTGAGAGCTGGACCATGCTTCTAAGCACAAATTGTGAATCAATTTGTAGAAAAGACAGGCAACGGATAAATCAGCATACTAGCCACCCCATGCAAGTTGACATTGTGTTCACGAGTATCCTATGATTGAGGGTGTTGAAAGTCATTGACCGATCAATCAAAACCAAAAAGCAGGTCCCTCCAGCCCCAATCATCAAGGATTGGGCACACACATCCAGGATCTGTCCCTGAGCTGGCTTCACTGCTATACCTTGGAAGGAATTCACATTGGCATGTGCCAAGAATATGATGCCTTTCTATAAAGGAGTTCACTTCAGCAGCCACATGGCTCTCAAGGATGTACCATGTTACAACGCATACCGTTACAACTACCTACTATTACAACGCGACCATTACAACGCATACCATTACAACGCATAGCGCTTTGAGGTGCTGGATAGTGGTAAGTATAATTTACTATTCTAACTCCAGTCCCCGTGGACACTAGGGAAGGTGTTGGATAGTAAATTATACTTATTCCCTATCCTAGAGCGCCCCCCAGCGCAATGCGTTGTAATGGTATGCGTTGTAAAAGATGCGTTGTAATAGTAGGTAGTTGTAAAAGATGCGTTGTAACGGGTGTATACCACAGAGAAGTGACTCCTGCTAATCTCTCTTCCACATGGCTGTCCTGATGAACCACACTTGCCTTTCTGGCAGAGCAAACGATGCTACCTTGCTTCCTATTTACAGCCCTTGTGTACTGCAGGATCAGTTGCTGATTCATGAAGGAACAATGTAACAGATAGCTCCTTAAATTTCTTTACCCTTTTAATCCACTTAGCCGTGATCAGCCCCTTTAAACCTAATCTGGCACGTTCGATGAATCCCAGTAGATACAACTTCCCACCATTTTCTTCCTCCTCTGTATTAACCCCCTGTTACCAACTCATTATACACTCCATTCCCATTCATCCAGCTCCTTACTGCCATGAACTGGGAGAAGATGCATGTGCCAGCAGCAAGAGCTCACTACTCTTTCAATGAACATTTACTCTTCTTAAAACCGGTAGGTGCTCAGCGCTTCGCTCCCCAGTCAGTGCTAGGCCGTTTTCGAGCTTTCTTGGTCGTTTGAATTTCAACCTTACACTCTTGTGGGTTTTTTTCTCACAACACCATTACATAATTGACCCCATATTACACCCATTAGAAGGTGGTAAGAATGGTACTGAAACAGTGTGGTTGTCCTTTGCTGCACGTTTGCTGGTTTAATAGATTTGTTTCTTGAAATGTCTCTTTCATTAAACACGAACAAACCCACATACACACCTAATCCACCATCTACCGTAAGAAATTAGCATTGGCAATGCCAATAGTTCTGACTCCAATTTTGAGTTCTGATCAAAATATAAAAAGGCCTGCTGCTGAGAAACATAAACCAAATGACGACTGGTTACTATATGCAATGCATCTGTGAGTTAAGAAATTGTTATGTCATAATTCAGTATACCCGAGATATAAACTAGATCTTTGTACATTGCAATGGAAGCACTCTATAGGAGGCAGAATAATACCCCAAACAACCATTATCAAGAAACGAAATAAATATTCCTCATGGGGGCCAAAACCCACTATGTATATTTTATAGAATCTGTATGTAACAAAAAGTATTGCAGACAGTTGCTCTGTCAAGCTAGAACTAATAAAAATAGCACCAAAGGCGGTGTAGGGGTGGGGGTTAAAAAAGATAAGCAGATTTTTCTCTATCTCTTTTTTTTTTATTTCAGTAATTTTTTATTGAAAAATTATATTTACATGGTGCAGAGGGTATACATGGGAGATGAGAAAAGACCGGGAAAAGACGCCCCGGGGGGGCAAGCATTGGCTCGATTGGCTCGCGGCTATTTGTCCATGTTTCCATGCTTGCTTCTTCTTCTCGTCAATCCTTTCGGCTTCCCCCATACCCCTTACAGACTGTCCGATTGTCTTTTCGCTCCCCTGGTGGCGTGGAGAGAGAGGTGTAGAGATATAGAGAGTAAAGAGAGAGAGGAGGCACATTGTGTCACAGAGTAGGTGATGCATGTGGTCTATGTAGTGCTGCCTTGTCTGGCCTCTGGGCAACCTTCCCAGTTGTCCCCTTGACGTTCAGGGTGGCTTGTGTGAGGACAGGTAGTTGTCCAGCGATAGTCACATCTCGCTTTTCTTCCCTGAGTTCGGTAGGCTGTTTGTTGTTATGGTGTCGGCACCTCGCAGGAATATGACCCAGTTGAACCAGGCTTTAAAAGTGGCCTTCGCTGTGTCTTTCCAGTTGTTCAATACCGTCTTGACCGCCGCTGTGAACAGGAGGTCAATCAGGTCCCTGTCATTTTCGGATGTTATGGAGGGGTCGGTGTACCCCAGTGCCAGATAGTGAAAGTCAAGTGTTAGTGTGGCGCCTGTTACGTCGTTGATTAGAGTGTTTATTGAGTCCCAGAATTTCCTGATCTTGGTGCAGTGGAAGAGGAGGTATGCTAGATCCCCTTTCTGCTTATTGCAGTTCCAGCAGGAGTCGTTTTCTCTGATACCCATGGAGGCTAGGCGGGCTGGGGTCCAGTAGGCCTTGTGTATCAGCCAGAATTTTGTCTGATCTAGTGTTGTTGTCACCTTCCTTCTCGATGTGGAAGACCAGAGGTCAGCCCTTTCCTTCTCACTGAGCTCCCTCCTTCCACTGTTTCCCAATGGATTATAATTTTGTTATTTAGTTTAGAGGTTTTGGGGCACAGGGCTCTGTACATGTGCGCCACTTGGTGTCCTATTATGTTTAGGCTGGTGGCGTATTGTAGTATTGAGGGAATGAGCTTGTTTATGCCTGCTTTGGCGATTGCCACCCTTATTTTAAGGAAGTTATAGAGCTCTGCGCTGTCAAACTTGTATTGCTCTTTGAGTGTGTCGAAGGATGTTTGAGTTCCTTTGTTCTGTAGCTGGCCTACTGTTGTTATGCCGTGTCGGTACCATGTGTGCATATCTAGTGTGTTGTTCCTGTACTTTATTCTAGGGTTGTGCCAGAGGGACTCTAGTTGGGTGTGTCTGATGCTGGTGTCTAGTAGCTTATCTATTCTTAGTAGGGCCAGTCTTGTGTTCCTTAGGATTGCATTTTGTTTGATTGCAGGGTGTTTCGTCGCCGTGAGCAGGGCTACGGGTTCCATTCCCCCTAGCAGTCTCCGCTCTAGAGAAAGCCAGGCCGGGGTGTCGTCACTCTTCGGAGTTAGCCAGTACAAGCCTTGTTTTGCTATGCAGGCTGTTTGAAAAGTTTTGAAATTTGTTATGTTAAGACCTCCTAGTGTCTTGGGGAGTCTGAGCTTCAGAAGGCTGATTCTGGGTTTCTTTCCTCTCCATAGGAATGTGTTCAGTAATTTGTCCAACTTTTTGTGAAAGTCTGATGTGTTAGTTAGTGGTAGCATGTTGAGCATGTAGTTAACCATTGTTCGTTCTGGTCTAGTGTGGTGCGCAGGTCTCTTTCGAAAAGGAGGCCTAGGTATTTCATGGCTTTCCTCTGCCAGGTCAGACCAGAGGACCCCAGTGTAGTCCAGTTGGTGTGGATGTTCAATGGTTTACAATCAGATTTCTCTCTGTTGAGTTTGTATCCAGACACCTGTGCATATTGATCTATAGTGTCCATCAGAGCGTTGATGGATCTCTCTGGGTCTTCTGTTACAATGAGGACGTCGTCAGCGTATGCTGCTAGCTTGAAAGTTTCTCCCTCTATAGGTATACCCTTGATGTCTGGGTTTGATCGTATCATGTTGAGTAAGGGTTCTATTGCAGTAGGAAGAGGGCCGGCGATAGCGGGCAACCCTGTCTCGTTCCACGTTTTAGGTCTAGCAGATCTGACGTGCCTCCGTTTACTACCACCCGGGCTTTGGGTTTGTTATATAGGGCCATTACCATCTTCCTGTAGTTGTGGCCTAAGCCGAATTTTTGCATGGATTATTATTATTATTATTATTATTATTATTATTATATAAAATGTATAACGCGCTCAGTTACCCAGGAGCATCCCGGCGCAGAACAGAACAAGGAAGAAGGCTCAGCTCAATCGCTACACTGGAAACAGGTGGGTCTTCAGGAGTTTCCTAAAGAGTAAGATCTTGGGCTCTGAACGGATCTTGAGGGGCAGGGAGTTCCATAGTGTCGCCACTTGCACTGAGAAACGCCTGCCCCCAGAGCGAGCTCTCTTTACTCTAGCTGACTGCAGAAGATGTCTTTGGTCCGAACGCAGAGGACGTGTGGGCTTATAAGGGCATGCCATAGTGGAGAGGATAGGGGGGCCCTTACCATGCAAAATTTTATGGGCTTTTAACGCTTTAAATTTCACCAACCTTAACGGGGAACAAGTGAAGCGTTTTCAGGGCCGGGGCAGCTGAATGTCTTCTGGGAACATCCATCAACACTCTAGTGGCTGCATTTTGTACCTGTTGGAGGGTTTTAAAAGTCGCTTCGGGAGCACCGAGAAACATCGCGTTCCCGTAGTCAAGCCTCGACAAGATTAAACCACGAATCAGAAGCTTCCTCGCTGGATCAGGGAGCAGTGGTAACACCTTGCGAGCTGACCGCAACAGACCAAAACAGACCCCCGCGGTCTTCCTGGCGTGGGTCCTAAAGGACATATCTTCCTCCAACCAAACTCCCAAGGTCTTGATCTCCTTCTTGGGAGATGGTGGGTCACCCAGAGACCGGGGCTAACAGCTAGCAATGATAGAGGGACTGGATTTACCCAGGAGCATCAGCTCAGTTTTCTCCCCATTGAGCTTTAGTGCAGAGTGGGACATCCAACGATGGACATTAGCGAGGCAGTCATGAAAAACTTCAGGTTGTTCCACCAGCTGGGTGAGGCCTACCACCAGCTGAGTATCATCAGCATAGCTGATAATCTTCACTCCTGAAGGGGCGACCACTCTTTCAAGCGGAGTCATGTATATATTAAATAAGGTAGGGCTCAAAGATGAGCCCTGCGGGACTCCACATTGAGGAGGGAACAGGGTCGACTGCTCTGCCCCTTCCCAGACTTGGTAAAAGCGGTTGGAGAGGAAGGATTCAAGCCATTTCAAGGCCATCCCTGACACACCCACCTCTGACAGGCGTTGGAGGAGCACCTGGTGACTTACGGTGTCAAAGGCAGCACTCAAGTCCAGGAGGATCACTGCCACTGACCCCCCTGTATCAAGAATGCTCCTTGCTTCCTCCACTACTGCCTGTAAAGCTGTGTCCGTCCCCTGACCAGGACGGAAGCCAGTCTGGGAGTCTCCCAACAGATGATGGGACTCTAGATGATAAGAGAGCTGACGGTTGACCAACTTTTCTGCGACTTTTGAGAAGCCGGGCAGAAGTGAAATAGGCCTGAAGTTGGCCAGATTAGAAGGATCTAATCCTGGTTTTTTCAATAATGCTTTTACCACTGCCTTTTTCCATCTCTGAGGCACTGTGCCCTGGGAGAGTGAAAGGTTAATAAGGTTAGTAAGCAGAGCGTACAGAATATTTGCCACTAGTTTAAGGTATTTCATGGGCACTGGGTCACTAGGAGGCCCACTCTTCATCCCTTTCAGAACTTTTATAACCTCCTCCTCCGAAAAAGGGCCGAAGGAGGACAGCTCAGCGGGGCATATTACTGGGCTAAAGTCCAACTCCGGGATCTGAGGGGTCGCAGGCAGTGAGAACAGGATCTTCTCTATTTTCGAATGAAAGAAGTCAGCCAGTTCTTCACATTTTTCTTGAGGGTTATCATGCACAACTGGGGGGACCGGGGCCTTCAGGAGTTCCTTAAAAATTTTAAAGGATTCCCCTGGTGAATTACTTGCCCTCTCGATCCTATCGCTGAAGAAGTTCCTTTTGGCATCCTTCAACGCGTTTTTATACTTCCTCATCTCTCTCTTGTAATCTTCCCGACTTTCTTCCGTCCGCTCTCTCCTCCATGCGCGTTCTAATCTTTTACATGAGGTTCTGAGACCCCTAAGTTCGGGAGTATACCAGGGAGCGGAGCCAACTCTTCTTTCCCTGACTGGATTGGTCTAGGTACGGCCACAACACTCGGACAAATGCTTTTTCTGCATCAAGGGCGATCATGACCGCCGCGTTGTTGCTTTTGGTCGCGTGGTTGATTACGTGGCAGAGTAATCTTGTGTTGTCGTGGGACATCCTATTCTTCAGGTATCCCACTTGTGCGCAGTGTATGAGGGAGGGTAGGTACGTGTTGAGTCTGGTAGCTAGGATCTTGGCATATATTTTGCAATCCACATTTATGACTGAGATCGGTCTGTAGTTTTTCGGGTGTTGCGTGTCTTTGCCTTCCTTTGGGATAACGATAATGTTGGCTTCAGCCATCGATTGCGCCATGCACCCTTTGTGTACACAGCTTGTGAACACTGATGTCATGAGGTTGACTTTCGTACCTCACTAGCCTTTTAGTGGCACCAGTCTCTGACTCTTTCACAATCCCATTAGTACTTCAGAGGCACCAGTTTGGCCTAAATCAGACACAGGCCCTGTCCTCCCACCCTTTTAAAATCACCATTCTGGCATGCATTTGACTCTTCACCAGCCCACCAGTATCCAGGCTAGCAGGTCTGACAGGTGACTAACCCGGCCACAGCACAACCAGCATTCAGACTGAGACAACTACTTGTAGGAAAAATCTCCCAGTTTCGTTTCCAATGTGGCCTCTGGTGTCATGCCCTTTCCTACACTTTCCGGTGCTCTCGTAGCTTTGAACGCACGCACGCGCCCTTCAGTAGGTCAGCCAAACACTGAGTTTGCACCTTGCAGTTAGCAGCTCAAACAGGATTGAGCAGGAGACGCCGGGGACAAGACAAGGAGTACGTCTCAGTTCGATGACGCAGCCGTATTTTTACCTTTGTTTAAACTCACGGTCGTCTCTCTTACTCTCTGAGAGGGACGGGGCCACGTGCTATTTAGCAGTTAAGCTAACCGCCTAGGAAGCTATGACCCCCCTGCATCGCACGGGCGCGGCAATTGCTGCATCCCAGACGATGCGAGAGCCTTATACGCAGCAGCCAGTGAACCAGTATCCCATGAAGCCTTGCGCCATCCACGCCCTGGTGCAGGCCCGTCTGGCGCCGGCGGCTTCTTCCTGCCACGCCCAAGGAGCCCCGGAGCAGCAGTGCGGGAACTGTCTGCAGCATCTCTCCCTGGCGCTCTGGGTGCAAAGGCAGCTTCCAGAATAACACAGCAATGTTGCAATGTTACTAGGATTCAGCCGCAAAAATAGAGAACGTAACATCTCGAAAGACTTATTTAAAGGACATTTAATCCGGCCATTTCATCTTTTTGAGCTACATCTCTGATCGGCGTGTATGTTGCTCGTCGCCCCTTCCTAACTATATAGTCCTGAACCTTCAACGTTTGAACATACTTTCAGAATCATGGCTAGATGCATACCCCCGGACCCCACCCCCCCGCACCGAGAAGGATATCGGGTTGTGCTGTAAAGGCAAAGACAAAGCAAGGAATTGTGGTTTACTGGCATCCCCCGTAAGCCCCCCAAAACCACCGAACAGTACAGCACCCAAAGGCCCCTGTTGGACCTTCTGGGCATTGAACTCTAAAATAAGATGGCAAATCATAGTATAGTGCAGCAAGTCATAGCATGATACAGTGTGACATAGTATAACCAAGCACGACACTTGGGACCGCACAGGACTGAACGGCATATCATAACTATGGCTCCCAGTTTTATGGTATTTATGTTTGTGAACATTTCCGGTAGTATTTATCCATATTTACTTTTTGGCATTCTTATTGATATTTATTTTGTGTGTTGAGGATAAATGCAGTGGTAAAATTGTATATTTCCCCATTTATTTAACTGATAAACACGCACTCATACTTTGTTCCCTGTCGCGTTTTAGCAAATAAAGCTGCCAAATATAGCCAAAGTGTACACCTTCGGGTAAATATCAGTATTATAATACAAATGTATGCTAACACGTGCCTGTATTTAGGAAAATCTGAAACAATTCTTGAACGTCCCATGCTGTGTATGAGCTCAGCTATTATCTTAGAAATCACAAAAGACAGCATGGAGAGTCACCCACAAGAATCATTATTCTGCGTATTTTTCCGTTAAACAAAAAATATATATCGACAGGAAAAACATTGTTGTCTGTCTACATCTGTAAGAATGGAAAACAGAGCCTTAATTATAACGTGGCATAATATATAGGAGAAAAAGGATGGTGGCACTGCACACAAGAGACTTCACCACCTTCAGTAGAATAGCGCAGTGGGTCAACGCACACGGTGCAGAGATCTGTCAGTCACGTGAAAGAGACGTTTTAAATCTCTGCAGGGCCATCTCAGCACTTGATAAACACAGGGGCGATAAAGTACTTTTCTTTGTGCTAAATCATCACGTCAATGTATGGCATTCTACGGTTGTTGTTACCAAGGCTTGTGCGCGCTAGAAAGCAAACTCATCATCTATTGCCCGTAAAAAGTCAAAAGATGGCGATTCATAACCTTTACTTAGTGTATAAATTGATGACGTGGTACAGGCTCATACTAAGTTCACACGTTGAAACATTTGAATATTATTGAAGTAGTGCTGTGCCAGAGAGTGGGAAGTGCTTTCTGTCCATGTGTTCAACAGTATCCAGCACTATGGGAAAAGGGAACCTAAAACATTTACTCGTAAGGGGCAGGGCTGATGGTGTCCTGAGCAGTGCGCACGTGGCAGTGCTTTTTCCGAGGCCGCCACACCTCGCATGCCTTCTCCTTTGACAACCCCGTGAGAGCATCGGACGTCTGCTCCATCAGTGGACATTAGCATATGCTGCATTATGACGCCGAGCCTTGAGGGGGAGGTGGAATGCAGTTCTGGGTGTGCCCGCGTGCCCCGGACTCCCGCCTGCAGGCAGGCAGCATCGGGGATTTCTCAGGCCATTCTTTTCAGTCTAAGATGGCGCCACAGAGCTCTGTTTTCACCCAGGGACAGGGTCAGAAGGACTGGCGGCGTAAGGCCATTGTCAGACTCAGACCCTGTTTTAAGGCCTGCTGGGCCGTTTTATACTGTTGATGTCTCTGCTACTTTCTGTCTCAGTCTGAGACTGTCCAGGGGTGATTGTCGAGGGCACCCACTGGTATAAAGGTAAATTAGTACATATGCATTTTGTTGGCAATAGATATGAGGTGCAGCGAAGCTACCAAGGACACATTCTTCCAAACCGGGACTTTTCTGTAACGTGGTACTTTATTCCAGATAGTTTTATTGATGGAAACCAGTGCATCAGCCAGTTAAATATAAGTTATGGGGCCGTATTACAGAAGGTGCCCCAGGGGCGCAACGGATGTTTGTGCCCGCTATGCGGGCGCCCCCCCAACCTTGGTATTATAGAACAAGGTGCTGACACTTGTGCGTTCCCTTCTATAATACCGATAGCACTGGAGCACTTAGGCCTGTAGTAACAATGACTGCGCCAGCGCTAATTGTCGCTCTGTGGTAGAGTATGCACCCAACAACATTACAGAGGATCGGTCTGTAATGCTGTCGTGATGTTGGCGCAGACTTTGAAGTCTGTGTTTGCATCTGTGTGCATATTGCACACAGAAGCAAACGCACATCATCACAGACATACTCTGGCGCACAGCGACAATTAGCGCTGGCGCAGTCATCTGTATTACGGCCCCTGATGTGCCAGCGCTACCATCAGATGGTGTTCCCTCATTTACATAAGGATGTGCCCTGTGCAAATGAGGGAAATCCTTTGACTCCGTGCCTGCGCCATATTACAGACGTCAAAGATCCCTCAGAAGGCGCACTGACGGTGCGCCAATTAAAAGGTGGCGCACTGTCAGTGTGCCTCCTGACAGCAGCCATATGCAGGGGGTAAACCAGACGTCCCCTTGCAGGCAGATGCAGTCACTGACTGCACCCGCCTATAAGGGGATCTCTAACCCCCTTAGAAAGTGCAGGCGGGTGCCGCCTGCACTGTGAAAAAAACGGAGCGGCTGCTTCGTGTTTTGACATGAATGGGATACCCTGGGGGCAGCACATAGATCATAATAGGGCACATTGGCATTGTTTGTGCCCGGCGCACCTTTCTACAGGGCCCAAACAATGCCAATGCGTAATACAGCCCCAGGACTGAAGAAACATGTACTTCGTGACCTGGAGCACATAGCAGTTTTATCGGTACTGTCCATCAAGGGCTTCTACAGCATTGTCTGCGGAGTTGATAATGATAGGTCCATACGAAAGATCCTAAGTGGAAAATAGAAGACCCCTCTGAAAGAAATAGAAGGTACGTTCCTTATTTTTACCTGTGTGTTGAACTGCTCAAGTTTTGAAACGTGTAGGGTTCCAAGATGTATAGTGCTGCATTTTTAAGAGGAGTAGATACTCTATCCAATAGCTCTAAAATTATCTTCTATGAAGACAGCAGTATAATTAGAAACTTCTTAAAAGGAACGATTAAGGAACCCACTCCACATTCTTTGCAAAATATTATGTTTTACCTCATTTCTTCCTTCACTCATGTATTTCACTCACTTTCTAATGTATCTCATTGACTCATTCATTTATTTATTAACTCACACATTCACCTGTTATTTGTTCACTCGCTCACTCAATGACTCACTCACTTACCAATTCACCCACTATTGCCTTTCTAAAACAGGGTACTGGCTTCAGGCTACAGATGCATTCTATTGGCCCAATTCATTGGCCTATTAGGTCTCTCTATGTTTCTCCTCACCCGGACATTCTACTCCCGCAAACAGCCCTCTCTAGCCGGTCCCATGCCCATAGTCAGTGTAGTAAATTGTCTTTTTTTGGGAAACCCATTATTATTTCCACCAGGCTGCTATGGTCGTCATTGATCAACGTGGAAAGGCCAACTGGGCATTACCCAGTACTTAATTTTAAAAAAAATGAAGTGTCAGGGTGCTTCTCAGAAGGCCACTGCAGCCTACACCACCCACACCCTGCCACTTGCAGTTCCAACATAACCCTCAACCATTGCACTCCTACAAATGTGACAATTCAGACTATTTCATGCAACACACAGCTATAATGATGGCTTGAGAGGCTAGTATTATTCGTTTTCAATGTAGATTGACTTAAATAACACAGTTGTTGTGCTCATCTCAAAATTAAAACAGACAGCGCCTCCATGTGGTGTACTGTCACTAGAGCCGGTGCTCACAATTAAGTTCTGATGCCGAGCACCAGAAACCACTGGCACAAATAAAGCACTGGCACTGCCAGAATTCTGGCTACATGGTATTTGACGGCAATGGCTCCACAGCATCCAATCCTTGGCACTATGAAGAAAAATAACCAGGCTATAAATGCCAAAATCTATTTAGATTTCACTGGGTAGTGAAAAAAGGCAAGAAGACATTTACTGTGAAAGGGCTTCCAGCTAAATTGCGATAATTTCTTCCTCGCTGAATGGAGACCTGGGTCTAGGGGTTAACTTCTTAGCTACGCCACAGGAGACTTAAGTTCTAACACAGGCTACCCCACGTGACAAAATTGCAAAACAAATCAGGAGAACGTTGTGCCAATTATGGGGGCAGTATCAGTGCATCTGTCATAAAACTACAGTTGTCTCACCCTCCCAACGCAGCACTACAGCGCCTTTTTACAAAGGTGGGTAAAAGTGACCTTCTGGATGGAGGTCATGCCTTTGGAAATTGGTGATGCCTCAGGAAATAATTAGACCCGCTGCCCAGGGTAACGATGCAGTCTTGCACTGACCCCAACACAAATGCCCCCCATATGCTGGTTGAACTCTCCCAGCACATCAGGACACTTCTAATATGTTTCATATTCAAGAGTACATTTCTATTACCATCGTGAAGTGGTATTAATCCCACCAAGCACCAGTTGTGTTGAAAGTTCTTCCTTCAGGAAGAAGGCCCAGGCTCATTGGTGGGGATCTTTAAAGAGGACAGGCCTTCCTCCGACAGAGGCAGGAGTTTCTCTGCAGTTGCGTCCCGACAGATTAACACTAAAGCAGGCATAACCCTAGCATTAGGTGATAATTAAGAAGTTGAATCTTTACACTCAGGGAAAATTTCCCACCGTCGGATTAGCTCCAGTCTATTCAATTATGAAATCAGTGGCTCTCCATATGCTTGGATGCTTATGGCAAGGTACGTTTGTGGGCTGTGTCCCCATGGTAGGCCTTCCCGCATTAATGATATCTCAATCTTGTTTGCATCATCATTGGCACTCTCAAAATGGGGCCAATTCTGTTACTGGCTGAAAGAATCAACTATCTATTGCATTCTGTGATTATGTGAGGTGCACCTACTTTGGGGGAGGGCGAATCACTAAAAGTTATTGTGCCTTAAAATTTATGCACCAACATGGGGGGCTTTACTCAGGGCCACTTCTATGGCGAAGCCCTTCTATGCAGCCAACTAGGGGGCCAGCAGCTAGGAGCTAATGATTTACCTCAGAAACAAAATAACATGGCCGCTGGAGCTGAGAAGGGCAACAATTTTGGACTTTCTCTAGAGTGGCAACACCAGTCCTGGCTTCAGGATCTTCAGAAGAGTTAACACTGTATCTATCCCAAAACCCCTATTTCCCCCAGAAGCAGACACCCAAGTTTGATTGTTATAACACCTCAAGATTAGCCCTGATCCTCTCCCTTATCATGGCGGTTCCAGGATAAAGCAGTATTTGCACCATAAAAAGGCACACCTCATCTAGTCCCAATGCCACCTGTGGCTGAAGTTGCATTATAACCTTACTAAATTGTTATTTAATAGCACTTGCTGGTAGAGTCTTGTAACTTGGTAGTAATGTACATAATGGGAGTTGGTATTGCTCATCTAAAGCGAACCAAATATTTCCACCCCACCTCTGAAGAATGAAAGGTTGATGCTGCTCATCTGCATTTGAACCAATAAGCCTACAAGGTACACACACATCTTTTTTATTAAATACATTATCTCACTGACAAAGGTGTCCAACATTATCTCAATATGCCTCTCAGTGTGTTTTCAAACACAGTATTAAATGCGAGATCAGCGAAAGTATGCTGTTCTGTGGATTCGGGGGGGGGGGGGGTGGTACAACAAGACAATGGCTCTTAAATGTATCATTTATCAAACTCCATTGCTGTTATCTAACGAATATTGCAAGCCGCCATCAAGTCTTCCTTTCCAAGTTGTAGTTCACAGTGTAATCAACAATACCACCTCGCCATTCAGTCGTTTACAAGTGAGAATAACATGCAATACATGGTGGATGCCACTTGTGTCTGCTTGCAAGAGGGCAAGCGCAGTTCTTTTTCAAGCTTGAGACACAAGGCCAGGCAGTGAGAAGAGAAATGAGCAGAACAAGGTAAACTGCGGCATTTGGATAGACAGGGTGCAGAGCTCACACCACATAGACAGGGCGAATTAGTCTGGACCACTTAGAGAGCATGAGGGAGAAACTATGATTTTCCACGCCCTCATGGGTAGACAGTGTAAACTGTTTGGAATACACAACCTGACACTGTGAGGGAGCCTAGGGATCATGATTAGACCGGATGAACTAGCTATAGCCAGTTGTTATGAGTAGACATTGGTGGATGGGTGGATTGTGGAGGTTAAGACACAGAGACAGACAGGGCAAGCCCAATTTGGGAATATAATAATATGAGCAAGAAGCACATGGACTGAGAAGAAGTAAGGGCACATGCAGAGGCAATGTAAGGCGCTTGGGTGACTTGCACAGGGTGAGGCAGATTTGTTCACCTTGACGGACAGTGTAAGGAGCTTGAGCATATAGTCTGCTAACATGCGGAACTTGGAGATCATCAACAAATATGGGAATTTGGAAACTGTTTAATCCTCTTCTACCCATGCCCTTTCTGTTACCTTTCAAAGACCATTCAAGGTCATTCAAGTAGGGGCGATTTAGCTCATAGTGGGCTCTATATTAAAAGAATACCGTGGCTTGTTGTACTTTGACCATTAGTTGGCTATATCACTTCACTATAACTGTATATATGAACACATAAAGTTGACAGTCATCATAGTAGGCAAGAGCTTCTCTATAGTGTCACAAACACTGTTGGGTTTGCCCAACTGGCAGAGTAGGGACAAATGAACGACCCATTAGACTTTACCCTCTGAGTTAGTTACAAGTCAGATTGAGTTTTCCTTACCCACATACATGACACCCTCTTTGGTCTTCTCTGCGGCCTCGGACACACCCTGCTTGGTCTTTTCAGCTGCGGCGACCACACCCTCTTTGGCAATGGAGAAGCCTTTCTTGAAGACATCCATGCTGGGGGATCTTGGCTGGCTTTCTGGGCTCTCTGAGGTTTCGGATCCTGGTGCCTGGGTACCACAGCAAGGTTCACTCTGTGGTCTCAGCGGTGGCTTGGCGCGGCCTCACCCTGCAGCGTGTTCCTGCTTCTTGCCCCCTGCCTCCTCCAGTTTGCAGTGGGATGTCCGTGTGGAAGTCGTTGAGTTGCCAGCCCTGCCCAGCTCTTATGTATAAGCTGCACTGCGACCCGACCAATGCCAACGGATGCCGGGCTCTAAAATATTAATGATGGGATGTGGGAGGAGGGAGAGGGCAGGTGGGAGGGAGAGATGCGGGCGCCGGGACCCTCTAAAGCACTCTCAGCCGGATGAGGATTTTTTTTCAAGTCCTCTTTGCTGCAATATGCTTTGGTTTCAAGGACACGCTGCAGAAGCCCTCCAGCTGTGACGGGTACGCGAGAGCCGCAGAGATGCTCAGGCGGACCAGAGGCAGGCTGGGAGGCAGGGAGAGTGGCGACGGTCGGAGGGAGGCAGCACTCCGTGCTGCGACGAACGCAGCTGCAACCAAAGGCAGCGACTCCCCCAGGACCCTTTCACTCGCAAACAAAGCATTCCCTTGCGATTTGCCCACGCTCCCAACACTTTTCGTGAAGGCTGGTACAAGAAAGAAAACATTGAAAGCAGACTTTTTCGTACCCGTTTAAATATAAAAATGTGAACGTAAATAAAAGTAGAAAAGCCTCCACAAGTGCTTTACAGGTGCCTAACCCCCTCCAAGAGGTATACTATTGCAAACAAAGAGGGATTCCACGATAAACACAAATACAGGGGATTTGCAAAAGCACAAATGAGCTGTAGTTCTCTCTTTAAAAAGATGTAAACTCCGCGATGCGTTGCTCGAACTAATTAACCCGTTAAATCCGTACCGTTACTTTGTAAAATGCACACTCTGGTTGAAGGTTTCTTTGGGTCACGGTAATTATTCGGTGACATGTCCTCCTGTCCTCATTCAGCCCTCTCCACCTCCTTATTCAAGAATGTAAGTGAAGCTGTCGTAGGCTCAGTTAGGTGAATGAAGACATTGCTTGGATCCCACCAACGAGCAATCTCAGCTCTCAAGGCTGCTCTTATGTCGCTGATTAGCATGCAGAATAGACAAAACAAAACATTTGCTTCATAAAGACACTCTTCTGATATGTATGAGATCTAAGTTTTATCTTTCAATATCTAGTTCAAGTTTCAACCATAAGGAGTCCGGCATATCTTACAATGTGCTTTTTATGGAGTTCAATGTCACCCAGAAGGCATTTGGTTAGGGGTGGGTGGAATATTCCCTTCCGCTTGAGGAATTTGTCGAGTTTTTGGCGATTCTGCATTACTCTTGTAGCGCGAAGTTCCTGCCAAATTCAGCCAGTCACCGTGTGGCAGAAAATGTTCATGATCACGGCCCCAGAGTGGTAAGTTGGTGAAGGGGAGCAATATTTGGCTTCTCCTAGCACAATTTCCTGTCACTAAGAGGGTATTTGGTGAGATTTATTAAAAAAGCAGGCAGTAGTGAGGATGGTTCGTGGTCTGAAGGCTGCCACTGAAGTAGAAAATCTATGTGGGCAGCAGAAAAATCAGCTTGAGTTGCTGCGCCCTCGAGGTGCCATTCGCCCAATTTTTTTCGCTCGGAACACAGTACTAGCATTGTAGGAAAGTAGGATCTGCTTTCATGATTACCCCCACTTTTTGCCTAATGGTTTGCTGTTTCTGACAAGTCTGACTGGAATTGTGCTAACCAGGACTCCAGTCGCTGTGCTTTCTCCCCAAAATTGGTGTGGTAAGTACTTAGGTACATTCCAGATTGGATACTGTTGTGACCTTATCAGTCCCTAGTATATGGTACTGAGGTACCCAGAGCATAGGTAGAGCAAGAGTACCTCTTGGGTTGAAGCATGCATTATGCCACCCATTGGAGGCCACTCAAACTGTAAATACAGGCCTGCAACTGCAGCCTGTGTAAACTGGTGCTAGCACTACTTACGAAAGATATAGTTTCCCTATATCTAAGGTCACTGCACTTAAAACCTATAAGTCACCCCTAAAGCATGCCTTTCAATCCTGAAGACAGGGTGCTTGGTTCTAAGTGTGAGGGTGCCCCTGCATGAGCAGGACACCCCTACAAGCTTCGGAGTACATTCCCCTGGGTTGTAAGTGCATCAGCCATCAAAATACATAGAGTCGCCATGCGTCATTACGTGATGACCATCTCTAAACTGGATGTAACAAACCCTGCCATGTTTGGTGTCAAACATGTTGAAACAGGAGGTATGAGTCCATGCACTGCAAAGCTCCTCCGGAAGGCCCTCGATGCTCCTATTCCCAGTTGTCTAAGCCCAGACAGCACAACATGGCTGCTGGCGTTGGGAGGCATGATTCTGCCCTCCTGCTGCTGAGCCAAGCTCGAGCAGGGGAAAGCAGAACATAGGTATCCTGTCACAGAGAGTTGTGACCACCTCCCAGACAGGGGTTAATGTATTGGGCCAGGTGGGGTCGCTTGCCAGCACCACTCAGTTTGCTAGAAGGGCACACTTGGGGCCCTTCTTGCATAATCCAGTTCAAACCAGCTCAGGGAGACGCTGGCTTCCGCTCAGGCACGAAACTGGACAAAGGACATGGGAGTATCCTTCCCACTGTCTGACCCTTCCCCTGGCAGGGAACCTTGAATCGTCCCAACCCTTTCCTTAGGGTACTTAAGGGTTTACCTGAGGGTGGCTCCCTAGATTTGTCGGAGGGACAAGGTTAACTTCAAGACATCACTTCTTCGACCATCTGGTCACTCTGGACTATACTGGACTTCACTCCGGGCATCAAGACTGCAACTGGGAAGACTCCTGCTACTCCTAGTCTTGTCGCCCTGCTCGTCTGCTGCAACATCTGTACCACCTCCTAGACACGGTTTAGTGTATTGGGGCCGGGTGGGGGAGCATGGCAGCGCCACTTAATCTGCTTGAAGGGTACACCTGGTGCCCTCCTTGCATAGTCCATTTTAAACCAGCTCAGGGAGCCTTTGGCTCCCACTCTGGCACGAAACTGGACAAAGGACATGGGATTATCCTCTCCACTGTCCGACCGCTCCCCTGAGAGGGAACCCTGAATCGTCCCAACCCTTTCTTAGTAAGGGCTTACCTGAGGGTGGGTCCCTAGATTCGTTGTGGGACAAGATTCATTTCAAGACATCACTTCACTCTGGGCATCAAGACTGCATCTGGGAAGACTCCTGGGTCTCGTCGCCCTGCTCGTCTGCTGCAACACCCATGCCTGTGCTCCATACAGGAACCTTCCAAGGCCTGTGGACACCCAAGTCACCTGAAGAAATCTCCCTTGAAGTGAAGGAGTCACTTCTCTGCATCTGCAGGCACCGCAACTACGCTGACCGATCTGGTGATCCAGGGCTCCCACAGACCTTGAAAAGGCTCAGCAACACAGGTGTAGGTTCCTCAATCCCTCGAGGACTGCCCTGTTCTTTCAAAAAGTTTAGTCCAGGATCCCTCGTCGGAGCTGCATGAACCAAACCCCTGTGTACCAGGTCGACTTGCTGTTGCAATGGCTTGTTGGCTTCCTTCCACCAAGATGTTAAGGCTCTAAGTATCCTCAACCTCAAACCTCTCCTGCAACCAAGATCGTTGTCCCCACTGCATCACCTTCATCGTGGGCTTGATTCTTTGGTGATCTGCTCAAGGTCCTCTTGCAACTCCAGTGCCTCTGGCCTGTGGGCCCTTTTGAGGGTCTTCTTTGATTTCGGTAGGCACCCCTGATTTCTCGGGGCCTGCTCTGACTTCTCTGCTTGTGGGGAGTCACCTGGACCTTGCTGGTCTCGACCCTGCACCTTCTTTGCTTTCAGCATTGTATGCAGTTGCCAAGGCTTGTTGGTGTTCCTGATGGACACCGACACCTCAACTCTCGAAATCCGACATGGGACAGCTTGTGAATGGCTCCTGGTCTTCCACAACATTGCCTGGTCCGCACAGCTGCAGCTCCAAGATCATTGTTAGCTCTCCTGCAGCACCCAACATCGGTAGGCATTAGTTTTGTGCCCTCCTGGTCACTCCTGAGTGGCATAGACTCTGCCCCCCTGCTTGCAGGTATTTTTCAACTTGAATTCACCTTTGGGTTCCACCAGACACTTTCACCTTCACCCGCAGTGGCATCTTCCTGAAGTCCTCCATTGAGTTCGACCGCAGTTTCTGACGCCACTTCACACCTATGCACCTCTTTCCTAGTGTAGGTATCCAGCACTTCTACGTCTTCTGGATATAGTCTTGACTCAAGCTGTGGTTTGCATACCACTATTTTAGTATATGGTTTGGTCTTCCCCTGGTGACCACTGTGTATCTGTTTCTATTGAAAAGTGTTCTGTGCATTGTGTATATCTCCGGCTAGGAGATATCTGTATGTGTTAGTGAGTATCCTATAATAAATCCATATTTGTATAAATACACTGTGTGTTTCTTTTTCACTTAGTTTATATCAATAAGACTATGATCTGGTCAAACAAGCTGCTTTATACTCCTTGTGGACTAAGCATGAAGGCTGCTCTCTAAGGCTACCACTTAACAAGCTTTTTAAGGTTGTATAAGACCACTAAAAACACCATAAGGGTTGTCTGGATTTGTGCAGGGTGTCCTCTTACATTAGTGTACACAATATACCAAGCCAGCTTCTCACAGGCGCTAAATCACAGCGCTTTCATCCGTTGGAGGGCTCAGCAGAATCATGCAGAGTTTTTATGTAACTCTGCTGAATTCCGCAGTCAAATTCCGCGAGGTCCGCCCACCACAAATTATGGTACTCAGTGCTACAGCACAAGATGGAGTCTTTGTCTCTCTGCAGACTAACATGATAGAAACAAGAATAGCAAGCATTGCCTTGGGACACAGTGGTCATAGGTCACAACTTCACTGGTGCATGCTCTATGCCTCCGCTCTCCTAATACCACAGTGTTTCCTGAATGCCCACATTACAACTCTCAGTTTTTGCTTCTGTTTCACTATAGGGATATGACGAAGCAAAGAGCCCAAATCTCAACCGGTTCTGGAGTTGAACTGAGATTGTGGCAGTTGGGGTTGACCGCAGCAGGAGATTAAGAAAACAGCAGCTGGGAATAGAACTAAGACATAAAAGAGCACAAGATGACTATGGGCCAGAATCACAAAGGTAAACTTAGTTCAAATGTTGATCTGAGTGCGGAAATATAGTACTCCTAAATGCCCTTTGTGAATTTCCAGAAGTCGTAAACGTAGACATCTGGTCTAAGTTTAGACCACACGTCTATGTTTACCTTTGTGAATCAGGCCCTATGTTCTTATCAAACATAATTCTTAGTCCCATTTCTACAACACTCTAGGACACCCCTCTACCTGAAAGACCAGCAGTTTTGTCTTGCCTATCAGTTCCCATACATCAGGTGATTTAAGGGCTTTTATTCAGTGCACCATGGGAAACATTACCACTGTCACTGGTATTCTAGGAATCTCTAGAAGAGTTAAACATCACAATAAGACATTATATGATCTAATATTGTACAACAGAATGTTTTACATTTGTACACTTGTATGTAACATTCCGATGAATTAGAGATCTTTGTTGTTTCTCTGGTAATTACAAAGTTCCAGCAAAATGCATGTAAAAAATAATGCCATAGCACTTGAACAGGAATGCGAGTAGAAACAACCTACCTAAAACTCACGCTTAGCTGGGTCTGCTGCAACATGGACTCGAATTATCCATTCATTGTAAACAGTTCAGCCCCATAGCAAACTGTGATGGTGAGCTGACCCACTGTAAAAATCTCTACCTCGCATTTCTGGTAACATGTGGCATGAGAGCAGTCTTTTCTAAAGTTTCTGGTGATGTTTTGCATCAGCTTTCAGTCTTTGGCTTAAGTCTTGGGAGACAGCCTTCATCAATAGTTTACCCACTCAGCTGTACTTGTTTCTTTTGATTAATCATGGGTTACTCCTAACCTTCTCTCTAGGGATTTGTTAGTTTCAGAAGTCTTGAAAAAATTTGAAGGAGAGAGAACACTAAGGGGCTTATTTATGAGCCCTTGTGTCACTGTGCGCCGCCGGTGCGTCTCTTTTTATGACGCACTGGCGGCATAAATAATGCGCTATGTTGCGCCATATTTACAAAGTGACGCATCTAGGCAGATGCGTCACTTTGTAAACCCCTGCGCCACATTATACCTGTGCCAGTTATAATGTATGTAGGGTGGGCATTCCCCAACAAAACGCTTCGTAGAAGTGGCACATTGAAATCTTTAAGATTTCAGTGCGCCACTTCTAGGACGCCATTGCGCCAAATCATTACATCTGCCTCATAGGAAGCATAAGGGTGATGCAGTGCTATAATCATACCACTCCCCACTGCACTGCTGGAGCTGCATCACGCTTCCGACACAACTCCAGCAATGCGTCAGTATTGCGCCAACAGGTACGTCAGTAATTCTGATGTATCTGTCTTTCCTTTCAACATGATGCATCATACAGTAGATATGATGCATCCATCATGTAGCTAGGAGGATGCACTGAGAAGTGCTGCAGCTCTTTTTTCACACATTGATGCGTGACTTCTCATAAATAAGGCCCTTACTCTCTTCCCTCCTTGTGAGTGCATTGACTAGTACCTGAATGGACTCGCACAAGAGCCTCCATAAAACCCAAAAACATTTTCTAAATCAGAAGCAGATTAAGATGTCATAATGAGCATTCACGGAGTACAGAAATTAGACCAGAAGTGGCCACACATGCTTGCAGGGGCCACCATTTCAAGAAAAATTATTCAAATAGCCAGCTTGCAAGGCAATAGGGAAATGTTGTTCAGAACTTCCCTAAAGAGTAAAAAAAGCTTCTTTCATTACATAACTTGTATTCATGTTACAGAAGCTGCTCCCAGGGTATCCACATGACATAGCAACCATCAAAAATGTGTCTTATCTGCCTTTTCATTTTGCAGTTTTTAAATTATGACAGATGTTATAGGTAGAGGCCTGTTTAGTAAGCCTCAGCCAGCGCCTTATGCTATAATTGAAGTGCCCTTTTGCCTCACAGTAGCAAAACTGTTATTATAGGACTGGCTTGGGTGGCAAAAGGGGACTCAATTCACAATGTAGAATACTAAAATATTGACAATTAGCCATTTCAAAGGAAAAAGCACTTGTGCAGGCTGCCTACCTGTTGCATCTGCATCTGACGAGCCCTAATAAGGGCAAAGTGAGTCCTGGTTGGCTGTGTTCCAGTTCAGGGAGGATCTGGCATGGCCTGGTAGTTCCCACTGGAGCAGGGACAAGACTGATTTGCATATGGCTGGGTCTAAACTGAGGTGGCAGGGTGTGTAAAATAACGATGGACTGGGAGTGGCCAGAGTTATTATGAGTGACTGTGATTAATTCAACCATTCCATTCATCGTTTTTCCTCATTCACCTCTGACCACAATAACCGCTCATAACATCCGTACTCAAGTAGCCCTGGAAGCAGGTGTAGGAAGCCTCCCCGTGTGGGCACACCCACGTACAGGAGGGGGCTGTCCCAAACGGGTACGGTCACTCTCAAATTTGGTCCGGTATAGACCAGCAGCTGCTAAAAAAGCTCAAGGAAACGGAGACAAAGGGCCCAACGCAGCCAAGAGAGATCCAGAAAGGTTGAACACCCTGCTTTTTTAACAAACTTATACGCTGCTGCTTCTGTTCCATGGTTCTGCCGTTGTTGTCCTTTCTTCTCCAGTCTTTCCCTTGCGCCGGGAAACCCACTGTGGGTAGCTGTTGCACATTATAAATTCAAATAAATAAATAAAAATAAATAAAATTATCATAGGGCAAGATGTCAAAATTGCGAGACCCTGATCAATTTTCTCCTGCTTCTTTCTCCATCCATCTCAATAGAAAGTTCCAAAGGGCCTTCTTCCTCTTGGATGAGTTCCCCCTCAGATCTAACTTGGATGTTGAAATTACTGTATCTAAGCTTCTGGGCAAATGGCTCAATATAGAGGTTAAAAAGGAGAGGGGATAAAGGGCAGCCCTGTCTGGTACCCCTGGTTATTTTAAAAGGTTTAATTAACTTGCCATTAACCAATATTTTCGCTGATGGGTCTTGGTAGATCAACTGGATGACTCTACGGAAATTCTTACCTATGTTATATATTTCTAGCACAGCCGCCAAGTACACCCAGTTGACTCTATCAAAAGCCTTAGTGGCATCTCAGGTCATAACTGCAAGGGGGAGTGAGTACGTTAAGGCAAGTTCTATCGCATCAATGTGGCCGTGTGTAAGTTCATACAGATTTCTACCCTTGACAAACCCTTTCTGGTCATAGTGCCGCAAGTCCCCTGCTACTGTGCCCAGCTGATCTGATAGAACTTTAGCGAAGATCTTATACTCCGCATTAAGCAATGATATTGGTCTGTAGGACTCACAGTTCGCAGGGTTTTTCCTTGGCTTTATTATTAAACTGATTGTTGCCTCTCCCCAGGAACCAGGTAATTGTACACCAGAACTTAAAATCTTGTTAAACAGTATTGTCATAGCCGCAATTAAAACATCCCCCAGATTTTTATATAGCTCCTTTGGTAACCCATCCTTTACTCGAAAGTACAACTCTCTTTACCTCCTCCTGAGTAATTTCCTGCTCTAGAGATGCTGTTGTGATGTATCTAGAGGTTGAAGTATTTTCGAGTTCAGCCATTCCTCTACTTCATCCTTGTTACCTTCACGGTCTTCCGTGTATAGCTTCTGAAAAAAGTCAAAAAAAGCTCCTACTATTTCTGAGTCAGTAGATAATTTGGCCTTGCTCACAGTATCCTCTATTTCCCTTATCGAGTTACGTATTCTATCTGCTGTTGCTTTCCAGGCCAACAGACTCCCTGCCCCCTCCCCGTACTCAAAATGAGCGAGCTGGCTCACCTCTCAGCGCTTTGTAACCGTCGTCTTAAGATAGTATCTAGCTGTTCCTTCAGTTTCCTCAGTTTATCTGCATCAACTCCTCTTCTCCAGTACGCCACAAGCCAGCCTCTAAGTCTTAATTTCTGTTTCTATTTAGGCAAACTCCTCTCTATAACGCCTATTTCTAAAGCATGGTCCGCTGGTAATTTCCCCATCATATATGCCTTCTATGTGTCCCAGACTGTCGGAGTGGAGGCTGTCCCAATATTATGGCTTAAGAATGCCTTCGTCTCAAGAGGCAGGTGGCTTAGTTTGTTCGTATCCTGGAGCAGCGTCTGGTCCAAAGTCCAGACTCTCCCTATCTTCCTATTTTGTGGGTCCAGGTCCATATACACCGCTGAGTGATCAAACAAATGAGCCGTCTAGTACCCGACGTCCTGGATAACATCTCTCAGGCTGAAACCGAACAAAACGTAGTCTATTCTAGATCTGGGCCTTATTTCCTGTTGTAATAGGAGGTGCCCAGCTAGAGGCCAGATCTGTCCCTCAAGACTTCACCTAGCCCTGTCTGCTTCATCATCAAATGTAGATATACACACGATTTATTAGCTGCCGCCGCTCTACTGTTTAATGATTTTTCCAGCTTAGGATCTTAAACGATATTTAAATCACTGGCCATAATTACAGGGCCTGGGAAACCTAACAAATTTGCAAAAGTTGTCTTTAAGGATTCTGGATCATCACAGTTTGGACCATAATAACCTACCAAAGTAATTAAATTACCCAGCAGTATCTTCTTAAGGATGAACTATCTGCCGCAAGTGTTGAGTAGCGAGTCAATTATGTGTACATTAACTTGCTTCTTGATCATTATCAACACTCCTCTTATATTAGCACTATGATCAGTGCAGATCATATGTCCAACCCATTTTAAATTCTTAAAAATCACTGTACATTCTATTTGATCAGATGAGTCTCTCGCAAAATAATTATCTGTCCTGGGGACTCCCTGAGATATTGCAGAACTTTTCCCCTTCTCTGTTTAACACTTAACCCATTAACGTTCCAAGGTAAACACTGGAACATTCTCTAAATATTTAATGTTTAGGGCATACAAGCAAGACCACTGCATTGTTTTATAGGATAAACAGCCTGACTGAGGCAGATGAGGAGATTTTCTGTTTTTTCCCTATATGCTACCCACCCAGTGCACCCATCCTAGCCCCCCCACCCCTGCGCCCCACCCTGGAGAACTCATCCCAGTATATCCCTGCACTTGATGTTAGTCCTAGTTGCTACGCCCGAAGGCAATCCGCCACCATAACCCTCTTCAATGCGATATCTGTGGCTGCATAGATTTCACTAAAGGACTACACTGTTTTACTCCCTCTACTGCCCCCTGCTTTAGATAGAAAGTTTTTCTTTCTCATGGTGGAAAGGGGACTAAAAAGACCCAGAAAAAGAAAAGGAAAAAGAAAGACCTCAAAGAAATCCAAGTAACCCCTAAAATATTAACTGTCTCTTTTTTGCATGCTCTTCAAAAGCTCATCAGCTTCTTGCTTAGTTCTCACATTGTGCATTCTGTGTTTATGCATAATTTTTAAGGAGGCACGAAATTTGAGTTGTGGCCCAGCCTCTAACTTTTGAACTCATCAAGTTTTTCTCCCAGCTCCCATCTAGAGTGACTTGGGCGAGGTCAGATCTAATTTCGAAAGAAAATCTTTCCTCCTTAATGACTTTGCTTTCAGAGCCATGGTCAGAATTTTCTCTTTTAGAAAGTATGTGTGGAAATTCAGTAGAAATTTTTGGGGCTTGATTTTATTGGGGTTTATTCTAAAGGGGCCCTTGTGCACTCTCTGGATGTCTTTACTTAATTCTTCTACGGTCTCCTCAATCTGTAGGGCTTCTTTAATTAATGCAGTGATGAAGGCCCTATGGTCCTCCCCTTTCCTTCCTTCTGGAACGTTCAAAGAACGAAGGTTGTGCCTCCTGGAATTGTTTTCCTGTTGCTCCAATTTTTCACGCACCTCCTGTTCTTCTTTTTTGAGAACCAATATATCAGCTTTTGCAGCACTCAATTCATCTTTTAGCTCCCCTACAGAGTTTTCAAGAGTCTGGGTCCTCTTATTTAGGAGATCTATTTTCTTTTCCAGGGACTCGCAGAAACACCTTATCTCTCCCTGCTTTGACTTGGATACTGCAAACCCCTTCTTGATTTCTTCCAAGAGGGTAAAGAACATATTCTCCATGGGCACTGGTGAATTCCCCAAGGTGGTGCCCATTTCTATACCACATGTACTGGGCTCAATCTCACCGCCCTGGGAAGTTGTTTTTGAGACATTGGGTACAGCTTTTTCGCCATTCACATTTGTGGGAGTCTGCTCCTGACTACTTACAAGGTTTAATGGAGCCCCCTGGCAGCCATTTGCTCTGTTATAGACTGCTCCACTTACTCCTTTCTGAGTGCCTCTGCCTGTTTTGTAATGTCCACCACAGGGACTGTACCTCGAAGTAGGACTTTAGGGAGGGGGTGATTTTTAGGTATAGCATTCAAGACCTCTTGTATATACTTTAGTATATACTTATATGTGTATGTAGTTTGTGGGCTGTGGAGAGCAGCCCTAGGACTTGTCTGCTTCAGCTTAGGGATTTTATTTGTTCAACTGCTTCTATTTAACTGTCTTGATAGAAAACGACCAGTAGAGGTCAGTAAAATACCCGAATGGCTTTCTGCTGAGGGACTTTCTTTTTTTTTATTTTTCTGGCAACTGCCTCTATTTAACTTTCTTGATAGAAAACGACCAGCAGAGGTCAGTAAAATACCAGAATCACTTTAGCATTCTCTAGATTACACTCCATTGAAATTGAGCACCCGTAGACAATAATATTTTTTTCAAATCTTGTATTTTCAGTGATATGTCCAGGCCCTGATATATATTAAAAACAGAGTTTTGGACTATACCATTTCCCGCTTAAAGGCAATATATATCTCCATGTGTTCCCATACCTGGCGTGTCACGCAGTTTGGTGCTTACTTTCCCTCCATGGTAAAGAACAGTAGCTGTTTCAGCACCCAGGCTAATGCGCTGCATAGCTAAATACATATAAGGTCCCAAAGGCGAGGCCGATTGCATTGCAAATGCTTGTCAATGTATGGTCTTCAATTTCCTTTCTCCCCCTTCCTGTTTTAATGCTACGGACCTTTACCTCACACTGCAGAAAGGTATGCAAAAGAAGTCCTTCCTCTGAATCCTGTATGGATCCTTGAGTAAGAGGAGGGAAAGCCTTCCCTCACTACCCTCGGGCCGAGGACTTAACCAGCTTCGAAAAGCCCACCTTGACCCCTTTACCTTCTTTCACCAGCTCAGGGTTTGGAGGGTCCTCAAAAATCAGCTGAGATGTGTACAGGAGCTGCCTCTGTACCTCCTTTGGCTCCCCAGGCTCCTCACACAGGCTGCTCTGTCCCCCTGCTTCCAGGGCTGAGCACATGGGACGGGTGCTGCTGCTGCCCATGTTGCTCCGGAGGGGACCGCGCGCTGCTGCCCTGCGGATCCTCCTCAGCTCCAGGGCGGCCGCCTCCCAGCGGGTGTTCACGACAAAAACAGCCAATACAGCAGACTCGACTCGCCACATATCCAACAAAGGAAAAAAGGTACAATATAATTATACAGGCGGGGATTAGATTTGCTGTGAGCGTTACGCGGTTCTGGCTGAGAAGTCGGCTACTTCATGGCGGTGAAAGACGTGGGCACCTTCGGCGTGCAAGAGATCAACTCAGACATCGGCTGCCATGTTCGTCCCATTCATCACTTTTTTGTATACTTCAGTGCTACATTTTAAGTTGGACCAGCATGCCCAAACATGGGTCCCGTGCACACTGTGCCAATGAAACCAACCTATACGCAACTGATGAGCCTAATATGGTTGAAACAGGTCTTGGGTCAGGGCCGTCTTTATCAGCATTATAGGCTCCTGGGCAAAGCAGTGGACTGGGCCCTTCCTACACAACCACTCAAAGGAAAAAAAATGTTAATTTCTGATCTGCATGGGGCCCCTATTCTCATGGAGCCACCAGGCAATTGCTGAGCGCACCCCTGCCTTAAGACAACGCTGTCTTGGGTTTCTTGTTTTCCACTCAGGGAATTCCTGGCCTGAAAGTTTGGGCTGGGCTGTTTCCACAAGAGCGGGGTCAATACCTTGCATATGGCTGGGTCCAAGCTGAGATGACATGGTGTACAAAATAACAATGGACGGGGATGCAGCCGAGTAATTACAAGGGGCTGAGGTTAATTCAAGCATTCCATTCATCACTTTTTGTATATTTCAGAGCATCACCATCATCCTTGTGAATATGGATGTAACACGATTATGACAGAGGATTGCCATGCCCTCTTCTCAATGATCTGAATCTGTCCATTCTCTCCCACCCTACCCCAAAGTCTACTTTCAGCTAGAGACTCTGTCGTAAGAAGGACAGGGGGTGTTGCAGCTTCCCTACATAACCGGGATAGCTTTCAAACTCAGAGCCATCAAAGTATTTTACATTCCAGCAGATTTCGCTTTTTTTCCAAAGACAGAATATTTACTATCTGTCATTGTCTTCTGACAAACTGCATCTCATTGTTTGAACGCGAATGTCTGCTTTTTAGTATCCTCTCTTTTACTGCTAGTTGAAGGATTCTTTAACTCTGATGTACTGAGAGTGTGACTGGGATACAGACGTGCTTGAGAGGAGAAGACATCTTCAGCAAGACAAACATTTTTTATACATTTATAAATACAACTCTTATTTGATTGTGCTGACTCTGTTATGAGCACAAGGTTAAAATCGCTGTGATTTCTTATTTCTGTTTTAATTATGTCCTGTTTTTATTTAGAATTAACACACTAGCAACCCAAATGTAACAACTGCTTGACTTTACAAGCAAGTCCAATGAATTATTAACATACAATGCCATTTACCTTTAATCATACGTTTTCACTCATTTAGAGTGGTGCACAATGTGTGTAAGAACATGATATGCAGATATTGACATGGATTTTAATGGATTTGCATGGATTTTCATTTTACCACTAAAACCATCTGAAAGATGCGTTCGCTGTGGCGTGTTAAAACGGCATGCAAAAAGCATCCTGCGTCACCACTTACAAATTATTTGTAAAAGGAAAGGACTCGAAATATGGTGTACTGCTGACATGGAGCAATTTGACTACCTGTGCAGGGGGAGGGGCGGGGGCGGGGAAGTTATGGGGGGGGGGGGACAAAATGTCCTAATCCAACAAAAACTGTTTTTGGAGAATCCCTCTCTCACAATATTCAATTCAATTCAATAGAGACTTTATTTCGGTTGTGTTTCAAACCATAAAAGTACACATATAAAATACATTAGACATTTCATATTTTAAGTCACAGTTACAAAAGGACATATTATACGTATTTCATCAATGAGTAAGTAGGCGAAATCAGCAATAAAGTCAATGAATGCTGGATTTACAACATGAAACATGATCATTCAATAAAAAAGCTCATCGTCCTTCAGCGGTTTATAATCACTGGTCTAGGCACTTTCTCAGTTTGACAGTTAATTTTAAAAATTCTATGACATGAAGAACACTGTCACTGTGCAAAAGCTGTAGATACATAAGTGCTGGTCTTATTTGATTAAAATTTTGTTTCTTTAAAAGGGCAACAAGGTAACGTCTGCGTGGGTATTCATAAAACCTACATAAAAATATAAAATGCAGCATATCCTGTGGAGACTTCCCGTCGCAGCCACAGGGAGCAGCAGTTTTATTAAAAATGTCCGACTTTGGGGGGCGTGGCCAAGATGGCGACTGGGACGGAGGCATAATTGCGGAGCTCCTCGCCCTTGATCCCCGAATCCCCCACGATCGCCCCTAATTACGTTTAAACTGGCTCCCCTACTCACCCCACGGCGTGGAGAGACCCACAGCCCCGCAGAGTGACCTGGGGAAAGAGCAGTCGCCTGAATTCACCGCAGCATCCGTGGCCGCCTGCCGTGGCGGGAGACAGCCTGAGACTGGGCTGAACGCTACATGGCCCCGCTGCACGGAGGAGACACACGATTTTTTGCAATCCTGCTTCCCCTACGACCGGAGTGACCTCCCGGGACTACCGGCCCCTCCTGGGCAGTGGATTGCCTGCCGGGTGGGAGAGAGACCCGAGAACCAGCCACACCTCCCGGGCCGGCCGCTCCTCTACCCGAGTCCCCGGCTTCGGCCTGCTCGGCTGCGGGGGACGCCCGCGACGGCGCAGCCCACACCGCCGGCGCTGCCTCCCAGCTCAGGACCCTTGTTGGAGCAAGTGGGTAGCTACCTGGCCCCCCCCCCCCGCACCGTAGCGCTATCGCGCGAGCACGAGAGCGACCTGGGCGGACTGCGGCCCGGGCGCGATTTGCGCTGGTCCCCGGCCTGGGCCTAGACTGAAAGGCGACCTGGGTGGGAGCCCCCATCAGCTTGAGTTCGGCGCTGCAGCAGGAGCAGTCAAATTGCCCGTCCACTTTAGCGGGCCCCTACCACCGTGTGCCACCTGCGGCCTGGAACCTCTGAAGTGCCCCTGCGGAGCCACGCATGCCACGTGTGCGGCGCTGCGGCCTACGACGAGACGCTCCACCTCCAGTGAGCGACCGGAACTAGCTCTCTTCTAAGGTGTCGGACCCCTCCCCGGCTGTGAGCAGACCTCTTGGCGACATCTGTGAGGCGCCCGGCGAACCACGTCTACAGGACCCCGAGGTGAGGAGAGGGGGATGCTCGGGGGGCCTGGTGGTCGCGCCCCCGGCGGGAGGAGAGCTGACACATACCCACTGCTAACCCCCCTTTAGACTCACTGGAGCTCGCACTGGAGAAAGGGGCGGACACGGCCTGGGCTCAGCCTGCACCCTAAGCAGACACTGTGCCCTGGTCACCGACCCGGACGGCGGCACCTGGCCCTCATCTACACTCGGGGGCGCGGATCGGGCCCCCGGTGCGGCTCAACTCCACCCACGACCCCTCCGCGCCAAGAATTGCTACGCCGGTGCGAGCCGCGCCGGTGAATGTTTCTGGGCCTTCCCGGGACTGTCTTTTGGTGCTCACAATCTAGCGGGGCGCCCCTGATCCCTGAGGCTCAGGATTGATCCCCACCTCACACCACGATGTCTTCCACCAATCGCAGAGGGGGCCGACCGATTAACGAACTACTCATGAAAACGTCTTCTAAACCCGAGAAATCCCATGCACCCACGTCAACGTCGACGGCCACCCCAACCAAGGAAGCTGAAGATGCCCCTATAACGAAGTCGTTTCTGGAAAGCCTCTTCAATACGCTGCGCACTGACTTCCAGAACCTGAAACACGAACTGGTCAGTGAACAGAGAGAACTGCGCAGGGATCTGGATGGGTTGAGGGAGAGAGTGGTGGCAGTGGAGGAATCTAGTCAGACCCGTGGCGAAGACCTGGCGCTCCTCCAGCAAGAAGTTCTCCGCCTTCAGGAACAGCAGGTGGGCCTTCAGGCACACGCGGAAGACCTCGAAAACCGTTCCCGACGGAATAACATACGGGTCAGATGCGTGCCATCGAAAGCGGAGGGGAATAGCGTAACGGAATACCTCCAAGACCTCTTCTGAGAGGTCCTCAACGAATCCGCTGAATTCCCCATCCGTATTGACAGAGCGCACCGAGTGGGTCTGCCCCGCCGTGCCCCTGCGCCCCCTCCGGACATCCTGGCATTCCTCCCGGACTTTCCCCTGAAGGAAAGGCTACTGAGAGAAGCGCGCCGAGCGCAGCCTATCCGCTTCCGAGACAACTCTGTTCAGCTCTTCCAAGACCTCTCCGCCATCACCCTTCAGAAACGCAAGGACTTCAAGGTGGTCACCATGTTTCTGAGGGACAAGGGTGTGCCCTACTCCTGGGGACATCCGTTCCACTTGATCTTTAAGTGGGAGGGCAAATTGCACCAGCTCCGCTCGCTGCAGGACACATGCGCCCTGTTGGGCCTGGAACTGCCAGATGATGCTTCTGACGGAGATTCCACCCTTGGATCTTCCCCAGCTAACCGCCCGCAACCCCCAGGCAACGACTGGCAACAAGTACGAAGACGCCGTGCACCCAAGCATCGCCTCCGCCCGGATCTGGGGACCATTGCCAAAGACAAAGCTGAAGCCATAGAGGAAGTCGTTAAGGACACCGCCGCTCCTTCCTAAGCCTGATTCAACGGGGGAGCCATAGCAATCTCACTTCTTCTGAGTGGGGGAGAGGGGGAGGGGGCCACATGGGTCGCCACTGCCACAGCCTCTTCTATTTTTTCACCCCACGGGCCTGAACTGACTCTGAATAGGCCTGGGACTATGACTACTGGTTGGTTGTTGGAAGTTGGGGTTAGGGTGGGAAAGGGAGGACACAGTTGCTGGGTGGGGGGAGTGGGGACAGTTCTAACCCGGCGGGACTGCGGACAATGCGCATCTCCGGGTGAGGTTTGGGATCCAGACAAGTTCGTTCGGGTGGGGGGGGTAGGGGTGGGATTGAGGGAGGGGACCAGTATGCCAAGGGACATGACCAAGCTTCGTACACTGCAAACTGTTTGGCGCGCACGAGGATAGAACTGCCATTGCGCTACGCTACACCCGCAACACCCCAAGATGCCCGATACACTTAAGATATTATCTCTCAATGTAAAAGGCCTCAACAATCCCATTAAGAGGCGGGCTGTGCTTTCATATCTAGAACACTCAGGGGCGGACATATGCCTATTGCAGGAGACCCACCTCTTAGCTAAGGACTGGCACAGGATGCGCTCCAGAGCCTTCCCTCAACAATTTTTTTCATCACTCACCACTAAAAAGGCGGGGGTGGCGATTCTTGTGTCCCGACGCTTTCGGGGCCGGGTGGGGGTCAAAGCGGGAGAAATCAAAGGCCGCCTCCTATCATACACCCTTCTGGTGGGCACTAGTACGATGACAGTTGGTTCCATATACGCCCCTAACACTGGCCAGGAAGCTTTTCTTAAGAATGCACTCTCGGAAGCGCTGCAGCCCCCTAGCACCCACTTACTCATTGGGGGGGACCTCAACCTCGTTATGGACACACATAAAGACAGGTCTGGACACCGCTATGGGGACACTGGAGCGTTATCTGAAGCAGGCGGGTTGTGGCTAAAAGAAAGGGGCCTGTTAGATCTCTGGAGAGCGGTACACCCCAACTCGACACAGTTCACATTCTTCTCCCATGTCCACCGCACCTACGCGCGCTTAGATCATTTCCTGGGCTCCTCCGGCCTAGCAACTCTCATCACCGACGTCTCCATAATCCCAGCAGCTCTCTCCGACCACGACGCGGTAGAACTGACGCTCACCATTCCCACCAACGCGCGCACTCCGGCCTCATGGAGGCTCAACGAAACCATGCTGCAGAGACCGGCTGTCGCTGCGCAAATCCGTAAATGCATTTCGGAATATCTTGCCACTAACGATGGCTCTGTCACTTCCATTTCGGCCCTCTGGGGCGCTTTGAAGGCTGTAGTAAGGGGGGCACTGATTGCTATAGCGGCAGCAGACGCCAAACTACGAAAGGAAAAAAGGGACGACCTCACGGCTCAGGTGGCTGAACTTGAACGGGTTCACAGCCGCACTGGAGCCCCGAGAGTTTGGAGGCAGTTAAAAGCTACCAGGGCCCAATTAGCTAGCCTTGATACCGACAGGGCTGAATTCGCTGCCCTCAGACTCCGCCATTCCTACTATGTGGGGGGCAACCGCACCGGGCGCCTTTTAGCTAGCGCTCTCAAAGCCAAAACCCAGCGCTCTAAAATCACCACTCTCCTGAATGACTCTGGGGAGACCATCACTGACGAGGCAAAGGTTGCAGATGCCTTCCGCTCATTTTACGCTTCCCTATATAGGGAGGACCAAATACCACCCACGGATATCGATGCATATTTGCACTCAGCGAATATCACACCATTGTCCAAATCGATTTCAGACACCCTAGATGTCCCCATTCGGTCGGACGAAGTCCTGGCCGCAATCTCCCGCTTATGGCCGCTCAAATCTCCGGGCCCTGACGGCTTCTCGTCAGGCTTCTACAAACTGTTTGGCCCACTCCTGGTACCGATACTCACGAGGCTATTCAACTCGTTTGAAGGCCCGAGTTCCATACCCCCAGACATGCTTGCAGCGGACATAGTAGTGTTGCCTAAACCAGGCAAGAGCCCTACACATTGCTCGGCATTCCGTCCCATCTCATTACTTAACCTGGACTTGAAGTTATTCACTGGGATACTGGTAGCACGCCTAGGCCCCTGCCTCCCGGGAATCCTCGAACCAGATCAATCGGGATTCGTCCCGAATCGCCAATGCAGCGACAACACTAAAAGGCTCCTGCACTTGGTAGACAAAACACATTTTCAAAACTCGGATTCGGCACTGTTAGCCATAGACGCAGAGAAGGCGTTTGATCCTGTCGACTGGACTTAGATGCAGAAAGTCCTGCAACGATATCAGCTGGGCGACCGATTCCAATCATGGATAGCGAGCTGCTACTATCACCCTCAAGCCAAGGTCCGCTTAGGCAGTCTTAAATCAAACCCCTTTGAGATACAACGGGGAACGCGTCAGGGATGCCCTCTCTCACCCCTCCTGTTCGCCCTTTACGTGGAACCGCTGGCGCAGAAACTTAGAGATAACCCTAACATTCACGGTATCACCTTTGGCCGTGAAACGCACGTGGTGGGCCTCTACGCTGATGATATCATTGCCACTCTCAACGATCCATCCCGCTCTATACCCGCCTTCCTAGAGGAACTGGACGCATTCGGAGCAATCTCTGGCTTCAAGATCAATCTGGGGAAATCTCTGATTCTGCCTCTGGGTAGTAATGCCTATTCGCGCACCCCTACACCAACTTTTGGGTGCGACCTCCAAACCTCCTCACAACTCCCATACTTGGGAGTCACCCTCACTTCCAGCACTGCCGCAACGGCATCCCTTAATTATATAAAGCTCACCTCCCAGATCCAAGCTGATCTTGCCCGCTGGTCAAAACAACCCCTTTCCCTGTTAGGTCGCATAGCGGCGGTGAAAATGTCAGCCTTGCCTAAGATTCTGTACATCTTTCAAACCCTCCCAATCTCCCCGCCGGCTGGCGCATTGTCGAATCTGCAAACCACTCTCCACCAGTTCATCTGGGGAAAACAGCGAGCACGCCTGCACAAACAAGTTGCATACAGAACGGTGGATGAGGGTGGTCTTGGGGTCCCCAACCTCCTACAGTACTTCCGCGCCTCGCAAATCCGCTACCTGGTAGAATGGTATAGGCCGGAACTCGAAAAAAGTTGGCTGTTCCAGGACAGAGCGATGGCCCAGACCTCCCTATGGAAGATACCATTTCTCGCCCGTCAACATAGGCCGAGGTATCTCCTTAATTCCCCCATCATGCGCACCATCATGAGAGCTTGGGACGCAGTAGCGGTCAAAAGAGGATTAACAACTTTCCCCTCCCCACTCACCCCGATTCTAGACAATCCGGATTTGCCACCAGGCAATAACCCCCGCGCCTTTCCGCAATGGCGCGGTACAGAATGCCGCTCGGCTGGCTACTTTTTTGAATCCGAAAGCTTCCTCTCCCTTGCCGACATTGTGCAAGACTATGGGGTAACCAAACCTCACATGTTCCAGTACTTCCAATTACGTCATTGGATGTCGAACCCCGATCGCGCTCCCTTGATGTATCGGCTGTTGACACCGTTCGAAAAATGGCTGATCACAAAAGACTCTGACAGACACCTCATCTCAGACATTTACAAGATGCTCTCTCCGGCAACTAGCCCAAACAAAACGGCGGGGCAGAAACGCTGGGAATTGGAACTTGCCAGGGCATTGTCACCCAAGGAATGGGGGTTTATCTATTACAGAGCGGCGCATACCACCCGTAACACTGCTGGCAGGGAAGCTGCGATGAAACTGGCCATATATTGGCATCTTACCCCAGTCAGACTCAACCGGGGAAACCCCCTTCGGAGTGCGCTGTGCTGGAGAGGCTGCGGTGAGCAGGGTACGTTAACTCATCTGCTGTGGGACTGCCACATTGTCCGGGACTACTGGAAAGAGGTCCTAGATGACATCGACTCCACCTTCCAGACCGAAATCCCACGCTTCCCCGCATATGCTGTTCTAGGATTACCCAACGCGCTCACATTCCCCCTGAGGTCCATGCGCGGCAAACAGATGGGCATCGCCATGCAAGCAGCGTCACAGCATATCCTATCACTCTGGGGCTCACCCACTGCCCCTACCCACACGGGCTGGTTACACAAATTATGGTTTACGTTAGGCATGGAGCGCATCCAGGCCACGTTGACACACTCCACAGACTCCTTTCAGAAGGCATGGCAACCGCTTCTATCCTTGTTGTCCAAAGAATTTAATGAAATCACCTGCCCCAAGTATCTTCGCATCCTGCGACTCACAGGGCCACAGCGTAACCCGCTGTGAGTTCGAACACCCATTAATACGCGGCTTTAACAGTGTCATACCACAGGTCTCTTGTGCACGGCATACTGGTCGGGGTGGAGGGAGGGAAGGGGAGTTGGGAAGGGGGAGGGGGGTTGGGTTCCTTTTGTTCTGGTCAATTGACCCTCTCGCACGGCACCTTGGTTATATCACGGGCTCTACATCTCTACATTGGTGTATTACTCTTGCTCTCTTGCTGATTTCTAGGGATGACGTGCCTGTCTGTCTCGCTCGCTTTATATACCTGCTATTCACATGCTGTTTTGAACTGCCTTTCTCTGCTTTCGATTCCAATAAAACAAATTTGAAATTAAAAATGTCCGACTTTGGTCTAATTAAAAGATGATGGAAAATATTAAACCTGAACCTCGTCAGCAGAAATTTTTCATGAGAAGTGAAGGAGCATGTTAAATATAGTTCCATGGTGTCAGAGGTTTTTAACATAACATATTTCCTAATATTAGGTTTCATGAGCTCCTCCTCTTCTCTTTGGGCCCTCCTGTCCATATAAGAAGCCCGCTTAATTGCTGCCACATCTCCCTTTACAATCCCACATGGGTTTTCAAACAGATTCAAACATCCAAGCCTCAAAAAATGAGATTTCAGGTATTTTAGCCAGGGCACACACTTTGAGTTGTCCTGAGACACAAGGTCTTTCACAATCAGGTGGGTGAGCGGAATATCTTGGTTTAACCACAATTTTACCCAGCATGTCAGTGGTCTTAGCGCAAATATATCAGACAGGTACTGACACCCCAATTCTTCGTGTACCGCTAAGTTCGATGTGCTAGCTGGAACACAGAGGAGACGTTTTAGAAAATTGTTTTCAGTGAACTGTAACTGTTCACCACTTACATAGCCCCATAGCTCACTGCCATATAAAGCGGTAGCTATCGATTTAGCATTATAGAGTTTCATCATTGCAGTATTTGGCTTTTTCCCCAATTTTGTGGCAAAATTAAAGATAGAGGCATTTACCCTTGTCATTTCCCCTTTCTTTCTTGCCACATGTGGGCCCCAGCTGAGCTTTGTGTCAAATACGACACCAAGATATGAAAATGTTTGAGTGATGGGGATCAGAACATCATCTAGTTTAAAAATAAAATTCTTTTTCGGTTGTCGGCCAACATGCATTATATATGATTTAGAATTGTTGACCAATAGGTCTCTATTGATCATAAAGATATTAAAAGCATTCAAAAGTGCCTGGAGGCCCTTTTCCGTTCTAGAAATTAAAACCGCATCATCTGCATATAAAAGTACAGGAATACCCCGCCTGCCAACTCTGGGGCAGTCTGATTTTACCTCCTGTAGTGCAGCATCTAAATCATTAATATAAAAATTAAAAATAAATGGGGTCAGGATGCAACCTTGGCGCACTCCCTTTTTGATGTTAAAGTTACCAGTGGTTTCCCCATTAGTTGAGTACCTAACATTTGCACTGGTGTTACTGTTCAAGTCCACCAGAAAATCCACAATCCCTATGTCCACACCTTTCTCCCGCATGATCTGCCACAGCCTTCCCCTGTTGACACAGTCGAAGGCCGATGACAGATCCATGAAGGCAAGGTGGACGGTTCCCTTCTGCACAACAGTATATTTACTCAGTATAAGGAACAGGTTGAGGCACTGGGTTATGGTGGAACGGCCTCCACAGAAGCCATATTGGGAAATGGACATGATATTATTGTCAGATGTCCAACTTGATATGCGCTGCAGTAAGATTCTCCCCATAATCTTGACCATGGAATCTATTAGTGAAATTGAACGATAACAAAGGGGGCTGCCCTTGTCTCCTTTCTTAAACACAGGGACAATTGTTGATAAACCCCAGGACAAGGGGCAGCCCACTATAGCAGCAGCATTAAATACAGCTTCCAAGATGGGTGACCAAAAGCCTGGATCTGATTTATAAAGATCCGGTGGGATTCCATCAGGTCCAGGGGCCTTCCTAGCTGTAAGTCCTCCTATGGCGTCAATTACCTCGCTTATATCAAATTTAATTTTGCCTCCCCTGGCATAAGGTAAGACATCAACTATTACAGGGTCCGCTGAGTGATACAGTTTTTTAAAATGAAGTTCCCACTCCTCCTTAGTTATGCAGCAATCTAGTCCATAACCCGGGTCTTCTACTAAGAACGGTCTTTTAACTAGCGCCCAGAATTTAGTGCTACAATTTAAGGTGGAGGGTTCAAGTATTTCATCCCAAGCCTCTTTTCTTAAAAAAACTCCTTACGGGATGCAATGACAGACTTGTATTCTTTCCGACACAGTTTTACACCCTCCTGATTTCTCTGGGTGGCTTACAAAGCTAACCTGAGATTACGTGCAGCTTTGGTACAATCGTGGTTAAACCACCTGGGACCCCCTTTCACCAAGTTCTTGGCGGGGGCCGCCATTAGTTCTGACACCTTCTCCGACAAGTTTTGATAGGCAATAAGGACCTGCCTGGGATCTCCCCCCTCATGTGTACAGTTCTTAATATCCTTAGTACATTTATCAGCGATATTTTTATAAAGAAGATCTGGGGTAACCATTGACCATTTAAGTCGCCGCCTCCCATCTGTTGTACACAGCTTGCCTGTGCTACAGTTCTGATTTCCCTTTTTAACCCAGGGTCCCTTCAGACGAATTATTAGGGGGTTATGGTCACTGAATTCACTTTGCTCAATACTGAACGAATCCAGAAAAGTCTGCATCGTCAGTGAGACTAACATATAATCTATAAAAGTGCCCCTGCCATGCCCTTTGAAAGTAGGAATATCAAAGCATTTTAACGGGTCCCTGAGTGTCATAGCCAGTGAGAGGTCAAAGTTGTTCATCAGATCATTACAAAGTTCCCCGTCCACTGTATGTTCCATGTGTATTCCTCCCAGGCGCTCACAACGCAAGTCTGTTAAGCATTTCTTCAGTGGATCACCGCAAGGATGCACATTAAAATCTCCCATGATCATAAGATTATGACCAAAATCTTTCAAAAAAGTAGTTATGAAAGAGTTCAATACAGATATTTGATTAGAGCCCGCACTATCATTAGTTGCATTATAAAAATTCACCAAACCAGCCCGACAGTTTTCTCCATTTAAAACTAAGCCCAACACTCCGGAATGCTGTGATTCAATTCTACGCATTTTACAAGGGACTAAAATAGAAACAAAAAAAACAAGTCCCCCCTTTGGCCTACCCCTTATCGATGGAGTAGCTGGCACATAGAAGGCCTTGTACCCTTCCAGAAAAAGATCACACTCCACCAGACAAGTTTCTTGTAGACAGATGACCTTAAATTGCTTGATGTAATTAACCCAATTTTCATCAGCCATTTTGGCAGCCAAGCCCGCAATATTACATGAAACAACAAAACATCCAGATACTATGTCCAGTGGGTTCTCTACGTGTTTAGGTTCACCTGAAGCCACAGTGCCCTGAGCCGCAGGTACCTCCCGTCAATCACACATCTCGAGTCCAGACAAAGCTTCATACCTATTCTGTGGTTTGACATTAGACCCATGGTGGTAACGTCCAGCGCTAGTAATCCTATTGTAGGTTGTATCCATGTTTCTAGGCCCGCATGGATTAGTGATGTTATATATGAATTGTGTGTCCATGACTGGATTCTGTGGTTCAACACCCGCCTAGTTATCCTTTGTTGGGGGGTGGGTTTGCACAGGTGTGCGTAGAAATACCCCAATGGGCGCACACAAATACTGTTCTCATTATATACTAGTGAGGATGCTCTTAAGAGGACAGTTGCCACATGTTGTGGATGTTTAAAATTTACAACGATGCAATCCCCACTTCCCATCTTTTTGGACGGGCCTACCCAGTTCACCCTCCTTACTGCCATTATCTGATCTGAGTAAGAGATAGGGAAGCCACAGTTTTTATTAAGCCATGCTACTGTCTTGTTTTTCAATGAGGCATGAGATTCATCATATGGTGAGGCGGGATGAGTACCACAAGGTGGAACGTTAGTCAATACTGCCACAAACAGTGCACAGTCAGGTGGTAAGTTCAGGTATCGATTGTTCCTGGGGGGGCCTTGGAGCTGGTCCGCTTCGTGGGGCTAAATTGGGTTGTGTCAACAAAGCAGGTGCTACTGGGACGACTGGTGTACTTAATGCCTCATTCACAGTGGTGGCTACTGCAACAGTATTGCGAGTGTTCTGATGGTCTTTAGCAGTCGTCACCTCCTGCCCTCTTCCCCCAACCTTAACCCTACCACTAGTGGGTGCAGCAAGGTGTGCAGACACCAGGCCGCCCAGCCTAGCCACTTCCATGACCAGGGTCTCGATCTGACTGGTCAGTGGTTTAATCATCTCCTCTATTTTCACTACAAATTTTGCTCCTAAATTTTTTATAAGAGAAGAAAACTGTTCAGTATGTAAATTAAGACCACTATCATTATTTCTAGTGAACACAAAGGGGTTTATGACAGGGCTGTTCGTTTCTTTCCCATCCAGATCCCTTCTTTTAGTGCTATGTTTCCCCCCCCCGTTTTTGATGTGCTATCCTGCAGGTTCGCATCGGCCTAATGACAGGCGGAGCTTCACCTGTTTCCTCGCTTGACAGGGCGTGTTGGTCTAAGTGTACCTCAACACTCACCGTAGTGGGCGTCTGCGGATCTACTCTGACGACTCTGCTCGTATTTGCCTCAGCCTCTGTGGTCACCCTATGTGGAGACAACTCTGGCAAATCCAGTGTCGGAGTCCCCTTCCCTAGTGAAGCACGTCTTTCATTATTTATCTGGCTTACTTTCTTCACCATATAGTTATCAATGGTGCCGGGGCCTATTGCAGGTTTATCACTTTTAGGTTTAGACATCTTATATAAGTATAAAGCAATATGTAATCTTGTATAAAAGCCACTACTCACTCATATGAAATAAAACAAGATACAAAAATAAAGTCTCACGTGAATAGTACACAATGGAGGTCTGGATAAAAAGATGTAGGGTCCCTGGCCCAGCCCAGTCTCCTCAGGCCTCTGAGGGCCTGCCCTTTGCCCTGGCTTAGCCCGGCATTCCGCTCGCGTCCCGCGACGCGGTGGCTCGAGCGTCTTTATGCGCCTCCTGGTGCTCCTGTCGCGTCGGTGGAACCGCGCCGCCGCAGAGGCTGCTGGGATTTGCAGTCCCGGGGCGGCAGTACTGATGGCGGTAGTGTGGCAGTGGCTGATGGCGCTTCGGCGCTCCTGTCCCGCTCAGCATGACTCTCGGCGGTGGATTCGGCAACCAGAGTGACCCCCAGCAATCCAGGTAGGCTCCCCCCGCTCTCCGGGGCTGGAGCGTCTTTATGCACCTCCTGGCGCTCCTGTCGTGTCGGTGGAACCGCGCCGCCGCAGAGGCTGCTGGGATTTGCAGTCCCAGGGCGGCAGCGCTGATGGCGGTAGTGTGGCTGTGGCTGTTGTCGCTCCGGCGCTCCTGTCCCGCTCAGCGTGACTCTCGGCGGTGGATTCGGCAACCAGAGTGACCCCCAGCAATCCAGATAGGCTCCCCCCGCTCTCCGGGGCTCGAGCGTCTTTATGCGCCTCCTGGCGCTCCTGTCGCGTCGGTGGAACCGCACCGCCGCAGAGACTGCCGGGATTTGCAGTCCCGGGGCGGCAGCGCTGATGGCGGTAGTGTGGCTGTGGCTGTTGGCACTCCGGCGCTCCTGTCCCGCTCAGCGTGACTCTCGGCGGTGGATTCGGCAACCAGAGTGACCCCCAGCAATCCAGGTAGGCTCCCCCTGGCTAGTACAGTTTTGCTCACATTATTTCTGCTATGACACACTGTTTCAGAATTAGGCATCTTAAAGTGACTCCCCCACCCCTCCTCAATTTTGTCACAGCTTCGCTGCCTCAAACACTAGAAAATGAAATGATATGAGAGAGAAGAAAAGACAACTGCCTTGCCACTACTAATATTCTCTAACCTCTTCTTTAAAAACATACTCAACTAATTTATAGAATGAGCCAAAATGTTGAGTAGGTTTGGTGATGAGGCGTACTAATACCCAAACAGGCAAAGTCCACCTACCAGGAACCAGGACCAGACCTTCAGATTAATTTTATATATCATCACTGACCAATCGCGAATACAGGTTGGGGTCAACCTTTTCACCTTGCGGTGGGAACCTCATATTATATGGTCCATTCATGTTGAAAAACCCTCGAATTTGTCTTTAAGGCACACAACTATTATGAGATCTGAAACTGAGCTCCTTGAGACCCTCACAGGGGACTAGCCAGCTTACAATTATCTGATTGATTGATTGATTGATTGATTGATTGATTGATTAAGGTCTCACAACTGAGTTCCTGAAGAATGGTTGTTTCTAGTGAGTTAGTCGCACCAAGAGATCATTTTGTCGCAGTATGCACTTTCTAGGAGAGTCATTACAGCATCTCACCATATTTAGCCATATATCTGTGAAAATGCTGTACAAGCTGCAGCATCCTTTCCCAGCCTCCACTGTAAAATGGTTTTAGCCTCTTAGGCAAATTGACACCGATGGCCAACACCCTCACTCTGAGAATTGTTCCCGCACCATTGCCCTCAACCAGCTCTGTGGTCTGTGATGCACCCGTTCAGGTGGAATGAATAGACTTCAACACTCTCTAGCACTCTCAGTCAGTCTGCAGACTGTCTATGGGGGCTTTTGCCCCTGCCTATTGAGCAGACAAAGCGATACAAAAAGGGGTGATGGACGGAGCGTTTGAGCAAATCAAACACTCACCCCTAGTCAACGGATCTGACTTTAATCCATCACCATTCTTTAGCTCACTCTAACATCCCAGTTCAGACATGGCCATATGCAAATCAGTCTGACCCTGTGCCTCATGGGAACAGTCCAGCCCGAACTGCCAAGCCATGTCTTCCCTGGACCGGAAACAAGCTTCCGAGGACCGGTGTCTGTCATTCCAGAACTCTTCAGGCCGGCTTGCTTGAATCCAGTGGCAAAGTGAGCAAGGGACTCACGTCAGAGCATACCCTGCCACACTTATGGCGGCCAAAAGCGGTACAAAAGGGGTGGTGATGGACGGAGCATCTGAATCAATCAAACACTCACACCCAGTCAAAAGATCTGGGTTTATTCCATCACCGTTCTTTAGCCCACTCTGCCACCCCAGTTCAGACATGGCTATATGCAAATCAGTCTGACCCTGTGCCTCATGGGAACAGTCCAGCCCGAACTGCCAAGCCATGCCAAGGGGCGTAACACAGGCCCCCGCAGCCCATGCAGTGCGGGGGGGCCCTAGCTCCAAGGAGCCCCCTCGGCACTGAACTCTGGCCGGAAGAGCTCCTGATTGAGCCCGGAGGGGGCCCTCCTAAGTACAGTGCAGGGAGGCCCCCTCACTTTTTGTTACACCAGTGCTCTGTAACACAGGCGTGGTAGTATACCAGGGAGACATTTGGTCTCCCTGGTAGAACCCTATGATGAAGCATGTCATCAACCATGTTGATGAGTGAGGGTTCTACTTAAAAGTATTAATTACTTTCTATCCAGTTTGACACTCACCTGTGTCCTTCCCTTGTGCAATCTAGCGTCTCCTTAAATAGCGTTTGCAGTTTTTTGGAGAATGTTTATCCGGGTAGGATCACCTTGGGTATCGCAAATTCTTTCTTCTATTGTTTTTGTCACTCCTTTGTTGTTCTTTAGTATTTTGATTGGGGAATAGGAGTGTCCTTTATCCCTACCTCTCTTGTTGTTTTTGATACCCTAACTTTTGAACTCATCACGTTTTCCCCCCAGCTCCCATCTAAAGTGGCTCGGGCGAGTTCAGATCTAATTTCGAAGGAAAATCTTTCCTCCTTAATGACTTTGCTTTCAGAGCCATGGTCAGAATTTTCTCTTTTAGAAAGTATGTGTGGAAGTTCAGTAGAATTTTTGGGGGCTTGATTTTATTGGGGTTCCTTCTAAAGGGGTCTCTGTGTACTCTTTGGATGTCTTTACTTAATTATTCTACGGCCTCCTCAATCTGTAGGGCTTTTTTAATTAATGCAGTGATGAAGGCCCTATTGTCCTCCCCTTTCCTTCCTTCTGAAACGTTCAAAGTACGAAGGTTGTTCCTCCTGGAATTGTTTTCTTGTTGCTCCAATTTTTAACGCACCTCCTGTCCTTCTTTTTTGAGAACCACTATATCAGCTTTTGCAGCACTTAAATAATCTTTTAGCTCCCTTACAGAGTTTTTTTTAAATATTTTTATTCAGATTTTTACCCCCCCTTTTTTGTTGTACAGGGCACAGAAAAAACAAATTAATTAAGATTAACATGCAACATACTGATATGACAAGCATTAAACATATACCTACCAATTATACAATTTAAGCAAAATTAAATAACAATACAGGGTAGACCAGGATAAACAAAACAGGGCCCTAGATTAAATCCCAACCGCATTGATTTTCAATACATCTACCCCGGTTCTCTTTCCTTCCAACTTCGTATAGTCTCCCATATTTCCATGCCTAGTTTCTTTCCTCTCCTACCCCTCCTTGCATAAATCGCTTTCTCTAGATTATAGGCAGTTAACAATTTCATTAGCCATTGGGGAAATGTGGGGGGTAAACGATCCAACCAGGCCGTCGCAATACAAAGCCTTAGAACCGCCATTGCCACGAAGATAAAGTATTCATACTTGGTCTGCCTAACATTCTCCTCTATTCCGAGGAGTACCATTGATGTTGTTAGGGTAACCTCTATCCTTAATGATCTTCTGAAAAAGATTTCAATTTCATCCCGGGTAGTTTTTAAGTGGGTACAAGTTGCAAACATATGTGTCAAATCAGCCTCAGAGCTATCGCATCTTGGACAAGTGATAGCAGCTACCCCTCCCCATTGTGCTATCCGAGCAGGTGTATGATACAGGAAATACAACGTCTTGTAATGTTGCGCCTGAAGTGGTGCTGCACATAAAAGTTTCTGTCCTAGCTCCAATGACTTGTGAAAAGATACCCCTTCTATGCCCACCTTCTGCACCCACTTTCCCTCATACTTTTCCAAATCATCTGCTTGATGGTCTATTAATTCAGAGTAAAACCTTTTAATAGTACACTCTGTGCCATCTTGCACTATGTCCAAAATGGAGTTTGTACCAAATGCCGTCGGCCCTCCAGTTTTTTTCAGCATAAAACTCCTAACTTGCAAAAACTTTTAAAAAATGAGTTGAATCTAATGCATGTATTACTTGAAGACTGCTAAACTGCATTACCCCCTATGCTCCTATCATATCCTCCATTTTGCTAATCCCGTGGTTTCCCCATTCCGAAAAAACGACCCCAGAAAATATATCACCAGGAGAGTAGGATTATTACTCAGCCTGGTGTACGCATTATATCTGCCTATGCCAAATCTTTTTGCAAATGATGTCCAGATTTTATGGGCAGCCATAGATGTTTTAAATGTGGTTCCCTTAAAATAGCTGTGCTCTGTAAACTTCAAGAAACAGTTCTGCGCCTGATCTCCTAGCACTAATGAATATATTGCTAGGGTTCCTAACTCGTCTTGCCCTTCACTTTCTGACCCTCCGAATAGGCATGCCATATATTGAAGGCATGCCACCCAGTATTACATTCCCACATCAGGTAATGCCCACCCACCACGTTCCCTTGGGAGTGGCATAAATCTCAATGCCCTTCGGGTCTTTCCGTGTGCCCATACAAAACGATTTATCATGTGCTCAATATCCTTAAACCACCTAGCTTCAAACAATAAGGGTATAGCCCTGAACAAATACAAAAAGTTTGGTAGCAGCAGCATCATTTTAACTATATTAGTTCGACCTACTATTGAAAAGTGTATGTTATGCAGCCTGTCTAGATCCTTTTTCTCCTTGTTTATTATTGGTGTTATATTTGACTCCACCAGTTTGTCTAAGTCTGACATTATTGTTACACCTAAATATACACCACTCTGTACTACCCGATGATCCAGACAGAGCGTCTTGCTATTTTTAATGATCTGTGTTTTCACCGTGTTTAGAGCAGAACCCGACACCTCACCAAAAAGCTGTGCTTCCACCTCAACGAGGCCTATAGCTTCAGTAGGGCAAGGAGTAACAATAGCAACGTCGTCGGCATATGCCAAGATTTTGCATTGTGCCCTATGAGTGTTTACTGGGCAAATATTCTCATTTAACTCTATACGCCATATATGAGGATCCATATAAAGAGCAAACAGGAGCGGGGAGCATGGGCACCCCTGTCGTGTGCCCCTCTTGATCTGGAATGGCAGAGTGTGCCCCGTATTTACTCATATACGAGCAGTTGGAGCTGTATATAGAACCTGGAGAGCTTTTACCAACCCCCCCCAAACCCTACCCTCCCCAAGATGAACCACAAGAAGTCCCAGGAGACCCGGTCAAAGGCATTTTCGGCATCTAATAACAGCACTGCGAACAGGTCTCCTGCAACCTCTGTGGCATCGAAGAGAGTTATGACCTTTCGGGTATGATGCATGGTTCCCCTTCCTGGTATAAACCTGTGTTTATTAATACTCACCAGAGTATTAATTACTTTAGCTATTCTTAGTGCTAAGACTTTAGAGTAAATTTTGGTGTCTGCGTTCATGAAGGTTATTTGCCTATATGATCGAGATTCACTCCTAGCCTCCCCCTGCATTTGCTTCAACGTAGCATGCAGCATATCCATAGTAGCTGCTTGACCTGGGGTGTTAGTCTGTGTGCGCAATGGGTTAATACCTTCCTCTTGATAAAGCTGGGAGGTGGCCGAGTAGTCCCAGTCCAATTTTTTAGGCACTTTGGAATGTGAAGGGCTCATCGAAAGGCTTACCCTGCTGCGAGACCTGCTCTTCTTGGCCCTCCTTTTGGTATATGCCTTATGCGTTGCCTCACTCTCTGGCGTTGATACTGCCGAATCTGAGCCCACTTCTGAGCTGTCAGTTTCACTTCCCATTATAGCATCAGCAGGAACGTTATCCTCCTCTTCCTCCGTCTTAGTCAAGGAGAAAAGGCAATCATCACTGGGGGAGCCAGGGATCGTTGTTACCCCTGCTATGCCATGTGCAGTGATTGCACCATCTTCATGCTCTTTAGTACCCAAACCAGCCATATGTTGTTCCTGATTGGTATCCTTGGGACATGTTGCCTGCTCTGCGCCTGAATATAACACCTTAGTGACCTCCGACCCTTCATTTGGATGCCTGCACGTATCTGCTGTAGTCATGCAAATTGCGGGGTTATTTTGTGGGTTTGGCATCACGCACGTAGCTGCCCCATCAGTACTACAGTCTGCATCAGTGATCGTGCTATCATCGACCTTAGACAGCGATTCCGCACCGGGGTCCTGTGCATCCTGACCATTTTTGCCATCATTCATAACCCTCATATCAGCAGTATTGTCCAAAGGTAATTCTCTGCCACCCCCGGTGACCTCCTTACCAGAAACGTCTATTCGCAGCTCTGGAAGTTCAGCCTGCTCGCTCTGTCCCCTCTGAGCGCTCAGCTCGTGTCCCGAGGAGACTGCAGGAAGAGACGCCAAACTGCTCGACTCTTCTGAGATCTACACATCGTTCTCCCAGCCTGTGGCTCCCGTCATCACCTGACCATCCGATAGACCCGGGCTCGGCTCTCCTGAGACGCCCGCACTCCCATTCGCCAGGGACTCCGCTCGTGTGTGGGATAGCACCGGGCCCGGGAAAAATACCGCAAAGGACTCATGGAGAGTAGGTTGCCTCAAATTTCCCTCTTTACTAGCGCTTTCGCTGTTCTGGTGCTTGGGTCCTTTTTTATTTAACAAACTTTTCTTCTCCTTTAATTTTCCTTGTTTCTCAAGTTTATCAGCTTTCTCATTACTCTCCGGGTTTTCTTTCCTCGCGTTTCTCTGCGCTTGCGTCGTTGACCTGAGAGTCGCGCTCATTACTGCCGTGCCAGGATCACTAGAGACGGCTTTGTCTCTCTCCTTCTCCTTCTGTGATTCTCCTTGCGGCTTTGGACCTCGAGGGGCCGTATTCTGCATTATTACTCGCAGAAATCCTGTTTTTAGTATTTTAGACCAGATAAGCACTCTCAGCAGCTTTTGAGGTGTAAAGCTGGTTTTCTTTATCCAGAAAGCAAAACGAATGCAGCATGCTTCTTCATCGTATTTGAAAGCAGAAAAAAATCAGAGGCATTCTTTCAAGATGACAACCATACATCAAGAGCAAAGGAAGGAGCGACTGTTCCCTACGGCCTGTCAGCGGCCATCTTGCCTTCAGAGTTTTCAGGAGTCTGGGTCCTCGTATTTAAGAGATCTATTTTCTTTTCCAGGGACTCGCAGAAACATCTTATCTCTACCTGCTTTGACTCGGATACTGCAAACCCCATCTTGATTTCTTCCAAGAGAGTAAAGAACATATCCTCCATGGGCACTGGTGAATTCCCCAAGGTGGTGCCCATTTTTATACCACATGTACTGGGCTCAATCTCACCGCCCTGAGAAGTTGTTTTTGAGACATCAGGTACAGCTTTTTTGCCAATTGCATTTGTGAGAGCCTGCTCCTGACTACTTACAAGGTTTAATGGAGGGGGCCCCGCCTTGGCAGCCATTTGCTCTGTTATAGGCTGCGCCACTTACCCCTTTCTGAGTGCCTCTGCCTGTTTTGCAATGTCCACCACAGTGGGCTGTACCTTGAAGTAGGACCTCTTCTATATACTTTACTATATACTTATATGTGTATGTAGTTTGTGGGCTCTGGAGATCAGCCCTAGCACTTGTCTGCTTCCGCTTAGGGATTTTTTTTTCTGTTCAACTGCTTCTATATACCTGCCTTGATAGAAAACGACCAGTAGAGGCCAGTAAAATACCCAAATGGCTTTCTGCTGAGGGACTTTCTTTTTTTAATTTTCTGGCAGCTGCCTCTATTTAACTTTCTTGATAGAAAACGACCAGCAGAGGTTAGTAAAATACCAGAATCACTTTAGCATTCTCTAGATTACAGTCTATTGAAATTGATCACCCGTAGACAATAATATTTTTGTCAAATCTTATATTTTCAGTGATATGACCAGGCCTTGATATATATTTTTTGGGCTATACCATTTCCCGCTTAAAGGCAATATTTCTCTCCATGTAATCCCATACCTGGCACGTCACGCAGTTGGGTGCTTACTTTCCCTCCGTGTTAAAGAACAGTAGACGTTTCAGCACCCAGGCTAATGCGCTGCATAGCTAAATACATATAAGGTCCCAAAGGCGAGACCGATTGCATTGCAAATGCTTGTCAATTTATGGTCTGCAATTTCCTTTCTCCCCCTTCCTATTTTAATGCTACGGACCTTTACCTCACACTGCAGAAAGGTATGCAAAAGAAGTCCTTCCTCTGAATTCTGTATGGATCCTTGAGTAAGAGGAGGGAAAGCCCCCCCCCCACTACCCTCGGGCTGAGGACTTAACCAGTTTGGAAAAGCCCACCTTGTCCCCTTTACATTCTTTCACCAGCTCAGGGTTTGGAGGGTCCTCAAAAATCAGCTGGGATGTTTACAGGAGCTGCCTCTGTACCTCCTGTTGGTCCTCGGGCTTCTCACAGCAGCTGCTCTGTCCCCCTACTTCCAGGGCTGAGCACATGGGACGGGTGCTGCTGCTGCCCATGTTGCTCCGGAGGAGACCGCGCGCTGCTGCCCTGTAGCTCCTCCTCAGCTCCAAGGCAGCCCCCTCCCAGCGGGTGTTCGCGACAAAAACAGCCAATACGGCAGACTCGACTCGGCACATATCAAACAAAGGAAAAAAGGCACAATATAATTATACAGGCAGGGATTAGATTTGCTGTGAGCGTTACACAGTTCTGGCTGAGAAGTCGGCTACTTCATGGCGGTGAAAGACGTGGGCGCCTCCGACGTGCAAGAGACCAACTCAGACATCGGCTGCCATGTTCTTCCCATTCATCACTTTTTTTGAATACTTCAGTGCTACATTTTAAGTGGTACCAGCATGCCCAAACATGGGTCCCGTGCACACTGTGCCAATGGAACCAACCTATACGCAACTGATGAGCCTAATATGGTTGAAACAGGTCTTGGGTCAGGGCCGTCTTATCAGCATTATAGGCTCCTGGCAAAGCAGTGGACTGGGCCCTTCCTACACAACCACTTAAAGGAAAATTAATGTTAATTTCTGGTCACCATGGGGCCCCTATTCCCATGGGGCCCCCTAGGCAATTGCTGAGCGCACCCTTGCGTTAAGACGGCGCTGTCTTGGGTTTCTTGTGTTCCACTCAGGGAAGTCCTGGCATGCAAATTTGGGCTGGGCTGTTTCCACAAGAGCGGGGTCAATACTTTGCATATGGCTGGGTCCAAGCTGAGATGACATGGTGTACAAAATAACAATGGACGGGGATGCAGCCGAGTAATTACAAGGGGCTGAGGTTAATTCAAGCATTCCATTCATCACTTTTTGTATATTTCAGAGCATCACCATCATACTGGGGAATATGGATGTAACACGATTATGACAGAGGATTGCCATGCCCTCTTCTCAATGATCTGAATCTGTTCATTCTCTCCCACCCTACCCCAAAGTCTACTTTCAGCTAGAGACTCTGTCGTAAGAAGGGCAGGGGGTGTTGCAGCTTCCCTACATAACCGGGATAGCTTTCAAACTCAGAGCCATCAAAGTATTTTAAATTCCAGCAGATTTCGCTTTTTTTCCAAAGACAGACTATTTACTATCTGTCATTGTCTTCTGACAAACTGCATCTCATTGTTTGAACACGAATGTCTGCTTTTTAGTATCCTCTCTTTTACTGCTAGTTGAAGGATTCTTTAACTCTGATGTACTGAGTGTGACTGGGATACAGACGTGCTTGAGAGGAGAAGACATCTTCAGCAAGACAAACATTTTTAATGCATTTATAAATACAACTCTTATTTGATTGTGCTGACTCTGTTATGAGCACAAGGTTAAAATCGCTGTGATTTCTTATTTCTGTTTTAATTATGTCCTGTTTTTATTTAGAATAAACACACTAGCAACCCAAATGTAACAACTGCTTGACTTTACAAGCAAGTCCAATGAATTATTAACATACAATGCCATTTACCTTTAATCATACGTTTCCACTCATTTAGAGTGGTGCACAATGTGTGGAAGAACATGATATGCAGATATTGACATGGATTTTAATGGATTTGCATGGATTTTCATTTTACCACTAAAACCATCTGAAAGATGCGTTCGCTGTGGCGTGTTAAAACGGCATGCAAAAAGCATCCTGCGTCACCACTTGCAAATTATTTGTAAAAGGATAGGACTCGAAATATGGTGCACTGCTGACATGGAGCAATTTGACTACCTGTGCGGGGGGGGGGGGGGGGGGGGGGGGACAAAATGTCCAAATCCAACAAACTCTGCTTGTTTGGAGAATCCCTCTCTCACAATATATTTCATGCTTAAGCTTGGCCCTGTATTCAGAGACTCACAAATCCATCATACCAAATTGAAGGTTATTACCTTATTACACATCCATCTTACAAAACTGAAGGTTATGTATTACCTTATTGCAGAGGTCGGACAGTACTACTACTGGCAGTATTTGTCTGGCTACTACATTTTTGCTCACATTATTTCTGCTATGACACACTGTTTCAGAATTAGGCATCTTAAAGTGACTCCCCCACCCCTCCTCAATTTTGCCACAGCTTCGCTGCCTCAAATACTAGAAAATGAAATGATATGAGAGAAAAGAAAAGACAACTGCCTTGCCACTACTAATATTCTCTAGCCCCTTCTTTAAAAACATACTCAACTAATTTATAGAATGAGCCAAAATGTTGAGTAGGTTTGGTGATGAGGTGTACTAATACCCAAACAGGCAAAGTCCACCTACCAGGAACCAGGACCAGACCTTCAGATTAATTTTATATATCATCACTGACCAATCGCGAATACACGTTGGGGTCAACCTTTTCACCTTGCGGTGGGAACCTCATATTACATGGTCCATTCATGTTGAAAACCCAGCGAATTTGTCTTTAAGGCACACAATTATTATAAGACCTGAAACTAAGCTTCTTGAGACCCTTACAGGTGACTAGCGCGCTTACAATTCTCTGATTGATTGATTGATTCATTGATTGATTGATTAAGGTCTCACAACTGAGTTCCTGAAGAATGGTTGTTTCTAGTGAGTTAGTCGCACCAAGAGATCATTTTGTCGCAGTATGCACTTTCTAGGAGAGTCATTACAGCATCACACCATATTTAGCCATATATCTGTGATAATGCTGTACAAGCTGCAGCATCCTTTCCCAGCCTCCACGGTAAAATGGTTTTAGCCTCTTTGGCAAATTGACTCATTGACACCGAAGGCCAGCACCCTCACTCTGAGAATTGTTCCCACAGCATTGCTCTCAACCAGCTCTGCGGTCTGTGATGCACCCGTTCAGGTGGAATGAATAGACTTTAACACTCTCTAGCACTCTCAGTCAGTCTGCAGACTGTCTATGGGGGCTTTTGCCCCGGCCTATTGAGCAGACAAAGCGATACAAAAGGCACAGTCTGACCCTGTGCCTCATGGGAACAGTCCAGCCCGAACTGCCAAGCCATGTCTTCCCTGGACCGGAAACAAGCATCCTGGGACCGGTTTCTGGCATTGCAGCCGTCATCAGCCAGGCTAGCTTGAATCCAGTGGCAAAGTGAGCAAGGGACTCACGTCTGAGCATACCCTGCCAACTTAGGGCGAACAAAGCGATACAAAAGGGGATGATGGACAGAGCGTTTGAGCAAATCAAACACTCACCCCCAGTCAACTGATCTGGGTTTAATCCATCACCATTATTTAGCTTATTCTGCCACCCCAGTTCAGACATGGCCATATGCAAACCAGTCTGACCCTGTGCCTCATCGGAACAGTCCAGCCCGAACTGCCAAGCCTAGTCTTCCCTGGACCGGAAACAAGCTTCCTGGGACCGGTTTCTGGCATTGCAGCCATCATCAGCCAGGCTAGCTTGAATCCAGTGGCAAAGTGAGCAAGGTACTCATGTCTGAGCATACCCTGCCAAAATTCCTGAATCAGTAAATTACCGAATTAGCAATTTGGGCACCTACATCTCAGTAGCCTAATTACGGGCGGTAATGGCAAAAATTCGGTAATTTTGGTCGTTACCGACCGGAATTACGCTTCCTACATCTGGCCCTAGATGAGCAATTTGGCTCAATTAGGTGGTTAAAGGGGCTAGTTGAATTTATCAGACAGTGACAGTGTTCGTCTCAATTCAAAATGAACCCTTCTTTTTGTAATTTCAGGGTAAGTCATATGCCAAATCTTTATTAAGTACGTTTTTAATGTTATGTTCTTAATTGATTATTTCTAAATTAGTCTTGAGAGTTTAGAGACAGATAGTTGCAGTAGGTTGCAAAGACATTAGAGGGATCCTTAGTCCCAACAACAGAAAGTAATTGGGCTACAAGCCCCTCCAGATATATTTATTCTGCCTTGGGTTATTCCACAGAGGGGGAGGTTATTGCTGCTTTAAGTCCACTAACTTATGGTGGGATTTTGTCTCTACCCACAGGAACTTGTCAAAATTCTCAAGAGGAAGCACCTTAACTGCATTGAAGATGTTCCAATGTGTCTACTGCAATATTGTTGTGTGTTAACTTAAACTCTGATCTGACCTAGTCTGGAACCTAAACACAGTCCTTCAGGCGGTGTGGGGGGTGGGGGCATAGATTGTCCTGATCGAATGAGGAGGTTGATTCTGACCAGCTTCAGAAAGAACCGAGCATAAGGGTTCCTCGCTCAAGATTTCAGAGAAATATTAGAACAAAGATTTATTTTAAAGCAGACGTATTCAAACATATTGACTAAAAGACAACATGATTTGCAGACAGTTTTCAAGAGAAATTGATAAATATTTTAATACTTCACGGTCCGCCTTAGCTCCGGAAACATAAGAACTCAACAGCAGCCCGTCATGTTTGCACTTTAGCTGTTTTCCACTGTCAGACATCTTTTAAGACTGGATGAGCCTTAAAAACCCACCTGCCTACCGGAAGTTGATAGTAGTATGGTGAGCTTGAGGTTCCCTGATATCCAAGCAGCCATGATATATTTTTCAAGGATGTTCAAAATAGCTCCAAATTACTAAAGTTCCTTTCCAATAGTCATTCCTATATTACATTTAATGAGGCAGGATTCTATTATGTATCCCACTCCATTGTGCTAGACATGTCTATGATTTGTAATGACTGAGTAATGATGCTTTATGTTTTGCAGCTCTGCTCTTGATCTTTTGTCATCACAGGAATCATGAGCCTTTGCACAAGTAAGGTATTCTTTTGCCTGTTTGGAGACAAGACACGAAGGGCTCCCGCGCTTCAATACTAATTAGCCCCCGGGGTGGCCAAATTTGGGGGCATGTTAATAAAAATAAAGTGGGGGGGCAATCCCCCCCTACATTGCTCTGAGGACTGCCAACCCCGGGGGAAAAGCATGTATAATTGTGGGGGGCCGCCACCCCCTGGGGCTTAATAGTATAATTTTGGGGGGGCCCCAAGGCCCCCCTGAGCCCCAGGAACCACCACCCCCGGGGCTCAACTTCATTGAGATTGCGGGGGCCACACTGACCCCCGCAGCCCCGGGAACCACCACCCCCCGGGGCTTATTTTTAATTAAAAAAAAAATACCCTGTGGGGGGGGCTTGAACCACGCCACATGCCTCAGGGACCGCCACCTCCCCGGGGCTCTAAATATTAAAATGTGGGGGTACGTGATGGACCCCCAAGCCCTGGGGACCACCACCACCCCAGGGCTTTGAAGATGTTGGATCTTGGAGCTTTGACATGGCCCTGGGGACATCCACTCCCCAGGGCCGGCTCCTGCAGTGTCCCGGGGTGCCCACCCCCGGGACAGTGCTGTTTGCAATGACAGGGCGGGAGCCTCGCAGCTCCAACCCTGTCATTGCAAACTGTTTTGCTTCATTGAAGCAAGAGCAGGGAAATCTGCTCTCGTGTCAATGAAGCAAAGCAGATTGCTTTTCCACATGGGGAGGAGCATGTTAGTTGCTCCCTATGTGGAAAAGCAATGCCGGCTCCCGCAGGAGGCGGGGAGCCAGCTGGGACCGTGGGGGGATTGGGGATGCCCCCACGGTCCCCAACGAAGAGGGCCAGCCCCGGGGATGGGGTCCCGGGGCTACAAGTGGCCCCCCTCCCCAAATAATAAAAAAAAAGAGGCTGGCCGGCCCCAGGGGATGGGGTCCCCAGGACCATAATAGGCCTATGGAGAGTGGCCACGCGGCCCCCTCCAAAAAAACAAAACAAAAAAAACAATGACCAGGCCCTGGGGGATGGGGTCCCCGGGGCCAGAAGTTGTCCGGGAGGGGGGCCACGGGGCCCACCTCCAAAGTTATAAATAACATTTTTTAAAAAAAGAGAAAGGCTGGCCCCGGGGGCTCCGGAGCCATAAATGGCCAGAGGAGGGGGGCCATGCAGCCCCCTCAATTTTTTTTAAAAAGTGGCCATGCCCCGGGGGATGGGGTCCCCGGAGCAATTATGGCCTCGGAAGGGAGGCCACCCGGGTCCTATTCCCGAATTTGAGATTTAAAAAAATAAATTAGAGGGCAGGCCCTGGGGGATGGGGTCCCCAAGGCAAAAAAATGAGAAAAAGAAGGAGGGCTACAAAGCCCCCCTTCTTAAAAAAAAGGAAAAGAAAAGACCGGCATTGCGCCGGAGGCCATGCCCCCTTCTTGCAGCTCTCTGCCAACATGCCCCCTGGCAAGTTTGCAGAGGGAGAACGAATTCCCCTTGAATAATGGGAGCTCCTGGGGGCTAAATAGCCCACCAGGAACCTCCAGGATGCGCTAGGGGGATGCGTTGGAGAGAGGTGTTCTGAGGCCACACCCCTTTTAACACCTCTCTGCAACACAGCTCTGTGGCGCTTACTGGAGGTAGCTGGTGGGCTAGTTTTTACAGGAGATGAAAAAGTAACGATAACACTACTTACCTGCTAAGTGAATTTCCTCCCATAAGATAAAATTGGTGATTCTATGTGAAAAGTTTGTCAACTTTTAAAATACAATAATATTCCTTAAAAATCACTACTGTAACCAAAATGCTTTTACTCAACTGTTTACAGGAGATGTCCCAGGACTGAATCTAGGATCCAGTCCTATGGTTAGAAAAATAATCCATAAAGTAACTAATTGCATTTAACTAGAAATTCACATTGAGCTCAATGTTGCATTGTCTTTGAAATTGTGTTGCCCATTGCAACAACTGTAACTACTGTACTTAAAAGTATATTGCCTATTTACAAAGTATTTAAACTAAAGTAAATCATTCTTTGAAAGTATATTTTATAATGTAATGTATAATGTAATTATAATGTAATTTGAAAAATAAAATATCTAAAAATAAATAGTTTAAAAAAATGTAGTAAATCAGTATCAAAAAAATAAATCTAACAATTAATACATTTAAAAAACCTTTGAAATTCACAGAAAAAACCATAGGTTTTAGACATGTTATAGTTCGGTATTAGCATTTAAAAAATCTTTGAAATTTACTAAAAAAACATAGGTTTTAGACACGTCATAGTTAGGAATTAGCATTTAAAAAACCTTAGAAATTCACTGAAAAAAACATAGGTTTTAGGGGCAATGTAGTTACTGGACATTTCACTCGTACAGAACTATTGAAATTCCTCCTTTATAGTTAGTTGTACGAACTATAACTCGCACGCCCGCAATCCACTGCTGATGATGTCACATATTACATCAGTTAACAAGGAGGTGAGCAACCCAATATACCCTTGCGGGCTTGGGCAGAGAAGTAAATAGTGAGTTGGGCCAGCAAGGGATTTTATTTCTATTGTGAGTGGTCAGCTAATGCGGGACTTAACTTAATTAGTTACTCGCACTTTTAAAAACTAGTCGCTGAGGAAAATGAATGAATATATAAGCAAATAATGTTACCACACTAACATTATATGAAATGATACACAAACCAGGTATTTTAGAGTCAAAACAAGTTTGTTATTTTACTTCAAAGTAAAGAATTGATCATTTGAGAAAATAGGGTACAGAATAATGCAAAACGAGATATACTGGGAGTATATTACATGTTTCACTGGTATATCGTAAAAGGTCTAAACTGCCAACAGAAATAACAACATTGACTTCAACTTAAAAATTAGATGAAAATCAATCGTAGTGGATGACTCAGTTGCAGAATTAGACACTGTTGTCGACGTTTCGGTCTTTTTGTTATAATTTCATAAGACCATCTTCAGGACAGAGAATAAAAGCATTTCAATGTGGACGCCCTGAAAAAATGTAACAAAATAACATTGTGGTTGTAACACATATATCAGTGGAACATGTAATATACTTCCAGTATATCTCATTTTGCATTATACATGGTCAGTGACATCACTGATGACATCTCAAATGACATCACGGATGACATCACTGATGATATCATCTACGTGACAATCTGATACATCTCATCGTACTCTAGTATACCCTTTCAACACTCATTATAAAATATGGAGTACCATATTTGAAAGCATTTACACACCAATACAAGTTTCTAAAAACACACTCAGTGATTCCTACATCTACACACACATCTAAACACTTATCTATAGATTTACTCATACATACTAACAAAGATCAACAGAACACTACCGATTCGGTATTTAAGAACAGGCAAATGGGATGTAGGTAATTTTACCGAAAAAATTACCGAATCGGTAAGTTTCCGTAATTACCGAATCTGTATTTAACGATTCGGTAATTGCCATTCATTCCTATGGGCCTCGAGGCCCATAGGAATGAATGTCAATTACTGAATCGGTAAATACCGATTCGGTAGTTGGGGGAAACATTGAAGGGTGGCAAGGTGTCACTTTGACACCCTGTTGTACCCCTCAATTGTGTATGGGTGCACATGTTGCAGACATACATGCCCTAAGGGCATGTATGTCTGCAACATGGCACTGAAGCAATTTGCATAAAATTGCTTTTTGTTTTTTTTCCTTTATTTACCACCAACTTGTAGTTGGTGGTAAATAACGAATCCCAAACAGGGGAAAGCACTCATTTGAGTGCTCCCTACATTGCTAATTCAGTAATTTACTGATTCGGTATTTTAAGGAATCAGTCATTTACCGATTCCTTAAAATACTGAATCAGTAAATTACCGAATTAGCAATTTGGGCAACCACATCTCAGTAGCCTAATCCCGGTCGGCAACGGCCAAAATTCGGTAATTTTGGCCGTTACCGACCGGAATTACGCTTACTACATCTGGCCCTAGATGAGCAATTCGGCTCAATTAGGTGGTTAAAGGGGCTAGTTGAATTTATCAGACAGTGACAGTGACAGTGTTCGTCTCAATTCAAAATGAACCCTTCCTTTTGTAATTTCAGGGTAGGTCATATGCCAAATCTTTATTAAGTACGTTTTTAATGTTATGTTCTTAATTGATTATTTCTAAATTAGTCTTGAGAGTTTAGAGACAGATAGTTGCAGTAAGCTGCAAAGACAATAGAGGGATCCTTAGTCCCAACAACAGAAAGTAATTGGGCTACAAGCTCCTCCAGATATATTTATTCTGCCTTAGGTTATTCCACAGAGGGGGAGGTTATTGCTGCTTTAAGTCCACTTACTTATGGTGGGATTTTGTCTTTACCCACAGGAACTTGTCAAAATTCTCAAGAGGAAGCCCCTTAACTGCATTGAAGATATTCCAATGTGTCTACTGCAATATTGTTGTGTGTTAACCTAAACTCTGATCTGACCTAGTCTGGAACCTAAACACAGTCCTTCAGGCGGTGTGGGGGGTGGGGGCATAGATTGTCCTGATCGAATGAGGAGGTTGATTCTGACCAGCTTCAGAAAGAACCGAGCATAAGGGTTCCTCACTCAAGATTTCAGAGACATATTGAAACAAAGATTTATTTTACAGCAGACGTATTCAAACATATCCACTAAAAGACACCATGATTTGCAGACAGTTTTCAAGAGAAATTGATAAATATTTTAATACTTCACGGTCCGCCTTAGCTCCAGAAAAATAAGAACTCAGCAGCAGCCCGTCATGTTTGCACTTTAGCTGTTTTCCACTGTCAGACATCTTTTAGGACTGGATGAGCCTTAAAAACCCACCTACCTACCGGAAGTTGGCAGTAGTATGGTGAGCTTGAGGTTCCCTGATATCCAAGCAGCCATGATATATTTTTCAAGGAGTTCAAAATAGCTCCAAATTACTAAAGTTCCTTTCCAATAGTCATTCCTATATTACATTGAATGAGGCAGGATTTTATTATGTATCCCACTCCATTGTGCTGGACATGTCTATGATTTGTAATGACTGAGTAATGATGATTTATGTATTGCAGCTCTGCTCTTGATCTTTTGTCATCACAGGAATCATGAGCCTTTGCACGAGTAAGATATTCTTTTGCCTGTTTGGAGACAAGACAGGAATCCCATAAGCCTGGTAACTATAGCAAGCGTTTCTTTGGATCCACCCTGGAGAGGAACCAGCCGGTGCTAATGGAAAGCTGCAAAACAAACAAGACGATCCCTGGAATGGGGACTCATTGTTGTAAACAATTCTTCCATTAATCTGTTACATTGCACCTACCTCTAGGAACCAAGGGCAAACGAAAACCCCTCACATATCACACAGTGGTAAAAACCCTCCCACAAATTAGTTCAGGAGTAAACCCAGCTCAATAATGCCACAGTTACAAACAGGTGAAATATAGATCATATATATATATATATATATATATATATATATATATATATATATATATATATATATATATATATATATATGCACGCTTTCTGTGTCACTCGTGGTGTCAGAAAAAGAATGGCCGGCACGCTGGTATCCGTTTCAAGAATTTTATTCACCAAACCCCCCTTACCCCTTACAGACGCGTTTCGCCTTCACAGGCTTCGTCAGTGTAACGTTAGTGTGCGATTAAAATCACCATTTTAAAGCCATTGGTTAGTTACACACTCCATAAACATAGAAGAGGGACATATTTTCCACAACATTTTAGTGGCCATCTTATAATGTGCAAATTGCATTACTACAACGGCTGTGCAATGGTGATAACGTGAAAGTGCATTGTGCTCATTAAAAACAGATAACGTTATAGAACAGACAAATCATACTTTTCATAAATTCATTTTTCACAGTAAGAAAAAATGGGTCATCAATTGAGATATTTACATAAATTCATTTCTCATTGTGTCCGTTTTAGGTTGTTCAGCCCTGAATGGGCGATTTTTTCAACAGTGCAAGACAGAAAAGACTTATAAGGCATGACAGATCGTTGGGAAAGTAGAGATGTTCTCCTGTTCAGTTTCATAATCTACTATAATTCCCAGATCATTGTGACACTCTACTGATTACAAATGAACCCACAGTTCTTCATTATTATTCAAACCCCAAGGAGTAATGGTTTTAAGACTGATGATGTGTTTATACTCCAGGATACGTAGAGACTTGTCCTTGTCCCCTCCCCGTTCTAATTTGGGGGCCTGATCTATGCAATAGAAACTTAGTTTCTCCCACTTGCTCTGATGATGTTGTGCAAAGTGGCGGGCTACTGGATATGACTTATCGTTGTTAGTGATAGCCCGCATGTGTTCCAGAATCCTAAGTTTCACAGGTTTAATGGTGCTGCCAATGTATCGCAGCTTGCAAGGACAGGTGAGACAGTACACAGTGTACTCCGAGTTGCAGTTGAGCAACTGCTTTATTTTTACATTGGGTTTGTTATCGCCTGTGCGATTTGGGTATTCAGATATTTTGTCACTAAATCTGCATGCCTTACATTTAAGACAAGGAAAGAAACCAACCGATTTCGATATTTTGATGGGTTTTGCCAATGATTTAAAATGGCTGTGTACCAAATGATCTGCCAAAGATGGACATCTTTTATAGGTAATTAGAGGCTTTTTTGGCAGATTCTTCTTGAGGACTTTATCAGCAGTGAGTATGTGCCAGTGTTTTTGAAAGATCTTCACTATTTCACCTGATTTGGTATTAAATTCCATTATCATACAGACCTCATCAGGTGCCTCTGTTTTAAGTTTGGGAACCAGGAGATCCCTCCTGTTTGTTTTAGAGGCTTTGTCACTGGCCTGTTTGAGGATGTTGATGTTATAACCTCTACGCTCAAATCTACCATTTGCTTCCAATGCTGCATGCTTGTAGTCATGTTCAAGAGAACAATTTCTCTTTAGGCGTAAAAATTCGCCATATGGTACATCTTTTTTTTTTTTTTTTTTACAAGACTTTTTGGATGATAAGATTTAGCATGCAAGACCGCATTGCCTGCCGTGGGTTTTCTGTACAGACGGGTGTGCAAGATGTTATTATACACAAATATTTCTAGGTCTAAGTAGTTAATACTACTGGTGCTTATGGTGCTGGTAAATTTTAGATTCAGCGTGTTGTCATTTAGTATGGTAATGTACTCTTCTGCTGATTGACGATCACCCTGCCAGATTATAAATAGGTCGTCAATATACCTAGTCCACATAAGTATTTTTTCAGTCCATTTCTGATTGGAGTCACTCCACGCCTCATGCTTCTCCCACCAGCCCACGAATAGATTCGCGTAGCTGGGGGAGAAGCACGAGCCCATCGAAGTGCCCCTTTTCTGGTTATATAGAGTCCCATCAAATAAAAAAAAATAAAAAATGTTGTTGAACAAACAAAATCTAATCATGGACAAAATCATGGCATTATGACTTCTGAAATGTTCTGGTTTCTGATCTAAAAACCATTTGACGGCACAAAAAAAAAAAAAACATGGGTTATAGACCATATATAGTTAGGAATTAGCATTTACAAAACCTTATTTTACTCACACAAAACCATTGAAATTTCATATATAGTTAGTTGCACTAACTATATATCGCGCACCCGCAATCCACTGCTGATCATGTCACATATTACATCATTCATGACATGATCAGTGACATCACTGATGACATCACTGATGACATCTCAAATGACATCACTGATGACATCACTGATGACAACATCCAGTGACTGTATGTTTCTGAAAAGTCAAAATATGTCTTACATATTGAAGAATGAGTGGATGTATAAGTGTCTGGATGAAGGATGTAGTAGGTGCATGACTGACTGTATGAGTGAGTGATTAAATGTGTCTCACTGAGTGCATGGGTTAGTGACTAAACTGTCTTAATTTGTGCATCATTATATCTGTTGTTCTGTAAACTGCTGCATGTGTTGATCAGTAGCTTTATGATTAAGTATATGGGTTATTGATTGGTTGCCCAAGTATTTGTATGGGAGACTGAGTGTGTGTGTGGGTGGCTGGGAGGTGTATGCCTCTGTGCATAGATGTGTGAGCAGTTGATTCACTAGATGTATGGGTTCAAAAGTGCATGTGGAAACAGCTGTATGGGCGGTTGACTGTGTGCATGAGTGTATTGGTGAGTGAATGAATATCTCAGTGCTACATGTCAAAGTAAGTACATATGTAAAACACAGTACATGTGAGAGTTGACATATATAAATAACTGTGCATAAGAGCCAGTGAATTTGTGAGTGGCTGTATGGATCATTGTGAACTTGTATCAGGGACTGTATAAGAGAGTAAATATGTGTTAGTATATGTTTGAATAAGTAAGGTGTGTATAACTGTATAGTTGAGGAAATGGAAGTGTGATTGATTCTTTGCATGACTGACTAGGTGTGTGAGTAACTCCATGGATGAGTGACAGTCTGTGAGTGTCTATTTACTCTGAGTGTATGTAAGATTATATTAGAGTCTGAAGAGGTTCACCGTATTATCACATGAATGATGTCATCAGTGATGTGATCAGTAATGTCAAATGAGATGTCATCAGTGATGTCATTTGAGATGTCATCAGTGATGTCATCAGTGATGTCACTGATCATGTCATGAATGATGTAATATGTGACATGATCAGCAGTGGATTGCGGGTGCGCGATATATAGTTAGTGCAACTAACTATATATGAAATTTCAATGGTTTTGTGTGAGTAAAATAAGGTTTTGTAAATGCTAATTCTTAACTATATATGGTCTATAACCCATGGTTTTTTCAGTGAATTTTCAAGGTTTTGTAAATGCTAATTCCTAACTATATATTGTCTATAACCTATGGTTTTATCAGTGAATTTCAGTGGTTTTTTAATAGCAAATATCAAAAGCTTTAAAATGTCAAGTACGTGGTAGGTAAAAACATTTTCGTGTTTTAAAGATGGCTCTGGGCAACCGTGGATCTCGGACGCTTGGCAACCGTGGATCTCGGACGCTTCAACTCCTCCAAAACAGAGGTTCTGTTCTGTGCGGGCACCAACACACCCGCCCCTTTCCGAGTGAATTCTGGCCACCTGAGACTAGGGATAAACCTCTGCCAGTCTCCTCGGTCCGCAACCTGGGAGCCATGCTCAATAATAAGCTGAGTATGGAAACCCAGGTAGCAAAAACAGTGGGGATCTGCACAGCCCTGCTACGCTCCCTGCGTAAAATCATGCCACTCCTCCCAGCACAAGCCCGGGCGTCGATAGTCAGGTGCACAATACTCAGTCGCATTGACTATTGTAACTCCCTGCTCCTTGAATCTCCAGTCACGCTGATGGACCGACTTCAAAGAATTCAATCTGCCGCCGCCAAGCTGGCTCTTGGCTGGACGAGAAGGTCTTCGGCCACAGCAGCCCTGGCCGAGCTACATTGGCTACCCTTAAAGCAGCGTGTGGCATTCAAGTCCCTCTGCATCGTCTTTAAGGCTCTACATGGACTTGGGCCCAGACCCCTGCAAGCTTTGTTCCTGTGGTAAACTCCCACCAGAGACTTACGATCATCATCAGCCCGTCTGGTAAAGGTGCCCAGATTCAACAAAGCCAGAACCGGGGGCAGATCCTTCAGGGTCGCAGCGGCCAAGTTATGGAACAGTCTGCCTATTGACATATGCCAGATCTCACAACTTCTTCCATTTAGGAAGCGCATCAAGACGTGGCTATTCCCCTAAATTCTGCCCACCTGCTAACTACTCCGGTCTATCCTTCAGCAGAGTATTCTCCAGCGCCAGGAAGCCTGCAAGGTATCAGTCGCGCTCTATAAATACTTAAAATTAAAATTAAAATTAATTAAATTTGGCTGCTAGGGCATGGGCCCCATTCCCAAAAGAGTTCCCTCAGCCTTGAAGATTCTACAACAGTCACCGGGACCCCCGACTCCCATAGACTTCCGGTGGGGAGCGACTGCCCTGATTGCTCGCGGAATGGCCACGACGTAGCCACGAGATGGTGGTGCTCTCATGCTGACGCCAGCTTCAGTCTGGTGGACCCCCAACGTGACCCGGTAGAGAAGAACTTGCCCTCCCCTCTTTGACTGATGGTTCTTGTTGCCTGTCCCTTCTGTTGTCATTTAACAGAACTTTTTGGACTGCTGAAAGGGGTTGTGTTCCGACCGCTGGTTGGTTGTGACATTTTGACTATATTCTGGACCTGCGTTGTCTTGTAATGCGTCATATGACGCGCCGCGTTAGCGCACCCAGAAGTGCTCCGGTGCGCGAGGTGCAGCTTCCCGGAAGCGATCCAGGGCGCGGCGCGCAGCGCGTAACGTAAGCATAACAGGTCATGTGACTTGTTAATAAAACTTTTCATTGGTTCATTTTACTTTTGTTTTTCTAATGATGGAAGGCTTGGTCATATGCCCTAAAAATAACACTTTTCATTGCTTTCGAACATTTTTTTTTCCCAAATGATGAAAGCCCCACCTTTTTTTTTCTCATTCTGACTTGTAAAGCAAAGGACCCAGATGCATTTACAGTTTATCACTAACAATGTTTCAGGCTAATGAGGGAGCCGTTGAACAAAAGAGGCTCGGCCTGCTGTCTTAGTCGCTGATAGGCATGAATATCGGATTCTTATTGATCACTTTATGTTGCAGAAGTGGAAAACACAACAGCCCTTGACCATTTATCTTTACTGCGTTCCTGCGTATTATACCTTTTAACCGTCATGTAATCGGGCTGCTTTATTTCACTTGCCTTTTACTGATTCGAAAACAGTGGCTATTATTCAAAACTTTACCAATCTAGGTACTACTACTATGTTTTGTTTTAAAAACGTTTATTGTGAAAATGTCAGTATACAAATACGGGCCTATAACCACGTGGGCCGGCCACGGAGCAAACTGGAATCGTATATGATGAGGGGACATTTACACTGTAGAAGAACGTAACGGACGGGCCATTAGGTTGCAAGAACTAAGGTGTCGAACAGTTGCGGAATCGGTGGACGTACATTTTATAATTAAAGTACGACAGGGCCAGTTACAATAAAATTATCTAGATATACATTTGCGGGCAAGTACCATGGGTGACGTTAATTCGAACTTTCAATAGTACAGTAATCAATAACACATCAGAACTTAATATCAATAGGGATGTCCAAATATTCAATCAGTACTCGTCCCCGCCCGCCATGTGCTTCAAAACTGCATACGTATCTCGTGATATCAAGGTTGGGCAACCAGTACACAACAAGGAGTTACTAGTCCCATTTATACCGGCGCCATTTTGGGCGAGGCCGGGCAGGTCTAGGATATAGTCAAAATGTCTCCCCCAACCAGCGGTTGGACCAGAACACCTTTTGGCAGTCCAAAAAGGTTCCGTTAAATGACAACAGAAGAGATAGGCAACAAGAACAATCAGTCAAAAGAGGGGACGCTTTCGGGAATGGGGCCCATGCCCTAGCAGGCAAGCGTCCGAGTTCCAAGGTGTCCCAGGGCCATTTTAGTGGACCAGGCCCAAATCCAAAGAGCCGGACGCCATTTTGAGAGTCCTGTTGCAGCCGCCTATCGCTGCACCGCAAGAGTGGGCGCAATTCAGCTGGATGGTGGGCGAGACGCTGTAGCCGCAAGAGCGGGCACAACTCAGCTGGATGGCGGGTGAGGCACTGTGCCGCAAGAGCGGGCGGAACTCAGCTGGACGGCGAGTGAAACGCTAAGAGGCGCCCCACTGCAGATGAGTTGCCTCCACCTGGGGAGGCGGGAGAGGCCCGTTTGTGCCGCCTCCCCCCCCCCGGGCACCCCACGCCGTCTTTCGGCGCAGCAATGTAGAATGGCCACACCAGTGCGGCAACTTGCTGTACACCACCTCGGTGCCATCCGGATCTCGGCGCGTTGTGCTGCCTTCGACCTATTCGCACATCGGTCCGCTACTGATGCCGCCTCATAGGCCAACGGATTTTGTAGGCTTTTTATAGCCCAAAGCCGCATAACAGGTCATGTGACTTGTTTATAAAACTTTTCATTGGTTCATTTTACTTTTGGTTTCCTAATGATGGAAGGCTTCATCATATGACCTAAAAATAACACTTTTCATTGGATTGAAACATTTTTTTATTTCCAAATGATGAAAGCCCCACCTTTTTTTTTCTCACTCGGCAGTCCAAAAAGGTTCCGTTAGATGACAACAGAGGGGACAGGCAACAAGAACCATCAGTCAAAAGAGGGGAGGGCAAGTTCTTCCCTACCGGGTCACGTTGGGGCTCCACCGGAAGTCATCGAATTGGTAGTCTACAGTGTTTCTGGATGTTTCAGACTGAAGCTGGCGTCAGCATGAGAGCACCACCATCTCGTAGCTCCGTCAAGGCCATTCCGCAAGCAATCATGGCAGCCGCTCCCCACCGGAAGCCTGCGAGAGTCAGGGGCCCGATGACTTTTGTAGAATCTTCAAGGCTGAGGGGACGCTTTCGAGAATGGGGCCCAAGCCCTAGCAGGCAAATGTCCGAGTTCAAATGTGTCCCAGGGCCATTTTAGTGGACCAGGCCCAAATCCGAAGAGCCGGCCGCCATTTTAAGAGTCCTGTGGCAGCCGCCTATCGCTGCACCGCAAGAGTGGGCGCAACTCAGCTGAATGGCGGATGAGGCACAGTGCCGCAAAAGCGGGCGCTAAACAGCTGAATGGCGACTGAAACGCTAAAGGGCGCCCCACTGCAGCAGAGGAGCCTCCACCTGGGGAGGCGGGGGAGGCCCGTTCGCACCGCCTCCCCCCTCCGGGGCGCCCCTCGCCGTTTTTCGGCGCAGCATTGTAGGATGGCCAGACCAGTGCGGCAACTTACTGGACACCACCTGGGTGCCGTCCGGATCTCGGCGCGTTGTGCTGCCTTGGGCCTATTCGCACAACGGACCGCTACTGACGCCACCTCACAGGCCGACGGATTTTGCAGACTAAAAGACAGACCAAAGCAGCACATTGTTGCTTTGAGATGGATGTTGCAGCAGGCTGCCATGTAAATAGTTGTTTAAAATTTTTGTTTTTTAACGTGTTTACTTTGTTGGAGCGTTGTATATATTTATAAGTTATTAAAGTGTTATAATCCTACTACTTTGTTGGAGTGCTATATATTTTTAATGTGACACATAATTGTGAAGACTTTGATGTACAAAAAGGCATCCCTGGAATCTTCCGCTTCAGGCTCGGTCCCACACACCCTTACAGTGAGAATCCCCTCCCCAATCACAATACAGGATCGTTATCAGATAGTAGGAACGCGTGTGGTGTGACGGATCTCATGCTGTGGGGGCCTTGATCTACTGTAACTCCTTTGAAGAGGGGTGATTCTTTACAGTTGGGGCCATAAACTACATCCGCAGGGCTAGGTGATAGCCTGGGACCAGCCTGGACAATCAGACACAGAGGAAGAGGAGTGTCAGAGGGTGCGGTAGTGAATAGGGTGAAAGGGAGGTGTCGGGCGGGCACAGGGTGTGATTCTCAGGGAAGAGCAGCGCAGATGGGGGGAGGTTTATGGCCCATGCATGAGAGAGAGAGCGGGGGTGACCAGTGCGTGGGGGAGATGCTTGCGAGGGTGGGGAGCCATGCTGAGGATCGGCGGCGTGCAGAGAGTGGGTCTGGTCAAGGCATCTAAAATGGCTGCCGTGCACGACAAAAGTGTGGCATTGGAAAAAAGGCAAGATGGAGCAGACAATGTTTATCAATACGGATTAATTTATAACAATTATTTTTAACAATATATTTACTCGCAGTGACAAAATGGCGGTCAACACTTCCTGATTGCCTTCGAATCGAACGTTAACAGACGTCACGCAGCAAAAAAAAAAAAACGCTCAGCGCAGCCGCTGGAAGACATGTATCAACATATATGAGCATCCTCAGCCACCCTCAGAAAACATAGGGGGTCAGGATACGTCTCCCGTACCCCCTTATACCCATTTCTCACATTGTTTTTCCTCCATCTTGTAATTTAATTAAAACGAAACACAAAATGGCGAATTCCCGTTTCGCGACCCGGTTCGCGAACCGGGAAGCGCTTCTACCGCGAAAAATCTAATTTTTTTTATTTGTCCCACGGGACCCTTTAATAACCCCAACATCATTCCTAGGGGGTCAAGAGGGGTCTACCTTGCCTCCTTTCATTAAATTCTTCCTTCGTTTTTCTTCTCCGCTTGTCTCTCGATCCTACCGAGAGACAAGATGGCGGCCATTCCGGACTGTTTAGAATGTTGACAGACACCGGAGAGCCAATCAGCTTCGCTTCGCAAAGTTCCGTAACGCGAAAAGTACGCGAACCGGAGCGCTACCCGGGACGCTGTCACAGATATATCTGTTTTTTAAAACGTTAATTTCTCAAAATCCACTGGAGCACATATATTGAGACCCAGCAAAGGCACATCGGGCTAACAGTCCCTACAATTTTGCCAAGTTTCGTGCAAATCCATTCAGCCGTTCGAGCTAAAAGTGAGGCCAAACGCCCTGTGGAAAAATTAATGGGAAAAACGCGTTTTGGGACCCCCCTTTTTTCTCGGTCCCCCCTTGACGAAACCCCCCCTAATTGTCAGGGGCTGCTCAGAAACAAAATGTGCCATTTTCCTGAAAATTTCAGCCGATTCCGTCCACAAGCGCCAAAGTTATTAGACATAGAATTTTCAAAAGTCCCATAGAGAAAAAATCCTAACTATATATACCTACTAGCTATCGCCAGTAGGTATATATATATATATATATATATATATATATATATATATATATATATATATATATATATATATATATATATATATATATATATATATATATATATATATATATACACACACATATATATACATATATGGAACCTCCAGGATGCGCTAGGGGGCTGCGTTGGAGAGAGGTGTTCTGAGGCCACACCCCTTTTTACACCTCTCTGCAACGCAGCTCTGTGGCGCTTACTGGAGGTAGCTGGTGGGCTAGTTCCACCCCAGGGACCCTCAGTATTCAAGGGGAGTTAATCCCCCAACTTAAAACACGCCGAGGGCGTGTTTGTACAGTGGTGAAGGGAGGGGGCAGGGCCTGAGTTTACATGTGTGCAAACACACCCTGTGGCACGGTTTAAGTTGGGGAATTAATTCCTTGACAATCCTGAGGGTCCCTGGGGGCCAAAGTGCCACGGAGCTGCATTGCAGAGTGTTGTAAAAAGGGACGTGGCCTCTGAACACCTCTCTGCAACGTCGCCCCCTGGTGCATACTGGAGGCACCTGGTGTGCTAGTTGACCCCCAGGGACCCACAGGATTGAGGATGAATTAATTCTCTAACTCAAAACACGCCACAGGGCGTGTTTGCTGACATGTCACCTCAGGCCACGCCCCCTTCCTTCACCACTGTGCAAACACACCATGTGGCGTGTTTTAAGTTGGGGAATTAATTCTCTTTCAATACTGAGGGTCCTTGAGGGCCAAATAGCCCAACAGGTACCTCCAGTATGCGCCAGGGAGCAGTGTTGCGGACAGGTGTTCAGAGGCCACGCCCCTTTTTACACCCCTCTGCAATGCAGCTCTGTAGCGCTTATTGGAGGTACCTAGTGGGCTAGTTTGGCCATAGGGACCCTTAGGATTGAAGGGGACTTAATCTCTCAACTTAGAACGGCGACAAGGCGCGTTTACCCAGTGGTGAAGGGAGAGGACGGGCCTGTGGTGATGTTTGCAAACACGCCCTGTGGCGCGTTTTAAGTTGGGGAAAAAGTTCCCCTTCAATCCTGAGGGACCATGGGGGCCAAGTAGCCCACCAGGTGCTTCCTGGAAGCGCCACTGCGCTGCGTTGCAGAGAGGTGGTGCAGGCTGTGCCCCGTTTTACATCTCTCTGCTACGCAGTTCTGTAGCACTTACTGGATGTACCTAGTGGGCTAGTTGGACTCTAGGGACCTTCAGGATTGAAGGGGAATTATTTCCCCAACATAAAATGCGCCAGAGGGCGTGTTTGCCCAGTGGTGAAGGTAGGGGATGGTGTAGGTAAGTGGCTCTATATATACTGGACCGAAGTAAAATCAGTCAAACTACGAATTCCGATTTACTCACCTGATATCGGGAGAGACCTCAGTGCTGCATCTTTGAGCCCAGTACTGATCCTGAAAAGTAATTCTAACCATACTTACCAGTAGCTTGAATTTCCTTCCAAAGGCTAACATTGACTGGTTTTATTGGAAATTCTTCTAAGTGTGGAGTTTTGGAATTTTATAATATTCCTCTAAAAGCAGCCGAACTACGAATTCCAATTTACTCACCTGTTATCAGGAGAGACGTCAATGCTGCATCTTTGAGCCCCGTACTGATCCTGAAAAGTAATTCTAACCGTACTTACCTGTAACTTGAATTTCCTTCCATAGGATATCATCGCTTGCTTTTTGCAGAAAAAGTTTCTATGTGTCTATTTTTGAAACTTACACATATTCCTCTAAAATTAGTCAACTACAAATTCTGATTTACTCATCTGTTATCAGGAGAGACCTCAATGCTGCATCTTTGAGCCCAGTATTGATCCTGAAAAGTAATTTTAACCATACTTACCAGTAACTTAAATTCCTTCCATAGGCTAACATTGACTAGTTTCACTTGGAAAATCTTCTAAGTGTGGAGTTTTGGAACTTTAAAATATTCACCAAAACTTATCCGAACAACTAATTCCGATTTACTCACCTGTTATCAGGAGAGAACCCAGTGCTACATCTTTTATGGAAAATGTGAACAAACTGATGCTTTAATAATACTGTTAGTTCAAATGTGTATGAATGTAGAGCATGGCTGGCCTGCACTACTCGCTGCTATGTGCACAATTTAACTCACTTAAGTCACCCCTCACGCCTTTACATAAATGGCAAAACAACCTAGCCCGAATTTCACGGCCCCCCCCACGAAGGCAACACCACCTATATTAACGTGACCGATTTACATTCTAATTGAGTTATATGTTTACGTAACTCCCGGTACCACAGGCCTGAACAATGCCTCTAAGACAGTAATGACCACTCCACTTATCTGTACCTCGGCAAATTCACCATTCCAAGATGTCTGCCGAAATACGAGTCACTTGAAACTAGTCCTTCCTTTATTTTCATTTTCTTGCCCCATAAGCTTAGCCCACGAGTAATCACAGCACAGCGGACCTGCGCTGCCAGTGAAGGGGGTAGAAGTCCATCGAGCTTCACCCGCCCCGCCGCCGCTTCAATCAAGAAGCAAGGTAAGCCCATTCTGGAAAACGCTGCTAACTCGAGGACTCCGTCATTTATGGAGTCCGTCCCCTAACTTCCTTACTTTGTAATCCCCAGCAACCTCGTGGGACAAAATTGATTTTCGTCCAAAACAAAGGAAAACAAACCTCCCCCCCTGACGGCTACATCAAGCGTAGCCAGGTAAGCCTCTCTCCACATTCTGGGAACGCGGTTAACTCTAGAACTCCGTCACTTATAGAGTCCTTCCGCTAACCTTTTACCTTGTAATCCCCAGCAACCTCGTGGGACAAAATTGAAAGGAGACTACCTTCTCCTCCAAAACTGAATATTTTGTTCAAAACGAAGGAAAACAGACTCCCCTCCTAAACGGCTACATTACACGTAGCCAGGTAAGCCTCTCTCCTCCCTTTATTAACTTATAGCCACTCACTCCGAGCTCCAGGCTAACGGCAACACTTATTTATCACACAGCATCCTGTGTTTCGAACCGGTAGGAAATATCCCTCCTCCGTTCAGAAGAATTATTGCGAACCCCAGGCGACTGCATCCAGTAGCGCCAGGTAAGCTCTGACCCCACAGTGCAATTCCGAGTTTGGCCCTGCACACTCGTGGCTGCACTACTAATGGTAATCCCTTTTACCTAGCAGCATCAAGCTTCCTGTACCGGGATTAATTCTTGAGCCACCATACCCACAATTCCGGGTCCTGAAAGGTAAATCCCTGCCTTTAATGGACCGTTGACTGCCCATAGACATTGTCTCACTCATCAGAACCACTTCACTCGCTGAATCACTTTATCACTGAGCACGCACGACGCAACAAAGTTTTCCCAATTCCTTACGGACACAGCAATTGTTTCGCACGATTGTCAATGAATGACACTTTTTCTATGTCACTGCGCCGTTTTTTCACTTGTAAATACGGTTTTAAATATCACGGTCACACTAGTCAAAATACCTGCGAGTTCAAATGATAGAATGGCCTTTTTTAACTTGCACTTGTGCCTTGTCGAGTGTTGACTTTCCTTGAAAAACTCCTTGGTCTAGGCTTATGCTTAAAATTTGTTTTTATTCTTTTCCCCCCTTTTTTTACAGGCTTTCGCAATTTAATGCAGGCATTAATTGTAAAACTGTCCTGATGATGATCCCAGTTTATTATGAGCCCTTAGGGATCGAAACGTCGACGCACTATGCAGTGTAACATATGATTTAATATGTATACTTGAAATTGTTTACACTGTAGGGTGAATTTGTTGAAATCATTTACTGTAATTGCAAGTCACCTTTTGGCTCAAAAACTTTTCGCTTGCCTGAAAAACTTCTTCCTTTCTTCCATCTCATTGTTTTTGATTTGTTCTTTCTAACCTTTTTGGGATAGGTACAGGATTGTACCCTATCTTGCCACTTATCTTGGCCCCTCTCTGGGTCAACACGATTCTACATTATTCCTTAAATAAACTCACGTCCGGCTGGGCGTTAAAAAATATAGCACTGATTGTAGTCTATATTATTATTCTCCTGTCATATTGTAAATCCTTAGGACCCCTGTTCTTGGAAATAACATCTTTTAGCCCAGCACTGACCCTGAAAAGTAATTCTAACCGTACTTACCAGTAACTTGTATTTCCTTCGATAGGAATCCACTGTCTGGTTTTCACCCGAAAAGTTTCTAAGTGTCGATTTTCACAAACTACAAATATTCCTTAAAAATCGCCTGTATGACTTAAACACATTCTTTCAACTTTTTACAGGAGATAAAAAAGTAACAATAACACTACTTACCTGCTAAGTGAATTTCCTCCCATAGGATAACATTGGTGATTCTATGGGAAAAGTTTGTCAACTTTTAAAATACAATAATATTCCTTAAAAATCACTACTGTAACCAAAATGCTTTTACTCAACTGTTTACATGAGATGTCCCAGGACTGAATCTAGGATCCAGTCCTATGGTTAAAAAAGTAATCCATAAAGTAACTAATTGCATTTAACTAGAAATTCACATTGAGCTCAATGTTGCATTGTGTTTGAAATTGTGTTGCCCATTGCAACAACTGTAACTACTGTACCTAAAAGTCTATTGCCTATTTACAAAGTATTTAAACTAAAGTAAATCATTCTTTGAAAGTATATTTTATAATGTAATGTATAATGTAATTATAATGTAATTTGAAAAATAAAATATCTAAAAATAAATAGTTTAAAATGTAGTAAATCAGTATAAAAAAATAAATCTAACAATTAATACATTTAAAAATTGACATTTAGAAAACCTTTGAAATTCACAGAAAAAAACATAGGTTTTAGACATGTTATAGTTTGGTATTAAATTCACTAAAAAAAACATAGGTTTCAGACCTGTCATAGTTAGGAATTAGCATTTAAAAAACCTTAGAAATTCACTGAAAAAAACATAGGTTTTAGGGGCATTGTAGTTAGCTGGACATTTCACTCATACAGAACTATTGAAATTCCTCCTTTATAGTTAGTTGTACGAACTATAACTCGCACGCCCGCAATCCACTGCTGATGATGCCACATATTACATCATTCGTGACATGGTCAGTGACATCAATGATGACATCTCAAATGACATCACGGATGACATCATTGATGATATCATCCACGTGACATCTGATACATCTCATCATACTCTAGTATAACCTTTCAACACTCTTTATAACATATGGAGTACCATATTTGAAACCATTTACACACCAATACAAGTTTCTAAAAACACACTCAGTGATTCCTACATCTACACACACATCTAAACACTTATCTATAGATTCACTCATACATACTAACAAAGATCAACAGAACACTATTAAATATACTTGTACACCTACATTGACATTACACACCAGCACACATCCTATTCACTCATGCAGTCATCCTACTCATTTATGCGAACAATTGATCATACTTACATTTACTAAGCTACACACTTATACAAACACCACTTTATCTATTCATATAGATAGTAACACCTAGTGTGTTATAAAATCAATATTACAAGTATACAGTTTTTGATACAGTCACTCATACAATCACTGAGTCTTATGACAACAACTGTCACATACACTGCCTTTTATATTTCTACTTTGTTGGACATGTATCATTGAGAAATATATTTACTCATCACCACACCCATAAAGAGATTAATTCACCCAAACAACTGTTTCCACATGGCATTGTCCAGCTAACTACAATGCCCCTAAAACCTATGTTTTTTTCAGTGAATTTCTAAGGTTTTTTAAATGCTAATTCCTAACTATGACAGGTCTGAAACCTATGTTTTTTTTAGTGAATTTAATACCAAACTATAACATGTCTAAAACCTATGTTTTTTTCTGTGAATTTCAAAGGTTTTCTAAATGTCAATTTTTAAATGTATTAATTGTTAGATTTATTTTTTATACTGATTTACTACATTTTAAACTATTTATTTTTAGATATTTTATTTTTCAAATTACATTATAATTACATTATACATTACATTATAAAATATACTTTCAAAGAATGATTTACTTTAGTTTAAATACTTTGTAAATAGGCAATAGACTTTTAGGTACAGTAGTTACAGTTGTTGCAATGGGCAACACAATTTCAAACACAATGCAACATTGAGCTCAATGTGAATTTCTAGTTAAATGCAATTAGTTACTTTATGGATTACTTTTTTAACCATAGGACTGGATCCTAGATTCAGTCCTGGGACATCTCCTGTAAACAGTTGAGTAAAAGCATTTTGGTTACAGTAGTGATTTTTAAGGAATATTATTGTATTTTAAAAGTTGACAAACTTTTCACATAGAATCACCAATGTTATCCTATGGGAGGAAATTCACTTAGCAGGTAAGTAGTGTTATTGTTACTTTTTTATCTCCTGTAAAAAGTTGAAAGAATGTGTTTAAGTCATACAGGCGATTTTTAAGGAATATTTGTAGTTTGTGAAAATCGACACTTAGAAACTTTTCGGGTGAAAACCAGACAGTGGATTCCTATCGAAGGAAATACAAGTTACTGGTAAGTACGGTTAGAATTACTTTTCAGGGTCAGTGCTGGGCTAAAAGATGTTATTTCAGAGAACAGGGGTCCTAAGGATTTACAATATGACAGGAGAATAATAATATAGACTACAATCAGCGCTATATTTTTTAACGCCCAGCCGGACGTGAGTTTATTTAAGGAATAATGTAGAATCGTGTTGACCCAGAGAGGGGCCAAGATAAGTGGCAAGATAGGGTACAATCATATACCTACTAAATCAACTATTTACACATCTTTGGACAGTCGAACATCGCCCACCCAACCACACACACACTAACTATCCCATACAAATGCTCACTTAACTAATCAATAACTAATATAGACTTGCACTTAGCTAGTAATCAACTTATGTAATAGTTTACACAACAAGATAGAATGATACAGATATTCACACAGTTTAATCACTATCCCATATATTTAGTGAGACACTTTAAATTAGTCACTTAGACAGTCAATCCCAGTGCTACTAAATCCTCCATCCAGACACTTACACATCCACTCAGTCTTCAATGCAGATTACTATAGATATAATACTTATTTATATATCAAACCAAACCACATTCATTGGACGAATTCTTAGTTGATAACAGCTCCTATGCTAAAAGTTTGGGGGTGATTTGTCAAGGGGGTGCTGAGAAAAAAGGAGGGTTGCAAAACGTGTTTTTTCCATGTTAATTTCGATATGAAACTTTAGTCAAGGCTACAGGTCGAACGGGTGAACGGAATTACCCCAAATTTGGGAGGGAGAAGGGTCTTGGTCTAGGAAGCATGCTTTTGTTTATTTGGTGTAAATCCGTTCAGTAGTTTTTGAGGCATATAGAAATTTACAGATATCGATATTTGGGAATTCTGCCATCTGATTGGCTGAGACATTATGAGCACGAGCTTGCTGCTTATCGGCTGCGAGCGGTTGCAACTCTGAAGTGTTGGCCGCCATTTGTGATTTCATTGAAGTGAGTAAGGGGAAAAAAGGGCGAAAAAAGTGGGAAATAGCAGGGGAGGAGCACTGTAACCTCTGTGGGGTTGTTTTGGGTATGCTGTAGAGGGGGTGCGAAGCAAAGTATTAACCCCTACCGGTGTGAAAGTGGTGGGTTACGGAAATTAAGTGAGGTATTGCCTAGAGTCTGTTGCTGCTAAGGTGAGCTGGTGCGGGACTCGGGAATTAAAGCTTGAGCTCAAATTGTGTGTCTTATGCTGTGAAGTCATGTGCCGTGGCCAGTGCACTACACCTGTGGAAGTAGTGTCAGCATGTGTTTATACCTACTAGGACGAACTACTGACCCGTTCTTGTCTGAAAGTCCTGGGGTACGGAAAATTTGTGAGGTATTGTCTAGAGTCTCATGGTGCTAAGTTGAGCTGCTGCCGGACTCAGGGATGAAAGCGTGAGCCTAAACTGTGTGTGCTATGCTGTGAAGTCATGTGGTCTAGACGCTGCGCCATACCTGTCCAAGTAGTGTGAGCATGTAATTAGAGCTACTTGGATGAACTTTTGTTTTGAACATTGTAGCTTGTGTATGGTGCTTAGAGGGTGTTGTAGAGGGAGTGCGAAGGTAAATTTGCGCTTATCAAATCAATTTGGTATTTGTGAAGTACTAACTACTCACTCCTACGGGTCTGATGGCGCTGGGGGGGTAAGCTGAGCTGTTGACAGACTCGGGGTAAAGTCGTTGAACTACTGACCCCTACCGGTCGGAAATTACGGGGTACGAAAATTAAGGGAGGTATTGCGTACAGTGTCATGCTTTTAAATTGAGCTGCCGCTGGACTCGGGATGAAACTGTGAGCCTAAACTGTGTGTGCTATGCTGTGAAGTCTTGTGCTCTGGGAACTGTGCCACACCTGTCCAACTTGTATATGGTGCTAAGATGGTGTTGTATAGGGAGTGCGAAAGTAAATCAATACGGTATTTGTAAAGTGCAAACTACTCACCCTTATGGGTGAGTAGAGCGGGGGATCAAAGTGAGAGGTCTGTGCTGCAAAGGGAGATGGTCTGGCCACTGCACCTCAGCTGTGTGGAGAATACATTTTGGCGAGGGTCCGGGAGTTGCTGTTATCTGGCCCTAAAATAGCAGGCCTAAGTTGTAAGTTATAGGGTGGCTCTAAAAAGAGCCCTTGTGTTCCTTAGTTGGAGCTACATATAAGTTCGGATGCACTGCTTCAAGGTATTCAGGAAATCTTGGTTTCCCTAATCTGTGAAGTGTACTCTATCACTTCTGTGTAAATCCGCAATATCAAAACTTATGTTGTTGTAGTAGATGGAGCCCATTGTGTGGTCTCTGAGGTATGCAGACCCAGCTTTGTTGACTTTCTTCCGAGATTTTTCAATCTGAGGACAAAATTGTTAGGACCATTTCCACTTCTGTCTTTGGCATATATTGGAATATACAAAGACAGTTTGAGGCAAAAGTAACATAAATTGTCCAAAGGTGTCCTTTATAAGCATTTCCAAACCTACTCCAGTCAATGTGCCTAGGTTGTTTCCACCACAGTGCACAATCATGAGGTCATGGTGTTAGAGATGCAAACAGATCTTGCCCAAATGCAACAATTGGTACCACTTCAATCCTCTCTGTCCATACCATTTAATGTCCCCATTTTGTAAACCTAGGTCAAGTCAATACATCTCTGTTCTGCAAACCTCTTGCATCAGAAAACATAGCTATGTCCTATGATCCACACTAGCATTTTGAAGGTATGGCTGGAAGGTATGGAAATATGTATGTGGCTCATGCAGTTCCTTCATAGAATAAGAGATATGTTTAAAGATGGGGAACTATTTTCTTTTTACATACAAAACGGTACCTGATTGGGAGATGAAAAGCATTGTTTTTTAAATGTAGGGTGCATATTCGTTTGGTGGAAAAGCATCTTTGTGATTGGTTAAGAAAAAGCAGTTTGAACGTAGAGTACATATTATAGGATACAATTCGATCAACTCAACCACACCTTCTACTTGCATTTGGAATGCAGTGTTCGAACTTAAAACAATCGTGAACTTTTAACCTGCACATGCCGTTAAATGTTCGAGAAAATGTTGCAAAAAAATATTGTTAGGTTTAAAAAAATTGATGAATGTTTAACCTCCACGTGTTGTAGAATGTTCTAGAAAGTGTGTTGATAGAATACGTTGCATTTCTGACTTGTATGTGTACTTGAATATTAATAAAATTGTTTATATTGAAAATTAGAAAGACAGTAATAGAGGGAAGTTTTGAAAGCTAAAAGAATCAAGGAAATATTCTAATTTGTTCTTTATTACCTACTGGCGGTTGCCAGTAGGTAGTTCTAGAGTCAGGACCAAGTTTCCATAGGAAGAGCATTTTTTGTTTTGCTTATAACTTTGGCGTCATTTGATGAATCTTCATGACATTTTGAAAACAAATTCTTTCTTCATATCAGCTCCTATGTTAAAAGTTTGGGGGTGATTCGTCAAGGGGAGGGGCCGAGATAAAAGGGGGGTCCCAAAACGTGTTTTCTCCATGTTAATTTCCATAGGAAAGTTTAGACAAGGCTCCAGGTCGAACGGGTGAACGGAATTACCCCAAATTTGGCAGGGAGAAGGGTCTTGGTGTAGAAAGCATGCTTTTGTTTATTTGGTGTAAATCTGTTCAGTGGTTTTGAGAAGTATCGAAATTTACAGATAACGATATTTGGGAATTCTGCCATCTCATTGGCTGAGGCATTACGAGCAGGAGCTTGCTGCTTATTGGCTATGATGGTGTTGCAATTAGGAAGTGTTGGCCGCCATATTGTGATTCCGTTGAAGCGAGTAAAGGGGAAAAAGGGTGGAAAAAGTAGGAAAGGAGGGTAGGAGCACTGTAAGCTTTGTGGGGGAGTGTCAAGCGAAGTAGTCACTGATACCGGTCTGAAAGTGCGGTGTTGCTCAGTGTGACATGGTGCTGATATGATATGGTGCTACACTCGGGTATGAAACTGAGAGCCTAAACCGTGAGGTCATTGCTGTAAAGTGAAGTGGTCTGGTGTAGCATACGTGTGCAAGTAGTGTTAGTAGGCGTTTATACCATACAGGGAGTGGGAAGCGAACTACTAACTGCTACTGTGTGTTGATAGCATACCGGAAGCGGGAAGCGAAGTAGTTACGCCTACCGGTGTGAAGACTTGGGAATGGAACAGAGGTGATTGCTGTAAAAAGATTAGCTCTGGGCGCTGTAGAATACATGTGCACATAGTGTTAGTAGGCGTTTATACCATACAGGGAGTGGGAAGCGAATTAATGACCGGTACCGTGCGTGTATACTATACCTACAATGTAGGGTGTGGGAAGCAAAATACTTACCCTTACCGGTCTCAAGACTTGTAGATGAAACCATGAGCTCATTGCTGTAAAGACATGTTCTCTGTGTAGTATTTCAATGTAATTCATAGTAGAATGTTAGTACGTAATTCTACTAGAATCTAAGTATGTAATGTTAGAATGTAGGGCTGTCATGAGGGGAACCTTGTGGAGTTTGTACACGGTGCTGGAGAAGACGGTTGCCTTGCTGTCTGCTCATGTTGGTGGCTGATTCAGGTGTCTTGTTTTTCTATAATAAATCTACTTATTGGATCCACTGCTGTCTGCCTCTTCATTACATAAATTTGTTGACGAGCGGGAGAAGGTAAAAAAAAAGCACCACTCACCAATATTTCAAAATTGCTTGCGTTGTGCTGAAGACCTGTTTTCTTCGTGTAGGTGTTTCTACTCATGCCAGGGTCGTCGGCTCATTGAACTATGTCATCGACTTCTGGTAGGATTTATATTTTTAGATTTTGTGCTTCCTCTGCTTCTTCACTACATTCTGGTCGCTGAACTACACGTGTGTACGTAGTGTTAGTATGCGTTTATACTAACAAATTCATCATGGTCCTAGGGAGGGTGACCTATCAGGCCCAGGTCATACAATGTCCCGGGGTGTGCATTCGCAGGACATTTGTGTTTGCTATTAGAAGGCTGGTGTATGCCTTCCAACCTGTGATAGGAAATCCTTGTTAGACTACTTGAAGCGAGAGGAGGAAAACCTCGTATCGCTTTAATGGAGGGGATGCGGATGGTAAAAATGGAGAAAAAAAACAAAAAAAAAAAAGGGGGGTTTCACCCGTTCATTTAAATGAGGCCCTTGGTGGGTAATGTTCCATGGCCAATCCAATTATTATATTGCGGGGTCTCTGTAGGACTGGGGATCTTAATGTCTTATGCAAATTAGGCACGGAATGGCAAAGAGACGTTTTGCAGTCTTGGGGACCGCCACCTACCCGGGTATTATTTACTAATTGTTCGGGGGGGTTTGAGGCCAACTGCAATCTAGGGACCGCCACACTCCGGGGCTTTATTTAAATTTGTAGGATGAGCCTCGGCAGTCCCTTAAGCCTTGGTGGTCCTAGGCAGTGCCTTATTTGTTCGGCAGTACTTATGGGGGTTATAAAGTGATACACTCATAGAACTCTTGCAGTTGTAGAATTACCCAGGCTTCATTTGTCTAATAGTCAGTTAGATTATGTTTGGTAGGTGCACTGTAATATTAGAAAGGTTTGCCCTTAAAATCCCCTATAAACAGATGATTTTCACAATAAATAATAGACACGTGTTGTCAGAAGAAGAAGACCTATACACTCAGTTATTTATTTGAAAAAAGTAACCTTTATTAAAACACAAATAAATAGAAACGTAAGTTTAATAGAACAAACAGTATAATATAAAAAACATGGGTTGGAGTCCAGTGGAAGCAGCGTAGGAAACCTGCAAGACAACAATGAAACATAAGTATGTGTGCTATGTGGAAGAGGTAAAGAAAGGTAGCCCGAATGAAAGGACAATGGTGAAAACGGGGGGGAGGGGGAGTGGGTGGAAGTGAAAGGGGAGGGAGAGTCAAAAGAAGAAAGGGAGGAGGAGAGAGAGCGTTGGCCTACTGCACCCAGCCCTTAGTGTTTACCCTCCCTTCACCCGTTTGTCTAGGATGCTGGGGTCCGTGAGAAAGAGTGTGGTTCAGAAAGTCCTTAAAATGAAACACATGAGGCCAGAGATTAGGGGCCATATTATCAAGGAACGGCGATAACAAAGATCACCTATGATGTCTGGGGCACTTCCTGTCAGTATCTTATGTGTGATGCAGAGCTTCTTGAAGCAGATAACGCTGCTCAAGGGGCAGCCAGTGCAGGCGGCGGAGAAGATTAGAGGCATGACTGAATTTAGGAAGGGCAGAGATAGCATGTGCTGCCGCATTCTGGACCCTCTGCAATTTATTGAGTACAGATTTATTGGAGCCCAGCAGAAGCACATTGCAACAGTCCAGACGAGCCAGTATAGAAGCTTGGATGATCAGGAGGAGTGTTTGGGCATCAAAGAGGCCCAAAATCGGTCGGAGGCCGCGCAATAGACCAAAACATTTCCCAGTCACTGATTTGGCATGTGTTTCAAAGTTGAGATTCTTATCAACTAAGAAACCTAGGTTTTTCACCGCAGGTTTGGGGTCAGGTGGTCACCCAATGCCCGGGGCCATCAATCATTTGTCCAGAGATGGGACTCTCTGCCAATCAGGAGAATCTCTGATTTGGTAGAGTTCAATTGCAGAAAGTTAGCTGTCATCCATTCTGCAATTGCCGAGATGTCTTCTTTGAATTTTATTTTGGCCAGCTTGGGGTCATTGGACAGGGTAATCATCAGTTGGGTGTCTTCAACATATGACACCAGGGATATTCGTCGTGCTTTGCCATCCGTGCCAGAGGGCTCATATATATATTGAAGAGCGTGGTGCTCAGTGCAGAGCCCAAAGGAACACCACAGCGAAGGGAGTGTACCTGAGAAGAGAAGGGAGGAGAGGTCACTTGAAAGGTCCAGTCGGTCAGGAAGGAGGAGAACCGCTCTAGAGCTTCACTACCAATTGCTATCTCCTCCAAGCGTAGGAGCAGGATTTCATGGGACACCATGTCAAACACCGCGCTTAGATCCAGCAGCACCAACACTGATGTGCTGCCGGCATCCGGCGCAGAATTGAGTTGTTCTACTTCAGCCAATTAAACAGACTCGGTGCTGTATTTTGGTTAGAACCCATTCTGTGAACTGTCTAGTATATGGTTTGATTCTAGAAACTGTGTTCGATTAGAGTTTACATGTGCATCCAGAATTTTAGAGAGGAAAGGGAGTAATGAGATCGGGCAGTAATTCTCTGATTTAGATGTGTCAAGTGTAGGATTCTTGAGTAGAGGGACCACTTTGGCGTGTTTCCATGACTTAGGCACCATGGCAGTAGCAAGGGAAAGATTCAGGAGCTCCAGATACTCAGGCAAGGGATCTTTTTCCTGAAGGCGTCTGGTTTGAGAGGATCATCTGGAGATCCAGATTTAATTTTGACTAAAAGTCTATCTAATTCCTGCAGGGAAATGGAGGGAAGAGATGCAAGGAGGACAGTCTCAGAGCCAGTAGGAACATTCTTCTCGCAAGCACTGGGGGATATACGGTGATTGAACTTTTGATAGCTATCTTCAACCTTCTTCAAAAAGAAGGTTGCCAGATCTTCACAGAGTTTGTTTGAGAAACCGGAATTGACTTTCGGTTCCATGAACCATATAATCGTTCATTGAAAATTAGCGTGATGCATCTAGAATAATTACTAAAAGCACGCAAATACTAATATACACACGAAAAGCAGTAATTTAGGAATTAACATACACCACATTACACTTTTTTGTACTTGCTTGACGTGACTGACGCCATTTTGTGGTCTCGCTCGATCCCTACATTAGCAAGCCCTATCCTTGCATTTCACTGAAGCCGTTCCCTTGAGATATAGCCCAACTGTTGCAAACTGCTGTCTCAGCTCGTTAGGCCTGACAAGGTTATAGGTAGAAGGAGGAGGCTGGATAAGCACATTCTGAGGGGTGCGGTACAGACTCTCTCTGAGTTAGCAAAAGGGAGTCACCCGCACGACCTTGCTAATATGAGATGAGCTAAACCAAGAGCGCTTTGTCTCCCATATATGGTCTTTCCCTCTGCACCAACCTGTACCAACTTGTATTTTTCCATCTTGGGTAACGGTTTCGAAATGTAACAGTATATATGTGATGTTCTGACAATGAGCCAGCAGTCTTCTTGGTGGACCTCATGGGGTTAGGTCACAAGGAGCTCCTCTGGCAGAGTTTGTTTGTTATAATAAACGATTGGACCTTCTACACTGCCAACCGACTGATTATTGGTAATGGGTATGGGACTAGTTGTAAGTATGGCTCTATTTGGGTTGTGATAATAATTTTCGGTACTTCAGTTGGCGACTACGCCGGGACTCCGCGTTGGGGTCGTCCCTCTGTAATCAGAAAAGAGGCGGGACATTGAAAGGGGCGATTTTGATCGGGGGGTTGAAGAATAGACCAAAGAATTTGGGGTCTGCTGCGCTCTCCTGATCGGGAAAACCCCAGCTGCTAGTGACCCCACGCCGGAGTCCTTCGGGTGTAACCAGAGAACCAGCCATGTTGGCATTAACGGGGGTTGACAGTGAAGAACGTACAATCAGACCTGCGTGCACCAGGTGAGTGTCTTGTCTTGTGTTGGATATCTTTCTGAATTTTGGATTTAAGACTTGGCATGTGGTGACCCTTGGTCACGGAGAACTTTGGGAAAGGGGGTCTGACGGGGCAGCATTGAACCTGCATGTGCGAACGCCCCTGTTTTGGTTGGTGAAAGTACCTAGAGATAGAGACCAGACGCGTTGGTGTGAATAGCGGTTTTTCGACAGGCCGGACTGCTCTCGGGAACGCCGGCAGTTGAGTTTGGGTAGCACTCGGACAGATCTGGAGCGGCGCTTAAAAAAGCGGGCTTAGCCAGAATAGTTCGGGAGGTGAACCATGAATGCTGTTGGATGTTACGTAGATCGGTCTGTGGTTTAGAAACCTGTGTGGCTATCTCTAGGCAGTCTAAGGACAAGACTGTTGTACGGAGGCATTTTGAGCTTTGAAGGTTTGGGAAAGGTTCTCCATAGGTGGGAGTCGACGGGCTCCACCTTTTGTTTGCAAATATCTGTGTTTTCGTTCTGTCTTTTATGTTGATGTAAACTGAAGGTTTGTTTTCGTGCTGCGGTTACTTAATTTGTATACAAGTGAATTCGAATGAAGACATAGCCATGTGTATGAGAGTATAATGATTAACGATTCTTGATCCCCGCAAGAACCCTACCGCCTATTTCAAGGAACTGACCGAGGCTGCGGCCTCGGCCGTGATGACCCTGGCAGATGTCGAGCTATTCTTTGGGTTACTAGTTCCTGTTGATATATTGCGGCAGGTGCATGACGCCGATCATGCTGAACTAGGGGGGACCTGGGATGAATTGAGAGGTTGGGATTGAGATCGTAAACCTGGAGATAAGCCCAGAAATGAAATTACCTCCTTGCCAGCAAAAATAATAGCATTCATGCATACCCTGATTCCTCCGCGAAAGGTTAACTGGGATAATCTGACAGCCTGTAGGCAGAAAAAGGATGAAAGTGTGTCTGACTTCTTTACTAGGTTTGAAGGGGTTTTTATTGACTTTAGCTGGCAGGATTTGGCCACGGAAGGTAGAATTAGGTAGTTTGTGAATAGATGTGTTACCAACTTGGCACCGGAAATTTCTGCACGGTTGCAGGCCGCAGAAAGCACCTGGACTACCTCCACTCCCTCCGTGATTTTCAGTATGGCCCAATATTACGAGCATAGGGAAAACGAGAGCAAGGATAAAGTAGAGAAAAAGGCCAAGGATCTTAAAACACGGGTGCTGCTTCAGCAAATTGTCCGAGGACAAGGAGGAGGGAGAGGAGCCAGAGGGCCCGTGTCCAGGGGGGCGGAAACAGGCAGAGGCGCAGGCAGGGCTCCAACAGTGGGGATAAACCAATGTTCGTATTGTAAACAGGATGGACACTGGAAAGCGCAGTGTCCGCTATTACTTGCCCAGAACGGCGCAGTCCGAGGGCGAGGACGAGGACGAGGTGGCCCAGTTCAGAGTGATATGCACAGAGAGGAAGCATCAGGCAAGTCTGAACGGAATCATTTTGATGGTCACCAAGGCAGACAATATTATCATGATGATTACGCACTCGAGGATCAGGATGGGTACGTCCACCCATAGGACAGCCAGGGACAGAGTAGGGGCCAAGTATCGATCCCAGTCAATCAACAAGGACCCTATGTGAAGGGGGAATTGATGGGGACTTCTGAGAATTTCCTAATTGACACAGGGGCAATGAATAGTTCAGTTGCTCGATCATTGGTTCCAGGGGCGGCTCTGTCCGGGCAGAATAATGTATCCGTGGGATTTTCAGGAGTCCCAGTAGACAGTCCCATCTCTAAACCACTCCCCTTCACGATCGGTCCCGCTACTGTTTAATCACTTTTCCTGCTAACTTCGCATTGTTGGGAGAATCGGTTGGGCTTTGATATGCTGAAAAGGTTGAACGCAAAAATATACTGCTCCCCTGATGGGGTTTATTTGATGATACAACCCCACCCTGACTGCACGAAACAATGTTTTGTTAAAAATGAACCCCCCCCCCCTGGGTTTAACGGCATTCCTGCTGCTTTATGGGCAACTGGGGATGCGGACGTGGGTAAGTTAGACATTCCCCCAGATCTCACCAGCTGGTGAACGGGCTCTGCTTTCAATCATTCAAGATCTCATTGACAAAGAAGTGGTGGAAGAAACAGCTGCTAATATTTGTAATAGCCCGATTCTCCCAATTTTAAAGAAAAGTTATGATCCTGCCACACAGGGACACGGTGATGCTTATTGTTTTGTGATTGACCTGGGAGCTGTTAATAAGATTGTTGTACCGCAGTATCCTGTGGTAACGGATATCACTACTATCCTTACGATGATCCCGCCCACTGCTCAGTATTTTTCGGTCATTGATCTGAAGAATGCTTTCTTCAGTATTCCTATCCATCCCGATAGCAGATAGATCTTCGGATTCTCGTTATCTGGCCGAAGCTTCAGATTCTGTCATGCACCTCAAGGCTATACTGAAAGTCCGAGTATTTATAGCCAGGCCCTTAAGGCTCTATTGGACGACCTAGCCTTGCCAAAGGGCAATGTGCTTTTGCAGTACGTGGATGACCTGTTGATCGCCTCTGACACAGAAGAAGGTTGCAAAACTGCCACTGTTAAATTATTGCACCATTTGGCAGCGAAGGGAAATAAGGTGTCCTTGTCTAAGTTCCAATACTGTCGACAGGAGGTAACCTACCTAGGTCATCTACTGTCGAAGGAGGGTAGGTGATTGACTTCTGAATGCATTACTACCATCTCTAACATGTCTGTCCCTTGCACTCAGCGCGAAGTTCGTGCTTTTCTTGGCATTGCTTCTTACTGTCGCCAATGGATACCTAATTTTTCTCTTCTCGCTAAACCTTTGTTGCATCTAACCACTAAAGACGTGCATGAACCCCTCCCCTGGACGGAGGAATGTCAGCACTCTTTGGACTCTTTAAAAACTGCTCTCTGTTCTGCTCCTGTCTTGGGTACTCCTGATTACCGTAAACCTTTTGTACTATACGTGCATGAGGTCGACGGTTGCTCGCTTTCAGTGTTAACGCAAGAATTTGGCGGTAATCAAAGATCCTGCGCTTACTTGTCAGCCACATTGGATAATGTTGCAAGGGCACTTCCTAGATGCCTGAGGGCCACTGCAGCTGTAGTGGTGGCCATCCGGGAGTCGGAAGGACTCGTTCTAAATTCCAATTTAACAGTGATGGTGCCGCATGCTGTGGACACAATACTAAATAAAACGAAAACACAGCATCTCACGAACGTACGCCTCACTGGGTATGATTTGCCACTATTTGCTCCGCACATCACGATTACACGATGCGCTACGCTAAATCCAGCTACACTGTTACCACTCCCTTCGAGTGAAACTACCAATGATATACATGATTGCATATTTCGAACCGAAGAAGAAACGAAGGTAAGGGTTGACCTTACCGACATTCCTCTATCTGACCCTCAGGGGGAGTTATATGTGGATGGGTCCTGTTTTAAATTAGCAGATGGAAAAACAACAGCTGTATATGCAATTACGACCTTGAAGACAGTAGTTGAAACATCTCGAGTACCCCACCGGTCAGCCCAAGCTCCTGAATTAGTGGCATTATTACGAAGCCTGTAAATTGAGTGAAGGACTCGAAGTTAATATCTACACAGACAGCCAATACGCCTTCGGCGTGGCCCATAGTTTTGGGCGGCTGTGGAAGGAACGGGGCTTCCTTACTTCTCATGGTCAGAAAATACAGAATGGCCCCCTGGTAATACGATTGTTGGATGCCCTCACTCTGCCCAAGAAATTAGCCATAATAAAATGCAGCGCACATAAGGCAGTGGTGGATGAAGTAGGTGAGGGGAATGCTTTCACAGATCAGGTGGCCCAACAGACAGCCCAATCTCCAATGTCAGCTATGTTTGTAATGTCCTCCGCGAGAAGGGTGGAGGAATCTGAATTTTTCGATAACACTATGGAAAGTGTAAGAGAATTACAGAAGCAGGCCACCCCTGCTGAATTAGAAAGATGGGAAAAGGAAGAAGGAAGATTGGACGAGAACAATCGTTGGGTCGATCTGACAGAGATGGTTGCTACCTAATGCATTGGTGCAGGCCGTTGTAACTATGGCCCACGGTCCTGCCCATGTAGGAGCTAAAGGTATTTGTGGCCTGCTAGACCCAGTATGGAATAACCCTAACATACAAAGCACAGCTGTCCGTTTGGTACAGTACTGTATGGTCTGTTTACAACACGATCCGAGGAAGGCAGAACATTTTCTGAGTGGGAACTTTGCACCTCCAACGTTACCCTTTGAAGTGCTCCAGACGGATTATATCCACATGGAGCGCGTCAACAATTTGAAATATGTGTTAGTGGTGGTTTGTGCTTTTAGCAAATGGGTCGAGGCCTACCCGACAAAAGAGAACACTGCCCTGGCTACAGCAAAGGCTCTTCTCAAGGAATTTATACCACGCTATGGTTTGCCCCATTTGATCTGGTCGGACAATGGGGGGAATTTCCATGGGGCCCTTGTTAAGCATATTTGTGATGGATTACAGATAAAACAAAAATTCCACGCAGCCCGACACCCCCAGTCAGCAGGGCTCGTGGAAAACTACAATGGGATTCTGAAACTAAAGATGGCTAAGATTCAGGAAAGCACGGGGTTGAAATAGCCTGACACCTTGTCCTTGGCCCTCATGTCATTGCAAGTTACCCCTCATTCTCGCTCTGGTCTTTCTCCTTATGAGATAACATTCGGGCGACCAGCTAATATATGGGGGGTACCCAGACCCCCGATCCTTTTCTGATGTAGAATATCCTATGTTGATCGATTATCTGTATGCACTGACTAAAGATCTCCGTTCTATTCATCAGCAGGTAGCGTCTGTGCTGCAGCCTCTGCCAGAGGACCCAGGACATCGACTGCAACCTGGCCAGTGGGTACTGGTCAAGAAGTTCAAACGAGACTCCAGCATGGCTCCAAGGTGGTCCGAGCCGCGACAGATCTTGCTTGCAACCCGGACGGCCGTCAAAGTAGATGGGAGAAAGCATTGGATACATGTCTCCCATCTGAAAAGGCTGCCGGTCCCGCTTTCTTATGATCAGCGACGCTCAGGGGGAATTTTGACCCAGGAGACCGAGAGAACCACTGCATTCGTACCCTTTTCCGACGCCTGCGAGACAGAACAAAAACAAGAAGAGGGAGTGACGAGATCGGGTGAACAGGTCTCTGCTGAATCTGCAATTGCTCTGATTCCTGTTTTGAGTACCCCAGCAAGCGAAAGCTCCAATGAAGGAGAGATACCTACTGTGCTGTTTTCTGATCAGGAAATTCCGGGTCATGTGCAATACAACCTGCGGCCAAGAAGGCATCACGGCACCTCAGACCCCACTGTTAGGAGATAAGGAAAGACTCGATTGACTAGACAGGGTTTGCTAGATTGCAGGTCTGAGGTGCTGAGCGAGACACTGGACTGAACTCGTTAAGAGCTGGAACTTTGGTTACTGTGCTCTGTTCAGAAAGAAAGACTGACCCTTGTGAACGGCCAAGTTGTACACCAGGATCCCTTTGACCACAACGCTTTGTTTTTCTTGAGATGAACAATAGGAGTCTGCCGGTGAGACTCTGACGGACACAGGGAGAAGAACTCTCTGGCATGACGGACTACTTAGCCCGAGTTTAGTTTTGGACTTTTAGCTAGGAATGTACCCTTTTGGTCGTATTGTACTGGAAGAAGAACTTCCCATTGCACCACGATACTTGCCATTTTATGAATCAATGTTTTCTACATGGACCACGAGGGTCAAGATAGCTTTCGTGTTGGTTATAACTGTTATATTAGCTATTTTTATGGGCTTATTCATATATCTAGAACATAAATACCCCTTGCTAACTTTTCTACCTTCTACTGTTGCCCCACCTGAACATTTTATGTTCACCTTAGCACCCTACAAAGAACGGCATCGCCAGACTTATGCGAAAAATGTATTTGTAGAAATGCTCCGTCAGACACACAGTGCTACCAACATCACCGACTGTTGGGTTTGTGGGCTCCTGCCATCTGTTATGCATAAACATGACCTGTTTCCCTCATTACCCTTGTCCTATTTAGGAAGTTGTGAAGCATGGTTTAAAATGTTTTCTGCTATGTACAATCATTATGTTGAAAATCCCAAACAATACACCGAGAAAGACTACAATATGATTTTAGCATACATTGAAAAACATCAGGGATTTGACCCAGAAGGAAATGGGGGACAGGGATCGTTGGATCCAGAAGCCTGTATGAATATGTATACAGAGGTTGAGAATAGTACTTGGTTAAAAGATGAACTCCATGATTTTGCTAATTTTAATGATTCGCAGTATTTCCAACATTTTGTGGTCAGAAATGTTACCAGTGAACGCACCGTACCCATTCCCATTTTGAATACCTCTTCCGATTTCTGTGTACAGGGGATGGGGCATGTACAGGTTGGTGACAGTGTCTGTAACTATACTTATCGCATGAAAATATTTAGTAGCCCGCCATTGTTGACGTAACCAAACTTAGATTTTGTATGCGGGGAAAATGCTTACACTTGGTTACCCCGAGGTTGGGCAGGACAGTGTTATCTGTCCTTCTTGTACCCGCCTGTATACATTGCGCCATCAGACTATCATAGAACACACCAACTCCATACAGCTAGAACGGTACCCAATAGGCAACGTAGACAGCTCATAGCAACGGAAGTCGATCAAACTGACACCTCCTTACAACAGTTCACTGACTTTATCAAGGGATTGGTACCATTCTGGGGACCCATATTCAATAGCAGCGAAATAAGACGGTTGTCCAGAATAGTAGAGAATGTCATTAACATCACTACCAATTTTATGACAAATATTACAGTAGAGCTTCAGGCGACAAGGCTCGTTTCGCTCCAAAACGTTATCTTGGCTGATCGAGGCGGAGCATGCCGGGTGATTGGCAGCTCCTGCTGGGTATATATTCCAGACTCTGCCCCCACGGTTCATTTGGCTATCCAAAAGCTACATCACATAGCGGCTGAAATGCATACCGAAAATGGGTCCTGGTCACTGTCTGGGTGGTTCTGGGGGCTTCTGACAACGTGGGGTTGGAAATTATTGTTGATACTGCTGGGGCAGCCGGTGTCATTTTCACCTGTTGCATCCTTGTACAATGTGGCCCGGCTTGTTGCTCCTATTGTGCCACCAGGGTGACGGCCATGTGCGTCCCTGCTCCTATCCCCACCAAAATTCAGATGCTCCAGCAGGAGATTCATAAGCTAATGGCCATTGATGAGGAGGTTTTCTTAGATTAGGATTTCCTTTTCTTAGCTATATCACGCTAAAAGGAGGGTTTGAGGAACCGGAATTGACTTTCGGTTCAATGAACCATATAATCGTTGTATGAAAATTAGTGTGATGCATCTAGAATAATTACTAAAAGCACGCAAATACTAATATACACACGAAAAGCAGTAATTTAGGAATTAACATACACCACATTACACGTTTTTGTACTTGCTTGACTCGACCGACGCCATTTTGTGGCCTCGCTCGATCCCTACATTAGCAAGCCCTATCCTTGCATTTCACCGAAGCCGTTCCCTTGAGATATAGCCCAACTGTTGCAAACTGCTGTCTCTGCACGTTAGGTCTGTCAAGGTTATAGGTAGAAGGAGGAGGCTGGATAAGCACATTCCGAGGGGTTCGGTACAGACTCTCTCGGAGTTAGCAAAAGGGAGTCACCCGCACGACCTTGCTAGTATGAGATGAGCTAAACCAAGAGCGCTTTGTCTCCCATATATGGTCTTTCCCTCTGCACCAACCTGTACCAACTTGTATTTTTCCATCTTGGGTAACGGTTTCGAAATGTAATATATATATATATATATATATGTGATGTTCTGACAAAGTGCCAGCAGTCTTCTTGGCGGACCTCGTGGGGTTGGGTCGCAAGGAGCTCCTCTGGCAGAGTTTGTTTGTTATAATAAATGATTGGACCTTCTACACTGCCAACCGACTGATTATTGGTAATGGGTATGGGACTATAATTGGGTTGTGATAATAATTTTCGATACTTCATGTTGGAAGAGATAACATTGCCCGATTCCCCTGGAGCAGAAATCAGGTCTTTCAGTAGAGAGAAAATAGTTTTACTGTAGTTGGTACTAGTACTAATCAAGCTGGAGTAATGAGCTGCACTGGTTTTGTGCACCAGCTTATGATAGAATTTAATGGCCGGTCTATATAATGAGGTCATATGACCTCCTTCAAGATCTTTCCAAGACCTTGCAGTGTTTCTCAGCGAGGGTTAGATCTGCATTGAACCAGGCGTTGGCCCGAGTGCTTTTAGAGTATGTAAGTTTGAGGGGAAAACAAGAATTTAAGGCTTGAATTAACCACCTTTGGAAGATCGCGTTAGCCTCTTCCATGTTTGTGGCTTTTACCAGAGGCTTTGCACTCAGGGCTGTGAGAAAGTCTACTTGGTTCAATTTATGCCAGGGCAGTTTTAGGGAGGGATGTTGATTAAGTTGGGACTCATGGCCGGCTATCGTTAGCCGCATCAGGATGAGAAAGTGACCTGTCCAGATCATACGGAGCAGTGGCAAAACTTCCAGTTCTAAATTAGAAAAAATAGGGTCACAGAGATGTCCCGCTCTTTGCGTCGCACTGGACGTCAGTTGAATCAGCTGACAGGCTGCCAAATCCCCCACAAAGCTGGTAATCTCCAGGGATTCTTGTAGCTCTAGATGGAGGTTCAGATCGCCAATAATGTTAAAATTGGCATCTGGAGAGCCAGCGCTACAACAGTATGTATTAGGGCTTCTCTAAAGGTTTTTGACAGGCCAGGAGGTCTATAAATAAGTCAACCGGAGAAAGTGAAGTTAGCACTCAGTGAAATTTTAAATAGTGCACTCTCACAGTCAGGAAGATCTAAGGGGGACAGACTGCAGGAGTGGACTGATTTGTAGATAATCGCATTACCACCCCCTCTTCCTCCAGATCTATTTATGCTGCGTATAGCATAACCAGTAGGAAGTGCCAGTACTGGAATGGCCACAGAGGATTCACAAAGCAATTTTTCCATTAGGAAAAGAATCTCAGATGAGTGTTCCTGTAAGAGATCGAACACCTCAGCATGATGTTTGGGAAATGAGCGACAATAAAAGCTCAAAAGAGTGTGCGTCGACACCCCAGGAACAGAGATTGTAGAGTGCCTCAAGGGAAGCGGTGTTTACAGAGAGAAGGACAATTCTCTGGGTCCCAGCTATGATTCCCACAGAAGCCTTTCCTATGTAGGGTCCATAGTTCTTTGCCGGTGTAACTACCTCTTTGAGTTTTGGGAGGAGCAGGGCCCTGACTGCTTGCTACGTCCCAGCACGGACCGGCGCAGACGGTCTTGCCTTTGGCATGCCATCGGCGCGCCAGCGGTGTGCTCGCTGGGTGTGTCCGCTGCGCGTCCTCACAGTGGTGTGCATTTGAGGCCACAGGGCTAAATAGACTCCACCCGTGCTCTGCGCTGATTGGCTAAGGGCCAACCAATCAGCGTGGGAGGATCGGCAACCAGGAAGTACAGGCAACCACACAGTAGTGTGTGAGAGACACTTCAATTTTATCCTTTTTACAATAAAAAAGCAAAGGTGCAGTGGGCAGAATAGTGAGTGCACTTGATAGATTTTAAAAACGAATAGAATAAAATTCAGGCAAACGTTCCCCCAACAATTCCCCAACTGAGTCAGCTACTCGTTCTCGCTACGGCGCAAATTTAAAGCCACAGGACTCATCAGGCTCCACCCGTGCTCTGTGCTGATTGGCTAAGGGCCAACCAATCAGCGTGGGAGGATTGGCAACCAGGAAGTACAGGCAACCACACAGAAGTGTGTGGGAGACTCTTTGATTTTATCCTTTTTACACAAAAAGCAAAGGTGCAGTGGGCAGAATAGTGAGTGCACTTCATAGATTTTAAAAACTAATAAAATTCAGGCAAATGTTCCGTCAACAATTCTCCATCTGAGTCAGCCACGCGTTCTCGCTACGGCGCGAATTTAAAGTTATAGCCACAGGGCTCATAAGGCTCCACCAGTGCTCTGTACTGATCGGCTAAGAGCAAACCAATCAGCGTGGAAGGATCGGAAACCAGGAAGTACGGGCAAACACACAGTAGTGTGTGGGAGACACTTCCATTTTATCCTTTTTACACAAAAAGCAAAGGTGCAGTGGGCAGAATAGTGAGTGCTCTTGACAGATTTAAAAAACAAATATAATAAAATTCAGGCAAACGTTCCCCCAACAATTCCCCCCAATGCCCCCCAACAAGGGCATATTATCAAGCCTATTATCGCCGCTTTATCTGCCGTTTCCTGGCGATAAAGCGGCGATAATGTTATTGCCATTCTTTGATAATATAGTCCTACATTATTAGCTACGGGAAAATCGCTTGCGTGCACCCAGGGTGCTGCACCCCAACCCCTTCCCCCGCACTGTGCTCAATTGTAGGTCTTCCACACCGAGGCTTCACTGCTAACCTGCTACCACTGGTGTGTCCCACGACGTGTTGATGTAAACTCCGAGTCCTGGGTATGTTTGTATGGTAGGAGACCAGGTCTCTGGTCGGGGACGGTGTCTTGATACCACAATGGAAGGTGTCAGAATGCCCAGGGCATCATTGCGGGGTCAGCTCCCGCCCCGCCCTTCTTGAGCCAATCAATTCAATGTCTGAAAAGGGAGAAATAATTTAATGGTGGAAATGTCTGGAGGTAAATGAAGGTTTATTTCAAGCTTGATAGAAAACAGGAGTTGAGTGCATCCTTAGTTTTTGAAGTATGATCTACCAACTTTTAGTGGTAATCGTGGTTCATAGAGGAGTTGGAGTGCTCGAGAATTCACAAGGTTAAATAATAATACGTTATACGAAGGTTCATATAGAAAGGAACAGAGCGCATGCTAGAAGCATAATGTGCGTGTATAATGCAGTGGCGGAAGGCTGTGTGCATGTACACTTAGTAACGAGTTCACTACAGTGCCCTAAAATCCGACGCCACATGTCTGTAGGGCAGTGCTGCCCGCTGGCTCAGACTTACAGCATGGTACAGCAGGTTCTTAAAATGATACAGATGTGACTGAATGAGGTCAGAGATCACATCATTACACACAGCAACTTCGCTTTTTTGCACGTGCGCACTCAGGGTGATGCACCCCACCCCTCCCGCAGCATCGCGCTCAACAGGTGTCTGTAGGGCAGCGCTGCCCGCTGGCTCAGGCCTACAGTATAGTACTGAAGGTCCTGAAAATCAGACAGAGATGTGACTGAATGAGGTCAGAGATCACATCATTACACACGGTAACATTGCTTATTCGCACATGCGCACTCAGGCTGATGCACCCTACCCCTCCCGCAGCACCACGCTCAACAGGTGTCTGTAGGGCAGCGCTGCTCGCTGGCTCAGGCCTACAGTAGTATGGTCCAGCAGATCCTTAAAATGAGACAGGGATGAGACTGAATCAGGTCAGAAATCACATCATCACGCACGGCAACATTGTTTGTTCGCACCTGCGGAGCCAGGGTGATGGACCCCACCCCTCTCACCGCACTGCGCTGAATTGGAGGCCCTGTGCACCCAGGCCGCTCTGCTTACCTCTGTCATTTTTGTGTGAGCAAACACTACGGGCAGCAGTGCTCCTAATTCAGCTGGAGTAATGATTGCAGGATGGTGTACACCTCATGGATCCCTTTTGTAGACGACAGGCAGTAAGGCTCACAATTTAGAGCCCGTGTTGATTGCCAGGATGTTGTACACCTCATGCATCCATTTTTTTTATTGCGCATTGTGATACGCGAGGTGGATGCGGCCATATCACCTGAGGCAGTGTGGAACAAGAGGGAGGTTCATCGTCATGGTTATCCTATTTATACGTACGCAAAGTGGGCTGGGCTTGCGTACACCAGGCCAGTGTAGGGGTGTGAATAATTATTCCGGGACCTGGGCGTTGTTCAGTTCCTGTCTGGCCAGAAAGTGTACTCATGTGTGTTTCTTTTGTAGTTTTGACCTCTCAGAGTGTGCAATTTACATTAGTATAGCATGTGTCGGGAGGGCGGCAACTATCGCTAATGAGATGATGTTTCAAAAGATTGAATGGTAAACATCACATGTCGTTGTCAAGGTTGTGGATATGCACAGGCACGCATGTCAGTTGTGTGCGGTATTATTGAAAGTGTTGCTATCGCAAAGCGTACACATGTGAATGTGGTCGGATGGAGGAAGGATCAGCAGTGAGGCTACGTCATACACAGTGCTAACATTCATTACAGTCAAGGAATACATGTCAAATGTGAATCTGAAAGTCTCACATATAACACACTAGTATATTGGTAAAGCCTGTCAACAGATCGTACAGCAAAAGAAATCTACACATTGATGTTTACTGTTTGTCACATGTGATCTAGGATGTGCACTCTGCCCGTGGCTCCTGATACTTCTTAGAGCCACGAATACCCAGGCCGAAAGGGAGCACAATAATGTGCACACCCACACACCAAGGGCATTGCGTAACACATATTGTTTTTTTCGATGAAACGTTGGGATGCATAGCAATCACACGTGCAAGGATAATATACAGCCCATGAATATTGGTCAAGATGATCTTTGCATGTTGTGTGTAGTATAAGATATGTGTACACAGCAAAAACACTTTTCAAAAAAGCTCTCTAAGCAGAAGAGGTGCCTCTCATCAAACGCTGTAGAGAGAATGAGTAAAATGGGTGGGGTCGGCTAAATGTTACAATGGCAAATGTTATGAAGCAATCAAATGCTTTTTTTAAGGTCACATGGCAAGGAGGCCGCACCTGACGTGATTTTGACAAAATATATTTATCATAATATAAGTTTATTACAGTTAGAAATATATAAATGTTTGAAATATTTTAGAATATTGCTTTCTCTCATATACTGTTTAAAGTTATTTAGATATACTTTTGAGACAAAAAAACGAGGGAATGACTATATGTATGTGATGTAACAGGGCCTGGCAGCGTGTACTTGTCCCATACGCAACGCGCAGCGGGTGCGACTCCATACTTACATGACATAACACGTGGCTTGGTACTGTGTACCCATCGGACACCAAAGTAGCAGCTGGGGTGACTTCATGCGTATATGATGTTACGTGGGATGCGGTGCCATGAAGTCGTTGGATACGAAATGCGCATCATTTACGAGTTTAGCAATATGGCAGATAGGATTTGCGTGGTGATGGAGCTTAGCACGCAACCGGTATGAGAGTACAGTTTCCTCTGAAAAAAATAAATATATATATATATATATATATTTTGTGGGAAGATATAAAACATTACATACTTTTTAAAGGTAAAAAAAAGAAGTATAATAGAGTTGCAAATTATTGGAAAAAAAATATTTGAATAAATATAGGTTTTAGAAACAATTAAATATTAAATTAATATTTAAAAACCTTAGAAATTCACTGAAAAAAACATAGGTTTTAGGCACGTTATAGTTAGGAATTAGCATTTGAAAAATCTTAGAAATTCACTAAAAATCCATAGGTTTCAGGGACGTTATAGTTAGTTGAACATTTGCTCATATAAAACCAGAGAAATGTGCCTGTTTCAAATTACATCACTGATGACATCACTCATGACATCATGCACGTTACAATCTGATGCACATACTGAAGCTCTAATGTAAACTTTGATACACCCATTCTAAAATGCTGACTACTATTTTTGAAACCATACACAGAAGAATTCCATATACTACATAGCACTCACTATTTCCTAGGTCTACACACACATCCAGTCACGTATACTTGTAGTTACTCATCAATACCAGACTATAATATGCACTCATACATCAATACATACAGTCACACTCTGCCACTCATTCATAGAGTTACTCACATACCTAGTCAGTCATGCAAAGAATCAATCACATACCCATTTAGTCATGTACTTTATACAGATACTAACACATATTTACTGTCTTATACAATCACTGATAGAAGCAGGCACTTATTTATACATCCACTCTTAACCGCATCGCTGTGGCGGTTATTTTCGCGCTACGCGGATTTTTTCTAAAAGCCGTGTTAGATAACGAGCTCAGCTCGTCATCCGCACACGACCCCCATGGCTGATGACGAGCTCAGCTCATCATCAGCATCGAAGGGGTTAAAATAACTTACTCTCATGTATAGTCATTAATATACTCCAACACTCACATCTACTGCCTTAAAACATACGAAGTTACAGATATACCACTGAGACATTTATTCACTCACCAACACACCCATAGACACACTAACTCACCCATACAGCCCTTTGCAGATGCACCTTTTAATCCATACAACCACTGAATCACCCACTCAGACATCTATGCACAGACTCATTTACCCACCCATCGCACCCACCCACACAGACACTCAGGGACCCATAGAGATACTCATACTACGAATCAATAACCTAGACAGACACTCATGTAGCTAGTCAGCAATCCATGCAGTTGCTTATACACCAACGGAGAGACTAATACAGACTTTTACACAGTTAGTCACTAACCCATGCATTCAGTAGGACACGTTCAATCACTCACTTAAACAGTCAGTCAAACACATACGAAATAATTCCATTACGAACTTGTAAATGCATTCATTCTTCAATACACCTTGACACACACACACACACACACATATATATATATATATATATATATTTATATATATATATATATTCACTGAAAAAACCATAGGTTTGACACATGTTATAGTTAGCTGGAAATTTTACTGACATAAAACCAATGAAATTCCACGTTATAGTTAGTTGGACTCACTATACCTTGCGCGTGCAATGCACTGCTGATGACGTCACATATTACATCACTCATGACATGGTCAGTGACATCACTCATGACATCACTGATGACACCATCCTTGTGACATAGTGACAGACCTCCTTTCACTGTAATGTAACCCTTGAAACACATATTCAAAAATAGAAACTGAAATTTAAAAAGAAATGCAGATACCCATATCAGTTACAACAAGTAATTCAGTAATTCCACCATCTATATACACATCCACTCATACATATACTCACTCATCATATGAAGTGATACACCTATACATCCTGTTACACACCGACAATCATCGAAAAGTTACTCACACACATACTCACACGTGCAAATAAACTATTGAACATCCATTTATTTGAATATAGAGTTATACACACACTTCCACCTTACTTCTATTGAAAATTACACATATTTATTCTCTTAAACAATCACTTATAGAAACACATACTTATTTAAACAGGAACTCTTTCAATCTCTTACTCTCACATATACTCACTTATATACATCAATATTCACATATACTAGATTAAAACATATGTCGTTACTGATAAAGACACTAGTGAGACAGTCATTCACTCACTAACAAACACATATACACACTCATCCACCCATACACTCCTGCACATATGCTGTCTTCAAAACACATACAAACAGAGAGTCAGTCACTCATGCATCTATGTGCTAAGTAATACCCCCACTAAACCATATAGACACTCATACTGATACTAAGAGAAACATCTAATAACCCATATACATACGCATGTAGCTACTTACCAACACATGTAGCCACTTATACACAAAGTGAAACACTAATATATATATTTAAATATTTAAACATTACTCACTAATATTTATTTTTCAGAAAGACACATATTCACTGGATGGTGTCATCAGTGATGTCATGAGTGATGTCACTGACCATGTCATGAGTGATGTAATATGTGACGTCATCAGCAGTGCATTGCACGCGCAAGTTATAGTGAGTCCAACTAACTATAACGTGGAATTTCATTGGTTTTATGTCAGTAAAATTTCCAGCTAACTATAACATGTGTCAAACCTATGGTTTTTTCAGTGAATTTCATAGGTTTTTTAAATGCTACTTCCTAACTATAACGTGTGTAAAACCTATGGTTTTTTCTGTGAATTTCATTGGTTTTTAAAATGCTAATTCAGAAAAATGTCGTGTATGCAACCTATACTTTTGGCAATAAAGTTCTGGCAATATTTTTTTCGAAAACAAGCCGTTTTCTTCACTGTTCAAGTTGCATAGACACTCCTTGTAAAGCAATACAGAATTCGAAAGTCTGTACCCTTGCCTTTTTTTAAACACATTAAAATTTGTCTGTAAATAAAAATAGCCTTACTAAACTTTCGTGCGCGACCCGGTGTGCGCACTCTCGGCAACAGTTGTCAATAAAATGGATATCGCATTTCCAGGCTTTCGTGCGCGACCGAGTGCGCGCACCGGCCTATATATTTCGTAAAAACCTTGCGATTTGAACTTATTGAATTTCTTCATACACCCCTCAAAGAACTTATAGTACGTCAAAGAGACTGTACCTAGACTTCTTTTTTATTCTTATGAAACTTTTCAGTAAATGGAGCCGAATGTCTTTTTAAACTTTCGTGCGTTACCGGATGTACACACCTTAGTATTTTTTTTAGAAATATAAAACGTTTCATACTTTAACAATTGTGTGCTTAAATCCAGCTCAGAAGATATACAAAATCAGGATGGTAGTTGGTTCAACCCGGACTGTTTATTAGAGGTAGATCGTCCGACTCCACCGGAGGACACCCCTAATAAAAAGGACATATATATAAAATGCGGACTAGCCGCTGTATCGTGCTAGCAAACTATAACATATAAATCGTTAGAAAAAACAAAAGGAATCGAGCAAAATCAGTAGGCCACTGATGAGATCTTTTTTTGACCTCGCTAAAAAAGAAAAATTAGGAACAACCCCTCATGAGAAATATGAAACTAGTGAGAGGAACCGAGCTCGACGCCATGATGGCTGCAAGACAGCTCGGCTCCGCCGCCCACCCCACCCAAAATAACGACAAATATTATAAAGATACACAACACACCAGCAAAGTAACAGGGTAAAACGTTTTATTAAATAACTATTTACATGGCAGCCTACTGCAACATGAAAACAACACTTTCAACTGGTTCTTAATAGTTTCAATTCTGGAATTTACACGCAGCACTCCACCCACTTCCCTCACTATCTTTTCTACTCTCAAGAGAGAACAACGTCCTACATCTTTCAGAAGACTTTGGTGAAATGGCTACCGTATCTCATTCATCTTCCGAATCTGACCAAAATGATCGACTACCTTTAATAAGAAAAAATAAATCTTTAATCTGGCAATTTTTCACTTATCCTGAAGATCAAAAGAAAGTGAATGCACCAAAAGTAACCTGCACGATTTGTGACTTGGTTCTCTCAAGAAGAAATCCAGCAAAAAAATATTCCTTTTCCATACATACCATGGTGCGGCATGTCAAACAAGTGCACCCTCTGCAATTTGCAGAGGCAACGACAAGAGCCCTGGCCACGCTATTACCATTAGAGGTGGCCAGCACATCTTCTGATCGACGCCCTGCATCTCCATCGAGTGCAGAGATGGACTTCAGATATTTAACTATATATGGTCTATAACCTATGGTTTTTTCAGTGATTTTCTTTGGTTTTTTAATAGCAAATATCAAAAGCTTTTTTGTGGAAAATGACTAAAATTAGGTATACATAAGCGGCGTTCATTTATGTTCACCACAGCCATTGTTAAAAGTAAAGTGAAAGCCGCAAAACAGTAGCCACGCCATCTAGTCCCTTTTAGGCCCCATCATGCACGTAAGTAACAGCCATTTTCTGTGCCATGGCCTCTCTGCCCACTACCAATAGCCTATGATTGTTCGAAATTGGTTCTCTTTGGGTCATTCTCTGTTCACAAATAAGCATAAAGTCGCAATACTCTGTTTAGTTTTTGCAGATAGTGAAGGATAGGTAGTGCACACTTTTGTCCCCTTTGTAACCCGTCATGCCTATCTCTGCCCCGTTTGTTGGTAGTTGGTTCAACCCGGACCGTTTATTAGAGGTAGATCGTCCGACTCCACCGGAGGACCCCCCTAATAAAAAGGACATATATATAAAATGCGGACTATCCGCTGTATCGTGCTAGCAAACTATAACATATAAATCGTTAGAAAAAACATGAAACTAGAGAGAGGAACCGAGCTCGACGCCATGATAGCTGCAAGACAGCTCGGCTCCGCCGCCCAACCCGCCCAAAATAGCGACAAACACTATGCAAATATTATAAATATATACAACACACCAGCAAAGTAACAGGATAAAACGTTTCATTAAATAACTATTTACATGGCAGCCTACTGCAACATGAAAACAACACTTCTAATTGCTTCTTAGTAGTTTCAATTCTGAAATTGAACACCCAGTACATCCAGAGGTCATGTCCAACAAGTTGTGTGGGGGGATGCCTTGCTAATGCCGCCACCCCCAACACCTTCTGTAGGAAGGACTCTGGATATGCTTGGTCCCTGAGAGGCTTCGATGTCCCTGCCTTGCACAAATGTCATAAGTTCTGGATGTTGAGAGCCATACTTCAGGGTCCGACAAGTTGTGTGGGGGGATGCCTTGCTAATGCCGCCACCCCCACCACCTTCTGTAGGAAGGACGCTGGATATACTTGGTCCCTGAGAGGCTTCGATGTCCCTGCCTTGCACAAATGTCATAAGTTCTGAATGTTGAGTGCCATACTTCAGGGTCCAAGAAACGCAGACTCGGAGGGGGCGCTTGGCTCCTGCCCCCTCCCCAAGTCTTGTTCCCCTGGTATGGCCTGAGATCCCCCCGACAAAGGCGGCCGGCTCCCGGGGTCAGGCGGAACTTCTTGCCTTTTGATGCCTCTTCCATTCTGGACCTTGTCCCACAATCCGTTTGACCTGAAGACACGTCCTGCGGTGCCCTGGTCCGACCATCACATATACCTGCGCCAGGAGACGGCGTGGGGTGCACTGGAAGGGAGAGGCGGCGCGAACGAGCCTCTCCCACCTCACCAGGTGGAGGTTTCTTAGCTACACCCCAGCGCTTCACTCGGCCAGCTGAGTTCCGCCTGCTCCTGCGGCACAGTGCCTCGCTCGGCCAGCTGAATTACGCCTGCTCTTGCTATTACACCGTCTCACCCGCCATCCGGCTGAATTGCACCCACTCTTCCGATACAGCGACAGGCGGCTGCCACGGAGCTCAGGAAATGGCGGTCGGCTCCACAGACTTGGGCCTGGCCTGCAAGGATGGCTCTGGCCAACCCTGGAACTCGGACGCTTGACTGCTAGGGCATGAGCCCCATTCCCAAAAGCGTCCCCTCAGCCTTGAAGATTCTACAAGAGTCACCGAGGCCCCCGACTCCTGCAGACTTCCGGTGGGGAGCGACTGCCATGATTGCTCGCGGAATGGCCATGACGTAGCCACGGGGTGCTCTCATGCTGACGCCAGCTTCAGTCTGAAACATCCAGAAACACTGTAGACTACCAATTCGATCAGTTCCGGTGGAGCCCCAACGACGTATCGCGTTGTTGCGTAATCTGTCATATGATGCGCCGCGTTAACGCACCCGGAAGTGCTCCGGTGCGCGAGGCGCGAAGCGCAGCTTCCCGGAAGCAATGCGGAGCGCGTAACGTAAGCATTTACATTTCAGTTGGTTCTCCCTCACAATATTTTCAATGTCACATAAAAGTCACCCATCACCCACTGCCATCTCTGGCTGTTTCCATGGTAACAACTCATTCTGCACCTGGCTGAAGGCACAGGTCAAAAGTTCATATCTCAACGTTCTACAGCAAAGTAACAACACTGTTTTCCCTCCAGAAACACCTGCCAATCCACAGCTCTGTTACATGTCTTTTTTTTCACACCCAATAGTACTTTTCGTTTAACATAAACATTAACATGCAACGTACTGTTCAATCTCCACTTCTTACAATCAACCAATCATTTTTATTTTTTAAACCACACCCAGCCTCTTCCTTTTTCTTTATTTAGAATTTCAACTTCTAACTACCATTCCACTTCCAGAACCGATCGGAGGACGACTACAAATCCCTTGAAAATGAAGGTCTGGCTAATAGGACACAGTTATATTCACTGGAGTGAAAAATATGCAGTAAGCAACCTCAGCTTACCAAATGTACACATAACATGGATTTCCAAAAGAGGATTGAAATGTCACCAATTGATTCCATTGGGGAAAACTTTTATGCATCTCCCAGAACCAGACCTATTAATTGTGCACTGTGGTGGGAACGATCTAGGCACAATCACTGGGGTAGGTCTGGAAATGCTTCTAAAAGACACCTTTCGACAATTGATGACACTTTTTCCTCGATCTGCCTTGGTATATTCCAATATATGCCAAAGACAGAAATGGAATTGGTCCAATCAACATTGTGCACAATTTGAGAAAGCAAGGAGACATGTAAATAAATCTGTTTCTGCGTTCCTCAGAGATTATAGCATGGGTTCTATTTACCACAACAACTTGCGATACCACATGCAAAACGTCTATAGGAGAGACGGTGTTCATTTCACGAATGAGGGAAACAGAATCTTCCTCTGCAACATCAGGCTCTGCATCGGTACTTACTTATAAATGCAGAAAACACTCAATTAACACAAGGGCTCTTTTCAGAGCCACCTTATATCTAAGCACTCAAACTACTGATTTATCTCCATTTTCACACTCTAGTAAAAAGGTGTGCGCGGCCGAGTGCGCGCACCACGCAACTTTAAAAAAAATATATATATATATATTTTCGCCTTTAGGGCCTTACTGCACACCCTGAGAAAGCCTACGCAGCAAAACAATCTCTACCTTCTCCCCTTTCCATATTCCAACGCTTTGAAATCAACAATATATTTACTCGCAATGACAAAATGGCGGTCAACACTTCCTGATTTCCTTCGAATCGAACGTTAACAGACGTCACGCAGCAAAATTCCGCTCGCGCGCGCAGCCGTTTGGGTGCGCACACGTGTGCGCGCGTATAGATATATAATTGACTTTAACTTTAATTTCCTCAGCAACTACTGAACGGATTTACACCATTCCAAAAAAAGCGTAATCTGCGAGCCAGACTGTACAGTTTTGCCAAATTTCTTATAAATCCATTCACCCGTTCGACCTGTAGCCGAGTCTAAAGGTCCTATGGAAAATAACATGGAGAAAACACGTTTTGGGACCCCCCTTTTATCTCAGCCCCCACTTGACCAATCCCCCCCAAACTTTTAGGGAAGGAGCGCAGCGGACCGAGCCATCTTCTTTGAGAAATTCGCTAAGATTCTTCAACCAGGGCCAAATTATTCCAAATAGAATGTTGAGGATTTCCTATGGAAACTAGGTCTTAACTATAACTACCTACTGGCGACCGCCAGTAGGTAATATATATATATATATATATATATATATATACATACATATATATATATATATATATATATATATATATATATATATATACATATATATATATTCAATGAAAAAACCATAGGTTATAGACCATATATAGTTAGGGATTTGCATTTACAAAACCATATTTTACTCGCACAAAACCATTGAAATTCCATATATAGTTAGTTGCACTAACTATATATCGCGCACCCGCAATCCACTGCTGATGATGTCACATATTACATCATTCATGACATGGTCAGTGACATCACTGATGACATCACTGATGACATCTCAAATGACTTCACTGATGACATCATCTAGTGTCTGTGTGTTTTTGTAAAGTTTAAATATGTTTTACATATTGAAGAATGAGTGGATGTATGGAAGACTGAGTGTGTGTGTGGCTGGCTGGGAGGTGTGTGACTCTGTGCATATCAATGTGTACTTGTATCAGTGATTGTATAAGAGAGTAAGTATGTGTTAGTATATGTGTGAAAAGTATGGTGTTCTGTGTTTAACTGTATAGATGAGGAAATCAAAGTGTGATTGATTCTTCACAGGACTGACTAGGTGTATGAGTGCATATGAAAGTGTTGTAATAATGAGTGACTGTATGTATGAGTGATTGTATGGGTGAATGAGTGAATGTGTGTGTAGACGTAGTAATCAGTGAGTGCGTATGTATTAACTGGTATTGGTGTGTCATGATGTCATCAGTGATGTCATTTGAGATGTCATCAGTGATGTCATTTGAGATGTCATCAGTGATGTCATCAGTGATGTCATCAGTGATGTCACTGAAGTATGGTGTTCTGTGTTTAACTGTATAGATGAGGAAATGGAAGTGTGATTGATTCTTTACAGGACTGACTAGGTGTGTGAGTAACTCCATGGATGAGTGGCAGTGTGTGAGTGTCTGCATAGGTGTATGAGTGCATATGATAGTGTTGTAATAATGAGTGACTGTATGTATGAGTGATTGTATGGGTGAATGAGTGAATGTGTGTGTAGACGTAGGAATCAGTGAGTGCGTATGTAGTAACTGGTATTGGTGTGTCATGATGTCATCAGTGATGTCATTTGAGATGTCATCAGTGATGTCATCAGTGATGTCATTTGAGATGTCATCAGTGATGTCATTTGAGATGTCATCAGTGATGTCATCAGTGATGTCATTTGAGATGTCATCAGTGATGTCATCAGTGATGTCACTGACCATGTCATGAATGATGTAATATGTGACATCATCAGCAGTGGATTGCGGGTGCGCGATATATAGTTAGTGCAACTAACTATATATGGAATTTCAATGGTTTTGTGCGAGTAAAATATGGTTTTGTAAATGCAAATCCCTAACTATATATGGTCTATAACCTATGGTTTTTTCATTGAATTTCAATGGTTTTTTAAATGCAAATTTCTAACTATATATGGTCTATAACCTATGGTTTTTTCGGTGAATTTCATTGGTTTTTTAAAAGCTAACATCTGTAGCTGTAAAATGTATTATTCTTTAAATCCCAAAATATATTTAGATATTTATTGATAATTTTTTTTTAAATATTTTTTTCTTCGCTTCTAGTTCGCGAACCGGGAAGCTTTCCGTTAGCTCATCTTGATGCCGCGATCTAGTCCGCGAACCGGTCAACGTTACGTTAGCGGAACAGTGACGCGTCGCGGAAGCGCGACGTATCACGTTATCGCGTAATGCGTCTAATGACGCGTCGCGTTAGCGCTCCCGGAAGTGCTCCGGACCGCGAACCGGAAGCGATCTGGGACGCGGCGCGCGCCGCGTAACGTAAGCGGAACAGGTCATGTGACTTGTTTATCAAACTTCTCATTGGTTCATTTCACTTTTGGTTTCCAAATGATGTATGACTAGGTCATGTGACCTAAAAATAACACTTTTCATTGGCTCAGAACTTTTGTTTTCCCCAAATCATGTAAACCCCTCCTTATTTCCTCACTCTGACTTTCATCTTGGTGAGAGAAAGACCATTTATCTGAAGTTCCACAATGGCTTCCATTCTTGCTGCAGCTGGTGCACCCCCACCACCACCTCCACCTCCTCATAAGAAGAGAGGACCACCTAGTCAAACTATGACTAACAGAGAGGAGGAAGAGGAGGAAGAAGAAGAAGAGGACAGAGAGGAACAACAATTTGTCGATGAGTTGCCCCGGGTTTCTAAACGAAAAACCAGTTTCATCTGGCAGTTTTTCACCATCCCTCCTGGATCAAAGAAAGTGAATGCAAAATATGCCACCTGCCTCATCTGTGATCACAGATTGTCGAGAGGCACAGAAAAGAAGTACAGTATGGGGAACTATACAATGCATCGTCACATGAGCAGGTGGCATCCCTTGAACTACAGCCGGGCTGAGTTAAGGGATCTTCAAGACAATCCGACGGCAACTCCTGTGGCAAGATCTACCTCCACATTGTCTTTGACGGGAAGAGAGGCACAAGAGACTGTGCCAAACATCCAACCCTACTTCCAGCATATGAAGTTATCTTGTATTTACTGTGGTGCTATGCTATCATATGGCAACATGAGTGTCAACCTGATGAACATTGCGTTTGAAAATCATAAATGCCCTAATGCACCCAAAAAGTAATTTTTTTTTTTTGCTCCAGTTGAGCCGTTTTGAAAGCCTGTTTTTTGTTGTCTCCCCTCCATAAAAAACACAAAAAAAACATAAAACAGTTCTAAAAATACAAAAAAATCAAAAAATGTTCAAAAAATAAAAAAAAAATATAAAACAACAAAAACAAAAAAAAAACAGTTCTTTTCAGAACTACCTCCCCTTTCAAACAAAATTGCTAGAATGTTTATCACTCTGGCAAGCTCTATTTCTTTTGGTTCGCTTCAAGTTCGCTGACCGGTTCGCGAACTTTAAGCGAACTAAAAAAATATTTTTTAAAAAAAAAGAAGAGTTAGTATAAGGGAAGTAAACAGAGAATAATGTAAAAAGAAAGACAGCTAGAGAGAGTAAATGAGAGATAGTGTCAATGACATCATCAGCAGTGCATTGCGGGTAAAAAGAGTGGAAAACATTTACCTTATAATTCTTGTTACCTTTTTTAAATATTTTTTCATACTTTCAATCTGTAAAACAAAGAACAAACATTTCAAAAAATATTAAAACATGTATTTAAAAATTAGAAAAGACAAGGGAAAAGGTTGAAAAACAAACAGTTTTTCAACAACTTTGACATTTACAGAAGTCTCTGCTTCTCTACGTCCCCTACACAATCCTAAAGATATATATTCGAAAGAAACTGTATCTTGATGTTGCTGAACTGAGGCCTATTTTGGAACATGATGTTTTTCTTGCACTGCTAATTTCTCACAATAGTGATGCAATAGCAGCGCAAAAAAGATGTAAAGCCATCATAAAATTGTGTCTAACATTGTAAATGATTGTTTTAGGATGCAAATAAGATGTGTGCTTTCAGGAGCTTTCTTTGAGGTGAGGCCTCTTTTTTTAAAAAAAAAAAACACTACCCAGAAGTACAGCACTCTAAGCATTAAAATTGATATTTACAGAACTCAGCTTACCCATATGTACCTCACATTTCTAAATGTATATCATAAGGACAAAAAGCATAACATTAATTATACATGTTAAATGGTTTATTTTTGCTGTTCTCAGAATGTATCAAATTTCACTTAAATCAGTGACTTGAAGGTATTCATCATGTAACAGCGGGGAAAAAAAAACACAATCAAAATGACTGTGTTTAAAAAACCCATACAACCTAAGAAATCTGATTTCAAAACTTCTTAAAATTAACTTACTTTCAATGACGTCAAACGATCTCCTATAAACAGCATCCACTCTGTTGTGCTTTAAATATTTTCAGCCCGCCACTTTCTGAAAGAAAACCTCCATCGATACGTGAAATATGTTACATAGAAAAAAAACTTCTCTCATTATATCACATGTTTCCACTAGGCCAAATCATGTTGCCGCGATTCGCAAGTCTTGTAATTCTTCCAATCAAATCCCGACATTTTCTATTTTCGCAACTTTCAAAAATAAAATATTTGAGATTATTTTCACAATCCTGGACTACTAATATCTTACTCTTCTTTGTCACTCATGTTCTCCTTTTCCTATGACACTGATACTGCTTACTATGAAGCAGACTTACTTGCATCAGGTTTATATAGTTGGATTTTTAATCGAGACAGCATTGCAGACTTACATTCCCTCTACTTAAAATTTTGGTTTTAAAAACACCAGGTAAGAATTTTTAAGGTCAAACGGCAATTTTTTTTTGAAAGTTACAACAGAATCATTACAGAATGACCAGCCGTTTCCAGACTTTAAGTAAGCTGTATAATGTCCTGATGTTGTTGATGGACCATCGTGATAGATAATTGCTACAGTAACAAAAGTCCTCCCTGATATTGACAGCTGAGAAGCCACAAAATTTTTTATTAAAGTTGACAATTTTGATCCATCAGGCCTACATCGTTGCATCATTAAAATGACATACTGGCCATATCTACGTATAAATAATGTTGACATCATATCACATTTACATTGGCTACACTCCATGTTGTGATCCGCTGCATTTACTAGCTTATTAAAGGACACTGATTTACTGTCTGGCAAAGTTAAATATATAAATCTTTCTGAGTCTACACTAGTAGTACTTGATACCATACAGTTCTCGCAGTCATGCTGCCATTGATAAGAAAGCCCAAACAGGTGATCTACATCTACACCCTCATCTTGCAATATATCAAGCATATACATTAAAAACTCCTGACAATCTTGCTGATTATTTTCAGAGAAGTCTGTTTGACCTGAACATTCATCTAACAGATAACGAACTTCAGACACACTTTCTACTTTTGTTCGATCAGTGCTACATTTCTCTAACACAGAATTCAACAAGCAGCATAAACTTTGTTCTGAATTGAACACAATCTGTTCTTTTAAACTCTCTAGTGAAAAGAGAACATTAACAACGACATTTGCATAGCAGTTGACACCAGAACTGTTTTCAAATTGAAAACCAACAATCTCTTCAACAGTATCCACTTTCTTTCTGCTAACAACTTTCGGTTCATTGACTTTTAGTCTTTTTGCAACAACCTCCCTCCTATTACTGCTATTTCTACGTTTCCGGCCTACCACACGTTTCTCAAACAAAGGATATTGAGGCAAATGTGGCGCATACTCTCTTCTTAACCTATTGTATTCCTTAACACAATCTAGATCCGCACAAATGTTTGTGACATCACAGTCAATCAAGTACAATCCCGATAAAGTTCTAACTCGTGACAATGCCACATATGCCATACCCTCCTTGAACACTGAACTGCCAATATTCACCAATGCACAGTCTACACTTAAACCTTGCGATTTATGGATTGTCACCGCATATGCCAAGCAAACAGGAAACTGTTTACGGCGAACATATAAGTCTTTAACAAGCAAAAACCTAGCAGAACAACGAGCAATTATCTGTACTTCCTCAATGCCATCAAATTTAATTCTTAAAAATTCTATTCCATCTCTATTTCTGTATTTCTCAAAATCAACAACATTACCCATTGATCCATTTACCAGACCTCTTTCTACATGTAAATTCCGTCTCAAAATGATTCGGCAATTTAAACACACATTCAGAGTCTTTTCAAAACCCGCTGTCTTAGATATAGTCTTCTCTAATGAATCCAATTTTGATTTCAAATTGTCTGACAAAATAATAGTTGATCCCATATGCTCTAATTTGTCGATAGCTTCAAGTTTCACAATCTCTTGCTTTTCTAAATTCAACATTTTGTTGTTGAAGATGGCACATTCTGCAAGAGTTGGCATGAGACATATCCCGGATTTCTTCTCAGTAATTTTCTGAAAAATATTCTCAGGCACAATCTCTTGTTTGGGATATAAATTTGACAGTAATCGTGCATTTAAAGCTTCTTTCCCATGCTCGGTCACTTTTCCAATTCTAATATCTTGTAGAATATTCTTGTAATCTTCATCCTTTGCCTGACGCATATTTTGATGCAGTTCTGCATAATTGAAGTTTAACCATATATTGACGTTGCCAATGCTCCCTAGGCACTTCCTGGTATCTTCATGCGTGAGTATTTTGAACACAGGTTGACCTTTTACTGGTGTCAGCTGTAGAAGATCTCCGAAAACAATGATGTGTTTCCCACCAAATAAGACATCATATTCAGTTTTAAGTACTTCTTGCATTCTCAAATGCACAAAGGCAAGCATGACATTGGAAACCATGCTTACTTCGTCAATGATAAGTAGTTTCATTTTCCTCAAAACTCTTGAAACTTCACAGCAAGCATCTCCAGATAACTTGTTGTATTGTAATTTGTTGTCATGCTCCACCGGCAGCATCAGTAGACGATGCAAAGTAATACCTTTAATATTATGTGCTGCCAGTCCAGTAGGAGCGGTGACAACACAAGACAGCGATGACTCAGTCCTTTCCTGCAAATAACAAGAGATTGCTTTAATGAGGAAACTTTTTCCAGTTCCCGCTTCTCCACTCACGTACAGTCGGACAGGCTTCAACGACGTACATGAGCACTCTTTCTTCTCATGACTTAATCCGTGCTCAATTTCCTTGGTAACTTCATCATATATTTTCCTCTGCTCAACGTTGAGTTGTTTTTCCAAGTCTTCTAAGTTAACTGAATCCTCCTGAGCATGTGCCATGGCTCTTTCTACTTCATTCATAGCAGTGGCAGCTTCATTTTCGATAATAGGTCCTCCAAGTGGATCTTGACTCAATGAAACAGAACTCTGACTGTCCTGAGAACTGTCTCTGGCAATCTCGGCTGCAATCGTTGCTTCCTGCTCAATTTCCAAAGTTAGCATTTCTTGATATCTAGAAAAAGCAGGACATTCTATGGACTCCTTGGCTGCATTGAAAGAGTCTTCGTAACAGAGGAAATCTCCAAGCAGTTCCTCTTCTGCACGCCAAGGCTTGAAAAGTTGCAAAAGTGCTAAATAGAAAAACTCCTTTTTTTCTGGAGATTCGCCACTCAATTTTCGATGGTTTACTAATTGGCATTTTCTTTGCTTGACCAGGCATCCCTCACTTCCAATTACAGCATACACTCCTTTCTCAATATCTTCTTTGATGTTCCTCTTGAATATATAATTTTGGAGAACCTCATATAGACAAACATTCTCAAGGTGACTGCTTCGATTTGGATAATATGTATCCAACATGTTGGTCTTCAAAATGTCGGTACTGTTTGGTTCCTTTTCTGCCAAATACTCAATTTCCCGAACAGGTTTTAGAACTCGATTTCGCGTTGCAGCAAGACCAAGATTCGCCCAAACGAGACTCCTGGATTTGGCATAGAGACTTGCTGAAGACAATCGATCAGAACATTCGTAAGCTCCGATTTCTCGATGCGACAACATCTTCAGACTGAAACTGTACAACTTCTTGCTGAGGCTTTTTTCATGGGAAATGTCCTCCCACATATCCTTCAGTTCGGTCTTTTCTTTTTTGGTGATGTAAGATGTCACATACCGAGCCACAGCCATACAGTTGTCAGCCACAAACTGTATATCCATGTTGGCATTCCACATGGACAAAATCACTGGGTTGTAGTCATTGATGTACTTGGACTCTTCGTTCCTTTTCAAATTGTATGTATTCTTGGGTGATTTCCTCGTCACATTATGTCGCAGCGAAGACATCAAACTGTTCACTCTTCCCTTAGAAATCACCGGTCGTGGAAAGTTGAAACGACATTTGGTGTAAAACTTGTCCTTGTTTCTGAATTTACGACGACAGTACTTTCCACAACGATGGCTTTGGAAACGTAGAACTTGTTCTCTTAGACTTTTCTTCTCCGTTGCGTTTGGAACAGCACACGTAGAATACTGTTCGATGAAATTCATCACTAAGTCATCCGGATCTGTTCCAAATTTAGGTGCATCCTTGATCCACAGCAACATATGTATATGAGGGGCACCTCTTGCTTGGTACTCCTTTCTCCAGAAGAAATCCAACACCTCTCCAAGAGGTGGATTCTTTTTATTTGTGATGAAAGACATCATAGCTTCAAATCTATGATTGAAGTACCTGCATACATTCACAGGATCCAAAGAACACAGTTCTCCAGGTGTCTTGAATTCAATGTTTTCAATATTTCCATTTGCCTCTCGTAGAAATTCAAGTAAGTCTTCCCAGCCATACTCGGCACAGCTCAGAGTGAGGAACCATGTTGGAGTTCCTAAGTTCCTCAGCATACATTTTAAATCACCATGACGACGGTACCAGTACTCATTAGTACCACGCTGACACGCCATGAGATTAATTAAGTGAGAATCCAAAATACTGTCTTGGACATTGACTTTATGCATAAAGTCACTTGCCGAGATGTTTCGCATGTGTATACCACTTTTTAAGATGTGGTTCACTGCATATGACAGTCCAGACAGATCGCTTTCAAACAGGAGATGAAACAAATAGGGAATGCATTGCCGAAACCTAGGATCTTCTGCATACAATCGTAAAGTCCGGTATTCAGACGCAGGAATTTGATGAGGTCGCTCATCATATCTTCCTCCTTGACCTGTGGGAAATAGCTGTGGGAAACACCGAGCTTCCAAACTTTCCTCCCAAACACTAATGGGACTCCCTTTGGCTTGTTTCATTTGAAACAACTCAATAGCATTCCCCATGACTTCCTTGGAATGCAAAGGATGAACACTATAATGTTCATATATTTCTTCACTTTTAGAGGCCTCTACTTTCTCAATTTGGCCTGCACACAAATCGCTATCCTCTTCATCACTTACTTCCTCTTCTGCAACATATACATTCTTATAGTACTTATTATTTTTCTTCAAATACACTGTTGCCTTTTTGACTTTCCTAACATCCACTAAATCTTGCCATATTTTCTTATTCTTTGTCGGAACCCCATTAACCAAGATAACCAGAGGTTCCTCTTCCACTTCTTCTACTCCAATTGTGTTAATGTTTTTCTTCAAATCTAGAGGCAAATAAACAACTCTTCCCTTTAATCCTCTCTGTAAATCTGCTGGAGGCAACTTCCCTGTCTTTGGCTCCATTCTTACAATAGCCTGAAAGGGATGGATACTTTGAATCAAAATAGATTCATAAGTATTTAAATCCTTCAATTCAGAAGGAATCTCAACCAATTCCAGATTATTATGAACTGCCCTAGCAGGCATCTGGTTTTGGTTTAATTTATTACAACAATAAGTACACACACGTTGATCCGATCCCAAATCAAAATAATTTTCTACCATCAAGTATGTGGCTAAATCCTTCCATTCACTATTATTTTCCCTTTCACTTTTTGCATATAAATCCACTACCTTAGTCTGATTCTTATAATAAGTGCGTCGACAACATACACAAGTGAAATTAGGCCTCTCACTTGATTTCATCTGAAACGTGGCAATTTCCTTCTGAAAATTATCTGTACTGGAAACCTGTACATTATCTTCCACATTACCATCTACTTCAGGGTCAATTTGAACATTCTCATCTTTACTACCAAAGTAACAAAACTCAATTTCTTCACAAAGATTCTTCACATCTATTTCAGAACCATGCAAAAGAGCAGCACATAACTGTTTAAGCATAATTGCTGGACTCTTAGCATAATACAACATTCTCACTAATTTTCTCACTTTATTATGATGCACTGCTAGCATCCTGAAATGATGAAAAACACTCTGGCATACTCTCCTGGAAAGACAAGCCAGTGAATGACCACGCAAACCTGTCATTTGTCTCACTCTGCAAGGATCTAAATCTTGCAACAACTTCATTTTCTGCTTCAAACTTTTCTTATTAAATGTCCGTATAAAATCACAAAGCAAATTGATGGAAACCTGTCGCACACTGCAAATAGAACTACACTTCCAAATGTACACAGGACCCTTAGGACGTCTTCCTAAAACCTCATCACTTAGCGCCTCTTCTGTCTCTGTTGTCACAAGTTGTTCTTTTTCAACTGGACAACCATCCTTCACTTCATAAGCTCGACCACTGATGTCAACTGCATGCACCAAATCATTATCCTGAAAATAAGTCTCCTCATTAAAAAATGCCTCAGAACTTGAACTATGCATCCATTCTCCGGAAAAAACTTCACAAAAGTTAGTACGATTTACTACTCTCTTCCATCTACTTTTTGTTTTGAAATCAGAAATTACCTTGCTTAGTTTCCTAATTCTATTGATTACCAAAATAAACAACTTTCGCTTAATTTCAAAAGCATGGTCAATAATTTTCTCTACATTTTTCTTCTTCCTATAAAATGCCGCTTTCTGTTGGCCTTTCTTTTTAATATTTTTCAATAAATTAACTAATATCCTATTACGGAACATTCGAGTTCGAATGTCCCTAAACTGTTGTTTCCTTCTACTATCATGCACAGAGTTATCTCTTCCTCTACCAGTAACATTTGTGATGGGTCTCTCCTTTCCATTTAAATTATTTTTCTTTTTGTGAACTGAAACATTTTTTTGAGCAAAATTTTTTTTACTACAAATATTTCTTAAGAATTATTTCGTGCTCTTACCCGGACCTTTCTTGGTGTTTTGACAAGTATTTGGGGAAGAGGACTGCTGCAATAAAACATCATCCTGCTGTCTTTGACGTTTTCTAGCCTTTCGTATTCGACTTCTGGAAGGCATTTTCCAAATTATGAAAGAATCTGCAGTTGAACCTGTGGAAAAATATAATATAAAATGTTATTAACCACTATTACCAAACAGTAAATAAATAACAGTCATCTAAAACTTAATGCCGTACTAATTATTTAACATAGCAAATATTTTCCACCAGCACTGCATCACAAAAATGACACTCAATGGTACAAAACAGGCATACAACACTCTTAAATCACTCCCTAATATTTTAAATCATTAATTCAGGATGACGATAAGATGTAGCCTATCTAAAGATTTGTTTAGGCCCTGATCTTTAGACTGGGGTGAATGTGTGTCATTGATCCACATTCAGTCCATCACCTGTTTTGTTTATTTGAGGTGAGGCCAACACATGGTTGCAGATAAGATTTTCACTGAAAAAAACCAAGGTAAAAAAACATGTGAAGGCCTAACAATGAAGTAAATCATTAAATGAAAACCAATACATTTCTGGAAATATGCACTACTAGTGCTTCATAAGATGTTTTGGGTCATATTTATAAGTTATTTGAGTATCTAGTATGCTATTTTACGTTCTTCATGGTGCAAATTTATTGTAAATACACTCCCACCTGCGGTTGGCAAATTTAGATTTTGATTATGGGAGTTAGATAGGCATGTTAATAATTTCCCAAAAATGGTGTATAACCCCAAACAACCTTTGAAGCAAATGCTTTTAGCCATGTTATCCACCTCCCATTGGATAACATGGCTAAGAAGTGCTTGCAAATGTGATAAAAAAAGGCCGCAATGCATGAATATCGCAGAAAAATCAGCGATATTCATGCATTTTCCAGCAAATGCTCTTAGCCATGTTATCCACTTCCTATTAAATAACATGGCTAAGAACTGCTCAGGGCCCCATGAGGAACGCTTTCCATTTAAAAAGGGAAAAATAACATCAAAGACACTAAAATGCCTTCTAAATATGACCCCAAACAACCTATGAAGCTCTAACAGTACATATCCTGAAATTTAATTCATTTCAAAATTCGTTTTTAAACACAGCATATAAATCAATTGTATACCTGCATTCATGAAGAAATGACTAAAAATGTCCTTGAGACACATGAAAGTGTTTTCTGCAATTCCCTAGCACCATTTTTGGGACACTATTAATATGGCTAGGTAACTCCCATAATCAAAATCTAAATTTGCCAAGCACAAGTGGGAGCGTATTTACAAGACACTTGCCCCATGAGGAACACTTTACATTTTAAAAGGCGAACATAACATCTTAGACATTCAAATACCTTATAAAAACGGCCACAATGCATGAATATAGCAGAAAAATCAGCGATATTCATGCATTTTCCAGCAAATGCTCTTAGCCATGTTATCCACTTCCTATTAAATAACATGGCTAAGAACTGCTCAGGGCCCCATGAGGAACGCTTTCCATTTAAAAAGGGAAAAATAACATCAAAGACACTAAAATGCCTTCTAAATATGACCCCAAACAACCTATGAAGCTCTAACAGTACATATCCTGAAATTTAATTGATTTCAAAATTCGTTTTTAAACACAACATATAAATCAATTGTATACCTGCATTCATGAAGAAATGACTAAAAATGTCCTTGAGACACATGAAAGTGTTTTCTGGAATGCCCTAGCACCATTTTTGGGACACTATTAACATGGCTAGGTAACTCCCATAATGAAAATCTAAATTTGCCAAACACAAGTGGGAGCGTATTTACAAGACACTTGCCCCATGAGGAACACTTTACATTTTGAAAGGTAAACATAACTTCGCAGAAAAGTCAGCGATATTCATGCATTTTCCAGCAAATGCTCTTAGCCATGTTATCCACTTCCTATTAAATAACATGTCTAAGAACTGCTCAGGGCCCCATGAGGAACGCTTTCCATTTAAAAAGGGAAAAATAACATCAAAGACACTAAAATGCCTTCTAAATATGACCCCAAACAACCTATGAAGCTCTAACAGTACATATCCTGAAATTTAATTCATTTCAAAATTCGTTTTTAAACACAGCATATAAATCAATTGTATACCTGCATTCATGAAGAAATGACTAAAAATGTCCTTGAGACACATGAAAGTGTTTTCTGCAATTCCCTAGCACCATTTTTGGGACACTATTAATATGGCTAGGTAACTCCCATAATCAAAATCTAAATTTGCCAAGCACAAGTGGGAGCGTATTTACAAGACACTTGCCCCATGAGGAACACTTTACATTTTAAAAGGCGAACATAACATCTTAGACACTCAAATACCTTATAAATATGGCCCAAAACAACCTATGAAGCTCTAGCAGTACATATCCAGAAATGTAATTGATTTCTTAAATCGTTTTTAAATGCAACATATCTGTTTCAGCTTACATAACAGACCATGAAATGGGCTCCATGTATCACAATATCTTGTGTTACTGCATGCCAGAATGTTACACCAAATATGCAATTACAATTCCTCTATGAAACTAATTCTATTAGTATATCACTAGAGACAAAACCACATTTTGTAAACACAGCTTTTTTCATCATTTTCTCCTTAAATCATACTATTCTCTATCTAAATTAAATAAATCTTTTCTCACCTTAGCAAATATTTTTTGAGTTTTGAAAACAGTCTCAGAAATACACCAAATTGTCTTCAGCAGAAGAAAAAGGATGCACTCCAAAGGCTGCAGCTATTGAAAGCACAGAAATACAGATATTCATTTCACATATCTCTCATATTAGCCAATCATTCCTCTTCCCTCACTTTTTTCAAATCAAAACCCTTCCCCCCTCTGCCCTGTCTGCCTTGTTTCCATAGCAACCACCTCCTGGAAGACCTCTCATGTTTGCAAATTCACACAACAATGTTTCAATTGAACTCTGAACTCTCAGTGCACCTGCGTATCCAGTGCAATCTTTCATTAAATGTTTCTTCCTTGACCATTCAAATTACATCTTTCAAGGAACACATCCATGCACCCTAACTTTCTGTTTTCAGAAATGGAAATGCACCAATCACTGCTAATGATTCATTAGCATTGAAAACCACAGTTTTTTTTCTATTGAAACTCCTACTGTTTCAACTGCCCTTTCATTACCACATTTCATCTGACTGCAGAACAACATTCTCCCACCATGTTTAAGGTCTGGATTGTTGGACATAGTTACATCCACTGGGCTCAAAGGTATGCTGAGAGCAGAAATTTACCTAACCTCAATTTACAAGATGTGGAAATTAAGTGGTTGGGCCAAAGAGGATTAACAAGTCACCAATTGATACCATTGGTGAAAACCTTTATGCATTTGCCAAAACCTGACCTGTTAATAGTGCACTGTGGAGGTAATGATTTGGGCACTTTGACAGGGGTAGGTCTGGAAATGCTTTTAAAGGACACCTTTGAGCAATTAATGGCACTTTTTCCTCAAACTGCCTTGGTATATTCCAATATATGCCAAAGACAGAAATGGAGGTGGTCCAACCAATTTTGTCCACAAATTGAGAAAGCGAGGAAGCATGTAAACAAATCTGTTTCAGCTTACATGAGAGACCATGGAATGGGCTCTCTTTACAACAATAACTTGCGTTACTACATGCAAGATATCTACAGAGGAGATGGAGTTCACTTCTCAGATGAGGGCAACAGAATTTTCATTCTGAATTTAAGACTGTGCATTGGTACCTACTTATAAGTACCTAAATGTACCATAAACCCAAAAGCTCTTCTCAGAGCTACCCTACATCTGATCACTCACAATTATTATTTTTCTCTAACTTTTTTCACTAATTTTCCACAAAATTCGCTCCCCGGAGCGCTACCCGGTTCGCTAACCGAAAGCTAACCTCGCGGAATTTTTTAAAAAAAAGTTTTTTTTTCCGCACATATAAGCCTCCTCAGCCACAATCAGAAAACCTAGGGGGTCAAGATAAGTCTACCATGACCCCTTCTACCCATTCTAAACATTATTTGCCCTCCATCTTGTATCTTAATGCGACCGAAACACAAAATGGTGGACTCCCGTGACGCTTAAGGTTCGCTAACCGGGCCGCTTCCCGGAAAGCGGTCCAAAAAAAAGGTGGGAAAGTAATTTACAGAAAAACGACTAGAGACACTCTCACCAAATATACATTAGCTCATACTACATAACAATCCCTTCCATTCTCACAAATTTCATTGAAATTTCATTTAGCCATTTAGCCTGTAGACCTCTCCAAGTACCGTGAGGTAAATTACTTCACAAAACACATCTGAAGTGTTGGAATTGACAACCAATGAAAATGTTACTTTCATTTTCTACTTTTATTACCTGACATTTGATTGGTTATATACCTGTATATATATAAAGGGAGAGAAGGAAACACAGCCATTTTGACTACTACTTGTTGTTGTATATATCATTTAGAATACCACTAATAACATCAACTTGTTTCTAAAGGTAAGTTGTTATTTTTAAAACTGAAGTATATTGTGCACTATAAGTAAATATGGTAAACTTTTTCAGATAGTTATATACTATCCCTCTGTAAGAGTTAGACATTGAGAAAGGCTTCTTTATTATAATTATGGACTGATTTAGGTTTCTGTGGTATAATTATAAATTTACTTAGGCTTCTTCACAGGCACTTTTTAATAGTACTAATTCACGCCTGAAACCATACAGTGCCCATAGATTACTTCTCTGGTATAAACTCACAAGTGCCTGTCTGAACTTAAACCCAACAGTGCCCTATCTCTACTGATATATTTATTTTTTATGCAAATTGCAGCAATAAAATGGAAGGTGAGCAGAATGTTTCCTTCGAAATTGTTCTGGAGACCAACACAGAAAAAGAAATTGAGGACAATGATGACTCTGATTTCATGGATCAATCACGGGACCATGAATTAGTTCAATGTGTGGAATCAGTGGATCATTTACTTCATTATGATGACGGTCAAATGTTTGAACTTATGTTCACTGAACAAGAACACATATCAGACAGTGAAATGCTACACGTTCTATTAAATTTCGAAAAACAATCCGAAAAATAAAATTATATGTAATATTAAAAAATTGTTTGAGTCTTTAATCATTTTTATATGTAATTCATAAAGTAGTTAAATGTAAGAAATGTTATTAAATTTTGAAACACAATCACAACAATAAAAAATTGCTGAAAAAATAAAAATATTAAAAAAAAATCAACAAAACCAACAAATAATTAACATACAGTATTAGAAAAGTCTTTCATTCTTTTATCCATAAAGTTCGCTGCCCAGAACGCTTTCCGGTTCGCGAACTTGGCGCTTACCACGCAAAAAAAAAATTTTTAATTTTTTTTTTTGGACCCTCCTAGGCCCTTTTAAAACCTCCACATAAAACCTAGGGGGTCAACGAGGATCTACTATGCCCCCTTATGGTAATTTCCCCCTTTGTTTTGGCCTCCTCTTGTCTCTCGATCCTACCGAGAGACAAGATGGCGGCCGCTCCGGACTGTTTAGAATGTTGACAGACACCGGAGGGCCAATCAGCTTCGCATCGCAAAGTTCCGATACGCGAAAGGTTCGCTAACCGGATCGCTGCCCGGAGCGCTGTTACAGATATATATCTTGATTTAAACGTTAATTTCTCAAAATCCACTGGAGCACATATATTGAGACCTAGCAACGGCACATCGGGCTAACAGTCCCTACAATTTTGCCAAGTTTCGTGAAAATCCATTCAGCCGTTCGGGCTAAAAGTGAGTCCAACCGCCCTATGGAAATTAACATGGGAAAAAGGCGTTTTGGGACCCCCCTTTTTTCTCGGCCCCCCCTCCACAAAACCCCCCCAAATTTTCAAGGGCTGCTCAGAAACAAAATGTGCCATTTTCCTGAAAATTTCAGCCAATTCCGTCCACAAACGCAAAAGTTATTAGGCATAGAATTTTCAGAAATCCCATAGGGAAAAAATCCTAACTATATATACCTACTGGCGACCGCCAGTAGGTAATATATATATATATATATATATATATATAGTTAGGAAAGGTACCCCGATGTGCCTTTGCTATGTCTCAAGATATATGCTCCAGTGGTTTTTACGAAAATTAACTGTGAAAAAATATATATTGGGCTACATTGGGCTATATATATGTTAGAGCCCAAATGTAGCCCAATGTAGCCTAAAGATGGCCACCAGAGACAAAAAAAACGAATGTAGCCCACATATCAGCCAGATGTAGCCCAACTACAGCCCAATGACAGAATGTCCCAGAGTGTTCTAAAGAACAACTAGAGCGCTAACAGTCTTACTTATGACAAAAGTATGGCGCACCTGAAGTCATCTTGATTGGAATAAAGTGTTAACACTTAAAACATTTAATTTGCAAAGGAACAAAACAAGGGGGTTCATTTTGCCATAGAAATTATGATTAGTGCTGAAGAAAGAAAAATTAGGTCACATTTTAAGTGACTTCTCAAATCCTCTTATATTTCATTAAAAAAATTCTGATATGCAGTCTCCCAAGATGGCCACCAGAGACAAAAGAGCCCAAATGTAGCCCAAATATCAGCCAGATGTAGCCCAACTATAGCCCAATGACAGAATGTCCCAGAGTGTTCTAAAGAACAACTAGAACGCTAACAGTCTTACTTATGACAAAAGTATGGCACATCTGAAGTCATCTTGATTGGAATAAAGTGGTAACACTTAATACATTTAATTTGAAAAGGAACAAAATGAGGGGTTTCATTTTGCCATAGAAATATAATATATATATATATATATATATATATATATATATATATATATATATATATATATATATATATATATATATATATATATTCACTGAAAAAACCATAGGTTTCACACCAGTTATAGTTAGGAATTAGCATTTAAAAAACCTATTAAATTCACTGAAAAAACCATAGGTTTCACACCAGTTATAGTTAGGTGGAAATTTTACTCGCATAAAACCATTGAAATTCCCACGTTATAGTTAGTTGGACTCACTATAACTTGCGCGTGCAATGCACTGCTGATGACGTCACATATTACATCACTCATGACATGGTCAATGACATCACTCATGACATCACTGATGACATCTCAAATGACATCACTGATGACATCATCCAGTGAATGTGTATCTTTCTGAAAAATAAATATTTTTTATATATGTATATCTAAAGGTTGATGGAAGAATAAATGGGTAAATACATGTCTAAATGGATGTTTTTTTGTGTAAAATTGATTGGTTAACTGACTTATTAAATGTATCTTAGTAAATACATATATTAGCGAGTAATGTTTAAATATTTAAATATCTGTATCTGTGTCTCACTTTATGTATAAGTGGCTGCATGGGTTGGTGAGTAGCTACATTAGTGTGTAAATGGGTTATTAGTTGTTTTTTTGAGTATCAGTATCAGTGTCTGTATGGTTCGGTGGGGGATATTACTTAGAGCACAGATGCATGAATGAGTGACTCACTATTTGTATGTATTTTGAAGACAGCATGTGTGCAAGACTGTATGGGTGGATGATTGTGTGTATGGGTGGGTTAGTGAGTATGTGTTTTTATAATTGATTGTTTAAGAGAGTAAATATGTTTCAGTTTCTGTAGAAGTATGTGTAGTGGTGTGTATATAGCAGTATAATCAAGTAAATGTTTTTTTTTTTAATTTTTAAAACCTTTATTGGAAAAAGCACACAGCTATTCAGCCTAACATCCCGGAGGCAAGGCAGCACGGTGAAGCAGGAGAGCAATAGTGCAAAACAATCGCAACAGTACAATGCAGGTTGTTTTGATATTTTATGCAGTAAAAGGAACATGGAACAGAGAAAGAAGAAACGCCAAGTGGCGCTAGAGAGTGGCAATGGAGTAGAGGAAGCCTTCAAGGTGCTGGTAGCGGGCAGGGGATAGCAAGCACTGAGTCATTGATACAGGAGAATGGAGCAGGATAGCAGAAGGGAGGAGGAACAAACAGGATTACGCAGTACAACGTATCACAGTTGGTGTCACAGACTATGGTAACATATGTTCATCCAGAGAAACAGGTTCCGGTGGCAGGCAAATATCTCCCCGGTAAGCATTCCAGGCCCCCCATACTTTCGTCCATTTCTTGGGCTTACCCCTGGCAACATAGACCGTCTTTTCCCTAAACATACACCAATCCATGTTGGCCTTCCATTGTACCACCAGGGGAGCTGTGGCAGCCCCCCATTTTTGCGCAATGTCACGTTTGGCCACCATGTTGCCAAGGGTCACCCACTGAGTCTGAGCCACATTATGATCGGATGGTTCCCAGATGTTGAGGAGACACCTCCGAGCCTCTGCATTCGCCACCACCCCAGTCACTTCGCCCATAATCCGGTGCACACGTCTCCAGTAGGAGGCTATGACGGGACATTCCCATAGAATGTGCATGAAGGTAGCAAGGACAACACAGCCTCGACGACAAAGCCCGTCGGGCGAGTATCCCATACGCACAAGCCGGGGACCAGTCACGTACACCCTGTGCAGGATTTTGAATTGTACCAGCCGAAGACAAGAGGAAATGGCGACTTCCTTAGGGGAGGACACAGCGCTCTGCCAGTCCTCGTCGTCAATCTCCAGGCCATCACGCACCCACTGATCACGCGCTCCAAGGAGAAGGTCAGTGCAGACATTAATTAGTTTTTTATAAGACAGTGAGATAGCACTATCGGGCATATGGCCATCCAACACCCTGTCTTCCAAAGGGGAACTCTCTGGAATCGCCCCCTCCGCCGGTTTGGCAGAGAGCAGCGCATGCCGCAGCTGAGCATAACGGAAAAACTCCGAGCCGCCCAATTGGTATTCAGTTTGCAGTTGAAGGAAGGTCTTGATCTCGCCCTTAGAGATCATGTCGTCCACCCTGGAGATACCTATAAGGTCCCATTTATCAAAGCCCTTGGTGTGCCACAACCTGCCCAAAATATCGGAGTCATACAAAGGGGTGAATCTAGTCAGCCTGCCCTGCCAGCCCTGCGCCTTGGTGATCGTCCGCCAGATGTGGACCGCCGTCTTCGTTGGACCCGACATCCGCCCATCCAAAGACCTCGAGTACAGTGCCCTGTAGTAATTACTACCACCCAGAAGCCATCTATCCATTGCGTATCCGGGGCTATTCACCGGACCGTAGAGACCATGGTTAATAGCCACCAGTTGGGAGGCCCAATAATACCTACGTACGTCTGGCAGTGCGATGCCCCCGTCGTACCAAGGAAGCGTGAGCTTCGTGATGGCGACGCGGGGACGGCCATCCCAGAGCAAGGCACGTTGAAGGCCTTCAATCTCTCGGAAATAGAGGGCCGGAACCGGATCTTGGGTGTTCTGCAGGGCATAAAGGAACCTGGGCAAAGACATCATCTTAAATAATGCCGGGCAGCCAAGCAGGGAAAGCGGGAGCTTGCGCCAACTCTCCACATCGCGCCTGAGACGCAGGAGAGGAGGAAGCAAGTTGTGATCATATCTCGCCTTCGGACTAACGGAAATATAAATCCCCAAGTACTTAAATCCCTGACTGGCCACCTGGATGTTGCATCCTCTAGGGAGGCGTGGCGTGTCCCCTTTTAGCACGTACAGGGAGGACTTGGCCCAGTTAATAACGAGGCCAGAGTACCGCCCAAAGAGTCTGAGTATATCGCATGCCACGATGAGTGACTTGCAGGGGGAGGTCAGGTAAAGCAAAATATCATCGGCATAGAGGGAGACTCTGTCCTCAAAACCGGGGGCCCAGGTTATGCCGTGCAGATCAGGATGCGTGAGCAGCATGGCCGCGAGCGGCTCAAGAGCAAGCGCAAACAACAGAGGCAACAAGGGGCAGCCCTGTCTAGTGCCCCTGTGAAGGGCAAAAGATGCCGAAATACGGCCATTGACAGCAACGTTGGCCAATGGGCCAGCGTAGAGGAGTTTCACCCAGCCCACGAACACCGGGCCAAAACCGAGCTTCGTCAACACTGCCCAGAGGTAACTCCACTCAAGAGAGTCAAAGGCCATTGTGGCGTCCAAGGAAGCGAGGACTGCCGGCTCCTCAAGGGTGTGGGCCCTAGCCAGGGCACCGTGGAGTCTGCGCAAGTTAAGGGCAGTGTTGCGGTGAGGAATAAAGCCCGACTGGTCCGGGTGCACTAAGTCGCCAATAACTCCAATCAGTCGATTGGCGAGTAGCTTGGCGAGGATCTTAGGCTCAACATTTAGGAGAGAAATGGGACGATAAGAGCGACACAAGTCTCTCGGCTTCCCTTCCTTGTGGATGACCACAATGGTGGCCAACGGCTGGTCTAGGGGAAGAAGGCCGGCGTCTCGCGCTTCCAAAAACATAGTACGCGGTGTGGGGAAACCACATCCGGCCGAATCTTATACAACTCGACCGGGATGCCGTTGGGACCAGGTGCCTTACCGGACCTCAGTGAGCGGATCGCGAGGGCGATCTCGTCGGCTGAGATGTCTCTGTCCAAATCGTCACGGTCTTCATCAGAGAGACAGGGAAGGTCAACGGCCAAGAGAAGCGCAGTCGAGTCGACCTCGGTGCGGTCCGAAGTAGAGGTGTAGACACCTCGGAAATAATCAGCAAAAGACTCGGCAATGGCACTGGGGTCAGAAACAACAGCACCGCCATCACCCATAATCTCGGGTACGACCCGGCTAGCCATCTCTCTCCTGTCCAGCCAGGCCAGAAACTTCCCAGCCTTGTCCCCAACGTCATAGATCTGACCTTGCTGTTCCTTAGCCAAAGCCAGGGCAGCATTCGTGGCAAGATCGCGGTATTCAGACTGTTTGAGGGAGAGGGCATGCAGGAGATCGGGATCTGTCTCCAACTGGGAATCCAGGCCCATGATCTCCTCCTCGATGCGAACCAGGTCGGCATCTCTGACTCTACGGGCCTCAGCTATAAGAGTGAAAGCCTCGCCCCTCAGAATGGTCTTAAACGCCTCCCATAAAGTCGCGGCCGAGCCAACCAAACCCTCGTTTTCAGAAAAGTAAAGGTCGATGGCCTTGGCTAGGAGAGTGCGAGTTTTGGGATTGCGGAAGTACCACGGATTAACCGCCACCGGCCGGTCCGACAGGACAACGTCAAAATCAAATGAGACCCACAACGGGGAATGGTCAGAAATACCCCGCACCAAAAATCGGGCCTCAGACACAGCAGGTGCATTTGCTGCTAATGTGAGAACATAGTCTATATGAGAAAGACTACCATGCGCGCCGGAATGGAAGGAGAAGTGACAGAGCGTAGGGTGTAAAAGTCGCCAGCTATCCACCAATCCCATGGTCTCTAGGAAGGACGGTAACCACATTTGGGAACTCCGGAGGTCTCTAGGCGGGTGGCGGTCCAAGGAGCCAGAGCAAACTGAATTGAAATCACCCCCCATAACCAACAAACCAGCAGGCAAATTTAAAATGACGCCACCAAGGTCTTGGAAAGTACTAGATTGCAGGCCCGGGGGAATGTAAACTGAAAGTAATGTCAAGGCACGCCCTACCCATCTTCCCGCCACTGCGGCGTACCGCCCCCTTTCATCAATCAGGGTAACGTCGATCTCAAGTGGAAGGGATGCACGTACAAGAACACCCGCCCCCCGAGATCCCAAAGAGAACCCCGAGTGAGCCACCATTTTGTATCCCTTACGATTGAGTGCTTTGCACGGGTTCCCAACCAAGTGTGTCTCCTGCAGAAGGACAACATCAGGCATGTGGCATTTAAGAAGTTGAATCACAACCACTCTCTTGATACGGTCACCCAACCCATTAACATTCCAACTGAGTACTCACAATTTCCTACCCCCATCCTCATGCCGCCTGCCCCACCCAACTCCAACAATCCTCAACAGCAAATGAGACTTAGCAGCGCACACGATCCATTGCCTAGGAAAGAAAGGAAAGAAAGACCAAACAGACAAACGAGCTTTCCCAAACCCACCCCCCACCCTGCACCCCTGCAGCAGACTAAAAAGCCCCCCCAACCAGCAGTGTGCCTGTCGCCCCATAAACTAGTCTACAAAAAGCCCCCAGAGGAGTAAGGAATCCCCACGAACTCCTCCCGCCACCCTCCATGTAAACTACAGGAGAATTATCAAAGTCAAGGCAACATCGGTATCGACAGTCACATACAGCAGGGCCACCAACCGCCAAAATCCGTGCAGTAGAGCCGAGTCTCATTGATCGGAACCACCAGTCGCACCACCAGAGTGTTCGCCGTGGTCATCCCGGCGTTGTGGCAGAGTGTCCAGCCAGTCGCTCACGTTTACCGGAACGTCAAAGAACAGAGCATGACCATCGTGCTCAATCCGAAGTTTGGCAGGGAACAGCATCGAGTATTTAAAGCCCATGTCCCTCAGGCGCCGTTTCACTCCCGCATAGCTCTGACGCTGTCTCTGAACAGCCCTGGTGAAATCAGGATAAAAGTGCACTTCAGAGTTCTGGAACTTCAGCGGTCCATGCCTTCTGGACGCCTGCAGAATCGCGTCCCGGTCCCGAAAGTTGAGGAGCCGTGCAATGATGGGTCTAGGTGCCACGCCCGACTTCGGCGGGCCACCCGGAACCCGGTGGGCATGCTCCACGGAGAAAAAATTACTCAGGCCAGAAGGCGCTAGATGCGTCTGCACCAGTTCTTCTACAAAAAGGTCCACTGGCGCTTCCTCCGAGCCTTCCGGAACACCAATAATACGGACATTCTGCCGCCTGGCACGTCCCTCAAAATCCTCCAGCCTCCTGGAAAATTGATCAGTGGTCAGTCGCAAAGTCCGGACCTCCGTCTGCAGGTCCGAGACGTCGGTTGGCAGGCTAGAGGTCTTGATATCAAGCGATTTCACACGATCGTTAGTCTTACCCAGATCGGCCCTGATAAGAGTAAGATCCACAGCCAAAGTGTCCACCTTGTGAGTCAAGATCTCATGCTGCTGTTGCATTTCGGACCGAATGCCCGCGATGGCCCCCATAACATCGCTACGGGTAGGCTCGGACCCATCGGGTGAGCCCGCTCGAGGAAGGTCTTTAGAGGAGGCCACCGTAGTGGGTGAGGTCCGTGGTTGAGTATACCGATCAATCCTGTTCAATTGTGCCTGAGTCTTACTGCGGACACCTTTGTTCGATGTCTTGTCAGGGTCCCCTCTGCCCGCCATGATGGGTCCGATGAGGACAACGGGCTAGACCGCCCAAGCCAAAGCCAAATGAACAGAGGAAAGACGAAGTCAATGTTCAACCAGGCAGACGGTAGATAACACCGCAGTCACAAGCGTGTTGTCAACAGGGACCTGAAGCGGCCGCTCCGCATTCCAATCATGCGGAGTGACGAAGACCCAGGAGACAACGGCGGATCTCTGCCACGGAGTTCCGCTCAACGTATCTCAGCGTAGGAACCACCGATTTAGAAGCGGAAAGCGGCTCCCGCGTCTGTGACCGTTCACCAAGTAGAATCCACCAACGTGGACCAGGATTTCCAACAGGATATTTGCGGAGGATCGGAGGGTCCGCGGAGCTCCGAGCTTACGCGGCCATCTTGGTTGCCCGCGAAGCTCCTCCCAAGTAAATGGTTTTTTGATAGTTTATTTGCATGTGCGAATTTGTGTGTGAGTAACTATATGGATGAGTATTAGTGTGTAACAGGATGTATAGGTGTATGAGTACTGATGATGTCGCATATCACATCACTCATGACATGGTCAGTGACATCACTCATGACATCACTGATGACATCTCAAATGACATCACTGATGACATCATCCTTGTGATAGAGTGGCAGACCTCCTCTCACCCTAACATAGCCTTTGATACACACACTCAAAAATACAAACTAACATTTTCAAAACAATGGACATACCAATACCAGTTACAACACACCTATTCAGTTTTCCAAGATCTACACACACATCCACTCACTTACCAACAGTCCCTATACAGTCACTCATGCATGTACTCACTCATCATATGTACTCATAATCCTATACATCCTGTTACAAACCGCCACTCATCCATAGAGTTACTCACACACATAGTCACACATGCAAACAAAGTATCAAACATCCATTTACTTGCACATACAGTTATACACACACACTACCACACTTACTTCTACAGAAACTTACATATACTTACTCTCTTAAACAATCACTTATAGAAACACCTACTTATCTGTACAGGAACTCTTCCGATCTCTCACATATACTCACTTATATACACCAATCCTCACATATACTACTTTAAAACATATGTAGTTATTTATAAAGGCACTATTGAGACAGCCATTCTTTCACTAACACACCCATACACATACTCATCCACCTATACAGTCCTGCACACATGATATCTTCAACACATACAGTGAGTCACTCATTCATGAATCTAGGCACTAATTAATACCCCCCAAACCATAGAGACACTCACACACTCGTACTGATACTCAAAAAACCAACTAATAATCCATATAGACACTCATGTAGCTACTCACCAACCCATGCAGCCACTTATACACAAAGTGAGAGACTGATACAGATATTTACATATTTAAACATTACTAACTAACCCATGTATTCACTAAGATACACTTAATCGGTCAGTTATACAATCAATTTTACAAATAAAATCATCCATTTAGACACTTATTTACCCATTTATTCTTCCATCGACCTTGAGATATACATATATAAAACATATATCATTTTCAGAAAAACACACATTACTGGATGATGTCATCAGTGATGTCATTTGAGATGTCATCAGTGATGTCATACGTGATGTCACTGACCATGTCATGAGTGATGTAATATGTGAAGTCAATGCGGGCGCGCAAGGGGAATTTCTATGGTTTTGTACGAGTGAAATGTTCAACTAACTATAACACCCCAGAAACCTATGGTTTTTTCAGTGAATTTCTAAGGTTTTTTAAATATCAATTCTAACTATAACGTGCCTGAAACCTATGTTTTTTTTCAGTGAATATATATATATATGTATTTATTATACTATGTATACATGTGAAAATGTCTCGGTCCACCTGTTTGCCTCGGTGGTACAGAAAAAATGGGTGTAACTGACGTCAGCCCACCAACGAGGTCCTCTTATGGCTCCGATGAGGTCATATGGTGTCGCGAGCGGAGCCGTGCTATTATGACGCCCTCGTCGACGTGGGAGAGCTAGGAAAGAATTTCCGTGGAATGCTGGTGCAGGGGATATTCACCTAAGTGTTCAGGCTAGTCCTGTGGGAGCAATTGTTTATGTTGCCACTCCAGAAAACCAAAACCAGTGATCCGAGGGCAGAGGCCCTGCCGATGGCACACAAGGTGGGGTGCCCAGTCATGTGCACTGGCGGGGCAGCGAAGTGACAAGCACTACAACCCACAAAAAAGGTAACAAGGGCACTGAATAACACAGGATCTTCTCTTTGTATCTGGCAGGAACAACAAAGTTAAAATGCCCTAGTACCAAAATGTAAAATTTGTGCTACAATGGTCTTCAAGAAATGAAATGAAATGAAATGAAAAGATAATTTATAAAGCGCAATGGCTACCCTAAGGCGTCCCAGCGCTGCGGAGGTCGGGGCAAAGGCAGAGCTGCTGGGAGTTACACAGGTTTGTTAAAAAGCCAGGTTTTTAGGAGCTTTCGGAATGTCAGTAGTTAGGGCTCTGATCTGATTGTGAGGGGAAGCGTGTTCCAGAGCTTGGCCAGGTTGTAGAAAAGTGAGTGGCCTCCGCACCTAGCTCTCCTAACTCGAGGTACTGTGGTGAGGTAGGAGGACCCAGATCTAAGGTGTCTATTGAGGTGGTAGGCATTTACTAGGGGGAGGTTGATGGAGGGACCTGTTCCCCAGTAGGACCGGTGGGCGATGCACATGGCCTTGAATTCAATCCTTGATTTTACTGGGAGCCAATGGAGGTCCTTCAGTCGGGCTTTAACTGAAACTTGGCGGGGATTTGGAGAAGGGTTCTGGCTGCGCAGTTCTGGATAATTTGGAGTATGTTTAGGGTGGACTGCGGGGCCCGAGGTATAGGGCCTTCCCACAGTCCAAACGCGATAAGATAAGGCCTTGCACCATGATCCGTCTTGAGTGAAAAGAGAGGAGGGGGAGGATCTTGCGCAGTAGTCTCAGGAGCCCAAAACAGATGGCAGATAGCTTGGCGGCCTGGTGATTAAAATTGAGTGCCTTGACCAGCCATATGCCGAGGCTTTTGATTAATTCTTCGGGTGGGGGGGAACAGCCCAGGAAGGGGGGCCATCTTGGGTCAATGGACTGAAGTGAAGCAGGAACCATGAGGAGAGAGGAAGCAAGAGCAGTGAGAGGTAAGGGGGATTGGGCATGGGGTGGGGTTTTTCTTTCTAGGGTTTAGGGTAGTGCAGTGGTGTATGGTTAGTGTAGGGAGTTATGCTGGGGTAGTGTTTTAGGGTTTAGTGTAGTGCTGTAGTGTAGGGGGTCGTGCTGGGGGTAGTGTTTTAGGGTTTTGGATAGTGCAGACTTGTATGGGTAGTGTAGGGGTCATGCTGGGATATTGTTTTAGGGATCAGGGTAGTGCAGTGGTGTTTGGGTAGTGAAGGGGGTCGTGCTGGTGGTAGTGTTTCAGGGTTTATGGTAACGCAGTGGTGTTTGTGTAGTGTATGGGTAGTGCTGGGGGTAGGGTTTTAGGGTTTAGGGTAGTGCAGTGGTGTTTGTGTACTGTAGGGGGTCGTGCGTGGTTCTAGTGTTTTAGGGTTTAGGGTAGTGCAGTTATGTTTGGGTAGTGTAAGGGGGTCATGCTGGGGGTATATTTAGTGTTTAGGGTAGTGCAGTGGTGTTTGTGTAGTGTAGGGGGTCGTGCTGGGGTAGTGTTCTAGGGTTTAAGGCAGGGCAGTGCAGTGGTGTTTGTGTAGTGAAGAGGGTCGTGCTGTGGGTAGTGTTTTAGGGTTTAGGGTAGTGCAGTGGTGTTTGGGTAGTGTAGAGGGTCATGTTTTAGGGTTTAGACTCATGCAGTGGTGTTTGGGTAGTGAAGGGGGTCGTGCTGGGGGTAGTGTTTTAGGGTTTAGGGTAGTGCAGTGGTGTTTGGGTAGTGTAGGGAGTTGTGCTGGTGGTAGTGTTTCTGGGTTTAGGGTAGTGCAGTTATGTTTGGGTAGTGTAAGGGGGTCATGCTGGGGGTATATTTAGTGTTTAGGGTAGTGCAGTGGTGTTTGTGTAGTGTAGGGGGTCGAGCTGGGGTAGTGTTTTAGGGTTTAAGGCAGGGCAGTGCAGTGGTGTTTGTGTAATAAAGAGGGTCGTGCTGTGGCTATTGTTTTAGGGTTCAGGGTAGTGTAGTGGTGTTTGTGTAGTGTAGGGGGTTGTGCTGGGGTAGATTTAGGGTTTATGGTATTGCAGTGGTGTTTGGGTAGTGTACGGAGTCGTGCTGGTGGTAGTGTTTCAGGATTTAGGATAGTGCAGTTATGTTTGGGTAGTGTAGCGTGTAGTGCTGGGGGTAGTGTTTTAGGGTTTAGGGTAGTGCGGTGGTGGTTGGGTAGTGGAGGGGGTAGTGTTTTAGGGGTTAGGGTAGTGCGCCCAACCAGCCACAATATCCGTGAACAAACGGTATCCTGACTCTTTTGAACACTCCGCCAATTGAATAATTTGGGGCAAGGGCCCTACCACGTCCAAGACCTATACATTTCTTTCTTGGGATCCCTCATATACTTGGAGAAAGGTACATAGTTTCTCATCAATTTCAGGCTTGTGTGCCACCTTCCCCTTCAGTGAGGGCCTGGGGCATTCTCCCCTCATTCTATTTCTGACCTCCCTTTAAAAGGGGCTGATAGATTTTCACAACCACATACTCTGGCACTTTGGTGTTAGGGGCCCACTCCGCCGACCTATGATGGTAAATTTGGGTAGGCGTGAAAATGTCCGAGTGGACCCCGTCCCCAACCTGGGATTGAAAGGAGTGGGACTCTGGATGCCATCGGAGGAGAAATCTTCCTCCAATACACCCTCTCCTTCTTAGGGAAACCCGCTGTCGGGGTCTACAATAGTGGTGACAGCGTCGCAATTTTCTCCGGACTCTTCCTCCCTCCGGCACGGTGCATGTTTTAGCATTCGCTGACTCTTGAGGAAGGTCTCTGTAAGTTAATCAAATCCTTCTAAGTGCCCCGCGTTATGCTTAACAGCCCTTTTATTCCCCATCTGGGAGCTACATCAGGCTAAAGAAGAGAGCATGGAAGAAATAAAAGTTGTAGAATCTAAGCAAATAAACGAAAGTTGGATACGGAATTTAACATATATATTCCACCAAACCAGTCATGTCGCAAGAACATAAGTGTCGAACTAGTAACATTTCTGCTGGAACAAATAATACTTGACCCACCCGTTAATATTCTAGCTACAGGGGATTTTAATATAAACTTGCTGATTCAAATGACACGGGACGATTTTATCCACTCTCAAAATTACGAATGGTCCATCCCGGAACAAGCTGTCGATCTTAGCATAATTACCAAACAAAATCCAATTGGAAAAAAATCTACTGATGTACTTGGAAGCAATGGGTCTACGAGCATTAAACGGCAGGTTCCCAACCGATCAAACCGCTGGCTGGTCATTTCATAATCATGAATCAAAATCAATAATAGACTTTACATTATTATCAATAGAGATGTTTGATAAAATTGGTTCCTATAGACTTAAAAAGGTAATTGAGAGTGACCACAGCCAGCAAATATTGGAAATGTATTTCGAACTTCCAAAATACCAAAATTATTTAACTACACAAGGTCAGATCAGTACGATTAACCATAGGAAACTCATTTGGAAACCGGATAAAAAATATGTTGTGGAAAAAAGCCCCAAAAACTGGTCCAAGAATGTTTTAATGAACAGCCTATCCAGTCTACACTAACATATTGGGAACAGTTCACTCAGAAGGTAGTTGAATTAGATGAAGGTACTCCAACTAGCAGGAAATCCCAATTTAGAACAAAAATAAAGAGATATTAGTATTAATCTCCCTTACACAATTAAAAAAGTAAGGCAAATTCGTAACAAACTAAGAAAACAGCTAACTAGGATGCCGGATAACAAGGAAATTAGAAATCAATTTAGAAGTGTGAATAATAATTTGAGGAAATTATTGTGGTCTGAAAAAACAAAGCCCACAAAGACTTGTGGACAAAAATCTTCCACGCAAGTAACCAACCAAATTCCAGAGAATTTTGGAAAATAATTAATGAAATAAACAGACCTAATAAACACGTGATAACCTCGCCAATAATGGAAGAGGACTGGGTAAGATTCCTCAAAAAGACCTTATATGTTGAAGCAGAGTTTTGCTCTCAGGATGACATTCAGACAGAGATCACTGAAAGAGAAAAAGAAATTGATACGGTGAAAGACTTCTCAGAGAGCGAGGTAGCCAATTTAATAAAGAGACAAAAGGATGGAGCACCAGGACCCAACGGATTCCGTTTGCACTTTATAAAGAGGACCCCGCTCTATGGGCTACTTATTTGACAAAGGTCTTTAACGTAGTTATCCAAACAGGGCAAATACCGGAATCCTGGAGAGGATCATTAATATCTCCTGTCTACAAAAAGGGTAATTGGCAACTACCCGAGAACTATCGCTTGATCACTCTCCAAGACACGGATGCAAAGCTATTTGCGGGTCTTTTATTATTAATTCTGTCAGATTGGGTCAAAGAAAGGCTAATATTACCCCCAAACCAAACAGGGTTCATAAAAGGCTTAGGAACGACAACTAACATTTTAATCTTATCAGTTTTAACGGATAAAGCACTTTTAGCTAAACAGTCCCTTGATTTCAGATCGGCCTTCGATCTTGTAAATAGGACCCTTCTATGGAAAAAAACTTGAAGATTACAGAATCCCTGGCTCACAATGAACCTTATCAAACTACTGTATTCTGAAAACTGGGTCAAGGTGCGGATCGGAGACGGCCGATCATTATCCAATAAAATACCAGTGACACGCGGCCTTAAGCAGGGTTGCGTGCTTGCACCATTACTTTTTAACTTATTTGTAGCTGACCTCACCAAAGCACTAAACGAAATTAACTCACACCCGCCTAGGCTAGCTGGAAAACAAATGTCGAATTTGCTATATGCAGATGAAGTGGTGTTGCTGAGTCAAACAAAAGTGGGACTACAAAGACTAATCGATCGTACACTTAGGTATGCAAAGGATAACCAAATGATAATAAATGAGGCAAAAATGAAAATAATGGTTGTCACAAGGAACAGAAGACAAAAAAATAAATTGATGCTGGGACAAACTCACCTAGAGCAAGTTGATAGCTATCGGTATCTTGGTGTCCTATTTAATAAGAGTGGAAGTTTTCTCCCCCAAAGGAAAGATATCACAAGGAAAGCAAATAGCTTGGTTGCAGCATTTAGAACCATACAAAAGAATCTAACTGCACTGACATACGGTCCTTTATTAAAAATCATATCTGCTAAGTTATTACCAGCTTTAACATACGGTGCCGAAGTCCTAAACGATAAGGATGCGGAGTTAATTAACAATGCAGTGGCAAGAATCTACAAAATACTATTCAACCTACCATGTAATGCCTCACAGGCACAAATAAGGCTGGAGTTTGGGATAAATAATCTGCAATATGCCCGGCAAGGCCAAATTTAAAAAGATTGGAACCGTATAAAAAATGTTCAGGACAATCAACTGTCTCAAGCATTATGGCAAGAAGTAAGAGTCAACCAGAAACTTCAAGCATGGACATACCTAAATAAAGATAAAGAAGAGTTTGGAATAACAGCAATTTGGGAAAACACAATCACCCAGGAAAGCTTTAAAAAAACAATTAATAAACTGGTTATTCATCTATCGCTCCTAAAAGACAAAGAACTATTGGTAAAAAGAAAGCACTCATGGCCAATTGTAAACGACTATAAAAAAAAGCAAGTCCAAAATTACCTTCAAACTCCCTGTTCCGTCCAAAGTAAGCGAACATTTATAAGAGTACGCTTTGGTCTATTGCCAGGTTTGTGCCATCTTCCACCATGGAAGTCAACTGAAGGCAATATGATATGTAGGTTATGTAAAGGGGGACAAGAAGATATTTTGCACTTGGTTTGTCTGTGTCCTGCAATAGAAGATAGAAAGGAAAGTAATCCTCAGGTGGGTATTTAATGCTCGAGGTATAAGAACTTGTAGACAAGCAATATTGGCATGTCTAAGCCCGAACAATTACTAATGAATTCTGCTTTTGTAAAAATTTTAACTGTGATTGCGAAAGGCCTTAAGGAACATTTTATGTAGATTTCCTCTTTTAATAAGATTAGCATTATTATTTGTATGATGTTTTTAAACTTTTTATTGTTGAAGATATTTTAATGTGTACTTTTTTGTAGGATTTTAATTAATCAAACAAATAAATTAAACTAAACCAAAAAAAAAAGACATCTGGGAGCTACTGGAACTTGCCACCACCAGATCTGGGTCACTGAACACCCAAGGGATGCTTTTCGCCAGCTTATCAACCTGACCCCTAAGAGGAGCCAGCACCCTAGAAATAGCCAGAGAGAGAGCTTGTCCACTGCTGGAGGGAGAAGTTGGGGGGCCATTCCTCCTCCACTTCATGGAAGACATGATAGCAGAAATGTGTAAGCACAGAAGAAGTGCCCTTAAAATTCTTAAGGCAGCCCCCTCGCCGGTGCTCCAACAGCTGGGCATTCCCCAAAGCTGTTATAATAATAGACTGAGGTGAAATAGCAATTACCACCACCAGGTGGGGCTGGTCACTAATGTATCCATGTGGGGAAATCACCGCGGGTTGGTCAGGAATCAAGCGGACACTAAAGGAGTGGCCGGATTCCCAAACGCTTGTAAAGACTAGCGTGAGCGCTCAACGGAGCTGCCTAGCTCGGACCAGACACGTCTGACAGGAGCTCACAGCGCGCAGAGCGCACAGTGGGAGAAACTGCGAGGGAAGAACGCTCTCGGGCAAGAGCCTGATGCACAGGGAGAATGAAACAATACCAAGGCAATAATGCAAAAAATTTGTGCAAGAAAGCGTTATACTAACAGCAAGAACATCAGATTAAGCCAAGAATGTAAGGAATTCGCTTAACTGACGAGCAGTGGAGAAAGAGGAAGCGGAAGGGACCACACGATATTATATACGATGGACTGTGATATGATTGGACTACAGTTGCCTTGGAGACTACCCCCTAATGGTTCATGGGTTGTATAGTCTTTTGTTTAATGATTGTTGTGTTACATTTTCTTTCAACTGCTATGCAAATAAAGTGAGGAAAGATATGCATAATTGTTGCCTCTGTCCTGCCATAGAATTCATTAAACTTTATTCGATCTGATTTAGAAACACAGATTATAAACATGTACATAAAACAGTAAATCTTCTTTCCTAATATAATACAGTGAGAAATAATTAAAACCAGTAGGTAAAAACAGGTGTTACAAAGCTCGGTTCACAGCAACTTCAGATTAACAGAATCGTAATGTTCAATGTTTCGCAAGATCAATCTCATGTACTTCGTGCAAAATACGCAATAAGGGGTTCAAGTAAGATGTAACGCTCCAATACCTGACCAGTCTGCACTATATAAAACTGCAGTAAAATAAAAATAAAAAGTGTTTTGAACTCTTCTGTCATTGGGCTGTATGTGGGCTACATCTGGGTGATATCTGTGCTACATTTGGGATCTTTGTTCTCTGGTGGCCATCTTGGGAGACTTATTTGTTATGAAGTTTCCTAATTTCCTCATTTACTGCAGTCTCAGTTTTTTACTTTGAAGCCATCAAGAAGGCATTCAGATGTGTCACACATTTTCCATAAATTCAGAATGTTAGCACTCTTGTTGTTCCTTAGATCACTGTAGTGAAGCTACTGCTCACCAGGAAGTTAACTGGAAGTCTACTGCTGGTATTGAAAGTGATTGTTTCAGTCTGCGTGTCAGAATTTTCATTCTGTAGCACTAACCATAAATCCTATGGCAAAAGGAACCCCTCATTTTGTTCCTTTTAAAATTAAATGTTTTAAGTGTTAGCAGTCTATTCTAATCCAGATGGCTTCAGGTGTGCCATAATTTTGTCATAGGGAAGACTGTTAGCTCTCTAGTTGTTCTTTAGAACACTCTGGGGAGCTGCAGTAGAACCCAAAGGCATCAACTGACAGGCTGCTCCTGTTGAAATATAACAGGAAGATATTTGAGATCTCACTTGAAACATGTCCTCATTTTTCTTTCTACAGCACTAACCATAATATCTATGACAAAATGAACCTCCTCCTTTTGTTCCGTTTTAAATGAGATGTTTTAAGAGTTCCAGTTTATTCCAATCAAGATGGCTTCAGTTGTGCCATACTTTTGTCATAAGTAAGACTATAAGCAGACTAGTTGTTCTTTAGGACACTCTGGGAAGCTGCAGTAGAACACAAAGGCATCAACTGACAGGCTGCTCCTGTTGAAATATAGCAGGAAGATACTTTAGATCCCACTTGAAACATGTCCGAATTTTTCTTTCTACAGCACTAACCATAATTTCTATGACAAAATGAACCCCATAATTTTGTTCCTTTTTAAATTAAATGTTTTAAGTGTTACCAGTTTATTCCAATCAAGATGGCTTCAGGGGTGCCATACTTTTGTCATAAGTAACACTGTTAGCACTCTAGTTGTTCTTTAGAACACTCTGGGAAGCTGCAGTAGAATACAAAGGCATCAACTGACAGGCTGCTCCTGTTAAAATATAACAGGAAGATATTTGAGATCTCACTTAAAATAGGTCCTAATTTTTCTTTCTACAGCAATAACCCTAATTTCTATGGCAAAATAAACCCCATCATTTTGTTTCTTTTTAAATTAAATGTTTTAAGTGTTACCAGTTTATTCCAATCAAGATGGCTTCAGGTGTGCCATACGTTTGTCATAAGTAAGGCTGTTAGCGCTCTAGTTGTTCTTTAGAACACTCTGGGAAGCTGCAGTAGAACACAAAGGAATCAACTGACAGGCTCTGCCCTTGTTGGATGTACATGATTTACTGAGAATGACAGACTTCATTCTCACATGACTGAAAAAGATAATGGGAATTTACAGAAAATATGATTTCACTTTAGCTTCAGTTTTCTCTCACACATGATTCATGATATCCCAGCAGAAGGTTTTTCACAGGGTAAAATCACCTTAGAACACACCACAATTCCTGAAATTAGTATGGTACCATCAACAAATTAATTCTAATGTAACTAAAGTCTGTTATCACCCTTTATAGTTCTCCTTTTGGTAACCCACAAATTCTTCGATTCACTACAATGCATTTCAATGGGGTACTAGCATGTATATTGGTCCCAAGATGGCTGCCAGCAATTTCAGGATGAAGTGCTGACAGCCAATCAGATCTCAGGGTGAGATGTGTCGATAGGCTCCGCCCGATATTGAAACTTTTTCTAATTTCTCATGAACTACTGAACGGATTTCCACCATTTAACAAAAAAAAGGGATCTTTCTGATCCAAGGGCTACCTTTTCGCAAAATTTGGTGTAATTCCATTCAGCAGTTCCGGCTGTAGCCGTGTCTAAAGTTTCCTATGGGAATTAAAATGGAGAAAACATGTTTTGGAATCCCTCCTTTTTTCTCGGCCCCTGCTTGCCGAATCACTCCAAAACTTTTAAGATAGGAGCTGACCGGAACGCCCCACGAGTTTTGAAACGTTCGCAAAGATTCATCAACCGGAGCCAAAGTTATTGGGAAAAGAATGTTACAATTCTCCTATAAATAATAGGTCCTAACTATAACTACCTACATACATATAAACCTACTGAAGGTCGCCAGTAGGCAGTTATCATTAGGTCCCTGTTTCCATAGGAGAAGTATTTTTTTACTTGCCTATATCCTTGGCATCGGTTGACCAATCTTCATGAAATTTTACCAAAAAAGTGCCCTGTTGATTCTTGTTGTGCATGGAAAGTTTTAGGGCGATCCATCCAGCGGTGGCCAAGAAATAGGGGGAGGTAAAAAATGTTAATTCCCATGGGAATTTTAGACACTACTACAGCTGAATCAACAAACGGAATAACACCAAATTTGACAAAAAAGAAGTGTTGTTACAGAAAGAGACCATTTTGTGAATTGGTGTAAATCTGTTCAGTAGTTTTAGAGTTATTAAAAGAAAAACACATTTAGATATATAGGGACGTGAAGGCTCCACGAACCTTCCAATCTCGTGCTGAGATCTGATTGGCTGCCAACACTTTAACTAGCAAGTGTTGTCAACCATCTTGGGACTCAGCTTTACCATGTCATGAGTGATGTAATAAACAGTGCATTGCAGGACATAGGTTATAGTTAGCTCAGGTAACAATAACTGCTGAATTTCACTAGTTTTGTACAACTGTGTCTGAGCCTGACTATATTGTCCCTGGACCTTTGATTTTTTCAGTGAATTCCTTAGGTTTTCTTTTTTCTATTTCCTAACTATAAAGTCCCTGTAACCTTTGTTTTTTCAGTGAATATATATAGATATAAATAGATATATATTCACTGGGAAAAATAAAGGTTAAAAGGTTAAACAGTTTGGTGAAAATGGCAGTTAAAATATACCATTTTAAACTAACAAAAAACAATGTCATCAGTTATACTTATCTCAATTAACCATAACTCATGCCCTCAGTTAACTATAATTCGCGCCCAACATGCACAGTCTTGTAATCAATGATGTATTTTCAGTTGTTGCACTCATGTTATCAATGATGTCATAGATCATGTCATGAGTGATGTAATATGTGGGGTAATTAGCAGTGCATGGCAATGGAGTGAGTGCTATGCCATGGATAAGCGGCAGGCAACCCCACACCAATCACAGGTATGTGCGGTGTGGCGTTTTCCACAGGACAGTCACCTCAATGCCATGCACGGCCTTCGTGCATATGCTGCATGCAGCTGACCTATGGCCAGGCCCTGCGCCCAAAACCTGTTGGTGCCCAAACCCCTTGCTGCGCACAAGCCATGCGTAGATAGCGGTAGGGCACAGTGTCTGGTGCCCAAATTCCAGTGGGTGCACATGGATGAATATACTGGGTGTCATTTGAAACAACGTACAACTACTGACTTTGTCAAAGAGCCAGAACACCAAAATATAAAAGGTGGGCCTATTGGCTTTATGATGCATTAAAATATCAACATATATAAAGCAGATGTAAATGTCCAATAATAATAATGAAGAAATGTATATTTAATTATATAACACTGTTCAATGTTTAGTAAACGATTGTCATTAAAAACATGTAATAAAGCTCCACAATACGACACCCCCCTCTTTAAGCCTAACAGGCTCAGGGGACCCCTTCCCCTTGGGCTATATCCGTTAGCATGGGAAGGCCCTTGGGACTACCATTCCTTGGGGCTGAACTTTTTTTTAAGGGAAGGAGGAGCAAAGCCCCCTTCTGAGCCTTTTAAACCCCAGGGACTCCATCCCCAGGGGCTGTAATTTATTCTTTTAAGGGGAAGGGAACACGCGGCCCCCTTCCTGCAGCATATACTGGCTTCGTGAACTCCATCCCAAGGAGCCTTAGCAGAATGCCCCAGTGCCCACCCAGGGCACCACAACACAGAATGTTGGCGTCTATGGGGGGAGCATCAGGGTCCTGCCGGCTCCCACTCTACGACACACCATTCTGTAAAACTCCACTCTAGTCTACAACATGACACATCGCTCCACTGTAGACATTTCACTCCATTCTACGACAATCCACTCCACTCTAGGACACACCACGCCGCTCCACTCTATAACACTTCTCTCCACTCTATGCTACGCCACTGCACCGTGCTCTACTCCATTCTACTCCACTCTACGACACTTAACTGTACGATACTAAACTCTAAAACTCTCTGCTTCACTGTACTGTACAACACTCCACTTAACCACAGTCCACTCAACCACACTCCACTCTACCATTTAAAACACTTTTTTATTAAAAGATTAAAATGATTGAATTTCAATGAAAAAAACAAAAGTTAAAGCTTAGTTATAGTTAGGAAAATGTTATTGATTCTTTCTATTCAAAACAAACTTGAACTACACAAACATTGGAATTTCTTAAATGATGCCTATACCTTAAATTACTAATTCATGAACCACCTTCAAATCTCTATAACTTTATATATTCTTTCTATATAAACCAAACTTAAACTACACAAACAAAAGAAATTCCATAGTTTTAGCTACACCTAACATTTATAATTCACGCACTACCTTCAAATTACTATAACTCACTCACCTCTGTACACAGTGTTGTCAACTCGCTAGCCACACTAGATAACTATGGGTAGTGCCTTTATGATGCACTGCTTCTCCCCTTTCATATTAAATCCCTTATACCATGTGAAATCATAGCATTCATAACAACAGTTATGACATCTCAAAGACATAATTTGCATGGCAGAGTGGCAAGCAGTAACTAACTGCATGATTTTGATGAAGCTTGGTGTGCCTGACAATCCTAACCAGAGATGCTTGGATTTTAGACTTAGGTTTGAATGTCAGTAAAAGCCTCAGCATTTCCAATATAAACCACTGCATGCTTCCCTTTTTCATTCCATAGCGAGGATGTTTCCTTCAGGAGAGCAGAGTTCCAAGCTTACACTTCTGGTCATGGAATTATGCATATTGATCAGACTAGCCTCCTGTGAAACATGACTATAGGTTGGCATAGTAATTTTGGGGTATACAGTACCTCTTGGTTAAAGAGTAATTTCCATCTTTCCCTGGAATGCGGCATGTATATTGACACTTACCTTAGCGCGTGTGTAGGTACCTCACTTGCTTCACGTGGCAGCTTTCCCCTTTGCCACTCAAACGTCTTACTGACCTAGTCCTGAAGAAAGCCCTATCACACGTTTTTAATGGGCTAAAACATATAGACCTCAACACATAGTCAACTAACTGTAATAACCTCCTGATAGGTGCACCATATATATTTTTAACCATATCCTGAGCCGCCAATAATAAAGTCTATAGGCAAGGATTCTCAGGGATATTTTTAATATAATTAATTCATGTCACATCACATATTTGCACCACACCAGCTCCGCTGTAACCAGGCGTCGTAGCGCAACTGGGGGGCACTCAGCCACCCGGTTGGGACCCCAATAATGAAGCATGACACCAACCAGGTTGGTGTGTGAGGGGTCTTTTAAGTACACCTAATGGGTCTATGTACTTACCACATCTAGTGATTGTAACACATACGCATAGTGGGTTCGTCCACATTGTTTAAGTCCTTATTGATAAAAAGAAGCATAAAAATGAAATAATTAAATCACTCATGGCACACTTTGTAGATGCAATACAAGGCACTAATAATATCAATTAAAATATGTAATATTTTCCAACAAAATGCAACAGGAGAATATGAATGAATTATGCATTAGTCCCCCACTTGTGGGCAACAATGGCTTTTCAGTGCTCTCCCCACAAGTATGTGCTGGAGGTGATAGGGTGTACTTAGGTGGAGGGAAGGGTAAGTCAAAGCATTATTGCCCTGCAAGAAAGTCCAATAAGGCTAATACTACACTTGCTTCCTATATATTGACCTGGATGATTGACAAATCGCTCTTTTCTACTCATCAGACACTGTTCTCTTTGCACTATGATAGTCACTTTCCTTCCTTTGCTAATGTGGAAAATAAGCCCAAATGACCAGTGGAAAAAATAAACAAACATGGTGGTTTACTTATAACTTGGTATTTTTTTCGAATTTCATTTTTTCCCATTTGTGGTAAAGGCTTGCATTTTCTGCACAGGAAGGAAAAGGATGTCCTGGCAGAGGACTCAGAGAAAAGTTTCTGATTATTGAGAGCTGAAGCTGCACTGCCGAATGGTAGAGAGGAGTCTTATACCCCTCTCAGACAGGGTTGGCGCTTTTATACTGGCATGACCGGTATTTTACTGTCTCAGTCAGTACAGAAATTAGAAAAATCACGTAAAGCTGGTATTTTGTTCACTCAGCAGTATATGTTAAACAATAAATGTTATTAGAAAATACTTTAAAATGTGTTCTACAGCTGCTCTAATGACCCCTAACTGCTATTTAAAGTAAACAAAGACAGAAGGGCATGTTGAATATGAATACAGACGATTTGATACAAAGGTCTACTTAAAAATCAGTTCACAGTCTTTGCAGAATCTTAAAACGCGTACAGATGCCCAGTATTTTTATCTGGCAAAGGTGACAACCCTACTTTCAGACCATCATCCAGAAAGAGCAAGGAGGCAGAGAGAGGTGAGGTAGCAGAGAATGACAAAGGAGAAGGGTGATGGTGGTCGCATGATGCTATATTTATGGACTTGTAATGGTAGCTACAGCAGACAAAGGGGACATTCTGATTGGATGTAGCTCCCAACATTCCATAATGGCTGTTAATGTGGGCAATAGCCTATGCATTCTGCAGAGCTGATTTTGACATAGAAAAGGGGGACATCTTTTGTTTCTGCCAAAGTGTAGCTAATCCTTAATCCTTATTTATTCATCAAGCACAAGGAGGGCATTTTTGGTCAGATCCTGTTGTAATAGGTAAGAAACGGCCAGTGGTCACACTGAATGGAAATAGGACTTTAGAGGACAAATGTTGCACAGTTGGCATATTTTGTTGCGGGATTTTGGGGTGGAGGTACTTTGCATGAGACACCGTAATCAAGTAGGTTACTACAAATTTCTTCTTTGTACTTGGAAAATGTCATTCTAGTTGAAAGTGCTGCAAGCATAAACATGAAAATAAAATAAAAGAGAGCACTTGACAGTGGGTAGCTACCTGTTATTTTACTTTCAGTTTGCGACCAATGGTATGAAGCCAAGAGAGCTGCAGCACTGTAATGCCCCAGTACCTGCAGTAGCATTGTGATATCACTAGCAACCGATAATAGATCAATACAAGTGACCAGTTTCTCTAAATAGTTCATTATCCCATTGCAAGTATATCAATTAGGTAAACTGAAACATAAAATATCATATGCTTAGCTTGCCCTTTGGTATCTCTGCCACTACCCTGCCTTTACTGTAGTTGGCCCCAGGGACCATAAAACCGTGGTCAGAATAATGTTATGTCATCGGGCGTGGGAGGTCCAAAGATGCGTGATGTTACTTCAGTTACCACAGGATTGATACCTATTAATCTGCATTAATTATATGCATAATAAATGATTTAAAGATGTTTAACATTTCTGTTCCAAGTCCTTGCAAAATATGAATTCCAATTGAACCATTCCTCTGACAAAAAGTGGAGAAGTGTGGCTCACTGGTTAGAGCAGGCAGACCCTGAAGCAGAGGTCAGACCCGGGACCAGGGTTCAATTCCCGACGCGGCAGGGTCTTGAGCTCAAATGTCCATGGACTCGATAATTCTCGCTTCGGTGCCTGACCTAATCATGGGTTCACACTCTGCAACTCTGGGCATTAAGCTTGCTTAATCTCCACAACGGCCCCCCTGCGGCGGGATGCCTGGCTTTCACCTTGGGGATGCCCTTTAGGGGCTATCTCACAGGGAAAAGCCAGGACGGGTTCCCAAGGCAAGCGCGGAGATACCCCTTCGGGGGTCGATTCAGGCGCTATATAAGAAACATAATAATAATAATAAAAAAAGCCAAGGTTTAAATGACATTATAGTTAGGTGAATATGTCAGTGGCAACATTAAGGTTTCGAACTAGAAAAATCACCGAAATTCACCAGTTACTGATAGCAGAGCCAACTGTAACTTGTCCCCCCGCCATGCACTGCTTATGACCTCACATATTATACATATTACATATTCTATGGCATCATTTTGACATCACTGATGACATCCCTAATGACATCACTGATGGCATCACCATTGACACCATCCAAAAAGTGTGTCCCGTGAGATTTTCTCACTAGTTCACAGTCTTGCCACCTCTGATCGTGCCTGCCTCTCCCCTGCTCCATCCCAGTCTCTCTGTCTCTTACTGAATGATTATTTCATCAATAAGATCATTAACATCAAGGCCAACATCCCCACCGTGTCTCAACCTGATCTTTCGGGCTACCCTCCTCTGTTCCCTTCCGTTCTGGACCCTTTTCAACCCATCTCATCTGAGCTCTTCCTTGACCTGCTTGTCAAGGTCAAGTCTGGCTCTCCTGCGGACTGTGCTCCCGCACGGATTCTCAGAACTCTCTACACTAGCTGCCCAGTCCCCCCCTCACTTTCCTCAACACTTCTCTGGCTTTGGGTTGTGTTCCTTGCCCTTTTAAATCTGCTATAGTTTTCCCTATTTTGAAAAAAGCTGGTCTTGACCCTTCTCTCCCATCTAATTTCAGGCCGATCTCCCTACTCCCCTATTTAGGGAAGATTTTCGAAAGCCACGTAACATCCTGCCTCTCCACCTACATCGAGGAGAATCATCTCCTGGCCTCCCACCAGGCGGGCTTTCGTCCCGGCCACTCCACTGAGGGTGTGGTCCTCGCGGTCCTGGATGAACTCAAGGGGAAAGCCGACAGCAACCTCCCCCAAGCCTTGGTCCTTTTGGATCTGTCCGCTGCGTTTGACACGGTCGATCATGCCATTCTTCTCGACCGTGTCAGCGCAGCGGGCATCCAAGGCACTGCCTTTTCCTGGATCGCGTCCTTCCTTCAAGGTAGATCGCAGGCAGTTCACCTCTCTGGTTTTTCTGCTCCCCCTCGCCCTGTCACCTGTGGGGTCCCCCAAGGCTCTTCCCTTTCCCCACTTCTCTTTAACCTTTATATCCGCCCCTTATCTCTTCTCTTCTCGAGCTGGGGGTCTCTGTGTACAACTACGCAGATGACCTCCAGCTCGTCTTTGATCTTTCATCCCCAGCTGACTCTCTCCCCAAGTTTTGTGCCACCCTTGTTTTTATCTCCCAGTGGATGAGCTTCAATCATTTGAAGCTCAATCCGGACAAGACAGAGCTCGTCCTTACTGGAGGTTCTTCTAACCCTTGGTCCCCAGCTCACTGGCCCCTTTCTTTCAGTCCTCCCCCCTCCCCAGTTTCCTCTGTTCGGACTTTGGGCATCAAGATCAGCAATGATCTGACCATGCATGCCCAAATCAGCTCCGTTGTGTCTTCTTGTTTTTCCTCCCTTCGTTTAATCGGCAAGATTTCCCGTTTTTTTTCTGTTGACGCTCTCAAGACCATCATTACGGCCCTCATCACCTCCCGCTTGGATTACAGGAATGGCTTGTACGTAGGCATCCCTGCCTACGAAACTCGCCGCCTCCAGGCTATCCAAAACCAGGCGGCTCGCCTTATCCTTCGCCTTCCCAAATCCTCTCACATCACTCCCGCCTTCAAGTCCCTCCACTGGCTCCCGGTCCATCTTAGATCTTACTTTAAACTAGCCTGCTTGGCCTTTCGGGCGTACGCTCGCTCTGTCCCGCACTTCATCAACTTCACCTCTCACGTCCCAAGCCGCACCCTCCGCTCTTCATCACTTTCTCTCCTTCACGTCCCTCGCTTCCGTAAATCACGTACTGGGGGTACTCGATTCTCTGTGCTGGCCCCCCAGTTCTGGAACAGCCTCCCTCTCTCTATCCGCTCTATTCCTATTTTTTCCCACTTTCGTAAAGCCCTTAAAACTTTTCTTTTTCTTCAGGCATTTCCTGGCTAAACTTCTTGGGTCCCCCTGTAGTTACTGATGTGTTTCCCAGCGCCAGGAAGCCGCTTGGCTGCAGAGCGCTCTATTAAGTTTCTTTTTCATTTCATTTTCATTCATTTTATAGTTTACATAGTTGCGGGTAACAAACATATTAATTTTTCGCTTAATTTTGTACAGCCTGTGTCCAGCAAATGGGTGGAAGAGTTTACAAAACACGTGCTACTAATGCATCATATGTGTGTGGAGATACACTTAATGATCCTTTGAATTCAAGAGTAAATCTGTGTGGAGGTGACAGTTGACAACGTGTGTTCAGTATGTTCCACACACGTTTTTTGGCTCTACAGAAATGATTTTCAATAGCACAAAGAGTTTACGTACTACATATTAGTAATTATTAGCAGGCTTGAGATATTAGACAGACATAAAGTGTACAGTTTCTTATTAATTACTTTTTAATAGTCTGTGGTGTATTTCTCATGAGAGTTTCACTGTCTGAAAAGGGGAACAACCTTTATAACGCAACTTTTAGCACGCAGTGCTATTACAACGCAGACTTTAAAACGAAAACCATTACAACTCATTACACTGGGGGGCGCTCTAGGATAGGGAATAGTTTTAATTTACTATCCAACACCTTCTCTAGTGTCCACAGGGACTGGTGTTGGAATAGTAAATTAACATATTCACTATCCAGCACCCCCCAGTGTAATGCGTTGTAATGGAATGCGTTTTAAAACTTGCGTTGTAACAGCATGCGTGGTAAAAGCATGCGTTGTAACAATGTACATCCGTCTGAAAAGAGTGGGGGTCAGAGTAAACTCTCTCCATAGAGTAAACACTGTTTCCAGTATACCCACTTTTCATGTGACTGTGAGGGATTTGATACAGGTAAAATCTCCTGCTGGCGCAAGTGCTCTGATTGTCTGCCAGCAACATTAGAAAAATGTTACTTGCAGCCATTACAGGACAGGGGGACTTAGTCCCCTGTCCTGAATTAAAAAAACAAAAAATGATATTAAGGAGAAGGGTAGGGATACCCTACCGACTGTACACTATGTGGGGGACACAAGAGGGACCTCACTTGGGCCCAAAATGTAAAAAATATCAAGGCTCGTGTTGGGGGACCTCTTCGGGTGGGGGTCTCCCAGATCTCCTAGGTCTTAGTCTATGTATTTAGCCACATGGAGTGGGGTCACCATAGATTTAGGCCCTAAGGGATGGGGTCCCAGGGGCTCAAGATGGCTCAGGGAGGGGGGCTGTTCACTTCCTCCCCTATTTCATTTCATTTGGCCCATGGGGATGGGGTTCGCAGGACCTTTTAAGGCTTGGGAAGGGGGGCCACGCTGCCAGCCCTCCCCGTTTTATTGGAACTGGCCCTGGGGCATGGGGTTGCTGAGGCCAATTAAGGCTCAGGGAAGGGGGCTTGCATGACCCCTCCCCTTTATATGTATATATGTTTTGGCCTCAGGGTATCGGGTCCCTGGGCTCGAAGGCCAACCCTAGTCCATGCACGACAAAAGTTATGCGCTTCTTGGGGTTGGAGTCTGCTGGGGCTTTGGCCTCAGGGCCTCACAGGAGGTAAAGCTCTGTGGCCAACCCTAGCTGCACATGGCCAAAGGCTGTGCACAGCACGATATTAGCAGCCGGTGGGGTTTTGGCCATACGGTCTGGCAGTAGGTCAAGCCCTGTGGCCAACCCTAGCTATGCGCAGTGGTGGGTTGGCTTTACGTATGGTAAAAAAATGTACTTTACATTAAAAAAAACATAGAAAATCACTGGAAAAAACAAAGGTAATGTAACATTATAGCTAGATGTGATAAAAAGATCTGCTTTTGTTTAAATTAACCTTCGAAATTCACTGAAAAAATCAAAGGTTAGATTGACTTTATAGTTAGATAAATATGTCAGTGACAACATTAACGTTTTGAACAAAAAACACAGAAATTCACCAGTTATAGTTAGCAGAGTTAACTAAAACTTGCTCCCCCACCATGCACTGCTTATGACTTCACATATTACATCACTCATGTCATACCTGGTAGGCACTGCCTGGTTTCCTTATAGGGTAGTCCAACCCTGCATGTAAATTCATTGCGAAGAGCCTGTAAACCTTTACTGTTTGGTTGGTTGATGATCCCACCCCTAGAAACGTAAGTTCAATGAAAGTTTAAGAGTAGTAATGGTTTTTGGATCTAGTGTGATTGTTTCCACAACATTAAGGAACCCTGTGTGAAATTTCTCAAAACAGAGGCTAAGTTTGCACTGAAAATAACTTTTTATGCCATATTTTACAAACATTTATGTCTGGTGGAAATGCTTTTGTCTTCTCTGTGTCTAGTCTTTGTTTATGAGAGATCATTCTAATGATAAAAAACAGTATTCAATGATACCAGGTGAAACTGATATTGTCTTTCATAAACTCCCAAAAATATCTGGGTCCGAATTAGGTAAAGTGCCACAGAGGAACAACAAGCATGCACGCTGCTTTCTTGGCTCCAGTAGTACTTTGGTATTACAAAGGGGCCACAGATGCGTGCGTGGTTCCTTCTGTATTGCAGAGTGTGGTGGTGCATGTGTAGTGCTAGATTGATATTAAAGGTGTGTCATAGGAGTAAGACCCCCAGGCAAATAAGGGAAACACTTTGCCTTGGTACCTGCGCTTAATATGAGTGTGGGGTCAAAGGTAAAGAGGCCGTTAAGAAGTGCACTGACTGACTCTGTGCTACAAAGAGGGCACATACATTCAGTGTGACCCCCAGTAGGTGCACCTCTAGAAAGGGAAAGGGCCCAATGGACCCCTCCCTGTGTACCCCAGTAGGCAAATGCTGGCACACACCAGATGAAGGATTATTGTCTCACTTCAAGTGCAATAAGGTTGCCGCCTGTACTGTGAAAGGCATAGTGGCAGCTTCAATCAGCCAGTCTATCTTACACTAATGTGTTGTCCCCAGGGCAGCATGAGTTCACAGCCGTCCTTAGGGCAGCACATTATCAGAAATAGGGCACACTTTCACACAGTGTGCCCTTACTGTAATATGGCCCCTCATCTGCTTAGTCATCAGTCTACTCACTCAACAAACTCCAGGATTTTTTCATTCTGCAAAAATATGTATGGTCCTTGATTTTTTCATTCTGCAAAAAAAGTGTATGTGTTTGGTGTTGAATGCCATATGCCTTATGCCATGACCTCAACTTCCTTCTAGAAACATCTTCACTTTGGGGGTACAAATGATAGGACGTGTGGAGTGTGTGAACAATGATTTCTCTTATACATAAAGGCTCGATTATATTGTGAAGTACAGAAAGCACTCCCCATTGGTTCTCTAGCTCGAGTGTTTACTCATTTAATTTTTCCTATATATCCCAGGGAGGAAGTATCTCTTTTATCCCTTATTTCCAATAATCAAATTTGCCAGCGTGAGACTACGGCCCCCCTTAGGATGGTGGGCGGACATTGTCTGCCCGCCATCCCATCGCGGAAAGGGACCGCCCGCCATAGGGGTGTTCCCGTGGGGAAAATTAGGATGCGCCCGCCACAGTGGCAGGCGCATCCTGTATTTTTAACATTGCGGTGGACGGTGCTGAATGCACCGCCCGCCGTAATGTGAAAAATACATGTTGTGCATTTCGAAGCACAACATGACAGGCACCGCGCGGTCCTTGGGGGCCCTCAACGGTCCCCCAAAGTAGACTCCGCATGCCTTTCCATGGCAGCATTGCCGCCACGGAAAGGCATTGGTAAATGTCCATCCAAATATGGCTGGTGGTGTCTGATAGACACAGCCACCATATAAAACCTGACCGGGGCGGAAAAGCTGCGGACGGTCTTTCCAACCGTCGCGGACCCCCAGCCATGCTAATATGGCGGGGGATCATTCCGCACGGATGGCGGGAGCGAACCGCCCGCCATCCTAATCCGCCCCTTAGAGTCTTAGAGCCAGTTGTACTAACCCGTTTTCTTGTCACAAACCCTGCCATTTGGTAAAAAGCAGGGTTTTCAACACGAATATGTAATTTTTGAATATACTAAACCAATTTAGCGATTCTGTAACATGTTACCATGAGGAATCGCTATTTGGAAGGGGAGTGCATAGTGCCTCCCTGCCAAATGGCAATACTTTATGGTATGTGTTAATATTTTGAAACCAAAACCCAGCCATAAAACATTAACATTTTACTGACACTTCAAAACAGGTAGTAACCTATTCGCAAATGGAACGAGCTCCCCAAGAGACCCTTTCCCTTTTGTGAATCGTCAGAATTTTTTTTTTTTAGGGATGGGCAGTGGTCCATTAGATCACCGCCTACTCTTAAAAAAAAAGTTTACAAACTTTTTGTTTAAACACATTTCATTTGTCTTTATGGCATAATAGGCTGCATTTAAAAAATATGTTTTACTTCAAAGCAATCACAAACATGATGGTCTGCTGACCCCAGCAGGCCACCACCCCTATGATCGCAATGCATCGTAGTGGGTCGCATTTTGCAACTTATCTCATTAATATTCAAGAGGTAGGTCGAATTTGGACCAAAAGTCTTAGTACATAAGTCAGTTCGCAAAATATCATAGGATTTGCAAAACGTTGGTGTGGAAGTTGCAACAACTTTTTGTGAATACTTAGTATATCTGGCCCTTAGAGTATCTTTTGTTTGACTTGAACTATCAACTCTTGAGTTTTTGGACATTTTTATACATGAAGAATTTGATCTATAAATATTTTAACCTCATTGTGCTTCTGTTGTGTGCTTCCCATAAGATAATTGTATCTTCCATGATCAAATCCCTGAATAATTATGGTCAGAGTGGCATAGTAGTTTAAATAATCCATTCTTAAAAATTATGGAGGTTCTTGGACTATACCAGAATAGAAAATGTGGTTTTATGAATGAAGTCATAAGATGTTTCTCCATTTCATAACATGACCCAAGAATGCATTTTACTGACTGAAAAAACTCTCATTTAAACTGTACAGTTCCTTTTTTGACTGGGCCGATCTCATGACATGTAGATATTTCACTTTTGTTAAAGCTAAGCCTGTTAGCCCTATTTGTGCATTATGTTGTAAGGTCCTTTTGCCTCCTTCAGTGTTAGAAGTGATGAGATCTTACACCCCTAATCAACTGCATCTCCACTACTTTACCCCATTGAAAGAGTCTAGGATGTCATTTGTAGAGCTTAAACCATCCCTTAAGCTTGCTTATGTAACTCTTCTGAAAGATAGCTCATTGAGGGTATTTTCTGCTGATCGTTTTGCATCGTGGTCGTATGAAACATTGACTCCTTTCGCATCATCTGCACTAGTTGGTCCTGACCCATCATGCATCTATAACTCCCCACATGCTTGTGAATGCGTCAAACTTTGCTAATAAACCATTTATTTTGGGATTGGTATCCAGGGTCGCGTATTTGCCGCTACCCTTCTCCCAGATGAATGTTCACACAAAAGTTTGGAAAAAAGACTATGACATTGTGTTACAATCAAGCCCCTAACTTCCACCAGATATCCAGGGCATTAACCATATCACAAAGTCTTATAAAGAGTTAAGTAGTCTGTGCCACTGGAAGACCCAGAACCCAAACGAATCTAATTACCACTTTTAAAAAAGAGGTTTCCATTTCCAAGGAAATCTTTAGGAAACCTGAAACTGGATCAATATTGAAACCCAGACATTGCCTGCTCAATCATCCTTGTCATTTGGTTTCCAGCCAGCTCAATTTCCAGCTCTCTAATCCTCCATGGATTTCGTGATCCTACCAAGGGTCACACCTCAGAGGTCATTCTAAGGTCATGGCGCCCGAGTGCCCCATCTCTGATCACGCTGATGCATTCATTTTCTTTCCTAGACCTTCTTTTTCAGACAACAGATTTATGATTTGGATATTTGTTTAACTGGGGGTTAGCTACAATCTTATTACCATATTAAAACATGGTGTTATCTGGCGATGCTTCTGTTAGCTTTCAAAGTCTAACTTTAAAGTGTCTCTTCAAAAACAAGATTACTTTTTGATTTAAATCACCATGCTAAGTGTTAATTGGTTCAAGTTTTGAGTGATCGAGTGTATGTGTAATGGTAAGGAAATTGTGGCTGAAGCATTTCCAAATTAGCTCATTTGCCCACAATTTTCTTTTATAAGTGAAGAACAGCTAACCCCCTGTACTTAAGTCTAAAATGAGCGCAATGAAGAATTAGTACCTGATATATCAGAAGTTACGGTCGTTTTTAGGTTTTTACACATGTAAAAATAGTAAAATCATCATAAAACATGGGCTCCACTAAAAACAAAAAAAGCGGAAAGAAGGAAAGAAAAACGTAATCTCGCCTCTTCTTTAGCAACTATGGGGCATATTACCAAGCAATAGCGATAATTATCGCTATTGCTTGGTTAGAGACAAATATTTACCGCTGAGCTGCGGCGATTTTTACCGCAAATAAACCTTGGTATTACCAAGGTTTAACGCAAATGCGATAAAAATCGCCGCAAAGCATGAATATCGCTGAAAAGTCAGCTATATTCATGCATTACCGAGCTAATGCTCTTAGCCATGTTATCCACCTCCCATTGGACAACATGGCTAAGAACTGCTCAGGGCAGGTGTTAGCTTTTGGAGATATTCGCGCTTAGCGCAAATTTCTCCAAAAGTTGGTAATAGGAGATAGCGATGTTAGCGACTGTTTCCAGTCGCTAACATCTTGGCACGCCCACTTTGCATGTCATTAGCGATAAATAGCGTGGAGAAGTGTGGCTCAGGGGTTAGAGGCGGCAGACCCGGAAGCTGAGATCGGCCCTGGACCAGGGTTCAATTCCCCGCCTCGGCGGATCTTGGGCTAAAAATTCCACGGTCTCGATAATTCTCGCTCCGGTGCCTTCTCGACTCACGGGTTCACGCTCGGCGACTCTGGGCAATAGCTTGCTTAATCTCCACAACGGCCCCTCGCGGCGGGATGCCTGGCTTTCACCTTGTGGATGCCCTGCCGGGGCCTCTCACAGGGGAATACCAGGACGGGTTCCCTAGGCAAGCGCCAGGATGCCCTTTGTGGTGACAGGTCGCGCTATATAAGTATACCTACATTTACATTTACATTTACAAATATCACTGACATGCAAAGTGGGGCCCAAGATGGTCGCTATCTCCTACTAGCTGTCGCTAACTGGTGTTAGCAACAGTTAGGTAATAGGGAGATAATTTTATCCCCGCTTTCTTGGCTTTTAAAGCCAAAAAAGCGGAGATAAACCCCCTTGATAATATGCCCCTATATATTTTATGGAGATTTATACATGGTATACTCGAAAATGTTAGCATTATAATGGAAATGTATAGTCATTTTATAATTACTATGAATTACATAATATATAAGCGAGTAGGTGTACGTATCTGCACATGTACGATGAATACAGGGCACTATACAAATATAACAATGTCTTTATCTGACAATGTAGGTATGATTTTCTGAAATGGTGGAAAATGACATGATCATGCTACTTAAAAAATATGTGTATATGTAGTATGAAATGTCTAGGGTCTCATTTCAGATGTAATTGCCCATTGTTCTCTATTTATGTTTAGAGCATATTTGTAAATGAATGGCCAAGGCACTTGCCCTCCCCATGTGTTTCCATTTAGCCCAAGTACCACATTTTTAAGGAAGTGCTATTTTTCTCTATTTTTGCAATGGTCAGTGCTCCATTGCAACAGAAAACAATCAATTTTTGAGTTTAATTTACATAAGTAGAAACTAAACATAGTTTTTTGCTGTATTGTATTATATTGTATTGCAGCATTTATATAGCGCATATTATCCATATCCTTGGCAAAAAAACACACTGAACATGCAAAATAAATAGAGCAAAAAATGCATGTAGACACAGTTATTTTGAAGAGAGCGAATGTCATAATTATTTTTGTTAGACCTGTCAGCCTTATGATAGTCTTACCCTAAAACGTGTTGCCTTACTCCACCAGCTGAATACATTTTTGTTAGTCAAAGGAATCTGCACATGTCACCACTGCTAGTTAGTGCTAAAATGCTTGTGCTCTCCCTTTTTATCATTGTGAATTTGGCTTACACCCAACTGTATATCCCTAGTAGAGCGGTACTACCTGTACCCAGGGTCAGTAAATTGAATGGTACTAGTGGTTCTGCAACACTGATGGTGCTACTCACTTGAGTAGCCCTTTGAACATGTCTCTGACCTGCCATTGCAGCCTGTGTGTGCAGGTTTAACTGCCAATTCGACCTGACAAAAGACACCTTTTGCCAGGCCTAAACCTTTCTCTTTAATACATATATCATTCCTATTGTAGGCATAAACAGCCCAAAGGACATGGTGCAGTGTATTTAAAAAGTTGGAGATGTGTGTTTAACTTTTACATATCCTGGTTGTGAAAATCATTACATTCGTTTTTCACCACTGCAAGGCCGACCCCTCCCATAGAATAACATTAGGTTGCTTTTTAATATTTACTAACTTTCATTTGGAAACAGGTAGAAAAGTCTAGTTTGGTCTCTTAAGAATTGGAATGTAAAACCGTCTTTAATGGGAAAGTTGGTTTTTAAGTCACAATTCGGAAAATGCCACTAGTAGAAAGTTGCATTTTTTGTCCCAACCATTTGGTGCCTGCCAACCATTTGGTGCCTGCAGCCTGTATCCTGGGTCACATGATTAAGTGTACCTAGAAACTGGTCTTTGTGTATTACTCTCAGACAGTGAGACAAAGTAGGAATAGTTGTTGTCAAGATGTACCATCTCTGTCAGGATGAGGGGAGGAGCTGAAACCTACCACACTTGCACATCCCAAAGACTGCCTCAACACACTCGCAAAGGGTTTCACACTAGTCTTTTGTACCCTCTAACAAACTCGGGCAATGAGGAAGGAAATTCCATACACCTCTGTAGGGGAGGACTCTAGAAGCTTCTCCCATTTCAAAGTGGGCACCAGGTATAATTAGTGTCCTCAGACACAACTCTTTCAGCACACTTCTGGGTCTATAGAAGACTCAGAAGAAGGACTTATGTGCTGCTCTGCTGCAAGAAGGACTGCTCTGCTGTCCTGCAATTCTGCTGCCCTGCTGCCTGAGTGAGAAGGACTGGACTTGCATCTTGAACCCAGAAACACCAGAGTGTCTCCAGGGACTGGTTAGCTGGCTCCAGATCAGAGCCTCAGGGACAGAAAAGGCTCTAACCATCTTGCCCCGCTGCCCCTTGACTCTGCCTGCTGTAAGTCCTAACCCACCAAAGTGGTGCCCCTCCAGTCCTGGACACTTGGAAGTGGGGCTAGAGGTGCTCTGCCAGCCCAACTTCCTCAACTCAGCTCAACCAGAACCGACACAGAGCAACGCAAACTAAATGCAGCTGTTTGCAGCCCCTCATTGGAACTAAAACAGCTCGACCCAAGCGATTCTCTTAACAGATAAATGCTTTTTTCCTGTATCTTGCAGAAACACATTTGGAAAAAAATATGTATTAAAGGTATTCTCTTTCTTTTTAACATTTTCAATACCATTTTAACATTATGCTACCTGTGTCCGTGCGCAAAAGAATAAAGCTCCATGACACACAACAAGAAATTTTGGTCCCTGCGTCCATGTGCAGAGCAGGGACACTGAGAATTCATGCTGGGCGACTGCTTTTGATCGCAGACATTTCCCCTTCATAGTGGAGGAAATGAAGCTATAACCAGGCCCTAGCATGTGTGCCAGGTTATCGTTTTTTTCAGTGCACCAGGAGGTTGTCTGCAGTACTGAGAACTTACGAGCTGAGATCTTGTTACTATAAAAACCCCTCTCAAACAGGAATGGTTACTAACATAGACGGAACTCCACTAATCTGTACCAGGTAAGGTGAGCCAGACGGCTTGTGAAAAGACGGTATATATAGAAGTGGTCCCTGACCAAACACGAAAAGTTTTAAAAGGTCACAGTGTTTAAATTAAATTAATCCAAAAGAAAAATCAGAGTGCAGGGTGTTTTTATTTTCACTGCACCGTTACAGTCAATCAATGATCCAAAAATTAATGGAAAATATTATACACAGTATATACAAGTTCAATGCGCCCACAAGGAAAAGGGAAAGAGTGCAAGGGAAGGGGTACACATTTCATGATAGTTATGCATCACTAATCAAAATTTCTCATGTGCATGAATCTACAGATCACCATCACAAAAAATCATAGATCCCCATATGAGGGGTCAAACAGTGTACAAACATCAAAGAACGTTTCAAAATAGAAGCTCCTAATCAGCTGTATACATCAGGCTATCCTTAGGAGTTCAGGGTTGTAGAAGAAAGTCTACGTTTCGACCCAGAAAATGTAGGACAGTAGATCCTTACTATGCGGGTCTTCGTCAGGACGTGAAGGGAGGGAGGAAGGTGGGGTGGGGCTGTTTCCTAGACAAAATAGAAGTGAAACACGAATTTTAAAACTGGTCTCAGAAAGAGTCCCAAGATGCTGTATAACGGAAGGAACCGTTATGTTCAAGAGACTGAATAAATTAAATTTAAATTAAACTGACTAAAAAAGGGAGGTTATACTGAGGATAGACCCATAGGTTACATGAAATTACCTGTTGAGAGATCAAAAGGCGGCCTGAAAAAACGTGGTCCTTGTCATAGCTGTAACATAATTGTAGCGGTTGTTGTCCATATCTAGAGGACCATGAAAAAATGATAAGGGCGCCAATCAATTATTGTGATCGCCACAAAGTTTAACATCACTTATGAATGATTACTTGTTTGAGAGCCTACCTCTGCATTAAGGCATAGTTGGATCATGGGAATCAATCGTTTTAATCATATGTTATCTCCTCCGTTATTGCGGGGTAACGTTATTTGATCCTAGAAGTCAGGTAATCACTTTGGCTTATCTGGAAATACAAACGGTAAAAAAAACGTAAAAAACGAGTCAAGGATTTCACGCGCTAGCGGCTAAATCAAAAGCGGTGAAAAGAACACGAAAAACCGCCCACAGGTACCGCCTATTAGACACTCACCCTGAAAGAGTTGGATGGGTTGAGGAGCGTGCTAGTCAGCGTCCTACTCCGGCAAACTAGAACCAGGAAGTACTGCCCTGGTAACAAGAGGCATTTGCGGAGCTCCGTGAGGAAAGACTCGCGTTGCTATGGATACACGGAACGCGGTGGAAAAAAGACTTCCGTGTTAGTGATAGGCACTACAGCTAGATGAAGTCTGAGCAATTATTATATTCAAGGGGAAAATTGTTAATTGTGACCAGCATTACCTTTATATATTAAATATTAAAGGACATGGTGCAATAGTGTTAGAGGATACAATTGAGACATCGTGGGTAGCGCGGACCTACCGAACTGCAAGGCGGTCAAGGCGCACATAAAGTCCCGGGGTACCTATCAAGACAGCCCGACTATTACGGGGCTAGTACATTGTCCATCATTCAGAATGAAAAAAAGGTTCATCATTTGAAACAAGCGCGGACCTACCAAACATGGTGGTCTAAAGCGCAATACGATTGCAGAATATATCATTGAAAATGCCTCTATGAATGATGTTTATCACTACTGCATATGGAAAAAGAGCATTCGGTTAGTCTTTAAATAAAATCATAATAAATCACACGAAATCACAAAAGAACCAAGTATTGTGGTCCTGTGCAAGGTACATCAGCAAAAGTTAGTTGACATGTAAAACGGTCTGAATAGAATAACACACTGATTGCAGAGTCTGCGTGAACCTACCACAAGGTGGTTAAACGCACAATCAATTTAGAGGTTGGCCATTTGGGCAAAACTACTCTCAGACTCATTCAGCCCCCTACGGACAGAATCAAAGAAACGGATCCATTTAATCTCCCTGACGTTGAGGATGGGTTCTATACTGCCACCCCTTGGGCCTAATCTAACCTGTTCCAGAATGGTCCACTTAAGGCTTTCCGGGGGGTGATTGAGGTCATTGCAATGATCTACTAAAGGAGCTCCTTCGACCTTACACCTTATGCGACTGCAGTGTTGCAGAAAGCGTGCTTTGGCTCGTTGTTGTGTCTGTCCTATATATATCAAATCACACGGGCATATTATGCAGTATATCACGTTGGTGGAGTTACAGTTTGTGTGTGATTTTAAAGGGACCTGTTGTTGTCCGTGGGAAAAGACTTTGGTTTGAAGTGTTGCTGGACAAGCTTTGCATGAGCCACAGCGGTAGTGTCCCACAATGGGAGGTAAGTTCCACATGGATGTTATGGATGGTTCCTTCGGGGTCGTCAGGAATGAACACACCACATGGTCGCGAATATTCTTGGCCTTTTTGAAAGCGTGAAGGGGTAAATGACTACAGTTGACATCCTCTGAGACCAAGTTCCAATATTTATTGATGGTTTTCTTTATTGCATTACTTTTTGTTGAAAAAGTGGTTACGCAAATGAGACGTTGTTCATTATTGCTCTGTTGTGACTCAGATTGTAATAGGACTTCCCTTGGATTGAACCATGCTCTCTTTTTGGCTTTCTTCACCAGACGCCTCGGGTATCCACGTTCAAGTAAACGATCCATCAATATAGTGGATTGCTCCATGTAGTCCTCTTTTTTGCTGCAATTACGGCGAATCCGTAAGAATTGGCCGAAGGGCAAATTGTCTCGGAGTCCCCTAGGGTGATGGCTAGAGTAAAGAAGTAAGGAATTTCTCTCCGCAGGTTTCCTGAAAAGAGTGGTTTGTAGGGTCTCATTTTCCACAAAAATTGTAAGATCCAGAAAGTCAATGGATTTTTTGTCAAATTGGATAGTGAATTGTATGTCTGGAGATCTACCATTGAGCCAGTCAAAAAAGTTGTTGATTCCCACCTCAGTTCCTGCCCAGATACAGATGATGTCGTCAATGTATCTCATCCACATGTTTATTTGGGGTCTAAAAGGATTAACATCATTAAGTATGAACATATCTTCATACATGGACATGAAGATTATAGCCAAGTCCGGGGCAAAGGCCGCCCCCATCGCAACCCCCTTGGTTTGGAGGTAAAAACAATTGCGGAAAATGAAAAAATTCTTCATCATGGCTGTTTTGAGTAATGAAATGATAAAGGATGTAGGTACTTGGGTAGGTGCCTCCCGTTTATCAAGTGCAATCGGCATCGCCATCAAAGCCTCCTCCTGGGGTATGCTGGTATAAAGTGACACAATGTCACAAGTTACCAGAAGTTCCTGATGTGAGTTATATGGGCGTCCGTCGATCAAGTTAATGACATGTGTGGTATCCCGCAGGTAAGTTGTGGTTGCTTCTGCTATGGGTTTTAGAAAAAAATCTACGTACCTACATAGGGGTTCCAAAAGTGAGCCGCACCCAGATACTATAGGTCGTCCTGGCGGCTGGTGAAGATCTTTATGCACTTTGGGTAAAGTGTAGATGGTAGGTAGACGCGGGTTCTTTTGGTTCAGGTACTGGAATTCGTGTTCTGATAGAAAGCCCTGTTGCAGGCCATCCTGTGTGATCCTCAAGATCTCAGCCTTAAGTTCATTAGATGGATCCCCATCCAATTGTTTATAGCTGATCCCATCGTTCAACTGCCTCATGATCTCCCTGGTGCAGTTGTCCAAGTCCTGTACAACGATTGCACCACCCTTATTGTGAAAAAAGGCACTATTTGGAGGAGGATGGACAAGTTTCAGATATGGTAACCTTGTTCAGAGCTGATTTTCAGAGCCTCATTCAGGAAGCAGAGTAATTTGCTTTAGGTGAACCTACAGTAAAAAAATAAGCAGTGGATTCCTATGATGATGAACCGAACTCTGGCCCAAAAGGTAAATATGTGCAGGGCACACATTTCCAGCATAGGCTCACCCATATAAAAGTAGTCCTGGTTTAGAACCTTCAACACTTTTTGAGGAACGTTTTTTTCTCAATATGAGGATTGTAATCCAGACCAGATGCCCTTCAATGATGTTTTAAAACAAGCCAACAGTACCAAGTTTCCTTAATAAGAGATATTTTTTAGAGATTTAGAGACGGATTTCCCCGAAAATTCAAAAGCCAAATCTATATTCTCTAGCATGTCCTCCTCGTCGCAATTGTTTCTGAAGATGCACTGCTAACAGATCCTGGGGATAAAAAATAGTCAGTTCCTTAAAAAAGGGTTTATGTGGCTGCAAATGTTGCATTAAAATGATTGCCTATGCAGAATATGCCTCACAAACCATGTTAAAAGATTTCCCAAAACTCTTTGATTTTTTGGGGCAAAAGAGGATCCTAAAGTAATCCTGGCTAATATGGAATTATTGGTAAATTTGCAACTGATGACTTGTGGGCGGCATCAATAGCAGCAAGGTGATGCCCATGACTCAAAATTTGGACAATAGAAGTGGCCCAAAGAGCATTGATTCAGAAGAATCTCCGGTCAGGTCAAAAATTGTATTTGGAAGAACTCAATGATCTGCAGAAAAGAAGAACATTTTGCAACCATTTAAAACTTTTCTGAACAAAAATCCTTTTTTTACTGGCAGCCCAGACTACGTGCCTTTTCAAGTCCCAGGCATGAGGTTGGTGGGCTACGTGAGGGAAAAAAACCTGACCACATGTGCAATAAACCCAAGAGCAAAAATCCTGGCAATATTTAGTGAGAGCACATCTTCACAAATTTTCCAGCCAAGGTTTTGATTTTATTCTATTTCTGGTTCCACAACAGGGTGGAAGGAGTAGTTTCTGTCCTGTAACTCCAGTTCTGTAGTAGGGGTATCTCTGTTATAGTCATAATCTAGTGAATAGTCCCGCCCATGTGCATGGACCCCGGCAATCAAAAATAATCTCTTAAATTGTCAAAATAATGCAGAAACTGCAAAGACACTTCAGAGAGAATTTAAAGACAAATAATGCAGCCTATATCCACAGGCTACACTGTCCAGTACTTCAACTAGAAATTCCACCAAAAACACTACACATAATACAGCCTGCCAGTTTCTACCATAGAGAAACTTGCCTCCCCCAGTAAAAGACTCTGGAATGATAGAGAGGAAGGTAGGGACAGACAAGCGCCATAGGCTGCCATTATGTGGCTTAAATAGGATACTGTGCCTTTAAGGGAACTTTCCAGAACTTCTCCCAGTATCCCAGAATGCATAGCAGGTCCCTCTACTTTCAGTTCTTTTTGAAGGCGAAGCACGCCAGACCTGTCGCATTCCTTACATGATGAAATATCTCCACCGGGGAGGAGGGTGGGCGCTTATGACTATAACAGAGATACCCCTACTACAGAACTGGAGTTACAGGACAGAAACTACTCCTTCTGTAGTAGGGGATCTCTGTGTATAGTCATAATCTAGTGAATAGAATGGCAAGCCCATCCCCCACACCAAAGCGGCGGTGGAGAATAAATACATAACGCCACTACTGTGCGAACAAATTCTGCAGCAAAGCCTGCCCAACCTGAGCGTCTGCCCTGGCGACAGTGTCCAGGCAGTAATGCTTAGCAAAGGTATGAACCGACTTCCAAGTGGCTGCCTTGCAGATTTCAGCAATCGGCACGTTACGGAGCAGAGCCGTCGTGGCAGCTTTGCCCCTGGTGGAATGAGCCTTAGGCTTACCTCCTAAGGTCTTAGCCTTTGGTAAAATAATTGTATGCAGGACACAATCCACCTAGAGATGGACTGCTTAGAGGTCGCAAGATCCGTCCTGACCGATCCATAATTGATGAACAACCGGTCAGACCTACGAATATCTTTGGCTTTATCCAGATAAAATTTCAACACCCTCCTAACATCCAAGGAATGGAGAGACCTCTCCGCTGGGGATGAAGGGTTCTGAAAAAACGTAGGCAAAGTTATGGTCTGGTTGACATGAAAATCAGAAATAACCTTGGGAAGAAATTTAGGGTGAGTACGCATAACAACCTTAGCAGCATGAAACACAGTATAAGGTTCAGTACAACACAACGCCTGAATTTCACTCACCCTGCGGGCCGATGTAATGGCCACGAGGAACGCCGCCTTCCAGGACAGGTGCTGCAATGAAGCCTTATGAATAGGTTCAAAAGGCTCCTTCATCAATCTGGACAGAACCACATTCAATTCCCATGAAGGCGAAGGAAGCCTGACAGGAGGGAATACTTTCTTCAATCCTTCCAGAAAATCTTTGATCACAGGGATCTGGAAAAAGGAAGTCTGTGAAGGGCATTTCCTGTAGGCAGTCAATGCAGCAAGATGAACCTTAATGGAATGAGCATTAAGGCCAGACTGCGCCAGATGTAAAAGGTAAGGAAGGATGACATCTTCCTTACAGGTCGGAGGGTCATGGTTCTTAGACTGGCACCAGATACAAAACCTCTTCCACTTGTAAGCATATGAAGTCCGAGTGGAAGGTCTCTTAGACTCCTTCAGTATGTCCATGCAATCCTCGGGCAGATTCAGATGGCCATATTTCACTATCTCAGGAGCCATGCCGCTAAACTCAAAGACGAGAGGTTGGGGTGTAACATCCATCCCCCGAACTTCGTGAGAAGGTCCAGCCTGCACGGCAACCGAATGTGAGGAAGGAGAGACCGGTGAAGTAGGTCCGTGAACCACCACTGCCTGGGCCACTCCGGGGCAATGAGTATCATCCGAGCCCTGGACCGGGCCAGCTTGATGAGCACCGCCGCAATCAGGGGAATGGGAGGAAAGGCGTACAGAAAGCTGTTCGTCCAGTCGATCCATAACGCATTCCCCAGCGTCCCTTGCTGGAAGTACCTGGAGGCGAAGTCTCTGCACTTGCTGTTTTCGGCGGTGGCGAACAAATCCAGGTCTGGAGATCCCCACCTTGCGAAGACTTCTCCTAGTACTTCGTCGTTTATGACCCACTCGTGGTTTTCCTGAACCAGCCTGCTCAGTGCGTCTGCCTGAACATTCTGCACACCTGGCAGATGGGTAGCCGTTATCGTCAGTCCTCTGGCTAGGAGCCAGTGCCAGATCGCCTGCGCCTCCTGTGACAGAGTGCGCAATCTCGTGCCCCCCTGCTTGTTGAGGTAATACATCGTGGTGGTATTGTCCGTTTGTACAAGCAGCGAGTTGGTCTGGAAGGACGGAAGAAAGGCCTTCAGTGCCAAGTGAACAGCTCTGAGTTCCAGGAAATTGATGTGATACGTGGCCTCCATTGGTGCCCGCGTTCCTTGAATCTGTAGAGTCCCGGAGTGCGCTCCCCATCCCAGGAGAGAAGCATCCGTCACGACAGTCTGCGTGGGAATGTCCTTGTGAAAGGGAACCCCTCTGAGGAGATTCTCCACCGAACACCACCACTTCAGAGACTGAAGAGCATGCAGCGACAGTCGAATCTTGTCGTCCCAAGATCCTTTCCTCTGATCCCACTGGTCCTCCAAGCACTCCTGCAGCGGTCTCATGTGCAGCCGTGCGTGTGGCGTCAGGAAGATACAAGAGGCCATCGATCCCAGTAGAGAAGACACCGTCCTCACTGTTGTAGATGGAGTTGTCATAAGAGCCTGAGCCTTCCGAAGGAGAGATAATCGTCGCTCTTCCGAAGGAGACACGCTTGCTGACAGCGTATTGATGGAGGCTCCCAAGTACTGTATGAATTGGACCAGAGTCGGGACAGACTTGGCCATGTTGATGTGCAGCCCCAGCTTGTTCAAGAGAACGCACGTCTTCTGGAAGTGTGCTTGCGCTTTCGAGAAGGAGGATGCCTTGATCAACCAATCGTCCAGGTACGGGTAGACGAACACCTTGTTCTTCCTCAGGTGTGCTGCTACCACCGCCATGCACTTCGAGAATGTTCTCGGTGCAGACTTCAGTCCGAATGGGAGTACTGTGTATTGATAATGATTGGCGCCGACTTGGAACCGCAGGAACTTCCTGTGTTTGTGTGCAATGGGCACATGGAAGTAAGCATCCTGGAGGTCTATAGCACATAGCCAGTCCCCCTGTTGCAACTGAGGATAAATCTGATGCAACGACAGCATGCGAAACTTTTCCCTGCGAATCCATTTGTTTGCCTGTCGCAAGCCCAGAATGGGCCTGAACTCGTTCTTGTCCTTCTTGCGAACCAGAAAGAACCGGGAGTATAGACCTCTCCCTCTCTGAGACAGAGGTACGTCTTCTATCGCCCTTTTCTTTAACAGGATATCCGCTTCCGCCTGAAGCTCGCGCAGCTGAAACTGCGAGCTGACTGGTGGAATTGCTGGAGGAGGGCTGGTGAACCGAAGACTGTATCCATTGCAAACAATATTCAGCACCCACTTGTCCTGAGTAATTTTTCTCCACTCTGCCAGAAAAAATTGAATGCTTCCCCCTACCGGAGTGGGTAACAGATCCGGGGGAAGTAGGTTCCTAGGGCCTAGACCCAGCCTGGCCCTTGGGCGCCGGAGCCGACTGCTGGCCTCCTCTGCCCTTCTGGCGCTTCTGGAATGGCTTACGGAACTGTTGTTGTTGTTGCAACTGTCCCGAAGCCTGGCCACGTCCTCTGCCTTGCCCACCGAACCGCCGTTGGAACGGGCGGTACGACTTCTTCGTGTCTTTAGGCTTTTCCAGGCCCACCGCCGTGAGCGTTTCGGCCTCCGCCTTCATGCGGGCCATCTCATCGTCCGCATGCTTCCCGAAGAGGGTCTCGCCGGAGAATGGTAGGTTGGCCACCCTCTGCTGTGCGTCCGGTTTCAGGGACGTACGACGGAGCCAGGCGTGACGTCGTTGATTAACCCCATGGCAGAACCCATGAGCTGCCAACAAGGAAGAGCCCGCTGCAGCGCTGATAATCTGGTTAGCCACCAGCATCCCTTCATTCAGCACTTCCTGGAAGTCCTTGCGCTTCTCGCGGGGCAACAACTCCGCAAACTGCTGGAGGGAGTCCCAGAGGGCGCAGTCATAGCGTCCCAACAGCGCCGTGGCACTCGCAGCCTTCATAGAGGTAGCCGATGTTCCACACACTTTCCTCCCTGCCGAATCCATCCATCTGGACTCCTTATCCGGGGGAACCGTGGATGACGGGGAGGTGGCATGTTGCTTGCGGGCCGCCGTCACAATTACAGAGTCTGGAGGGGGTTCCGCCCTCAGAAAGGCCGGGTCCGAGTCGGGAGCCCGGTACTTCTTCAGCAGCCTCGATGGAGCCGCCTTCGTCACCGCAGGGGTGAGAAAAAGGGCCATAACCGGTTCCTCCAGGCCCGGCACCAGAGGCAGGAGAGGACAAGACAGGTGTTTTTGATGCAATGTCTCAAAAATGACTGAAGTTTTAGGAGTAGGCACCGTCAAGGATATGCCCAACTTCGCAGCGCCCCGTAAAAGGACATCATGGAACGCCACCAGGTCATCAATTGGGGACACCCTCGTGTCCGGGAACTCCGACAAGGTAGGAGAATAGTCTCTGGTACCAGAGGACTGTTAGGAATCGAGCTAGTCCTATTTTGATGACCATGCCTTAACATCACATGACAGTGGAAAGGTGGATAAAGGCTAGTCCTACCTTTGGTTCATTGCTCGATATTGCCAGTGTTTGGATTCCCTTCCTGGTTGTGGGTTGCTGAGTATTGCAGAGCAGAGCCTTTCCTGCTGCCCGACGCCTTTTTTGCTGCCTTGCCCTTTCTCACTGGCTCGTGAGAAGGGTTTGTTATTATTCCCGTTTAGTTTGGTTCCTTTCCCGTCATTTTCCTTGTTTAGCTAGTTAGCGGGTTCCTGGTGTCCTTCCCCCCTTCCCTTGTTCCTTTTCTGACCCAGTATAATTTTTCCTTTTTTCCTGGGTGTTCGGGGGGTCCCGTTCACTTTAGCGTTACTTAACAAACGCTGATTTTTGCGAGGCTTACTGTTGTTTCCAGCGCGTCCTCGCTGGATTACACTCTTCCTCGTTTTGTGCGGAAGTGACGTTTTGGGTCACTCCGCGGTTGCTTTGTTGCCGAACGCTGTGTTTGTTTAGTGTTACGGAGGGTTTCCCTGCTCCCTGTCCCTTCGGTCTATCTTATTTTAAACAAGGTTTTTTTTTAGGTGGTGGCTAAAGCCATCGGACGACCTTTTTTCCCCTTGTTATATTTTTGGTACATGGACATATTTTAAAAGGCTTCCTCCCTTTTTTCTGCTACAAGTTATGCGTGCAGATACAGGAGTACCACGTTTCTGTTGTTGTATTACTCCACACCTTTACGAGGCAGAGCCTGCACTCTCCACTGGTAAGAAGGGTTTTGTCTGTTTGGTAAGGCATGGTCATTGGGGGTTGGGATTCACTATTGTACCAGTGATATATGAAAGGTTTTGTTTTCCCCCATTGTACATAGGTGCAGAAGCGTAAAGACAGGAGGGAGCTGTGTCCTGTTACCTCTAAGGGTGGAAGACTTGGTGTCTCCTCAACATTACCACCCTCTTTTCAGGTCCATTGGTGCACCCATAGAGCTTGTCCTGTGGGTGTCCAGTGGGCAGGTAAAGGGGACTGGTGCATGCTACGTTGCCGCAGTGCTTGGGCTGGCTAGGAATCTAACAAGGACCTTGTGTGGGAGCGAGAGTCGCGCCTCCTATGGCGGTGTCTCGACCTCGTGGACGATCTGCGTCGCGATCTCTCCCTTTTCCCAGAGCGAGAGCGAGACCTGCCAGCCCGTGGCCGCTCCACCGGTTTCAGTGGTGGGGTCTTCCTTGGCTCCTCTCGGGGTTTCAGTTTAGGGGTCCCCTTAGGAGGTACAGGCAAAGATGGCAGCGAAGTGGACCTCGTCGGAGGAACCCTCGGCTGCGGGGCGGGCCCATGCGGAGGGACTGGTGGTGGTGGTGGGTCGCCAGAAGGAAGTGGAGGGTTGGGTGGAGGATCCTCTTTAGGAACAGGAGGAGGAGTTGGTGACCGAGGCCGAGATGGCGTGTACACCTCTGAGTACACCGAGCCCGGTGACCCCATAGGCGAAGGGGGCTGAGATCCAGCCCCTTCAGCAGGTGATCGCTTCCTCTTGCGCCCTCCACTAAAAGCAGTCTGACTTCTGGGACCAGAATCCCTCTTGCGCCGCTTTGGAGAGGCTGAACGACTCCCAGACGCCGACCTCTTTCTTCTCGACGCTGAGCGTCGCTTTTCTGGCGTCGAACGTCGCCTCCGCGACTCCGGCGTTGAACGCTGCCTCCGCGATGTCGACCTCCTCTTCCTCGACGTCGAACGCCGACCCCTCGATGTCGACCTCTTCCTCTGCGACGTCGTACGCCGCCTCCGCGACGTCGAACGTTCCTTCCTCGACGACGAGCGTCGATTCCGCCGTCTAGATGCTCTCGACGTCGAGGAGCCCCTCGACGTCGACCGATGCTTCGACGGCGATCGGCGGTGTCGCCTCGACGGCGAGTGCCGACGCTTGTCACTTCGTCTCCGACGTCGATAGGAAGACCTTGACGTCGACGATGATGATGACGTCGACGGTGGCTTCGACAGCGACCTCTCCAGGCCCTTCGATGTCGAGCGGTCACGCCGTCTCGACCCAGAGCCCCGGGGAGAAGAGGAGCACACCGCCGTCATCCCTCTCGACGTCTTCGTCGATGCAATCGACGTCGACGGAGACCGGGACCGTTTGCTGGACTTCCTGCCTCTGGGGAGCCCCCCTGAGGCCTCAGCAGAGGCAGAGGGAACCTTCCCAGCCTGCCCAGACCCACCTGCAGCCTGCAGACGTCTCTCCTCAAGGCCAGAAAGCCTGATCTTCATCTTGTCCCTCAGAGTCCGAGCAGTAAACTGCTTGCAGATGACACAGTCCTCAGGGACATGATCTTCAGGGAGGCAGACGATTCAGACATCGTGGGGATCACTCTTGGCCTTCTTCCTCCCACATGCTGGACACTTATCAAAAAGGCCAGGCATTTTAGAGCCCTAAAACGCCTGAATCAGCACACAAAAGAGAAAGAGAACACCAAGAAAGTAAACTGAAACACTTTTAAAACACAAAAGTGCCAAAATATTCAATAAACCCTTGAAACAAGGGAGAGCTCAATGCCAGGGTCCTGTAAGCAGGAGCCGGAAAAAAGAACTGAAAGTAGAGGGACCTGCTATGCATTCTGGGATACTGGGAGAAGTTCTGGAAAGTTCTCTTAAAGGCACAGTATCCTATTTAAGCCATATAATGGCAGCCTATGGGGCTTGTCTGTCCCTACCTTCCTCTCTATCATTCCAGAGTCTTTTACTGGGGGAGGCAAGTTTCTCTATGGTAGAAACTGGCAGGCTGTATTATGTGTAGTGTTTTTTTGGTGGAATTTCTAGTTGAAGTACTGGACAGTGTAGCCTGTGGATATAGGCTGCATTATTTGTCTTTAAATTCTCTCTTAAGTGTCTTTGCAGTTTCTGCATTATTTTGACAACTTAAGAGATTATTTTTGATTGCCGGGGTCCACGCACATGGGCGGGACTATTCACTAGATTATGACTATACACAGAGATCCCCTACTACAGAACATTCAGACCAGATGATCATAGATCTCCAGGACACATACTTTCACGTACAAATCTACTCAGCAAGTCAACTTTTTCTGCAATTTGAGTGGCAGGCACCCATTACCAGTTTGTCACTGTACCTTTTGGCGTAACAACATCACAGAGAGTGTTCACAAAGGGAATGGTGGCTGTTGTGGCTCTTCTTGATTTGCAAGGCACTCAAATTTTACCTTATTTGGACGATTGATTAATTGTCTCCACAGGCACACCTCGTTCTGAAAAAAAGTGATCAGTTGTCCAATGGACATGGGGTTCCTTCTTAACTTAACCCCTTGTGCGCTGATGACGGAACCGCTCCGTCATCAGCTGCGGTGGCGCTGTGCTGATGACGGAGCGGTTCCGTCATGGCCCGCCCGCCGCTCATGCGCGGCGCGAATTCCGCGCCTGAGTGTTCTATTGAGCGGGCGGGGCCATGACGGAACTGCTCCGTCAGAATCACAGCGCAACCGACGCTGGTGACGGAGTGGTTCCGTCACCAGCATGTGCCCGCCGCTCTTCCACCCCACACCCTTAGCACTGCGCCGGAATAGCCACCGCAGTGAAGGGGTTAAACAAGTCTAACTAGGACTCATCTCAACAGAGACTTTATTAGAGCTCTGTTTACACCAAGAAAGCTGGAGTTCCTACTGATCTCCAGAATCAAGTTGTTACAGACAGCTGTGAAAAATCTTCTATCCTGTCAGAAAGCCTCAGTGAGGACATTTTTTAAAGTCCAAGGTCAAATGACAGCTAGCACAGCGGTAGTTCCATGGGCTCACCTCCATCTGAAGCCTTTGCTCAATCACCTGTTGTGTCATTGGTCTCCAATATCGCAAATGTAAGAGAAGAAGATGCTAATTACACAGTCTCTAGCCCAGGTTTTAGCTTGGTGATTTGATGCAGAGAATTTACAGAAAGGTATATCCCTGTGTACCCCCGTTCCATATGCAGTTACCACAGATGCCAGTCAATGTGGTTGGTGAGTAACTGTGAGAGATGGAACGCCTGATGCAGCAGAGCGGGTAGGTGAGCCGGACTGCTCTGAGCGTGAGCAGGGACACTACATAGAGTGTCCATATACTCCGATGCGTCTGATAAAGTAGCACTTAAATCCTTAAGAGGTTAGCTGCTTTTCTCCGGGGCAACGTCCTACGGAGAGAAGAAGTGGTATGTAGAACCTCACCACACACTGTAGATAGTTTTCATTTAGTCACTAGGTCCTGAGGAATCGCCAACTGATCTATTAGAGACATTTTATAGGCAAGAAATATGTTTGACACTAAGGGGCAGAGCGTAATTTTTGTAAGATTAAAACAAAATAGTTGCCCTCCTTCTTCTTTTTACTTTTTAATCAGGTTGTGACCTCTCCAGAATAAAAATAATTATCGAGGATTCCCTTACCTGTTTTAACCCACACACCACATCTACATCTTACCAAGCCCCTCTCACCCACGGCACCTATACGGCAAGGAACAAAAGATCTCTGATAGAGAGCCCCTTTATGGGTTGTCATTGAGCATTGTAGCGCCGGCTCGACGAGGAGCAGACCCATATTATGAAGCATGACACCTAGCTTGCTGGGTGTGTGAGGGTCCTAGTTCCGAAAGGATGTATTCCCCACCACTCTGAGTACTCACCAGGTGGCCAACTTGCCACCCAGGAACACCGTACTTCTTTTGTCTTTTAGGTCTACCCAGGGCAAGTACGGTGGACCTTTATCAAGCCCTCATTGTCCCCCTTGTTGTTTACTGAAAAAGAGATGCCTGAGCTTGAAATTAGAGAGAACAGAAGAGTAACAAGAGAGTAAATGAGAAAGAGAGAGAGATTGAGAGCTAGCACACTGGAATAGTACCAAACGCAAGCAGTGAGAAGGCAATGACAGCAGTGGAGTGACAATGACTGACAATCCCTGAGAAAACCATGGAGGGACCACACAAGAGAGAGAGAGATCAGTGGAATGTCAAAGGGAGTGACAGCAGAGGAGTGACTATTCTAGAGAGTGAGAGAAATCAGTGAACTGACAAAGAGATAGAGACAACAGTGGAGTGGCAATGCGAGAAAATGAGATCAGGGCCCAAGTGTTAAGGGGATACATGCAACTACTGGTTTTCCCACCTGATTTACATAAGGTCACAGATGAGTCTCATCTGTATTCATTGTTCCTTGTCTCTTGAATACATTCCCCAAGTGAGACAGTATCTAAGACTAGGCAGGTTTATACAGTATCTTGATGTTGTCATAACAGCTTGCTCATTGTATTTACCAATGTTTGTTTTTTGCAAAGATAGCATTTACTGTTTGCGCCTATCAATGTTTGTTGGGCAACGCCTAATAAAGCACGAGTAAGACTAACTGAACAATTCCGCGTGTGAGTTATGCAAATGCTAAACCGCCGCTGTGGAAGCTATTTAAAGGAGCGCTCGTAAACGTGACGTTGCTTCGTCTCTGCCATTCGTCACGACGAGCGCTCCAGTCTTCACTCGTGTATCCAGCCTCCAGCTTGCCAAACTCTACCCTTCGCTCCAATTTCCTCGCCTTGACTTCACATTCCGATCTCCCCTTCTGCTCCCCCTTCCATTCAACCCCCGTTCTTGGCTTCCCCTTACCTGTTTCCTTGTGCGGTCTTCTCTGGACTTGGCAGCCACCGGAGGACGCCAAAGGAGCATCCGAAGTCCGTGAATCATCCGCCTTCTTCCTGGAAACCGGCAGGAGAGCTACAGAAAAAGAAGAACAACAGTAAGCTTCTGAGACTTTTGTTTTTTCAAGGAACTTAAAGCATAGATTGTAAACGGACCTCTTAAGGCTTTCAAAACGAAACAAACAAGCCTTGGCTACTACTGTTATTCTAAGAACTTTGGGACATTATTGTTGAATGTTTTGGTATAGGACCTTCAGCTATTGTTATTACATTGACTGCACAACCAAGTTGTGATAAATGTAGAATTCTCAAGTACAACAACCCCTAAACACACTGCTTGTCACAGATGTTATAGGTTGCTGGTATCTTTGTTCTGTTTTTTCTTTTATTTTATTTACAGAATCCCTTTGGAGCATTAGTCAACTGGTACACAGGTATGTGCAATGCTTTTAGTGTGAACCTTAATCAACAACTAACCACTAATCTTATACTATTAAAGAAAGGCTTTTGTATTGAATAAATCCTATTTTATGTCTTAAGGCAGTAGTCTAAGCACAAATCAGACTGCGCAAAAACCTGTACCCAGTGAAGAGTGAACGAGGGCCGCTTTCTCAAACGGTCAGTAATATATGTATGTTGTATATGTCATAAGTCAAGAACTGTTTCAATCCCTAAAAAGTGAGTATTGATATTTGTGTACAATAACACAGGACACGTGGGAACGAGACCTCGGCCTAGAACACTTCTAGAGAAGCAACAGCTGGAACTAGTGTGGAACCAGTGTTTTGTTTGTTTGTTTCTCTTCCACTTCCCCTTTCCCTTGTAGACTAGAAGGCTTAGTAAGAGTTCACATCCTTGCTACGCTGACTAGTCTCTGAGGGAGTTGGGACCTAATGGCGCCAAGAAGAAACAACTGGAGCACCTCGCGTGATTGCGCCACACCACGAGGGTGACAATGAGAGAAACAATGAGACAAATAGCAGTGGAGTGACAATGAGAGTGCAGTGAAGTGGCATTAATGTAGAGCAATGGAGGGATAGGATGAACTTGCAGTGAAGAGACAACAAGAGCCACCAGAGGAGTGAAAGCCAACCGAAAGAACACACGGGACTGATGAGAGAAAAAAAAGACAGCAAATGCAGAGCATTTACAATGAAGGACAAAACAGAGTGGTGTCTTTTAGTGGGGAGGTCATAGCACTTAACTTCTATTTCAATACTCATGTAATACATGCATCCATTTGCTTTCACGTAGGAAGAGGCAACATTTGTTGTTGTATTTACACACTGTGCTGTGGCTACCAGAAAAGTGTTTCACTGATCAATGATAGAGGTCTATATTTTCCTCTCCACATCCAGGACTATATTTAAAAATATCCACTGCATCTTAAAGACAACTATTAATGACTTGTCTGTTTATATTCATTTAACTAACTTTTACATGCCGCTCTAGTATTAGCAACTTCCTTAGAACAAGTCCTACTTATTAACACCGGTTAAACGAACATCGTATGTTGAATGTAATGGAGTAATGTCTTATTAAATCGTGCTCCAATGCATTTAGTACATGGTTTGTATGAGAGCTATCGCCCCACGAGGGAAGCCAGGCTGTTCATATTTAGCAATGGTGCTACATCAAGCTTTTATTGTTAACCCTCTCTAAATAGAAAGCAGCTCGTTTTCGGTCAATCGAACGGCCCTATTTGAGCCATCATTATCACATGCCAGTATTAAATTCTGTGTTATGAATTCTCTCATCCCTTTTTCTTTTATCGGTCTAATATTAATGGGTACCCACCAAACCAGTATTTGTTTATTTGCTATCGACTCTATAGGCAGTATCCTTTTTCATTATACCCATAAATAAGGTTTTCTTTTCTACAGATAATACCTTCTGGTTTTTAAATTGAATACGTCATTCTTATTGTGATACCTTGACTGAGCAGAAACCACAGTATATCACCAACCCTCATCTCGTATTTGGTAAGAATGCTTTTGGATTTAGCAAAGATTCATCAATAGCAGAATTAAACTGTTACGTTTAAACTGCATTCAGAGACTAAAATGGTCATGCTGATATCCCACTAGTACTATATATAGAAAGGGACACAAATTAGTCAATTAGATCAAGACTTTTTAACTTTGAATGTGCTGTAAATATGGGTACATAATTATATATATGTTTTTTGTACTTTTCTATGATATATGTATATAGATGTATATATTTTTGTAAGCAATCTGTCTCTTCTTCCTATCCCCCGAACTAATTTATGTGTGAAGCTTTATATTATCAAGTGAAATGTTTATTAAAAAGACAACTCCATACTGTAATGTATCAGGTTACGTATGTTGCTAGTGTATGTTTAGAGTATGTTTGTTTCATTTGAAAATACCCGTATGTATCATTGTGGCTTACAAATGACAGGCGCTCATACAGTGTAATTGATATTGATATTATGTGTTTTGTAGAGTAGTGGACGGCTACCTGATGAAGGCATGTTTGCCGAAACGAGCGTTGTAGACATCTGCCGCACTGCCTGAGTCAACGTTTCTCGTCTATCATAGAAGATTTGTATATATTTATGTTTGTATATGAATTCATTCATGTGTCACAATTATTTGGATTCCTAGAACATAATCAATTTACTGTTTAATTCACTTTAATATCAACTATATAAAAATTGAGAAAAAAAGATAAAAAGAACAAAAAAACTGTTTTAATAAATAAATAAACATATTGACTAACATAAGCATTTTCTGTTTATCATGTTATGTTAGAGTGCCTGTTCTATACATGTCTATATCTAAGACATTTTAGGTTATTTAGTTAGGAACACAGTTGTTAAACAAAAATCGCTTTCTAGCTATAACTTTCTCCCACTGATTTTTTTCCCTATGTTATAGCTAGTTTATATATAGGGGGTCCCTTGTTTCCTAAATAACTGATATTACTTGATCTCAGTGCAGCTTTCGATACTGTCTCTCATAAAATTCTCTTTAAATCTCTTGCCACCATGGGCATTGGAGGCCTGGCCCTTGATTGGTTGGCTTCTTTCCTGACTGACCGGACGTTCCAAATCTTCTCTCACTCAGCAACCTCCAATATCTGTTCTTCACCCTATGGTGTACCCCAGGGTTCGATTCTAAGTCCCCTACTTATTAATCTGTATGTCACTCCCCTGGCCCGTATCGCTGATCGTGCCGGACTAACCTTGTTTACCTACGCTGATGATTCGCAGGTTGTCTTCTACCTCTCACAATCTGACCAGGCCTCCACCTCCCTCCTTCAGCTTGGACTTGGGGAGATCTCCAGGTGGATGAATCTAAACCTTCTCAAACAGAATGGAGGGAAGACTGAAGTCCTGGTCCTTTGGCGAAAACAAGATCTCTGGACCTCTAGGCACCTTCTGAGTTAGGCCCACTTCCTTTTCCATCTGAGCATGTGCGCAACCTGGGGGTGATTATAGACAATGGTCTGACAATGCAATGTCAGGCCAACAAAGTGTCTTCCATCTCTTTTACCATTCTGCGCTGGCTGAGGAAGATTCTTTGGATGTTGCCGACCGATACCCAGAGGTCTGTGGGGAATGCCTTGGTTACCTCCCGGTTGGACTATGGGAATATACTCTACCTGGGGGTGACCAAGGCAGTCACTAGACGCCTCCAGTTAGTGCAGAATGTCGCTGCACGTCTGCTCTGTGGCTGTCGTAAATCCGACCATATAATAGGACGTCTTCGAGATCTCCACTTGCTGAAGGTGGAGAGCCGAGTGAAATGTAAGGCTCTTAGTTACATACACAAAATTAGGATGAGAAATGCTCCCAGCTATTTGCAATCCCTTGTCAACACCTACTCCCCGTCGCGTTTCCTTCGTTCCTCCTCTTCAATCAATAACTGTGTATCCTCTTGTGCCTTGCTGCTTGTGGTAATTTCTTAGCGCCGGGAAACCCTTTTGGGTAGCTGTCGCGCTTTATAAACTTAATAAATAAATAAAATAAAATAAATGGTGGGTGGGGAAAAAGAATAACAGCCTCCTAGAGGCTGGATGGGCAGGCCGTGGAGCGCGGAACTCAAAGAGGCCGACTCCCGCGCTCCCCGGCCTTTTAACCCCTCACTTGCCAAGCCGGTTCTAACCGGCCTGGCCTTTGCTCCACAGTGACCCGGAAGTGATTCAATCACTTCTGGGTCACTAGGAGACCCGGGGTCCAATCAATGTTGAGGGACGCCTGCCGCGTCATGGTGACGTGTGCGCCCCACCACAGAGAGCAGTGCGCCCATCATTCTTGCGGTGGGTCCGAAGCCAGCCCCGCCTTTCTCTATGGCCAGGGACTGCCAGAGAACCCCCCCACCCCTTCCGTTAACACACATTATTAAAAGGACATGAGAGGGATTTCTTTGGAGGTGGGAGTCGTACAACCCCTGGCCGTATTTATTAAAACATAAAAATAAATCAAAATTGAAATAAAAAATATTTACACAACTACGCAGAAAACGTTTCATGACATTTGATTAAGTTTATATACAGATATCAGATGGCTAACCTTAACATAATTCTATTACAAGGTTTTTCCTATCTGAATCTATCAACCTTAATCATACAGTAATTACTTTCTGCATATCCTATTTGGGCCCACGGCAAGGTCACTAACAGGTGTCAGATCCATATCACTTAACCACGCCCTCCAGTCAGGGTGCGCATGCGCAGACGGCCCGTTTACTGTGAGGGTCCTCCCCCCAGTTTTCCCGTACGCTCTATTAACCACGCTCTCCCGTCGGAGTGCGCATACGCAGAGGGCTTGTTTACCGTGAGGGTACTCCCCCCCCCTTACCCCCGTACGCTCTATTAACTCCATTAAAGGGGGCCCTTGCATCTCTGCGCCTTTTACTGGCGTCATTGTGCAAGTGTGGGGTGGCCAACCAGCCTAGAGAAAGCATGACTCTCCTCTCCCCCGCACCCATCTAGCCAACAGGCTGTAACTGCCCCTGGAGTTCTAGGAGAGACCACTTGACCCTACCCTTGGGCGACCCCATTCAAGAATGGCGCCGCCCTCTAAGGACCTTAAATGTACTGCTCACCAATCATGACCTTACCGCCACAGGCCAACGTAGTTGATCGACTATCTGGCCCCCCCTACCCTCCTACACTGAAAGGTCATGCCCTGACACTTAAAATTCCTAGCCTAGCCGTTATATTTTTTAGTCCGACTATCAGGTCCCCCCCAAAAACTCACTGAAAGGTCATGCCCTGTCCCTATACACCACTAACTAGGCAAGAATATTCTCTGCGAAGATCTACTTCCATTGGAATCTCTGGAGTCTCTTCGCCAGGGTGTAACTCAGGCACAGACATGTCGACCCACCCTTCTACCCAGGCGTACCCAGTCATACCCCCCTCCCAAGTGTGGGATAGCAATGCTAGGGCTGTTTGACTAAGGGAAAGTGGACATACTGCCATGGGGCCATTAAATGGACTCAATTGCTGACATTGCGTTGTGCCCAATAAGCCACGTCACCCCAGACACTGGCACTCATTGTTAGTGCAATTGGAAAGCTTCCCAGGTAACCACAGGCCCCAAGATCTCCCTTAACCATATCATGAAGTCCGTGAACCACCTACACCTGACCACTATGCTCTGGGAAATGCTCTATGGATGCCTACCTTCCTACTACAGAATACCCAAACCATGCAGTGTCCGCTACGATGGCACCTGCGAGCACAGGCGCCGTAAAGGCAGAATACTGTTTCCGATAAGGGGTATTGAGGTGTTGCATACGCCCGCTACCCCTGGGTTCAGTCAAGCTGGCAAGGTATACACCTGTGAAGCAGCGTACTGCTACATTACTACGGCTGTCACAACCAATTGGTAACAAACCTATACACAACACATATAGTGCTGGCACCTCTTGAGCCCTTGATTGATCGCGCATCACTCTTGATGCCGTCACTTGCCACTCACGTTCCGGATCTACCGGTCCCCTTGGCTGTCCACCTCTTGCAGTTCCCAGGTATCAGCCATGGATCCAGTCATACATAAATGACAACAAACACAAACGATTAGTGTTTTTGTGATTCGGATGAAAGATACAGTTCACATGCCAGCCCGACTTCCTGAGACTGACCCCCTCTTTTCACCCACAAACCCCAGCCTAGGGTGCATAGGTACTGTTGTGACAAAACCCAGACTTCTAATATGCCGGCCAACGGATGCATTGATACCGCATGATACTACACCTGTACCTTTTGCCAAACTGTACATGTCCAATGGTTTACAGGTACTGTCTGAAAACATAGGCTTTCAAATGCACCAATTTGCACAAGGCCCCAGGGGAATAGGTACAGTGCTATCGTCAAGAAGGAGGGAGGGTGATCAATTGATCAATCGGACACCATTTACCACTCAGGAGGGTGGAAGGTCCAGTATCAGCTTGTGCCCGTGTCAAGTACAGGTAAAGCAAAAAAGGGGGGTTGCTGAACTGTTCCTTTGGAAATAGAGGAATTAGGTGTAACTGGCGTGACCGGAGGTGTCGATGTAACACCTTTGGGCATCCATTTTGTTGGATGTATTTGCCTCACACACCCATAAGGGTGTCATGCTTCATCATAGGCGTTGCTCCTCGTCGGGGAGGCAGTGCAATCCCCGACGGGCTCACCTCAAAGAGGGGCTCTTTGGCGGAGATCTTTTGTATCCAACTGCCTTATGGTGAAGTGCGGGTGTGTGGGTGGGGTAGCAAGTTGCCTAGAGGAGTGATTTAAAATGTAGCAGGGGGTGCCAGAAACCACTTTATTCTGGGGGTCCCCCTACTGCAATTAAAAACATGAATCTAGCTCGCTAGGTGTCAACAAGTTAGGTATAGTGACCCTAGATGAGACTAGAAGGAAGATTGGTCGACATGTTTCATGCGTGTGGCTATTCGCCCGCGATTCATCAGGACCTATTAATGGTGAAAACTACATATAATCAACAACATGCTGGTGTCATGTGTGTAGTGTGGGTGTAGTTTACCTCTGTGGTTCAATCCTAAGCCTAAACTGGGAAGAAAAGGAATACAGAATTAATAGCATTACATTTATCCAGAAAGCATACATGGTCAGAGCCAGGGCATGAACACAGTGTAGCATGCTAGTGGTGGTGAATTACAACTAGCATCACTAGAACATGCCCGTGTCGTTGTAGCGTGCAGTGTAAACATCACACACACACTGTGTACGTGAAAGAGGTGATTACTGTTAAAATTAAAATTTAAAAAAGTGTGATTTAAAACCAGCAGCAGTCTCGCAGGAGACACCATGCATATCAATGTGTGAGGCCAAACAGTAGTGTTATTATTGACATTCTAGACTAAATCCTGGCTCACCTAATGGTCAGGGATTAAATGCCACATGAACGTTCGGCGGGTCGGTACATCGGGGTTGGACCTTTGGATATGGCTAAAGGGCAAGACGTATATATATTGACACCAAGAAGGCTACAAAAGTATTCAAAGCCCTCAAGGAGGGTCAGGGTTGGTTATGGCTGGACGTAGATGTCTGAAACATCTTGTATTGTGTTGGAGGGATGCACCTTACCTCAAACTTCCCGTGTCCACGCGGATTCCCCTACCCATCACCGCCAAGCTCGAATAGTAGGTACAGTGAGACACAACACAGAAGTAGGATGCTTAGTCGTACAGGCCCAAGGACGTCAGTAGTGTGTGACCCCACGCGGACTTCACCCTATTCAAGTGATCAAACACAGGATGCCGAAATACTGCGAGACAAACCACAGGCATATAATGCTTCCTTGTACAAGCAAAAAAGGTATACTGTGCATACGGGAATAGGCGGACCGGTGCTATAGCACTGTGTAACAACGCACTGATGAAACACATGTGTACCTATAATTGGTGCCTCGATGCTTTTCACACAGCCCCCTAATCCATGTGTGCAACCGCACATGCGTGCGGAGGCACTCTTGAAGATGTGACAACCAGGCCTGGCATATACTGTTTTGACCTCATAGGCGTTGATCAATGTGCTTGAGGACTGACATCAAAACCTTCGACTATTGCTGTAACAAGCTAAGCGTAATTCCCCAGTAGGTATTAAGCTGAATAAATAGTTTGCGTTTCTTGTGAACTGGTCCAAAATTGATTCAACCGTGAACAGTCCTTACCCTAACGTTTTAATGTGAGAGGCTAGCATTGCATCAGTTGTATTACATAAAGATCATTGACAATCCAACATTCAATAAGAGCGCCTAGCATAGCACTAGTTGCATAACCATCCAACTATCAACTGAGAGTGCTTAGCACAGCATCAGTTATATTACCTGGGGAACATTGAAATTAGGCTTCCAGTGAGGGTGGCTAGCATAGGGACAGTTGTATATGTGGGGACCTCTACATAAATAAATGCAAGAGATCAAGTGCTTTCCCCAACATCACCTGTGTCGATGTCATATATACGACCCGATAAATGAAGCCTTTGAAAAGGGGAAAGGACCAGTACCATCTCCCATCTTGGACCCCTTTTGAGAAATGTTGCAAACAAAGTGAAATGCCTATGGCTGACACCCTGTGTCCGATTAGAGGGGAATGCAATCCATTACTTTCGTTAGAGATCAGGCTCATATTTAACAGCATACAATGTACCATGTACCCGGCCCCACTGAAGGTGTACTCCATGTGTGCGAGTGCCCAACTAATTAAAGAATGGAAGTATACAGTGGAATAATATATCGTGTTCATGGTTACTTAGGGAAGGTACCGGGTACAGAGTGGAGTGCAATAGCGCACTCATTGGTATTTAAGGAATGCTGAAGCAATGGCTCAAAATGCACATTCCTTGCCAAACCGGGCCATTGGCATTGCCAAATCATGTTTTAAATAAATGCATATAAACCCTCACGATATTTCCTAATGCTCGCTCCCTAATCAAGGCAAAATTCAGCCATTATGTGTTACCTCGTGCATGCAACACATGGGGGCCTTCTTGTCCCCATTGTAACTCATACAGACTATGTCATTTGGTATTGTGCTTGGTGCACCCACGGACTATGTATGTTCTTGTATCCTCAGTGCCTTTAGACTATACAAATGGTAGTATGTGCATTATGTCCTGAGTCAACCTGTCCAATATAATACGATACTATGTAGTTCCTCGCATTTTGTTTCCACACATTCAGACTGTAAACATGCTACTGTTATCTCATGAGACAAGTGCACTCACCCGCAAAACTGCAAACCTGGCAGCAATTGCCTTGATTAAGTAGTGCATGTGCCCTTTGCTTAGTGCGCCCAGACGTACCAGAAACATGACTTATCTAGTGCACCCCTCTAAATACTGCAGTGTGCTTAGCGTGTACTTAACGCCTCCACACTGCAAACCTGACACTGTGTTTCTCCTGCTTATTGCGCCCACAGACTGTCAGCGTCAAGGCCACTCCTCTGGTTACGCGTGATGCCAAAAAGGGGTCCACCTCCAGACTCCCCCAACTCTGGATAATAGTAACACCGAGTAGTAAGGTAGTCAGGCGAGGGAAAAATGTATGAGGGAAGCACCCTCGGAAAGTGGGAGACCTGAAACTAAGTATGGGCGGAAAATCCGTTTCGCTCGCGGATTTTGCGGATTTTCGGTAAATTCGCAATCCGCGAGATTCGCGAATCTCCCGCAAAATCCGCAAATCCGCGAGCAGCGGATTTTATGGCTTGCTCGTACTGTTCGCGTGAGTTCGCGGCTTCCCAGTACAACTTCCTGCCCCGCGAATAAGCGCTAAATTGCAGAAATACGATCTTAGCAAAACTGAAACTACTTACCAGGTTCAAAAGTTCAGGCTCATCATTAGTAGCCATTTCCTGAAGTGCTTCCTGAGGGGCCCCTCCAGAGTTCAGTTGCCTACTTGCAACTATTATGTGACCCTGCTCTGAACCTCAGAATAGTTACACATATGCCACAAAGGTCCTGAATTACAGCTAAGGGAGACAAGCAGGAGCCAGGCTGGAAGTTCAAATCCATTAATCAGCCCCTAATTCATTATTTTCAGTTGGGGCAGGGCAGGTGTTGTAACTAATTTTGCAACAATGAAAGCACTTAGCAAGTGCAAAAGATCACTAATCAGGAAGCACTAAGGAAGCAGGTGCCAGCTAAAAAAATATTCTGTGACACATTAATCAGCCCCAAATTAATTCAGGTCACTTGAGGCAGGGAAGGTGTGCTTTGCTTTGCCACAATAATGTACACTGACTGGACAACCAGAGGGTGCTGTGATGAAACAGAGGGTGGCATGGGTGGGCCAGAGGGTGGCATGAGTAGTCAGAGAGTGGCAGTGGTGACAGAGAGTGGCAGTGATGAAGAAGAGTGTCCCAAACAGGCTGGACACGTAGAAACAACAAGTTCGCAAAACTTGCGACCCGACAGGTAAGTTCGCGTTTGCGAAATTGTACAAAACCCTCGCGAACTGGCAGAAACCCGCGCGAACACAAAAAAAAAGAAAATCCGCAAATTCGCGAGAATTCGCAGATTTTGCGAATTGCGAGTTCGCAAATCCGCAAAATTCGCGAACGCGAGATTCGCAAAATTCACCCATGCTTACCTGAAACAAAAGAAGATAGTTTTAATACAGATCCTATAAATCTTACTACTCTCATATATTCTCACTAGAGCTCGCTAGTACCTGTCCACTGGCCGAGGGATTCTGTGCCTTTACATAAAACATGTGAGCCTTCAGCTTTTGACTTCAAAGCCTTCCTACGATGACAAACCACAGTGTTACATAAAACACTCGACATTCATACTCTTTCCAAAGAACGGGAAAAAGATATATAAACATACATACGCTGCAAACATTCATCCAAGAGTAACAGAACACAGCTCAAAAGAAAAGGGGTGTCCTTCCTTTCTGACCCAGGATGGTAAAACGAACCCCAGGAAAGAATAAGGCACTGATGTCAGGCAGAATCTCCAACCATAGACGTGAAAACAAAAATAATAAACTCAGGGTCCAAAGTACGTATCAATAATCCTTAGTGTATGGAAAAACACTAAATTGTACATAGGCGCTTCCTTCAGCGCAAGGCAAACGGGGGACAGTTCCAAACGAATTCACCAGATACGAACATCCACTGCTCCTTGCCACTTAATGAAGGATCACAAAGTCTGGGGCTAGAGTACGAGCGCTTCCGATAGCGCGAAGGAAAGTGGCCCCAAGTAAACAAACAAAGAGCGAGCTCAGGCGCGTTTACTTTAACGCGAGTCCCAAGCAGGAAAGAAGTCTTTGAAAAGCGCTTCCATCAGCGCGAAGTCAGGAATAAATTCAGGGGGAATAATTCTGAAAGGCAAAAAGAAAACAAAATGAACTTTCCTCTAGTCTTTAGCAATGTTCAGCACGGCCACCGAAGGCAGAGTTCTTCAGATGGAGTCGCGCTGAGGCAGCGCGTTAAGAAAACTCCGGCGAAGGTCACAGCCCGCTGAATACACAGGAGGGAGTCTCCACGCAACTCGCGTGAGACCCGGGACACGGAAAACAGGAACAATGTCAGATTACGCGCACCACAGCCCTAGCGTTGCTATCTAATATAGACGATGCTCCTCCCCTACAGGCATTCTGGGAGATGTAGTCCCGAGTGCCACTTCTAAAACCAGGTAGGCGCTCTGAATACTGCTGGGCCGAGTCAGCGCCTGACACAGACTACCAGAAACATGTTGTACCTAGTGCACACAACCAGATACCGCTGTGTGCTTAACGTGTACTTGAAACATTCAAACATTCAACATGTCAAACCTGACACTGTGTTTATCCTGCCTCGTGCACCCACAGACATACTGTGTGTATTGTGTACTTAATACATACCCCTATCAACTTACCACTGTGGTTATCCTGTGCTTAGTGCGATCACGATAACAATGGTTCATGTTTATCCTGTGCGCACAACATACCTGGTCAATTGTCCACTTTACCCATGATTCTCAGGTGCTTTGAGCACACAAGGAAAAATATAGGAGAGATACCCCTTGTTGAGTGTCAAGGGAAGTAGGGTGCTTAACCAGATCAGAAAGAAAAGTTCCCTGGAACACTAATCAGAAAAACACTGTATTTAACAATACTACACACCTAAATTATGTATAACAATGATATGTTTATTAAAAATACATGTTGAGATAAAAATCACAAGAAATCGTGTACATAATAGAATTACTGTGCTACACAATACAATGACTTAAAATTCCCAAAATAAAACACAATCAATAAACAATTATGACCAGCATAATTAAAACAACAGAAAAGGGGGAAAGACTTCAGATTATACGAAGTTGTGCGCACAACTTCGTATAATCCTAAGAAGAACACTCTTGCGAAACATTAATTTGATTGAAGTGTATGCAATTGTTGTTATCAAAAGGCACATTGGATATACAAATTGTAGTGATAAATCTGAAGTCATTTTCTGTCGCTTAGCGAGCTCACACATATAATCCCACCAAAAAACAAACAATGAGTAAAGTTTATCTTGTGCTTAACATTTCAAGGCTACTCTGAACACTTTACCTTTGCATTTAATATTTGCTTCTTACACACCAGGACACTCTGCTAACTTTACACATGTGTATAATGTTCTAAGTACACACACACTATTTACAATGTGTTGTGTTTATATGATGAATATCAGCAGCCTGTATGAATGTTAGGTTCCAAAGTATACAGTGTAATGTGCTACATTTATCACCTGCCCAAATCCATGAATTATTTCCAAATGAGGATCACAGCTCCCTCTGTAATACAGATGAAGAAAATATGATGTGTGTGCTATGGTATTGTCCGTCTCCATCACATTACTGGTTTACCTAACAAAACCTTGCATACATAAGAGGCATGTGCACTGGATACATTTTGACATTCTAAAAAACCCCAAGTCAATGGCAAATTGTCTTGATTTTTCATTGCTTCTTGTGAAGCGTGTCATTGCGTGCCGCTGGAGAACCAGTAGCCCTCCTAGTGTACACGAATGGAGGCGCGCGCTAACAACCCGAGGTGAAGCAGAGAGTAGGGCGCGCAGAAGGGGAGAGATCTGTGGAATTTGCAAAAATGTTTTGTCACAGGAATGGGACACACTTTAGATCGAATTCCAAACTAACATTAACCCCTTCGATGCTCATGACGAGATCAGCTCGTCATGCAGGACACTGCTCGTGTGCTCATGACGAGCTGAGCTCGTCATGAACAATGGGAATAAATCAGAAGTAGCACAGAAGGGGAATTGCTGCAGCACTGATGTGTGGTATCGGGTTCTCCAGACCTACATATTCTGCAAAACTGCTTACACCATAAAACAGAAGTTGGCACGGAAACTGGAAATGCAAAAGACAAGTTTATTAGGACCCCATGGGGTGGTGGTACATTCCTACAGCACCCTTTGGCAATGCAAGAAGTATCACACCGAACATCGGTGCGAGACCTCTTTTATACAGTTTTTACAGTAATAAAAAGAGTAGGCGGAACACATTTGCTCAGTTTAGGTACATATAAGGACATTTTTGGTACACAGCCAGCTTATGGGAGGACTTATAACACTACTGGTCAGTTTTGGGGAACATTCCTAAGTAATGTCTGTCCACTAGTATAGAGGGTTTGACTACGCATGTGCAAGCTTGACCAGTACTAAAAATAGCATGTTGCTGGGCAAGTTAGGTGGTCAGTGGTACAGAGAAAGGACAAAAGAGCATGCTGACCACGAGGCAGCGCATTCATACAAAATGGACGCCAGTGTTCTCAAAATGGCCCCCGAACATCATGGTCAAGATAAGGGAAAATTCGTGTAGCAAAGCTTAACGCTAACCTGATCACTGTCAAATTACGACAGACGACCCTTTTAGCGTTTAGCTGAAGCTACCTCATAATGGACATAATCAGGGTATTCATCATCAATATTGATTGACATAATATTCGTTATTTCTCTATTGATCATTTGCTCATTCTTGACAATAGCTCATTTGGATGGAATACAAGCAGAAATGCACATAGAACATAACATAGGGCCACACTGAATACATAGGCATAGAAAGAAGAGTATCCCAATTATTATACATAAAATTGTCAACAGTTTCCAACCCCAAGTACTGAGCAAAGTCCAAAACCAACCCGAAAGTGTCAAGGTACCATTATCAGGGTGTATTTCAGCAGCTATTTTGTGCAGTTTAGGAATAGCATCATATACAGAAGGTGAATTATCAGGCACATATACGCAGCAACTACTTCCGATAATGCGGCATGCACCCCCACGATCAGCTAACACTACGTCTAGAACCATTCTGTTCTGGAGCGTTACAATTCTGGTAAGTTGAAGTTCCTCAGTCAAATTCCCTAAAGCAAAAACTGTCTCATTAGCAACAGCTTCCACAACACGTGTCAGTCGTCTGATCTTTCTGCTATTTAGAGCAGCACCAACAAATGAAAAGAGGCCTAAATTAAAATCAACATATTGCTGCAGGGAGGTATCTGTCTGATCAATTTCGTCAATTGCTAATGTTCTCTTCACTCTATTTAGTATAAAATCATGGTATAACACAAAATCATTATGATACATAGGTGGGGCAATAAACACAGGGGGTAATACAAAAGATATATAACATGTTCTTAACCATCCTATAAGGAGACGGTGATAACCTTTATTTCCACAAATAAAGTAAGTATTTCGTGAAGCCACAAAGATGATACCATTTGGAGTGTCAAAGGCAAGAGTAGTATTACATTCACTTCTTCCTACTGGGATTGTACCTTTATTTCAGGCACATAAATCGGCTTTAGTATCAATAACTGTAATCACGTGCAAACTAGACATATTTACATTTCTCTGATTCGTATAAACTCGAGGCGAAGATACATTATCTGGTCGATATTCTTCCCATTCAAATTTAGTTCCTTCTGCTTGCGGGTAACCATCTCGATCATTATAACAGTGTTTATTGAGCCGAAAAAGTAATCCACCTTTTGTCAGCCATCTCAAAGTGAACAAAAGAGTGTACCAAGCATGGCAAGAACCATTGTGAGAGACCGGAAGAGGAATAAGCGGAGTGCCTCCTTTCTTTTGATGTCCAGGCAACATTCCACATACCCAACAGTTCGAAGTGTTCGTCATATTATGGGTTTGATGTAAAATTTGAATGAAACTATTATTCAGATAAGTCTGTCTATGTCGTTCTTCATGATAGGGCAAAGTGAAATGAAAATGTTCAGATGGAATTGGGGTAGTAGGCAATAAATATTCTCTTGCCGGAACCAGTTGTTCTACCACCCAAGCTATTACCGCTATCACCACGATAGTCATAACGAAAAGTACTGCACCAAGAATTCTCTTATTCCGCATAGTAGAAGATGCCATAGTTCAAAGTACAAATGTTTCAAAAAGAAAGCAACTACAAAATAAAAATATGAGTGCTGAGCTCCGAGGTAGCCGTTGGTTTCTTCTCCGAGATTCAAGACGGGTGTCGCTACACTTGGCAGAACTGATCCCCCCCCCTTGATATTCCCGGCTTCCGTTTCACAAACCTGGAGCGGTAACTCAACCAGTCTCGCACAAAACAACTGCTTTTCTTGGCAGTAAATTATATCTCTCTCCACCAGAAACAGTGTGGTCCAGGAAGGCTCCCTCCGATTCAGTAGACGTAACAGCTGGGCTCTTCTCTTCGTCCAAGATGTCTCGATAATCAGACAGCACAGTGGGGTTCACCAGATCCGGAGAGACACGACGACAATGAGTAGAATGCACCCATTGCTTCCTGTTCGTGACTCGCACAGCCGTTTGAGTTGCCAGCAACACCTGGTCAGGGCCACGCCACCTCGGCTCCAAGCTGCTGGTTCTCTCAAAGGACCGGATCATCACATGGTCGCCAGGACGGTGATTGTGAGCCTCTCCAATGGAATTGTTGGGGAGCGCTTCTCGAACCTGTTGATGAATAGAGACTAAATCATTTGTTAATCGTGCCAAATAATCGTTCATCATTATACAAGGCACATCATGTAACAACCGAGGCTTAGGAACTCCCCATATATTCATTGGCCTCCCAAACACCACTTCATAAGGTGTGAGTCCAGTTCGGGAATGGGGTACTGATCTAATAGATAGCAATGCTAGAGGCAGAGCGTCCGGCCATTTCAAAGATGTAGATGCCACTATCTTTGCTAGCTTCAGTTTCAAAGTAGCATTATACCTTTCCACCAGACCTGCTGACTGCGGATGGAATACCGCATGAAACTTTTGCTGAATTCCCAATCCCTTCATGACGTATTCCACAATTTTCCCAACAAAATGAGGACCATTATCACTCCACAAAAATTTACAAACACCATAGCGCTGGAAGTACTCTTTGAGCAGCACCTTAGCTGTTGTCAGCGCTGTATTATCCTTTGTGGGGAAGGCCTCAATCCATTTACTGAAAGCACACACCACCACTAAGACATACTTAAGGTTATTGCAACGCTCAAGCTGGATGTAATCCATTTGTAGTACTTCGAATGGTGCAGTAGGTGGAACAAACCCTCCTTTCGGAGTATACATCCCTTTAGCAGGATTATACTGCAAGCATATCAGACAGGTCTGCACTACTCTTTTGGCCGTATTTGCAATCTCAGGATGCTCCCAAACTCGCGTAAGCAATTTAGTAATTGCAAGAGCTCCAACATGTGCCAATCCATGTGTCATTGAACCATTGCTTGCAAGTAAGCTGTAGGCAATTTTCATCTCTTTATATCCTTGCTCCTCCAGCAACCCTCATCATCCAACACTCCCTCCGTTGCCCAGGTTGCGAGTTCTGCTTCAGATGCTGGCTACGGCAATAAAGTAGCAGGGTTCAGAGTAGCACATCTCTTCAGTGTGATATGTGGCGCCAACAGCGTTAGCTCATATCCTGTTAAACGTGCACTCGTTAAGTACTGGGTCTTTGTTTGATTTAACAGAGCATCTACCGCATGGGGAACTAACACCAACAATTTATGTGACAAAACTATTCCCTCACTCTGTTGTATAGCCACTGCTGTTGCTGCGACTGCTCGAAAACACCCAGGTAATCCTCGTGCTACAGGGTCAAGTACTGCCGAGAAATAAGCACACGGTCTCTGTTTATCCCCGTGTGTCTGCACTAGAACTGACAATGCACACCCATCCTTCTCGTGTACATATAATGTAAAGATCTTCTTATAATCTGGTGTACCTAGTACTGGTGCAGAACAAAGGGCTTGTCTCAATTGTTCGAAGGCATTCTGACATTCATCTGTCCATTCAAGGGGGATCGGTGTAGTTTTGGACAACAATGCTAACAAAGGCTTTATAATGTGTGAAAACCCCATTATCCACTGCCTACAAAAAGACGTTAGGCCTATAAAAGCACGCACATCTCTCTGAGTGCGAGGGACTGGTGTATCTAAAATCACTTGGATGCGATCAGATGTCAATGCACGTCCCTCCTTAGATAAAAGATGACAGAGGTAGGTCACCTTTGGTCTACAATATTGGAGCTTTTTCCTCAAAACCTTATGATTATTGTGGGCAAGAAAAGAAAGCAAAGCAAGACTACTCTCCTCCCATTGCTCCTGCGTGTCTGCTGCAAGTAAAATATCATCAACATATTGAATGAGAGCCACTCCAGAATGTAAATCAAAAGAATCAAGCTGTCATTTTAGAGCCTGGCTATAAATTATAGAACTTTCAGTATAACCTTGAGGAACTCGACAAAATCTACACAATTTATTATTTAATGTGAAGCCAAACAAATATCGACTATCAGGATGGATGGGAATGGAAAAGAAAGCATTTTTCAGATCTATGACGGTGAAGGTAGTGGCTGTGGGCGGAATCAAAGTAAGTAGGGTGGTAATATCAGACACCACCGGGTATTGGGGCACTACTATCTTATTAATTTCTCTCAAATCAATAATAAACCGATAGATTTTGTCATCAGTATCTTTCTTTAAAATCGGAAGAATAGGGCTGTTACAGACATTATAGGGAACTTCCTCTACTACGCCTGCAATAATCAAATCATGTACAATATGCGTTAAAGCAACTTGACCTTCCCTGGAAATTTTATACTGTGGCACACGAGGCAGAGACGCTCCCTCCTTTACAGTGATTCGAATAGGAGGGATAATCATCTGTTCCACATCCGTGTCCGAAGTAGCCCATAACGTTTATGGGAGAGAGGCTAACGCCTCAATTTCTTGCATGGGGCACAATCTCTCTACACCTGGGTAATTGTCATTCAAAATAACCCGCACCACTTCAGGAGCACAGCGTATGGTTGCTCGAAAATATTTAAGCATATCTATTCCCATAATATTGTCTGGAGTGTTTGGTGACAACAAAAACGGGCACGGGGCAAAAAATCTGTCAATGTGAAATGTAAGGGGTTGTGACAATGGGCTAAGAGAGGGTGCTCCATCAAACCCTATTGATGTAATCATTTTGCCAGACAGGGGAGCCCTTGGAACCAAGTTTTTAGACAGAGCACTATGAGTAGCTCCTGTATCAACCAGGAACTGATCAGTAGAACCCAAAACGCCCGCTGATACATATGGACCTCTTTGATCTACTGGTACTTCAACCGATTCCACATCCCATCCTACGCAATCCTATGCATGTACATAATCCTGAGACTCGGCAATCTCACCCTCCGCTATCTGATACTGATTCCGTCGATCAAAGGTGTTATGATCAGCCTGACCACGACCCCTCGCCTCAAACCTGCCACGATCACTTGCTCCACCCCTCACTCCTGAATAACTATTCTGTGTCCTTCCACCTCCTCGACCACGCTGATTACGTTGTTCTCGAAGCACCGGACAGTCTGAGGCCCAATGTCCAAACTGTTTACAGTATGCACTGTGGCGTTCTAATCTAGGATCCTGATCGATACTGTGACCTTATGCCCCTATTCGGCCATAAATCCATTTATTCCCTATATTGGCATAACCGTTCAAGTGCAATATTCAGAAACTCATCTCTGGCCTCACACGAACAGAGCCACATTCCAGAATAGCTTTCTCTGCCACTTCCTTTGCAACCAATTAGTGCAATGACAGAGCAGAAGTTACTATCTGAGATTCCTAGATTAACACTCTGAGTTCTTCAACAAGATAAAAACTCAGCAAACCTGGAAATCCCCGCTTGCTGTGTTTTGATTAGTAATAGAACTCTAATGAGCACTGATAGACGATCACTTCCTAGTGACATCTTTATTGACGTCTTATGTTCAGCAAACGTACGTCAACCAAGGCACCTTTCAGGTATAAATACTACCAACATTGCCTTAAGCAATGTCCTGTTGCCTGTCGCCTGAAGCTGCTGTTATGCTGATGATATCATAGCTGCTATCGCTACTGCTATCGCTGCTAACTAGCGAACGATGGTGTGGTGAACTTAAGAGCTGAACAGCCGTCCCCTGCAAGAGCCCAGCAGATGCAAGCTGCCCGCGGACGCTGTCCCCCCCTCCTCCTCCTCAACGCGCTGAAGAAGAGACGCTGCCTTTCTCCTGCCGAGAAATCCAGCTCCGGCGTTTCTAGTCTACCCTTGCGGGAGACTGGGAAATCGAGCCCTGAGGGAGATACCAGACCTCCATCATTCTATTCCAGAGGTATTGTGTTGACTAAACCCTTGAGAGAGAATTCTTGAAGCAAACCTTGGCAAAACCAACTTAACTTAAAGCTACTTACTTACTCCCCTCCCAAGTATTAGGCTTAGGTCAGGTACACGGGGGTAGGCGTAGTTAGAAGTACCAGTTGAGTATTTTAGCCTAATGTATATATGACTGTATATATGTTTTATTCATTTAAACCATTGTATGGCTAAGAAACCATATCAATGCTTTTACAGTATTATTTCGCAATACTTATCTTACTGTACGTACTTTTTATAATAACAAGTCTTGCAATTGTGGCAATTCATTTCTCTTGTACGAGAAGAAAGACTGTTCAATAAATGTTACCCTTTATTGACAAACGCCCGTCTCTCTATTCTCTACATATTGTGAAAGTAATCTGCACCAACCTGACTGAGTAAAATAACTGTCTATTGTTTCACACGACCCTAGAGATTGACTCTTGATCTGAGGAGCAAAGTTGTCATGTTGCACGGTTGTTGGAAAACTGAATCCCTTCTTGGCTGTGCCAGGGAAGCTGATCACTTCCTATTTCAGTCAAGAAAGTTTCCAGTGACCTCTGAGCTAGTTGGTAACAAACCCAATTAAGTTTAGCATAGTCAGTAGAGGCCTGGAAGATCCGCACTTCTACGTCGATACTACTGTTTATGTTATTCCAATGCGCAGGGCCTATTAGGAAAATAGGAACTACGCTACATGGCGCCCAACGTTTGGTAAGGCGATAAACTAACGCAAGACGTTAGAGTAACTCAGTCGTGCATATTTCACACAGACCCCTTTCCCCCGTAAATACTCCAATAGACGTCTGGAGTGGGTGAAAGGTTAAAATCCGCCCGACCTTAGTAGGAAGAGATTCCTATGTAAAGCTCTGGTTTATTCAACGTTGAAGGATACAGTGTTCCAAAATATTGTGCACCTAATCTTTGTCTCCTTGGAGACCTACTCTGCAAAGCCTGCATTTATAAAATGTCAGACTTAGAAAACGGAACCACTGGGGGTGCAGTAAATGCGACTCAGCAGGGTCCCGACGACACGGTACCGGGTGCAATAATCATCCCGGCACATTTAAGAAAATCTATAACTTTAAAACTTATAGAAAATGGACTGACACCACAAGGTGGTACAGTAATTTTCGTGATAGAGGCACACGAATATCGGCAGACAGAGGTATTCTATTCATGGATAAACTTTCCAGCGGCAAACGCTAGAACAAAAGAGTTTCACTACTACAAAATAGAGAAACCTCCGGAAGAGTACGCTCCCTTCGAGAGACTGAAATCCCACCAAAATTCCAAGAGCACCTGCTCTGGTTTAATGGCGCCCTAAAACATAATGATCACATAACCAGGCTCGGTCCACTAGGTAGACCAGGAGCAACGTGGCCGGTTCTAGCCAGCTACACACCACATCCGGACATTGCAAAAATGTCTAGAGAAGAGCTGTTAGTACAGCTAAAAACATTAATTAAAATACATAGGCAATTAATGCAATATGTAATGCGGACTGCAACAGTCCAACCAGCTGTTAATGTACCACAGCTGACCCCTCATCAGGGGAACACTAATAAAATTACACCACAGAACATACAGTCATGTCTTGGTAAAACACCCGTAAAACGGGAACAAATTCCTTTCTGGTTAGCACAAAAAATCACTCAAATAGAGGCAGTATTCCCGGATACTACCCCTATTGAGAAGCACAGAATCTTGACCATCTGCCTTCCTATGGGAATTGCACCACACGTGGAGGACTGTGACACTTGGGGTACAGTCTTTGCTTCCATTTACACAAAAACACACGGTGTTCCGTCTATGGCGGTAATACCAGAAGTGCTAAAACAGATTCAAAATGAATACGGTCCAGAGCCCGCTTTAAATCTTGGTATGAAATTACTGAAAGACTTCAAGCAGGTCTCGGCTATATTATTAGCCAACATAAAAAGAGAAGCAGCATCTGTGGCGATCCGCCAGAAATTGAAGGAAACAGATATAATAGATCAGCCAGTTGAGCTTGCCAGAATCATAGAAAAGTGCTATGAAGAATTAGGTAGAGACAGCTTGGGTGGGAAACCCGTAAAGCCCCAACTGCTCGAATATCCTGAAAAATTATTTATTAAAAATAATTTAAACACTCCTAAAAAGAGCTGGGATGGAAATAAACAATCCACTCCCAAGGAAAAAGTTTTCCAGTCCAGAGGAAGGTCTCCTCGACGGAGGGAAAGAACTCAGACTCGAGAACACCAGTCTCCCCAGAGGGAGCCCTCTGAGAAAAGATATAACCTTAGAAATAGGGATAATTTGAAGAAGCCTAATAGATATCAAAGTATTGATACACGTCCCTCTCGATCTTTTTCGCAGAAATCGGAAAGAAGAGGACGGTCAGACCCAGGAGAGCACACCAAGTCCAAAGACAAGGAACCTGCTCAGAGTAAAAAATCTCAATTTCCGAAAAAGAAGGTAGCCAGTATTAGAGTAATCAACCATGCCGAAAATACTGAGGACACAGTTGAAAAACAGGGAGTGGGCATTGACAATGTTGGACAGTGCAGCAGAAATCAGTATAGCCCGCAAGATCCTGATGAGTCATCTGGAGACAGTGGACACGAATGAATACATTCAGGTTGAAACTGCCGACACCAGACTTAGCGAGCCCCATAAGATATACGAAATAACATTGCGTATAGAGGGTGATAAGACTAGGAAAATAAAGGGTCTATTTTGGGATAAACTCTCAAAAGGCTATGATATTCTATTAGCTGAAAAAGATTGCCCCCCAGAGTTTGTCAGGGAGTGCCCTCGTGGCGAAGAAATGATTATGCCTGCCTTCTCGAATCACATTCCGATTCACAAAAAATATACTTATGCAAGGAAATGGGCAGTAGCCCAGGCACCGGCATTATATAAAAATCATGTAGGATGGGATGAGGACTCTCCTCCTCACAAAATCCAGTTAAAAAGTGAACCAACTGCACAAAGGCAGTATCCCATTAAGCAAGAAGCTAAAAAACAAGTCAGGGAGATCTTAGATCAACTTGAATACCAGGGGGTGATTGAAACATGCACCTCTCAAATGAACAATCCTTTGTTTCCTGTCTCCAAGCCAGACAATTCATATCATCTAGTTTTGGACTACAGACACCTTAATGCATGTTGTAAAACATTTGCAGTACAAAACTCGCATGGTGCAGCCCTAATGAATAACATAGTTAGGAAAAAATATAAAACAACATTAGACATATCTAATGGTTTCTTTTGTCAAAACATTGCACCAGAAAGCAGATACTTGACCGCTTTCTCAGCATTTGGGTGGCAGAAAAAATTCTGTCGACTCCCACAGGGGTTCAAGAACAGCCCAGGACTATTCTCAGCTAGGGTAACAGAGTTACTACAAATATATGATGATGAGGCATTAACTTATGTAGATGATATCTATCTCACAGACGACGACTTGGATACTCACTTGAAAAGAGTGAACACCATTATACTTGGGTTCGCAGCAGAGGGTTACAAATTCAACTTTAAAAAGTCTCGAATTGCCCATCTGACAGTACTATTCTTAGGGTACGAATTATCAAGTGAAGGAAAAAGCCTAGCGGACAACTTCTTAGAGAAGTGCGCTGTACTCCAAGCTCCAAAAATGCTGAAGAATTTACAATCCATACTAGGTTTTCTGAATTTCGGAAGAACTTACATTCTAAATTACGCAGAGAGGGTTAAACCTCTCTACGAACTAATGAAACCTGATTTTAAACAAATCAATTGGACTCAAAAACAAACAGAAATTTTGAGATCACTGCAAACAGACATGTTAGCAAAAACAAAATTAGATACACGTGACAACACACGCGATCTTGTAATCCGAGTCATCCCAGGAGGATGCGGATTCACATACCTAACCTCTAATGAGGGAAGAAAGGTACCAATTTCAATTAAATCTCACTTGTACACACAAGCAGAAAAAACATTCAGTCACACAGACAGAACTGTGAAAGCAGTGCAAATTGCATTAGCAAATGAACAAGAACTAGCACATGGTAAACAAATTAATATCCTCACAGCGGAATCCGCCTTCGAGGCGCTATTCAGCCCAGTAAACCTGCCTACAGTGTCACTGGATCCGAAATGGATACAGTGTATAGATTCTCTAGGAGCGGAAGATGTGAAATACTATTTCGCCCCGCAATTCGAAGAACTGAATGATTTAGAATATGAAGAAGAATATCCTCTGCCAATCGAACTTCTGCCTCTCCCACAGTACTCCTGTATAATCTATACAGATAGATTTGTACAGCATTTCAACGTAGAGAGCAAAACCTACGATGCAGCCTGTGCGATTGTTAAAGGTCGTTGGCTGTGCGGTAAATTCAGACCGAAAGTAACAAAAACTGAATCAGTAAGAAACTGTTTGGCTCATAGAGCTGAAATCAGATGTTTAAAGATGGCGCTTGAAAATGCAGAACGTGAATTCCTGACACTAATCGTGTGCGATTCTCATTTTTGCGTCCACTCTTACAATAATAAACTGCAGAGCTGGATTGAAAACGATTACAAAGATGACACAGGTGCCACAGTAAAGCATAAATTGCTCTGGAAACAGGTAGCTCTTTTACATAAAGAACTACAAAAGACTCACGTGATACGCGCACAGAGTCTTCAACGTGATGGCGTTCACGTTGCAGGGAATTCATTGGCTAATACAGCCACAGCGGAAGCAACTAAACCGGCTTCCGTAGCCACAAAAAAGCGTACAGAAAAATACATAGACGGGGAAACCATGCTGGCAGTAAAAACGACCGTAAAAGGCGACTGTGCAGCACTGCCCGTGAACTATCCACTCAATTATGCATACGTAATCGATGCAAACTCCGTTCCTTTTGCTCGAATCCCTGGAGTGGGGGATAGGGTAATTCCAAACACGAACAGGAGAATATTTTTAATAGCAGACGCACACATGGGGTTGGGTCCTAGGCACAGAAAGATGAATTACAATCAGTATACTGGTGGCCGGGAATGAGTGTACAACACCAAATATATGCAAACAACTGTGAAAACTGTAACAGGGATTGCAGTAGTGAACCATGCTACCGGCTACCAATCAGAAACTGCGCAACTCTGTCTACACCCCATCCTGCGTCCTATTAATAGTTAAGGCTAAACACACTTGAAAAATGTGGCCTCCAGCGCTCGGCTAACGCTAGAACTGCGCCAGGACGCTCCTTGGCTGGAGTATCTGTGCGCATAATAAATCAAAATAACATAACATAACATAACATAACAGAACGGTTATAAAAGATCTGCGAGTCTTTATCGGCACATACGCAATTACCACGTTCCATTCTGACCAGGGTCCTGCTTTCAGCTCTCGAGCTTATAAGGAGGCCATGGCCAGCATGGGAATTGGGTTGCGGTATTCTTGTCCGTCACACCCCGAAGGGAATAGTGTGGTTGAAAGAAAAAACCGGGACATAAAGCAATCTATAACAGGGAAGGTATTAGGTTCAGGGGCTGGGTGGGTCAAACATTTAATAAGTGTCCAGACCAGTCTTAACAATTTGCCAAGAAAATCTCTAAAAGGTTTCAGCCCATACGAACTATTGTTCGGAATTAGAATGACAATTCAGGACTTAGATAGTCAGATATAAGTGGTACAAGAAAAGAAAACAGACTTTGACATCAAAGATCGTTTGGCTGTTTTACAGGAACTGAATGAAACAAGAAAATCCTTAAGCAACATAAAGTTAAAGCAACAGCCAGATACCACTGACGAGGCACCACAAGCAACAGCCCCAGCAAGGCCTGTCTGGATTCCAAAGATTGGGGATCTAGTCAGAGAAAAAATCGCGGTGAAGAAGGAATTTGGGCCTTCTTACAGAAAAGCAGTACCTGTCTTGGCAGTCACCGGAACAAGATCAGTAGTACTACCGCCCCTTGCTGGTAAAAAGGAGAACAGAGTTGTGTCTATCGACCTGGTAAAACCACAACCATGTGGCCTATAATCAACAGTAGGCCCAGTGGACTCCCAAGAAACAACAGAATACCCAAACTTGCAACAATCCAAGAGGTTCAAACTGAAAGACTAATCACATTCGATCAGCCTGCAGTGCACAGAGAATGACTATGCAATAATGCCATGGAACTCGTGCCTCTTGAGACACAGATTGAAACAGTTCGTCAAGAAACACCAGTCTACAATAATGTGGCATCAGAAAATGCTACCGAAAGACCGATTGAAAGAACAATCCCAACAATTGACAGAACTGCCTCTGGTTATTTCATCAACTTTGACAACTTCTCTGAAGATCAAAACGACCCCGAAGTGATGCCAGAAACAAAAATGACTTTTAAAGAAAAAGCAATGGAACTCTTTCATCAACTGAAGGAAATCTACCTTATTTCCCCTTGGTTAGAGTTCTGGTTCGGTCTAGGTGTATTTTTCCTCCTGCTTTGGCTCATCATGGTACTTTGTTTGGGAAAATTCATTGAGGGAAAATATAGTACAATGGACACAGCAAGTCAGAACATCAACCTAGTCCTCAAACCACACAGATCATCCCACGTGAAGAAAAGAGAACTGTCAACAGTAAATGTCACAGCCATTCCAATACCCGGTGGGGTAGTATGGGAGAAAACTGACTATGAGATCTATGGTCCGGTCGAGATCCTGAAGTATCCTCATCAACTGAAGGTTTCCTTAAGTGACTTTGTAAAACCTAGTACATTCTCTGATGATTGGGACTTTAACAGTATTAATGACATGATGTCTGATTTAGTAATGTCAGCTAGATTCACAGAACATGATTATTTACAAGGTTCATCTAGTTATGAGCAGTTATTCTGCTACACACATTATGGTGATCATTATTTGCATAAATCTGCACAGCCTAGAAATGTTTTTAAGTATAATCAATGGGAACATTGTGCTACACCACCTAAAAGCAGTTCGAAAACATTCTTTGAGAAATTCAAATACTTCTCAGGGTTTAACACCAGTGATACAGAAACGTTTTATTACAAATTGTTAGATAAAACAGGAATGAAAACAATGCTGACAAATTCTAAATTGATATATTCAGAAGCATTTTATGAAAAAATGATGACATTTGGTTTTGATTATTGGAAAAATAACATTGAAACAAAAACCATTTGGGGTACGAAAGATTGGCAGGTACAAGGCCTTGAAGCACTATTCAGAACCTGCATGATACCAGAACAAATGATGTTTTTAAATGACATAATTCACCAAACATCCTGTCTTGGCCTAGCTAAGATCAAAGACCTTAACACACCGTCTATTCCGAAGCCAATACCTGATAATGCAACTACAGATATTGAAATAGACGTATCACAAATTTTACATTTTAACAGAACGCATCCTGATTGGAAAAAGTGGTTAATCTGGCTTACTGACACAAACAGCTGTCAAGATAGATTCCTGAACAAAACACAGGGGTTAAAAATGACCAGACAAGACCCTTGATACTCCCAGAGACAACATCCAGGGATAGTAACAACATACAGTGTAGGGAAACTCTGCCTCGATTGGCTAGGATCATCCACACTGGCTGAAATTAAGCAACACTTGTCTTTGCTAAAAGATGGTGCTGATTTGCGCGATTTCATTCTTGGACCACGCAAACAGCGTCAAAAGCGTTTCATAGCGACCAGTATCTATGCTGCGTACAACGAGGCTTGGAAAGTCACACAAATTGAAACAGCAGAAAAAATACGAGAAATTGATCGTATTAATTTGGAAAAATCACTTTCTGTAGTGGACAATGGGTTAATGACTCTGTCCTCCAGAATATATTCGTTGGACAATATTGTATCTTCTGCCTTTGACATAATAGACAGAGACTTGCTAATGTTACAGCATGGTCAATCTCAATTACGTTCTATTGTACAATTAGGCTGGACGCTGCAAAATCTTCGTTCAGGCTATATGCCTTGGCGTTTTATCAACACAACGTCATTATTTTCCATTTTTAACCTTACTGATAAACAAATCAGTTTGGCACAGAAAGGAGCAGACTATACAATCCTGAGCATCGAAAAACTTGAGAGATTACCATTGACAATGTCAGAGAGTCCTGTCATTGAATGGATAATACACGGAATTATCACTATTCCGATGACAACTTTCCGATTTAAAAAGTACCTTGAATACATACCTACTGGTCAGTATGAACGATTGGGTAAAGGATATGTAAAATCAGAATGGAAATTACCATACACACATTCATGCTATAGTGTATTTCTTAGTGGTGAAAACTGTAAACATTCACTGAGCGGCATACTTTTGTGCCAGGGTATTAATTTACACGGAGCGTGTGATGGAAATTCTAACAACCTTTCATGCCACCAGCTTGTCACACCTGCAACTCAGATAGAGCCCTTCTTTATGCAACTTTCGAATGGGAGTTACATTCTTAGAACGGATCACAGATGTTGTGGCCTTGTTCCAGGGAAAAGTTATCTAGTAAGCGTAACATCCATGGTCAAATGCTGTATGCAAGCATTGTTCCCGAGCGGCCCTGGAGACATAGCGACTCCCACCTATTATTACGTTTCTTAGCAGCCGGGTTTACCGTTTACTTATTTGGTGTGCTAGCATATAGAAGCTACAAATTATTCACGGACATTGCTTGATATACTTCTTCTTTTTCTTTTTCTGACCGTCAATAGCTTATGAGCTGGGTCGTACTTGACTATCGTGATTGTTGCTACAGACCGGAAGACTTTCCACATTTTGCATTTTGCTCAACTTCTCACCCTGCCACCTATACTTTGGTGAGTTCATTGGCATTTTAACTACTTGAGGCATGTGTGCTTTACAACATACACACTGATAGTATCATCTACGGTACTGCAAGTGTATATCATACACATAAGTATTACGAAATTTTCATGTGCGCCATTTATATTTTCTTAGGCACGAAATGAATGTGTTATGAGATCGTCTTTATAGGCTTATTTCCATTTTAGTTATCATGCTATGCGATATAAAAGTAAATCTAATATAATTTCTCTGCGGCCTTAGTAATACAGGTTGTTTGTTTGGACACGTGTATCAGTGGGTTGAGATTCTTAACTTGGATTCGTTTTTGTGTTCTATCTCCTCAGATATTATGTTTCATTCCTAAATCACGACTTATTCTGTTCAAACGTGATGCTCAATACATATCTCAGTTTGCCGTGTTCATGGTGGGTGTATATTTATATATATGTTTTAACTGTATATATGAACTATATGTGTTACACGTAATGCTCTTAGCCCCATGGGGATCTACCCCTAATGCAAAGATATCCCTTTGGTATTCGGGATACTTTTGTTTTATACTGTAAATATCGCTTATACTATATTACATGCCAGAATGTGAGTAAATGTATCACACGATAATATACAACATCAGGTGTGGCACTGTGTCACATAAACTCTAGGCAATGTTAATATGTAAAAATGCACTAATGTATATATGTTTTTAACTTGTTATCACATTGTATATTGTTTGAATTTTTTCCAGCCTTGAAAAAGTCCTTGTGTAGGACGAAACACGTGTTGGTGATTTCTATTTTTGCTGGGAATATCTGTTTTATGGAATTGAAAGAATAAAGACTAAAGAAAACAAAATAAGTGGACTATATTTTGAAACCTCTTTTTTTGACAATCCCCATTGAATACAACCTTGTCATTTGTTTCTTTTAGAATACTCTATAATTAGTAGAGTTTGGTATATTGAGGGTTTATACCTTATGCCCTATTTGTTAGATTTACTAGCCCACAGGAGTGCTGTCAAAAGTTTCTCAAAAATTTGTTTGAATTCATGTGACACACTTTCAGTGTGTACTGATGGCACCTTTAGGTAGTAGGTGCCTTGAGTCTCTGTAGCACCCTATTGGTTATTACTTTTCTTATAAGAAATAGACTACTTGATGTGTACTAATTGTAGAAATAACAAGATTGTTTTGCAGAGTGTGTGCGGACGTTTCCCTTTGGGAACACTACTACCTATCTTTTTGTACACATTCATGCTATAGTGACAGCGACAAAAATGTATTTCTTAGTGGTGAAAACTGTAAACATTCACTGAGCGGTATACTTTTGTGCCAGGGTATTAATTTACACGGAGCTTGTGATGGAAATTCTAACAACCTTTCATGCCACCAGCTTGTCACACCTGCAACTCAGATAGAGCCCTTCTTTATGCAACTTTCGAATGGGAGTTACATTCTTAGAACGGATCACAGATGTTGTGGCCTTGTTCCAGGGAAAAGTTATCTAGTAAGCGTAACATCCATGGTCAAATGCTGTATGCAAGCATTGTTCCCGAGCGGCCCTGGAGACATAGCGACTCCCATCTGGCCTCGTCTGAATCTCTATTCTATACGAATTGATACTTTAAGCAAAATGAAGTCTGTGCTTTTGCAGACAACAGTGCCCATAACGTCATCAAAAGAGACGTATGATCTCCTAGTTGCAAGGACAGCTACGGAGGTTCATGACCTTTTATCAACAAATTGCCCCGTGCATTTCGTAGAAATGTTGAGCCAACTCCTTAACATGTCTAGTGCCACAGGCATCCCAGGCATATTTAAGACGATTTCTACGGGACTGCTAACACCATTTCAAGCAATTCTGGGAATCGTTCCAAATTTTGTCCACTCTGTTTTTGGCGGAATACCCCTATTTTTGGGACTTGTAGCAGGGATTTTATTTTTGACCCTCCTGCTTCGTTATGGCAAGCCACAGCTCAGACGTGACTCCTATGGGAATGGAAGAGACAATCCTAGCAATCCGCTACCGGGACAGAATAACTAGAGTCCTTGGATTGGCCAGGTTGAGAGATCTAAACACGACCTGGTTCCTTTCATTCAGACCTATATGACAGAATTGTATCTTACCAGTACTTCGATGTATGCTATGCGGAGATGAGTGCGTGTTGGACATCTGTCTTTCACTTCCATCAGCAGTACCAATGGACGTCGATACTTTGCTCAGTCCGATAACGGCTCACGCATTGTGTTGTCCCCAGCGGCTGCCAATCCTGATGACGGCATTCGTTGAGACTCCTGTGCTACGACTAGGTGGTAACAGTGGAGCGAGTGACAAAAGCAGCATCACCCAGGTACGACCATCTGTGAGCATTGCTGATCCCGACTTTGATGACAGCAATCATTCTCACACCTGCCAAGTTACAGCACTATCGAATTTGGTCGAACTGTCACCTGATTTTTTAGACCAATTCTTTGAGAGCCTGTCTGATATGATGTTCTCACCCGAACAGAAACAATAACTTTGGAGAAGTTTTCCGACACACAGCGTTCCCATGAACTCTGAATTCGGCCTTCAGTTTTGAACAACAAAAACTGCTAAAAGCGTTGGAACTCTATTTCCCTGTTCAAGCAATAGTTCTTTTGAATTGAACACTTTTTAATATTCACCCTTTTTTTGGCACGAAAAATTCTTTGCTTAAGGTAAAAACTATTCATAGAGAACAGAAGCTTCAAACTTCTATTTCTACATACATCTAGACACACAATAACTTTACACCAGCCTCTAGCACATTTATTGCAATGCATTTATATGTGATGAGATTATCTCGCCCTTCTTCTGTTTCAGAGATATTTCATGTGTAATTCTTTTTGCATAATCGTTCATTGATTTCATATGCTATAATTTTTGAATGATTTCTATGCTTCAAAAACGTACAGTACCTAAATTTTCACGTATTACAAATACGCCTATTTCAAATGCATATATGTATTTTGGGGTGGGCAATGTTACACATGCATCTTATTGCTCTAGTTTTAGTAATTTGATGGACATGAATTCGTGGAGTGGGTGTGGCGTTCTAATCTAGGATCCTGATCGATACTGTGACCTTATGCCCCTATTCGGCCATAAATCCATTTATTCCCTATATTGGCATAACCGTTCAAGTGCAATATTCAGAAACTCATCTCTGGCCTCACACGACCAGAGCCACATTCCAGAATAGCTTTCTCTGCCACTTCCTTTGCAACCAATTAGTGAAATGACAGAGCAGAAGTTACTATCTGCGATTCCTAGATTAACACTCTGAGTTCTTCAACAAGATAAAAACTCAGCAAACCTGGAAATCCCCGCTTGCTGTGTTTTGATTAGTAATAGAACTCTAATGAGCACTGATAGACGATCACTTCCTAGTGACATCTTTATTGGCGTCTTATGTCCAGCAAACTTACGTCAACCAAGGCACCTTTCAGGTATAAATACTACCAACGTTGCCTTAAGCAATGTCCTGTTGCCCGTCGCCTGAAGCTGCTGTTATGCTGATGATATCATAGCTGCTATCGCTACTGCTATCGCTGCTAACTAGCAAACGATGGTGTGGTGAACTTAGGAGCTGAACAGCCGTCCCCTGCTAGAGCCCAGCAGATGCAAGCTGCCCGCGGACGCTGTCCCCCCTCCTCCTCCTCGACGCGCTGAAGAAGAGACGCTGCCTTTCTCCTGCCGAGAAATCCAGCTTCGGCGTTTCTAGTCTACCCTTGTGGGTGACTGGGATATCGAGCCCTGAGGGAGATACCAGACCTCCATCATTCTATTCCAGAGGTATGGTGTTGACTAAACCCTTGAGAGAGAATTCTTGAAGCAAACCTTGGCAAAACCAACTTAACTTAAAGCTACTTACTTACTCCCCTCCCAAGTATTAGGCTTAGGTAAGGTACACTGGGGTAGGCGTAGTTAGAAGCACCAGTTGAGTATTTTAGCCTAATGTATATATGACTGTATATATGTTTTATTCATTTTAAACTATTGTATGGCTAAGAAACCATATCAATGCTTTTACAGTATTATTTCGCAATACTTATCTGACTGTAAGTACTTTTTATAGTAACAAGTCTTGCAATTGTGGCAATTCATTTCTCTTGTACGAGAAGAAAGACTGTTCAATAAATGTTACCCTTTATTGACAAACGCCCGTCTCTCTATTCTCTACATATTGTGAAAGTAATCTGCACCAACCTGACTGAGTAAAATAACTGTCTATTGTTTCACACGACCCTAGAGATTGACTCTTGATCTGAGGAGCAAAGTTGTCATGTTGCACGGTTGTTGGAAAACTGAATCCCTTCTTGGCTGTGCCAGGGAAGCTGATCACTTCCTATTTCAGTCAAGAAAGTTTCCAGTGACCTCTGAGCTAGTTGGTAACAAACCCAATTAAGTTTAGCATAGTCAGTAGAGGCCTAGAAGATCTGCACTTCTACGTCGATACTACTGTTTATGTTATTCCAATGCGCAGGGCCTATTGGGAAAATAGGAACTACGCTACAGCACACTGATCCTCAGAAATGTCGGTACGAACGGAAGACGTACCGTACGATCCACGCCTACCTCTATCATTCCCTCTCGGCTGTGTAGCATAGACCTGAGCCAACATCACTTTCGTCTTTAATTCCTTCGCTTTCTTATCAGTACTTTCTTTAGCCTCTAATTCCTGTTGCTCATAATACTGAGCCATAGTCAATAAAGAAGCAGGGGTCGCCGTGGTCCAGGAGCTTTCACTAGTCTTTAAACGTTTTGCAATCTCCGGTAGGAGGTTTGCCACATACTTATCAACGAATAAATGCCTACCCGTGTCCTCTGTTAATAATTGCCCACTGTAATCATGAAATGCTGCCTCAAAACGTGAGAAGAAGTCAGAAACCGACTCATACGCTTTCTGCTTACAAGAGGCTAACATGATCCAATCAATCTTTTTAGAAGGAACAAGCGTTTTTAATTTATTAAAAATAGCCGCCGGGAGATCTAAAATTAAATGACATATCTGACATGCGGGCTCCCTATCCAAATCAGCTTGGGCTAAAGTTTTCCAATCCGCCCCCAGGATCGCTTGATCATCGAACTTAGGAATCGCCCTCCACATATCAGGAGGCAATATTAACCCAAAGAAAAGGTCAATATCAACTAACGTCATAACACACGAAGAAATAGCCCCTTCCACCCCTTCATAGAAGGCTGCCAGATTCTTACGGGGGTCAGGCAGAGCAGCTTTAAGTGCCATAACATCTGTTCTGTTCCACGGTGTGTAAACCCAATTATATATAAAATAACCCTTTGCATCCACAGACATTTTGTCATCGTCTGTACCTTGCCCTTTAGGAGGGACATATAAAGGTGCGCATAGGCATAACATGAACTGTAAAACTCTTATCTGCTCCAAAGATAGGACACTCTTTGGATTTCTCCGTCGATCCCGGCGCAGGCGCATCTGATGCCTTTTTCGCCTCCCGTAACCTTAACTCCTCATCCCGTAGCTGGATCAACCGTCGGAAAAACGGATCCGCATCTGCAAGAACAAAAAGACCGTTACACATATTCTCACGACCAACTGATACATCCTTAGGCTCCAAATCAGTTGAATACTTTCTAAATCGTTCTACAACTTCATCTCTAAAATGGCTCAAGAAATACAACCGTTCTCGCTCAGACCACAGACGAACCTGTCAGGATACACATGTGTGAGCAGTCGTTTCAAAACGAACAGATTGCACTCTCGACTTGACTTGATAGCCAGTCTTTTTTATACCAACGGATGTAGTCTCACTGTTCAATTTTTCAGAAATTCATTCGTGGACAGTCAGTCTTTCCTAGACCAACGGATGTGGTCCCACCTTTCAATCTTTAAGGGAGTTCTTTTCAGCATTTGAATAAATATCGTCCTGATGTTGGTCTTATTGACGACTGCAGCCAAGACCGAAACATAGACACCTCATCATCTCCTTTAATGTTGTATTTGACAACAACTTACAACCACTTTCTATTGATTAATTTGGGTTGTTTGCTCCATTCACGAGGAGTTGATGCTTTTAGTTATGAACAATAGAGAAAACATTGTCCATCTTTGTTCATGACTTTTTGCTTTAATTGATTTGTTTGTATCTATCTCCCCCCCCAAAAATTTTGTAGTAAAAACCTTGTTGAAATATAATTCCTTTGCTCTGTTTTCTTTTAACGTTCCATTAATTTATTTACAACTGTGCTATAAGATTGTTATCCTGTGGATACTACTGAGTGTGTTACTCTGGTACAACTCACTAATCAAACTGAATAATTTCAAAATAAGTCCCTTGTAGCATCCTTTGACTTGAAACTTACGCATATGGTCATCAATCTCTGAAATAGTTATCACCTTAAGATTAAGTTTTCAAGCAAAACTACCCAACTCCGCAGCTCGGTCAACACTTAGCCTAGTACGACTACCCCCTTGATCGTCTCCGTCCAAATCCTCAGTCGGGGCCGTAGGTGGAACGTATGGAGGCGGGCAATGGTCTAATAATGAAAAATTATCAGATTCGTTAGTAAGGACAGGATAAAGAGGACGTCGAATAGGGAATTGACCATTCATTTGCAAATTACGTTCCCGTGCCTCCCTCTCTTTCTTTTCCTGCAACTCTTTTTCCTCCATCTGTAAAGCCTTATCACGAGCAGCCTTTCGCTGTTCTTTGTCCGCCAAGGCTTGTTCACGCTTCATTCCCTCACGCACCGCTTTTTACCACATACGTACACAATCAAACATATCTTGTCTAGACCTGCGCTGAAACAAACATTGCTCCACATACTGAACCTTTCGTACATCAAACGACCCATGTAGTGGCCATTGCAATTCATGATCGGATTTAGTATATTTGTGCCACAATGTACTGTACATAATAGGGGGAAGGCCAAATTTAATGTACATTTTGCGATTAGGCGTCTCCTCTGGGGGAGCCGGCTGAGATTCATTTAATCGATAATTGGTACCTTTTCCAAGACAGCACATTCCTCGAAGTGTGCTTAAAACAGGCATGTCAAAATATCACGGAAACACGATATTACAAAAATGGCACTTAATATACTTCACACAAGGTGTGCCGTTCAAACAAATACAAAATTAGAGAAATATCTCTACATTGCCTGCCTATGTGAAGTGCACTGCACATATAACTCAAATCATAGAACCAAATTTTAGCTAACTCAAAACAAATCCAAAAAGCCACTGTAAGCGTCCGTAGACTATCTTACCAATCACAAGCTTACCAAATTCTCAAATATCCAGGTTCCAACTGCCAAGTTCTTTAATCGAATCAGCCAAACAGGCACTGTACAACAACTCGAACGATCAGGATCTCAGTCGAGGACCGGCGCCACCTGGAAGGTAAGATCAGAAGGAACGGAAGAAAACACAGTGGGTGCCAAGACTCGGGTCACTCAGTGGCAGCATACGCGTCCATGGCGAGTTTCCAATCCTTCGTCACGACCTCTCCTTCGGGCATCCGAGTCGCCGATGAGTCCCTTCGTGGTCGCCAATTTGTGGTATCGAGTTCTCCAGACCTACATATTCTGCAAAACTGCTTACACCATAAAACAGAAGTTGGCATGGAAACTGGAAATGCAAAAGACAAGTTTATTAGGACCCCATGGGGTGGTGGTACATTCCTACAGCACCCTTCGTCAATGCAAGAAGTATCACACCGAACATCGGTGCAAGACCTCTTTTATACAGTTTTTACAGTAATAAAAAGAGTAGGCGGAACACATTTAATCAGTTTAGGTACATATAAGGACATTTTTGGGACACAGACAGCTTATGGGAGGAGCTATAACACTACTGGTCAGTTTTGGGGAACATTCCTAAGTAATGACTGTCCACTAGTATAGAGGGTTTGACTACGCATGTGCAAGCTTGACCAGTACTAAAAATAGCCTGTTGCTGTGTGGTAAATAAATTTTACCTAATCATTTTTCCATATAATTATCAATACAAGACAGCTCATTCAAATGAGAGGCAGAGTCCGTGGAATCTGAGTCATACGTGCTTTAATATAATGCTTCGAAGCATGGGACATCGGGTTCCATCACCACGCAGGTTCAGGAAGGGACATTCAACTTTTTATTAACAGTACACATTATATATAGTAAAACAGTACAATTGGAGCCAATACAGTAGGCGTAACAGGTGAAAAGAGAGAGATAAGAACACATGTACGTAACAGGAGGCGTGTAAGAAGGCGTACACATGGGCGTGCACTGGACATGTCAGAGAAACGTCACATAAAACGTCACAAGTGGGTGGATGCATAGAGAAAGTTGCAGAATCAGCAGAAACCTATAGCCTATATGCGCGCGCAGCTGAGCATGACGTGTAACCAGGTAGAACTGGGGGCTTTGACTTTTGCACGAGTAGAGGAGACTGGTGTCTGGGGTGTCAAAACGACCTGTACCTATAGCATATCTGATATCGTATGTTTTGAGGATGTAGTGTGTGGAGTAAAAGGTCTCTCGGGCAAGGGCCGTTCAACACTGAATGCGAGTGCGTGCAAAGGGATCTTCATGTAGAGTGCGGGGGCCATGGGCCTACCATGGTAACGGGAGCAGTAAATTACTTGCATGGAGACAGGAAGTAGTGTGGCTCACTGGGTAGAGGCGGCAGACCCGAGAGCAGAGGACGGCCCGGGACCAGGGTTCGATTCCCGGCGCGGCAGGTTTCTCGACCAGGGTCAGCGGACTCGATAATTCTCTCGCCTCGGTGCCCACTCTGATCAGCGATCACACTCGGCAACTCTGGGCATTAGCTTGCCTCCTCTTCACTAACGGCCCCACCAGACCGCCGGGGATGCCTGGTCTCACCCTGGAGATACCCATTAAGTGACCATCTCTCAGGGAAGCCAGGAAGGGTTTCGCAGCGGTCGAAGCGCCTTGGGACCCTACGGGTAAGTAGTGCGCTATATAAATGCCAATACATTTACATTTACATTTACACAGGAAGGCAGGGCCCTTTGCTCTGCAGCCGGGAATATGTTTACCTATTTCACTAGACTGGAATGTGTTTTCGAGGAGGCTGGACAGATAACTTGTAGGTAAAACATCATCTTGGCAAGCGAACCAGGCCGAGCCGGGCACCGCTCGTCTGAGGCAGGAAGTAAGGCAAGGGTCAGGGATGCATACAGCTTTCAGAGACAGAAGAGATGAGACTCGGGGCCTCGTTTAAGGGCCTAACTCGACTGGCCAGAAAACGTGGACGAAAACGTGAAAGTGTACCTTGTAAAGACGTTGGCACCGTAGGTCTAGAAACCTAATTAACGGGATATTTATGCATGGCTGGATAGCTGACATGTTAACGTTGGACGCAAATGTATTTGCGTCTCTCTAGCATGAACAGGAGAGAAGTTACACGACATACAAGGAACATGAGTGCATGGATAGGGTGCGAGTTGGGGGACACTTTGGCTACCTGGAAATTTCTATTACCTCAGCTGGGCAAGTTAGGTGGTCAGTGGTACAGAGAAAGGACAAAAGGGCATGCTGACCACGAGGCAGCGCATTCATACAAAATGGACGCCAGTGTTCTCAAAATGGCCCCCGAACATCATGGTCAAGATAAGGGAAAATTTGTGTAGCAAAGCTTAACGCTAACCTGATCACTGTCAAATTACGACAGATAGTGTTAAAGACGCTGCCTCTGTACCTTGTTGTTCTATATTATAAGATGCTTCAAAATAGCGCTGCAAAAACAAATAGCGCTGGGCGGTGCATACTGTGAACAACGGTAGTTGCTTCTCCACTCTTTTAAGAAAAGACAAACATTTATGGATATGTTGATAATTCACTGAGCGGCAATACCCACAGGAATATGCCATAGGTACTGCCGACATGCTCACTCCCTTCACAATCATTATGTATGTGCTCTAAGGGCATTCCCTCCACACTACTGTAACACAGTGACATCTGAGCCACAATTGTACACTGGTATCGAATACCGCCATGCCATGGGAGTAGGGCGTAAATGTGTTAGTTGGCTGACTAAAGCCTAGTCTGAGCACACCTATGCCCCTAACTGAATAGCGGGACAGATTTCTAGCTTACCACTCTAGTATCCATGAATGCTCGGTTCAGATGTGTACAGCTAATGTGCTACATTTCTTCACCTGCCAAAATCAATGAACCATTTCCAAATTATTCTGTGGATCATGTTCTATATATTAAATTTCACTAGTGGCAGTGTGAATGGCACCTAACAGTAAACTGGAAGGTGCTCAGGTATCACCTGGAATTTTTTTTGTTGAGACCAGGTCAATAAAACAAGGAATGGCTCGAACAGGCGCTGGGGCAAGGGAGATACTGAGACGGCTCAAAGCTCTCCTCTTATCAGGCCACGCTGCCGTCATGCCTGGAAAGAGCGCTTACTGCATAATGCTGCTTACTGCATAACACTGCTTAGAACAAAAATGATATTTCGCATTACTGCAATGACTACACACAGAGCTCCAAGCGCGAACACACAACGCTTACAACCCGAATCACTACTTGCCCCATTGTACAAAGCAGCTTACTGCTTCCGATTGAAAGCGCATATTTAAAACCACTGGTATACTTAACATTGGAACCTGCTTCCTCCTCTTACCACCGCCTCCGTACCGATAACTGGTCAAACTGTTGCTGACACTCCTCAGCTGCCCTCCAAACGCAAACCCACTCCTGCCAGAATCCACACAAAAGCCGCCACAATTCCTCCGCACAACTGTTCTAATCGAACGCTTCAACAACTTCGCGATCTTGTGACCTATAAATGGGGAACACAAAGAAAAATAATTACAGCCTCCTAGAGGCTGGAGGAGTAGGCCGTGGAGCACGGATTCAAAGAGGCAGACTCCCAAGCTCCCCGGCCTTTTAACCCCTCACTTGCCAAGCCGGTTCTAACCGGCCGGGCCTTTGCTTCACAGTGGCCCGGAAGTGATTCAATCACTTCCGGGTCATTAGGAGACCCGGGGTCCAATCAATGTTGAGGTGCGCCCACCGCGTCATGGTGACGCGACGTGTGTGCCACACCACAGAGAGCGGGCGGGGGCAGGTGCACCAGTCATACTTGCGGCGGGCCGATGCCAGCTCCGCCTTTCTCCTATGAACCCATGAGCAGTAGGGACACCCCTTAATTAGTCACAGCCTTCTGTGAACCCACAGGCTACTTTTATGCTCAGGATCTCACAGAGGCCCTAGACAAAACCCCCTGCTTTGCTGGTCCATTTGGGGCTCACAGACGTAGAAACACATTGAGTGGTACGATCAAGAAAAGTCACGATTTCCGTAATAGTATTAATACTTTATTGATGTATAGTGCTAAAACGCCACTGGATTGTTGATACACCGTAAACAACTAACGCAAAAGAACTACATTTTTCTAACTGCAGTATCAGTCTCATGAAAATGAAAGGCAGTGTCTGCCCTGCTCAGAGACAAACCTTCAGTTTATGCACCTGGATAGGCTAGCTGCTGTTTACCAGGCTCATTTTCCCCATGAGCTAATCCACAAATCGTATGGCCAGCAAGGCCTCTACAGCCAGTCCTAGCTCAAATGTACTGTTCCTGCTTGGCCTCATTCCCCGTGCAGCTGACCCATGACCACAAACTACCAAGAGTGACGTATTCAAAATAATTACCGCCAGAATTCTCAAGCTTCGACAGGAAGCAAATTTCCCTCGCGCCCATTATCGCCCCCTCTCCAAACAGATGTATTCTGTCTGACTTGGGTCAGTTGTGTAAACAAGGGTGTGCAGTTATTGAAGGGAGGGAGCAGAGAGGGCTGGGAAGAGAAGGGAGGGGAGTTTGTTGTTGGTAGATACCAGGTGTTCATCAGGGAAAAGAGAAGGTAGAGGTGGAAGAGCTCCAATTAGAAGCACAGGCCCTCACACACCCCAAGGGGTGTCATGCTTCTACATCGGGCAGCTCCTCGTTGGGCCGGCGATGCAATGCCCAACGGGCCCCAAAAAGGGGCTCTTTGCCCTAGATCGTCTCTTGTTTGCAGATGCGAAGTTAAAAAGTAGTAGTGGGGCATACGACACAGCACGAGGCCGGACTGTAGGGGACGGAACCTTCTACACCTAGACCCACACAGTCCCCACTAGAGTAGATGAGGATCGTTTGGTCCTGATGAATTGCCAAGATCTCATCACATGCATAATCCTGAACTCAAGGGTGCCGCTCGCAGCAATTAGTGGATTCGTGGATTTTGTCTCTCTGCATGGGGGCACTACAACTCCTGACCGCGAGGAGCCAGTGCGGATGCCAGGGACTGCGAGGACCAGCATTCTCTCTTCCATCCACAGCTGGTGCCTCTTCCCGGGCGTGCTCCGCCCACACCCTCTGCCTCATTACTGCTCGCGGCCCCCGCTTCGCGCTAGCCGCTCGCAGCAGTTAGTGGATTCGTGGATTTTGTCTCTCTGCCTGGGGGTACTGCAACTCCTGCCGAGTTACCTGCTTCTGGACACGCTGTGGCCGTGATCATACGGGGAAGTTCCTGACGGCGAGGAGCCAGTGCGGACTCCCGGGACTGCGAGGACCAGCATTATCCCTTCCATCCACAGCTGGTGCCTCTTCCCGGGCGTGCTCCGCCCACACCCTCAGCTGGTACTTAATTGGAATCCCAACGCGCATCGCGGGACGCGCGCGGGACCAAGCCCGGGACTAAGGGCGGACAGTCTGAGACAGTCCGAGACTGACCGTGACTGGACTGGGCCAGGATCCTTATCCGTTGTCTCTGTGGTCCTTCTGTGGCATCCTCATTGTAAGAATTAGGGTTGATAATACCTTTGGGGATTGTTTGTGCTGTGTTCTATCGTTAACTATTAATTTCTGTTTGCCCTTGAGCTTCCTGTGTAATTGCGCTACCATCCAACATGTCCAAACAAAAGTCATCTTCTGTCTCTAATACCATGGACAACTACTTAGGGCAGGTAGTGAGCAAAATCAACAGCACAAGAAGGATATCATTGGGCTTGAGCTCCACACCATTATCCCCACACAGAGTTCCTCATCAGAACCCAGCCTGGTAGAAGGTCCGATACAGGTCCATTGTAGTGATACTCCAGATATTGTGTTTTCCCCTGATGACAACTTCGACCAAACCATTCCTACTGCCGTTAACTTAGTCAATGACTCCCTAGATCAATCTAATATGATTGTAGATAATTCCCCCTCTCCCTCCCCTGTGTCCAAGCCAGCAACTAGAGCAGTTAGAGCATGTAGAAAGGGCCAGAACAAATGTGGTGGGTTACGCTCTAGTAGGAAAAGGACTGCCTCCCCACCTAAAATTATGGCCACTAAAGAAGCAACAGGGGAGCATGGTGGGAAGGTGATATTGGAGGACGACCAAATTAAAAAACTTGTGAGCATGATTGATTTAAAGATTAAATGCATTGTTAAACCGTTGATAGCCAAAATTGATCAGCTAACAGCAGAGGTAAATAGGTTCGGGGGACTCATAAACAAGTCCGCTGAGGAGGTGGGTAATACACCAACTCTAGTTCCAAATGCAGCTGAACATATGGCAAATGTACCAGGGGCTGGGATAGAGTGTAGGGATAAAGTGGTGTTAAATCCCCAAATAACCCTGCACCCAGTACCCAATGACGTTCAGGTGTAAGCCAACGAATTCCCCCCACCATAATCCACCGGGATGGGCATTGAGAAAGGCCCGGTCCAACTCATTGTAGAGGCCTCCCCCCTAGTCTTGGTCCTGGCCAATGTGCCTTCCCTAAAGCCGGGTCAAGTGGAATCTACTTCTTTCCTGATTAGCAAAGCATTTCACTGGCTATCCAATAACATGATGATATCCCCATGGGGTAAACAGCAGCTAGCTGAGGAAATCACTATGGCAAGAAGGATGGATTGGATAGGGAATGGTGTGAAAAAATGTAAAGGTGATTGTGTAGTTTTGCACTTTCTAAGTCCAGAAGTACTCCCCGATGTTTTGAGAAATGTATTCCCCCCACAACGCAGGAGCACAGACATCGTCCCGTTAACCTTGGATTTTTTCTATCATAGAGGTAAAATAGGGACTCCGAGTATCTTAAAGACAAAGTGGAACGCGGTGTCAAACAAGTGGGGCAGGGTTCCCCAATCTAGTGAATGGGGAATCAGTCTTAAAAACAGATTTGGGGGACTGTCAGACCTGAACGAATGTGATTGACTTGAAAAGACTGACAGTGTAGTGTTTAATGAATCAGTTGAGCTACAAAGTATAGGCACTCCTACAGAGAAGGGGACTGGTCTCACAAATGTTATTTCCTTGATTCCATGGAATCGGGTAGATGATGTATCTATTCTAAGTAATAGAAATGAGAATAGGCACTCTGAGTCACAGTCTGTCTCCCCTATGCTAGACCCACGTCTTGCTCCTGGTCCAGCTCCATTTTCATTCGAACCTTTAAGTTACCATCATACTAACCTAGAATCCGAAACAGGGTTGGAGGATGAATCCCAAGGTATATTTTCATCTCAGGTTCCGCTAGGTTTAGCAATAGATGAAGTAGCAGAGTCAGGGTTGTCTTTTCTTTCCTGGAACATTGCTGGAATTACTAACAAGCTGTCATCACCAGAATGGTGCAAATTTATAGACCAATTTGATATTCTACTGTTCCAGGAAACATGGTCAGTGATCCCAACACATCATCTAGGGTACCTTAATTTCCAAATCCCAGCCACAAAAAATCTTAAGGGCCGTCCTGCAGGGGGCCTGATAATTTGGGTCCGCCAAAAATTATGCTGTAGAATCCAGCAAAAGAGCTCTCCACTAGATGACATCTTGTCAGTCAACCTTACTTGGGCTAATGGACAGGGGATGGCCATATTTAACATCTACGCCAGGGGAGTAGCGGGTGGACAAACATCAGAAGTAATCACCGCCCTCGACCATGAGCTCGAAGCTCTTCCAACACAGCTGCCTTTCATTGTTGGGGGTGATGTTAACACCACTTTTGAACCGCTTGGCCATGAAGACCAAACTCTAACAGAAGAGGAGGATAGAAAGTGGGGTATCCCCCAGCTAGAACTTCCCGTAGTTAAAAGATTGACAGCGGCGGCCATTCAACTGAAGGCTTTATGACTAGCAAGAGGACTCAGAGCAGTTAATGGATGTACCCCTTCAGATCGACAGGGGAACAAACATTTGATAATGGTAGGTTCTCCAGCCGAGTAGATCACTTCCTAGTGGATATTAGAGTATGGCACAGGCTGATAGATATGGCAGTTAAAATCCGGATAGAGAGTGACCACAACCCTCTTTGTATGGTTTTTAAAGCAAACCAAACCACGGGGAAGGCAAAATCACCTTAGATATTATAGCCTCGAACAACCAGCGCCATATAAACTAGGGTAGATTAATTGAGAACACAGAGAGGTTGGATGAGCTTAAAAAAGTGGTGGTCGAAGAAGTGGGTAAGATAAATTCATATGTTAAAAATCAAAATTTCCCTGAAATTATGCTTGATGCTCATATGACTTTTTTTTACCAAGCTCCAGGAGTTTTTCAAGAAGCAGACGAAATCAGAAATCGTCCATAAAAAATTGCCCAAAATAGGATGGTACGATAAGACCTGCAGAGTAGCCCGCCAGAACCTCAGCACTGAACTTAGAAATAAAAAATTTTTAGGTGTGGGAAAAGCGAGGGATATATATAGGAAGGTACAAAAAGAGGCCAGGAAAAAGTGGGATGAGGCACACTGGCGTGATCTTAAATCCGCCTGTGATACAAAGAATCAAAGCCAATTCTGGGCCCTGGTCAAGTGGGATAGAGGAGGGGTGGCACAACCCCCGCAGAATAACGTAGCTAAAAATCAATGGGTTGACTTTCTTTAAACCACAATACGCTCGTGATTTAGGTGAAGAAGAGTGTACCTTACCTCACACAGTTTTCTATCAATGCCAGTTATTCACCCTAAAAGATGTCAGTATAGCGCTGGATTGCGTGACAGGGGGCCGTGCCCCAGGAATGGATGCCATACCTGATGATGTCTTCTTAAGTGATCGCCCATCTTGGTGTCAGTATTTTGAGTGGCTTGCTAATTCTGTGGCCAGAGGTGCACCAATACCGACCTCTTGGAAGGGTGCAGAAATAATCCCAGTTTTTAAAAAGGGAAATAAATCATTCCCTAGCAATTACAGACCTATCAGTCTTATAGACTCTGCTCAAAAGATAATAAGTCAATTAGTGCAAAACAAACTACAAACCTGGATTGATGAAAAAGATATTTTATCACCATATCAGGCTGGGTTTCGCCCTTGCACAAGTTCTGTTGACCAGGTCTTCTTTTTCATAGCTCTCTACTGGAGGAACGTGAAGCTAACCAATGGGACTTTCTACGCTGTTTATGTAGATTTAAAATCAGCATTTGATCTAGTTCCTCGTTCTAAGCTCTGGGGGGTGCTTGCCAAAGCTGGGATGGCCTCGGAACTATTGACGCTACTCGTCCGCTTACATGAGAACAACTACGCTAGAATCAGGTGGGGGGCCCAGGGTGAGGTGACTGACGCATTCCCCGTCGAACGCGGGGTTCGGCAGGGGTGTGTTCTGGCACCGACACTGTTTTCTATTTACATCAACGGCATTGTAGACCATCTAAGCCGTTCTCCCACCGATGCGCCAATTCTAGCAGGGGCACGTGTGCCTGTCCTCATGTTTGCGAACGACACGCTCATAGTTTCTCGTGCACCGAGTGGGCACCAGAAGGCAGTTAATGCTTTCGGTGAGTTCTGCAAAGCACGTGGACTTGAGATTAACACATCCAAAAATCACGTTCATTTGTTTGAACCAGCGGAATACTTTCAAGGGCTCAATCAACTTTAACGGTATTCCCTTAGAACAGGTTGAGGCTTTCACGTATCTAGGTATAACCCTTCAGTGTAACATGAGCTGGAAAAACCACATCGACATGGCTGTCTTAAAATTTCACCAGTTGGCAGGTGTAGTGGCCCATAAACATAAAGCCTCATTGACCAAGCCTATTACCCCTGCCCTAGAAATTTATAATATGAAGGTGATCAGTCCCTTTTTATACGGTTCGGAACTTTGGGGTTCCTCCAACTTGAAACAACTAACATTGGCAGAAAACAGGTTTTTTTGCCGTCTGACTGGGGTTCCCCAAAGTACTCCAACCGTAGCACTGGCATATGACCTAGGCAGGAAAAACATAGAGGACTTGGCACGGCTGCGTCCCTTATTATACTGGAGACGCATTATGACCACTCCTGAACTTGTGCATTTTGCCACTGCCCTAAAGGACATCATTAGGGCAGATCGCTTTCATTCGATTTCGTGGTTAAAGGAAATAAGAGGGTTGCTTAGTAAGCTGGAATTAGACCACCTGTGGAATTCTCCCAATGTTGAAAGCTTTCCACCAAAGGCAACACTAAAGAACATGTATTGGGAAATGGTATGGTCGTCCACTTATAGCATTGGTTCTAACACAAATCTAACAGGACGTTTTTTGGATATTAAACCTGTATCATCTTGTGAGCTATTCTGGGACATTATTGAAAGGCCATTTGATAGAAAATTGTATTTCCAATTTAGAATCGGGACGCTTCCTACAAAGGCGTTTACCCGCAAATGGTCAGTAATTCAGGACGATAAATGTCCCCTTTGTAAAGATTTGATAGAGAATATTGCTCACATACTGTTTGTTTGCCCCCTTTATGTTAGACCACGACGAAAATGGTTAAAACCAGTGTGTTTAAATCTAGGAACGAGCAGGTGTATAGAGGCGCTAAGAATGCTGGAATCGGACTGCACCCCTTGCTTGGTGATTGCTGTCGCAAAATTCTTAGGTTGGTCATGGACCATACGCACCCGCACTTTACAGCAGCTAGACACTGCTTGATGAAATAATTGATACTGTTGAACCTTTTTAATTACTATGTATTTATAACTGTAAAATGACAGCACCATGTTTAATGAGTTTTTAAAAAAATAATGATTTTATTATTGTTGTAGTATTTGTTGTGTAGTGTAGGATGTAAAAATTGCTTTTATGACTTGCTGTCGAATAAAGCTTTGAAATTTGATTTGTATAACTTCCTCTCTTTAGTCACCTATTATTAATCATAGCATAGGAACCCAGCTAATAAACATAATCTGTGGGATTCCATTAGGTATGTTTTTTTGGGATAAACAATTTTATTGTTTTACAGAGTGCAACACCATTAACACAACATGGCATAATAGCAATATCGGCGCAGTACAGATGAAGTAACATTGGCCTAGCATTCAATCCCACCCTCTCACATTAAATATGGAACACTGTATAGACGGAACTAGTTATTCTATGGTACTCAACCATTTGCCCCACACCCTCCGGTATTTCTTAGGGCACCCCCCTGCCTCATTCATGGATTTTTCCTGTGCTGTGCACCAGTCCACCCCCCTCCGCCACCTCTCAGAACTTGGCGGAGTAGGGAGTTTCCAGGATTTTCCAGGAGGTGGCTATGTCCCATTTTGCCACGACCATGGCAGTATTATAGAAGAGTTTCTCATTCCTAGACCCATCTAGCCCATCTGTAATCCCCAAAAGGGAATGCCATGGTTCATGGGGAACCTCCCATCCTAGCACCTTGGACAGCTCGCTCTCAATCTCTCCCCAGAATTGCGCCAGTCGGGGCATGCCCATACCATGTGGAAAAAGGCGGCTGGTTCTTGACCGCATCTTGAACATGAGGCGGACGGGGAGAGGCCGGCTCGGTGTAAGCTTTGCAGGGTTAGATATGCCATGTGTAGATAGTATAATTGAATCAGACGAAGTTTAGCGGATGCAGTAACTATCTTAGACAATATGACAGCATCTCGCCAGTCCTCCTCATCCAAGGGACCCACCCATTGGTCTCTGAGTTGGTCAAGTGAATTCGGAGTATTATTGACCGTCTTATAAATGCGGGAAATACCCCCCTTTCCCAGGACTCCCAACATGGTCTGCACCTCGGATGGACTGTATTCAGGGATTCTAGTGTCGTCAGGTACGTGTATTTGGAGGGCCTGCCGCAGTTGTAAGTATTTGTAGAACTGTGATGGGTGCAGGGAGTATCTGGATTGAAGGTCCGTAAAGGATCGCATGTGGCCGCTCGCCCACACGTCGCCAAGTTGTGAGATCCTGATTTGATTCCATTGTCAGAACTCCTGTAACCCGCTGACCTCCCGAAGCCATGTACCCTGCCTGCCTTAAGGGCCATCACTCCTAACCTTTTACATATATTGTAGTTTTATTTTTTATGCTGTGTGAGCTTGCGCGTCCATTTGGTGTGCCATAAAGCGGCCCACCAGGCTTGAAGCACGGAGCGTGTGGCGTCAGGTATGGTGGATGGAATGGGTTCCCCGTACAGTAGGGATTGGATATGGGGCAGGCCGAGTTCACTTAGTTCAAGACTATAGGCTGGATCAGACCACCCCCGTTGAACCAGTCATGGATACACAGTAGGCGAGTCGACAAGTAGTAGAGGCATAAGTGCGTTATCCTCAAGCCCCCGTCGAATGATGGGATCTGACAGGTACATAACGTCAACCGGGCCCTCCCTCCCCCCAGAGGAATTTAGTAGCCATAGCGTCTATCTCTCGAACCCACATTCGGGGAAAGCAATAGGGAGTATTCTGGAGGACGTAAAGGAATCTGGTAAGGATCATCATTTTAAACAAGGCGACTCTCCCCAATGGGTTCAACGGCAGTGTCTGTCACCTGAGGAGGTCCGCCTTAGCCTTCTTCACCAACGGGGTTATATTAAGGGACCATCCCACTTCCGGAAGAAGAGTGATCCCAAGATATTTAAAGGACTGACGCCGAAGCGGTATCATGGACTGCCAGTCGAAACACTCTCTAGAGAGATGAAGTGGGACCAGGATCGATTTCTTAGCGTTCATGTGAAGTCCGGAAGTTTGTCCAATCCATTAGATATCTTTAACTCACACATACTCCTTCCCATCTCTACTCTTTACAAATATGCCCCACTACTACTTTTGTACTTCAGATCGGCAAACAAGAGAAGATCTAAGGCAAAGAGCCCTCTTGTGGGGCCCGTTGGGCATTGCAGCTCTGGCCCAACGAGGAGCTGCCCGATGATGAAGCATGACACCCCTCAGGTGTGTGAGGGCCCTTGCTCCTAATTGGAGCTATTCCACCTCTACCATCTCTCTTCCCTGGCGAATACCTGGCATCTACCAACAACAAACTCCACTCCCATCTCTTCCCAGCTGTCTCTGTCTCCTCCCTTTAGGAACTGGAGACCCTTGTTTACGCGACTGCTCACAGGGCCTTTATGCTGGACCTACCAGGCCCTTGTCCCTCCTTTTGTTATGACTTGGGTCGCTGCCTGAAATTATTTATTTACTTACCAAAATGTTTATTTATTGTTGATTCTACTTGCTTTTGATGGCACAAGATGTGAGGCACTGCACCTACTACGCAGCATTTTGTGACAAATTAAATTGGTACTAGAGATAAAGTTGGAAATAAGAGATTCTGCCTTCTTTGTGCTTCTCCACATTAGCAAACCAAACACATTTATAGTAATTTCAGAAAAGCATCAGCAAGAAGAAGATGAAGGCACACAAGCAGTGTGCACGTCCCTGCTCGCTTCTGTGCAATACTCTTTGTGAGTGACTTTCTCCAAAAGGTGGGACATGCACCCACCATTAGAAATTTGCAGGCTATTTTTTTTAATGACACCTACACAAGCCTATCCAAAGCATGGGAGGAGTCAGACCCCACAAAGTACAGACAGCATATTGCCTACAGCGCAAACGATGTTTAGGCTTGACCTACAAAATATAGTTCAGAGGTACAGTTAATCTCCCCAAAAATATTTTGACAAGCAAATCCAGTAGCATTGTACTTTTCTGGATCAGATCACCAATACTAGTATTGAGTTGACCTATTCGTAATTCCCCAAACCTAAGCCCAATTCCTAATTTACTAAACATAAACTACATTTGGAACTACTAATGCTTTGCAACAAATGATATCTGCTTCTCAACCCCCTTTGATGAGCCAACTCACTCTCCCTTTTCAATGCATAGATGCATACTACACATCACTGGGAGATTGGAACTGTATGTGCCACATAAAGAAAGTCACAGAGAATGCTAAATCATTGATATTACTACTGCCACTATCTTAGTGACAGGATAAAGGAGACTGCATGACTTCTTAAATAATCAGCCCAAGAGAGAACCAACGAGTATGACTAGTTAGCGTTGAGCACCTGGCTATGCAAGCTGGATCACATAATATTTGTGATATAAACTTAGCTTACCTTTGAGTGTGAGCAACACGTTCTTTCAAAAAAAATATTAGCACTGTAGCACACAAGATAAATAATTATTCCAAGAGCCCCGCAACCTCAATGCCCAGCAGGTCGAGCAGGTCCTGTTTCCGAACCAGTATGTCGGCCCAGCAGTGTGTCAGCTGTTGCACGGTGTGCTGTACCCCAAAGCGCTGCTGCACGCACGGGTGCACTCTTCCCCACAGCAGTCAATGCTCCCGCAGGGTGTACCCCTCCCAGGCTTACTGACAGCATGGAGAGGAGGTGATGCTGCACATAAAAAACAAGTGCAGCCACCTTCGACACAGAAAATGTGACAGCAAGTGGTGCGGCTTGTAGCAGCCGCACTGGAACTGCCGCTTGTTGTCTGTTGCTGCTCTGCTGACCTGGCACTGGGTAGGAATAGGAAGTAGGAAGGAAGGAAGAGAACAGAGAAGCAGAAAGGAAGTAGAAATGAAAAACAAAAAAAGTACAAAAAGTAACAGAAAAAGTTTATTTTAAAAAAGACAAAAGCATAAAATACACTAAGACTCACACTGAAATAAAAATAAGGCAATTGATGGGTGGATGAGTGGGATAGGGGTAGGATCAAGTAGATATTAAAGGGATACAAAAATCAGGCCCAGCACTATGCAGAGAACCGAAAGCAGGAAAAACATAAGGGCTTCCCCCATGCGAACCGTGTGGTGACATTTGCGCTTATTATTCAGCATGGAACGGACTACCGGCGTGAAAAAGTAGCACAAATGGGTGAATGAGCATCCTTCCACCCATTCACAGACTTCCTTGTAATCTTACTGATATTTTTTGGAACTCCGCAGAATTCTGTAGAGCATAACTCCACGAGTTTCACCCAGACCTACTTATTGGGAAGGCATTATATCCTATGGTACTTATAATAAAGCAGGCAAGATATCTGTAACATTCATGATGGAGTCACCTCTCTGTCAGACTCTAAATCATGCCCTGAATCTTTTGCTTCTCAATAGGGCTTAAATTCTGTCAATGGGACAGTATTGGCATTTTCCAGCATGGCTTAAACTTTTAATGGGATCATTCTTACACTTCTCCACAGAGCTCCCTTACTTGGGAACAACACATGGACTGCTGTAGAAAGCCCAAGTACACTGTAAGGATCAGTGCCAGCACTTCTCAGAATTTATACTTTTGATGGAAACATGCAGCACATAATAACAGAGAGGCTATATTTGGATTCAGATTTTGCCAGTTATCCTCGGTAGAGCTGCCAAACCTTAACCTGATCAATATTTAATGGAACAATACAGGCATTTCTCAAAAACACTTCTATACTTTAATGGAACATTACAGGCACTTTTGAACAGAGATGACATATACTGGAAGAGGACTTATATTTCACAGCACAGTTGATCTACTCATTATGGAAAAGACAACAGAACTTCCCAGGGCACATAACAGAGGAACAGTGAAACTTCTTTTCAGCAGGCAATACCCTACATTTGTTTACTCATATTATTAGACTGCTATTCTTGTAATGGGTTATACTGTTAACTCTCAGCAGCCGTGCTTCACTTTTATCGACATGTATTGCCACGTCTTAACATTGCTTTCAGTACCCAAACATATAAATGAAGACTGCATGGCTTCAACTTTCACCTTGTGGATAAATAGCTAATCCTATGGCTCAGTAGGCACTCCATTGTAGGGCGTGTAACTACATTTAGCTTCTCTCTTTTTTTTTTTATCCTCATTCGCCTACTCGCCACCCGTTTCTACGAACGATTCTACCACTGGGCTTTTTATCTCATAAGCTGGTAAGAGGAGAAAGGCATAAACCTCACCAGTTCTTGAGTCTGGCCACTGAGATAACCAACCATTCCAAGCCAGCTAACTCAGCCGGTGTATCCACCTCATCCTCTATTATCGACCTGGGGTGACACTTAGTAACTACCAGCGAGATAGGCAAAGGCTTAATCATCGGACATCTTCATTATTTACATTATATCTCATCCTCCCCAAATCTACCTTACCCAAAACATAAAAGAAAAGGTACCCAAAACCCATGTTTTTTCTTAGTGTGATCTGAAATATCAAGCTTGGCTGTGTATCTCATAGCCAGTATCCAGTCAATTACTTTGGGGGAGAGCGGAGAAACCCACAGCTTGCATAACTCTCTATGGGCTAATAAAATAGCGTAAAAAATAAGTTTCACATTGTCATTCATGCTTTTTTTCTCTAAATCATATCTCCCCGTTATTACTAATAATAATAATAATAATGATCTTTATTCGGTTTTTACAATTTGAAAAGCCATAAAAGATAACATGATGATTAAAAACAATCATTTAAGAAACAGTTACATTTAGGTAATTTTTTAAAAAATGATTTTACGAGGAGTAAAAAGGTAGAAAATTACAGGTTTACAAATTGTTTCTATGTCTCATGATGCTTTTTAAAAAGTTTAGTACATGGTATACTGTACATTTAGAGTCCAAACATTGGAGTGATAACATCGCTGGACGACACTGCCTATGACCCCATTTTTTTAATAAGGGAATTAGCCATGTCTTTCGATGTGGGTAATAGAACTTACAAAAAAGTACTGTATGAATGGTGGACTGGCGGGAATGCTCATCACAGGGGCAGAGGACCGTTTGGGTGCTCCAATTGTTTTTATCAGGAAAAGTCACTAGTCTGAAAAACTGGTTCAATCTGAACCTTGTTAGGAGCATCTTTTCATAGGTGGAAATCTCCAGTGTAAGGTATGGCTGGATTTTCAAGGTCTGTTGGATCAAAATGGCGTGGATGGCAGATTTTTTTGTGGCCATCGTTGCTAGTCTCAGAGAGTCTAGATGGCTCAGTGCTATATTTTTTAGGTCTTTTTTAGAGATTTCACTCATTAGTTCTGGGTTATTATAGTATTTCTCAATACCCATATCGGAGAGGAAGTTTCTAATGTATGTGAGCCAGGGTATTTTTTTTACGTTATCCAACTCCATGATGTCTCTAAGAATATTTTTTGTCAAGTTGTTGTCTTCGGATAACCAGACTCTTCTCCATAGCATTAGGGGTTGGATTTTGATCAGGTCTTCAATGAGGGAGATTCCCAATTCAATATGCGAGGCGTAGATGGAGGTGCCTCGTGAAGTTGATAGGAGGAATCGCGTGAAGATATTTTCCTCTTTTTGAATGTGGCTGGTGTTAGTATGCCCCCAAATCCCAGCACCGTATAATGCTATGGATTGGCACTTTGCGATGTATATTTGGAGCAGTTCGACTTGGGGTTTTTTCCCTAGTCTTCTTGAAAATTTCATAAGCGCCAGAATCGCTCTTTTGAAAAGATGTCTCCTGGCCTCAACCGCCGGTTTCCAGCTTAGGGCATCATCTATCATGATGCCCAAGTACGGGTATTGTGAGGTCCTTTCAATTCTTTGGTCTTTCAAAAAAATGGATTTTGCCTGTTTTTTTCCACCGCCTGCCACCATGACAAAGGTCTTTTTTACGTTTATGTGCAGATCCAGGGCGGCCATGAAATCTGCATATTTAGTCAGTAGCTTCTGTAGTTCAATTGGGGTCCGGGCTAAAATGACGGCATCATCAGCGTAGAGCAGGGCGGGGATCAGGCGATCTTTTGCTTTTGGAAGGTCTCTTCCCCCCTTCAACATGCACTCTTCGAGACCGTTGGTATATAGTGAAAAAAGAAAGGGGGCCAGGACACAACCTTGCCTCACTCCCCGCTCTACCCCAAATGGTGCCGTCAGTTCTCCTCTTGTACCAAACCTCACTCTCGCTGTGGCCCCGCTGTAGAGCTCCCTTAGATAATCCAAGAGGGGGGGGTCAACCCCCATCTTACTCAGCAGTGACCAGAGCTTAGAATGTGAGACGCAGTCGAATGCAGATGACAAATCCACGTATGTCATAAAGATTGTTCCTGTTTTTGCGAGGATATATTTAGATGTAAGCAGGGAGAGGTTCAAAACTTGGTCAATAGTTCCAAAGCCCTCCCTGAAGCCAAACTGTAGGTCGGAAAGAATGTTTTCATCCGCAGCCCACTGTTGCAGTTTACCAAGGAGGACTCTGCCAATCACTTTACCCACGGAATCAAGTAGGGAGATTGGGCGATAGCACTTAACGTCTTGCCTGTCCCCCTTCTTGAAAATGGGGACCATTATTGATGATGACCATGAGTCCAATAGTCCGAGTTCCGTGGTTGCCATACAAACTCTTGTTATTATTGGGGTCCAGAGATCGGGGAGAAATTTAAATAAATCAACAGGAACCCCGTCTGGACCGGGGGCTTTTCCAGGTCTACTTAGGGATAGGGCTTTTTCGAATTCTTGTAGATCAATTTCCATAGGAATAGGAAAAGCGGCTGGATTGTGTGCAGCCTGTTGCGATTCACAGTTAGATGTTGATTGGAAGATTTTCGAAAAATGACTCATCCATGTGACCTCATCAATGGCCACATCTATTTTTGGTCCGTTAGGGTCAGTTAGTGAGGGGGATTTAACTATTTTCCAGAAAGACTGGGAATCCTTCGCCAATGCACTCTCGTGTAGTGCTTTCCAAAGGGATGTTTTTAATTCTTTTTTCCTGATCTTTCTGGCAATGGTGTATTCTTTTCTGAGGCCCTGAATCTTTATTGGGTCTCTGTTAGTTTCTCCAAGGGCTTTCCTCAAGTTGGTATGTGCTTTTGTACAATCTTTATTAAACCAGCCTGTAGACTTTGTCTTATTTTCGTTGTGAGGTCTGGTTAATAAATTTTTGACATGTTCTATGATTATGTAGAAATTTTCTAAGATTTGGTTTGCCTCTGCGTTGGTATCAAGACATATCATGATGTTTTTGTAAGCGAGATTAACAAGTCTCTTCGTAAGGGTATTAGGGTCCACCTTATTCCATTTAATTGTAAAGCCATTTGTCTTATGCAACTCGAGCCTATTCTGTGATAGGGTGTTGGCTATTGTTACCATCAGAGGGTTCGGGTGAGATAGTTGAAGACTAAGGCTGAGGGCGGAGTGGTCACTGAGGCAGTTTTCCAAGATTTTAAATTTTCCAACTCGCGATTTTAGAGCTTCTGTAATTAATATATAGTCCACGGTGGTCTCATGGCCCCTTCCTTTATATGTTGGCTCAAATTTGTTACTAGTTTGTTGCACGGGGTTCAAAATATAGAGATCCAAGTCTAATAATATTTTATTCATAGCAGACCCCGGTCCTGAATGAGAAAAATGGGTTAGAGGAATATCCGATTCGTCTACTATTCCACAGACGTCGATGTTCTGGCAGGGATGCAGATTGAAGTCACCACCCCAAATTATGTAGGAGGAATCCACTTTCTGCTTATGGTGGATATGTTCTGTTAACTTGTCTTGGATCTGATCAAGAATGATTAGAAATTTGTCAGAATCCAAGTTATTATATATGTTGACTAATGATAAACGGATTTTTTTCCCTACAGAGAGCGTAAGAATCTGGAAATTCGGGAGAAGGTCAGTCTTGATGATCTTTATATCTGTGATGGTATTGGCCATATAGGTTACCAGGCCCCCCTTGGGTCTACCCGAAACACTCGGAAGAGCGGGAGAGTTGAAGGTTCTGTATCCCACTAAGTGGAGGGCCGCCGTTGCCCATGTTTCTTGAATGGATATGATTTGATAGTCGTTCAGAAAGGCTGCTGCCGATCCATCCTCAATCTTGTTGCGAAGTCCAGCTACATTCCAAAAAATCATGGAAAACTGGGTCGGTTCGGGCTGCTGCACGACATTATGATTATGTGGTATGGGTTGTGTGGGCCCCAGATTAGGGTGTGAAAGGGCTACTGTAGTTGGTAATGGCTCCGGTGAATTGAGTGTTTGTCAATCAACCATTTCCAGGCCGCTAAACCGGTTTGCGGTCGGGAAGCCTAGCCAGTGTTGCCCATTGCTGGTGCCTTCATAATTGGGACCAAATGGTTGATAGGATGGTCTCTCCCATTGATCCCAGTTAGGATGGTCTCTCCCATTGATCCCAGTTATTACTAGTTCGGGGCTTACCTCAATCTGCAGATTCAGGGCTTGAGACAGACAATTACTTACATCCTGACAGAATTGTCTTATATTCGGGCAAAACACAAACATATGTAAGTCATCCGCGTTGGGGGTCTTGCATTTCGGACACTCCACTACGCCACCAGCTTTAAATTTTGACAATCTGCGAGGAGATCAATACGCCCTGTGGATCGTAAACAAGAGGTTTCGCCTTAAATTTGCAGGTTTAACAATTCTATAAAGCAGAGCCATTGTTACTTGCCATTGGTTCTCCGTCACGATCCTCGGCAAGCATTCTTTCCACAGAACTTCCGGAAGCAAGAAAGGGCCATCCTCCATATCCAGTATCAACCAATACCACATGGCCACCTCCTTCTTGAAGACCCCCTCTGTTCCGAGCTTTAGCTCAAAGTCATTTTGTGCCCCAATCATGTTTTCTGGATCATTTGCCCAGCTCTGAATCTGTAGATATTTATATCTTGAAAAAACATGCCCTCACATTTGCTGACATTGACCCCAAGTCACCAACTTGCCCTCCTGGAACAAATCCTTCCATCTCTGAAGTAGGCCCGCCCTCTTTAGCGGGAGAGCCAAGGCATCCTTTGTCCAAGACGGAGATCCAGGAGAATCCCATGATGGGGCCATGTAACTAAAATACGGTAACTTTAATAATCTCCTTATCTTATACCATATTTCCGCCAAATCTCGAAGGACCTTAAGCCTGACCTTCTTGAAAAACCTAGGGTCTGCAAATTCATACAAAAAAACAACACCTTTATGGTCGCAACTTTTTAACATCACACTAAATAATCCTCCAATCGTTGACGTAGTCAGGGTACCCAACAGCATCCTACAGTTTTTTAAGCAAAAAGCCCACGCGTATATTTGCAGGTCTGGGGCCGTCAGACCTCCTTTACTAACTCTCCTCCTTAGTTTTTTCCAGGAGAGGCGTGACCCCTTTGATGCCCAAATAAATGAAACTATCTCGCTCTGCAATTTGGCCAGCCATTCCTTTCTGAACCCAAGGGGGATAGTCTCAAACAGAAACGTAACCTTCAGCAGGATCACCATCTTAACCCCTTCCACGCTCATGATGAGCTGGGCTCGTCATGGTGTAGCCTCCTTGCACGCTGATGACGAGCCCAGCTCGTCATGTTACATGGGTTTTTTTAAATCTCAGCATACGAGACTAATAACAATAGCGCGCATGAGGTTAACAAGATTGGTCCGGCCATATAGGGACAATGGTAAATGCATCCATCCCTTAAGAATGGCCGAAACTTCTTTCTTTATCTTAAAGAAATTTACTTTAGTAAGGTCCCCAATGCTTTGGGTGATCCTAACCCCCAGGTATCTTATTTCTGTCTTGCTAACTAACCCTTCTGAATTTAGTATCCAAGCCATGATCTCGGTTTTGTCCTGATTTATCTCGTAGCCTGAGACGGCCCCAAATTACTTAGTTATTTTTACAAGGCCCTCCAAAGACTGATGCAAATTAGAGGAATAAATAATGATATCATCTGCATACAAGCCCATTTTTTTCGACCAGTCGCCAACCACAAAAGGGGGTATCCTATCCGAACTCCTGATTCTACAAGCTAGTGGTTCTATGTATAAATTGAAAAACAAGGGTGACAGGGGACATTCTTGTCTTGTCCAACGCATTATTTTAACAGACTGGGTTAATATGCCATTAACCAGGACACGTGATGTCGGGGAGCAGTACAGAGAAAGGAGGGACTATCTCTGCTGCAGCAGGGCACAGTTATAGAAAGGACAGGAAGAGAGAGAAACAGATACAGAGGGAAGCAGAACAAGCATTTGCAATGCAATAGGTCACACATTTTTGGGAGTTTAAGCTATTGGCATTGTAAGTGACAATGCCTTATATTTATGTTTTTAAAACAAAAACAAAAACAAGGCATTGTCATTTACAATGCCAATAGCTCCAACTCTCGCAAATGCGAGACCTATTGCATTGCAAATGCTTGTTACGCTTCTTCCTACTGCTCTCTCTTTCCTTCTTACGAATTGACGCTGACATTTCTGTTTGACTATTAGGTCATGTGCATCTGGAGCAAAACCTGCAGCATGTCCTGGAGAATCCTGGACTGTCCATTGGCTGTGCACACTATCCATTCCCAGTGTATAATGTCCATTCCCAGTGCAGCCTGTCCATTCCCTGTGCAGACTGTCCATTATGTCCTGAGAAGCATGGACTGTCCATTCCCAGTGCAGACTGTCCATTCCCAGGGCAGCCTGTCTATTCCTTGTGCAGACTGTCCATTATGTCCTAGAGAAACATGGACTGTCCCTTCCCTGTGCAGACTGTCAATTCCCAGTGCAGCCTGTCCATTCCCTGTGTAGAATGCCCATTCCCAGTGCAGCCTGTGTGTTCCCTGTACAGACTGTCCATTACGTCTTAAATAAGCATGGAGTGCCCATTCCCTGTGTAGAATGTCCATTTCCAGTGCAGCCTGCCCATTACCTGTGTAGAATGTCAAATCCCAGTGCATCCTGTCCATTCCCTGTGCAGACTGTCCATTCCAAGTGCAGCCTACCCATTCCCTGTGTAGAATGTCCATTCCTAGTGCTGCCTGTCCATTCCCTGTGCAGACTGTCCATTATGTCTTATAGAAACATGGACTGTCCATTCCCTGTGCAGACTGTCCATTCCCAGTGCAGCTTTTCCATTCCCTGTGCAGAATGTCCATTATGTCCTAGAGAAGCATGGACTGTCCATTCCCTGTGCAGACTGTCCATTGGCTGTGCAGACTGTCCAATCCCTGTGTAGAATTTCCATTCCCAGTGCATCCTGTCCACTCCCCGTGCACTGTCCATTATGTCTTAGAGAAGCATGGACTGTCCATTCCCTGTGCAGACTGTCCATTCCCAGTGCAGCCTGTCCATTCCCTGTGCAGACTGTCCATTATGTCCTAGAGAAGCGTTGACTGTCCATTCCCTGTGCAGACTGTCCATTCCCAGTGCAGCCTGTCCATGTCCTGTGTAGAATGTCCATTCCTAGTGCTGCCTGTCCATTCCCAGTGCAGCTTATCCATTCCCTGTGTAGAATGTCCATTCCCAGTGCAGCCTGTTCATTTCCTGTGTACAATGTCCATTCCCAATGCAGCCTGTCCATTCTCTGTGCAGACTGTTCATTGTGTCATAGAGAAGCATGGACTTTCCATTCCCTGTGCAGACAGTCCATTCCCAGTGCAGCTTGTCCATTCCCTGTGTAGAATGTCTATTCCCAGTGCAGCCTTCCAATCCCTGTGTAGAATGTCCAGTCCCAGTGCAGCCTGTCCATTTCCTGTGCAGACTGTCCATTATGTCCTAGAGAAGCATGAACTGTCCATTCCCAGTGCAGACTGTCCATTCCCAGTGCAGCCTGTCCATTCCCTGTCCTGACTGTCCATTATGTCCGAGAGAAACATGGACTGTCCATTCCATGTGCAGACTGTCCATTCTCAGTGCAGCCTGTCCATTCCCTGTGTAGAATGTCCATTCCTAGTGCTGCCTGTCCATTCCCTGTGCAGACTGTCCATTATGTCTTAGAGAAACATGGACTGTCCATTCCCAGTGCAGCCTGTCCATTCCCTGGGTAGAATGTCCATTCCCAGTGCAGCCTGTCCATTCCCTGTGTAGAATGTCCATTCCCAGTGCAGCCTGTGTGTTCCCAGTACAGTCTGTCCATTACGTCTTAAATAAGCATGGACTGTCCATTCCCTGTGTAGAATGCCCATTCCCAGTGCAGCCTGCCCATTACTTGTGTAGAATGTCCATTCCAAGTGCAGCCTGTCCATTCCCTGTGCAGACTGTCCATTATGTCCTAGAGAAGCATGGACTGTCCATTCCCAGTACAGACTGTCCATTATGTCCTAGAGAAGCATGGACTGTCCATTCCCAGTACAGCATGTCCATTCCCTGTGCAGACTGTCCATTATGTCCTAGAGAAGCATGGATTGTCTATTCCTGTTCAGGCTGTCAATTCCCAGAGCAGCCTGTCCATTCCCTGTACTGACTGTCCATTATGTCCTAGAGAAACATGGACTGTCCATTCCACGTGCAGACTGTCCATTCCCAGTGCAGCCTGTCCATTCCCTGTACAGACTGTCCATTATGTCATAGAGAAGCATGGACTGTCCATTCCCTGTGTAGAATGTCCATTCCCAGGGCAGCCTGTCCATTCCCTGTGTGGAATGTCCATTCTAAGTGCAGCCTGACCATTCTAAGCGCAGCCGTCCATTCCCTGGGTAGAATGTCCATTCCCAGTGCAGCCTGTCCATTCCCTGGCTAGAATGTCCATTCCCAGTGCAGCCTGTCCATTCCCTGTGTAGAATGTCCATTCCCAGTGCAGCCTGTCCATTCCCTGTGTAGAATGTCCATTCCCAGTGCAGCCTGTGTGTTCCCTGTACAGACTGTCCATTATGTCTTAGAGAAACATGGACTGTCCATTCCCAGTGCAGCCTGTCCATTCCCTGGGTGGAATGTCCATTCCCAGTGCAGCCTGTCCATTCCCTGTGTAGAATGTCCATTCCCAGTGCAGCCTGTGTGTTCCCTGTACAGACTGTCCATTACGTCTTAAATAAGCATGGACTGTCCATTCCCTGTGTAGAATGCCCATTCCCAGTGCAGCCTGCCCATTACTTGTGTAGAATGTCCATTCCCAGTGCAGCCTGTCCATTCCCTGTGCAGACTGTCCATTCCCAGTGCAGCCTACCCATTCCCTGTGTAGAATGTCCATTCCTAGTGTTGCCTGTCCATTCCCTGTGCAGACTGTCCATTATGTCTTATAGAAACATGGACTGTCCATTCCCTGTGCAGACTGTCCATTCCCAGTGCAGCTTTTCCATTCCCTGTGCAGAATGTCCATTATGTCCTAGAGAAGCATGGACTGTCCATTCCCTGTGCAGACTGTCCATTGGCTGTGCAGACTGTCCAATCCCTGTGTAGAATTTCCATTCCCAGTGCATCCTGTCCACTCTCCGTGCACTGTCCATTATGTCTTAGAGAAGCATGGACTGTCCATTCCCTGTGCAGAATGTCCATTCCTAGTGCTGCCAGTTCATTCCCTGTGCAGACTGTCCATTATGTCCTAGAGAAACATGGACTGTCCATTCCCTGTGTAGAATGTCCATTCCCAGTGCAGCCTGTTCATTCCCAGAGCAGACTGTCCATTATGTCCTAGAGAAGCATGGACTGTTCATTCCCATGCAGACTGTCCATTCTCAGTGCAGCCTGTCCATTCCCTGTGCAGACTATCCATTATGTCCTAGAGAAACATGGACTGTCCATTCCCAGTACAGACTGTCAATTCCCTGTACAGACTGTCCATTAGGTCCTAGAGAAGCATGGACTGTCCATTCCCTGTGTAGAATGTCCATTCCCAGTGCAGCCTGTCCATTCCCTGTGTACAATGTCCATTCCCAATGCAGCCTGTCCATTCTCTGTGCAGACTGTTCATTATGTCCTAGAGAAGCATGGACTTTCCATTCCCTGTGCAGACAGTCCATTCCCAGTGCAGCTTGTCCATTCCCTGTGTAGAATGTCTATTCCCAGTGCAGCCTTCCAATCCCTGTTTAGAATGTCCAGTCCCAGTGCAGCCTGTCCATTCCCTGTGCAGACTGTCCATTATGTCCTAGAGAAGCATGGACTGTCCATTCCCAGTGCAGACTGTCCATTCCCAGTGCAGCCTGTCCATTCCCTGTGCAGACTGTCTATTATGTCCGAGAGAAGCATGGATTGTCCAATCCTGTGCAGACTGCCCATTCCCAGAGCAGCCTGTCCATTCCCTGTACTGACTGCCCATTATGTCCGAGAGAAACATGGACTGTCCATTCCATGTGCAGACTGTCCATTCCCAGTGCAGCCTGTCCATTCCCTGTACAGCCTGTCAATTATGTCAGAGAGAAACATGGACTGTCCATTCCATGTGCAGACTGTCCATTCCCAGTGCAGCCTGTCCATTCCCTGTACAGCCTGTCAATTATGTCCTAGAGAAGCATGGACTTTCCATTCCCTGTGCAGACTGTCCTTTCCCAGTGCAACCTTTCAGTTCCCTGTGTAGAATGTCCATTAATAGTGCTGCCTGTCCATTCCCTGTGCAGACTGTCCATTATGTCTTAGAGAAACATGGACTGTCCATTCCCTGTGCAGAGTGTCCATTCCCAGAGCAGGTTGTCCATTTACTGCGTAGAATGTCCATTCCCAGTGCAGCCTGTCCGTTTCCTGTGTAGAATGTCCATTCCCAGTGCAGCCTGCCCATTCCCTGTGCAGACTGTCCATTATGTCCTAGAGAAGCATGGACTGTCCATTCCCAGTACAGCATGTCCATTCCCTGTGCAGACTGTACATTATGTCCTAGAGAAGCATGGATTGTCCATTCCTGTGCAGACAGTCAATTCCCAGAGCAGCCTGTCCATTCCCTGTACTGACTGTCCATTATGTCCTAGAGAAACATGGACTGTCCATTCCATGTGCAGACTGTCCATTCCCAGTGCAGCCTGTCCATTCCCTGTACAGACTGTCCATTATGACATAGAGAAGCATGGACTGTCCATTCCCTGTGTAGAATGTCCATTCCCAGGGCAGCCTGTCAATTCCCTGTGCGGAATGTCCATTCTAAGTGCAGCCTGACCATTCCCAGTGCAGCCGTCCATTCCCTGTGTGGAATATCCATTCGAAATGCAGCCTGTCCATTCCCTCTACAGACTGATAATTATGTCTAGAGAAGAATGGACTGTCCATTTCCTGTGCAAACGGTCCATTCCCAGTGCAGTGTATCCATTCCCTGTATAGAATGTCCATTCTCTGTGCAGCCTGTCCATTCCCTGTACAGACTGTTTAATATGTCCAATAGAAGCATGGACTGTCCATTCCCTGTACATATTGTCCATTCCCAGGGCAGCCTGTCAATTCCCAGAGTAGAATGCCCATTCCCTGTGCAGACTGTCCATTATGATCTAGAGAAGCATGGACTGTCCATTCCCTTTGCAGATTGTCCAGTCCCAGGGCAGCCTGTCTATTCCCTGTGCAGACTGTCCGTTATGACCTAGAGAAACCTGGACTGTCCATTCCCTGTGCAGACTGTCCATTCCCAGTGAAGCCTGTCTTTCCCTGTGCAGACCGTCCATTCCCAGTGCAGACTGTCCATTCCCTGTGCAGTAGGTCCATTAGGTTCTTGAAAAGCATGGACTGTCTATTCCCTGGGCAGACCGTCCATTCTCAGTGCAGCCTGTCCAATCCCTGTGTAGAATGTCCATTCCTAGTGCTGCCTGTCCATTCCCTGTGCAGACTGTCCATTATGTCTTAGAGAAACATGGGCTGTCCATTCCCTGTGCAGACTGTCCATTCCCAGTGCAGCTTGTCCATTCACTGTGTAGAATTTCCATTCCCAGTGCAGCCTGTTCATTCCCTGTGCAGACTGTCCATTATGTCCTAGAGAAGCGTGGACTATCCATTCCCAGTGCAGACTGTCCATTCCCAGTGTAGCCTGTCCATTCCCTGTGCAGACTGTCCATTATGTCCTAGAGAAGCATGGACTGTCCCTTCCATGTGCAGACTGTCTATTCCCAGTGCAGCCTGTCCATTCCATGTGCAGAATGTCCATTCCTAGTGCTGCCTGTTGTTAGACCTGACATCATTGGCTTGAGTCTCTCCTCCATTTTTTCTGTTTTGCCTCTACTGTTTTACGATGTTTTGCTGGTATATGCTTTGGGCGCCGTGTCACTGCTGATCAGTGCCATAGCGCAAGTGCTCCCTATGTTAAATTGATGTATCTATTGTATCCATGTTTGGCTTATTTGGTTTACTATCAGTCCCTCGTCTGGTGCACCCAGAGTGCCGGGGCTTGTAAACGCAAATGCCGCTTGTGGGCTTGCAGCACGTGTTGTGCCACCCACAGGAGCGGCCTCGTAAAAGAATGTCTACGGGTCGGTCATTGCGAGACCCACGTGCAGCCTAGTGCTGTCACGCAGGCTGCGCAAGTATACCTACTTGCCAGCCCTCCAAACCTTCCCTTGGCTTCATGTTAGTCGCCCCTATGGTAGGCCTTCGGGCAGGGTGCATTGTAAGTCTGAGGTAGGACACGCCTGACCAAGTTGGCATGTCCTGATAGTGAATTACCACCATCTTGGTCCTTCACTATTGCGAGGTAGCCTGCTCTCCATTGATTAGAATGGGCCGCCGGGATTATTAGTACTATGATCCTCGCTGGCTCGGAGAGCATGGTGCAATGTCGAGTTTGGTATCCCTGAACTCGGGGTTTAATTACGCATCCGTTGGTGTGGATGGTTTTTGGACTCTGGGTTCGAAAATAGCACTTTTAGAAGGTGTCTATTTTCTTGTCTAACCATATCTGGTTTCTGCTGGTTTTGCGTGTGTGTGACAGGAGCTGGGTGGCTCCCCAGGTCTGGATGAGTCAGTGTGGGATGAGTGGGACAGTTACGTTGAGAGTAGGGGGAGAGTAGTTGTTGATAGCCTGCCTTGCCTGATACAATGCCGGCTCCACCTCCTGCCAAGCGGCTGATGGCTCTGTGCCATCCATGGACGATCCTAGCCCCACCTCCTGCCAGGTGGCCGATAGCTTTGCTCCTGCCAGTGTCAATGCTGGCTCCACCTCCTGCTGGGCGTCTGAGGACCCAGCCCTGCTCAGTGAATAGGCCAGGTGCTTCTGCCTGGCTCCACCCACAACGGACCCAGGATGTTGGGAAACCCCCGGCATGGACAAAGGGATCAAAGACGAAAAGGGGTATAAAAGTAGGACCCCTGAACCAAGAATTTAGATCACTTCTGACAAGGAACCCTGTAACCAAGGACAAGAGGCCTGCTGATCTAAGGACTGCCTACCCCTTCTGCCAGTGTGCTGTTGTTGGGGGAATCCTGCAGTGCTTCTTTATTTTTGCCAAGGAACCAGGAGAGAGGAACTGTGTGTGTACTCTCACGCTTGCTAAGAAAATCTCCAAGGACTGGAAGAGTGCCAGTCTCCTGCTGAAGTCACAGGGCTAAAGGACTTCATCTGCTTAAAGTGCTATTTTGCCGGAACCGTGAATCCAGCACCTCTGAAAGAGTCAGCAATCACGACAACCGAACGCTAGGCCCAACCGACGCCAGCAGCAACGCCAGTGAGTGGGAGTACGGCTCTAGCTCCAGAGGACCTTGTGTCTGCACCGCTGCTGATCGCATCACCTGTGTGCCCTTCGACGCCGTGAGCGCTGCTCACTCTGTGCAACCGCATCATCAACGACGACGCCTGCTGAGGCCGGATCGACACCGAAGACGCGACGCCGGATTGCTCGACGCCGCCGATCATCGTGTGCTTCATTTTCATAAGGTACTGTGTTGTTGGGGGTCCGTGTGACTCCAGGCTTGACGTAGCGCTCCTCGCGGTCGACGCTGAACCTTTGGATTAACTTTGCCTTGACGTCGTGTAGCCCCCGTGTGGGTTACCCTGTTGCTAAGAACTGCATTGCCAAGAAGAAGATTTGCTTTGATACTAAAAACTTTGTGCTAAAAAGAAACTACCTTTGAACTATCCTTTTTCCCTTCCCAACGTATTTATTCCGATTGTGTACAGTTTGCCGTTATTTTGGTCTTGTGCTAAGCCTTATATAAAAATACTTATTTTTATAATACTACTGTGTCGTGTCCATTTGTAGTGCATTCACGGTATTACTGTATGTGGTCATAATTGCTTAACGCACAGCCTCTGAGATAAGCCTGTTCTGCTCTGCCAAGCTACCAAGGGGGTGAGCAGGGGTTATCAAAGGGTGTGATCCCCTTGCCCTGACTAGAAAAGGAGTGTCCCTATTTGTCAGAAGTGTATACCTCTGCCAACTAGAGACAGCCGGTTCTAACATTGGTGGGTCAGCGGTGAGGATTTTGGACTTTGCACTTATGACCCATGTACAGTGATTCGTGTGCGCTACATAGTGAAAGCAGACCATAACGCAGTCACAATCTAATTGGGGAGGATCCTATTTTTGTTCTCCGCTTTCTTGAAACTTGATTTTTTGAACACTGCCAGTATTTAACCATGAGTGACAACGGAGTCACTGCCCCTGCTATCGTTGTTGTGGAGGAGTTCGAGAGGAGCAAGCTTAAGAAATACAAGAAAGATGAGCTGAAACACTTTTGCGACCAGTTTAAAGTTCCTACCACAGGCCTCTCGAGAAAAGATGATTTTTATAAAGCATTGCAGGCCTGGTGGGAGTCCAGAAATCCCTCTGATGTGGTGGTGGTACCCACAGATGAAGGGGATGAGGAGGTGCCAGTGAATGGACCTGTGCCCTCTCCCGGAAGCAGTGTTTCCTCCAAAGGTCTTTCCCCTGAAGAAAGAGAAGAAAGAGCGAAAGAGCGAGCTTACAACATGGAGATGGCAAGGCTAAAGATAAATGGGCAGTTGGAGTTAGAAAAAGCAAGAGGTAGAAGGGAAGCTGATTTGGAGATCAAAAAGTTAGAGTTTGAACGAGAGAAGTTAGCTTTGGAGCGTGAAGCCAGGTTGAGGGAGCTGGATATCCAAGCTAAAAAGTTAGAATTGAATCCCTCTGGTGGCAGCATTTCATCCGAGCCTGCAGAAAGTAAGTTTTACTTCCCGAAAGATGTGATCAAAGATTACAATAGGAATGAAGATATTGGTCAATGGTTTAAAGCATATGAGTTAGCATTGTTGGCCCACCGGGTCCCTGAGAAGGATTGGGGAGCGGGGTTGTGGGGTCGCTTTGTGAATGAGGGAAGAGATACCCTGTTAGACATGCCTGTTGCGGATAGGATGTCGTATGCTCATATGAAAGATGCTTTAATGTTGCGGTATGGCTTAACCCCCGAGAAGTACAGACAAGCTTTTAGAGAATGTAAGAAGTTGCCTGGTACGACGTGGGTTGAATATGTGTCTTATTTTTGCAGAGCCATGGATGTTTGGGTAAAGGGCAGCAAAGTGGAAAGTTATGAAGCTCTTTATGATTTGTTTGCTTGGGAGCACTTGTCTAATAACTGTTTTCCAGAGCTGCGCCAGCACCTGATTGATAGCAAGATATCTAACCCTAGAAAACTTGCTGAGGAGGCGGACCGCTGGGTCAGTACCAGGGTCCACAAGGGTCCAGTGGGAGACTCAGCCAAAGGTGGGCAGGGTCCCCAGCAGAAGAGTGGGGGGGACAAGGGAAAACAGAAGGAGTCTCAGAAAGGGCCCCAAAGTAATCCCCAAGGGAACCAAGGGAAAGGTTCCCAGCCTCCCCCTGAGAAGAAGCCAGGGGCCCCGACGGGTAAACCTGTTCATAGGGGCCCCCTAACCTGCTACGGTTGTGGGCAGGTGGGACACCGGTTTTATGACCCCCAGTGTCCCAAAAAGGATTCGACTGCACCGCCGCGTGCACCCCCCGTCAGTTGGCGAGTGTAGCCCTGGGAGGGGAGAAGATGGTTGTCCATGGTGGGAGGGGTCCCGCAGAAATGTCCCTGGTCTCGCTAGGAGACATGCAAATGGTCCCTCCACCCCCTCTGCCTAGTAACACTAGTAAATATAGGCAGTGGGTGACCATTAATGGCCATAGAGTGGAAGCTCTCAGAGACACCGGATCGAGTGTGACAGCTGTCAAGTGTCACTTGGTGTCTAGAGAGCAGGTGGTTCCCCACGCATTCTACCCCGTGATAGCTGCCGACAACTCCGAGAAAGAGTGTGAGGTGGCTCAGGTTTCCTTTGAATGGGGGGGAGTTTCAGGTACTCTTCAGGTTGCTGTGAGGCCCGCCATGCCTGTCGATTGTCTCCTGGGCAATGATTTGGAAGACTCCCCTTGGGCTAAGGTGGAGAGGGAGGCGCACTTGAAAATGTTGGGCGTGCCAGAGTGGGTGTGTGCAACCACTCGATCCATGACAGTGAGTAAGGGTGTTGATGGGGTCCCGGAGACTGAAAGTACGGCCCAGGACCCAGCTGTGAAGAGAAGAGGCAGGAGGCGCGGGAAACCGGCCCCCGTAGTTCCCGTGGTCCAGAAGGAGGTAGACCCGAGGGGGATGCCCTGGAGCCCACAGGGGAACAAATTGCCGAACTGGGAGATCTGCCCGAGCTGACCCATTGGCAGCAGGATGGTGGTCCCTCCAGGGAGGAATTCTGTGCGGAACAGAAAGTGTGCCCTTCTCTTGTGGGCATGAGGCAGCAGGCCTCAGCCCAATCCTCAGGTGATCAGTCAGGGTCACATTTTGTGTACTGGGAGAACGACCTCCTGTATAGCGAGCCTAAGGCTGCTGAGCCTGGGTCAGCCCGTGTGCTGGTGGTACCCCAGCGCTTCAGAGCCTTCCTACTGGGTTTGGCTCATGACGTTCCGTTAGCTGGACATCTGGGGCAGGACAAGACCTATGACAGGCTTGTCACCCATTTTTATTGGCCTCAGATGCGAAGGGATGTAGACATCCACTGCAAGACTTGTCACACTTGCCAGGCAAGTGGGAAGAGCGGAAGGAAGCGGAAGGCTCCCCTCTAACCTTTTCCAGTGGTCAGTACCCCCTTTGACCGGGTGGGTATTGACATTGTTGGGCCCCTGGACCCCAAGACAGCCCTGGGCAACAGGTTCATCCTGGTCTTGGTGGACCATGCCACGAGGTACCCGGAAGCCATCCCTCTCAGAACAGTGACGGCCCCCGTGGTGGGACGGGCACTGATGGGTGTTTTCTCCCGGATGGGGTTCCCCAGAGAGGTGGTGTCGGACCGAGGCACCAACTTCATTTCGAACTATATGAAGTCTCTATGGAAGGAGTGTGGGGTAACCTACAAGTTCACCACTCCTTACCATCCTCAAGGAAATGGGCTGGTTGAGAGATTCAACCGGACCCTGAAAGGCATGATTATGGGTCTTGAAGAACCAATGAGGCGGAAATGGGACGTCCTCCTGCAATGCCTGTTGTTTGCTTACCGTGAGGTACCGCAGAAGTCTCTAGGGTTCAGCCCCTTTGAGCTCTTATACGGTCACCCGGTAAGAGGGCCTTTGAGTCTGGTCAAGGAAGGCTGGGAGCAATCTCCCAGGAAACCTCCCCAGGATGTATACAGCTACATGCTGGCCTTTCGGAACCAGACTCGGCGCTTCAGAGAACTTGCTCAGGCAAATCTGGAGGCCAGCCAGGAGGAGATGAAGCGTTGGTACGACCGGAATGCCACTCTGGTAGAGCTTCAGCCTGGTCAGGAAGTGTGGGTCATGTCCTCTGTGGAACCTTGTGCGCTCAAGGACAGGTGGACTGGACCGTTTAAGGTTGTGGAGAAGAAGAGCGATGTCACCTACCTGGTGGACTTGAAATCTCCCAGGAACCCCTTGCGGGTCCTGCATATCAACCGCTTGAAGCCCCACTTAGAAAGGTCCGAAGTGGGCATGCTCCTAGCTACAGATGATGGAACGGAGGAGGAGAGTGAGCCTCTTCCTGACCTCCTGTGTGCTAAAGAGCAAGATGGGTCGGTGGATGGTGTGGTCCTCTCTGACACACTGACCCTTGAGCAGAAACAGGATTGTCGCCAACTGTTGGGACAATTCCCGGATCTGTTTTCCTTGGTTCCGGGTGTCACGCATTGGTGTGTCCATGACGTTGACACCGGAGACAGCCCTCCTGTGAAGCACAAGGCTTACAGGGTGACTGACAAGGTCAGAGCGTACATTAAGGAGGAGGTCTCCAAGATGTTCGCGTTAGGGGTGATTGAGTCCTCTAGCAGTCCTTGGGCCAGCCCAGTGGTCTTGGTCCCGAAGGCTGCAGCGCCTGGTGCTTCACCGGAACTCCGGTTCTGCGTGGATTATCGAGGGCTCAATTCGGTCACGAAGACTGACGCGCACCCCATCCCCAGAGCTGATGAGCTCATCGATCGGTTGGGGGCTGCCCGATACCTTAGTACGTTTGATTTAACGTCTGGGTACTGGCAGATCGCCTTGACTGATGGGGCAAAGGAGAGGTCAGCATTCTCCACACCAGATGGGCTATACCAGTTCCGGGTGATGCCCTTTGGGATGAAGAATGCCCCTGCCACCTTCCAGAGGTTGGTCAACCAGGTCTTGGCTGGACTGGAGGATTTCAGTGCCGCCTACCTGGACGACATCGCAGTGTTCAGCGCCAGCTGGGAGGAACACTTGCGCCACCTCCAGGAAGTGTTGTTGGCCCTGCGCGGAGCAGGCCTCACAATCAAAGCCAGTAAGTGCCAGATTGGGCAGGGTTCGGTGGTGTACTTGGGGCACCAAGTAGGGAGCGGTAAGGTTGCCCCCCTGCAACCCAAGATTGATACCATCCTGGCTTGGGCGCCGCCCAAAACCCAAACTCAGGTGAGAGCCTTCCTAGGACTCACGGGTTACTACAGGTTTGTCAAGGATTACGGTAACATCGTGCACCCCTTGACGTCGCTGACTTCCAGGAAGCAGCCACGAAACGTGATCTGGACTGATGCCTGTCAAACGGCCTTTGACACCCTGAAAACTGCAATGTGCACAGCACCTATACTCCAGGCACCCGACTTTTCGAAAGAATTCATTGTTCAGACGGACGCTTCAGAGCATGGCGTGGGGGCTGTTCTAGCTCAGGTGAATGAAGAGGGCCGAGACTTGCCTGTAGCCTTCCTCAGTAGGAGGTTACTTCCCAGGGAAACAAGGTGGAGTGCGATAGAGAGAGAAGCATTTGCTGTGGTCTGGGCGCTGAAGAAGCTAAGACCCTACCTGTTTGGGACTCACTTCCGGGTTCAGAAAGACCACAGGCCCCTCAGATGGTTGATGCAGATGAGGGGTGAGAATCCGAAACTGTTGAGGTGGTCCATTTCTCTCCAGGGGATGGACTTTACGGTGGAACACCGCCCTGGTACAGATCACGCCAATGCTGATGGTCTGTCCAGATTTTTCCGCCTTAGTGAAGAGAACTCCCTAGGTCAAGGGTAGTTCTCCCCACATTTCAGCTGGAGGGGACACGTGTTAGACCTGACATCATTGGCTTGAGTCTCTCCTCCATTTTTTCTGTTTTGCCTCTACTGTTTTACGATGTTTTGCTGGTATATGCTTTGGGCGCCGTGTCACTGCTAATCAGTGCCATAGCGCAAGTGCTCCCTATGTTAAATTGATGTATCTATTGTATCCATGTTTGGCTTATTTGGTTTACTATCAGTCCCTCGTCTAGTGCACCCAGAGTGCCGGGGCTTGTAAACGCAAATGCCGCTTGTGGGCTTGCAGCACGTGTTGTGCCACCCACAGGAGCGGCCTCGTAAAAGAATGTCTACGGGTCGGTCATTGCGAGACCCACGTGCAGCCTAGTGCTGTCACGCAGGCTGCGCAAGTATACCTACTTGCCAGCCCTCCAAACCTTCCCTTGGCTTCATGTTAGTCTCCCCTATGGTAGGCCTTCGGGCAGGGTGCATTGTAAGTCTGAGGTAGGACACGCCTGACCAAGTTGGCATGTCCTGATAGTGAATTACCGCCATCTTGGTCCTTCACTATTGCGAGGTAGCCTGCTCTCCATTGATTAGAATGGGCCGCCGGGATTATTAGTACTATGATCCTCGCTGGCTCGGAGAGCATGGTGCAATGTCGAGTTTGGTATCCCTGAACTCGGGGTTTAATTACGCATCCGTTGGTGTGGATGGTTTTTGGACTCTGGGTTCGAAAATAGCACTTTTAGAAGGTGTCTATTTTCTTGTCTAACCATATCTGGTTTCTGCTGGTTTTGCGTGTGTGTGACAGGAGCTGGGTGGCTCCCCAGGTCTGGATGAGTCAGTGTGGGATGAGTGGGACAGTTACGTTGAGAGTAGGGGGAGAGTAGTTGTTGATAGCCTGCCTTGCCTGATACAATGCCGGCTCCACCTCCTGCCAAGCGGCTGATGGCTCTGTGCCTGCCATGGACGATCCTAGCCCCACCTCCTGCCAGGTGGCCGATAGCTCTGCTCCTGCCAGTGTCAATGCTGGCTCCACCTCCTGCTGGGCGTCTGAGGACCCAGCCCTGCTCAGTGAATATGCCAGGTGCTTCTGCCTGGCTCCACCCACAACGGACCCAGGATGTTGGGAAACCCCTGGCATGGACAAAGGGATCAAAGACGAAAAGGGGTATAAAAGTAGGACCCCTGAACCAAGAATTTAGATCACTTCTGACAAGGAACCCTGTAACCAAGGACAAGAGGCCTGCTGATCTAAGGACTGCCTACCCCTTCTGCCAGTGTGCTGTTGTTGGGGGAATCCTGCAGTGCTTCTTTATTTTTGCCAAGGAACCAGGAGAGAGGAACTGTGTGTGTACTCTCACGCTTGCTAAGAAAATCTCCAAGGACTGGAAGAGTGCCAGTCTCCTGCTGAAGTCACAGGGCTAAAGGACTTCATCTGCTTAAAGTGCTATTTTTCTGGAACCGTGAATCCAGCACCTCTGAAAGAGTCAGCAATCACGACAACCGAACGCTAGGCCCAACCGACGCCAGCAGCAACGCCAGTGAGTGGGAGTACGGCTCTAGCTCCAGAGGACCTCGTGTCTGCACCGCTGCTGATCGCATCACCTGTGTGCCCTTCGACGCCGTGAGCGCTGCTCACTCTGTGCAACCGCATCATCAACGACGACGCCTGCTGAGGCCGGATCGACACCGAAGACGCGACGCCGGATTGCTCGACGCCGCCGATCATCGTGTGCTTCATTTTCATAAGGTACTGTGTTGTTGGGGGTCCGTGTGACTCCAGGCTTGACGTAGCGCTCCTCGCGGTCGACGCCGAACATTTGGATTACCTTTGCCTTGACGTCGTGTAGCCCCCGTGTGGGTTACCCTGTTGCTAAGAACTGCATTGCCAAGAAGAAGATTTGCTTTGATACTAAAAACTTTGTGCTAAAGAAGAAACTACCTTTGAACTATCCTTTTTCCCTTCCCAACGTATTTATTCCGATTGTGTACAGTTTGCCGTTATTTTGGTCTTGTGCTAAGCCTTATATAAAAATACTTATTTTTATAATACTACTGTGTCGTGTCCATTTGTAGTGCATTCACGGTATTACTGTATGTGGTCATAATTGCTTAACGCACAGCCTCTGAGATAAGCCTGTTCTGCTCTGCCAAGCTACCAAGGGGGTGAGCAGGGGTTATCAAAGGGTGTGATCCCCTTGCCCTGACTAGAAAAGGAGTGTCCCTATTTGTCAGAAGTGTATACCTCTGCCAACTAGAGACAGCCGGTTCTAACACCTGTCCATTACCATTCCAAAATACAATCAAGTTTCGTTTTTTCCATGACATTACTATATCTCAAGTCACAATAATTCAGCCTGGCAAATTATACTGGGTAAGCTAGAGCGTCATTAAAAACAGCTGGTAGAAACCCCTTGAAGGGCGAACATCTAAACATAACCCCATGCAAACAGCTTGAATAATATTCCTGATTTACATTATACACCCGCCTTGAGACCATATGGAAGTTCTATGTTTCCTGCTACCCTATTCTTCCAATCTGTTATTGGTTTCCAGATCTGTAGACCAAGGGATCTGCCCTTCTTCCCTTTTCTGGCGTATAGCGCTTTTTCCATGTTGTATATATATATAAAAGCCTGGCCAACCATTGCTGCATAGTGGAGGGGGCTTGTCTCACCATGCTGAAGCTATGCATAGACGAAATACTGCCATGGCTACAAACAGAAAGTTCTCCAACTGTGATTGCTCTCCAGTCCCGTCCAATCCCATTAATATTACTTTGGGTGTCATTGTTAACTTACAATTCAGTGATCTATCTTAAAACCCTTCGATTTCTTTTATCAGAGGAACCAGGTTGGGGCATTCGCCAAACATGTGAGCTATGTCTGCCTCCTGGCTGTTGGGCATGTTATCCCTTGTGTGCCCCCCCACTGGGCAATTCTGGCTGGGGTATAGTATAGCTTGTACAAGGTCTGGGGACCTGCTTGCTCTGTGCACTGCGTGTTGTCTCAAAGGCAATTCAGAGGCACTTCGGACCTACATCTACCCGGCATTTCTGTTTCCTGCATCTTTCCAGCCCCTGCTACTGTTCGCCGGACCCGCTCCGCGGGTCCCGCTTCAGGGAGGAATCGAACGTGGGCTGTTGGCTCAACGGGGCTGCGAGCAAGAAGGGCAGGGACTCCATTGACCAGGAGTCCCTGCAAGGCCAATAGGACACACCTGGCCTGCTCTCCCCGGTAGCCATGCCCCCAACGTACACGTTCTTAAACTGACACAGGCCCGCGCTCGCGGGGCGCGCGCGGTACGAAGCGCGGGCCGTTTGAGGCCGTTCGAGAGCGTGAGAGACCGGACCGGGCCCTTGCTCTAAGCTCTGCACTAATGGACCATTACCGCCGGTACTTATCAAAATCACCGCCACGAAACAGATTACTCTTTCTGCCATCCACTAACTTTTAGTATATCTTACTCTCTGAAAATGAACACGAGGGGTAGCAAACTAAAAAAGCTAAAAAAAGCTGGGGTTGGAGAACAGCTTTTAGGACCAATGGATGACTTTATTACTAAAGCAAATACATTCATCGATCAAAGCATTAGCCTGATTGAGGGTAGAGTCTCTACCGATCTTGCTATTGCAAGGCGATCATCAATGGGTCTACTAGCGGTAGCAAGAACCCCAGAAACACAGAGTACTCTACCTCAATCTTCACTAGGCAACAATAGGCTCAGTCTTCCAAATGTTGTAGACCTTTCAGCCTCCCAACTCTCCGTAACAATTTCAGACTCTGAGCTAGAAAAAACGCCTGAAATCTTCCCTGACCACACCCCTGAGGAGGTAAGGCAAGCAAGAGGGAGGAGGGAGGGAGCCATCAAGAAAAGGAAAGAGAAGGAAAAGGTAGACAAAAATGTAACCAAGGATGTGGTTGAACAAACAGATTTAATCATAACTTCAAATCCGGCAGGTTCACCCCACCAAATAGCAGATGCCGGTAACCACCTTGTGACGATACATCATCCACCACAGAATATCCCAGACACCATCACCCCAGAATCTCCTGTCATTTTGATAGCCGGCAAAGAACAGGACACATCGGGGTTGGTAAACAAAATAGCTTCCCTACTAAATTCCTTCTTCCGTCCGATAGAAACCAGATTGCTTAACATCGAGACACAACTGACTAAACTTGCTGTTTACCCAAAGTCAAAAACTATCCAGGGTCCGCAAAAAACGGGGATAAACAACCCGGTCGCATCACTTACACAAAAGAAAGCTACAACTTTAGTCTGCCCGTCCCCCAAACAACAAATCGCAGCAAAGGCCCCCACAGCAGTAAAGGCTCCCACAGTACCGAAACCCCCCCTAAAGTTCCAACTGCCACACCTCAGATTAACATGGCCCTAAAAACACCTACATTAAACACGCCAGTTGTAAAAACACCAGCCCCAAAAACTCCTGCCTCCAAAAAAACAAACCCTCCAGCAAATAAAGGAGGCATGAGAGGGACTATCGACAGCAGGTTCCCTCTAAACATGCCACCTGAGGCATGCCCATACGTGGTAGTGATGACTGGGGTACCAGAGCTAACGGGCGAGGGGGCAGAACCGAATTGGTCTTTAAAAAATAAGGTTCAACATTGGTTGAACACAAACCGACCCATTCCCCCAAACTGGACAAGTAGGATAACATCAGTATGCAGGACCCCTTGGGTGGGACATAGGAAAAAAACTATACAGGGAGATTGTATTGTGATCACCTTTGGATATTTGGATAGGTATTTCTAGAGTGCAGACGTTCGCTCCGGAGGGAGTATCTTGGCGCTGTGAAACCTGGGACCAGATCACAGGGAGGGAAGTGGGGGGCTAAATGGCTGCTTTAGTCCAATCATCAGAGAGATTAAAAATCCACGTTTTGAGGTGCTTCCTAAACGGCTTCTCAAGCGTCTGAAGTCTGAGATGCCTTGGCATGCTGTTCCAGGCTCTAATAGCCAGGGTACTGAGTGTTTTTCCCCCTTTAGACTTCAGGTTGAATTTAGAGGGGGTCATGAGGTTTTCTTGTGAGGATCTGAGAGTGCGGCTCGGGGTGTAGTGGGGGAAGCGTCTCGACAAGTAGGAAGGACCGGATATGTTGAAGGCTCGGAAGGCTACAATGAGAATTTTAAAGAGTATTCTCTTGTGCAAGGGGAGCCAATGTAAGGATTTAAGAGCAGTGGTGATTGAGGATTTGCGTGGGAGTTTAAGGACAAGACGCGCAGCAGTGTGCAGGACACTTTGGAGTTTCAATCGGGTGGACTTTTTGGTCCTTGCCAGAAGGCCGTTACAGTAGTCCACTCGAGAGAGTATAAGGGCTACTGCAATGGTCTTTCTGGAGTCAAGCGGGAGGAAGTCAAAGAACTTTCTCAAGGACTTTATAATGCCGAAGCATTTACCTGCTACGGTCGCGACGTGGATATCGAAAGAGAGGTCGGAATCAAAAATAACTCCGAGGTTTCTGGCCGATGAAACTGTCTGAGGTGGGGCAGCAGAATTATCAGGCCACCACAGGGCGGGGCAGAAAGATGCATTCTTTCCAATGGGCAAGATCTCGGTTTTGTTCGAGTTGCAGCGGAGGTGGTTGGCGTCCATCCATTGAAAGACCGCTGTAAGGCAGCTCTTAAGATTGAGTTCGGCCGTGTTGGAATTATCGTCGAGAGGGATGACAAGCTGCGTATCGTCGGCATAAGACGTGACAGTTATGCCGAACGATTCAATAAGGGTAAGCAGAGGGATGAGATATATATTGAAAAGGAGGGGACTTAGAATGGAGCCCTGGGGGACTCCACAGAAGACCTTTTTCTCTTTCGATTGGAAAGGGCCCAGTGAGACAGTTTGAAACCTGTCGCTGAGGAAGGAACTGATCCAGGCTAGGGCCGAGTTTGTAACGCCAACGTCCTTAAGTCTGTTAAGCAGAATGGAGTGGGAAATAGTATCGAATGCTGCCGTGAGGTCAAGAAGGATCAGAATAGCCTTCTTCCTTTGATCTTGGAGGATTTTGATGGTATCGGTCAGTTCGATCAGGGCGGTTTTGGTAGAGTGTTTAAACCGGAAACCGGATTGTTGGGGGTGAAGTAGATTGTGGGTATCAAGAAAAGACTTGAGCTCCTAGTGGACTAACTGTTCAGTTATTTTGCCCAGCGAAGGTAGCAGGGTGATGGGACGGAGGTAAGTCAAATCAGAGGGGGGTTTGTTTGCCTTTTTCATAAGAGGTTTAACCACACCTTTTTTCCAAGGGAGGGGAACAGAGACAGTTGTGAGGGAAAGATTGACTATTTCATTAATGATGGGGTTTATTTCATCAATGATGATGTGGAGGATCTTGGGGGGGCAAGGGTCAGAAGGGGAGCCAGATTTGCATGAAAGGATTGCCTCTCTGGTCTGAGTAAGGGTCACCGGGGTAAAGTGTTTGAGACTGTTTGCAGTCGGGCAAGATTGGTCTAAATCCGAGATTGAGTACACAGGAGGGGGAGGGGGAAAGTTTTTATGAATGCATCTGATTTTTTCCTCAAAATAGTCGGAAATCTTGTCACACAGCTCTTGGGAAGGGGGGATTTCTGGTTGAAGAGCTTTTGGTTTGGTGAAAGGACCCAAGTGTAGTCGAGCATATTTGTTCTTGGGAACACCATAATATAAGTGGTGGGATTGACACAAAGTCTCTTTCCTTTTTCTAACCAAAAAGACACCATAATAACTATTTCCAAGAATTTGACAACACCTGGCGTAAAGCAGTCCCACAACCTTGGGAATTAGACTTCGCTGGGCCTAAAATGCCCTAACGATATAGTGATTACGACAATTCTTGGTGGTCAGCAGACCCAAATCACCAGTACTATGAGGGCCTGTGGCAGACCGTGGGACACGGAATAGAGGCAGAGAATGGGAACACTGGGGCGAGTCTCGATATCGACCATACAGATCTACCTACAGGGATACTCCACACTGGGAAAACTGGCCGGGTATACCGACCATGAATCGGTTCAGCAGCCTAGAAATGGTCGACTGACCATTAGTCGAAATCCCAACCCCCGTACAGACTGTGCCAGCCTCAGTCCCAGATCCTCCAGAGAATAAGACGGAAGGCCCACAAAAGAATACACTATGGCTCTCTGTCATCTTCTGGAACATTGCAGGCCTCCGACTGAAAATAGAGGACGGCTCTGCCGCCCACTTTCTTGAGGAAGGTAAGATAATATGTCTACAAGAGACATGGGCCACGAAGGCCCTACATCTTGTGGGCTATAGATCATACTTTTCCCCAGCCCTCCCAAGCAGCGCAGGTAGACCCAGAGGGGGCCTGGTAACTTACATAGCTAATACAATAACAGATCTAAAAGTACTAGATGCAGAATCTCTCACAAACTTTCAACTGCTTTGTCTTATGGTAGGGAAAAAAGATACCATCATCTTAATAAATTTTTATAATAATTTAGAGGATGATCATTTTCTTAATACTCTTCTAACAATTCAAGAAAAAACTGTTCATTTTAGACAACTACATGAAAAAAAGGGTAATGTCTACATATTATGGGGAGGGGATTTTAACTTACACCCCTGCCCGTCATCGGGCAATCAGAGCTGTGGAATAGTGGATGAAGATGAGAATCCTCTCATACATTTCCCCCATTTACGAACGGGGTTAGCCATGAATAACCTCCTTTCAGACTTGGAACTAACAATATTAAATCCGATAGATCCAACTAAGAATTCACTAGAACCCACATATCGAGGGAGGGGGCATGAGACCACTGTCGATTATATCGTCCTGACAGACGGACTGAGACACTTAAGTAGGGATTTCAAACTCATGGAAAACACCTTAAGCGATCATTCCGCTCTCAGGCTGGACTTTCAGCTGAATCACTCAGTATCCCATATAACAACAATAGCAAATACTTTATCTCAAAATAGGCTTGAATTGGGCAAAAGAAATGGATACACTATAAAATGGGAAAAAGTGGATCCCAACAAATTGACTAGCACACTAGTAAAGACTGTATATATTAACATAATAAAATGTCTAGATCCATCGGTAGACAATGGTACAGTCCTGGAAAATATTAAGCTAATACTAGACCAAGTAAAAGTATTGCTGACCAGAACCTCTAAACAAAATAATTTAAGTTCAACAGGGTGGTTCAACCACGATTGTACCAAGGCGCAAACCAACCCAAGAAAGGCGCTTGGGCAATCAATTAGAGATCAGCAACAGATACAACACCTTAGGCTAGAGTACAACAAGGCCAAAAAGATGAGGAAAAAAGAGTTGAAGTCAGCTTTATGGAACGATCTTCATAAAAGCGCACTCATGAAAAATAGTCAGTCTTTTTGGCGAATAGTGAAGTCCCCCCTGCTATCTGATTCCAACACACCCCAGATCGATGTCGCTATTGACGAGGAAACCTGGGTAAATCATTTCTCCAAAATCTTCAAACTAACATCTCCAATAGAAGAATCCCATCATCTTCTTCCCCCTGTAGTGTTTCCAATATCAATAGAATTCGATCTACAAGACATCGAACAGGCACTGCAAATGAGTAAGGGCGGTAAAGCACCCGGACCGGATGGGGTCCCAGTAGATCTGTTTAAACACCTCCCGGATCTTTGGGCCCCCATACACACACGAGTATGTACTGCAGCTGAAAAACTGGGACTGATGGAGTCATGGTCAAATTCCATCATGGTACCAATCTTCAAACAAGCATTGGAAATGCAATAGGTCTCGGATTTATTTGAGTTAGAGCTAATGGCATTGTAAAGGGCAATGTCTTTTAGCCATGTGTTATGGAGTGTATGCATGTGGTGTGTAATGGAATTATGTGGTATGGATTGGAATTGTTCACCCTGCGCACTCACTGCTCTGCACTCACTGCTCTGCACTCACTGCTCTGCACTCACTGCTCTGCACTCACTACTCTGCACTCACTACTCACTACTCTGCACTCACTACTCACTACTCTGCACTCACTACTCACTACTCTATACTCACTACTCTGCACTCACTACTGTGCACTCACTACTGTGCACTCACTACTCACTACTCTGGACTCACTACTCACTACTGTGCACTCACTACTGTGCACTCACTACTCACTACTGTGCACTCACTACTGTGCACTCACTACTCACTACTGTGCACTCACTACTCACTGCACTCACTACTCTGCACTCACTACTCTGCACTCACTACTCACTACTCTGCACTCACTAGTCTGCACTCACTACTCACTACTGTGCACTCACTACTCTGCACTCACTACTCACTACTCTGCACTCACTACTCTGGACTCAGGACTCACTACTCTGTACTCACTACTCTGCACTCACTACTCACTACTCTGCACTCACTACTCACTACTCTGCACTCACTACTCTGGACTCACTACTCACTACTCTGCACTCACTACTCTGCACTCACTACTCTGCACTCACTACTCTGCACTCACTACTCTGCACTCACTACTCACTACTCTGCACTCACTACTCACTACTCTGCACTCACTACTCTGCACTCACTACTCTGCACTCACTACTCTGCACTCACTACTCAGCACTCTGCACTCACCACTCACTACTCACCACTCACTACTCACTACTCTGCACTCACTACTCTGCACTCACTACTCTGCACTCACTACTCACTACTCTGCACTCACTACTCACTACTCTGCACTCACTACTCACTACTCTGCACTCACTACTCACTACTCACTACTCTGCACTCACTACTCTGCACTCACTACTCTGCACTCACTACTCTGCACTCACAACTCACTACTCTGCACTCACTACTCTGCACTCACTACTCTGCACTCACTACTCTGCACTCACTACTCACTACTCTGCACTCACTACTCTGGACTCACTACTCACTACTCTGGACTCAGTACATGCACTCACTACTCACTACTCTGCACTCACTACTCACTACTCTGCACTCACTACTCACTACTCTGCACTCACTACTCACTACTCTGCACTCACTACTCTGGACTCACTACTCACTACTCTGCACTCACTACTCTGCACTCACTACTCACTACTCTGCACTCACTACTCTGGACTCACTACTCACTACTCTGCACTCACTACTCTGCACTCACTACTCTGCACTCACCACTCACTACTCTGCACTCACTACTCACTACTCTGCACTCACTACTCACTACTCACTACTCTGCACTCACTACTCTGCACTCACCACTCACTACTCTGCACTCACTACTCTGCACTCACCACTCACTACTCTGCACTCACTACTCACTACTCTGCACTCACTACTCACTACTCTGCACTCACTACTCTGGACTCACTACTCACTACTCTGCACTCACTACTCTGCACTCACTACTCTGCACTCACTACTCACTACGACCTTAGGCCTGCTGCTTCAGCTGCGGGGGGCGCGGGCAGCCGTGAACGGCGGCTGCGCGCGAGCACTAGCACGCAATCTGAGAGGCAGGGACGGCACGCGACTGGGACAAGCCGGTGTGTCCTGTTGAAAGAGGGTACCCCTCCTTAGGTGCTCGGTGACTTGTTGGGGGCCTGTTGTCGACTGTGCACCTGCCCGTCCTTGTGCAAGACAGTCTGTCCAGTGCTCACCCTCATTTGGCGAACGTCACCATGGAGCGCAAAGACACGCCGAGACGAGGTAGGAAGGGGGGGGGGATGTCTCTGTGTGTGCTTGCGCATGCGCTGCGGCGAGGGCGGGATGTTCTGTATGTGTGTGTGTGAGTGTGTGTGGGTGAGTGTGTGTATGTGCGGCGAGGGGGGGTCTGTATGTGTGTGCGTGCGTGTGAGTCTGCTTCCAAGGAGCCATGGGAGACAGGAAGCGCGCGCGACTTGATCCCAGTTCCAAGGTTGCGTGTGCACCTCGCTTGTCTGTCTCCCTTGACACCTCGAAAGCCAGAATGATTACAATAGAGTCTCGGAACGACAGATTGCTTCGCAATCTGTTCGCAGTTCCGAGACCTAAAAAGGGGATCGCCAGGATGTAAAATGTTACCGTCCCATTTCACTTTTAGACTCTCTGGGCAAAGTAGTCGGCAGAGTAGTCTTAGAACAACTTCAGCAATGGGCAGACGATAAAAACATTCTATCGGACCTGCAATTTCAATTCAGGGAAGGCTTTGGAACTGTTGAACAGGCCCTCAACCTAAGCATGATTGTGTCCAAATATATCCACGCAAAGCCAGGGACAATGTATATGGTATACGTGGATTTATCCTCCGCGTTTGACTGCGTATCTCACGCGAAGCTTTGGACCCTTTTAGGAACCATAGGGGTGGATCCCCCCTTTTGGATTTCCTAAGAGAGCTACATGCTGAAGCCTCTGCAAGAGTGCGTTATGGAACAAAAGGAGAGCTCACCGCGCCATTCAGAGTAGAACGAGGAGTAAGGCAGGGATGTGTCCTAGCCCCCTTCCTCTTCTCCCTGTATACCAACGGATTGGAGGAGAGGAAGCTGAGGGGGGGCAGGACCTCCCCAGACTGAAACATCGCCTGATCCCCGCACTGCTCTATGCGGATGACGCAGTTATTTTAGCACGCACCCCAATTGAGCTCCAGAAATCCCTATCCAAGTATGCTGACTTCATGAGTGCCTTAGATCTACACATAAATGTAAAAAAAACATTTGTCATGGTAGCGGGCGGAGGCCGAAAAGCCACAAAGAATATCTATCTAAATGACCAAAAACTTGAGAGGACCCCCCAGTACCCCTATCTGGGCATTATGATCGATGAAAGATTAAACTGGAGGGCCGCCGTCGAGGCCAGGAGACATCTGTTCAAAAGAGCAATTGCAGCGTTGATGAACTTTTCACAGCGACTCGGAAAGAGACCACCAGCTGAACTTCTAAAAATCTATACAGCAAAATGCCAAGCTATCGCTCTTTATGGGGCTGGGGTATGGGGACATACAGACACTGGCTCACTCCAAATAGCAGAGAACTCATTTATGAGATTTCTTCTATCCACCCCAAAATGCTCCTCTATCTACGCTTTTCATGTGGAACTGGGAATCCCATACATAGAAGACTTGATAAAGGTTCAGCCACTGCTACTCTGGAGACGTATCTGGCTGTCCGACAAAAATTCACTGACCAAAGACATTTTACAGGATACCATGGCACTGGATCGTGCACACAAAATAGCATGGCTCACCTATGTCAGACACTTTTTTTCCGACTTGGGTCTAGAAAAGTACTATACCTCTCCAGAAAAACTAACTGAAATAACAAAGAAAGACCTAAAACAAATAGCGCTGACCCATCTAGAGTCTCTTAGGCTGACCCTGCTATCGACCAAACAATCTGTGCTTCATGCAAACATGATACAGCATACCCCGCAAATCCAGCTCTACCTCACATTAGAATTCACCATATACGACAAGATGCTCCTGACCAGGTTTAGACTGAATCTTTTTCACAGACTTGTGGCTTTTCCAGAAAAGAACACTTGGGACGCAAATTTGGCCCTCTGCCCATGTGACGATATGTCCCCTCAGTCATGTATTCACACAATACTGTTCTGTAAATATTTTCACACTCACAGAAAGATCTGGCTATTTCCGCTACTAAAACGCTGGGGGTTTAGACAGTGTCGGCCCACCATGTTAGCCTTGCAGATGTTAGATTCTGAACGCACTTGCTATCACGTACTTAATTTTTTAAAGTGTATTATGAGGCATAGGAATAATCTTTAAAAACCTGATTGAAATGTATCGATTTATTCCTTTTTTTTAAAGAAAATACAGGACTTTGGTTATATTTATGTCCTAAAATTGATAATTTGTTTTTATTCCACATATGAATATGTATGTATTTTGTGATTACTTTTATGGTTTTGCATTGTTAAAAACCGAATAAAGGAATTTATATTGTACAAGGTCTTATAGTGCTGGGCTTGCAATGAAGAAGAGCGGAGAACCTCCTGTCCCATCTGCAATGACTTCTCAAAGATCCCCTCCGTGATCCCTAGCGCATCCATCCATTTTGCTTCAAATTTACCCAAGTCATCTCCCCTGTGTGCTATAAGTTCGGCATAGAACCTTTTTATCGTGCAGCCGTGCCCCCCTTATATTACTTGTAATATTGTATTGTCTCCAAATCCTAGAGGTCCTCCTCTCTTTCCAGCCAATAAGCTTCTTATCTGTAAATACTTAAAAAACGTCCTTGTACTGACCCCAAATTTTCTCTGAATTCTCTAAGAATTGGTGCACTCCTAGCGGGCCTATCAAATCCCCCATTCTTTTCACTCCTAACCGTCCCCATTCCTTGAAAACAGTATCAGCAAAGATCTCTGGGGATAATGTGGGGTCGTTCCCTAACCTAGTATATGCATGGTATCTACCCAGTCCAAAGCTCTTTTTAAACGCCTTCCACACCTTATAGGCTGCCTCCAGGGTCTTGAATCTGGTCCTCTTGAAGTAACTCGGTTCAGTATATCTCAGGAACACATTCTGTGCCTCCTCACCTAAAATCAAACCGAAAATCTCTAACGAGCCGGTATAGAATTCTGCTTCCATCTCGGCCCCGCCAATAAGGCCCGTTATTTGCTGCAGCACTGCTGCCCAGTAATAGAGTCTCAGATCCGGTAGTGCCCACCCCCCCTCTCTCTTGGTAATACCATAAATTTTAGTGCCCTTCTTGTTTTACCCTGTGACCAAATAAACCGGTTTATTAAGAGCTCTATTCTACCAAACAAAAGTGGGCTAAAAAATAGAGGTATAGTTCTAAATATATATAGAAATTTCGGGAGGAGATTCATTTTGATATAATTTACCCTGCCAACTATAGACATGTGCAGATTATGTACCCTATCCAAATCCTTCTTCGGTTTCGCGATGATAGGAGAAGTGTTTAATACCACTAGATTGCCCAGGTCAGCAGTGATTGTTATTCCTAAATACACCCCCCCAGCCGCCACCCGTGAATCTGTGCATGTTGCGTATATGTTCTTTATAATTGTGTCTTAGTTTTATTTAGTGCGTACCCCGCGACCCACCCAAATTGCTCCGCCTCCTGTTCTATTTTACTGATGGCCTCTGATGGTGAGGGTGTGATAATCGCGATATCATCTGCGTATGCTAGTACCTTAATCATCCCCATCTTGGTGTCTAGCGGCCTAATTCCATCATTTAGCTCCAATTTCTTAATTAATGGGTCTATGTAAAGTGCAAAGAGCAGGGGTGAGCACGGGCACCCCTGTCGTGTGCCCCGTGTAATTCTAAATGGGGTAGTGCGGCTTGCATTCACCCTTACACACGCCGTTGGTCCTACATACAATGATTGTATCGATTTTATAAATCCTTCTCCGAATCTCCCGTTCCTTAACACTGCCCACAGAAATTCCCACGCCACGCGGTCGAAGGCCTTTACGGCATCTAGTAACATAGCTGCCATAGGTTTCTCCTCCGCCCCTTTTACATCAAATAACGTGATCATTTTTCTAACATGGAGTGCAGTTCCTCTGTGTGGAATAAAGCCATGCTGATTAAAGCTTTCTAATTGCTTAATTACCCTAGCAAGTCTGTTCGCTAATGTTTTAGAGAAGATTTTTAGGTCAGCATTAATCAGTGTAATCGGGCGGTATGATCCGGGCTCTGCGGAAGGTTTCCCTTTTTTAAGGATTACAACAATTTCTGCCCCTGCCCAGCTGGCTGGTATAGAATGCCCCGCCTGTGCCTCCCTAAGTGTCCTGACTAGCTCTGAGATAATTGATGCAAAAAACACTTTGTAAAATTCCCCGGGTATCAAATCCGGCCCGGCAGCCTTACCGGAGGGCAGGCTGAGCATAGCCTCCTTAATTTCTTCTGCCTCTAAGCAGGTCTCGGGAGAGTCTCTATCTATCTCCTGTAGGGTTTTAATTGGTAGGTCTTGCAGGTACCTCTGAATATCGGCAGGATCCCTGTCCTGCTCCTCCTCATAAAGCTTGCTATAGAACTCCCTAAAGACCTCGAGGATACCTTCCCCATCTGAAACCATATTACCCCCGCTGTCTCTTATCTCTTTAATTTCACCTTTTGCCATCCTCTGTCTCGTGCGTGTTGCGAGTGTCCGCCCTACCCTTTCGCTGTATTTATAGCATTGCTCTCTCTTAGCATTGTAAATCTTAGCTGATTTTATTGCTATACTCTCTTCTGCTTCTGCTTTAGCTATCATGGTCTCCATTAGATATTGTTCCAACTCCCACCCCTCAGTAATAGCCTGTTCCAGTCTCTGCTCTGCTTTCAACAGGTCCCTGTTTACCCGATCTACCTTGGCTTTCTCCTTTTTCTGTTTGGCTAGGCTGAAACTCAGTGTTTCACCTCGTACCCCGGCTTTAAAGGTATCCCAATCATTTCCTGGATTAGTACTCCCTCTGTTGATATCCCAGAAGCCCTTTATCCAAGCGTGCATGTGTGTAATATAGTCTATATCCATCAGGAGTTCCCGTTCAAATGTCCATGATTTAGCCTGTCTTTTAAGCTCACTACCCGTTATTGTCAATAATAGGGGGTTATGATCAGACAGAATACGGGGTAACCTCGCTATCATGAGGGTATTTGAAGGTAACCTGGAGGTGAAGAAGTAATCCAGACAGACGCACTTCCTATGGGGGGCCGAGTAGTAAGTAAAGCTGTCCTCGCCCGCTTTAAGCTCTTCCCAGACATCCATAAAGGCATTGTTACTGCCCATACTTCGGATTGCTCTACACACCCTCTTTTTCCTTCCTTGGTATAGGCCCCTATTATTCAGTCCCAAACCTGATGCCACATCAATTTTGAAATCTCCTGCTAGGATCACTCTTGGTGCCCAAGTAGCCAGTTCTATAACTAGGAACTCGAATACTTCAGGGTCATCCTCTGTTGACCCATAGCCGGACCCTAAAGTAATCCAAACTACTCCGATCAGACACTCAATCAGGGCCCACCTGCCCCAGGGATCTTCTAATTTCTTCCTAGTGCTAACATTAGGTAATTTAGTTAAAATGGCCACTCCCCTGACCTTTGCCCCATGTTTTGAATATGCCAGCACGTGCAGCCCCAATTGTTCCAACAAGAAAGGCTTGTTACCTTCTATGTGTGTCTCTTGTAAACATATAAATTCTGCCTGGGTGTTTTTAATTAATAAAGCTACCTTTTGTCTTTTCAGCCTATCATTCAGCCCACATACATTCCTTGTTAACACCTTAACTTTTGAGCTCATCCTTAATCTTTATTATTCCTGAGCCTTTTAAACTGAAGAGATAACATTTCTTTTCTATCCTCAATACCACCCTTGCTACTAGTACCATTGTCGTTGCCTTTAAGTTTTTGTCTACTTTTTGCCAGATCCAGCTGTTTAGTCTAGCCAAAATTAACGCTTTAAACGTGAATGCAGCCCTTGTTTCCTTTACATGTATCTTGAGTTCCTTTTGTGTAATTTCCTTGTTTTGATGTGTCCCAGTCCTTTTCCCCTTTATTCTGTCCTGTGCCCCTTTCCCCTCCCCCCCTCCCCTTGAGGCATCCTGGGTCCAGCCGGATCCAGGTGTGGGCGTCCGTTGAACAGTACGCCTCAGTGCACTCCCCCCCCCCTTAGCCCCACGTGAATATTATAATTAAATTGGGAGAGAGTATATGAAAAACAGAAGTTCTACACCTAATATTGATATAAAGAATTGAAACTTATTATCCAATCCACATCCTAAGAGAAAATTTAGTTCTTAATCATTTTCCGGTATTATCTTTTGCAGTCTCTGAGATCTCTTTAAGGTAATTTTCAGCCTGTATTTTGCTGGTGAAACTGCGAGTTGCTCCCCTAAAAATTACTTTCAGTCGAGCAGGGTTCTCTAAAAAAACTTTAGCGCCAATTTGCTCAAAAGGAGAAAATAGCTGTCTCAGCCTCCACCTCCTTTCAACGGTGGCGTGGGCAAAATCTGGTCTCACAAAAAAGTGTTGAGCCATTATATTCTTTCTTACTTGTGGGACGCGCTAAAGTCGTAGATAGTATCACGAAGTAGAGAGTTTTCAAAAAACACCAGTATTGCCCTTGGAAATTTAGGTTGATTCTGTGGTTTCTTAGACTGAGTGAGGGGGAACCGATGGGCGCGTTGAACTTCTCTCTCTAAATCCCAGGTTTGAAGTTCAGGGAAGGCTGATTTCAGAAGTCTAATTTCATACCCCCTGGGGTCGTTTTCCTCGACGCCTTCTGCGAGCCCCAGGAAGCGCAGATTGTTTCATCTTGATCTATTCTCTTGTTCCTCGACCTTTATCAATAGATCCTGTATGATTCCTTCTTGGTTTTTTTCCTTCTTTTGAAGGTAAGTAACCTCATTCTCAAGATGGTCGGTTTGTGATTCAACTGACGCCATTCTTTCGGAAATCTCTATACATGTACTTCCCACTTTATTTACAGCACCTTGCAGTTGTTGGATGGCTGAACGATGCTTTTGGGTTTCCATTTTAACATCTTTATGAAGTTTTTTTATTGAGCTTAATATATCTTTTGGTGACGGCTCAGCCGCTTCTCCTATTTCTTCATCATATTGAGAGATGTCCCCAGTTGGATCCTCATCGCTTTCTTGAGCCAGTATTTTTTCCTTTAATTTATTTTTGGATTTTGGGTTTTTTCGGGGATTGATGGATTCTGGGTTACTTCCTTGATCGTTTGTTTCTTTATAGTTACTTTTATTTAATCTTTTATTCCTTATTCTTTTTTTCTCTAGTTTTTTCCTTGGTGTGTTTCCTTGCCCAAGATTGCTTATGTTCCTTGTGCCTGAGCAACCTGATATTTCCTGGGTTGATACTTCTTGGTCTTGTTCTTTGTTTACATCGCTAGCCTCACTAGAAGTTGATATGCCAGTTTCGTATATATCTGCTTTGGATTCGTCTGAGTGTGAATCAGTTATGGCAAAGGCAATTTGTCCGTTGGGGGATTCGATGTTACATGAGGGTTCATCCCCTGAGCAAATTTTTCGGTTGTCCCGTTCTTTATCGTTAGATCCTGAACCACTAGCTCTTGGCTTGGCCTTTTATTTACCCCAGCTTTGGGCAATGGGCTAAAGATGTTTAATATACTAGGCTGTGAAGTAGTTGATTGCCCCGTCAAAGTTTCTTTTGAATTTGCTTTCAGATCCTTGATAGTTTGTAACCGTTTTGCTTTTTTTGCCATTGGTTCCAGCTCTTCCGTGTCTACAATGTCTTTCTCCCTCTCCTTCTCCTTGTATCTCTCCTTGGCTTTATCCTTCCTTTTCTCTGTTTCTATGTCATTAACTTTAGCTGCATATTTATCACTCTTCTTCTCCTTTTTAGATTTTTCATGATCTCCCTGTAGCTCACTGCAGCTCTGGATGACGCATTTGTCTTGGTCTTTGTCTTTATTTTTCTCTTTTTCTGGACCCTTTTTATTTCCTCTGTCCTTCTCCTTTTCGTTATCTTTTTCTCTATCTTTTCCTTTGACTTGTCCTTGATCCTTATTTTTTACTTCCCTTGCTTTAGTTCCTCTAGTCCCTCGTCTTTGCTGCAATGGCTGTAATGGCTTTAATAAATGAACATTATCCGGTTCTTGTGCCTCATGTATCTTCTTGTCACGTTCAGATTCTTCAATACATTGGGCGCTCATGACATTCAGGGTGTTTGATCGGGACATAAGTGGATCGGATAGATCAGGCACTATAATATGATCACGTGATTCCATCTGATCACACTGGATACTCTCCACCTTTTCTATACCCATTTCCTGCATTTTCCCTGTTTCTTCTTTCCCTATAATCTGCTTGTTAGATTCATTTTTTTGTTCTGCTCAATTGATATTGATATTGTTTGGGCTAGTTGAGCTGGTTGTAATGTGACTAATCCATGCCCTGAATTAGCCAGTTTTGTCACTTGTTTTAATACTCTCAAAAGAATCAGTGTGATGCGCCGTTCTTGTGCGTTTCGATTGTAGTTCAATTGACACAGAGGAATGAGTCTAATGATATCACTTTCAAAATTTCGTTTTGTTTGCACCTGTTGCCTGTCAGATTGTAGGCACTTGGGGGATCCCTTAAGTTTGCTTGCGGTATTTAAAGAGCACGATATAGAGATTTTTATCTCTCCCTCCGCCAGCTGCTGTCGTGAAGGGATGTTTAGGCACTGAGGGTAGCGCTCTTGGTTTTTCCGCCGCCGAGGCCCCTCTCGCATTACAGGATGTAGGATGTTGGGATATTTTTTTAAAAATCCAGGGTTTTCCCCCTCAGAAATGCCCTGCGAAATCTTTTAAACAGGTGAATGGTGTCAAATTCAAAGCGAGTTCAAAAGCCTCCCTTGCAGTCCTGATGGAACCAGCAGAGCAAAGCCGAAAGCAAAGGGGTCATTGTATCACAATTAACACTGCACCAATTTAATGTCTATCACTCACTGCTGCATCTTGTTTGTTTTACTCCTGTGTGTAAGTGGTGGATGTAACAGGTCAGAAGCTGCAACTTCAGCAGGACACCCCTCCTCGACTTTCTCTTTATTTTCTTGTTTTTCTTTTCAGCGCTCGTTAATCTCAGCGCTCTTTGAAGCTAAAATTTAGAGTCTTTGAATGCCGATTAACTACATATGATTGATGGCGTCCTGCTGTACAGGCGGTTAATGAGCCGTCGGGAATGGTTCTCGCAAAAGAAGTGTCAGATCCACACTTTTTTTCCCCCCGACTATTCAGCTTAAACTGCTTATGCTTCCCTGATAAAACGTTAACAGTCAAGTAGTATCGCCGCCACACAATGCACCCCCGCTCCTCACCTTCTGCCTTTCGCCTCCAGCTCCAGCAGGCTGATCACCGAGTCGAAGATTGATGGCTCCAAAACAAGAAACAGAGTTAGGGATTAAGGGTAAAGGGCAGCCATCAGTGTCTTTTTAAATTCCGCAATTTTTTCTTCCGACAAAGCTTTTTCTCATAGACCGCCCCTGCAGAAGACACCAGTTGGCAATATCGGAGAATGTCAGCGGTACCTTTCAGGTGTCCGAAGGTATCTGCTCAACTCAAGGGCCAAAGATCAGCTGTCAACAGTCTTTTCCGCAGCTCCTTTCGCGATCCTTTTCAATGGATTGTTTTTCTTCCCTTTATTCTTCCTGCGAGTTATTTCATAACAATCAGACCGGCAGGTTTATTTCTTCCAGTTCGCTCGAATGCTTGGTTTCTCACGCAGGGCTTCAGGAGAGTGGAGAGCGACTGTCCACGCCGACGCCATCTTGCCTCTTGTCCACGTCTGTGCAGACTGTCCATTCCCAGTGCAGCTTGTCCATTCACTGTGTAGAATGTCCATTCCCAGTGCAGCCTGTCCATTCCCTGTGCAGACTGTCCATTATGTCCTAGAGAAGCATGGACTGTCCATTCCAAGTGCACACTGTCCATTCCCAGTGCAGCCTGTCCATTCCCTGTGCAGATTGTCCATTATGTCCTAGAGAAGCATGGACTCTCCATTCCCTGTGCAGACTGTCCATTCCCAGTGAAGCCTGTCCATTCCATGTGTAGAATGTCCATTCCTAGTGCTGCCTGTCCATTCCCTGTGCAGACTGTCCGATATGTCTTAGAGAAACATGGACTGTCCATTCCCTGTGCAGACTGTCCATTCCCTGTGTAGAATGTCCATTCACAGTGCAGCCTGTCCATTTCGGGTGCAGATTGTCCATTATGTTCTAGAGAAGCATGGACCGTCCATTCCATGTGTAGAATGTCCATTCCCTGTGCAGCCTGTCCATTCCCAGTGCTGCCTGTCCATTCCCTGTGCATACTGTCCATTATGTCCTAGAGAAGCATGAACTGTCCATTCCCTGTGCAGACTGTCCATTCCCAGGGCAGCCTGTCTATTCCCTTTGCTGACTGTCCATTATGTCCTATAGACACATGGACTGTCCATTCCCTGTGCAGCCTGTCCATTCCCTGTGTAGAATGCCCATTCCCAGTGCTGCCTGTCCATTCCCTGTGCAGACTGTCCATTATGTCCTAGAGAAGCATGGACTGTCCATTCCCAGTGCAGCCTGTGCATTCCCTGTGTAGAATGTCCATTCCCTGTGCAGACTGTCCATTTGCTGTGCAGACTCTCCATTCCCTGTGTAGAATGTCCATTCCCAGTGCAGCCTGTCCACTCCCCGTGCACTGTCCATTATGTCCTAGAGAAGCATGGACTGTCCATTCACAGTGCAGCCTGTCCATTCCCTGTGCAGACTGTCCATTATGTCCTAGAGAAGCGTGGATTGTCAATTTCCTGTGCAGACTGTGCATTCTCAGTGCAGCCTGTCCATTCCCTGTGTAGACGGTCTATTCCCAGTGCAGTCTGTCCATTCTCTGTGCAGACTGTCCCTTATGTCCTAGAGAAGCATGGACTGTCTATTCCTTGTGCAGACTGTCCATAGGCTGTGCAGAATGTCCATTTCCTGTGTAGAATGTACATTTCCAGTGCAGCCTGTCCATTCCCTGTGCAGACAATACATTATGTCCTAGAGAAGCATGTACTGTCTATTCCGGTCCATTGGCTGTGCAGACTATCCATTTAACCCTTCAACGCCTAACACACACACTTAGTTCTGCATGGATTTAAAGTAAGGAACTCTGTAGCCAAGGTGACATATGCACCGCTTTAATCCCTTGCCACTTGTTTAGACTCCAGTAATCTTTTAAGAATGGAACTAAGTGTCCCATAATGCAATTTTGATGTTGGCTGAAAACCCGAGTAATGTCTGAAGGTGTCACCCAATCATTTCTGCAATTTATCCAATTAATTGACCATTACCACTAGTTGCCTCTACTGGTGCTAAACTGTCACTGCTAAAGTATGTCAATATCACACACAAATACCCATGAAACATGGAAATGTCACACATAAACAGTCTCACCGCGCTCAAGGAGGCAGCAGTAAACTTGTAAATACGCGTGTCATGGTCTCTCTGCCCGCTTGTGTGACGGGAGAGAAAAACGAGCCCTTGGGAGGAGGAAGAGCTGGGCATGGTGTGAGGAAGAAACCAACCGGCAGAAAAAGGTGCAGAGAACGCCGAACAAAACACGGCTTCCCCGCGAAATGGATTAAAAAAAGGCATATGTCTTCAGTTATCAAGCCCGTGTCTGGGCACGATAATTGAAGATGTATGGGCTTTGGTGCACGTAACAGACACCAATATGCCGTGGGCGGAGCCACACGACCGCCTATGGCATATTGCGTGTTCTGTTACAAAACAACACGCACTACAAGCCCAATCAAAATGGACCACAGGAAATGAACACGCACAAGCGTGTGCATTTCCTAGGTCCATTTTGAAAACCCGAACAAAAGGACTCTTGCTGCGCAGTGCAACGCAAGGCGCGAGCCCTAAAAAGCGCAAAGTGCTACAGGAGAGAGGAGATGGGGCGAGTGTGAGATACGCACATAGTAAGAGAAAGGAGGAAATAAGCAGAGTAAAGGGCAAAACGGCTGTGTGTGTTTGTGTGTGGGTGAGAGAGAGTGAGAAAGAGAGAGAAACATACGGATAGAGGCGGAAAATTAATCTTTATAAGTGATCTTTAAAACATACCGAGTTTTATTCATTGATAAAGGCAACCATGCTTTGAGATGTAAGATTATGCACCCATTTTCCACATATGCCGATTAAACAGGTCTATAAAAAGCTATCAATGTATGACCAATGTTTACATTGAGGTTCTAGTAGAAAATTAGCTCTACCCCTTTTATAATCATAGAATTAGTATTCTGATCTCCCTCCCCAATGAGGTTGAGAACACCATGTTAGTATCAACTCAATATGGTGGTTCGGATTTGCTGATGATGACGAATGCTACAAGGATTGGGTAAGGCTTTTCCATCCAAATATTTGTGGGATTTTATGTTCGGTGTTCTGTAACACATCGTTTTTTCATTCCTGAAATGAATATAGGAATATTACTCTTGCCATACCTCTTGTGTAATATAGTTTCATGTGACGAGGATGCATGGCAAGCAGACCTCTAGCTCCTTTGTTGTGTGATTGAGCCCAATTATGGTATGACAGTGCAACAGGGATTAATTGACACTGTTACAGATCTGTTCTTTCGGACATGCAGATGCACAAGCCACAAAAGCACTCTAAAAGCAAGAATGTAAGGGGTCCCTGGCAACCACTGTTCCAGGCAGTAGTTCAGCAGTGGAACATTAGCCTCGTTAATCCTCCCTAGTCAGTCAGTCAAAACAAGCTTTATTCGATTACATTTAAAATCATAAAAGCAACAAAACAACATGTATTTAAAAATTAATTACAATTTGATAAAATTCATTACAATTTGATAAAATTCATGTGAGTTACAAAGGCAGAACAATTCAGTAAAATTCATGGAGGTTAAAAGCAAACCGGAAATCATAGTGGTAAAATCACCCTTCCAATTGTCTCGGGGATAGCATCCTGGTCCTAATACGCATAGCAGCGACCAGGAAGCTAGCAACCCCGAGAATTGTCCTGGTGCTGCCTAATAGCTGAAGGTAGAGTAAAGCAGGCCGTACCTGGACAAAACCTGCATCTCTTAAAATGGGTGCCAAGAACCTCGATCTGCTCGCTTTGTAGTGGCTACAAAACATAATGAAATGCATGAGGGTTTGCTCAGAGAAGTTATCACAGCTACACGGGGTAGATTCATCAGGAACACCCCACACAGGAAAATCGCCCAGGGAGTATTGGATTAAATTGAACCGGAATCTGATAAGCGGGTGACGATGGTACGGTCTGCTCACGATTATTAAATAAGGTTCAATTTGGGGCGAAGTCAGGAGTAGGAAATTAGCTCTAACTCTTGGTTTAATTAGTTCTTTCTCCTCCCGTGTTTGAACTGCCCTCCTTATGAAGTTTTCTTTGATCCATTTCAAATCTCCCTTGAGTATAGTGTTTGGGTGGCTGTATAGGTTTGGTCTGCCAAGTCTAACCATCTCCCCCTTTATGTATTTCAGCCATGGGATTTTTAAGGCGTTATCCAAGGACATGCAATCCCTGAGGATTTTATGGTTCAAAGCAATGTCCGTGTTCAGCCAAGTTTTGGTCCAACACATGAGGGGCGCTAGTTGGAGTGAGTCAGTGAGATAACCCAGCCCTAATTCAGTATGTATAGAAAGGACAGGTGTGGATTGTGGAACACCCAACAAGGACCTGAGAAAGTGATTTTCTGCTGTTTGTAGTTTGCCACAGTTTGCGTAGCCCCACAGCGGGGCTCCGTAGGAGGCTATAGATAAGCATTTGGTTTTGTAGACCTTCAATAATGCCTCCATCGGTCGAGACCCAAGACGCTTGGCAAAACTCAAAAGTGCAGAGGTGGATCTGGTGACAGCTAGGGATTTTGCGTCCACCTGTGGGGACCAAGAGCCCTTCTCTTCGAATATCACTCCCAGGTAAGTAAACACTTGTACTCTCGAGATCCCCTCTCCACAGCAACTAAAGGATTTCAACTTTTTTGGCCTTGGTCGCTTCCCTGCCAGCATAATATGTGATTTATTGTTATTGACCAACAGGTCTAGCGAGGACATAAAATGACCAAATGCATTAAGGAGCCTCTGTAACCCCACCCCTGTGCGGGCTAAAAGCACCGCATCGTCCGCATAGAGGAGTACGGGAACTGCGGACCCCCCCACATAAGGGATATCGGGTGTGGTCCCCTCCAGGGCTTTATCTAGGGAGTTGATGTAGATGCTAAACAGAAGTGGGGCTAAGATACAGCCCTGCCTGACACCTCTTCTGGAACTAAATGGTCTGGTGGTTTTACCATCACGGTTGATTCTGATATTAGCTGAAAGGTCTGCATGGAGTGCGGCCAGGAAGTCTACTAGGGGGGGATCAATCCCAATACCAGCCAGTATGGTCCATAGCTTGGCCCTATTGACCAAGTCAAAGGCCGAAGAAAGGTCCATAAAGGCCAGGTATAAGTGCCCCTCCTTGGCCATGGTGTACTTACTAATCAGCATGTGGAGGTTCAAGCACTGCTCTATTGTACCTCTTTTCTCCCTGAAACCGTATTGCAGGTCAGAGAGCACCCCCTTCTCCTTAATAATGTCGCCTAATCTGTGTAAAATGACTCTGCCAAGAATCTTTACGGCAGAGTCGATTAGCGAGATCGGCCTGTAACATGCCGGGTCCGATCTAGAGCCCTTCTTAAATATAGGGATGATGGTTGAGGTGGACCAGGTTTTTGGGAACCCCACAATGACAGTTGAATTAAAGACATTTGTAAGGATTTTGGCCCAGAATAGTGACTGCGAGCTATATAGATCTGCAGGGACTCCGTCTGGGCCCGGTGCCTTATGTTTGGTCATATCTTCAATTGCCCTGATAACCTCAAATTCGGAAAAGGACAAAAGGGGGGGTTCGGTAGGAGGCTGAAGGGGATGGGGTGTAGTTAGAAGATCTGCACTGTTATAAATTTTACTGAAGTGGTTCACCCAATCATCCTCTGGTATCACGCAGTCCAACACGGTGTTATTAGAGGAGGCAAAATACGGATGATTTAAGATCGTCCAGAATTGAGAACTATCTCTCAGTACACTGACCGATGTTAAGCTATCCCATGCCTCGCTTTTTATAGTTTTTTTGCGTGTCTCGATAGCCTGCCTATATTCTTTTCTAAGCCGACCCACCAACTCCCCATCTCTGGGCTGATGTTTGAGAGCCTGGAGCAAAGCCTTGTGTTTTTGAGAGCACTCCCTGTCGAACCATCTAGGGCTAGATGAAACCACATGGTTTTTTGTGGACATCAGGTCATGGCTAATTTGTGTGCATATGGCGGTGAAGGAGGTGATAATGGCCGTTCCCTCACTTGTACTCTCCATGCAGGTTTTAATGTCAGCTTGTCTGTTCTGAACAAGGTTGTCCATGAAGTTCTCCGGGACAACCTTTGCCCAGTTTAATCTGCGACCCTGCTCCCTAGGAACGAGGGCGTCTCCACCGGCCCCCAGACGCTCAACCTGGGTGGCAGTGTTGTCGCCCATGTCCAGTGTCAGGACTACAGGATTGTGATCGCTAAAAGGGGAGGTGCACACGTCATAGGCTACCGCCGTGTTGATTAGGCCGGGAGTAATGAAGATGTAATCGATAATTGTACTGGCATCCTTGCCTACAAAGGTCGGTGCCCTCACTTCACCCCAAGACCCTTCAGCCTCATATAAATTTAAATTGGCAAGTAAGTTTTCTAGGTCCGCCCCATGCGCGGTGTGCTCAAAGTGAGTACTAACGGCTCCTGGTGGGCCCAATACCTCCATGGACAAACAACCCCACCCACATGGATGGACGTTAAAATCACCCAATAACAAGATATCGAATGGAGCGCATTGCTTTGACTTGTATGAAGATAAAAACAGAGAAAGGGACTTCAGATGAGAACAGTTACTATCCCTTGTGGGGGCATTGTAAAAATTAATTATGAGAATTAGCGGGGAGTTTGGTCTGACCCACTCAATGCAGAGGATGTTATCGGAGGTGCAATCAATCTTTGTGGTAACCCCTGCCAGTTTTAAGGAGAAGAGGATGTACAACCCTCCTTTGTGCCTTCCGCCCTCCCCTGGGATTGCCTTGACTGAAAAGCTCCGGAACCCATCCAGGAAAAAGTTGTCACTGGCGTCCCACGTTTCTTGGAAACCCATAATCTCATATTGGGACACGAATTTTAACCATCTAGCATCCGTGACTTTCTTCCCTAACCCAGCGATGTTCCAGCTTACTACTGATGTGTGGCAATTCCTGCGAGCGGAGGTAGCCTCCGTGGGGGGGGGCACATTAGATGGTTGTCAATCGTTGGAATCCAGAGGGGAATCAGAAGAAAGGGGGGAGAACCTATTAGTGAGTAAGATCCCTGCCCCCTGGCTGCCAATGTGGTGTACTTGGATGGGTGGGACTACTACGGGATTGGAGCTTGCCCGCAGTAAGGCCTGTTGAGTTTGGTAAGATATATATGGAGGGGCCCTTGTCCAACCGGCTTTATCAGGGTGTGGGATGGGGGGGTGGGAAGATCCTGTCTGGGGGTGTGTGGGAGGAGGATAAAAGTACCCTAGTGGGAGTGGTCTGATACCGTCACCGACTAGCTCAGAACCATCCCATAGAAGAGTGTCTGCCAGGTTTCCTCTGTCAAAATTAACAATAACACAATCCCCAGGAATACATTTCGCCCTCCTTCCCACCCAATCCACCCTTCTAGCAGCTATAATGTGTCTGCCCACATCCACACTCCCGCTGCTGAACTGTGAGCACCAGTTTCTAGTTCTGTTCAAAAGCTCATGTTCAGTTTCGATCTGTTGTGGTTTGAGACGCGGGATCCCAGTCAGGATAACAACTAAACGGGCAGCGTCCGGTGGAAGATGCACTGCCCGAGACAGTCTTTTACAAGGGTCATTGAGTTTGTGCCCCTGTGTAGAGGAAGTTGGTGCCGCACTTGATGCCCCATCCGCCGCACTGGCCGCTGTTTGAGCCCCCCTCGATGGAGCGATCTTGTCATCATGTGCTATATCCATGGTGGCACAGTTAGTGCTAAATGGTTGCGTGTGCGGGCTAACTAACACATTGGCAGTGTCGCTGGTTGTTAGGGGTGTCCTCCCTTGTTGCTCAGGTATAAGATTGTTTTTAAAGTGCGGATCACAATGTACATAGCGCTTGTGTAAGAGTTTGTCGATCTTGTCGCATTTACTCATGATGTTATTCACGCATGTTTTGAGGGTGTCCACGATATCTTTCGCTATATTTACTAGCAAGGGTTCCACCCGGGATTCAAATAAGCCCTCAATTACCTCTATCAGGTGGGCGTGGGCATCCTCAGAGATCGATTTACCCGCACCACCCGCGTCACCCTTGCGGGTTGTCCTGCCTCTTTTGTGTTTGGCTTTAGCTGGTATGTTATTAGCCAGATCATGATGTACAGTTTCACAACTGGATTGGGGAGGAGGGGTAGTGGTCCTAGTTGCGGGAGGAATATTAGGAGCCCTTACAACGATACTGGGTTCTAGTGGAATATGAGGGGCTTGCTCAGGAGCAACTATGTTATTTAGGTGAAGTTTAAGTTCCTGTATTCCTTTTGGCTTCCCTGGCTTTACTTTGCTTTACTTTGCGATGTACGGCAATGCGATGTACGGCAGATAAGCACTACAAATCCATTAATGTACCTTTAAGAGAACTCTGAGAGAGCAGCTGCCGGAGACTAGTAATCGGTTGTGCGGCTCTGTATTTTAACGGACTTGTGCTGCATTCCAAACGGACAAATGGACCTGGGTTATACTGCATCAGACACTCTTCTGCCAAACTTGAAACCAGCGTTGCTGCTATTTACAAGGCTCTTCAGGGGACTCAAGCAACTCACCAGGGGTCCCGCTTGGAATCACCATCAGCCTGACTGCAGCCGCGGCGCTCTCTGCCTACGAGCGCCGCCGCGGACTGGACACCGGAGAACAGGGAGCGGGGAAGCAAGGACTCCAACCCCCAGCATCCCGAGCGGTCGGAAGCCGCACACCGCGAGTTGGCGCCAGGCGGCGCATATAGTGCTGCACCTCCCCCGCGACGCGGGAGCGCACGGGAAGCGCCCGGGACAAGGGCGGGACAGTCGTTGGCAGGAGGAGGCAGGGCAGGGCCAGTAACTCTGCCCTTCACAATGGGGAAACACAAGCTGACTGTGAACACGGGCGAAGGTAAGAATGCCATGGTACCCAGGAAAGTCAATAATATCCTACCTCACATCTGCGGTGGGTGCCTTGAATGATGAAATAGCAAATGCGGAAAAAGAACTGGGTCTGGAACAGCCCACCACAGAGCCGGGGGACCTAAATAACATAGTTGCTCCTTAATCCTCCCTAATTCTTTGGCTGGACAGGGCTGAGTAAGTAAGTAAGTAAGTAATTCTTTATTGCATGATTAATACAAATCTTGGCAATTGGTATAAAAGGTGCTTGTCTTGAGCACTTTTGCAAAGCACATAAAATAGCAAAGGATAAAAGGAATACATTTCATTACAGTCACATTTATATAAAAGCATTTCAAGATTTAGCGATGTTGATAAATTTGTAAATAAATATGTGCAAAAATAATCTTGTGCTATCTTTAAATAAAGAGGAATTAAAAGCCCAAGGATTCCTGTAAGGCACTGTCTGTGTGTGATTTCTTTGCCTGCTGAAGCGGGAAAGAAAAGGACAGTGTCAAACATTCGCAAATGAAGGTTTTTTTCATGTAATGGTTTTTTTGCAGGTCATATTTATTCCAGATCATGGGCTACCGGCTGGGTTTAATGCAGTATTTGCTAGTTTCATGAAGCGAACCAGTCTGCAGGCTAATTGAATGTCCTCCCCGTTAAAGCATGCCAACAATGCCTGTCGACGGGTTCGCAAACGTCTTTGGTTTCACAGCTGAGTTAAATCTCTCCTTCGTTCATTGTCTAGGGCTTTGCAGCTGCATAACAGGTGCAAAACGTCCTCTTTTGGATCTTCGCAGAGTCTGCACTTTGTATTGGATTCCAGGCGTTTCCACGGGGGAAGATGATCTTTTGATGGAATTACCCCCATTCTCAACTGCAAGAAGGATTCCTTCACCGCCCTTGAGAAGCCAGTGCCTAGATAGGCCTGTGGTTGGGGCCTGCTGTAGCTCTGAATCACTAACCACCCATGAGTCCTACTGATTAGTGCCTCTTTGTCTTCTTCCAGGGATTGATACTTCACAGTTTTGTTAACGAGCCGTTTGAAGCATTTGTGTGTGCAGCTTGTATCCCAAAGGTCTTTTAGCGCAAGGGTGCTTATTGCTGCTTAAAGATAGACCATTGAGGGGCTGTTCATGTTTCTTTCCAGCTCTCTCCATAGGTAAGTGTTCAGGGTGCCCATCTCAGAGGTCTTTACTTTGTGCCAGCATTTTGCGTAAGCACCCTTACGTGCTATATGTTGTTTCTGTAGGCCAAACTCTAGCCTTAGTTGAGCTGGCGAGGTGTACGGTGGGAGACTGAAGAGTATTCGCATTGATTTTGCTACTGCTTTGTCCAATGTGGGTTTGTCTCTCCCTCTCAAACATTCGCTACCATCGGTTATCAATGGCAGTAGTCTTGCTTGTAGAACGATTAACAGAGGGATTAGATTTGGTCCCGCTATTTTGTTCTTAATGTTCGTTAGAGCAATTGCCAGGGATATCCCTCTGGCCTCAATTGCCATTTTTTGTTGTTTGAACGAGCCTTTTGAGTGCAAAATTATGCCCAAATATTTATATTCTTTGACTGTTTCCATCTTCTGACCTCGCAGGAGCCATTGTGGGTGCGGCTTTTTTGATTTTTGATTTAATATCATTGCCTTTGTTTTCTCCAAATTTATGCTTAATCCGTTCTTTTCAGAGAAATTGCTCGTTGTGTTAATGAGACGTTGAAGGCCAACGGGGGTTTGGCTTCTTAGTATTAAATCATCCGCGTACAACAGGTCCGACAAAGTGAGGCCCCCTAGCTTTGGGGCGTGATGATTGCATTTATTGATGTCGTTGGAGAGATCGGACATAAAAAGGTTGAACAGGGTCGGTGCGAGAACACACCCCTGCTTCAGACCTTTTGTGGTAGTTATTTTTCTTGATAGACAGTTACCTGCCCCAATTTTATTTGGATCCAGGTTTCTGTATGCAATAAGATCAGTAGGTTCAACAGTTTGGGGTTGGGTCCCAGCTTGAGAGCTTAGCCCAAAGTTTTCTTCTGTCTATGCTGTCGAATGCAGCTGAATAGTCAATGAAGCCGACATATAGCTGTTTTTTGTGTTGAATTGTAGAGTCTATTAGCAGGGAGAGGGCCAAAATATTTGTTGTTGTCCCTATGTTTTTTTAGAACCCGGTCTGGTTAATGGGGATTAAGTTTTTCTTTGATGCCCAAGCAGTTAGTTCTTCTAATAAGAGCCCCAAAAAATGTTTGGCATCTATGTCAATAAGGGCTATGAGCCTATAATTTTTTGCTTTGCTCCTGTTGCCTTTTTTATGGATCGGGCGATAATTGATCCCATCCAAGAGCTCGGGATTTGTTCGGCCACCCAGATCTTTGTGAAAATTGGGAGCATTTGCTCGGGCCAGTAATTTGGATCTTGTTTGTAGAGGGCGGGGAATTCCGTTTGGCCCCGAGGCTCCCTCTTTCCGGCCTTTCGCGATTCTCCCCTTAATCTGTGTTGTTGAGCCTGGGAAGTTGGTCTCCTCGGCTGGTTGCTTTTGGCCCTTCGTTTTCTCCTCCCAGATCTCTCGGTTTTGTATTACATTCTCGGTTTCATTGTTAAAGTGATTGGTTAGATGTTTTACCCAGGTCTCCTCCGTGATGTGGGAGTTTATTCCAGGGGCTTTAGGATTCTCAATTTTGTTAACGGTGTTCCAGAATCTCGCGCTGTTGTTGCTTCTTGCGTCGTAAAGCAATTTCGCCCATATTTTGTCTGTGGAGTCCTGTTTTTTTCGCCACAAGATCTTATTCTTGTTGGCCTTTAATGACCGCATCCTGACATGTTGATCTTTTTGCCTCATTGGTGCATAGATTTCTTGTGAGAAATTGCTCTATGAGTTAGCTAGACCAAAAGTTTTCAGAAAGGTTTCCCAGGCGGTTATATTATTGTCATTGCATGGCTTAGCACTTTCCCAGCAGATCTTAGCATCTTTCGCGAGTTTTTCTGGATCGCTTATTTTGCATTGGATTCTTTTGCACTTTGCCGTGAGCCTTAAATTTTGCATATCAGTTGGAGTTGTTAGCGCTGTCCCCTGTGCCATCAGTGTCAGTTCTTACGGGAGATTATCGCTACAGTCAGATGTGCCAATTTTAAAATCTTGTACTAATGGGAAAAGTGAGTAAGATAGAAAGGTGTAGTCTATCGCTTTGCTTGAGTTGAAATTGTGGAAGGTTGCAGCTTGGGGTCGATCCGCCGGAGAACGGCCATTTATCGAAATGAGGCCCAGGTTTGTTAGATCGTTTAGTAGCTTTTTAGATAAAGTTGTTTGTTTTCCCCACAGGCACTCTTCCAATAAGGGGATCCCCCTTTCGTGTAGTTGATCTTCTATTGGGTGGTTGTTTCCTTTGCTTTTTGAAAGGAACATATTAAAATCGCCCGTTATAATAACATACGGGGTATCTCCATCCGTTATAAGTTTAGTCAGTTCTGATACCAAGGACTGTGCACCGTTTTTTTTGCCTTTCGGGTGCAAATAGGTATTGACCAGGATCAACTGTTGTTTATTTTCCTCCGCGGATGAAAATTCTAGCTGTACTACGTTTAGTCCGAAATCTATTCCCGATGTATTTTTACTCAGCAGTTCTTTTACTGTTTTTATTGTTTTTATCGAGGTGTATGTAGATAGTCCTTCTTTCTGGTGACCAAATTTTGAGATTCTGCTGGCTGGGAGATGGTATGTTTTATAGCCGTGGAGGTGAAACGGCTCTACCAACCACGTTTCTTGTAGTGAAATTAGATCGTACTGCTGGAAGTATAACAATAGGTCTTTCTTTGTGGTTTTTGGACCTAGTCCATTTATGTTCCATGAACACAGTTTTAGCGGTGGCTTTGTTAATTACACTTTCTTAAATCGTTCTTTAGACTGTCATGGGCCGATGTGTCTGATGTTAATGGTTTTTGCTACCCAGTCCCAATCTTGTCTTTGGTCCGGTTGGCCTTGGTTTCTACGCCCCGGGAGGTGCCTGTCCTTTCGCTCGGCTGAGCTTTCTTGGGCTCCTCTTAATATGGTTTTTTTCGGTAAGCCAGGGCAGTCATTTTCCTGAGTTCGGTTAGAGAATTCCGGGAAATTGCCGGGACTCTGATAAGGTTTTATTCGAATCCCCCATGCCTCGAGTTGCCTTTCCTCTTTTAGAATATTTTCTGCCAGATCTCTGGTAATCCAGGTGCTTTTTGTTGTTTCCTGTTCTGACAGGTGTTTATGATTGAAGAATTCTACGGCCTCCAAGTCTTGGGAGCTTACTATCCCCAGATTTGTGATTGAACTTATTAGTCCTAGAATGTTGCTTCTGTTTAGAAAGTCCTCTCGGCCCTTGGATTTGTACTCTGGGATGAAAAGTATTGATTTGTGGTCAGCGAGATTGGTGTTGTCCCGAGGTTGTTCGGGTTTTATGTCGAATTCTGCTTTGTGGGGCATTCTGGGTGCTTTAGTGACTGGCCATGTCCTAATGAGTGATTCCGTATTGGAAGTTGAATTATCATTGATGAAATTGGGGCTGACAAATGGTTGTTCGGGTTTTATTTCCTATACTGTTCTTTGAGATATTCCGGTGCTTTGTGGGGCTAGCCCTCTCCAATTCAATGATTCAATGTTGAGCTTTACCTCGGGTTCTTTTTTTCTTGTTGTAGGGCCCGTGTTGCTGGCAAGAACCTGGGCGTCTGAGGCCCCTATTTTTTGTGAGGCCGTATATAAAACTGCTTTGGTTCCCATTTTTTTCACTCTTTGGGAGTTTGTTGCACACTTATTTTTTATCTCTGGACATTCTGGCTTGTCCTCTTCCTCTTCTGGTCCGTTGGACTTGTTGTCTTGCAAAGATTCGATCTGTGGGGACGTTGTTTCAGGTCCCATTGATCCATGGTTGCTAATGGGGCTTAATTTGGGGTTTGAGTTTAATTCGTCGGTAGTGTTTCCTTTAACCGCCGCCTTGTTCATCTGTTGGACTAAAGATTTTATGGTGGATGTCTTATTTCTCCCTTTTCTCTTCAGTTTCCGTCGTTGTTTTGAAATTTGGGTTCTACCTTGCCATTGGTCTCCTTCTTCAGGGATAATCAGTAGCTCTGCGGATTTAATCAGTTGCTGCGGTTCTTGATGGGGCGGGTGTAGGAAAGCCACTTGCTCTGGTCTCAGGCTTTTGGTCGTTTGTGGTTTTTGTCCGTCCTGAATACCCTCTTGGACTGTGCTCAGTTCGTACCTTTCATTAGGGTGGATTTTTATACCGTTTGAATCCTTGGTTGTTCCGCCGAGGTTTCTTTCCTCTGTTCTTTGCTTTGGGGCATAAACCACATTTTTTCTCTGTTCACTTCCAAGTACCTTTGCTTCTCCTTCTCTTTGCGAGTGATTTGCATACTTTATGGACAGGGATGAGTATTCAAGGCCTAGCTCATATGAGGTGGTTTAGGGCAAGTTAAGGTTCAATACGAACAATTGTTACTTACCTGTAAACAGGTGGTTCTCCAGTATTGGTGTCTTTCATAGATTCACATGCTTGAATATTCCCCGTCGTCAAAGTGGGAGTCCCACGGTACATAAAGATAGCAATAATGCTAATATATATATATATGTAATAACATAATACATAATAAAAATAGAGATAATACACACTGAAAAACCTCTACAATGGTTCCTCCATAGGAATGCATTATAAAGAGAAAAACTCATTTGTAACATATTAGTGTCATTATGTTAGTCCAAACTGCAGCCAATCAGGCTCAAGCACCCTCTAGAACCTTCACCTCAGAAGCTCCAGTCCTCAGATTTTCGTAGCACCAAAGTGAGGTAGAGTGCATGAGGAGAAGAGAGCCTCTGAGGGGAGGACGGGTGGGTCGCATGTGAATCTATGAAAGACACCAATACTGGAGAACCACCTGTTTACAGGTAAGTAACAATTGTTCTTCTCCAGTATTAGGGGTGTCTTTCATAGATTCAAATGCTTGAATAGAATAGATAGCAGTAACCTCCTTAGAGCTGGGATTGCTAAACACATTCTCCAAACTTGAAGACAATAACATACAGCTTAAAAGCATATAGCTATCTCAGAAAGAAATGAAGGAGGGAACAGAGGCTCACCTTATTTGAAAAGATGACGAAGCACTGCTTCCCCCACTGCGGTATCCGCTTCGTTGATGGCCTCCAAACAGTAATGTCTGGTAAAGGTGTGCCTGCTGGACCATGTCGCTGCCCGGCAAATCTGGTGTAGAGGCACCCCAGCAAACAAAGCGGTGGATGATGCCATCGCTCTCGTCGAATGTGCCTTCCCTTTACACTGTAAAGGCTTGCCAGCTTGCTGGTGAAAAAAGGATATGGCTGCTGAGAGCCATCTTGCAACTGTTTGTTTTGTCACTGAATGTCCCCTCCGCATCCGTCCATATGCCACAAACAGTTGATCGGATTTACGGAAAGAGGTAGTCCTTGAAATGTAAAATTTTAGGCAACGTTTGATGTCTAAAGAATGTAATCGTTGTTCTGCCGGAGATCTTGGATCCCGGAAAAAAGTCTTTAGGAAGACAGGTTCGTTCAAATGGAAATCCGTAGGTACTTTCGGCAAAAAGAAAGGATTGGTACGAAGTGACACTCCATCGGGCTTAAATTGCAAATACGGAGGCTTGATCGTGAAAGTGTGAAGATCACTTACATGACGAGAAGATGTTAAGGCCAAAAGTAATGCAACCTTCCAGGTAAGATACTTGATGTCTGCTCTGTGATTTGGCTCAAAAGGAGGCTTCATAAGCTGTGACAACACCACGTTGAGGTGCCATGACGGAGGAGGGCGCCTAACAGGAGGAAACTTCCTGAAGAGACCTTTAAAGAACTGTGGGATTATTCTGGCTGAACAGAGAGACATTGAGCCATCGTGTCAAAAGCGCGAAATAGCTGCTAGAAAAACTCTCAAGGTGGCATGAGAGAGACCAGACTGAGCGAGGCTCAGAAAGAAAGGCAAAAGCTGCTCCGGAGTTGAGTTGATTGGATGGATATTGGATGCAGCGCACCAATGACAGAAACGCTTCCATTTTAGCTTGTACATCTTGATGGTTGATGGAGCTCTAGCAGACGCTAGAATGTCTCTGCATTCTTGGGGCATATCTAAATTTGCAAATTCAACGTATTCAGGTTCCATGCCGATAATTGAAGAGTGGATGGGTCTGGATGGCAAATTTGACCTTCGTCCATCGTCAGGAGGACTGGGCGTGGATGCAGATGAATGGGTGTGCATTGGGATAACAGAAGCAGTTCTGACAACCATGCCTGCCTGGGCCAACGAGGGGCGATCATTATTAAGTGGCAGGGTTGCCTGCGCATCTTCCACAACTTCCTCGGCACCAACAGGATCGGTGGAAATGCATAAGCAAACAGTCTGTTCCAATCCATGAGGAGGGCATTTCCGCTGGACTCTGGGTGGGGATGCCAGCTTGCGAAGGATCTGCTCTTCCGATTTACTGGGGTTGCAAAGAGGTCTATCATGGGACGACCCCAACGGCGGAACACCAGGTCTAGAGTCGACTGATGTATCTCCCACTCGTGAGTGGATGACGTGGACCTGCTCAGAGAATCCGCAAGGATGTTGGATACCCCTGGCAGATGGACCGCCGTCAAAGAAATTTGGTTACGAAGAGCCCAATCCCAAATTCTTTGAGCCAGTCGAGACAGTGCCTGAGATCTTGTGCCGACCTGTTTGTTCATGTAGTGCATGCTGGCGTTGTTGTCTGTTTGAACCAGCACCGATTCCCCCTGCACTACGTGCAAGAATGATCTGAGCGCTAGGAAGATCGCCATCAACTCCAGCCGGTTGATATGCCAGGTTCGTTGTGTCGCCGTCCATTTGCCTTTGATGGAAAGGTCCTGGAGATGAGCGCCCCAACCCTCCATGGACGCATCTGTAGTCAACGTCAGATCCGGAGACTGGGCTAGAAACGAAGTTCCTTCGTCCAGATTGGATGGTTGTTCCCACCAAAGCAAACTGTTCTTCATGCGGGACGTTCCCCTCACCAGGTCGTTGAAAGACCCCGACACCTGGCGCCATTGCAGGTCTAGTTCCTCCTGTATAGGACGAGTGCTTAACCTGCAATTTGGGATCAGTGCATTACAGGACGATGCCATCCCCAGAAACAACTTTAACGTCCGCACAGAAACTGACTGCTTTGACCAGATGAGCAAGACCAGACGGATTATCTTTTGAAGGCATTCGAGGGAGATGAAGGCTTTTGACAGGTTCGTGTCTAGAATTGCTCCCAGGAAGTTTCTTCTTTGCAGCGGTGCAAAGTGTGACTTCTCCATATTGATGGTTAACCTCAGTGACTCGAACGTCTGCTGGCATAGACGTGTGTCGTGAGCCAGCTGTTGAGGAGATTGGGATTTTAGAAGACAATCGTCCAGATAAGGAAAGATCTGAACTCCCTGAAGACGCAGATGAGCCATGACCGGAGCCAGAACTTTCGTGAAGACACGAGGTGCTGATCGTAGGCGAAAAGGTAGGACCCTGAACTGATAGTGAATGTGACCCACCTTGAACCTCAAGAACTGCTGATGCCGATGGAGTATTGGCACATGAAAATAGGCGTCTTGCAGGTCTATTGTTGTTAGAAAATCTCCGCTGCAGAGAAGTTGCAAGACTTCCGATAGCGTCAGCATGCGGAAAGATTGTTGTTTCAGGAACAAATTGAGAGCTCTCAAATCCATAATGGGCCGCCACTCTCCCGTCTTTTTGAGAATGAGGAAAAACCTTGAGTAGAAACCTTTCCCTCGCTGCGATACAGGAACCACTTCGACTGCACCCTTTTCTATCAGAAGATGAACCTGATGTTGTAGTTCCTCGAGATGGGGAGGTGGCGGGCCTGAGGGTGGAGAATTTGGAGGAATCTCTGTGAGCTCCAAGGCATGACCCCTTTGTACAATGTCTAATACCCATTGGTCCGATGTTATCATAGACCACTGGGAATAAAACTGCGAGATTCGCCCTCCAACTCTCTGCAGAACTTGAAAGTCATTGACGTTTGTTGTTGGAGCCCCTATAGTTAGATTTTCCTCTATAGGGCTTGGACTGCTGCTGACGATTAGATTGCTGGTTGGAGTAACGCTGGTTTCCTTGATTGTACTGGCGATACTGGGACTGCCCTCCTCGAAAAGTGCTTGAAGATGTGCCTCGTCCACGCGCACCACGAAAAAGCTGTCTTTTGAATTGCAAAGATCCAAGCGACTTTGCCGTATTGGTATCCTTCTTTATCGATTCTAGTGCCTCATCGATGTGAGAGCCGAAGAGACTCACCGTCATACGACATGTCGAGTATCTTCGACTGGATCTCCTGTCGAAACGATGTGGATTTTAGCCAACCCTGGCGCCGGAGAGCCGCAGCACTGGTAAGGATACGAAAACCAGTACCCGCAACGTCCACAGCACAGTCAATTATCTCTTCTGATGCCCTCTTGCCATCTTGAAGGATCTGGTGTGCTTCCGCTCTGGATGTCTCCGGAATCAACGAGACTAGCACAGAAATGTCTGACCACATTTGTCTGTCGAAACGACCTAAAATGGCCAAAGCATTAGCGGCACGGACTGAAGTAGATGCCATGGCTGAAAATTTCTTCCCAATCGCATCCAAACATCGACCCTCTCTATCAGGAGGAGAAGTGATAGGAGTTGCAGGGTTACGTGCTCGTCGTTGCGCTGTCTGGGTCACCACTGAATCCGGCTTAGGATGCGAGATCAAGCAAGCGGGCGAACCAGTCGGGCCCTATATTTCTTTACCAGCCAAGGGAGTTGAGCAGGTAAGGAGTTAGGAGCTTGCATGATCTTCATTCCCTCCTTCCACACAAAGTCGATAATAGGTATGGTGTGGACCTGTTTATAAGGCTGGTTTTTAAAGTCATAGAGAAAGCAGTCTTCCTCTCGCTGCACTCTTGGTAATTTGAAGCGCTCTGCCGCCTTATCCATCAAAATATTGAAGCTAGCGATGTCAACCGGAGGTGAATCACCGGAGTCGCCCTGCTGAGGAGAGGGCGTTTGTATTCGATAGTCATCGAATTCTGCCATATCCGGGTCTTGGTCATCATCCGTATCCTGGGGAACTTCTCCTTCCTCTCTTTCCGGCTCTGTCTCATCCTCCACATCTTGTTGAAAATTAGTGGGGATAGCCTGACGGGCCCTTCTGGAAGAGCAGTCTGCTTTGGAGGTAGCTGCTGATGTTGAGTAGGCTCTGTTGTCTCAGAAGTAGCATGGCCTGGTGTACCTTGAGGCGTAGGAGGAAACCTCCTATTGTATTCATCCAGCATATGCTGGAGGTTGGAAAACAGAGATACTGGGAATGTTGCCAATGGAACCTGCTCATATTGTTCCTCCTGCTGGTCCTCGACCTCCTCCTCGTCATCTTCAGAACTAGTGTCCTGACACTTAATACCCAAGTCCGATGGACTATGGGCATCACCAAAAACATTGTCGTCCGCAATGGATTCTGTTTCATGGTCAGTAACCAATATTGGTGAGGGTGGCTGGAGAGTAGGAGGTGGCAACTGAAGTGTAGAGTCCTGGATATTGCCCATGGAAGGCTCCGTAACGACTGGAGAATTTGAAGTGTCCAAAGGCACTAGGGGCATAGTGGCGAAAGACATTGCTCCTGATGTGGATGCTGCGTCTTCCTGCTGCTTTCCAGAATTCAAGGGCAAAACTGCCGTCGACGTAGCCATCGCCGTCGATGATTTAGTCGACGTAGATGTTTTCACTGAAGCATCCGTCGACGACGATGATGTAGACACAGCTGTCGGAGACGGCGATTTTTTAGATGTATTTGTCGACGACGAGTGTTTTGCCACAGCCGTCGACGGAGCCTTCGTCGACAGGAGCTTCGTCGGTGAATCCTTGGGTGTTATCTTCCTCGTCGACGAAGCCTTCGTCGACGGGATATAAGTCGTCGACGAGCTGGTCGACGGAGCTTTAAGAGTCGACGGGACCTTGGTCGTCGTTGAACTCGTCGACGGGACATGTAGCGTCGACGTTGATTTCTTCGTCGACGGAAGCTTCTTCGCCGACGATATAATCGGAATCGTCGACGAGACTGAGGAGATTGAGGCTCTCGTAGACGTGAAAGCAGACGTCGTCGTCACTGTAATCGTCGACGAAGCCACAGCAGCCAATTTCGTCGAAGGAATGGCCGTCGACGAGCCCGTCGATGACCGCGCTGATTGAAGTGTAAAAACACTTGTAGAGGCTGGAAATGACGCCTGAGAGCCAGGTCTCGTGGGCGTAGACACAGAAGTGACAGTAGCAGTAGGTTTTACTGGGGCTACTGTTAAGGCCAGCTTTTTCCTCTTCAGAAAAGGAGAAGGCAACTCCTGAACACTGCCACGCTTGGAAGGCGCAGTTGAAGGACCTGACTGGAAACTATCTGCATCAGACAAAACTGCGTCCTTGTCCTGAAGGCGCTTCAACCACAGAAGAAGACGACCTTCCCTGTCTCTGCGAGTTTTAGCAGGAAAAGTTCTACAGAACTTGCAGTCAGCCACCTTGTGTTCTGGATAAAGACGGTAAATACACTTTTGGTGGGGGTCCTTCTCAAACAGACGCAGTTTCCCACAGGAAGAGCAAGGCCTAAACAAAGACTTCTTACTTGACATCTTGAGAAACAACTGAAGTAGTAGATAAGAATGAAGAAAACTGAGCAGAGCTCAGGGAGACTCCCTCCACACGACGTGCGGTAGAAAATCTGAGGACTGGAGCTTCTGAGGAGAAGGTTTTAGAGGGTGCTTGAGCCTGATTGGCTGCAGTTTGGACTAACATAATGACACTGATATGTTACAAATGAGTTTTTCTCTTTATAATGCATTCCTATGGAGGAACCATTGTAGAGGTTTTTCAGTGTGTATTATCTCTATTTTTATTATTTATTATGTTATTACATATATATATTAGCATTATTGCTATCTTTATGTACCGTGGGACTCCCACTTCGACGACAGGGAATATTCAAGCATGTGAATCTATGAAAGACATCCCTAATACTGGAGAAATAAAAATGACCAATGCTGAAAGAAAAAATAGTACAGTGCAGTCAGAGTTAAGATATGTAAACATTTTATTAATGTGCCATCAAGTATTAATACATTTACAATATAACTAGTAAATTCTTAAAGTACAAATTGAAAAACAAAGCAATACAAACAGTCATTGAATGAAATAGCGAAGCAACAAATCAATGAAACCGTGGGGCTTGGCTACTCATTCTATATGATAATCGCACTGCTCTAATATTCACAAATGTGCACTGTTCACAAAATGCTAATATTTGGCAAACTCACAACACAGCTGGAATGGAAAAGTCAACACCAATCCAATGTAGCAAGGAAATGACAACAGCTGCAAAAGGGAACCGTTAGCATCAACTGATGAAACATGGAAGATACTGTAACAAACTTAAGAAGACAATCTTCCTGCCTAAATAGATACTTTGTAGCAAGTTGGTTTTGTTTTAAGGTTAGAACTCCTAAACCAGCACAGAAATAAGCCTAGCAATTAAGTTGTGTAGAGACTGGTGTCTGTAAAGGAAGGGGGAACAAGTTTATAAATTGGTTCATGGAATGATGAACAAATAGGACTCAAATAGATCACTGGAGTGGGCTCTCATGCACACAGGACTTGTCACTAGCTATCACATTGCTCTTGATCTGGCTTGCTGGACCACTGCAGCCCCAGGGTCAAATGACCTTTAATGACAATGGTGATGGAGTTAGAGTCATCTCTCACGACTCCATTCTGAGTGCATTGGTAAACCTGATGTAGTATCTTCTGGGTTAAACTTTGCAATTCCTTGTTGTCCATTTGGAAAGTGGAGTAATGAGGGACACTGCTGTTTCCACGGTTATTCTCATATTCCCTTTTCTGGGTATATATTCTGCCTGGTTTGACCGGGTGAATATGTACCCTGGAATCACCTGTGTTGTTATTGCCTTTAGTAGTAGCAAACGCAACATAACTGAATGCAGTGTAATGCAGATTTTGATGGAAACTCTTATTTCTGCAAAAATTGGAATTAAAAGAAAAGTCAAAATAAAGGCCTTGATCTCGCCAACTCATGCAAGAGTTGATCTTCCACAAGATTGCTCTGGAAAGGAATTCTAGGTACTTCAAACACAGTTCAAAAGCATCTACAGACTAATGATCATTCTTCTTGCAGCCCTTCTCAGATCCCTGGTGAAGAGTGTTGCATGCTGAAAGGTATCCCTTCTCTGTTTGGGGTGGCTGGGGGATCCCAAATATGCAAGGCAACAGCAACAGCAGTACAGCAGTCCAGAGCTTCAGCAAGGCCTTCAGCTTTAGTCCTAGCCAGAAAGGGGTAGGCATCCTGCTGTTCCATAGATCTCCAATAACAGGACCCATGCAGATTAAACTCCAAAAGATGATAAGTGGAAGGATGAGGGAAGCGCATGCTTGTATGCAGAAAGTCAGAAAATTGGCCAGATGGTCACTGATGGTGGCCAGTGCATCCTGCAGTTCAAAATCCCAGGAATCCAGGCTGAGGCAAAATGTTCCTACTTGCAAAGAACCCTAGGACGTTTATTTCCTAGAAGGCAAGACAGGAGCTTTGTCAAAGTGCAGAGTGCGAGATATACCTGCCAGAGAACTGCTATGGCTTAAGCCTAAGTGGTTTACATCCGGAGAGGCTCACCAACAGGGAATAACAAGGAATAATTCAGGGATGTAATTTTTTTGACAGCATTTATCCATCACCTTGCAAATGCAATTCTTGGCCTTATGTAAACTTATGTAAACATTTACAATCAGCATCGGTTATTCCTAAAGACAGGGGCACTGGATGTCTTCAGGATGCATGTATAATATGAATTTGTCCGAACAGTTACAGCAGTGTTCCTTAGTGTTTTCAAATGTACGTTTTTGCCCCCCCCCAAAAAAAATAATCAAGAAGGGCAAATTCCTAGTTTAAAGCCTGTGGAATTATTTTACAAATGAAGACAGGTAGGCAACTTTTCGGAGTGCCACTAGGCACCCCAGAACAATTACTAAGCTGTCATCAGCTGGGGCTTGTGCAGAGGCCAAGGTGGTCTTAACCTTCAGGCGGCAGGGTGTGTGACCACTGTAGAGTCTCCCTTGCAGGGCTTACTGAATCACCTTAAGGAAAACCAGTTTGCAATTTGATTTGTCCCACAGGGTTTAGGGCCCCACACAAAAAATCGAAGACAACAATGTAGGGAAAAGGGAAAATGTTGGGATAACAGGGCTATGAGGGCAGTAGTGACTGATGACATTTGAAAGTGGTGGGACATAACAGTTGGGTATGATGTTTATGTAGCAAGCGAAGCGAACTAGCTTAATTGACAAATCCCAGTCCAGGGTGGGTCCTCTCCCCGAGACAAACATTGAAAAAATGGACAAATGGAGCTTATGAAATCAAATTAATTCAGTGAGAAAGTAAGGTTTATAACACAGTGGGACCCTATAGTCTTGAAATATTAAACACATTAAAAACTGCCCCTTATATAGTGTCTTGCACTCCAAACAGCACCAACTTTGGTAGAAAATACTCTAATCAGATTTCAGGAAGCACCCACAGCTGCTTGCTGCAATCAGTCACATAGAAATATGTGCTGGCAGGTCTTTAAGTGGGATGACAAAAGTAGAGGCTCTCTGTAAAGAAACAGGTCAAATTAATTTCTGTGATACTCATAATGTGCCTCCCAACCAGTATTTTGGTTTCTCTCTAAGATGTTATTGCATCCAGCTATATAACAAAACAACTGACATACACCTAAAATGTGTCAATATGATTGGTTTTTCCCATGGTTGTTAGCTGTTTAAAATAAATAAGTAACAATGATTTGTTATAAATAATAAACATTGGAAGTATTTCAACTCCGAAATTGTGAGACTGTGAATTAAATATGATTGAGGCTGTGGAAGGAGTATTGGTCTTCAGTTATGTGTGCTTTAAGGTAGATATGTATGCCCTTCTGCACATCTCATCCATCTCCACATTTTCATCCTCCTCTCTTTCCTCTACAGCACCCTCTTTTCAATCTCCCCAGAAATCACTTTCTTACATCTCCCACATTTCACCACCCCATACACTGCACTCACTCACATTTTACCACTTTATTTCTTTTGCTTCAGCCTTGTAAATATTTTGACATCTGTGTACCCTCTTCACACACATTTACACAGAATTTCAATTGCAAAGGAAACCATGACCATGGTTCTGTATGCTTTGCAGCGATGACAACCCACTGACAGGCACTTTGCTTTGTCTTCAGCCTCAACTCCAGCGCTCTCAATGAAAGCCCCTCATAGACCCCTGGCATGGCTCAAAGTATGCACTAAGCAAAACAAATAAGATGCACACAAAACAAATGCACGATGAAATAGCTAACTCTCTTTGGAGAATGCAACATTAAGAACAACATGTAAAATAAGAGAGTAACCAAATTGCTGAATTGCATTACCTAAACTTTTTTAACATCCATTGTTTGTAAATTAATTCATGTTTTTGGAATTAATGTCATGGGCATGAAGACAGAGTCAATTGTATTGCCATAAAGCAGAGATCTGTCTTTATTGTAAGCACATATTTCTTACTTTAAGCTTGACTTGGATATTTGGATCAACTTCACAAGGGAGCAAGAACCTTTCTCGTCTTTTGGATCAATTTTTTTTTAAGGTACTAGTCCTGCAGGACTAGAACAATTTTTTTGATTTTTTGAGCCCTGCAGTGGGGCAGGTTAGTGTGACCAGGGGTCTCAGCACAATATACATATCAACATTTGCATTATAACACTTACCATTACCGAGCACGAGGCACCAAATCACACGTGCACGCATCCACTCCTATGTGTGATGAATGGGAAAGGGTGGGATTTATGTTTGTGAATGATGGGCATCTGGAATCATGCATGGATGCAGACTATGCGGCCCGAGACCGTGACACTGATAGTGTCAGTTGCCTACAGTGGATACCATCATAGACCACAATGGCAATGAAGGGTTTTAGAAAGGTTAGCCCTGCCTCCAGTGCTTAATTTGTGCCGGTGCTTTCCGGTGCTGAGCACCAGCACTTCTTTCTCAGGGCCGGGTCTATTGAATTTTTCTCCCATGCACATAGTTGGTGCACAGGCCGGCAGTGTGCACTGGCCTGCACTGTGCATGAGCCATTAAAAAGCCCCTCGAAGAAAGGCTGGTGCAGATGCATGTTCATATTTGGTGCATGCTAGTGTGCTTGCTTTGGTGCGAGCTGATGCGTGGTCTTCAGGGCGGGGCAGGGCAGATGTGTTGTGTCATGTGCAGTTTAAACTGCACGTTTGATGAACTGGGCACTTTATTTATTTGGTGCCAGTCAGCAGTCTTCCCTTGCCAGTGCCAACGAAGCTGCAAGGTTAGGTGAGTAGAGCGTGCACCATGCGGTATATAACACACAAATGTTATCCAATAGGCAACAGAGTGAAAAAATAGTCCTTGGCTGTGGGACACAGTAGAAAAATTCCGGCGTGGCGACACCCGAAGGAAACTGCCCAGTACTGCATGCCTCAGGAGCCCAGGCAAGGCCTTGCAGAATAATAGGAAAATACGGGAAGCAACTGAGGGTGGTCCGAAACCGAAAGAGAAACATTTTCCTCCTGCCATTCAGTGTATTAGTGCCTCGTTTATACCTGTCCCAATACTCTTGTCCCTATTACATTCGTCCTCTCCTTTCTGCAAAGGTCACTGTTGCAGCCACAAGCATCATAAAGAACACCTCCCATCCCTGCCACTGTGACTGTGCCCCATCACTACCTCCGACAGTGCCCCTCTCTGCAGAGAGCCTTTCTCAACTGTATTTTAGGGCCCCTTTGTCCACAGTCCCCTTCCCCTCCATGTAATAATACCCCTCCCTGCCACAGCACTCACCCACTCCTGTTACAGTGCCCCTCAGATCTCTGCCCTCTCATAACACTCCTCCCATCTATAGCTTGGAATTGAAGCCTGCACCGGGCCCTTAGTATCGATACTTTAAGAAATCGCACTTGAGACCGAAGGCCTTCTTAATCTTAGCCACTCGAACCAGGGTTCAAGTTCAAGTTCAGAGATTTGTATAGCGCACTACTCACCCAGAGGGTCTCAAGGCGCTTGAGGGAGGGGTGTGCTTTACTTATCGAAGATCCAAGTTTTTAGTTGCTTTCTGAAGGCGAGGTGGTTCTGTGTAAGGTGGAGGTGGGTGGGGAGAGAATTCCAGGTTTTGGCCGCTAAGTAGGAGAAGAATCTTCCCCCCATGGTGGATTTATGGATGCGCGGAATGGCGGCGAGGGCTTGATTAGACGATCGTAGTTGGCGGGAGGGGTATAGAAGGACAGTCGCGTGTGGAGGCATTCGGGTCCTTGGTCGTAGAGGGCTTTGTGTGCGTGGGTGAGGAGGCGGAACGTTATTCTCTTGTTGATGGGGAGTCAATGGTGGCCGGAAATGTGAGCTTGCCGAGGGATGTCCAATATGAGTCTGGCTGAGGCGTTTTGGATTCGTTGGAGTTTTTTCTGTAGTTTGGATGTGGTTCCGGCATAGAGGGTGTTTCCGTAATCAAGTCGGCTGGTGACCAGTGCGTGGGTGACCGTCTTTCTTGTTTCGGTGGGGATCCAACTGAAGATGTTTTTGAGCATGCAGAGGATGTTGAAGCAAGATGATGAGACGGTGTTGGCTTGTCTGGTCATCGAGAGGGAGGAGTCCAGGATGAAGCCCAGGTTACGTGCGTGATCCATAGGTCTGGGTGCGGTTCCCAGGGCCGGTGGCCACCAAGAGTCGTCCCAGGCAGAGGGGGATGATCCTAAGATGAGGACTTCCGTTTTGTCGGAGTTTAGTTTTAGACGGCTGTTCTTCATCCACTCGGCTACTTCCTTCATTCCTTCGTGTAAGTTGGTTTTGGCGGTGTATGGGTCTTTGGTGAGGGAGAGGATCAGCTGGGTGTCGTCTGCGTAGGAGATGGTGTTGAGGTTGTGTTGGCGAGCGATGGATGTGAGGGGACTCATGTATACGTTGAAGAGGGTGGGACTGAGTGATGATCCTTGTGGTATGCCACAGATGACTTCAGTGGCCTCTGATCTAAAAGGGGGGAGGCAGACTCTTTGGGTTCTTCCAGCGAGGAACGAGATGATCCAGTCCAATGCTTTCCCCTGTATTCCGATGTTGCTGAGGCGTTGAATGAGGGTGTTATGACAGACTGTGTCGAAGGCTGCGGAGAGGTCGAGTAGGATGAGGGCGGCTGATTCTCCGTTGTCCAGTAGAGTTCGAATGTCGTCTGTTGCTGCGATGAGGGCAGTTTCAGTGCTGTGTTTGGCTCGGAAGCCGGACTGTGAGGGTTCGAGGGATTTGTTGGATTCGAGGAAGGCGGCGAGTTGACTGTTGATGGCTTTCTCAATGACTTTGGCAGGGAATAGGAGGAGCGAGATGGGCCGGTAGTTCTTAAGTTCAGTGGGGTCTGCTGTGGGTTTCTTCAGAAGGGCGCTGAGTTCGGCATGTTTCCAGCTTTCCGGGAAGGTAGCGGAGTTGAAGGAACAGTTGATGACATCGCGGAGATGGGGTGCGATGATGGAGTCTGCTTTATTGAAAATGTGGTGAGGACATGGGTCGGTTGGTGATCCTGAGTGGATGAAGTTAATCAGGCGGATGGTGTCTTCAGTGGTGATTGGGTTCCAGGCGAAAAGGTTGTTAGATTGCGGTTTTGGTTCGGAGGTGGATGGAGTGGGCTGGTCTTCGGACTAGTTTTCAAAGCTGTTATGTATGTCGGCGATTTTGTTGTGGAAGAATGAGGATAGAGAGTCGCAGAGGTCTTGGGAGGGAGTGATGTCGTTGGTGCCGGCGGTGGGGTTAGTAAATTCTTTGACGATGTTGAATAGTTCCTTGCTGTTTTGGGCATTGTTGTCGAGTCGATCCTTGAATGCTGATTTCCTGGTGGATCGGATCAGTTGGTGGTGTTTGCGGGTGGCGTTCTTGAAGGTGGCCAGGCTGTCAGTGGTTGGGTTTTTTCTCCAGGCTTTCTCAAGAGTACGGCAGAGCTTCTTGGATTTCTTAAGGTCATCGTTGAACCAGGGGGCTTTTTTGCTACTTTGCTTGAATAGATGGTTCTTCAAGGGTGCTAGTTCGTCGGCACTGTGGGTGATCCATTGTGTGAGGTTGGTGGCTGCTTGGTTTGGGTCCGATGATATGGCAGGGGGGTTTTGGTGGAGCGCAGTGAAGAGCTGGTCGGTGGTGATTTTGTTCCAATTTCTTCGAGGAATAGGATGTGGGGGGTTGTGGGTCGTGGTCTTTTTGTAGCTGAAGTGGACGCAGCTGTGGTCCGTCCAATGGAGTGGTGTGGTGTGATCGAAGGAGATGTGCTTGCTGGAGGTGAAGATAGGGTCGAGCGTTTGCACGGCAAGGTGGTTGGGGGTGTCAACAAGTTGTTTGAGTCCGAGATTGTCCATGTTGTCCAGAAGGGAGGTGGTGTAGCTGTCGTTTTTCTTTTCCAAATGGAAGTCGAGGACTCCCAGTAGAATGTAGTTTTCGGAGGTGAGGGCATGTAGGCTGATGAAGTCAGTGATGTCTTCACTGAATTGTGTGCGGGGTCCTGGTGGTCTGTAGATGAGGGTGCCTCTGAGTGTGGTCTTGGGGTTGGTGTGGATCTGGAAGTGAAGGTGTTCGGCGGTAGCGAGGTTATCGTCGGAGCTGGTTGTGATGCGGATGGTGTTCTTATGGATGATGTCGATGCCTCCTCCTGTTTGGTTGATGCGGTCCTTTCGGATGATCTTATAACCGTCCGGGATGGATATGGCAATGTCGGGTGCTGAAGAGGCGTTCATCCAGGTTTCTGTAAGGCAGGCGACGTCCGGTAAAGTGGTGTCGAGTAGGTTCCAGAGTTCAATGGAGTGTCTGTGGACCGAGCGGGTGTTCAACAGGATGCACTTGAGGTGGTTAGAGTCAGAATTATGCCTGGAGGTAGTGGATTTGGTGTGGGTCCTGATGCAGTCAAATTTGCAGGAGTGGCAGGTGAAGGGTCCATGGGTGTGTCCTGGGGCAGCTTGGTAGCATTGTGGTGTGCGGCCGGGGTTAAGTGCTGAGAGGGTTGCGGCGTCGTATGTAATGCGGGTGGAGTGGGTTTTGCCGGGGCAGGGGGTCTGGCGCTGGGCGCGGTCCGGCATAGACGGGCTTACTTTTGGCGCACCTTCAGCGCGCATGGGGCGCGACCGCTGTGCGTGAACACTGCGCGCAAAAGCATCTGTCATAAGAGGGTAGTGGAGGGGGAAGGGCAAGGGAGGAACAGCTGGGAGGCGGGAGCGGGGTGGAGATCCGGGCAGGGAGGCACAACAACAACAACAAAATGGCAGCAAGCCTAAAGCGAAACAGGATGCAAATGCGATGCAAATGGCAGTGGCACCGGCACAATCAGGCACACATCAAATCTACAGGCAGCGCAGCACAATTGAAACTATAGTAACAGCGCACTTCGGCAATCTAGCGCTACGATCTAAAAATGAATTCAATGAATAAACAATCAAGGCAATCTAGCGCTACTATAAAATTGTTCAAATCAATCAGGCAATAACAGCAGTCTGGCGGTAAAGCGCTACGATACCAGGCTGCAGGCAGGGCGGGAGCAGCATGGGGAGCGACCGCTTCTGTTGGGAACACGACGGTCACATCGCTACAGCGGGGGAGCGGGGCTTACAGTATCAGTGGAGGGAGGAGCAGCTGGGAGGCGGGAGCGGGGTGGAGATCCGGGCAGGGAGGCACAACAACAACAAAATGGCAGCAAGCCAAAAGCGAAACAGGATGCAAATGCGATGCAAATGGCAGTGGCACCGGCACAATCAGGGACACATCAAATCTACAGGCAGCGCAGCATAATTGAAACTATAGTAACAGCGCACTTTGGCAATCTAGCGCTACGATCTAAAAATGAATTCAATGAATAAACAATCAAGGCAATCTAGCGCTACTATAAAATTGTGCAAATCAATCAGGCAATAACAGCAGTCTGGCGGTAAAGCGCTACGATAGCAGGCTGCAAGCAGGGCAGGGAGCAGCGTGGGGAGCGACGGCTTCTGTTGGGAACAGGAGGGTCACAGCGCTACAGCGGGGGAGCGGGGCTAACAGTATCAGTGGGAGGGAGGAGCAGCTGGGAGGCGAGAGCGGGGTGGAGATCCGGGCAGGGAGGCACAACAACAACAACAAAATGGCAGCAAGCCTAAAGCGAAACAGGATGCAAATGCGATGCAAATGGCAGTGGCACCGGCACCATCAGGCACACATCAAATCTACAGGCAGCGCAGCACAATTGAAACTATAGTAACAGCGCACTTTGGCAATCTAGCGCTACGATCTAAAAATGAATTCAATGAATAAACAATCAAGGCAATCTAGCGCTACTATAAAATTGTGCAAATCAATCAGGCAATAACAGCAGTCTGGCGGTAAAGCGCTATGATACCAGGCTGCAAGCAGGGCAGGGAGCAGCGTGGGGAGCGACCGCTTCTGTTGGGAACAGGACGGTCACAGCGCTACAGCGGGGGAGCGGGGCTAACAGTATCAGTGGGAGGGAGGAGCAGCTGGGAGGCGAGAGCGGGGTGGAGATCCGGGCAGGGAGGCACAACAACAACAACAAAATGGCAGTAAGCCTAAAGCAAAACAGGATGCAAATGCGATGCAAATGGCAGTGGCACTGGCACAATCAGGCACACATCAGATCTACAGGCAGCGCAGCACAATTGAAACTATAGTAACAGCGCACTTTGGCAATCTAGCGCTACGATCTAAAAATGAATTCAATGAATAAGCAATCAAGGCAATCTAGCGCTACTATAAAATTGTGCAAATCAATCAGGCAATAACAGCAGTCTGGCGGTAAAGCGCTACGATACCAGGCTGCAGGCAGGGCGGGGAGCAGCATGGGGAGCGACCGCTTTTGTTGGGAACAGAACGGTCACAGCGCTACAGCGGGGGAGCGGGGCTAACAGTATCAGTGGGAGGGAGGAGCAGCTGGGAGGTGGGAGCGGGGTGGAGATCCGGGCAGGGAGGCACAACAACAACAACAAAATGGCAGCAAGCCTAAAGCGAAACAGGATGCAAATGCGGTGCAAATGGCAGTGGCACCGGCACAATCAGGCACACATCAAATCTACAGGCAGCGCAGCACAATTGAAACTATAGTAACTGCGCACTTTGGCAATCTAGCGCTACGATCTAAAAATGAATTCAATGAATAAACAATCAAGGCAATCTAGCGCTACTATAAAATTGTGCAAATCAATCAGGCAATAACAGCAGTCTGGCGGTAAAGCGCTACGATACCAGGCTGCAGGCAGGGCGGGGAGCAGCGTGGGGAGCGACCGCTTCTGTTGGGAACAGGACGGTCACCTTTCCCCTCACCAGATAAAGGATACAAAGAGAATTTCTCAGCTCCTTTGACCTGGAGGAAATACTGCATTAACTCAAAACGTGCTATCACTGGGGCTAGGCTGTGCTGGGCGCTGTGTACCTCCCCCTACTCCTTCTAGCCTGCTGAAATATATGTCACACAACATCTCTTCACCTCCAAAGACCCATGTTATGCAAACCCTTGCTGCATATTTACAGCCAGGATTTTTAGAGAGCTGCAATACCTTTCACCCGATACATACGTGTGTTTTAGAATGGTGCAGTCTGTTTTCATGTGCAGTGTACGACTTCCTGCCTACCTGTTCAATTCTGAGAGGTGCAGTGCATAAAATTCAGCAGTGAGTGACTTCTTGTGCACAAGGTCAGTCTGGCCTATAGGGCAACGTCACAGTTGCCAGAAAAGCTGGTGTGATAGGTTAGGTTGTGGGGCGATTTTTGGCTGCTTGTGTCCCTGTTTTATTGTGTGGTGGGCCAGTTTTCACTGTTAATTTCCTGATATCACAACATATAGTGACTGCAGCAAACACAAGTGCATGCAGTCCCCCAGAACACAAATACAGTGTCTATACAAGTTCAAAACAGCCCCAACTTGTAAGTGTGAGCCACATTTTAAACTATACGATTTGTCAGTGGGATTCCTGACCCCAATTTCTGTGTCCGATCGGCTCTTTTATTTTGGATATCACAGTGGACCCTCCTACCCCATTGGGGATTACACTTGTTTCTGATCTTAGTTGAGGGAAGGGTGTCTGGATCCCTTCTTTTGCGCCATTATATGCATGGTTAGGACATTCTGCATCTTTCTGAAAGGCATTAAAATTTATTTGCATCTATCAGAATCCTCTGTGTTCTGCACTGCCCATGAGGGGGCAAACTGGAGCAGGAGATTCCAGTGACACGGGCATGCTGAATAGTGCTCAAAATATGGCATTTTTGCTTTGCAGGCCACAGTTTGCAGCGTTTTTGCCAATTACCACAAAGAGCAACATCTTAACTTTACATTTTTTACAGCTTGATAAATACCAAGGAACCAGCATTTAGCTGATTTGTTTGTGTTTGTCTTTGGAAAGATCATCAAATATACATTTCACTACACAAGCAATGCAAACCAGCGAGTTTAATGCATTTTTTCTGCTTTTCTGCAAGGTTAAATTAAAGTTTATTTTTACACCACTGGGTGCTGTGCTTGCTCGTGAGAAGGAAGGGAGACTAGGCTGGCAGGGGAGTCTAACACTCTTTAGGTCTTACATTTTTGTCTACCAGAGGCCTCATGTGCACCTGCCATGGTTATGTACTCAATTTGTTTGGAAACTCTGATGCACGAGTTTCATGTACATATGTATTGTCCTGTGCTTTGAAGCAATTTCCAGTTATCAGCAGCAGTGTAAGAAAGTCAGACAATAAAAAGTTAATTCTTACATGATTCTGGCAATGTGCTTTTGGATTCTAAAACTTGATCATGTTGTTTTGGGTGACCAGCAGCTGGGCATCAGACAGGGCCAGCTTTTAGGGTGGTGAGCACCTGGCATTGAGCTTGGGGGCGCTGAGTTGGGGCCAGAAATATTTACAACAAGGGGTGGTGAGGGACAGAGTCTCTGAATTAAGCAGAAAGCTCTCACCCAGTCAAGAGATCAGGGCTAGATCCAACACCGTTTTTTAGCTCAATGCACCATCCCAGTTTCAGAACCTGGCTGTATGCAAATTAGTCTGTTCCTGTCCCAGTGCATGATGGGAACAGGGCAAACCAAACTACAAAAGCCAATTCTTACACTGGGAAGGAAACAAGCTCCCGGGGACCGGTTTCTGGCATTACAGCCGTCTTCGGCCCGGTTTGCTTGAATCCTGATGGTGCAATGAGCAAGGGTCTCACATCTGAGAATACCCTTCCACGCTTAGGGTGGACAAAAATATTTACAACAAGGGGTGGTCCCCGGTAGCTTGTCTCCTTTCTGGTGAAGAATTGGCTTGGTAGTTTAGTCTACCCTGTTCCCATGATGCACTGGGCCAGGGACAGACTGATTTGCATATAGCCAGGTTCTGAGCTGGGATGGTGCAGTGAGATAAATAACGGTGATGGATCAAGCCCTGATCTTTGGACTGGGTAAGAGTGGTCTGCTTAATTCAGACACTCTGTTCATCACCACCCCCTTTTCTGAATCGATTTTGGCCACTATAGGTGTGGCAGGGTATACTCAGACATGAGTCCCTTTCTCACTGCACCATCAGGATTCAAGCAAGCCGGGCCGAAGAAGGCTGAAATGCCAGAAACCGGTCCCCGGTAGCTTGTCTCCTTTCTGGTGAAGAATTGGCTTGGTAGTTTAGTCTACCCTGTTCCCATGATGCACTGGGCCAGGGACAGACTGATTTGCATATAGCCAGGATCTGAGCTGGGATGGTGCAGTGAGATAAATAACGGTGATGGATTAAGCCCTGATCTTTGGACTGGGTAAGAGTGGTCTGCTTAATTTAGACACTCTGTTCATCACCACCCCCTTTTCTGAATCGATTTTGGCCACTATAGGTGTGGCAGGGTATACTCAGACATGAGTCCCTTTCTCACTGCACCATCAGGATTCAAGCAAGCCGGGCCGAAGAAGGCTGAAATGCCAGAAACCGGTCCCCGGTAGCTTGTCTCCTTTCTGGTGAAGAATTGGCTTGGTAGTTTAGTCTACCCTGTTCCCATGATGCACTGGGCCAGGGACAGACTGATTTGCATATAGCCAGGTTCTGAGCTGGGATGGTGCAGTGAGATAAATAACGGTGATGGATCAAGCCCTGATCTTTGGACTGGGTAAGAGTGGTCTGCTTAATTCAGACACTCTGTTCATCACCACCCCCTTTTCTGAATCGATTTTGGCCACTATAGGTGTGGCAGGGTATACTCAGACATGAGTCCCTTTCTCACTGCACCATTAGGATTCAAGCAAGCCGGGCCGAAGAAGGCTGAAATGCCAGAAACCGGTCCCCGGTATCTTGTCTCCTTTCTGGTGAAGAATTGGCTTGGTAGTTTAGTCTACCCTGTTCCCATGATGCACTGGGCCAGGAACAGACTGATTTGCATATAGCCAGGTTCTGAGCTGGGATGGTGCAGTGAGATAAATAACGGTGATGGATCAAGCCCTGATCTTTGGACTGGGTAAGAGTGGTCTGCTTAATTCAGACACTCTGTTCATCACCACCCCCTTTTCTGAATCGATTTTGGCCACTATAGGTGTGGCAGGGTATACTCAGACATGAGTCCCTTTCTCACTGCACCATCAGGATTCAAGCAAGCCGGGCCGAAGAAGGCTGAAATGCCAGAAACCGGTCCCCGGTAGCTTGTCTCCTTTCTGGTGAAGAATTGGCTTGGTAGTTTAGTCTACCCTGTTCCCATGATGCACTGGGCCAGGGACAGACTGATTTGCATATAGCCAGGTTCTGAGCTGGGATGGTGCAGTGAGATAAATAACGGTGATGGATCAAGCCCTGATCTTTGGACTGGGTAAGAGTGGTCTGCTTAATTCAGACACTCTGTTCATCACCACCCCCTTTTCTGAATCGATTTTGGCCACTATAGGTGTTGCAGGGTATACTCAGACATGAGTCCCTTTCTCACTGCACCATCAGGATTCAAGCAAGCCGGGCCGAAGAAGGCTGAAATGCCAGAAACCGGTCCCCGGTAGCTTGTCTCCTTTCTGGTGAAGAATTGGCTTGGTAGTTTAGTCTACCCTGTTCCCATGATGCACTGGGCCAGGGACAGACTGATTTGCATATAGCCAGGTTCTGAGCTGGGATGGTGCAGTGAGATAAATAACGGTGATGGATCAAGCCCTGATCTTTGGACTGGGTAAGAGTGGTCTGCTTAATTCAGACACTCTGTTCATCACCACCCCCTTTTCTGAATCGATTTTGGCAACTATAGGTGTGGCAGGGTATACTCAGACATGAGTCCCTTTCTCACTGCACCATCAGGATTCAAGCAAGCCGGGCCGAAGAAGGCTGAAATGCCAGAAACCGGTCCCCGGTAGCTTGTCTCCTTTCTGGTGAAGAATTGGCTTGGTAGTTTAGTCTACCCTGTTCCCATGATGCACTGGGCCAGGGACAGACTGATTTGCATATAGCCAGGTTCTGAGCTGGGATGGTGCAGTGAGATAAATAACGGTGATGGATCAAGCCCTGATCTTTGGACTGGGTAAGAGTGGTCTGCTTAATTCAGACACTCTGTTCATCACCACCCCCTTTTCTGAATCGATTTTGGCCACTATAGGTGTGGCAGGGTATACTCAGACATGAGTCCCTTTCTCACTGCACCATCAGGATTCAAGCAAGCCGGGCCGAAGAAGGCTGAAATGCCAGAAACCGGTCCCCGGTAGCTTGTCTCCTTTCTGGTGAAGAATTGGCTTGGTAGTTTAGTCTACCCTGTTCCCATGATGCACTGGGCCAGGAACAGACTGATTTGCATATAGCCAGGTTCTGAGCTGGGATGGTGCAGTGAGATAAATAACGGTGATGGATAAAGCCCTGATCTTTGGACTGGGTAAGAGTGGTCTGCTTAATTCAGACACTCTGTTCATCACCACCCCCTTTTCTGAATCGAGTTGGGGCCAGAGGCACTGTGTTAGGAAATAACTTGGATTGAAAGCACCTGCTACAGAGTTCCTTGTGTGTTCCAGCAAGATTCAGGCTACAATAAATATTTGAAGATAATGCTGCACACTGGTGAATAAATGTTATCTCCCAGCTGGAGAGAGACCAGTGTTTTGTCTAGTAGTAGTTTTAACTGCAGCACAGAGAGTTAATGTGCCTTCTGCAAAGAACATGTATCATGCAGATGACGGAACTGTATTTATGCGGATAGCTCAGAGGGTTTCTGCTTTTTGTCATAGAGATATTTTTGTTACTTGCTCTTCATAAATTACAATCCTAATATAGCACAGACGGCAAACTCAGTTGAATTAATTCAAAAGTGCTTGTGGAAGACTCTCTGAATGGAGTTGAATGTGTGCCTTCATTTCAAAATAGGTGGAAGTGGGATTTTGTGACTTGTAGTCTGATCATGTAATATAACTATTTGTTTGATGCATGAGAGGCTGATTCTCCATCAAGGCTTAATCCCAATGGTATAACTGACAACTTTATTATCTTTTATTAGGAATACTTATTGTGATGCCACAAAACATCATTTGATGGCATAAAACCTTAACACAGTTAAAGAAGCCCTATTCTGTGTCTTGGACAGCACAGCCATGCATTGGTGAGACAGGCCATGAATGATACTGCCCTGTCACCCCTTAACTTTACATAATTAATAACTGTATATTTAATAAAGCAGAGGTGTACTCTTTTCTTGCTGTCCCTCAGTATTTGCTTTTCTACCTCACTTTCACTTCTCATTCCTTCCCTTCTCTCCATTCTTCCGTCCGCATTTCCTCTTAGTCACTTAAATGCTTTTCATTGCTCACCTTTCCCTTCCACTCTACTTTCACATACTCCACACTGTCTGCTCTTCCTCCCTTTCCTTTCTCCCATTTTCCCTTTTCATTCTAATCATGTTACACTCCAATCTTGCACTCTCAATCTCTGCTTGTCACTGGAGGAAGTGGGCGAAGCCTGGGAAGTGGGTGTGGCCTCTCAACAACATGTGAGCACCTGCACTAAATATTTTACAAATTAAGCACAGCCTGCATCGGGTGTCAGAGTGCAGAAAGATGATGGGATAGACAGCCCAGACTCAAATACATCGATTTGTTTTGAGATATCTTTGAATAAATCGATCTATTTAATATTCTTTTATTTAAATATGTAGGAATTTCCGGGGGCACAGCCCCAGAGCCCAAATGTAGAATCTGCCTCTGTAATGGGTGTAGCTCCATGTTTTGGGCTAGATTTGTTAATTACACAAATACCAGTTCTGCATAAAAGATTAATACCATCTCACTAAACCTATGACAAAGCTTTTGCAAAGTGTTGCTGCTGGCCCATTGGGGATTAGCGGAAGCTATATTTTGCATGAGACACTAAAGGCCTGATTTAGAGTGTTGAAGATGGGTACTCCGTCACAAACATGACGGATGTCCCATCCACCTTATTACAAGTGCATTACATGTTAAAGAACTTGCAATAAGGTGGATAAGTTACATGTTAAATGTTAATGCACTTGTAATAAAGCGGAGGAGATACCTATCATGTTCGTGATGGAGTACTCGTCCATCAAACTCTAAACCAGGCCTTATTACTCCAGCTGTTGATACGATGGCCATTTTGGTGCGATTCTTTTTGCTTTGTGAGTGTAGGATGCTTTCTGGTGTGTATAGAAACCTTCATCACTACCAACACATTGTCACAACATAAACTCCACATCATTATGCATCATGTCCTTTCACTTTCAATCTGACAATCACTCACATCCCAGAATTAAAACCCTAGCTTCTCATATTTGGAAAAAAAATATTTTGGTCTCATATTTTGAGACTTCTGCACTCCCTAATGGACCCCTGACACTAAGAACTTACAATCAAGGTGCTAAAGCATTTCGTGCAGCAGTATGTTCCTATGAAGTGTTCATGGTGACATGAGGGGTCATGGTATATTAGTAACAAGTTAGTTCAAAATGCTTCAGTTATTGGTTCCCCGCATGACTGTTATTCCCTTGGAAACCCCAGCATCAACACTGAGATTTGCAGGCGCCATCTGAAAAAGCCTCCTTCGTCAGGCTACATTCTCGCTTGTGTAAATAAGTCATGTCTGTACTAGGCATAAGGAGTACCTCTAATGAGACCTATATTGCTTTTGTCACAAGAATTCATCAAAAAACATTTACATAAGAGAGGATGCTATAGACAGAAACCAAGACTTATAATTATTACAAAGACATTATTTTCTTTTCTTTTCTTTTGACTTTTTTTGGGTTTTGCTTTTTTAGATATTTATACATACATACATTTTATTTTATCTCATAACAACACAATCAAGAATTGATAGATATTCACTATACATTTTGTAGGTTTCAGAAAGTGCAATTGAAACAATGTGCCCCTAACAATATCTCATATCTTACTAACATACATGCTATCACACATACCTTTCATACATCTACATTCACTATTCTCTATAAAAATACATAGAAACATGAAAACAGGACTTTACATAAAGAAATTATAACCCAAAGGTGTATCTGGTGGTTCACTGTTGGTACATGAAATTAGGGGTTCCACCAGTTAGTCATTGATCTGTGCATTATTGACCAATTCCTAGAACATTGTCCAGGTCTTTTTGGAGTGTACGGCTTACGTACGTTTCGGTGATGGTATATGGTTGAATCACCTTCCTCAGGGCCAGGATAAATAGACAAAAAACTTATATATACTATAGACCAATATACAGAAGTTAAAAAGAAGAGGCAGTACGTTTTTTTCCCATTCTGAAAAGTAAAAGAAAACATCTATGAACATTTATACTCATTATGTTGGTTTACATATTACTGAAAAGTTTCTTAAATTCAACATTTTTCAACTTAGCATCCTATTAGTGCGATAGTCTATTAGATCTATCTGTTGTCAAGTATCTAAGTTAAGAGACTGCTATAGTATAGGATCTGATAAGAACTTTCTAAAGACATAGTAAATATGAGAGGAAAGTTGTAAGCTAACCTGTAGGGTAGAGCATAGAACCACCCGGTGAGGTCTTAGTAATGGCAAATAGAAAATGATAGTAGTGCTGAAGACAACCAAGAGTAAAGTATAAGTACCAAAGATAATAGGATTAACGGAAAAGTAAGACCTTGAGAGATTACCTATTTCTGGGCAAATAGATTCAATTTATATACACGGAGAGAATTTCGGAAAAGATCTTATAGGCACAGGTGGGGTAATATCTAGAAAAAATGGTCAAAACTGTTAAGGTGATTTATATTATTTTTTAACAATAGAGTTAAGCCTGCATAGATTGCGTGAGCATCAGGAGGGATTACCTGATTAAGGAGACTAGCCGATATTTTTAGAAAATTCCAGGAGTTGATTGAAGTCTAGATGACAGCGTATATTTATCAATTAGGCTTTGTGCATTGATTTCTTCACATGGTTCTGCATAAATAGGTTACAATCACTGATATTACAAACTTTATATGATCACTGTTAATAATTTTGTTAGAGACATTATGCATAGAATTCTGGGTTTACCTGGGCATATTTTTCTGTATGTTCAGAAGCCAGAATTTACTTTGGGGATTTTTTCCACTCCACCTAAAAGATGTATTAAGGGTACAATGATTGTATATTCTAGAGTTTGATATGGTGCACTTTATTGTAGCTATCGGTGTCGGTTGAAAAAGAGTTTTTAATCACGGGTACATGAAAGAGAGTGAATTGGTAGCAAAGTTATATAGCGAGCCTAAGCGTCCTGTGATATTTAGGTTTATTTAGATAAAATTATCTGGCAATATTAACAAGCCCTTGGGGAACATCAGTTAGAGAAAAGGCAGTCGCACAAATTGTGTGTGGAATTTAAACATTGCTCGAGCGCATGACCGGCTGATGCTAAAGAGGGTGACTGACGGTGACAGAGTTAAACGCATACAATTTATATGTCAGTGCAAAGTTTCAACATAAGCCCGGGGCATTCTACCGAGTTGAAAGCACAGACCTAGCAAGAATGCTGATGCTGATATCAGCGTGTTTTACTGCTAAACGGAAACAAATCGCACTAGCGGGCCTAAAGAAGGTTTTGCGGCAAGAGCCCTACGGAATATTACAAAAGGGCTGATAATGGTGCCGATTGTGCTACATCATATAAGCAAACTTCTTACCTTCACAGATGTAGAAGTGGCTGTTACAGTGTGTTCCGAGCGTGTCCGCACCAAGTACAGGACACTGAAACTTAAGACGCCGTATTAAATAGGCAGGTTCCCGCCGACTCTAGATTTAATGAGATGCAGCTGAGTACGGTGTTCTAAGTGGGTAACAGAGAAGTAGGACTGACATCACTCCTACAAGATAGCCCGGCTCTGGTTAAATGTATGAGAAACAGAGAGGTAGGACTGCTGTAAAAACAGCAGAAGTAGCAATGATGTCGTAATGTTTACATTGGCAACATGCCATCTGTGAAGATACACAGGTAGCGAATATTTGTCAAACATATTATAGAGTTTAGTGGCGGTCTTGATTAATATAATCGATCAACACTGAGATTTGCAGGCGCCATCTGAAAAAGCCTCCTTCGTCAGGCTACATTCTCGCTAGTGTAAATAAGTCATGTCTGTGCCATGTCAAGTTGAGACCCGAAAGGGTTTGTTTACATTTTTATGGAAAGTTTCATAAATTAGGCCTAAAAAAGATAACAGGAAACTAAAAGCCAATCAAATACTAAAGCCAATATATACCAAGATTTATGCGACACAAGGTCAAGTGACAATCAGGGTTGCGTTACAGAAACAGCAAAAACAAATTGCTCAGCATTGATTATACCATGGCCTAGATTTACTAAATTCTCATGCAACGCAGTGCAGTGGCAAAAAATGCTGCTTTGCGTGAGATGGAGAGAGAAGGGGACCACCGTATTCACAGAGATATGGCACTCTCCTCCCCTCTTCCTAGAGCCTGTGCTCAATCAGGGATTTGTGTGCAATGAACACACCTTTGATCCCTATTGTAAGGGTGTCTGTGAGAGTGTAGCATAGGTTTTGTACTGGAAGGATACCCTTCCAGTACAAAATACTACGCTTAGACTAGCTTTAAAACTTTTACCACTTTGAATGTGTGCTGTGCAGTGCAGCACACGTGCAAAGTCGGAAAAACAGAGAAATTCATGTAATTCTGTTTGATAATGCATATTTGAAAGTGGCATTATTTTTTTAGGTTTAAAGCATTTTATTAAGGCATAAAAACATAGAAGGTAAGGGAACATGAGGGGAAGGGTTACATACATTCAGGTGAAAACAGCTGAGTATAAATCTAGGAGTGCGATGGTGGACAAAGCTACTGCAAAAGAAAAATCAAATGGTAAAATGATAAGGGCTAATACAGTCGACACCATCAAGCAGATCAGAAAATGAAAGGCAATGATGCAAGAAACCAAACCCACCAGAACCCCTCCCTCCAAACTCCCCAACTCACCCCAACACCCTCCCACCTCCCCCCGGTCCAGTACTCGGCCATTACGCATCCTGCCCTCCCGCCACGCCCCCCACCTCGTGAGCCCAAATTTTGTGTCCCCTTAGTCAGTTGAGTCTCAGGAGTCTGAGGTACCTCGGACAGGTGAGTTCCCTAAATTCTGTAGTTAGAAGCGCATGAAAGGGTTGCCATAGCTCATCAAATTGTTCCACGTCCCCCGCCACCATAAGCCATAGTTTCTCCATACCTAGCACGTGCCAAAGCCTGTGTAGCCAGCCTGTGATGGAGGGGACCGTGGTGGTACGCCAGTGAATCAAGATGTTCTGAATCGCTGAACCCAGCGCTATCGCAATTTGCCTGCCCCTGCGGGACTTCAGCGGGTATATCAGGCCATTCGGGAGGCCCAGCAATACATACGCCGGGAAGCGTGGCAATTCAGTCTCAAAATGAGCATCAATCTCGTCAAGAACCTCCTTCCAGTATTCCTCTAACAAGGGACAGTCCCAAAGTATATGTGTAAGGGTCTCAACCCGACCACATCCCCTCCAGCACTCCTTCTCAATATGCCTATTCATTTCGTGTAGCCTCTCCGGGGTATAATACCAATACGTGGACACCTTGGTGAGTGTTTCCGTGAGACCTGTATGATATGCAGAGTGTCTCGCCCGATGCGCAATTTGATCCCATTCTTTATGACTAAGCGTCCTTCCCAATTCCCTATTCCAGCGTTCCCTACCCGGGTTATAAAAATGAAACGGGGGGGGGCTGCAGGAATTTATAAAGGTCGGTAATTAGCTTAGCATCAGAGGCGCGGGTCACTAACCACCGCTCGTATGGCGTTATCTGGCGATCAGCAGTGCCCCGCACCTGAGATTGAAGCGCCCAGTGCCTAACCTGCATGTATCGTAATCTATCCGACTCAGGCAGTTGGAACTCCTGTTTCAAGTGCTGAAAAGGGACCACTCCCTCCGATCCATATATCTGGAAGAGCGCTCGGCAGCCCGCTGCCCTCCAGTGGGAGAAAGCGCCTGGTTCCATACCGGGGGAGAAATCAGGGTTATCCGCTATCGGTGTGAAAGGCGAAGGGAACGTGGTGAGTTCACGGACTTCATTGACCGCATCCCACACCCTCAAGGGGACTCGCGTGACGAAGGAAGCATAGAGATTGGGGGGGCGTTGAATCCGACGCAAGAATGGAACCTCCTGGAGGGGGCGCCCCGCCACCGCCTGGTCTTGAAAGAGCCAGTGCTTGTCGGATTCCCACCTGCTCCACTCCACTAGGTAACGCACCTGCGCCGCCTGGAAGTATTTCCGGAGGTCCGGGATACCGAGGCCCCCCGCCTCTGTCGTAATTTGACAATGGCCGGGTTAGCGCTTAGCTTTGCTACACGTTATTTCCCTTAACTTGGCCTTACTCGAAAACGCCATTTTGTATGTTACGGCGGCCATTTTAGGGAATGAGCGGCCTCGTGGTCAGCATGCCCTTTAGTCCTTTATCTGTGCCGCTGACCACTCGAATTTGCCCAGCAACAGGCTATTTTTAGTAATGGTCAAGCCCGTACATGCGCAGTCCCAACTGACCAGTCATCCCTCAGGAATGTTCCGCCAAACTGACCAGTGGAATTGTAACCCCTCCCATGAGTTGGCTGTGCTCCAAAAATGACCATATATGTACATAAACTCTGTAACCTTGTACCGCCTATCTTTTATTACCTGTAAAATGTATAAAAGAAGGACTCAAACCAACGTTCGGTGTGATACTTCTTGCATTGCCGAAGGGTGCTGTAGGAATGTACCACCACCCCATGGGGTCTTAATAAACTTGTCTTTTGTACTTTTCAGTTTCCGTGCCAACAGTTCTTATGGTGTAAGTGGGTTATCTGCGGAGCATGTAGGCCTTGGGAACCCAATACCACAAATTGGCGACCACGAAGGGACTCATCGGCGACTCGGATGCCCGAAGGAGAGGTCGTGACGAAGGATTGGAAACTCGCCATGGACGCGTACGCTGCCACTGAGTGACCCGAGTCTTGGCACCCACAGTGTTTTCTTCCCTTCCTTCTGATCTGACCTTCCAGGTGGCGCCGGTCTCCGACTGAGATCCTGATCGTCTGTGTTGCTGTACAGTGCCCGTTTGGCTGATTCGATTAAAGACCTTGGCAGTTGGAATCTGGATATTTGAGATTTGGGTAAGATTTGTGATCAGTAAGGTAGTCTACGGACGCTTACTGAAGTTCTATGATTGTGACTATGATTTGAGTTAGCTAACATTTTGACTTTGTGAACTTTGAATATATATGTGTAGTGCACTTCACATAGGCAGGCATGTAGAGATGTTTCTCTAATTTCGTTTGTATTCTGAGCGGCACAGTTGTGTGAAGTACTGTAAGTGCCATTTTTACGGTATCACGCTTTCGTGGTACTTTTTGAACATGCCTGTTTTAAGCACACTCCGAGGGATGTGCTGTTTTGGAAATGGTACCACAATTAGGTTAGCGGAATCTCAGCCGGCTCCCCCAGAGGGAACTCCAAACCGTGAGATGTATGTTAAATTTGGCCTCCCCCCTATGCTGTACAGTAAATTATGGCATAAATACACTAGAACTGATCCCGAGTTGCAATGGCCACTACATGGGTCGTTTGATTTGCGAAAGGTTCAATTTGTGGAGCAATGTTTGTTTCAGCGCAGGTCTAGACAGGATATGTTTGATTGTGTACGAATGTGGGAGAAAGCGGTGCGTGAACGTATGAAGCGTGAAGTTGCCTTGGCGGACAAAGAACAGCGCAAGGCTGCTCGAGATAAAGCTTTACAGCTTGAGGAAAAGGAAGCACAGGAAAAGAAAGAGAGGGAGGCACGGGAACGTAATTTGCAAACGACCGGTCAATTTCCTATTCGGCGACCGCTTTATCCTGTCCTTAATAATGAAATTGATGATTTTTCGTTATTAGATCGATCTCCGCCTCCGTACTTTCCTCCTACGGCTCCGATTGAAGATTCTGGTGATGAAGAACAGGATAAGTCGGAAAAAGGGGATAAGTCAAGTGTCAGGTTATCTGCGGAGAGATCCGCGGAACTGCGTAGTTGTGCTCGGAAGTTGAATTTAAATCATATAACTGTGTCAGACGTTGTTGCCGAAAGGGGTAAATGGACAGAACGAGAATTGATGTGTTTTTTGAATACTTTTGCCGATGAAGTTGTTACTCGATTTCGTAAACATTCAGAGACTTTAGAACCTAAGGCTGTGTCGGTTCATCGTGAGAATTTGGATAAAGGTGTATTTGTTCTTCCAGATGTCGATACCTTTTTCAAACAACTGATCCTGCTACGGGATAAGACGTCCAGGTTGCGGGAAGAAAAGAAAAAGGATAAGGAGTCCGTGCCGGGGTCAACAGAGCAGTCTAAGGAGTGTTCTCTCCGGGGTTCAGATAAGAATTCTAAAGTGCATGTTATGCCTAAGCGTGAAGCTGCACCTTTGTATGTTCCCCCTAAGGGGGATGGTACCGATGACGATAAAACATCGAAGGATGCAAAGGGGTACTTTATATATAATTGGGTGTATACGCCTTGGAATAGAGCAGATGTTATGGCATTAAAAAATGCTTTACCCGATCTTGGTAAAAATCCAGCCGCATTCTATGAAGGGGTGGAGGGGGCCATTTCCTCTTGTGTTATGACTCTTGTTGATATAGATCTATTTTTTGGGTTAATTCTTCCGCCTGATATGTGGAGGTCGATTCGTAAAACTAATGATCAAACAACGTTTGGGGCAACTTGGAAAGACCTGACCCAGGCCGACTTAGACAGGGAACCTGCATGTAAGCCATCTGATATGATTTTAGAGCTCCCAGCGGCTATTTTAACCAAATTAAAAACGCTTGTTCCACCTAAAAAGATTGATTGGACTATGTTAGCTTCGTGCAAGCAAAAGTTAGATGAATCGGTATCAGATTTCTTTACACGTTTCGAAGAAGCGTTTCATGATTACAGTGGTCAATCGTTAACAGATGATACGGGTAGGCATCTGTTTGTCGATAAGTATGTGGCTAATCTCCTACCGGAGATTGCAAAATGATTAAAAGTGAGTGAAAGTTCCTGGGCCATGGCGACCCCTGCGTCTTTGTTAACTATGGCTCAGTATTATGAGCGGCAGGAATTAGAGGCTAAAGAAAGTGCAGATAAGAAAATGAAGGAATTGAAAACGAAGGTGATGTTGGCACAGGTTCGCGGAACGCAATTTAGAGGGAATGATAGAGGTAGGCGAGGAGGGAGTAATGCGTCGTACGGTTGTACTGACATAGCGGAGGACCAATGTGCCTATTGCAAGGAGTTTGGGCATTGGGCTGAAGATTGTCCGGCACTTCGTGAGCAGCGTAGTCAGCGTGGTCGAGGAGGTGGAAGGTCGAGAAATAATTATTCAGGAGCGAGAGGTGGCGGAAGTGATCGTGGTAGGTTTGAAACGAGGGGCCGTGGTCAGGATGACCGAAATGCTTTCGATAGACGAAATCAATATCAGATCTCGGAGGGTGAGAATGTGGAGCATCAGGATTATGTGCATGCATAGGATTGCGTAGGATGGGGTACGGAATCAGTTGAAGTGCCAGAAGATCAAAGAGGTCCATATGTATCAGCGGGCATTTTGGGTTCTACTGATCAGTTTTTAGTTGACACAGGATCTACTCGTAGTGCTTTGTCCAAAAACTTGGTTCCAAGGGCTCCCCTGTCTGGCGAAACGATAACATGTATAGGGTTTGATGGCACACCCTCTCCTAGCCCATTATCACAACCTCTTGCACTTTGCATTGACAAATTTTTCAGCTTTGGTCCATTTTTGTTGTCACCACACACACCAGATAACATTATGGGCATTGATTTGCTCAAATACTTTCGAGCAACGATACGCTGCGCTCCCGAAGGAGTGCGAGTCATTCTAAATGACAATTACCCAGATTCAGACAGATTTTGTACCATACAGGAAATTGAAGCATTGGCCTCTCTCCCTCATACGTTGTGGGCGACCTCGGAAACGGATGTGGGACAGATGCTTATTCCACCTATTCGAATTACTGTCAAGGAGGCAGTACCTTTGCCACGTGTACCACAGTATAAGATTTCTAGGGAAGGTGAAATTGCCCTGACGCACATCGTTCAGGATTTGATTGTTGCCGGAGTAGTGGAGGAAGTTCCTTACAATGTCTGTAATAGCCCTATTCTCCCGATTCTTAAGAAAGACACTGACGACAAAGTCTATCGATTTATTATTGATTTGAGAGAAATTAACAAAATTGTCGTCCCTCAATATCCCGTGGTGTCCGATATCACGACATTGCTTACATTGGTCCCTCAAACAGCGACGACATTTACTGTCATTGACCTCAAAAATGCATTCTTTTCCATCCCCATCCATCCCGATAGCAGATATTTATTTGGCTTTACGTTAAATAATAAATCGTATAGATTTTGTCGTGTTCCTCAAGGTTACACAGAGAGTCCTAGCATCTACAGCCAGGCTTTAAAAAGACAGCTTGATTCTTTTGAATTGCAATCTGGAGTGGCCCTTATACAGTATGTTGACGATCTCCTATTGGCCGCAGACACTTATGTACAATGTGAGGAGAGTACACTTGCTTTGCTTTCCTTTCTGGCTCAGAACAACCATAAAGTTTCTAAGAAAAAGCTTCAATACTGTAGACCCAAGGTGACCTACCTCGGTCATCTTTTGTCTAAGGAGGGGCGTGCATTAACATCAGATCGAATTCAGGCGATATTAGATACACCAGTCCCCCGTACTCAGAGAGATGTATGCGCCTTCATAGGACTAACGTCCTTTTGTAGACAGTGGATCATGGGGTTTTCGCATATTATAAAACCTTTGTTAGCGTTACTGTCCAAAGCTACACCAATGCCCCTTGAATGGACGGATGAATGTCAGAATGCTTTTGAACAATTGAGACAGGCCCTTTGCTCTGCACCCGTGTTAGGTACACCAGATTACACAAAGATTTTCACATTGTGCGTGCACGAGAAAGATGGGTGCGCGTTGTCAGTGTTGGTGCAAGCACACGGGGACAAGCAGAGGCCATGCGCGTACTTCTCAGCCATTCTTGACCCTGTAGCACGAGGGTTACCTGGGTGTTTTCGAGCAGTTGCAGCAACAGCAGTAGCTATACGGCAGAGTGAGGGAATAGTGTTATCGCACAAACTGTTGGTGCTAGTTCCCCATGCAGTAGATGCCCTGTTAAATCAAACAAAGACTCAATATCTTATGAGCGCACGTTTAACAGGATATGAGCTTACACTTTTGGCGCCACATATCACACTGAAAAGATGTGCTACCCTGAACCCTGCCACTTTATTGCCTTTTCCGGTCGAAGAGGGTCAGGAGGAAAAACATCACGATTGTGTTTTCCTGACTGAGGAACAAACAAAGGGTCGTGTCGACTTGCAGGACATGCCACTTCCAGATGTGGATGGGGAACTGTGGGTTGATGGATCGTGTTTGAGGCTGCCAGATGGCACGACTTCCGCAGCATATGCGATCACGACACTTAAGACATTGGTAGAAACAGCACGAATACCACAGAAATCGGCTCAAGCAGCAGAGCTGATAGCCTTGACAAGAGCCTGCGAGCTGAGTGCGGGCCTATGTAGGAACATCTACACAGACAGCCGGTACGCCTTCGGAGTAGCGCATGATTTCGGCTTACTTTGGAGAGAGCGTGGGTTTTTGACCTCTCATGGAGTACATATTAGGCACGGAGAACTAGTGCGTGATCTCCTAAACGCGTTGCTCTGCCCAAAGAAAGTAGCGATAATTAAATGCAGTGCACATAAAAAGGTCACTGACAAAGTGGGACAGGGCAATGCCTTTGCAGACAGTATAGCACGACAAACAGCTATGTCTCGAAATGACTCCCCCATGTATGTAGCGAAGTCACAGGCCGAGCGATGGCATGATGCTAGAGCCGAGATACTAGACATTCAAAAATCAGCGACTGAAGCAGAACTTGTCACATGGGCAGCGGAAGGGGTACTGGATGACGAGGGTTGTTGGAGGAGTAAGGACATGGAGAGATGGATATTGCCTGCAGCTTACTTGCAGGCGATGGTCCAGATGACACACGGGTTAGCACATGTGGGAGCTCTTGCAATTACTCGATTGTTAACGAGAGTTTGGGAGCATCCTGAGATTGCCAATACTGCTAAGAGAGTAGTGCAGACCTGTTTGATATGTCTACAGCATAATCCTGCAAAAGGGACGCATACTCCGAAAGGAGGGTTTGTTCCACCTTCTGCACCATTCGAGGTACTTCAAATGGATTATATCCAGCTTGAGCGCTGCAATAACCTTAAGTATGTCTTAGTGGTGGTGTGTGCTTTTAGCAAATGGGTTGAGGCCTTCCCCACGAAAGACAATACAGCTTTGACAACAGCTAAGGTTTTGCTCAAAGAGTACTTCCCTCGATTTGGAGTTTGCAAATTTTTGTGGAGCGATAATGGTCCTCATTTTGTTGGGAAAATTGTGGAGTATGTGCTAAAAGGACTGGGGATCCAGCAGAAGTTCCATGCTGTGTTCCACCCTCAGTCAGCAGGTCTTGTCGAGCGGTACAATGCCACGTTGAAGTTGAAACTGGCTAAGATTGTGGCGTCCACGTCATTGAAGTGGCCGGATGCCTTGCCGCTAGCATTGCTCTCTCTTAGATCAGTGCCCCACTCTCGAACTGGCCTCACACCATATGAAGTGGTGTTTGGAAGGCCTATGAACATATGGGGAGTTCCTAAGCCGCGATTGTTACATGATGTGCCTTGTATAATGATGAACGATTATTTGGCACGATTAACAAATGATTTGCTTTCTATTCATCAACAGGTTCGATAAGCGCTCCCTGACAATTCCATTGGAGAGGCACATGGTCTCCGTCCTGGGGACTATGTGATGGTGAAATCGTTTGAGAGGGCGAACAGCTTGGAACCGAGGTGGCGTGGCCCCGAGCAGGTCCTCTTGGCAACTCGAATGGCTGTGCGAGTGACCAACAGAAACCGATGGGTGCATTCGACTCACTGCCGCCGCGTCTCTCCGGACCTGGTGAATCCTACTGTGCTGTCCGACTACAAAGAGATTTTGGACAAAGAAAAGAGCCACCTGTGACGTCGGCCGAATCTGAGGGAGCCTTCCCGGACCACACTGTTTCTGGACGACAGCGCTACGATCTGCGGCCAAGATAGGAAGATTTTTTTTTTTGTGCGAGACTGGTTGGTTACCGCTCTGGGGTTTGTGAAACGGAAGCTGGGAATCTCAAAGGGGGGGGGATCAGATCTGCCAAGAGTAGCGACACACGTCTTGACCCCGGAGAAGAAAACAACGGCTACCTCGGAGCTCAGCACCACTGTTTTTTACTTTTTGTAGTTGTACATTTGAGACATTGTGAACTTTTGAACTATGGCGTCTTCAGCATCGCGAGACAAGAGAATTCTTGGTGCCATTTTGTTCGTATTGACAATCGTGGTGATAGCAGTAATAGCCTGGGTAGTAGAACTTGTGGTGCCTGTACGAGAACATTTGCTGCCGACTACCCCGGCTCCATCTGAACATTTTCACTTCACCTTACCCTACCATGAAGAACGGCACCGACAGACTTACTTGAACAATAGCTTCATTCAGATTTTGCATCATACTCATAATATGACGAACACTTCTAACTGTTGGGTGTGTGGGATGTTGCCTGGTCATCAGAAGAAAGGGGGCACACCGCTCATCCCACTCCCGTTTTCCCACAATGGCTCCTGTAACGCCTGGTATACTCTCCTATTTACTTTACGATGGCCAACAAAAGAGGGGGTGCTTTTCCGTTTGAACAAGATATGTTATCATGACCGGGATGGTTATCCACGAGCTGAGGGTACTCGATTTGAATGGGAAGAGTACCGCCCCGACAATGTGTCTGCACCCCGAATTTACAGCAATCAAAGAAACATTAATATGTCTAGTTCACATGTCATTAATGTTATAAATACCAAGGCTGATCTCTGTATACGTAATAAAGGTACAATCCCGGTTGGAAAAAGTGAATGTAACACCACACTTACATTTGACAGTCCGAAGGGCATATCATTTGTGGCATCCCGAAATACATACTTTATCTGCGGTAATAAAGGCTATCATCAGCTCCCTTTAGGATGGTTAGGCACATGCTATGTATCTTTTGTATTGCCCCCTGTATTCATCGCCCCACCAATGTATCACAATGACTACGTGCTCTACCACGATTTTGTGTTAAATCGAGTTAAACGTACAGTGGTCTTGGATGATATGGACCAGACCGATACTGCCTTACAACAATATGTAGACTTCAATTTGGGACTGTTTTCCTTTGTGGGGACTGCTTTGAACAGTCGGAAAATATGACGACTAACTCGTGTTGTTGAGGCTGTAGTTAATGACACTGCTATTGCACTAGGGAATATAACGGAAGAACTTCAAATTTCTAGAATTGTTACGCTCCAGAATCGCATGGTTCTTGATGTGGTTCTAGCTGATCGAGGGGGGGCATGTAGAATCATCGGAAGTAGCTGCTGCGTTTACGTGCCAGATAATTCGCCATCTGTTTATGATGCAATTTCTAAACTTCACAAAATCGCTGCTGAAATACACCCGGACAATGGTACATGGACTCTTTCGGGGTGGTTCTGGTCAATGCTTAGCACTTGGGGCTGGAAGCTGCTGACGATTTTATGTATCATTGTTGGGATGCTCTTCTTCGTATGTTTATGTATACAATGTGGCCCTGCCTTATGTTCTATGTGTTTATCTGCATGTATTCCATCTAGACGAGCTCTTGCCCAAAGAGAATTGATGCTTCATAAAGAAGTAGCTCAGATAATGTCAATAGATATTGAAGATGAGTATCCCGACTACGTCCACTATGAGGTAGCTTCAGCTAAACGCTAAAAGGGTCGTCTGTCGTAATTTGACAATGGCCGGGTTAGCGCTTAGCTTTGCTACACGTTATTTCCCTTAACTTGGCCTTACTCAAAAACGCCATTTTGTATGTTACGGCGGCCATTTTAGGGAATGAGCAGCCTCGTGGTCAGCATGCCCTTTAGTCCTTTGTCCGTGCCGCTGACCACTAGAATTTGCCCAGCAACAGGCTATTTTTAGTAAGGGTCAAGCCTGTACATGCGCAGTCCCAACTGACCAGTCATCCCTCAGGAATGTTCCGCCAAACTGACCAGTGGAATTGTAACCCCTCCCATGAGTTGGCTGTGCTCCAAAAATGACCATATATGTACATAAACTCTGTAACCTTGTACCGCCTATCTTTTATTACCTGTAAAATGTATAAAAGAAGGACTCACACCAACGTTCGGTGTGATACTTCTTGCATTGCCGAAGGGTGCTGTAGGAATGTACCACCACCCCATGGGGTCTTAATAAACTTGTCTTTTGTACTTTTCAGTTTCCGTGCCAACAGTTCTTATGGTGTAAGTGGGTTATCTGCGGAGCATGTAGGCCTTGGGAACCCAATACCACACCTCCGGGGCCAACGTGGAAAGAACCCTCTTCATCCTCGGCTTGCGGCCCTGCCAGACGAAGCGTGCAATGTCGGCTTGTGTCTGTCTAATCCAGCCCACTGGTGGCTGAAGCGGCAAAGCTCGAAAGAGGTACAAGATCTGGGGCAGGACCGTCATCTTGACCGCTGCAATCCTTCCGAGCCAGGACAGCAGGCTTTTACTCCAGCGGCCCAGCTCTTCCTTGATTTTCCTGCTAAGGGAGGCATAATTGGCCGTTACCATCGCTGGTAACGTTGGTGCTAGCAGAATCCCCAGATACGGCACCAGGGATGATGACCACTGCATGGGGAAAAGCCGCTGCAGATCTTGTCTGGTATCTGCGGCCAGGGACACGTCCAGGGCCACCGACTTGCCCATGTTCATCTTAAAACCAGCCACTTTCGAAAAAGCGTCCAGTTCTCGAATACACGCGGGGAGAGCCCGTCTAGGATCGTCCAAGGTCAACAGGACATCGTCCGCATAAAGACTGATCGTGTGGACATACTGCCCCATCTTGATCCCAATCGCATCCGGGTTTTGGCGGATTCTTTGGGCAAACGGCTCCATATAGAGAGCAAAGAGGAGTGGGGAAAGCGGGCATCCCTGCCTGGTACCCCTTTCGATCGCAAAGCTACGGGAGCTGCACCCGTTAACTCTCACTGTCGCCGAAGGGGATTTGTAGCAATTGAAGACCATCGAACAGAATTTGTCTCCAATACCCAGTTTCCGGAGCACCTGCTCAAGATAAGGCCAGTGAACGCGGTCGAATGCCTTCTCGGCATCTACTGCTAGCAGCATCCTTTCACCCGGAATCCGCGAGGCTTTCTCCAAAATGTGTGCTACTCTCTTAGTGTTATCAACGGTTTGTCTGCCGGGCACAAAGCCAGCTTGATCAGCCTCAACCAGGCCCGGCAGATGCAAGGCCAATCTAGATGCCAGAATCCCCGTGTATAATTTAAGGTCGACATTCAGGAGTGAGATAGGCCTGTATGAGCCGCAGAGGGCCCGGTCCTTCCCAGGTTTCGGGATCACTGAGACCATTGCTCTTAACAGGTCCGGTGGAATGGCACCTGGCTCGGAAAAGGAGTTAAACAGGCGGGTGAGAATAGGAGCTACAACCGGGCAAAAGGTTTTATAAAACAGGGACGTATAACCGTCCGGGCCCGGAGCTTTCCCGTGTTTGAGCTTGGCTATCGCGGATATCACCTCCTGCACATGAATGCTGCGCTCGAGGTATTCCGCCTGCGCTGAGTCCAGCGCCGGAAGGGCTACTGACTCCAAATAATCCGCTGCATCCTGCGACGAGGGGGGTTCCCCCATGTAAAGCACCTCATAGAAACTACAGAACGTTTCTGCCACCGCGGCGTCATCAGAGACCGCCACCCCATCGGCACTGAGCAGTTCCTTCACCACGTTACGCTGGTGCGCGATTCGGAGCGTATTCGCCAAAAGTTTGCCACACCTATCCCCACCCGTATAAAACGCATGTTTTAGACGCAGCGCCGCGTATTCCGCCCTGTCCATGTCCAACGCCGACAGGAGCTTCCTGGCAGCTTTCAACTGCCTCCACACCCTAGGAGCTCCGGTACGACGATGGACCTGTTCCAACTCCCGGACCTGGGAAGTCAGCTCCTCCCTCTTACGCTGCCGCTCCCTGTTTTCCGCTGAGGAGATGGAAATGAACTCCCCCCTGAGAACCGCCTTCAGCGCCGCCCACTGCGTCGCTGGCGAGGTGTCCGAGTTATCATTGTGTGCCTGGTATTCCCGGATCGCTTCCTCAATATGCTTCACATTTGTTTTTTTATGCAGGAGGGTGTCTCTAAGACGCCACACCCCCGAGAGGGGGAGGCCGTCGGAAGCGCAAATGTGCCCATGACTGGCGCATGATCAGACAACGATAGGACCCCAATGTCCGCCACCGTAGCAGCGGCACACATCGGTCCGCTAACCAATAAGTAATCCAGCCGTGCGTAGGTCCGGTGCGCATGTGAATAATAAGAATAGTCCCTATCCGTGGGGTGGAGGGTGCGCTAAAGATCATGCAGATCCATATCAGTGATGCGAGCCTTCCCAGCTTGTGAGAGCTCCCCAGTTTGCGGGTGTCGCTGCGCCGATCTATCGAGTGTGGAGTCAAAAACTATATTCAAATCACCCCCTAGAATGATGTGTCTATCAGGGGAGGCAGTCACGTCTACCAGCACCGAGTCTAGAAAGCGCTCTTGGTGGTCATTGGGGCTATATAAAGAGCCAATAGTGAGCGTTGTGTCCCCCAGCCGGAGGCGGTATGCCAATAGCCTCCCCTTCTGCAAATTTGTACAACACCTCCCCCCTGAGGGAACGCGCTATCAAAATGGCCACCCCGCGGTCTTAGATGCAGCAGAGGAGAAAAACTGAGTTGGAAACTTGTTAGAGCGCATCCTATGACAATCCCGTGGTAGTAAATGGGTTTCCTGCAGGAGGCATATATCTGCCTGTGTCCCCTCCAGCAGAGATAAGATTGCCCTTCGCTTCACTGGGTTGTTCAGACCCTTAACATTAAGGGTCACTACTTTCAGTGTCGACATATCCCCAAGTGACCATAAGTGCCAAGCCACGGGCAGTCAATGAGCGGGGGGGCACGGGACAGCAGTGCAGGACAGGCAAAGTAAAACCAAGCAATAGCATTTGAGATATTGGACGGTACCTCTTCTACCCCTAAACAACTCCCAACCCCCCCAAAACAGACCCCTGGCAACTAGCCAACTCCCCACCCATGCTCAAACAACCCATTGTCCCAGTCATGTCCCAAAACAGACAAGTCTGTGGAAAGTACCAAAAGTGGACGTCCGGCCACTCGTTCTTCCCGCCTCTCCCCCGACCCTCCCTCTAACCCCCAAACCTGGCATTGCAGTAGCTATGTCCATCTCCCCCCGGAGTGAATCTACGCCGTCATGGCGACTCCGTTCGTGGCGGCCAAGTCCCTGGCCGCTTCTCTCAGGGCATTGGCCATTTCTGCCCTGATGGTGGGTGAGTCCGGCCGTCCAGCACTAGCCGTCGATCTCCTCCTCGCCGATCGCCGTCGCCCTTGTCGATCAGAATGCCTCCAGCCCGGTGTCGCTTCACCCTCTTCCGTGGCCGTGAGGCCCAGGACACCACAGACGTCCTGCAAGGAACGCAGCTGGTGTAGCACGCCATTCCATCGGAATATTAGGCGAAAGGGATGCCCCCAAGAGTACGGCGTCTCTTTCTCCCTCAGGAAATCCGTCGCGATTTTGAAGGACCTACGCTTCTGTAGCGTGATGGCAGACAGGTCCTGAAATAACGCCACCGGCCGTCCGCGGAAGGTCAGCGGTTGTTTCATGCGAGCCTCAGCCATTATGCGTTCCTTCACTGGGAAATCTGGGAGGTAGGCCAAAATGTCCGGTGGAGGTGCCGTCGACTGTCGCTGTCGGCCGACCCTGTGGGCACTGTCGATCCGAATCGGGAAGTCCGCGGGCTCTCCCAGAATCTCCCTGAACAAGTCCTTCAGGTAGCCCTTCAAATCTGTCCCTTCCTCTGCGGACGGTACACCTCGGACTCGAATGTTGTTTCTTCTCGACCTGTTCTCCAGGTCTTCATTATGTGCCTGAAGTTCGACATGCTGCTCCCTGAGACGGAGAACGTCTTGCTGTAAATGGACAATCTCCTCGTCTCTCCGTTGGGCCGCTGCTTCCACCGTCTCCATCTGCTCACCTAGGCCTTCCACCTCCCTACGGACCTCGCGCACTTCGCTGGCCACCTCCTGCTTCAGCGTCTGAAAGTCAGCCTTAAGCGAGCTAAACAGGTCTTCCATGAAGGACCTTGTGACGGGGGGCTCACCCCCGGCCGGGCCCGCTGTAGTTCTAGAAGAGCTTGGGGACGGTTGCGCCCTGTCGCGTTGCTGCTGGGCTCTGCTGAGCATGTCCGGCAGGGTGCGGTCCCCCTTCCTCGACCCCCGGTTCCCCCACATTCATGCTCTGTAGACTGCCGCACCCTACTCAATCAGAGATGCGATCTCAGGCCGCTAGTTGCAGGTCCCGACGTCGATGAGTCTCCGACGACTGGCAGAGCACCGCCAGGGGGAACATCCGCTGTAGTAGGGACACCACGGGTCCTGCGCCACCGAGGACAAAATGGCGGGCCAGCTCTGTCGCAGAGGCCGACTTTCACTCCAACCAAAGTTCAAGCGCTGGCCACTAACAGGGGGACCCAGACCGCAGGATCTCCTAGGACAAAAGAGCTATGCAGGGCCAGGGGTGTAGAAGCTGTCCCCGGACGGCACTGTAGGAGGGCCTCGTCACCGTTGCCGTGAAGATAAGATGGCGGCTGGGCGTAGCCGGGCAGACCCTCCGAGCCGGATGGTGCCGCCAAGGCTATGCAAAGAGTCAGTGCTCCTGAAATGAGCCCCCTCCAGGCTCGCCGAGTCGAAAAGAGTCAAATGACCTGGCCCCCGCTCCTGAGCGCTGTCCCAAACTGGCGATGGGGTCGGGGCTCACGCTGTGTATCAAGCCACCGCTACAGATCCAAGTGCCTCCACGATCAGACAATAGGCATCCCTCCTCACGGCTCCTTGTGGTAGCTACCCATCCGGCATACCAAACCAGGCACAATCTGATTCGAGTATGCAAGCGAACTCCGTGTCAGGCCACCAGACCCCGGCACCAGGGTCTACTCAGGCCTCCCGGCCAGCGCTCCGCTCCACTCCGCTTCCGTGGCGCTCCGCAGTTAGCTTATCGGTCCCTGAGCGTGCCTCCGCCGGAGCGTTCTGGGCCAAAGTTGCACCAATGTGTGCCCCAGGGTCTCTGCCACCCTTCCCACGGCTGCTGAGCTCCAGTGGGGGGAGAGAAGCTGTCGAAAAAGGGCTCGGGCCTAGTCGGGCCGGAGGAGCTGCGGGAAGAAGCGTACGCTCACCCCGCCATCTTGGCCACGCCCGGCATTATTTTTTTAAGCAAATCCCTGTCTACTTTTTTTAGTAGAAAGGGCTTTTTGTGAAAAAACTATGGGTGGTTGCATGGGAACGCCCATGGAACACCGCCTTGGTGCTAAGTAATGTAGAGCAGCGCTATGCACTGCTTTATGTTATTTTTAAGTGAATTTCCAGCTCAAAATACGTTTTGTGCTGGAAAGTAAATTGGGAAAAAAGATTTTGCATCGATAAGCGTCACTTTTGTGATGCAAACAGGGCGCAAAATCTTAGTTAATATACCCCCATGAGTTACAGGTTTATTAAGTCATTAGCCACGCTCCAGATAAAAATATGATTAAAGAATGCCTCTGATACAAAGGCTAGCAAGCGGTGTCTTGTCTGAGACTTGTAGTTGAGACATACTATTACTGCTAATTCTTTTTGACTTGTAATTTTATGAAATTCCCTTTTCCCATTATTTGCACCTGTTTTCATTTGGCACTGTTGTTTCACACAAAGTGAGGTTGTGCTACTTTAGGTGAGTTTATTTGATAGAGCTTCGTGTGGAATTCTTGGGAGCTTTGCACTGTACTTTCCCTATACCGCACTGCATTGTACAAAAGTAAAAAAAAACTGAACAGCACCAGTTTGGCCAAGAGTCCCACACTGATGATGTTCCAGGCTATACACATGCATACAAATCCTGTTAAGCATGATGACATGCAAACACTACGCTATGGTGCAAGATCGAACCAGGGGTGTTCAGTGTTAGATGTATACTCAAGATACAGCCTCCAGTATAACTATCAACACAACAGTAAAAGCCAAAGAATAGACTGGTTAAAATGTGTAATTTCATGCAAATTACATGATACGCATGGGTTATCATTCGATACTCTACGTTGCACTTGCTTGCTCCTAGTTTAATTTGGGGTTTGGATGTTACACAAACCCAATGTTCTCAAGCATAGTGGGTCAGGCTTTGCGCATAATCTAAGGTGTATTTTTAGCACTTGCCAGCATCTTTGGCATACATTAACAGGGGCTAGTATTACACAACACAAAACATTTTTTGCACTGCATCAAGCCTACTTTTCCGGTAGTGCAGGGGCCTGCTTCATATTTACCAGGTAGCACTAAGACTTTGTGTAGCTAAATGCGGCCTTGTAAAGAACTAGTTACTTACCTGTACACTATGGTTCTCCAGTATTATCTTTCATAGATTCACATGCTTGTATCTTCCCCGTCGTCATGGTGGGAGTCTCCCGGTAAATAATAATCATAGCAGTAGAAGAAAAAACTGCCTGAAACCATAGAGTAGAGAAACCAGAGGGTAACCTCTCCTCCTCATTATGTGGCCCAAACTACAGCCAATCAGCAACCAGCCCCAGCCTACACCATTCCCAGCAGAGCCACCATACCTCAGATTTCCTACCGCCCAAGAGTGAGCTATACAGGAAAACCAGAGATAAAAGGCGGTCTACCTAAAGGAAACGGGGAGGCGGGCGGGCGCATGTGAATCTATGAAAGATAATACTGGAGAACCATAGTGTACAGGTAAGTAACTAGTTCTTTCTCCAGTATTCAATCTTTCATAGATTCACATGCTTGTATCAGATTAGATAGCAGTTCCTGTAGTTAGAGCGTTTCTAGGCTAGACCCCTTTCCTATCTCGGGGTTGTGTGCCATAAATTGCTTCTATTACAAAAGAACTTTCCACAATACCAAGGCATGATCAATTAAACATTGACATCATAATTATTTGCGTAAAGAGAAAAGCATATTATACAGTAAACAGAAAGTTGCAGAATACAAGTCATAAACATGTACCTTATTTAAAGAGATGTCGCAGGACTGCCTGCCCCACTGCTGCATCTGCTTTCCATTCCGTGTCCAGCCAGTAATGCTTGGTGAATGTATGAGCAGTCGACCAGGTTGCTGCTCTACATATGTCTGGAAGGGGTACTCCTGCCAGCAATGCAGAAGACGTCGCCATTTTCCGTGTATCATGGGCACGGACTTTCCTGTCGAGAGGTCTTCCTGCTTTCTCATGACAGAAGCAAATAGCGGAAGCAATCCATCTGGATATGGAGGAACGTGAAAGGGCCAGCCCTTTTCTGACTCCTGAGTAAGCAACGAACAGTTGGTTTGATTTGCGAAAGCTTTTAGTCTTTTCAATGTAAAATTTTAGGCATCTGCCGATGTCCAAAGTATGCAAAGCTTTTTCAGCCGCCGTGGATGGGTTCTTAAAATATGTCGGCAGAATGACAGGTTCATTTAGATGAAAATAAGAGGGTATTTTAGGCACAAATTTAGGGTTGGTTCTTAGCATCACCTTATCCGGCTTGAATTGAATGAAGGGATCCAATATAGAAAAAGCTTGTATCTCGCTCACTCTTCTGGCAGACGTGAGCGCCAACAGCAAAGCCACCTTCCATGACAAAAATTGTAATTCTGTTTTGTGTATGGGTTCGAAGGGAGCTTTCATCAACTGCGACAATACCGTGTTAAGCTGCCAAGAAGGTGGAGGATGCTTGACAGGAGGAAACTTCCTGAACAGCCCTTTCAAGAATTCCTTGATTAGCCTATTAGACCACAAGGAAGGGCATCCTGGTGATCTTCTATACCTTGAAATTGCAGCTAGATGGACTTTTATAGATGAGTGAGCCAGTCCTGATCTGGCTAAATGTAGTAAATACGGAAGGATTTGCTCAGCCGAGGACGTTAAGGGATGCAGTGCCTTAGTCATGCACCAACTACAGAATCGCTTCCATTTTGCTACATATGTCCTGTTGGTAGACAGAGCCACAGAACTTTGCAGTATTTCACGACATTCTGGGGTGATATCTAGGGACCGGAATTCGTGCTCAAAAGGTTCCAAGCAGACAATCTTAGTGAGGTCAGTTGCGGATGAAGTACTTGGCCTCTGTTCATGGAAATCAGATCTCTGGTTATCGGGAGCTGTATTCTCGGTTCTACCGACAACTGCAGAAGCTCCGTATACCAGAACTGCCTCGGCCATGCCGGGGCTATCAGTATTATCTGGCAAGGTTCTGCTCTCATTTTCCTTAGTAGTCTGGGAATTAAGGGAAAAGGAGGGAAGGCATATGCGAACATCCCTGTCCATCTGAGGTGAAGAGCGTTCCCCCTCGAATCTTGTTGAGGGAATCTGCTGGCATAATGACTGCATTTTTTGTTGCTCTGAGTCGCAAACAGGTCCAGGCCTGGTTTGCCCCACACCTTGAAAATCCGATTCAGCTGGATCTGGTTGATTTCCCACTCGTGGCAAATGTCGGATGACCTGCTTAACCGATCCGCTTTTGTGTTGTCCACTCCCGGAACATGTTCTACTTGCAGCGATATTTTCTGACACAATAGCCATTTCCAGATTCTTTGTGCCAGAATCGACAAGGGTTTTGATCTCGTTCCACCCTGTTTGCGCAGGTAAAACATTGTTGTTGTGCTGTCTGTCCGCACCAAAACCGCTGAGCCCTGGATCCTGGGAAGGAAAGCCTGGAGGCCCAGAAAGACTGCTTCCAATTCCAATAGGTTGATGTGACGTTTCGCCTCTTGAGGAGACCAAAGGCCCTGAATTTCTAGGTCTTGCAGATGAGCCCCCCAACCTCGCAATGAAGCGTCTGACGTCATGACGTAGCTTGGTGATTGTGGTTCAAAAGTGAGGCCCTTTGTTAGATTGCTCCTGATACCCCACCATGACATTGCCCGCTTGATCTGTTTTGTTATGACCAGCTTGTCGTCGAAGGAACCCTGGGCTTGGACCCACTGCTTGTCCAGTGCTTCCTGTAACGATCTCATTTGCAACCGACAGTTGGGGATCAGCGGAATGCAAGAGGACATCATTCCCAGTAATGATTTGAATATCCTGATGGAAGTGAACTTTTTTGCTGCTAGGGATGCAGTCAGATTTAAGATTTTTATTATCCTTTCCTCTGAAGGGTAAGCTTTCAATTCTTGTGTTTTCAAGATTGCTCCCAAGAACTGTAGAACGCAAGTCGGGACAAAGGATGACTTTTCCTTGTTTATCCGAAGACCTAGACCTTGGAAGAGATCCATGCTCATTTGTAGAGATCTTCGCGTTGCTTGGAACGATGGTCCTTTTATCAACCAGTCGTCCAAGTATGGGAACACCTGTAGACCTTGTTTTCTTAAGTGCGCCGCTATAGGGGCCATGCATTTCGTGAAAACTCTGGGGGCGGATTTCAGTCCGAAAGGTAAAACTCTGAACTGGTAATGGCGCCCCTCCACCATGAATCGAAGATATTTTTTGTGCTTTTCGTGAATCGGAATGTGGAAGTATGCTTCCAGCAGGTCTAGAGAGACCATGTAGTCTCCTTTGCGAAGCAGTAGCAGAATTTCCTGCAAGGATAGCATACGGAAAGAAATCTTTTTTATGTATGTGTTCAGATCTCTGAGGTCCAGCACCTGTCTCCATTTCGATGACTGCTTTTTCCTTATAAGGAAAAAGTGCGAATAAAAACCTGTTCCCCGCTGGTTTGGTGGTACCTCCTCTATTGCTCCTTTCAGAATGAGCGATAAGACCTCTGCTTTGAGAGCCGTTAGGTGTTGATGAACTCTGCAAAGGGGTGGACGATTTGGAGGTTTTTGCGAGAATTCCAGGGTGTGACCCTGTGTAATAATGTCCAATACCCATCTGTCCGATGTTATGGACTGCCAATACGGGAGAAACTGAGAGAGGTAGTGGAACTGGTTGATCTGAAGCGGCAATAGAGGCGCCTGCGGAACATCACTGTCTGCGCCCAGAGTCCTGCTTTCCCCTGGCTGCGGACTTTCTCCTTCCCTGCTGCTGGAAGGAAGTGTTTGAGGACCGATATTGTTGGTTGGAGGGGTACTGACGGTAGCCCTGCTGGTTATACGGTTGGTACCGATTAGATTGATAAGAGGACCGTTGTTGCTGAAAGTGTCCTCTGGAACCTCGACCTCGAAAGGACTGATAACGGCCCTGTTGCAATGATCCCAAGGATCTAGCAGTGTCGGTATCTGCTTTTATCCCCTGCAACGCCTCATCAATCTGTTTTCCAAAGAGACTTTCTCCATCGAATGGCATATCCAATATCTTAGACTGGACTTCCGGCCGAAAAGACGTAGCCTTGAGCCATCCCTGCCTCCGTAGGGTTATCGCCCCAGCCATTTGGCGAAAAGCTAAAGATGATATGTCCATTGCCACATCTATGGACTCCGACGCTGCTCTGGCTCCATCTTGAAGAATGGTAGTTGCCTCCTCTTTCTTGTCCTCCGGAAGGTGTGACAGGAAAGGCGCGATGTCCGACCACATCTGTCTATTGAACCGACTCAGCAGAGCCATTGCGTTGGTAGCTTTGATGGAAGCCGCTGCCATCACCGCAAAGCGTTTTCCTATGCCATCCATCTTCTTGCCCTCCTTATCTGGGGGCGCCACACATGTGGCCATCGGGTTCTTGGAGCGCTTCTGGGCTGCTTGAGTCACCACCGAGTCTGGACGAGGATGTCCGATAAGGCATGCTGGAGCCTTCTCTACAGCGCGATACTTCTTGTCCAGCCTGGGTATGGACGCTGGGACTGAAGCTGGATTCTTCATCAATTTGAGTCCTTCCTCCCAGATATGCTCAATGATAGGAATAGCTCTTACCGACTTCCTGGAGGACTCCTTAAAGTCATAAAGGAAGCACTCGTTTTCCTTTACTGGCATAGAAAGTTTGAACCTTGTAGCTGCTTTCTCCATCAGGTCATGAAAGCTGGCTATATCCGCTGGAGGAGAACTTGATTGAGGCAAGGGTGACGCCGGAGACGTTGGAGCAATATATTGGTTCCATTCGTCTCCTACTTCCTCGTCCTGAGCAATTTCTCCTTCTTCCTCCTCATGATCCGACTCATTCAGGTCATCACGAATTGTAATTACGTTTTGAACCTCCTTCCGAGGAGGGGGAGGTGGTTGAGTTATAGGCGCCTCTTTAACAGGTTGAGAGCTTTTCTCAGAGGCCGCCGGAGCATTATCTTCTGGAAAACGACGATAATAGTTGTCTATCATACTCCTTAAGTCGGATATTAAAGAGATTGGTACCGACATTGACTCATCTCGTGCAGGCGTATCCACTTCCTCCTCATCATCATCATAGTGATAGGCCTGGTGGAAAGACTCATATCTCATTTGGCCCCTGACCGGCCGGTCTGTGAAGGCATAGTCCTCCTGTTGATCTTCCTCATCAGTGTCCTGATGCTTAATATGAAGCTGAGAAGGACTGTACGCCGCTCCAAAAGATCCTTCCTCCTCCGATTCCTGGCCATCTAGAATGGTGGAAGGTAGCAGAGGTGATATCTTTGGCGTTGAAAACTCTCCTTTTCTGCTCGTCAACCCCCCCGTCGACGGAGCAATCCTTTTAACAGAAATGTAAGTTGACGTTATTTTTGTTGGAGAAGACATCTTCAATGATTTATCCACCGTCGACGGGGTCGTCGACGGGGCCGTCGACGGGGCCGTCGACGGGATGCTCGTCGACGGGGTCGTCGACGGGATGCTCGTCGACGAAGATCTCGCCGTCGACGAAGACTTAACTCTCACCGTCGACGGAGTCGTCATTGTCATCGTCGTCGACGAAGCTGTCGACATCGAGACTGTCGTCGTCGTCGTCGTCGACGGACTGGTCCTGGTCGTCGACGGAACGGTCGTCGTCGCCATCGTCGACGGAACGGTCTTCGCCGCCGTCGTCGACGATCTCGTCGTCGATCTGACTGGATTTTTAACAGATCTCGTTGACGGAAGCGACGACGGAGCCCTCTTTTCTGAGGAAGGCTTGAGAGGAGTTGGAGGGAGTGAAGTAGAAGGTTCACCTTCTTTAGATTTTCCTGCTTTATGCCTCACATCTCCCTTTTCCTCAGAGGACCCTCTTAACTTCTTAGAGGAGTGTCCCATGGCTTCTCCTTCAGATTCAGAGTCATGAACCTTCCTTTTCTGAAGCCATATAAGGAGGCGCCCTTCCCTATCCCTCAGAGTTTTGGGAGGGAAGTTCTGGCAGTACTTGCAGTCCTTAGGGATATGCTTGGGGTACAGGCAGTACAAGCATTCCTTGTGAGGATCCTCAGAAAAAAGCCTGGCCTTGCCACAGGATCTGCAAGCTCTGAAAAGACTCTTCTTAGAGCTTTCAGACATCGTGACTGAAGTAATTCCAACAAGAAAAAACAGTACCTGAATCCAGCTGACAAAGGTCAAAAGTTCAGTGAAGAGAGAGAAAAAACTGAGCAGAGCTCAGGGAGACTCCTTCTCACACGAAGGCGGTTAGAAATCTGAGGTATGGTGGCTCTGCTGGGAATGGTGTAGGCTGGGGCTGGTTGCTGATTGGCTGTAGTTTGGGCCACATAATGAGGAGGAGAGGTTACCCTCTGGTTTCTCTACTCTATGGTTTCAGGCAGTTTTTTCTTCTACTGCTATGATTATTATTTACCGGGAGACTCCCACCATGACGACGGGGAAGATACAAGCATGTGAATCTATGAAAGATTGAATACTGGAGAAATATTGTTCCCTTTAGCGCCGTTTTCTAAGTTAAGGGGGCGTGCAATGAGTGTTGATATGTTCCCAGCAACACCTATGTCTTTCTGTCACTGCCCCAGATTTACGAGGAATCGTAACTTTGAGGCTGTGCCTGAAAAACATACGCCTCTCCATGGGAGGCATAAGGGGGTTGCAACAAGCAGAAATACCTTCACTTCTCCTTGCTTTTCCTTTTTCTATGTGTGCTGCTGCAGCACACATAGAAAGAGTAAAAAGCCTCTTGTGATTGTTTTTGTGCAGGAAGGTTTACCTTCCTGCACGGAAACAATCATCCCAGCAACGCAGGCTGCCGTAGGGTAGCGCCGCAGGAAGGCCTGTGGCTCAGCCCTACGGCAAAATCATGTAAATAAGGCCCTTAAACACTTTAGCACCGGAAAGTACAACAACACTCTTCTTTGCGCCATTTTATAATCATGAATTGTTGATTTGCGTTATGCTAGTGCCCATGCAAAAGAATGGTAAATCTGGTTTTAGTGTGCCTTTAAATACTCCCTGGCGGAAAATGGGCTGTATAATCAGTGCCTGTAACTGCTATGGCTGTAGTGTACTGAAGTAGTTACACTGTCAACATAAGCAGACCTCAATGTAACCATGTTTCTTGTGGGTCGATCCATTCACTGATAAAAAGAAGTATTGGCAATGTCATTAGGTTTCACCTATGTGATATCTTTTGACTTTGCCAATGTTTTCTTAGACATGTTCCACAGCAGTGCAGCCTGCTATACAATATGGCTTAGAGTAAAAATATTCGTTATGACGTAGCCAGCAGTGACTGCATCGTATTGTTTGTTTTTTCTTCAAGCCATGTGGAACAGCAGCCCACATTGCTGTGCAAAAATATTCAACATAGCGAAATATCACTCTCATCCATCGGGTAAGACCACAACAGAAATCAAAAGACACTACTGTTCCCCCAGGACATTGTGGAACCTGTTCGGTATGTGGTCTCACTAAGAAGACCCTAAATGTAACCCTCAACTCTGGCAGGATCTGGCATCTGACGCGATTCAGTAATTGCAATACCATGAATGTGGTATATAGGTTGACATGCCAATGTGGTTTACACTATATAGGGCTTACAAGTAGAAAGATCAAAGTTAGAGTACAGAAACATCTTAGTACCATCAGAACAGGAAAATTAACCACTAAACTAGTACAGCGCTGTTATGAGCACAAACACTCTTTCACCTGGGTTGTACTAGAGAAAGTAGTGAGGGACCCGCAGAATATCAAGAGGGTTCTGGCCTCCAAAGAGGCACGCTGGATTTTTTCAAGAGAAATGCGACCAGATTGGGTTAAACGACTTTATAGAATGGAACAAAGTCAAGTATTAAGATCCCTTCTTAAAATATGCTGGGAAGAGTGATTCTTCTTTGGTGTCCGTGAATGCAGTACATGAAGTGTCCTTTGAACACATAGCGCCATTGATTGTCTGGCGCCTTTTTTGACGGTGAACACAGGCTGTGAACACCCAAATGTTGTGTATGGATGCTATCTGTAAAATGGCCACCAAGATAAGTGCTGTGTCATGAAAGACGTGGACTATGAGAGTACCCGCGTATTTAACTAGGAACATAATGGAGGAACCGGGAAACAACCTTTACAACACAACTTTTACATCGCACTACCATTACAACGCAGTCATTGCATTGCAATATCCTTTACATCGCATGTCATTACAACGCAACCATTGCATCGCATGTTACTACAACGCATACCATTACAACGCATGTCATTACAATGCAGGCATTACATCGCAAGTCATTACAACGCATACCATTACAACACATAGTATCATTACACTATACAACACTTACCCTACTGTTGCACTCACTGGAGTTAGAATTGTAATTTTTATCCCTACACTATCTAACACTTACCCTACTGTTGCACCCCCTGGAGTTAGAATAGTAATTTTTACCCCTATACTATCCAACACTTACCCTACTGTTGCACCCCCTGGAGTTAGAATAGTAATGTTTACCCCTATACTATCCAATACGTACCATAAATGCAATTTAATGGTATGCGTTGTAATAGTATTTGTTGTAAAGGTAGTATGTGATGTAATGGAATGCGTTGTAAAGGTAGTTTCTTAAAATAAAATATTGTGTCATGCGATGTAATGGAATGCGTTGTAAAGGATATTGCGATGTAAAAAATGTGTTGTAAAGGCCTGCGTTGTAACGTTATCCAACCGGAAGAACCAGCTAATACAGTGGAGTTGTACCTTGTTTTTGGCAATTGTTTGATTGCTAATATATTAAAGGCAGCAGCTATGGGAGTAGGGTTGGATATCCCATGGTCAGTGACTCCTAAATACATATCTCCCTGATGAGATTCCTTTAAAAAAAAAATTCTTGAAGAAAAAAAGGAAAAAAAAATAAACATATGCGCGTGAAATTACAAGTGAATTTGATCATGAAGGGTCAATCTTTTGCACCTCAGGGCATTTTTGTTTGTGATTAATGGAACTTTGCTACATCCGGTCGCATGTAGATGCTAATATATGTAGCCCCTGGTTTTTGGTGTCCCTTTCCAATATGGCGCCCATGTTTGCCGACTTCACTCGTGACCAGGAGAGCTTCGTTGAAGTTTAAAGTCAGGAGGAGGAACGGTTGAGACAACACGCTCTGTGTGGACTGGTGCGGTAAGGTTTTGCGGCATGAATGAGAGAGGACGAGGTTTCAATGTGACTAAAGGCACTTCAATATCATTGAGAACGGACTGGTTTAAAAGTGGGGAGACGCTGGAATTGTTTGTCGATGACCGGCGTAACACTACAATTGAATTGATAAGTATCAGCAGACCACGTGTGGGTAATTCTATCAATGTTTGGTGCTAATTACATTTTAGATTGACGTGCATTGTGTGACTTACGCACCGGGAATGTGTAGTGGTGCGGGACGCAGATTGCACTGACACAATACCTCACAAAGGAGCGGCGTCAGTATGAATGAAATGTGTTGTGAGATCGCTATCCTGTGTGCAATTTAGTAACGAGAATTTTACTACTCTGTAGATTGACACTACGGTTGAGTGTAAATCCACTGAGAGGACTCACAGATGGAGTTTGTCTCATGCGTGACATAAGAAACGAGCTGGTATGAAGGACTGGCTCATTTATGGTAATGTAAAAGACAAAGTTGTGTACACAGATTGGTAGACACTATGCTGTTAAGGAACCCCTGAGAGTGATTGGTTGTGTATCTGTCTTGTTTTTATATTTGGCAGTCCCTGTGAAAGAAAAAAGAAAAAGATATTCTAAGTGTCCAGTACTGGTGCCAGGCGATCTCACTGCCCTGATGACATTGCCTTGAAATTATGGTGGCAAGGAAGCATGTTAGCTCAGTAGGAAGCGGTATGCATGATAGGCAACTGATTTTCATTTGAATAAGTGCACAGTGAATAATAAAGTTGGTATCGATTGAAGTGCAACTTATTTAAATTTTAATTCACCTGGTCGCAGTTGTGGGATGTGATTGACTCCACTTTTTTCAGCACCTTTTTCTATTTGTTTGGACACTATATTTATTATTTTTTGAGGCAAGATGGCTACCAATGATGAGAAATGTGGGCATAGCTGGTGAGTACCAACCAGCGAGCTCCATTGGTGGTGCGCACATAAGGTGCCATCTTGCCCTTTCACCATTTTTGGTTTTTGATTGTGACGTTTGATCTTTATGCACCATTCACATTACTCTTGTATGTTGATCAGGGGTAATATAGTGCGGTGACTGCCATTTATAAAAGCGAGTTTTATTCAGAAATTTAGTGGGAGGTTACCACCTCGTAATAGAAAATAGAGGCGTATATGGGATATAAATGTTGTGAATACCTACCCCCACTTATATGTTTTGCCTCAAGAGAGGTGCCTTGTAGACCAGGTCTTATTGTATTAATATTCGTTGTTGAGTGGAGGGCGACCTGGTTGGATTTGTTCCCTCTATAGCTCCTTGTTGTTTGAATAAAACTATACCTGCCTGTCACACACCAGAGTAGCCTGCAGCAAGATCAGAAATCCCCTTTGTAACATGGGAATGAAGCAACTCAATGTACACTCTGATTTACCTTTGGTGTTCCATGGTCTAAGATATTATTTCTTTCCAATTATATAATCATGTTATTGCTTCTTACTTTTAATTTACTGGGGCTCGCTGTAACTTGAATCATTTGCTGTAGTGTAATTATGTCAAATTACAGCAAAATTACGTGAGATTACGTGGAATTGCCTGAGGAGGATATGCCTGCACTTAGCGCTGTTTTCTTAGTGCACATGCACCCTTACATCTGAAAATGGGCTACAGGAACCATGTTGTACTAGGAAATTAGCACTAAATGCAACAGAACAAAAACAGCATCGGACAGCAGCTGCTCAGGCTCTATTCCTGCTAGGCATTTTTGCCCCAATTTACTCTGCATTTCGGGTTCAGCCATAAATTAACAGAATTTCAGTAACTTCACATCACAAGAGTAACACAACATTACAACATCCATTTTTTTTAATGGAAATGGGATGCATTTAAAACAAGCATTTGCAATGCAATAGGGCTTGCATTAGGGAAAGTTTGAGCTATTGGCTTTGCTAATATTCAGGCAATACCAATAGCTCAAACTTTTAGTAATATAGTATGATAAGAGCAAGATTTAAAGGACTGTTTACAGAAAGCGTGTTTGTGGAAGAATACATTAAACAACGATTTGGCAATGAGAGGGACGAATTGAGCTGGACAGCTAAAGCAAATAAAACCAGAAAATATGAGTTACAAACCACAAAGCCAAAGGTAAGCAATGGCGGAATGCATTCCTAGGACAATTGAATGTCCCAAAGAGGTCTTTGGCAAAGAAGGCTGCGACCAAAAAAGGCTAATGTAGAGTTGCACAAAACTGTACAAATTCCGCTTTTTTTTTACTCTGCCAATGGCCTTTGTTAAATCTACAAGAAAAGGTTGTGGCAGAAAGTCCACCTATATGATGGAAGATTTTTCTGAGGAATTTTCCAAATGCCACAAACTAAGCAACAACTATTTCCATTCATACAGCTTGTCTGTACATGTGAACAAGTTGAGTGACAGAAATTGGGCTCACATTTGGCAGCCTTGTTATTGTGCCACGGAAAATACTTTAGTATTTCTCTCACTGTCAATGGTGATATCAATGCCATTTCTTTGAGTTCTCCATGATGCAGAAACACTTCAACACAAGATCCTCAGGAGGGGACCGCCAATGGTGATAGCACACCCATTAATTAAAGGTACTAATGTAGCACAACTTTACAGAAATTCTATCAACGGAAAGTCTGCAAGTGGAATCATCAACACTGGCACATACTGTGCCAGAGGGATTACAACCAATTTGTCGCAGTGGCAGAAGTATCTAAATAGGGAGGACTACCCTTTGCCATGATAGGTGGCGTAATGCAACATGATGGGAGCCCCCTGCAGAATGTAAGGGGGGACCAAATCATGACATTCATTGACCTTGGGATTCAATGAGGAGTCCCTTGAGCGTTTAGGGGTCTCTGAATGTCTGGGGTGCCCCAGTATATCAGGGGCTTTAAGGGCCTGCATTAAGTCGCTGCCAGTGACGCGCGGGGGCAGCATTGGTCATCAGCGGAAGTGAAATATTTGCCAGACAAAGTCTCAGTCAGTCATTACCAATGTTCCCTCTAATTTTTTTCCTCTGTGTGCGTCAGTGGAGGGTCTCTGTGCGCTGCAACCATGGCTTGTGCGCCAGGAACCAAACCGCGCGTGTCTGCGGCGCCAAATGGCACTCCAAAATTTTTCTTTAAAAAGCGAAAAGATAGTGCATTTTCACACATACAGCACCACAATAAGGGTCTTAAGGGCAGTTTGCAATATTGGATAAGCACGCCATGACATGAACTGGTTACACTGGTTCTCCCCCCCCCTCCCCAGAGCAATGCCCGCCGTCTTGTTACTCTCCCCTCACCACTCTCCCCTATAACAACTATCTTCTCTCATCCCACCTCACCAGTATGCACTCTCACCACTCTCCCCTCTAACCATCACTCTCCCCTCCCTTCTCTTTTTCCCCTCACTCCTCACTCTCCCATCGCTTTCCCCTCCCCCTCTATCCCCACTCTACCCTCCCTCTCACCTCTCTCCCCTCTCACAACTCTACTCTCTCCTGTCTCCTCTCTCTCCCCTCCACCATCTCCCACCACACTCTTCCTTCTCTCTCCTCTACCCTCTCTCCTCTCTCACCACACTCTCCTCCCTTTCTCCCCTCTTTCCTCACTCTCCCTTCTTTCCCCTCCCCTCTCCCATCTCTCCTCAAGGTACACACTATTGTCAATGAGCACTAACACAGCATCATTTATACCATTTCGGCATTAGTCAACACCACTAGTTTTTCCCTGTTGCTCTCATCTTCATCTTCCCCATGGTTACTCCTTTCCCAGGTCTATCTCCATTGCTCTGCCTTTCACCTCTCATGCCTCTCTCCCAAACTCATCTTCTCCCTTTCTATGCTCAACTCTCTCCCTTTCTATAATGTCAGACTCCCTCTCCTGCTTCTCTCTCTTGCTTCGCTCTTGGGCTCCCTGTCCGTACTTCTCGCCCCTGATACACTCTGTCTCCCTCTCCATGCTTCTGTCCCCTGCTGCACTCTCAGGCTCCCTGTCCGTGCATCTCACCCTTACTTCACTCTTGGGCTCCCTCTCTGTGCTTCCCTTCCTTGCTGCACTCTCTGTGCTTCTCTCCCCTGCTACACGCTCGTGCTCTCTAGAGATGTGGCCTAACGACCAGAGCTGCCATCTAAGTCACGTACATACAAAACATGTTGCACTCCAAATGCTATAGGTGTCACATTCGCAAAAGTTATAACTATTGGCATTGTAAATGACAAAGCTATCCATTTAGCTATTTTAAAAACCAACACATAAATAAAATATTTGTCATTTACAAGACAAATAGCTCCAAATTTTCTAATGCGAGACCTTGCATTTCCAATGCTTGTTGTGCCTTTCTGTCCTGTGTCCAACTCGTTTTTGGTGCCCTTCTGCCCCACTCGTTTTTTGTGCCTTTCTGTCCTGTGCCCCACTCGTTTTTTGTGCCTTTATGCCCTGTATCTCACTCGTTTTTTGTGCCCTTCTGTTCTGTGTGTCTCACTCGTTTTTTCTGCCCTTCTGTTCTGTGTCTCACTCGTTTTTTGTGCCTTTCTGACCTGTGCCTCACTCGTTTTTTGTGCCTTTCTGTCCTGTGCCTTCACTCGTTTTTTGTGCCTTCACTCGTTTTTTGTGCCTTTCTGACCTGTGCATCACTCGTTTTTTGTGCCTTTCTGTCCTGTGCCTCAGTCGTTTTTTGTGCCTTTCTGACCTGTGCATCACTCGTTTTTTGTGCCTTTCTGACCTGTGTGACACGCGTTTTTTGAGTCTGCTGTGGCCTTTTGTTTAAATATTGCTGACAATCAGAGCCCCCTCATGGGCTCCGATTAACAGCTTTCTATCAGGAGCTACCCTGGCCTCACTGCTGTCCCACCACTGTCCTTTCAGAGGTGCCCTGTGCCAGTGTGCATCCACTTCTAATTAGTACCCACATCACCCCAATGCTATTCTGCTCCCCCCTATCCATTCTGCTGCCCACAGTGTAGAAGATGCCACTCTGATCATTCACCCACTGCCCTCACTGCCACTTTTCAGTGTGCCCTCAATGGGCAGCCAGACCAATCCCCGGATTACATCCTGCCTCCTCCCAGCCTGATGTCGACTGACTCTACAGTGCCAGTTCAGTGCCCTCCCTGCCCTGTGCCCACTCAATGCCCCCCGCCCCATGGCCGTGCATTTCAGGCACTGCCCCCTGTTGGTTCAGTTCCCTCCCTGCCACACTTCACTTCTACTCCCCAGCCTGCTCCGTGATGTATGCCCGTACTGTCCCAGTGCCCATTCGGTGCCTTCCCTGTCCTTTCAGTTCTGTCCATGCTCGATGTTGTCGCTGCGTCCTCCCTACCCTACGCCCATCCTGCCCAGTTCCTCCAGAGTCTTCCCTCACTCATGTGAATACATCTTCTCTCTGCCCCAATGTCTATCCTGCCCGCTCCTCCGCTGTTCATGCAGAGCCCTCCCTGCCCCTGTCTACTGTCCTTCAAGTCGAATTCCTTCAATATTCTCCCTGCCCACGTCCAGTCAAGTCCTGCCCTGGAGACCCCGTGTCTATTCAGTGTGCTTTATGCCCTGGTGTTTCATTCGTGCCCCCCCCCCCTCACCCCCCCAGCCCCTTCAGGTCTCTCTTCCTCCCATGTGCATTCGCTGCCCTCCCTGTACCATGATGAATGAGGGCGCTCCTGTCCCACCCCCCAGCTGCTCGCCCTGCCTCATCTACATACAGTACCCTCCCTGCCTCCAAGTGCACTACCCTGTCCACTCACCAATGCCCGTTTGATGCTATCCCAGCCCCAGGTCCATTCACTACCCTCCCTGCCCCAGGTCCATTCACTGCCCTCCCTGCTCCCTGTTCATTCACTGCCCTCCCTGCCCCAGGTCCATTCACTGCCCTCCCTGCTCCCTGTCCATTCACTGCCCTCCCTGCCCCACGTCCATTCACTGGCCTCCCTGCCCCAGGTCCATTCACTGCCCTCTCCTATACCGAAAACCAAATGCTGCCATTACATGCAAATCATACATTGGGTCTGGCTGCAACCACAAATCCGTCCAGGAGCAGAGAGGCTCCTCACCCGATATGAGCACTACGTTAAAAGCACTCCTCCAAACGACTACCCATTAATTGCCAAGCGACTTCTCCCGCACTACCATAACCCCCACAATACCCACCGGTTCCTCCCGCCTCCCGCTTCCCGCCTCCCGCCTCCCGCCGTGGTAAATACATTCTCCTCCCACTCCTTACCTGCAACTTCTCACGCCCGCACCGCCACCAACCGCCGCCACCACTGGAAATGTGCTGCATGTCATGTTCGCGCCGCTCGCTTTTTAAAAGTGGCGGGCGGCGCGAATCTCTTGCGACGGCCTGTGTGCGCGCTCCACGATAGGTGGTGCATGCTGACGTCAGGGAAGGTGCGCGCGCGGCCTAGAGGGAACAGTGGTCATTACACATCACGCACTCCTCAGAAGAGAACCTATATGCAACAGATTTTGGCAAATAATTTATAGTGTGACTGAAAGTTGCTAGATCTCTCACCTAAGTGGAGAGTGGCAGAGGGTGAGTTGTTGATGCAAGCTGTGCTCTCTGGGAAAGTGTGCAAATGTAAAGTCTACATGTATGCCTGCACCAGAAACATACATCTTTGACCTCACTGTTCTTTCCTACCCTTCCAGCACTGCCCTCTGCTCCTTCCTTATGGAGCTGGAGCCAATCATTTATTGCGAGAAGGAAGGAACGCAGCTAGGAGCCCTGCACCAATAAGAGGCCCATATGAGCTCATTGCAGCTGCTTCCAGGCCCAACTCTCTCATTAGTATCCGAGCTGAGATGGCACGCACTGTCTCCCTTAAGTGCTTTGAGAATCAGCCCCACCTGTGCACTCCTTGGGTGGTGGTATGTGTGCTGTATGTGTCCTTAAACTCCTCCCATTCCCAGCTGTCAATATCCACAGATGGTCCCTTCAGAGGAGCTGTCAGAGCCTGGCATCAGGACAGCTGTGAAGTCCTGTGCACCTTTCAAAAAGAACCCCGAAACAATGGCAAATGTCTGCAGTTGTTTAGAGAACTGTGGCTGCCCAAGCAGCCCCCCCGCCCTGGAGAAAGTAAAAGAAAGGCCAGTCTAATCCCACAATAACACACATCACCAGAGCACAAATTGAACTGCTTCCATGCGTCGGACGGCCCCCGGCCATCTGATGTCACGGTGGGCCTGTTCGGAGGACGGTCGGCGGCCGTCAGAACTGCGCACGCGTGGAATTCTCCCGCATGGTGGGGGAATTCGGGCCGCAGGGAAGCAGTTAATCCACCCAAAAACCTTCCTTGTCATACAGAATCGTGGAAAGCTGCTCTTTTGATGATAGTGGAGTATAAATGCAAGAAAGGTTATGTTAAAGTAGCAATTACAAGGAAAACTACACTCTTACCTTGAGTATTCGCAACATTTCTAAAGCGCAATAGAGAGTGTCCTTTTCGAGCTGCCCGTGTACAAATTTACATTTAGATACAAACTGCTACACACTGTCAATTTAAAAGTTACATGGACATGATGTGCTCGAGATTAAGTATAGGCTAAATTTGCGTATTCACGGTACGCAAATTCGCGTGAAAGCGAATTTGCGGTCCGCAAAATCCGCAAATTTGCAGATTTTTACATTTTTTCGTGTTCGCGGGGCGCTTTGCGTGTTCACTGGGTTTTTTCAGCACGCTGACTGCGAAGTTACCCAAGCGGTCGTACATGGGCGCGGCCATCTTGTTTTCAGTGTTCGCGTTGCGTATTTCCGTTTCCTGGCGCTAGTTAGATGCTCGCGTTAGGCATTTCCTACGTGCGGGTGCAATTACATGATAGCGTCCGTTTTTGCGTGCTCGCGGGGAAAATATTGTGCGAACTTACCCACATGGTCGCAATGGGCATCTTGTTTTTCATTCATTGCTATGGTTCTGGGCATGCTTTTTCAATCCTCCCTTAATCTTTGCAATCCTTTGTTCCTTTGAACTTTGCTTTAATTTTTTTTACTCATTATCAATCTCTTTATTTTTCTACATCTATATGTTGTGTTTTTTACTACTTTTGGTTACTTAAAACGACTTTTTTTTAACTCTTTATTTACCTTTTCCCTATTCTTTCTTTCTTCTTTTATTTTCCAACCTGTCCAGGACCATGGCAAAGGGAGCCGGGAAGAACATGAAGGGGAAGGGTCCCGTACCCCGTACCCGGCTCCCTTGTGGGTGCTTAAGGGGGGAGGCAGTAGTAGCCCGGGAGATCTTCAGTGCAGTGGAGGTGGGCGCACTGATTTTCTACGTCCAGCACCACCGCCCCAAGACCGTCGCGGCAGGCCCGGTGCCGGGTACAGGCCCCGGGAGCGTTACCAGCTATGGGGGAAGGTATGCCGGGCCATGTATCGGGAGTCTGGGGTCCGGCGCACCTACAACCAGGCGACGCACCGGTGGTCCGACATCCTGGACCGGGAGCAAGACCTGCTCGACCTGCTTGGAATCGAGATCCCGGACCTTGGTGAGTAGTAGTAGCTAGTATTAAATCACTACTTTGTTTTCTCCTGCTCTGTGTTATGATATTGCAATTTGGTTTTTCCGAAGAGCAAGAATGCTGCCGATTACATTGCAGGTAAATTATGTTTTAAAAGCTTCTGTGATTTCAGGTGCTCGCCTGCTCACTGGCGGTGCTACTATGTTTACTTGTTTTCAATTTGTGCTCATTTGGCCTGAGTGATTATATATGAGTGAGTACTTTACAGAACTGCGTAATGCTAGAGAGACTAGAGACTCAAGTCTAGTCCTTCCTTTGTACTCCTGCTGCTTCTAAGAAGAGATAGTGGTGGATTTATAGGTTGAATATATTATGACTTGTTATTTAGTAGTAGGACTTTTTTTAGTGGTCTGCAATCATGATGATAGACTGTGTCTGTCACGTCGCGTGCTGCTGAGTGCTGGAAGTCGTAGTAGAACCTTTTTGTTGTTGGTTTAGTTAGTGATTTACAACATAACTTTCCAAGTAGATGGTCTGTGAATCCAGCAATACTGTACTATCCTCCTAGTTGACCAGATCAAATAGGTCAATACATGTAGTGCAATTGTTGGTTATTTGTTTCCCCAAGATAATTTTAGATTGTGGTCAAAGAAATCAAATATTTCAAAAAAACAATCATCCATGTTTGTGTTTATTTCATGATCATCAGCAGCACCTCCCTGGGGCAAGACGACAACAGAGACGCCGGCAAAACAAGGTGGACAAGGTTCTACATTATCCTGCCTCTACTATCACTCTCTGTGCTACTACTATTTACTATTATTATGAGTCGGTCTGTGTAGGTAGCTAAGCTTGCCCAGTTGGCAAACGGTGTTAAACAAAACTCTGATCCAGCAATAGCTCTAGGCACTGAGTGCAGTCCTCTGGGTTGCCCTTGCTGTCTATTCCAGTCTTCTTAATGTTAGTGCTTTGAAAATTCCCAACAACAAAATGTCAATGTCCACCAAGAATAAGCTAGTAGTTGGCTTTTTGATTTGATAGGAGCACATACCATACCGCTAGTGTTTCAGGGACTATTCTGCACATACAGAAGTATGGACAAGGTAAATAGGACATTGTTGATGATAGGTGCAGTTCGACTTTCCACATACCTCAGTCAGAACAGAAGTTGAACCCCCAATTCCCTGACCGACTATCTAGTGTGTCTGACCAATGATTAATTATACAACCCAGAAGAACAGAAGAAGACTACTGAGTCCTGACCTATCAGAGTCACGGAAGCATGCTTGCAAAGTGCAGTAGTGCAACTGCAAACCCTTCCGCTCACTCACTCGTGAACAAAAACCACACAGTGTTTTTTAGTTTTAAAGTTTCATTTTCAAATAACAAATTAAAAAACAATTTCTTTATTTTTAATAGTGCAGTATTCCCAGCTAGCAGTGGTGATAGATGACATTAAAGGTTAAACACCCTTTCCTAGAATATACTTCAACTTAACACATCAAATTATTATAATAACTGTGCAGGAGCCCTCACCTTGTTTGAACTTCAAGTACTGGTGGTGATGAAAATTGAAAAGCTCTTGTTGGCAGAAGGGCAATGGAATCTTCTGTCTGTAATTAGAAAAATGGTGCAGTTAAAAAGCAAGCATTCATCAGTTGTGCCAAAAAGTGTTGCATGTTATGGCTAAGCATATAAAAAGTTAACACCCTCCCCAAAACCGTCACTTTTTTTCAGTCCCGATAATTAAAAATAGTTTATGTATTAACATTTTCTTCCATTACGAGACGAAATAGGGGGTGGTGTATGGCATCTACAAATATGACATGTTTTTTCTAGGCGTCACAACATTGGATGCAGCACCTACCACCAGTGCCGGAGCCAGCAGCGTGGAGGCGTCCACTCCAGGGGCTGATGCGGTGGCGCCACAAGTGCCACCAGGAGGAGCTGCTGTAGAGGATGGCTCAGCAGCGGCCGACGGTGGTAAGTTATTATACTCCTTACTTTTTTACATTTTAGAGTAGGCTCGCAAAGGGGTGTATGATGTACTGTACAGTAGACAGTACACTAGTACAAGTGCACTGTCCTGTTAAGAACAGTAACTAATTTAGAACTACATTTTTGCCAATCACGGAGAAGACAGTCACCCTTGACTTAGCAATAGCATTAGCGGCGGTAGTTCTTGAGTAAGCAATGGCCTCCTCTACTTGACTTCAACTCAGCTGTGAAACTTTTATCGTGAAGCCAATCCAGATCAGATTAACTTGAGGGATGTGATGAACTAAAAGGGAAAGAAGGGTGTAAGGAAGGACGAGCGAGTCGTAACATTTATGACTGTAAAGAATGATATGTGTTTTTGAATGCATACAGAGGTGGCTGATAGGAAGGAATCAGATGCATGGCTGCTTGAAGCAAGGATGGTTGGAGAAGAAAGAAAAGACAACTGCCTGTGTGGGTGAATCAGAAAATGCATGTGTGGTGTGCATTGCAATATATCATTTGGGTGAAACTCAAATGCAAGTCAAGGCGGTGGTTTACCAAATAAAATAAAAAAGGGTGTTAGTTGGTTGTTGAGAAAAAGTAAAGTTGGTCCAGTTGAGACATTAAGAAGAATGATAGACGTTTACTTTGGAAGCCTGGATGGTATCTTCTTCCTCATAGATAGCAGAGGGGTATGGAGCAGACGCTCAGTGGATGAAGAGTGTTACTTTGAACAGCATGTCCGTGCCAGAGTAGCAAAGCAGAGAAAATCCAAATACTAGAAGTTGTGATTGTTCAGAAATACTCCCTTGACTAACAGTACAGTAGTTTACTTTGAAAGCACAACATATATTGTGTATGTATTGTATAGTTCACATTATATCAAGTCAAGTCCCTTCCTCCGGCAATTATGTGTACCACACTCACTCCCTATGTTAATAATATTCTTTCAGCTGTGTCAATCATGGGTGGCCTATCGCTGTTGTTCACTCAATCTATCAAAACAAAGCACCTAAAGTCATCCATCATATAAGCAAATATCATGTGATCGGCTGGATATATGATCAGAAATTAATAATCTTCATTTTCCTTTTGTAGTAGTCAAGGACCGAGGCGGTAGTGCGAAATATAAATTACATTGACCAGTAGCCCTTGATGTAACCAAGTATGGCCAGTGCCAACCCTATAGAAAAGTAAGAGCTTCCCTATCCCCACATGCATGTACTGCTTAAAGTAATGTGTCATCATGACTTGTGTCTGTTTTTCTTGGGTGCAAGCTGACTGAGCTGGCATTATCCCGGCTACCACAAGTTCATGTATAAGTAATTTTTTTCAAAAAACAAGAGAAAAAAAGAAGACTGGTGTACTCTCTGACTATGTAGTGAGTCCATAGTGCTGCTAGTAGAATTCCTGAAACTCCGTACTAATGTTACAGGCCAACAAAGACGGCGGAAATATACATGCCAAAATGTTATACTGTGCTTGCAAGTTGCTAGTGTTACTGTGAGACAACTTTCTGTTGAACTATTTTGTGTTAATGTTAAAGAGTATTGGTTACAGTATTTTTTTTCTTTCTTCATAAAGATGCTCCACAAAAACTCACCCACAAATAGATGGGTGTCCGGGTCTGGGCCCGGAAGCTGGAGGCCATTTGTGCCGAATATCAGCGGCTGATGGCTCGGGAGCAGGAGGAGGAGGCGGAGGCGGCAACAGCTGCATCCCCCTCCAGTGCACCTGGGTTCACCAGGGAGCAGCCTCCAGTGGTTCGGCGCTGTGGTCCGACAGCCTCCCGCTGCTGCCGCGGAGCAGCAAAAAACACAGCAGCTACCCCCCCAGAGCCTGGATGGCACATCAGCGCCGTCTCCGCCGGAGAGTGGACTACCTGGAACGTGTGGTTGAGAAGCTGAAACGCCAGCACCAGGACCTCCGCAAACAGATGCGGGACCACCTGTCCACAGGACGCCGGCGGAAGTGACTGTCCTTTGCCCCTTTTTAAAGGCTGTTGGGGGGGGGGTGGGAATTGGGCATTGGGGATTCAGAGGGACTTTTTGTGGGACATTCTTACGGACATTGGTTGGGGTTAGGGAGAGGGGTGGGTTGGGTCTTTTGAATAGTTAATTTTTGTTAGGGGAAATATAATTATTTATTTTACATACTTCAACATAGTGTACGCGTTCATATTATTTTGTGGGGTGGTGGGCGGGGGTTACTGTATGTTTGGTTTCCTCAACATTACCAGCATGAATTATCTAAAACATCCAAAAATGTACAAAAGTTCCACTAACAGAGTTAGTGAATTCAATTGCCTTACTAGTACTATACTAGTACTACAGTCAGTCTCTCCTCTCCTCCAAGTCCTAGCCCATTATTCTACCTCCCACAATGCTTATCTTACCTGTGATTCGTGTTTGAGTTTGAGAATAGAGCTAGGCACAGCGCTGGCTGCATGGCAAATGGCGATTACGGTTGCCCATGAAATCTATCCAGGACAGAAATTCCTTTTTTGTGGTGGTAGTAGGAGTGGTACAACACTAGCAGTAGCAGCATATGAAAAAAAAGAAATGAGACATTGAGTGGCCTGAGAGGAGTATTAGAAGGAACAGTATATATTTGTAGCCTAAGCAATGCTGAAGATAAGTATGGGGAAAAAATATTTGCATGGATGATTATGGCTACAACAAGAACAGTGACACAGCAGCGTATCCTTTCTTCACGTGTAGAAGGATGCTGTTGTCGATGGATCCAATTGATGGTGGGCATGAAATTCAGGATTGATTTGAAAATACTCATTGGTGTTTTTTTAAGCAGAATTACAATATCCTTTGAGGAGGTTGCTTGCACCTTATCCTCCCCAGCAAGTGTGTGGAATTATTGTTGTCATTTAGTCACACCTCAATGAAAACCCACACAGCCCGGGGTAAGAGGGTTAGGGTTTAAAAATTGGATGGGAATGGGGTTTTTGCGAAAGTTTTGTGGAGAGAGGAAAAAAACACAGCATGGTCAAACAACAAATGAAGAAAAACAAATCTTTGGATACAAAGATATCCATAAATCTTTTAAGGGACATAAAGGAAGTGCATCCACTACTGCATGCATGAAGTTGTTTGCTAAATGGATGGTTAGGTTACTGAAAAGTAGTACTTACTACAACTTACTAACTATGAAGAAACAATGTGACAATACAGGGCTGCAGTAATTACGCAATTTCACTTGCATATCTGCCCTCAGAGAGAATAAACACTTATTAGTACATTAAATTCGTTTTTAAAAAAGCAAAGAAACTTAACAAATAGCTTGAGGGATGAATTTGAAGCAGAGAGCAAACAAACCCACAGAGTCACACTCATAGAAGTTCACAACAATAACATTATTTAAAAGATAAGGAGAAGTGAAGAGGATTCTGTAACTGCAGGTTGTAGTTATCCTGTTCAATTTAGGAAGTTGCATGCATCCAGCCATTCCTCTTATTCGCGGTACTCCTCCATTCCATCCGACGCGCCGTTGATCAATCTTGGTGACCAGACACACTGTCCACTGCCTGCCTGGCGGATGCGGAATTGCGGATCGCTAATGGTAAGCCTGAGTTAATCGTTTTTTCCATCGCACAGGGTAAAAGCCGGCCTGTAATTGTTGATGGAAAAACAGGAAGTGATATTAAAACACCACGGAGAAAAAAATATAAGTGTGTAGTGAAAAATAACACTTTCAGTTTCAGAGGCGACAGTATTACATACAAGCATCATTTGTAAAGTGCGTACTCTGAGTCTCCTTTTCAAGGATAGTAATTAGCACACAGAAGGCCAGGGCCATGCAGACGGTCAAGGCAGGCACCACTGAGTGAAAGAAGCAACCTGATGTAGCATACCTCTTTGACACAGACAGAAAAAGCATATCTAATTGTATGCCGCAAGCCACATAACCGCAATTTTATATGAACTGCTGTCTGGACTCTGGCATAACAACACTACACTGGCTCGACCACTCCATACCACGACTAGACAGACATGTAGTTCTGCTGTAGTTGATGTTGACTGGTTTACATGTTTGCCACTCACAAAATGGCCATAGTTCTTCTGTAAACCGACAATGATGATCCATCCCAGTGAGCGATTGTAAAAAAAAAGATATTAGTAACTTTGATCATCAAGACTCATCATCATCATGGTATATTGGCAAACTCAATCTTGTTCATGAAGTCGCATTCTACACACACAGTGAGTCCAAGGACATTTTGCATATTAAAATATGCAACGTAGTGGCCCCTGCAGTAGAAGTAGAATTTGAATTAAACAAGTAAAAAAAACAGAGTAGACTTGAGTTACATTTAGTGTGTAAAAGATTAAATAATACCAGAAGACATATGACGATTCATTTCATGCACAAATTGCAATTGCTTTTACCAGAGCCAGAAAGCCAGTGCTGTCCACTGCATGCCATCTCATTACTCATTACCTGTTCCAATTTTTGTCCCCATCTTGTTCTTAAAGTGGAGGCCCACAGGGCAGCCTCTTGTGTCAATCTCAGAAGTAACTGTCAGCAATCAGCATATAGTCAGTAATTCCAGTCCCACTTCTTTTGAGGGGACTCGTCTACGAAGCGACAGTTTCTTCATTCTGCGTAATCCAGCCATCAGCCTTGAGGGAAATGGATAGGGGGAGTCTGGAGGAGGAGGATAGAGGAGCATGACTGAGTTGTGAACTTGCGAACTTCAGGATTGCAGACAACGGCACTTTCAATAAGGAGATAAGATGAAGACAGTGCTGCTGATGGATTTGTTGTTATTAGAGTTTTGTTGTGGTAAAAGTTGCAAAACAAAGAAAGACACACAGGAGTAAAAGTGAATAACGAGTCAGGACGAAAAAAAAAGGAAGTCAGTTTCAGGCCTAGGTGTCAGGGAAGTAGAGCTCGTCCTCAAAGTCTGTGAATTGAGACGGGAGTATGTCAGCTAACAGAGAAGAACTTCTGTCAACTAAGTTGGTGTCCTCTTCTTCCTGCGTGGATTTACGTATTTTGTAATCTGGTGGTATGAAGTGCTGATTCATCTTTCTTGCTGGGTATCTGGAAGACAATGGATCATCAGGAGGAGTGGGTTGCTCGGATGATACCTACGCTTGAATCTTGATTTCCTGATGTGCCCCTACTTCTGGAGGAACAAGGATTGTGGGCATTTGTGCATCTCCATGTGCCTCTCCATGCGCCTCTCCATGCACCTCTACTTGCACCTCTACTTGCGCCTCTACTTGCGCTTCTACTTGCGCCTCTCCTTGCGCCTCTCCTTGCGCCTCTCCTTGCACCTCTCCTTGCACCTCTCCTTGTTGCACCTGTGGTTGTCGTTGCGGCAATGGTTGAACACTCGTCAGATGAGTTACACCTTGCATTGATTGGATGCTACTTTCTTCCAATGAGTCAACGCCAACATCACTGGTCGATGGGGATTGAGCAATTAAAGTGGCTGCCTCTGCGGCACTCATGGCCTTGGGCCTAACTTGGCATGGTGGCACTGAGACCAATGAAGCTGAGGTTCTGCTCCCAGCTTGGTCCCCTGTGGACACCGCTGCTGCAGGCGTAGTTTTGTTCCCCAAAAAAGTGTCTGTGGGCACACCAGTCTCCTTGGTAAGTGGCGCCACTTGCTTCTTCTGCTCCTTCTTACTGGCAGTGGCACTGGCAACTTTCTTGGTAGAGGAACTACAGCCACCTTTCTTTGGGCCCATCTTCTTAAGATGTCAGAAGCACAGCAGGCCGCAGTTGCACGAGTTGCAGAGTTGTCTGTGGCCAGACGTGACGTTGTGCTACACACACCGCAACAGGACTTCTTCCTGGCACTAATGATGAACGATGAGGATGATTGATTTGTGGTTTTCTTTGTGCACCTAAAAGCAAAGGAAGACAGAGGAACAGCAGTTAAATAAATGTTGCATATGTTGTGCTTCAATTAATATTTGCAACTAGGCATTTATTATTATTACAACACACCCCTGAACGAAAAGACCAAAAATAAAAATTGCAATAATTTCTAATCAAAAATTGATGTTTTAAATTAATACAAGAGAGAACCCACAGAAAGCCTTGGTCCATGCACCACACAGAGTACCTTTGGGCATAATGGATGAAAGCAGGGCAGACTGGGCGCAGGGCCAGGCCTATGCCACAAAGCACACTGCCTGGCTTCAAAATGGCCCCTTGACCCCCACCCACATGGCCAGGCCCTACTTGGACAAGGTCTCAAAATGGCCCCCACCCACATGGCCAGGCCCCAAAACGACCCCAAAAAATCTAAAAACACACAAAAATCATCACAATCCGATGCCATCCATGCCCTAAATGATGTTTAAATTCAAGAGACCCCACAGAAAGCCTTGGTCCATGCACCACACTGAGTACCCCTGGGCATAATGGATAAAAGCAGGGCAGACTGGGTGCAGGCCTATGGCACAAAGCACACTGCCTGGCTACAAAATGGCCCCTTGACCCCCCCCCCCCCCACACACACACGGCCAGGCCCTGCCTCGACGAGGCCTAAAAATAGCCCCCACCCACATGGCCAGGCCCCAACACCACCTCAAAAAATCGAAAACACACAAATATCACCACAATCCAATGCCATCCATGACCTAAATGATGTTTAAATTCAAGAGACCCCACAGAAAGCCTTGGTCCATGCACCACACTGAGTACAGCTGGGCATAATGAATGAAAGCAGGGCAGACTGGGTGCAGGCCTATGGCACAAAGCACACTGACTGGCTTCAAAATGCCCCCTTGACCCCCACCCACATGGCCAGGCCCTGCCAGGACCAGGCCTCAAAATGGCCCCCACCCACATGGCCAGGCCCCAACACCACCCCATAAAATCGATATACACACACAAACCACCACAATCCAATGCCATCCATGCCCTAAATGATGTTTAAATTCAAGAGACCCCACAGAAAGCCTTGGTCCATGCACCACACTGAGTACCCCTGGGCATAATGGATGAAAGCAGGGCCGACTGAGTGCAGGTCTAAGGCATAAAGCACACTGCCTGGCTACAAAATGGCCCCTTGACCCCCACCCACATGGCCAGGCCCTGCCTGTACCAGGCCTCAAAATGGCCCCCACCCACATGGCCAGGCTCCAAAGCCACCCCAAAAAATTGGAAAACACACAAAAATCACCATCATCCAATGCCATCCATGCCCTAAATGAGGTTTAAATTCAAGAGACCCCACAGATAGCCTTGGTCCATGCACCACTGAGTACCCCACACCTACTGGCTAGTGAGGCTTTACACGCACACCAAAATGTTAAAAAAATCCACATATAACAGTGAGCTATTCAATTCCATGACATAAATGATAATTAAATTAAACACAACTCACAGAAACAGTTGTATCATGCACCCATGACTAACCCTGAGCCTGCTGGATATAGTGCCTACCCACAATATATATTTTTTTTAATTTGTGAAAAAGTTAATAAATTGTAGTTGCAGGCAGCAACTGCAATGCCCCAAACAAACAACACCAACTTACTTGTAAAATCTCAAATCCAAAAGTATCCAAAAGTGATCCAAATAAAAAGTCCTCAAATACAAATATCCAGGAGCAGCCACAAAAAGGAATCCTTCCAGCTCCAGATCCAAATGAAAAGTGACTAGGACATAGACAAAGCACTGGGAGGAGCCTGCTGGACAGGAACAGGACGTTGGAGACTCTGGGGCACATCCTTCCCCCAACCCCTCAAAAATGGACTCCTTGCACAGAAAAGTGCAGCCAAATGTCAATCTGAGGAGTTACTCTGATCCAAATCATCATTTTCAGAAGGTTTATGTTGCCTGCTGTAGATTTCTTGTGCAGAATTGAAATTTTTGCAAGTTCGGGAAAGCGAGCTGTTCAAATCTCCCGCCGGAAGTCAGCTGCGCGTCGCATGTACGTGTTCGCAATTGTTTACTCCCGCGATGCGTGATCGCGGGCCCTTATGACGTAGTTGTGTTCTCAAACTCTCGCAGTGCAAGATGGCGGGCTGCTATGACGTACTCGCAGTCGAAATGTCTCGTGCGATCGCGCAGCAAGATTCAAAATGGCGCAGCACACGCAAACCGGGAGGAAAAACAACTCGGCGAACTCAGAATTTCGGTAAGTCAACGCCACGCGGGCAAGATTGTATTTTTGAAGCACGACCAAGCAAAAAAATCCACCAGCTTGCGAATTGCGGATTTTGGGGCAAATTTGCGCGATCCACAAATTCCGCGAGCGGAACAGGTTTTCAGCCCACACTTAATCGAGATCAAACAATTAGAGTACTATGCATGCTGCCAGGCGCGCAACACCCATTGGAATCAAAGGGCTTCAGCCCCCCCCTCCCCCGTCGTGAGTGGCAGCCTGGGATCAGACAGCTCCCGGGCACGCACACAGCCGCACCCGAGCACTTCACAGGCTTTAAAAGACCATGTGCATGTGAATGAGGTTTTGTTGTTGTTTTACCCCTTCCAAGAGTCTCTGCCGCTCCACTCAGCCTATTGCTTAAAGTTTCAGCCACCCCAAATTTTTTTCTTAGCCCCCCCCGAAATGTCGCTCTAGTTGAGCCTCTGCATGCTGCTGACTTGATTTCCAAATCAGGTTGTGCACATGTAGTACAATTAGTAAATATTAAATGGATGTTTAGGCCTTTTTTAGTTGTCTTACTTACATGTCTGAACTGTGAGAACTTGGTGCAGAGATGTCTGTGTTACTTGCAGACCCTAGTTTTAATTGATAGCATCAACATAAGATTCCTATTTTCAAAATTAGAACATCTAAGTAGCATTCTTATAAAAATGTAACATAAAAACTATAAGTGCTTTTGGGTTGGGGCATATTAAGTACAACTATTTAATCGTGATTAAATGGCTGATATCATCATTCAGTGTTTAGCAGGTAAAGAAAATACAGTAAACAACCAAACATGCGTTATCAGAGTCTATTGTCTAGTGTAAAAATTTAACTAGCCATAACAAAAAAGTAACGTGGCGTCAATAAAACACAACTAAACTTCAAAACTTCTCTCGAATAATCAAGACAAACGTCCACAATAAAAGGCAATCGCACCGATCGTTTGCAGCACATTGGGTAGATTGTTTGTTTACAGTTCATTAAACAAATACATTAAAAAGTGCTGAATTAACTGGGAACACGTCTAACATCCATGTCTTTGCAGCCAGTCCAGTACGGTCTTGCCTCCTAATAAATACTCTCCCTCTCATATCGCACTCCCACCAACTACCCTAAAAAATATTTAAGTGGGAAAGTTTGAGTCTCTGTTTTCTTGTTTCAAAAAACGGTGTTATCCTCGGCAACCCATCTTCTCACTTATCTCGCACCTGTCAGAATAATATACCCTGTGCTAATGCTTACTGTTGACTTATTACTTCATCGTATTGCGTACATCATAGTTATCTAATAATGACAAGATAAACAACTTCAAACAGTGACAACAAACCATCATTGAAGAAAACAAATTATATCCATTCCAGGTCAAAATAAGCAACATCGAGGTTACAATGCACAATTCTGAATATAAATATGGTTTTATTTTGCCTACCAGCATTCCTTTCACCAACCCCCACAAAAGCATGAATTACAAATGATGTTATTGTGGAAGTGCCCTTAAGACTTCAACAATGCACCCACAGACCAATGAAGCATTCCGGAAAGCAGCCAAACACACCAGAATGCTTGTCTCCTGCTTGTAAACACGAGCAGGAAGAGTCCTGGGTGGGACTATGGGAAGTGTTCTGTGAGCTTTCTAGCCAAGAACACACATTGCCTGATGGCATGGGGTATTTCAGGCAGCTGTAGTAACAAGCCAGGGTGAAAGAAACGAGATGGCCTCTACATGCTGTTAGTTATGCCATGGCAGTTCGGCTGGACTGTTCCCATGAGGCACAGGGTCAAGACTGATTTGCATATGGCCATGTCTGAACTGGGGTGGCGAGGTGAGCAAAAACGATGGAATAAACCCAGATCTGTGACTGGTAGTGAATGGTTTGCCAATGTGCAACATTCCGCCCATCATCTTGTGTGTTTTGCTGCTCGCCCTATGTGGAAAGGGTATGCCCAGACGTGGGTCCCATGCTCACTACACCACTGGAGTCAAGCTATCCTGGCTGATGACGGCTGATAGCCAGAAACCGGTCCTAGGATGTATGATTCCGGTCCAGGGAAGACATGGCTTGGCAGTTCGGGCTGGACTGTTCCCATGAGGCACCTGGTCAAGACCGATTTGCATATGGCCATGTCTGAACTGGGGTGGTGTGGTGAGCAAAATAACATGAATTAAACCCAGATCTTTGACTGGGGGTGAATGTTTTGCCAATGTGCAACATTCCGTGTGTTTTGCTGTTAGTAATGCCAAGCGTCCCCGACTTAAATTAGGGCAACTTACAATAAAAATTCTAATTGTTGCGATTTTCACTGAGCATTGGATGTAAATAGTTGTCGGCAAGATTCTCTTTCTTGGCAGGGAGCAGAGACAGGCACCCTCCTAAAACAGACTGCAACATTTCACCTCGTTCTTTCAATGCCCTGCAAATGTAACCAGAGAAGAGCAGGATTTATAGCCCTATATACAGAAACTGACCTCGAGCAACTGATAGCAACCAGTGCTCTTGTCAAATGCTTGAGAGAAAGGGACAAGTAATCCTTAAACAGATGTTACAGTGGGACACGTAGAAGGGTACAAGTACTAGGGCACTGCTCTATGGGAGCGTGCAACTGATGAAAAGGAGGGAGAAAGAGAAAGGATTGACCACTAGCAAGCAAGGATGTTTTAAGGACACTGAAACAAAAAAATGGAAAATCAGAGAGCCCACAAAGGAGTATATACTTAAGTATATACAAGAGGTCTCGAATGCTCGACCTAAAAATGGAAAATAACCGTTTTCGTTTGATTTTTTAAGGGCAGGTAGTGGTCCCTGGGACCAATGCCTGCCCCTAAAAATTATTTTCCCCTGCATTTGCAATGGGGAAGGGGTTCCCTGGAGACCCCTTCCGATTTGTGAGTGCTTTACCACCCTCTTGAAGAGGGCTGGAAATTGCAAGTGTTTTGCTACCACAATTGCGGTGGCAAAACATTTTTACATAGGCCTCTGACTCGCTATTAAGAAGCGTCGCCTTTGGATCTCCCCTTTCTAATAGTGACTCGCAATTCCTATTTAGCGAGTCGCAAAATAATTGTGACTCGCTAAATAGGGAGTGTACATGGGCCTATTCGTTTTTGCATGCATAAATGGGTCGCAAACCCGTTTGCGCATGCAAAATAGGGTCATACAACTGGCCCCTGGTATGTTGCCACTTTTAGCTAAGCATAATGCTATATTAACTGTTAAATACCTTGTTGCCTGCTGATATCATTTATGCTTTGTCAAGTAAGTCTCTCTTATGAACTTTTATTTGCCTATGTGAGTGATAACACATGCCAGGCCTTTAATTCACTTCTTAGCCTCCCTCTCTTGGCGGTCCCTCCATCTTCATCATCCTACCTAGAGTACTGTTGCCTCTTCAAGAAAGATTGCTGAACCAGTGAGGGATTAAAATCCTTGACTATCACTACTGATGTGGGGGGAGAACCTAAAGAAGAGGCAAAACATGCTGAATATGTAAAGAAGAGTCAAAATAATTAGAATTTCCTTTAAGATGGATTTAATTTTGAAAATGATTGCCATGTCAAAGGTCTTTAGGTATTCATCAAATAGATTCTCGTGGCAACATAGTCAAATAATTTAGCACCAAGATGATTTGAGGATATTCAATGCAATTCATAAATGAAAAGCAAAATTATCTATTCTGCACACCAAGGGTCGCAATCAGACATTGAAAATGATAGGAGAAAAAAGAAGAACCTGTGTAGCTCAACATTACATAATGTCACAGCTGAGAGGCAAAGATACATTGGAAAGTGTTCAAATAAAGCATTTAACTTAACTTCAGGACATTTCCTTTAGTCTCGCCTTTCTTAGTCTTAACAGAAGAATCTTTTGATTGCTAAAGTGTTACGCAATGCTGTTTGATCCCAAGAGACAGCCATAGCTAGCTGAAAGAGTTAGAAGTCATCTAACACACTTTTCAGTGTGGATTCTGTGATTCTCTTCCATGTTTCTGCATAAATCTAGACTACAATCCAAAAGATTTTATTCCCTAGAGCAGGGTTTCCCAAACTGGGGTCCGTGGACCCCCAGAGGTCTGTGACACATTCCCAGGGGGTCCGCAGGCAGCTGTTTTAAATGCACTGCAAAGTTCCTTGTAGAGTTAGAAGTTTTGGAGCAACAATAAAAGTGTCAAGATAACACCAGTGATTAATGTACCTGCTGGAGAGAGATGAGAGTTTTGTCCAGTGGCAGGTTTGACTTATCTAATATAGCACAGAGTGTTAATATGCCTGCTGCAAAGAACCTGTACCATGTATTTTAACAAACAGTATTTTATATGCATGGGTCAGGGGGTTACTGCTTTTGTCACAGAGATTCTTTTGTTACTCTGCAGCTCTTAAGAGATAATCAATCTAGCACAGTGACCTATAAGCGGTCATCAAAGAGCTGCTTACACGCTGCATGGTACAAGTTAGTAACTTATATATTTTCCCGGTCTTTTATTATCCTGATGCTGTTAAAGGAGGCTATTTGGGTGGAAATACAAATACATTTTTATTGTTAGTCAATTCTAACCACTCTGTTATGTTCTGAATCCTGAGTTTGTGCTTTTCCAGAACAAGCTCTCTTTAAAAATGCCTACCAGGGTGAATGACATGTGAATCTACACCTTGTAGTCCCCTTTACCTGTAACATTTTCTCTACACTGATTTACAAGTATGATTCATTGTCTCTATATGTGTGTGATGTAAAGTGCTCTGACATCCTACAATGGTATGAGAGATGCTTTACAACAAATGAAATACATGTGACAGGTGTGCTATGGAGAAATGAGAGGCACTGTTGAAGGGTGATAATAAGGGAATCATTGAAGAACCCCAACAAAGATTGTTGAATCCTGGTGCATAATATGGTCATCATTTACTATTCTTTAAAAGCTAATACAATTCAATATATAATGATAAATGTGTTGTAGAATGCACCATTGTATCCTACATTTTCTTTGGGGGGAGACCCTCCTGAAGCCCCTTGGTAGTGGTCAGGCTCATTCACTGCACTTGGTGTGCACTGTATGGGGACTTGTCTGAAAATATTTGCCAGGGCTGCTTTGGGTTTCGACTCTTGCCCTGGCAAGAGCAGGAGCCTTGCACTTCGAAATAAAACTAACCATTTAAAATGTAATCACGGAGATGCAGCACCAACCTTCCCATGAAAATGTTCTGTTTTTTGCAAACTCTTTTAATATAAAATACTAAAATCTTTGGTAATTTGAGTATTTGTTCTGTGTGCACATGTGTTTATTTTTTTCGAATTACTCTTTTAATTTTTTAAAATTAAATCATACAAATTGCTGAAGGTCACTGGCTTACAGTAGCAGTCAATGGGGGTCCTCAGGAGTCAAAGGTTTGGGAACCACTGCCCTAGAGGACTGAGAGTTTGGTGTGGAAATCCCTACCCAAGATATTGAATGAAAATGGCTGTTTAGGGATAGAATAATAGTTATGACGCTCAGCAGGGTCTATCTATAAAAGGTGTCTAAATACACCCAACATTAAATTTGGGAGAACAACCCTTGTAACTATCCTTGGCAACACGATTTCTTACAGAACTCAAAGAGACAACGTGTTTACCAGCTACTCAATATCAGACAATGGTTACAGCGTACCAAGGATTCAGCAGTTGAAGTGATCAAGACATGAAAGAAATGATGTAGCTCATTTCGGCCCTGATACAAGTGGCAGTATGCGGCAGAGAGCCTTCATACTAGGATAATGCTCCAGGCCATTACAGGTAGCCAGGTTTCTCCGCATTCAATCATTCCAGGTCTAGAGACATCGAGCACTGAGAAGGGCAGAGGATGTGGGCAGGATCAAAGCTTTGCAACCAACTCAACCCTGACTGAGGACATGACAAGTCTTCCCAGCCTATACCAACCCTGTCCAAGTCTCCTTGAGCTGAAAATCTCCACTCCTTCTCCTAACCCCATCCCCCCACCCGCTTACTCTGAGCTGACAAACATGTCCGCGGATTTGTCCCCATAATGAACACAATTGAAGAAATCAGCCAGCTCATAATCAGTGCCTAAATGAAACATTTAAGTTGTCTCTTGGATAATCGTATGCAATAAAAATTATGTAAATCATTGTAGAGCTGATTTAAGGGATCTGTGGAGTTGCTCGCCACGCTAGAATGTGGAATTCTCAAGAAACATATATTTTTTGCAACCATACGGCTACTTATGTGTCAGAATTATCCTCTCTATGTTACTCTAATCATGCCATTGTTTTGTAAGAGAATGGGTATAGATATCATATTCTTCCAATGTGTAATTTGAAAATAATTCTGACTCAATTAATGTTTTAGCTTTTCTGCTTATCCTAAACTGTTGCAAAAGTTAATAATACATTCCATTAAGTGGATTGTTTCTAAATTTGTTTGCTGGCAAATGCTTATTTTTCACATTATAAAATGGTCTGATATGGGATGCAGGAGTAATATATTGCATAATTCATTATTCACAGATATTCGATGAGCAGACTATAAAAAGGGTCGTCTAGTTCCTTTTAACTCTATATTAGTCTCTCATTTTGGGAAGTAGACTGGGCGTCATGTGAGGTCAGGTCAAAGAAAGTTCATAACATTTTACAAGTATGGGTAATAGTGATTCAACTACACTCATTCTTTCGATTGCAAAAACTCACATCAAACATAACGCCTGCAAGCAACAAAAGCACAACGTAAAAAGTGGACAAAGCATGCAACATACAAGGAAAAAACTCGATACCTCTCAAGGAGGGTCACCAGTTTTCAGTTTGCTGTCAGAGACAAGGGATTAACAACGCTGCCAAGATCCAGAACACGACAACACGTTAACTGCCCAATTTGTAAAACCCCACGAACCCTTAGCCCCCAAATGCAACTTAAATGTCGGAGATGACAACAAAGGACGTGATATAAGATGTAATAAAACCAAGCCTTTGAAGGCCAGGCCAATGATAGAAACTTGAAGCCCAAGGGCGTCCAGATCAAGTACGAAAAGGCACACAGAATGTAAGCACAAGCTAGTGCCCCATACTGAGAAGTAGACAAGCTGTGGGGTGGGCAAAAACAGCAACACAAGAAGAGTGCAACACCCCCTATTGAGTCAGGTTAGGAAAAACAAACTATGAGAAAAATCCCACTACGAAACATGCTAGCTAACATCCCACCCGGGAACACCCATAATTGACCCAAGTGGTGCAAGCCAGAGAAGGCCCTGGTCAAACTTGGAGCAGAGGGGAGAGCCACCAACAATTACTACACAAAAGCAATACATGAGACAAGCCCAACTAATTAAAGCTGCAAACATGGTAGAAGAAGCACAACCACAAAGTCCAGCCCCTATAATCAACACAAGGTCATAGTGGAGGGGTAAGAAGAGTCACTAACAAAAAAAGATGCAGCCCCACAACTTTCTAAATACGGAGGAAGTCAACCGGGGCAGACCACACCACAAATCTTCAAGAACAAAAATGGATGCAGAAGATCCAGTCAGAAGGCCCCTGTCAATCCCTTCTCCTGCAGTAAGGCCAATTCCAAGCAAAATCCCAGACAAAGACTCTAATCTAGAATACTTCAATCCAACCCATCCCAATTTACCAGCCCCACCCATCGTAGTCTATCCCACTCACTTCAATCTACACAACTTTAATATACTCCACTCTAACCCAATCTACCTCACTCCACTCCAATCTAACCCAATTCACAACACTATGATCCATTCTACAGTCAAGTCAAGTCAAGTCAAGTCAAGTCAAGTCATAGGATTTGTATAGCGCACTACATACCCAGAGGGTTTCAAGGCGCTTAGGAAGGGGAGGAGGATTACTTGTCAAATATCCACGTTTTAAGTTGCTTTCTGAACGCTAGGTGGTTCTGGGTAAGGCGAAGGTAGGTGGGGAGTGAGTTCCATGTTTTGGCAGCCAGGTATGAAAAGGATCTGCCTCCCATGGTGGTCTTGTTGATGCGAGGTACAGTGGCGAGGGCTTGGTTGGAAGAACGTAGTTGGCGGGAGGGGGTGTAGAAGGACAGTCGTGAGTTGAGGCAGTCTGGTCCGATGTCGTAGAGTGATTTGTGTGCGTGGGTAAGCAGTCGGAAAGTGATCCTCTTATTGACGGGTAGCCAGTGGAGGTCTTTAAGGTGACCAGAGATGTGTTCGTTGCGTGGGAGGTCTAATATGAGCCTGGCTGAGGCGTTTTGGATTAGTTGGAGTTTCTTCTGGAGTTTTGCGGTAGTACCCGCGTAGAGGGTGTTTCCGTAGTCCAGTCGGCTCGTGACCAGAGCGTGGGTGACTGTTTTCCTTGTATCGGAGGGGATCCAGCGAAATGTTTTTCTGAGCATGCGAAGAATGTTGAAGCAGGAAGAGGATACGGCGCTGACTTGTCTGTTCATTGAGAGTGAAGAATCCAGGATGACGCCTAGGTTCCGTGCGTGGTCTGTCGGGATGGGTGCTTTTCCGAGGGCTTCCGGCCACCAGGAGTCGTCCCATGCAGAGGGGGATGTACCTAAGATGAGGACTTCTGTTTTGTCTGAGTTCAGTTTCAGACGGCTTTGTTTCATCCATTCGGCAACTTCTTTCATTCCTTCGTGTAGGTTAGTTTTGGCGGTGCTGGGGTCATTGGTGAGAGATCAGTTGAGTGTCGTCCGCGTAAGAGATGATGTTGAGGTTGTGTTGGCGTGCGATGGCCGCGAGGGGGCTCATGTATACGTTGAAGAGGGTGGGGCTGAGTGAGGATCCTTGTGGTACGCCGCAGATGACTTCAGAGGCCTCGGACTTGAATGGAGGAAGGCAGACTCTCTGGGTTCTTCCGGTGAGGAATGAGGTGATCCATTCAAGTGCTTTTCCTTGGATTCCGATGTTATAGAGGCGTTGTAGGAGGGTGCTGTGGCAGACTGTGTCAAAGGCTGCGGAGAGGTCGAGGAGGATGAGGGCGACTGTGTCTCCATTGTCCAGTAGCATTCGAATGTCGTCTGTTGCTGCGATGAGGGCGGTCTCAGTGCTGTGTTTTGCTCGGAAGCCAGATTGTGAGGGGTCGAGGGATTTGTTGGCTTCGAGGAAGGAGGCGAGCTGGTTGTTGACAGCTTTTTCAATGACTTTGGCCGGGAATGGGAGAAGCGAGATGGGACGGTAGTTTTTGAGTTCGGTGGGGTCCGCTGTTGGTTTTTTTCAGAAGGGCGGTGAGTTCAGCGTGTTTCCAGTCTTCCGGGAAGGTGGCGGAGTTGAAGGAGCAGTTGATGACGTCTTTAAGGTGCGGAGCTATGACGGAGTCTGCTTTGTTGAAGATGTGGTGAGGGCATGGGTCTGTGGGGTATCCTGAGTGGATTGAATTCATCAGGCGGATGGTGTCCTCAGTGGAGATTGGGTTCCAATCGTTGAGAATGTTCACGGGGGGAGGATGAACAGCAAATGGTAGGGTGGGTTGATTACCGGGTTGGTTGTCAAAGCTGTTGTGGATGTCTGCGATCTTGTTGTGGAAGAATGATGCTAGGGAGTCGCAGAGGGTTTGAGAGGGGGTGATGTCGTTGGAGTTGGCCGAGGGATTGGAAAATTCCTTGACGATGTTGAAAAGTTCCTTGCTGTTGTGGGCGTTGTTGTCAAGTCGATCCTTGAATGCTGTTTTCTTGGCTTTTCGGATCAGTTGGTGGTGAGTGCGGGTGGCGTTTTTGAAGGCGTCCTTGGTGCTGGTGGTTGGGTCTTTATTCCAGGCCTTTTCAAGGGAGCGGCAGAGTTTCTTGGACTTCTTGAGATCATCGTTGAACCATGAGGCCTTCTTGCTGCCAGGTTTGCTTTGCCGTTTTTTCAGTGGTGCTAAGGTGTCGGCGGTGTTGGATAGCCATAGGGTGAGGTTAGCGGCGGCTTCGTTGGCGTTAGAAGAGGGGGCTGGGGAGTTTTGAAGGAGCGATGCGGAGATTTGGTCCGTGGTGATTTTGTTCCAGTTTCTTTGCAGGGTAGGTTGGAGGTGGATGTTGGGTTTTGGTTTGTTGTAGGTGAAGTGAACGCAGCTGTGGTCAGTCCAGAGGAGGTCCGTGGTGTGGCCGAAGGAGACATGATTGCTGGATGTGAAGATGGGGTCGAGTGTGTGACCTGCGATGTGGGTGGGGGAAGTGACTAGTTGTTTAAGTCAGAGGTTGGCGAGGTTGTCCACGAGGGTGGCGGTGTTGCGGTCGTTGATATTTTCAAGGTGAAAGTTGAGGTCTCCCAGAAGGATGTATTCTTTGGAGGGGAGCGCGTGTGGAGTGATGAAGTCCGTGATATCTTCACTGAATTTTGCGCGGGGTCCTGGTGGTCTGTAGAGGAGAGTGCCTCGGAGTGTGGTTTTGGGGTCGATGTGGATCTGGAAGTGAAGGTGTTCGGAGTTGGCGAGGTTGGCGGGCGTCAGAGCTGGTTGAGATGCGGATGGATTTCTTATGGACGATAGCGATTCCTCCTCCTGTGTGGCTGGTACGGTCTTTGCGAGTGATCTTATAGTCTTCAGGGATGGCAATGGTGATGTCTGGTGCGGAGGAAGCGTTCATCCATGTTTCCGTAAGGAAGGCGATGTCCGGAGAAATGGTGTCTAGTAGATTCCATAGGTCAATGGCATGCCTGTGGACCGATCGGGTGTTGAGAAGGATGCATTTTAAGTGGTTGGGGTCGGGAGTCTGATGTGTGGTTGTAGCGGAGATGTTGTCGGTGCCGCTGAATTTGCAGGAGTAGCATGAGAAAGGTCCATGGGTTTGTCCAGGGGCGGCTTGGACGCAGTTGGGGGCGCGACCGGGGTTAAGGGCTAGGAGGGCGGCGGCAGCATAGGTAATGCGGGGGGGCTGGGCAGCGCGAGGGGCAGGGGGTCTGGCGCTGGGCGCGGTCCAGGCGCGGACGGGCGTAGACGGGCTTACCTTTGGCGCACCTTCGGCGCGGGTTGGGCGCGATCGCTGCGCGTGGACGCTGCGCGCGGGAAGAACTGTCATATATGGATGGTGGGGGGGGAGGGGCGAGGGCGTCTCAGCTGGGAGGCGGGGCGGGTCACGAAGGAGGACAACAACAGCCAAGATGGCAGCGGAGGGGATAGCGGAGCGGAGCGCTTGGGGCTAAATGCGCTGATCCACAACGAAATGCTGAACAAAGACAAATGCGCGATACAAATTAAATAACAACACAATGCTGAGCAATGACAAATGCGCGATACAAATTAAATAACAACACAATGCTGAGCAATGACAAATGCACGATACTAATGAGATAGCAACAAGGCGGCAAGCAGGGCGCGCTGCAGGCAATCAATCAGGGTTAGGGGGGCAACGATACCACTGTTTGCCAGGGAGGCAAGGGAGCGACCACTCTGCTGAGGAGCGAAGCGAGTCACAGCGCGGTGAGGACACGGAGCGCTGTGTCTAGGCTGTGGGAGGGCGTCTCAGCTGGGAGGCGGGGCGGGTCACGAAGGAGGACAACAACAGCCAAGATGGCAGCGGAGGGGATAGCGGAGCGGAGCGCTTGGGGCTAAATGCGCTGATCCACAACGAAATGCTGAACAAAGACAAATGCGCGATACAAATTAAATAACAACACAATGCTGAGCAGTGACAAATGCGCGATACAAATTAAATAACAACACAATGCTGAGCAATGACAAATGCGCGATACAAATTAAATAACAACACAATGCTGAGCAATGACAAATGCGCGATACTAATGAGATAGCAACAAGGCGGCAAGCAGGGCGCGCTGCAGGCAATCAATCAGGGTTAGGCGGGCAACGATACCACTGTTTGCCAGGGAGGCAAGGGAGCGACCACTCTGCTGAGGAGCGAAGCGAGTCACAGCGCGGTGAGGACACGGAGCGCTGTGTCTAGGCTGTGGGAGGGCGTCTCAGCTGGGAGGCGGGGCAGGTCACGAAGGAGGACAACAACAGCCAAGATGGCAGCGGAGGGGATAGCGGAGCGGAGCGCTTGGGGCTAAATGCGCTGATCCACAACGAAATGCTGAACAAAGACAAATGCGCGATACAAATTAAATAACAACACAATGCTGAGCAATGACAAATGCGCGATACAAATTAAATAACAACACAATGCTGAGCAATGACAAATGCGCGATACTAATGAGATAGCAACAAGGCGGCAAGCAGGGCGCGCTGCAGGCAATCAATCAGGGTTAGGCGGGCAACGATACCACTGTTTGCCAGGGAGGCAAGGGAGCGACCACTCTGCTGAGGAGCGAAGCGAGTCACAGCGCGGTGAGGACACGGAGCGCTGTGTCTAGGCTGTGGGAGGGCGTCTCAGCTGGGAGGCGGGGCGGGTCACGAAGGAGGACAACAACAGCCAAGATGGCAGCGGAGGGGATAGCGGAGCGGAGCGCTTGGGGCTAAATGCGCTGATCCACAACGAAATGCTGAACAAAGACAAATGCGCAATACAAATTAAATAACAACACAATGCTGAGCAATGACAAATGCGCGATACAAATTAAATAACAACACAATGCTGAGCAATGACAAATGCGCGATACAAATTAAATAACAACACAATGCTGAGCAATGACAAATGCGCGATACTAATGAGATAGCAACAAGGCGGCAAGCAGGGCGCGCTGCAGGCAACCAATCAGGGTTAGGCGGGCAACGATACCACTGTTTGCCAGGGAGGCAAGGGAGCGACCACTCTGCTGAGGAGCGAAGCGAGTCACAGCGCGGTGAGGACACGGAGCGCTGTGTCTAGGCTGTGGGAGGGCGTCTCAGCTGGGAGGCGGGGCGGGTCACGAAGGAGGACAACAACAGCCAAGATGGCAGCGGAGGGGATAGCGGAGCGGAGCGCTTGGGGCTAAATGCGCTGATCCACAACGAAATGCTGAACAAAGACAAATGCGCGATACAAATTAAATAACAACACAATGCTGAGCAATGACAAATGCGCGATACAAATTAAATAACAACACAATGCTGAGCAATGACAAATGCGCGATACAAATTAAATAACAACACAATGCTGAGCAATGACAAATGCGCGATACTAATGAGATAGCAACAAGGCGGCAAGCAGGGCGCGCTGCAGGCAATCAATCAGGGTTAGGCGGGCAACGATACCACTGTTTGCCAGGGAGGCAAGGGAGCGACCACTCTGCTGAGGAGCGAAGCGAGTCACAGCGCGGTGAGGACACGGAGCGCTGTGTCTAGGCTGTGGGAGGGCGTCTCAGCTGGGAGGCGGGGCGGGTCACGAAGGAGGACAACAACAGCCAAGATGGCAGCGGAGGGGATAGCGGAGCGGAGCGCTTGGGGCTAAATGCGCTGATCCACAACGAAATGCTGAACAAAGACAAATGCGCGATACAAATTAAATAACAACACAATGCTGAGCAATGACAAATGCGCGATACAAATTAAATAACAACACAATGCTGAGCAATGACAAATGCGCGATACAAATTAAATAACAACACAATGCTGAGCAATGACAAATGCGCGATACTAATGAGATAGCAACAAGGCGGCAAGCAGGGCGCGCTGCAGGCAATCAATCAGGGTTAGGCGGGCAACGATACCACTGTTTGCCAGGGAGGCAAGGGAGTGACCACTCTGCTGAGGAGCACTCCACTACATTCGACCCCACTCCACTTTACCCCAATCTACCCAACCCAACTCTAATCTACCCCACTCCACTCCATTCTACTCCACTCCAATGAACCCCACTTCACTCAATCTAATCGAATGAACCTCACCCCACTCCAATCTACCCCTCTCCATCCCAATCCAATGTACTCCAATACAACCAATTCTACTCCAATCTACAGACTCCAGTCTAATCTACTGCACTCCACTCCAATTTACCCCACTCTGCCACAATCTACTCCACTCCAGTCTACCACAATCTACCCTACTCCACTCTAATCTACCCCACTCCAATCTACCCCATTCCATTCCAATCTACCCACTCGATCCCGATCTACCCCAGTCTACTCCACCCCAATCTACCCCACTCCAATCCACCCCATCTACCCCACTCCAATCTACTCCTTTCCACTCTAATCAACCCCACTCCACTCCACTCCAATCTACCTCTAACCAAAATAGCCCACCCCAATCTACCCACTCCAATCTACCCCTACCCACTCCACTAAAATCTACTCCACTCCATTTTAATCTATACCACTCTATCCCAATCTCCCCACAATACTCCACCCAACTCTATCCCACCCACCTTTCCCCACTCAAATCCAACCCACTCCACTCTAATCTACCCCACTCAATTCAAATCTACCCTACTCTATTCCAATTTAACCCATTCCACCCCAATCTAGCCCGGTCTACTGCACCTAAATCTACCCCATCTACTCCAATCTAATCTACTCCACCCCAATCCAATCTACCCCACACCAAACTACCTGACTCAATCCTCCCTCTTTAATCTACCCCACTCTATTTCAATCTACCCTACTGTACCCCATTCCACTCAAGTCTACCCCGCTCCACTCCAATCTACTCTGCTACAAGCTACCACACTCCACTCAATCTAACCTAGTAAACCCCACTCCACTGCAGTTTACCCCACTTCGTCCCAATCTACTGCACTCCACTTAATTCTTCCACACTCTGCTCCAAGCTATCCATCGATCCACTCCACTTCACTCCATCCACCCCACCCCAATGTACTCCAACTCAACTCACTTCACTCCAATCTACCTGACTCCACTCCAATCTATCCCAGTCCACTCCACCGTAATTTACCCACTCCACTTCAATCTACCACTCTTCCCCAGTCTCTCTCACTCAACTCTAATATTGACTCCACTCTAATCTTGACTACACTCTAATCTATCCAACTCCACTCCACCCACTCCACTCCACGCAATCTGCCCCACTCCACTCCACCCCAGTCTACTACACTCCATTCCAATCTACAGCACTCCACTTCAATCTATCACATGCCACCCACATCTGCCCCACTTCAGTCCAATCTACCCAACCCTACCCCAATCCACCCAACTCCATCCCACTCCAATCTACCTTACCTCACTCCACCGCAAACTACCCCATCCAGTCCGTTCCACTCCAATCTTCCCCAATCCACCCCACTACATTCTTCCCCATTCTACCCCCACTCCACTCTACGCCAATTTACCCCACTTCACTCTGCCCCAATCTACCCCATTCCACTTCACACCAGTCTACCCCGCCCCAATCTACCCAACCCCACTCCATGCCACCAGATTGTAGTCATGCTGAACAGCAGACACACTGGTGTACATAATGGCTAAAACAGATTGCCAAAGTCAATAGCCATCACATAAGCGAGACCTATTGGCTTTACAAATTCTTGTTTTAAAATTGTGAACCCAATATTAACTTTGTTTGTTGATGTAACAGTAAAGTTAATGTATTAATGGCATATACTGGCCTGATTTCACATTTTTCGATTAAAACTTTATTGAAACTCGTTCACTTCATATTGGAATGTATTCACTAAGTCTGTTGGTTACATTCACTATCACCAGTGTCAATTGGATGTCAAGATTCACCACTCCTGTTTTATACATGGCACCAGCAATAATCTCAATGTGTTCTACGTTTTGGCAAGTTTGTCTTTTTCAGTACTGAACTCGACTTTCTTCTATATTGCAGAATTAAGCACCTGATGAAGGGTGACAGCCCGAAATGCATTGGACATATGAATGAGTATATGCAAAACAAATATTCTGGCATCAAGTGAGGATCACTGTGATTGTTGTATCAAAAACGAGATATTCAAAGTAAATTTGTTAACTCAATAAAGTGTATTGCGAAGAACGTATCGAGAAGCAGACAATTTATTTACATTTCTTCATCAAGTGCAAGTTAGAGATGCCTCTCAGTTCGTGAGGACAGCGCTTTCAGGCATAAATTAGCAAACATCATCTATCGTTCCCATTAGCACCTTGTTAAAGATTTGCCCAATAGGCATAGGGACATAACAGAATGCATTATGACCTTAGCAGTAAAACAGCATTTATAAAACATTTACACCTCATCAATAAGAAGGCAAAACTTTATCATAGCATTACACAAACTCTCCCCCACTACCCAGCAGTAAACATTGATGATAAATATAGAGGTATACATTTTTATATAGGTATACATTTTAACTTAAAATGCTAAATTGGGAGGTATGCAGGGTTGGAGTTCGTTAGGCAGTACTAATTATAAAACAACTTAGTGCCTCCTTTCAAATATTTGGATATATGATTCTGACTAAAGGCTGTAGCAAAGTGGGTTTCTGTTGCAGTAACTCCACCCCTCTTTGCCAGACTTTGACTTAATGTGCCCTGGGTCCCTGCCAATCAGGTTCCCAGGGTCTGTGTTCTTTCCCAAAATGATATATTTGTACCTTCATTTGGCACCTCTCTGGCCACATGTAAATCCCTTGTAAAAGGTGCTATGGGCGCCAAGGGCACTGTGACCAGGTAAGGCCTCTACGGGCTGCAGCACATATTGTGCCACCCTTAGAGGTCCTGTACCATAACACACGCACACAGCCATTGCAGGCTGTGTGTTTTGGTGCAACGAAAAGTGAAGGGTCGAAGTGGCACACATAGCTGTGTGCCATGCCTGCAACCCACTGCCTATTGTAAGATACCCCTCTAGCTGGGTATACACCACTGGTGAGGGTACAGATGCATGAGCACTGTCCCTCTACAGTGTCTAAGTTCATTCTTAGACATTGGAAGTGCAGTAAAGCCATAAAGAGTATATGGCCTGGGAGTTTGTCATTACGAACTCCACAGCACCATAATGACTGTACTTAATTCTGATGCCAGTGTGGGATTTATTATAGCATACACTCAGAGGGCATCATAGAGATGCTCCAGAGAAAATGACAAGTCTCTGGTGGGTTCCCTGACTGGTAAACACCAACCTGCCACCACAAGATGTTTCTGGACCCATGGGGTGGGAGCCTTTGCTTCCTGTACCCAAAAACAAAGCCTTTTCCGGGCAGAGGTGGTCACACCTCCCCCAGGTCAGGAGCTTCAAAGGCCTTGCCGCCTTGGTAATATGACCCCCAGCCTCTCCTGCTATCAGGAGCAGGCCATGTTCCTGTCTCGCCCCCTTTTTGGCAGGAGAACAGGCGGGAAAAATTAGAACAGCTCGGAAGGTGTGCCCACCTCTGCCAACCCAACTCCTCAGGTGGGGAAGGTGAGCTGATGCCCACTTTTCAGTGCCCGCCATCTTGCAGATGGAAGGCACTCTTCAATCAGTGGTAGGGATTGTGCCTACTCCCCCACATTAGGTGAGCACACCAAGGGTGTAGCCACCCTAAGGTCGGTATTTCATTGGGTACTGACCTCAAGATCCCTAAAACGCCCCCTAAATACAGTATCTAGGGGGCAGCCTTGGCCAAGAAGGCAGATTCCCATAACCTATGAAGAAGGTAGTATGAAAGAAGATGCCCAGCAGAGGGGACTGCAGAGAAGAAGTGACGTGGCCCCAGCCCTACAGGCCCGTCTGCAGTTTCTAGAGATCCTGCGCAAAAATCACCTTGTCCTACAGCCAGCAACCTCCAGAACCCCTGGTTCTGTGAAAACGGGCCTCGTTACGAAAGGTCATGGTTTCGTCACGATTTTGGTGATGTCGGACCGTATTTAGCAAATGCGGCTAATGTGGAGTGAATTCGTCACGTTAGCTTGCAAGTTCACTATGTATTTGGAGATTTCGTTTCAAACATGGGTTCCATTTTGTTTAAGGCCTACATTTTGTCTTGCCATCACGCAGGCCGACGAGTATGGTCGAACGAATGAAGCGGCCTGGCCTTCATGTATTGCTATACATTCACAGGGTCTTTCCTAACTCCAAGGTGAATTGCAAGGATCTGATTCCTTCACCTGAAGCTGACCCTGCCAAGTCAATTTCCCTGGTTTGATCGTTGTCTGAGATTGCCAATCATTGTTCAGGACATCGTTAACTTTTAGTCTCCTTACACATGCCTTATCTTGCTCACTATCAGACATTGTTTCCTTTTCTATGTTCTTTATTACATGCATTGTGCTTTTCAATTATGGGTTTGTCCTGCTTGTGGAGATTGGATTTGGGACATTCCCAATGATTAACTTTGGGTTGGGATGTTGCAAATTGAGTTTTTTGTCATGTGATACTTTGTTTGAGAATGTACTTCATTGGTTAACTTTTGGCGCAGTGGGAGTGTATGCTCGTAAATGTGAAAATTGTGTATAAAAGGAGATGTCTTGCTCTACGAATTTGAGCAGTCTCCTAAAATACTTCCATGCTGTATTTCGTGGATCACTGTTACTGGCTCCAGCTAATAAACTTGGTCTCTGACGCCACCCAGAAGTATTCAGTTTCTCTGTAAACCAAGACAGGTGAATCTGAAGACTTTGGGCGTGCCCCTGGCGCCGCTGGGTTCTAAAAACCTGGTTCTTCAGTTGGCTCCCAACGTGGGGCGACTTCAGCGGTACCGGTTCAAGCCCGAAGATTGTGAGGAGCTTCATGAGGAAATTCTGGAGGAGGGCCCCCACTTCATCGACCCCGGCATGTCGAATGTGGACTGAAGGTTTTTGCTGCGAGGCTTCCCCTTTCCGACGGCTACGAAGGACTGCTGCCCTGACTGTCGCCCTGTCTTGGACCCTTTTGTGATGATTTGTAGAACGAGACGATAGACGGTCTTCCGGTGGCGTGACAAGACATTTTGATTAAGTATAAGTGGGTCGCACCCACGACTTGGTTTTGTTACTTGGGTTCTTTGATTTGGATTTTGCAAATACCAAAGCCGAGGGGCTTGTACATTTGTGAGTATATCGTGTTAGATAATCCCTTGAAGTTTGAAGCTAGATTAGTGAGCGAAGATGCCTGGTCTTAGCAAATATAGGAATTTGTTTTGTTGTAGTTGCAACAGGGATTCCCGATTGGAGGACTCGTGTCCGATACCTCCGGTTGGAACTCCGGCTTAGGAGCTCTATTCAAAGCATGGAGTGGGTCCCATTACGTATAATGAAGTATGGGTCCGCTATACACGTAAAGATGGTGTCTTAAAATGGCCACAACATGGTAGTTTTGAATCAGATGTTTTAGATATTTGGGAAGTTGCGCTATTTAGGAAGAAAGCCCGGCCGGCAATGTTTGACTCTTTCTCCCTTTGGCGTAAGGGAGCCAAACAGCGAGAAATTAAGCAAGCTAAAAGAGATAGGAAAGAGAAGAATATGCCGATAATGCAAGCTGCTAGGCAGTTTAAAAAAGATGAAGAAGATCGTGCGATTGAGGTGTCAGATAGACAACGTTGCATGGCCATAAGTTATATAAGTTAGATAAGTGTTTTCCGGCTTTGCCACCTCTCGCCCCGAATGCGACTAAGGACCCTGAAAAGGATCCTTTGATGTCGCATTTGTTGATTTCACCACTCCCTTAAGTGCAGAGTGCTACGGCACCTCCGCAACCCTCAGTTGTGCAACCTCCAGTTGTTCAACATCCTGCTGTTGCTCAGCCACCCGTTCTTCCACAGTTGGTTCTCCAGCCTCTGGGTCAGCCTTCTCTAGGGCCGCCAGCTTTGCCTTATACTCCTTTGCCTTCTACTCCTTTGCCTTTAACTTCTTTTTCTACTGACCCTATGATTTTTTGTCTTCTCAGAACACTTTGTCTCCTGTCCTCATGTCGACTTCTTCTCTTTCTACTCGACAACGAATGGCTGAGACTGTCACTAGCCTTTTGTCTCCTCTTTTTGGGTCGTTTAATATGACCCCAGTTTCTGTACGAAAACAAACGCATAGTCCGCTCCTAGTTCTGAGGAGCGGGCAGTGTTAGATCTTCTTGCTCGTAGATGGGTTTTGAATGCTTCTAGGTATGATTTGCAAGCGGTTATGGATGTTTTCCTACAGTGGGATCCGCCGAAACAAAGGTATGTTTTTGATGTTATGTGTACTTTCCTTCGTGAAGAGTGGGACGATGTTAAATTGGGTCCGATTCCATCGGAGTTGCTTAATGTTCAGTCGGAATTTGCTAAAGGGACGATAGTGGGTCCCGATGTTGAAGAAGCGGTAGAGACACGTCTTGCGTTTAGCAGTTGTTTGAGCCTGATCCTTCCGTTCGGAGAAAAGTGAAGCAATATCCGATGAGAGAAGTTCCTCCTGTATGGAGAGAGGAAGTTGTGGCTAACGTTAATCAGGGTATTCAGGGTGTACCGGCTCATTTTCAGCGTGTTTGGGTACATGTTCCTTGGAAGAGAGCTGAAGTTCTGGCTCTTAAGCAGACTCTACCTGACCCCCGTAAAAATCCTGTGGGTTATTATAAAGAGTTGTCCCAGACTAAGCATGGGCAGATTTTCGGGATCCACGATCCGCGGATTTTGCGGATTTGCGGATCGTGGATCCGCAAAATCCGCGGATTTTGCTGATTTGCGGATCCGCGGATTTGGGGCGGGGCTTCCATGCGAGTACACATGCCTCTTGTGTGTTTGAAAGGTCTGAGAAAGATCAGTTCAGCAGATGAAGAGAAAGAAGCCCCTGGTCACAAGAACATATTTACAACAAGGGGTGGTGAGGGACAGAGTCTCTGAATTAAGCAGAAAGCTCTCACCCAGTCAAGAGATCAGGGCTAGATCCAACACCGTTTTTTAGCTCACTGCACCATCCCAGTTTCAGAACCTGGCTGTCTGCAAATTAGTCTGTTCCTGTCCCAGTGCATGATGGGAACAGGGCAAACCAAACTACAAAAGCCAATTCTTACACTGGGAAGGAAACAAGCTCCCGGGGACCGGTTTCTGGCATTACAGACGTCTTCGGCCCGGTTTGCTTGAATCCTGATGGTGCAATGAGCAAGGGTCTCACATCTGAGAATACCCTTCCACGCTTAGGGTGGACAAAAATATTTACAACAAGGGGTGGTGAGGGACAGAGTCTCTGAATTAAGCAGAAAGCTATCACCCAGTCAAGAGATCAGGGCTAGATCCAACACCGTTTTTTAGCTCACTGCACCATCCCAGTTTCAGAACCTGGCTGTATGCAAATTAGTCTGTTCCTGTCCCAGTGCATGATGGGAACAGGGCAAACCAAACTACAAAAGCCAATTCTTACACTGGGAAGGAAACAAGCTCCCGGGGACCGGTTTCTGGCATTACAGCCGTCTTCGGTCCGGTTTGCTTGAATCCTGATGGTGCAATGAGCAAGGGTCTCACATCTGAGAATACCCTTCCACGCTTAGGGTGGACAAAAATATTTACAACAAGGGGTGGTGAGGGACAGAGTCTCTGAATTAAGCAGAAAGCTCTCACCCAGTCAAGAGATCAGGGCTAGATCCAACACCATTCTGAGCTGGGATGGTGCAGTGAGATAAATAACGGTGATGGATCAAGCCCTGATCTTTGGACTGGGTAAGAGTGGTCTGCTTAATTCAGACACTCTGTTCATCACCACCCCCTTTTCTGGATCGTTTTTGGCCACTATAGGTGTGGCAGGGTATACTCAGACATGAGTCCCTTTCTCACTGCACCATCAGGATTCAAGCAAGCCGGGCCGAAGATGGCTGAAATGCCAGAAACCGGTCCCCGGTAGCTTGTCTCCTTTCTGGTGAAGAATTTGCTTGGTAGTTTAGTCTGCCCTGTTCCCATGATGCACTGGGCCAGGGACAGACTGATTTGCATATAGCCAGGTTCTGAGCTGGGATGGTGCAGTGAGATAAATAACGGTGATGGATCAAGCCCTGATCTTTGGACTGGGTAAGAGTGGTCTGCTTAATTCAGACACTCTGTTCATCACCACCCCCTTTTCTGGATCGTTTTTGGCCACTATATGTGTCGCAGGGTATACTCAGACATGAGTCCCTTTCTCACTGCACCATCAGGATTCAAGCAAGCCGGGCCGAAGACGGCTGAAATGCCAGAAACCGGTCCCCGGTAGCTTGTTTCCTTTCTGGTGAAGAATTGGCTTGGTAGTTTAGTCTGCCCTGTTCCCATGATGCACTGGGCCAGGGACAGACTGATTTGCATATAGCCAGGTTCTGAGCTGGGATGGTGCAGTGAGATAAATAACGGTGATGGATCAAGCCCTGATCTTTGGACTGGGTAAGAGTGGTCTGCTTAATTCAGACACTCTGTTCATCACCACCCCCTTTTCTGGATCGTTCCTGGTCACAAGAACAGCACAGGTATTGTGCTCGTGAAAGTCAAGGATGCAAAGGCCTCTATCCAGCATCACAGCTGATTTTCCACGGTAGAGTTGGGAAGAAGGCACACCTGTCCAGCCTCGACGACGCTCACGATTGTTTTTGGGCTAATAAATGAGTCACTGAATTTGAGCATCAACTAGTTCCAGCGACCATGTGTTTGTTACTATGCAATCGCCCCGAAGGGCGCAGGGGTCCCTTGAGTGAGCTGTCCATAATAGTGGGTGAATGGCGGGAAGACGGTGCACACCACGAGTGTGTGGGCGGGGCCAAACGGGCAGGGCTTCCATGCGAGTTCACACATGCTTCTTGTGTCACGGGTATTGTGCTCGTGAAAGTCAAGGATGCAAAGGCCTCTATCCAGCATCACAGCTGATTTTCCACGGTAGAGTTGGGAAGAAGGCACACCTGTCCAGCCTCGACGACGCTCACGATTGTTTTTGGGCTAATGAATGAGTCACTGAATTTGAGCATCAACTAGTTCGAGCGACCATGTGTGTGTTACTATGCAATCGCCCCGAAGGGCGTAGGGGTCGGTCCCTTGAGTGAGCTGTCCATCATAGTGGGTGAATGGCGGGAAGACGGTGCAAACCGCGAGTGTGTGGGCGGGGCCAAACGGGTAGGGCTTCCATGCGAGTTCACACATGCTTCTTGTGTGTATAAAAGGTGAGAGAAAGATCAGTTCAGCAGATGAAGAGAAAGAAGCTCCTGGTCACAGGAACAGCACGGGTATTGCGATCGTGAAAGTCAAGGATGCAAAAGCCTCTATCCAGCATCACAGCTGATTTTCCACGGTAGATTTGGGAAGAAGGCACACCTGCCTCGACGACGCTCACGATTGTTTTTGGGCTCACAGGAAGGGCATGTTGTAAATATTTTACGATGGCGCCGGCAAGCTGCCAGCGCCATCCTAAAATACTTACTAAATTAGCTTCAACAGGAAGCTCTAATAGATAAAATAAAGCAGGTGCGAGCACCTGCTTTATTTTATCTATTAGAGCTTCCTGTTGAAGCTAACTTAGTAACTATTTTAGGATGGCGCTGGCAGCTTGCCGGCGCCATCGTAAAATAGTTACAAGTTGACAGGCCAGCCAGGCTTCAACTTTTGCCCCCGGAATCCGCCGCTCGCGGATTTGCGAATTCGTGGTAAATTCGCGGGAGTTCGCGGATCGCGAATTTACCGAAAATTCGCAAAATCCGCGAGCGGAACGGATTTTGCGCTCATGGTTATCCCAGACAGTTGATGCGTGTGTGATGAATTTAGCGGATATAGATATGTTGTTGGGGAATGTAGTCCCTCAACCTTTGTGGGTGAAGATCCGTCACGAGGATCATGCAGTAGAGTTAGGAGATACGTGGGTTAATATTACTGCTGCAGATGGTCGTCAAGGTGGAGGGGCTACACCTGAGCCTTTAGTTACAGAAATCCCTGGTAGGATTATTGCTCTAATGAAGCCTTTGATTCCTCCTATGCGAGTGAATTGGGATAAGTTAGCAGCATGTAAGTAAAAGAAAGACGAAAGTGTGTCTGATTTCTTCACTAGGTTTGAAGAGATATTCATCGATCATAGTGGTCAAGATATGAGTACAGAAGGTGGCCAAACGTTGTTTGTGGATAAGTTTGTCTATAATTTTCTCCCCGAGCTGTGTAAGAAATTGAAGGACTCTGAGAGTTCATGAGCAGTTTCTTATTCGGCCCAGATATTGGCTACTGCACAATATTACGAGAATAGAGATAAAGATGAGAAAGATAAAGCAGAGAAAAAGACTAAAGAATTGAAGACGAAGGTTCTTTTGCAACAGGCGTATCCACCTCGTTTTAATCAGCGTGAGTTTCAGCAACCTTCACAGTTTCAGAGAGTGTTGCAGAAGCCCGATTCTTTTGCACAGCGAATTCCGGTAGGCCCCAATCAGTGCGCTTATTGTAAGGAAGAGGGTCACTTCAAGCATAGTTGCCCGATTTTGCTACAACGTGCAAATGGTGTGTCTGGTGTGAGAGGTCGAGGTGTTCAGCAAGTCCCTAGGGGTAGAGGACGTGGTGTGTTCCCCCAGGGTGGACGTTCCTTTCCCCCACAGAATTCTATGAATTGTTTTGACCAACAGAATGTTGCGTCTGGTCAGTCGCCTCAATATTATGTTGATGATTACTATGTTGAGAGTGAGAATGCTGACTTTAATGATAGCTAGAACAGCCATAGACAAAGAGAGGGTGTAGTGTCAGTTCCAGTAGACCAGAGTGGACCTTATGTTGAAGTGATTACATCAGGTGATCAGAGCCTTTCTGTTGGATACTGGTGCGGCAAAGAGTTCTATCATGCACTCTAAACTCCCTGGTGCACCTTTGTCTGGCTTGACGAATGTTTCGGTAGGTTTTTCTGGCGCCCCAGTTCGTAACCCGGTTTCTTGTCCTTTGTCTCTTTCTGTTGGGCCTTGTGAGTTGGAAGCATCTCTGATTCTAACGACAGGTTGTGGTGAGAATCTGTTGGGTTTGGACTTGTTGAAGCGATTGAATGCAACATTGTATTGTTCTCCTGCAGGAGTACATCTTACGTTGGGTAAGAGAGTGATTTCTCTGATGTATTTGTCTAAAGATCGGCTTCCACTGGAATTGCGTTCTCTCCCTGATACTCTTTAGGCTACGGGTCCAAATGATGTTGGCCTTTTGCAGATTCCACCATACGTTGTTACCCTCAAGGCGAATGCTAAATTGCCTCGTATTCCACAATATCGAATTTCGAGTGATGGTGAGAGAGCTCTTTTAGCGATCATCTATGATTTGGTTGAGAAAGATGTGATTGAAGAAACGAGAGGTAATGTGTGCAACAGTCCGGTTTTGCCTGTTCTTAAACGTACTGACTCTTCTCAGCCACCTGTGTATCGGCTTGTGATCGACCTTCGTGACGTTAACAAGATTGTTGTTCCGCAGTTTCCTGTTGTCCCGGACATTACTGCTTTATTGACTATGATTCCAGCTTCGGCTGCTTGGTTTTCTGTGATAGACCTGAAGAATGCTTTCTTTAGTATTCCTATTGCTGAAGAGAGTAGAGATATTTTTGGCTTCTCTTTAGGAGGCCGAAGCTTCCAGTTTAAGTGTGCTCCTCAAGGTTATTGTGAGAGCCCATCAATCTATAGTCAAGCTTTAAAGACTCAGCTTGATTCTTTTGTTTTGCCTTCTGGTGCGACTCTTATCCAATACGTGGATGATCTGTTGGTTGCTACTGATGATGAATAGATTTGTAAAGAAGCTACGCTTTCTTTGTTACAGCATTTGTCTGACCTTCATCATAAAGTGTCACTTTCGAAGTTGCAATATTGTCGCCAAGAAGTGACCTACTTAGGTCATCTCTTGTCGAAGGAGGGAAGACGATTGTCCCCAGAACGTATACAAGCGATTGCGCAAATGACTGTATCATCTACACAGAGAGAAGTGCGTGCTTTCTTGGGTATCACCTCATATTGTAGACAGTGGATTCCGAATTTTTCCTCATTGGCCAAACCTCTGTTGGCACTTACTCTTAAGGATAGTCCGAATCCTCTTCCGTGGTCTGACGAATGTCAGAAGAGTTTTCCTGAATTGCGTGATGCGTTGTGTTCTGCGCCAGTGTTGGGTACCCCCGACTACAGTAAGCCTTTTACGTTGTATGTGCACGAGAGAGAAGGATGTGCATTGTCAGTGTTGACACAACAGTTTGGAGACAAGCAACGCCCATGTGCGTATTTCTCGGCTACTTTAGATCTGGTAGCTAAAGCGTTGCCGAGTTGTTTGAGAGCTACAGCGGCAGCGGCTGTTTCTATCCAACAGTCTGCTGGTCTGGTATTGGATAATACGTTGATTGTGATGGTCCCACATGCAGTGGATACCTTACTGAATAAGACAAGTACTCAGCACCTTACTAGTGCACGTTTGTCAGGTTATGAGTTGACTCTTTTGGCGGGTCATGTGCACATAAAACGATGCAACATGTTGAATCCAGCTACGTTGTTGCCGATTTCTGTAGAGACAGATGTTCAAGAACAGCATGAATGCTTTCTCAGGACAGAGGAAGAAACGAAGGGTAGAATTGATCTGAAAGATACTCCTCTTTCGAATTCTGATGGTACCTTATGGGTCGACGGTTCATGCTTTAAGCTTCCGAATGGCGATATGACTGCAGCGTATGCGGTTACGACTTTGCACACGATTGTTGAAGCTGCACGTATTCCACAGAATTCAGCTCAAGCAGCAGAGTTGATTGCACTGACGAGAGCGTGTGTGTTTTCGAAAGGAAAGAGAGTGACTGTGTATACCGATAGCCAATATGGGTTTGGTGTTGCTCATAGCTTTGGACGTTTGTGGAGAGAAAGGGGATTTCTTACCTCCCATGGTACGAAGATTCAGCATGGACAGTTGGTGAATGAACTTCTTGAGTTACTTACTCTGCCGACACAAGTTGGGATTGTGAAATGCAGTGCACAGAAGAAGATTACGGATGACGTTGGTCGTGGTAATGCATTTGCGGATGAAGTAGCGAAAGAAACAGCGAAGAATGTGACGAGTCGAATGTATGTTGCAGGCCATGCGAGATGGGTTCCGGATAGAGGAATGTGTGAGGATACAATAGAGAGTGTGAAATTGATTCAGGCTGAAGCTACTGAGAAAGAATTGAGTGTGTGGAGAGCGACTACGGGAAAGTTGGATTTGACTGGTTGTTGGATTGAGTTGTCAGAACACCAGCGATGGTTGTTGCCTGATGCGTATGTGCTTCCAGTGGTTACGATGGCACATGGATTGGCTCACATAAGTGTGAAAGGGATATGTAAGTTGTTGGCTCCAGTATGGCAGAATGCTGGAATTCCTAAATGTGCTGAGAATCTGGTGAGACATTGTATGGTCTGTTTGATGCACAATCCTGGTAAGGGAACCCCAACTCCAGCAGGTCATTTTGCTCCTCCGACGTATCTGTTTGAGGTTCTGAAGTTGGACTTTATTCATATGGAGAGATGCAACAACCTAAAGTATGTCCTTGTGGTTGTCTGTGCCTTTTCAAGATGGATAGAGGCTTACCCTCTAAAGGATAATGCTGCCTTATCTACAGCTAAGGTCTTATTGAAGGAATTCTTCCCTAGGTATGGTTTGCCGAGAATGGTATGGAGTGACAACGGAACTGAATTTGTGGGTCAGATTATGAAGAAAGTGTGTGCAGGATTGGGAATAAGGCAGAAATTTCATGCTACAAATCACCCTCAGTCAGCTGGTTTGGTTGAATGCTACAATGGCACCCTTAAGTTGAAGTTGGCTAAGATACAAGCTAGCTCTGGCCTAGCATGGCCTGATGCTTTGCCGTTGGCACTTTTGTCAACGAGGATGACAGTGCATTCTCGTATGGGACTTAGTCCGTATGAAGTTGTGTTTGGTCGCCCGGCGAATGTTTGGGGTGTGCCGCGGCCAAAGAAATACAGCGACATCGAGTACCCTATGTTGGTTGACTATTTACATGATTTGACTGCTAAATTACGTGTTCTTCACCAACAGGTGCATGATACCTTACCTTCAGCTTCTGTGGATGCAGGACATTCCATACAACCTGGCGACTATCTATTGGTCCGGACTTTTCAAAGGAAGAAGAACCTCGAGCCGAGGTGGACTGGTCCTTATTAGACTCTTCTAGTGACTCGAACAGCTGTCAAAGTTTCCGGGAAGAAAAATTGGGTGCATGCCACCCACACCAAGAAGCTTCCACTTCCCTTGCCGTCTGACTGATGCATCGCTGATGGTGTCGCCGCCTCAGAAAACGAGAGAATTGTGGAGTTTGTCCCCTTTAGTGATGCTCATTTGAAATGGACTCGACATTATTCCAGGATCAGACTGTGTCTGGTAAAGAGCGCTATCATTTGCGCAGCACAAAAGACAAATAAAGAGTACGAGTTTTTTGGTGCTTCTGGTGAACTATACTCTATCAGACAAGAGACCTTTTTTGTCTTTTTTCTTTTTCGAACCACCATCCGGGTTCAGCTGTAGGGTCACGGTATAAAGACTCAAGGTTGTGAGCCGTGTGGACGCAAGGTCAGCGGTTCTGGTTTGTTCTAGGGCGTTCCCTAGACTTACAGACTCACACTTGAGTGAAGAGAAACAACTGCCGCGAACAGCACGGTTAGAGGATGGAGTCTTTTGTAATGGATAGAGTTGTTGAGAAAATGAATTTTAAGATGAGATTGTGTACATTGGTTCGTAACAAATGTTTTATTATACTGTGTTCTTTTGTGTTCTTAAGTATCACATTGGCTTGTGTAGGTTGGATTGTATATGCTACACCATTGATTTCTGCACCCACCATCCAACCTATGCTTTCTTCTACTACTGTTTCTTTGCACCAATTTTATACGTTGCCTGAACATGAACAGACACGAAGATCTGAGTTTGTAAACAACTCATTTATACAGCTGTTGCATCAGCATCAGTTGGTAGTCAATACGACAAATTGTTGGGTATGTGGTCTTATGCGTCAAACGACAGATAGAGGTATGCCATATCTGGTTTTGCCTTTTTCTTCTAATGGGTCTGTATGGGCTTTTCAGACAATGTACATCTATGCGAATGAGGTATACCCTATGCGTTCCATGACAGACAACCCGAGCAATAGTGCTTTGATAAAGGGAATAGTAGATATGATTAGAGATATCGATGCATACAATGCTATCCCTAAGGAATTTAAAGAAAATGACCCGGTCACTGTTTTGTTCTGCAACTTCTTTATTTTGGGCAGAATCTCACCCTGAGGTGTTTAATCCTTGGGTGCTTTATATACTTTTTTTTGGATGATACAGAAATATTCAGTTTTTGAAAAATGTCCGAGGTTTACTCGTTGCCATACAAAAAGACATCTATTTACAAGTGCTGAAAACAATTATTGCAATACAAAAACATTGAAGTACATTTATTAATTAAACAATACAATTATCAAAACATCATCATTATCAAATTGCACGGTTGTACCCTACCAACTAATTCAACCAGGCCTACGTGTTAAAGTTTTACTCAAAGTTCGACCTGGTCACGCAAGGGCATTAGACTTAATTTATTCCATTGATTTCATGGAAATATTTTTGGGGCCTTTAGCGGAAAAAGCATTCGTGATACGACAGCTTACGAGAGTGGTTGAGGCCACCATAAATGAAACTGCAGGTGCTCTCAGTAATATTACAGCGGCAGTTCAGGCTGACCGTGTAATGACATTGCAGAATCGTATTGCACCGGATGTTATACTTGCAGATAGAGGAGGGGTATGCAAATTGATCCAATCTAGTCGCTGTGTTTACATACCAGATAATGCCCCGACAGTGTACCAAGCCATTTCCAGATTGCATAAGGTTTCTGAGTCTATTCATGTAGACGAAGGAAACTGGTCGTTGATTGGATGGTTTTGGGAATTGTTGTCTAAATGGGGATGGAAAGTTCTGATTTCCTTGGTATGGCTCTAGCTATTTTCTTCTCTTGTTGTCTTTGTATCCAGTGTGCTCCCACCGTTTGTGGTCCTTGTGCTACGATGTGTGTGCGGAGACCTGTCTCGAGAGAAGTAGAGAGTAATAGGATGATGCTCCAGCAACACCTTGATGGTCTGATGATGATAGACCTAGATTCAGATTAACGTGAGTTTAGGTGATTGCCTACGTAATGGCAAAAGGAGGGTCTGTGGTTCTGTGAAAACGGGCCTCTTTACGAAAGGTCATGGTTTCGTCAAGATTTTGGTGATGTCGGACCGTATTTAGTGAATGCGGCTAATGTGGAGTGAATTTGTCACGTTAGCTAGCGAGTTCACTATGTATTTGGAGATTTCGTTTCGCACATGGGTTCCATTTTGTTTAAGGCCTCCATTTTGTCTTGCCATCACGCAGGCCGACGAGTATGGTCTAACGAATGAAGCGGCCTGGCCTTCATGTATTGCTATACATTAACAGGGTCTATCTTGACTCCGAGGTGAATTGCAAGGATCTGATTCCTTCACCTGAAGCTGACCCTGCCGAGTCAATTTCCCTGGTTTGATCGTTGTCTGAGATTGCCAATCGTTGTTCAGGACATCGTTAACTTTTAGTCTCCTTACACATGCCTCATCTTGCTCACTATCAGACATTGTTTCCTTTTCTATGTTCTTTATTACATGCATTGTGCTTTTCAATTATTTGGTTTGTCCTGCTTGTGGAGATTGGATTTGGGTCATTCCCAATGATTAACTTTGGGTTGGGATGTTGCAAATTGAGTTTTTTGTCATGTGATACATTATTTGAGAATGTACTTCATTGGTTAACTTTTGGCGCAGTGGGAGTGTATGCTCGTAAATGTGAAAATTGTGTATAAAAGGAGATGTCTAGCTCTACGAATTTGAGCAGTCTCCTGAAATACTTCCATGCTGTATTTCGTGGATCACTGTTACTGGCTGCAGCTAATAAACTTGGTCTTCGACGCCACCTAGAAGTATTCCGTGTCTCTGTAAAAAAAACAAGACTGGTGAATCCGAAGACTTTGGGCGTGCCCCTGGCGCCGCTGGGTTCTAAAAACCCAGTTCTTCAGGAAGACTGACTGATTTCAACAAAGACCAGATCTCCTGTGAACAGCAGCTCTGCTCAAGAGAATCTCCATAGAAAGACTCTGTGCCTGCTGAAGACAAGGAAACCTGATGCCTGGAACCACCACTGCACCCTTTTTGCACAGTCCCTTTTCGTTGTTCGTCAGTGACAACCAAAAGGTTTCAACCCCAAATTATTTGTAGGCTCTCTTCAGGACATAGTTGGCTGGATAACTACGTCCTGAGGAGACCTTACAAATACTTTGAGGAATAATGGAAAGGTACTGCACTAGACGACGTTTGCTCCTTCAAATAAGTCCCACATGACCTTTTGTTTGGATAACACAATTTAGAAGATGGGCCACTTTGGGATATATAATGTAAGCATGCTATGTGGTGACAACGTCGTCAGCATTGTCTTCACGTAAAGGTGCATTCTTGCCCTTTCTTGATTTAGAAGGGCTAGATATAAAAATAGGAAATAAAATAATTGTAACACACATTAACTTGCTGATAGTCCCATTCTGAGGCATCTAGATGTGGAAGGAGGAAGTGAGGTAAAATAAAAGCGCATTCATCAATTTAAGAGACACACGAGGGATGGATGGGGTGACAAATGAGCTGCAGTAGGTGTGGCAATTATCTGGTATTTGAAAGATAACAGGATGACTAATAATGTGTTTAGATCCCTCTGTTTGTTATCAGACCTCACTGAGTAATTTAGACAGATGAGTCCCCAGACTCATCTGTCTAATTCCAACTGGTGTGCAATTTAGGTAGATTTAAAATGTATGTATTTATTGTGTTATCACAAAGATAGGAACCCTAGTGACAAGGTGGCCCTGGAAGTTGCTAAAAATTAGAACTACCTGAGAGTCAGACTGTCCCACATTTATACACCTTACAGTGACTGTACCAACAAAGTAAACATTTCCGTTAGAGGAGCACGTGACAGAAATCACTGCTCTGCCAGAAGCTGTGTTTCTAGTAGTGATGGCCTTCAAAACTTTTTCTATTGCTTTCTCAATTCACCAGCTCAACCCTTTCCTGTATTGTCGTAATTGGCCCGATCGGATTCGCGATTAGCTGAACCTACACGTTTCGCTTCTTAACTTGGCTATATACGATAAACGCCATTTCGAATGTTGCAGCGGCCATCTTAGACCATGAGCGGCCTCGTGGCCGACGTGCCCTTTAGTCCTTTGTCCGTTCCACTGACCACTCTCATCTGCCCAGCAACAGGCTATTTTTAGTACTGGTCAAGCCACACATGCGCAGTTCTCACTGACCCGTAAACCTTCAGGAATGTGCTACTAACTGACCAGCGGGTTTGAAACTCTCCAATGAGCTGGCAGTATTCCAAAACATGACCATATATGTCTCTAAACTGTGTCTTAACTTGTGCCGCCTAAACTTTTATTGCCCCAAAATTGTATATAAACGGGGTCACACCGGTGTTCGGTGTGATACCTCTTGCATTACCGAAGGGTGCTGTTTGAGTGTACCACCACCCCATTGGGTCCTAATAAACTTGTTCTTTGCATTTTTACAGTTTCCGTGCCAACAGTTCTTGTGTAAGTGGGTAATCTCTGGAGCGTGTAGGCCTTGGGAACCCCGAAATACTTCAATTGGCGACCACGAAGGGACTCATCGGCGACTCGGATGCCCGAAGGAGAGGTCGTGACGAAGGCTTGGAAATCCGCCATGGGCGCGCGCTGCCACGAGTGACCCGAGTCTTGGCTGCCACGGTGTTTTTTCCTTTCCTTCCGATCTGACCTTCCAGGTGGCGCCGGTCTCCGACTGAGTTTTCGAAGTGTCCGCATCACTGAGAGAGTGCCGTTTGGCTGATTTGGCTTACAAGACCTTGGCAGTTGGAACCTGGACAGTTGAGTATTTGGTAAGCTTTGTGTTCGGTAAGGTAGTCTTCGGACGCTTACTGAAGTTCTACGAATTGTGTTCGGTAAGGTAGTCTTCGGACGCTTACTGAAGTTCTACGAATTGTGTTCGGTAAAGTAGTCTTCGGACGCTTACTGAAGTCCTACGAATTGTGTTCGGTAAGGTAGTCTTCGGACGCTTACTGAAAAATATGTGCTTTGTGATCGGTGAGGACGCTTGCCGAATTCTATGAACTTTGATTTGAGTTAGCTAACATTGTGAATTTGTGATCTTTGAACTTATATGTGTAGTGCACTTCACATAGGCAGGCATGTAGAGATGTTTCTCTAACTTTGTTTTTTTCCTTTGAGCGGCACGATCGTGTGGAGGACTGTAAGTGCCATTTTGTCTGGTGTCGCGCTTTCGTGATACTTTTTGAACATGCCTGTTTTTAGCACACTCCGAGGAATGTGTTGTTTAGGAGAAGGTGCCTCAATCAGGTTAGCGGAATCGCAGCCGGCTCCCCCAGAGGGGACTCCAAATAGGGAAATGTATATCAAGTTCGGCCTCCCCCCTATTATGTACAGTAAATTGTGGCATAAGTACACTAAGGCCGATCCCGAATTGCAATGGCCTCTACACGGGTCATACGATTTGAGTAAAATCCAATTTGTGGAGCAATGTATGTTTCAGCGCAGGTCTAGACAAAACATGTTTGATTGTGTGCGAATGTGGGAGAAAGCGGCGCGTGAACGAATGAAGCGTGAGGTTGCCTTGGCGGACAAAGAGCAGCGCAAGGCTGCTCGGGATAAGGCTTTACAGCTTGAGGAAAAGGAGGCTCAGGAGAAGAAAGAAAGGGAGGAACGGGAACGTAATTTGCAAACTGCTGGTCAGTTTCCTATTCGCCGACCACTTTATCCTGTCCTTAATAATGAAGTTGATGATTTTTCTTTGTTAGATCGGTCACCGCCTCCGTATGTTACGCCGACGGCCCCAGCTGTGGACTTTGACGATGACGGACGGGATAAGTCGGGCAAGAAGGGGGTATCGGCTCTCAGGTTTACTGCGGAGAGGTCCGCTCATTTACGTAGTTGGGCTCGCAAAGTGAATAAGCATAGTGTTACTCAGGATCAATTGATATCAGAGAAAGCAGGGTGGACGGATCTTGAAGTGATGTATTTTTTGTCTTCCTTGGCTGATGAGGTTGTAAGCGCATATCGAGATCTTTCGGATACGTTAGAGCCAAAAGTGTTGTCGGTGTACCGTGAAAATTTAGCTAAAGGTGACTTTGATCTTTCAGATGTTGACGACCTGTTCAAGCAATTGATCAAGCTGCGAGACGAGACAACCCATTTGAGGCAGGAACGGAAACGGAGGCAAAAAGAGTCCGAGCCGGGAAATGACGGGGCGGTTAAGGAGTGTTCTCTCCGTGGTTCAGATAAGAGCTCTGCGTTGCATGTTATGCCTATGCGTGAAGCCGCGCCTTTGTATGTTCCACCAAAAGGGGAAGGTACGGATGATGATAAGTTGTCGAAGGATGCGAAGGGGTATTTTGTGTATAATTGGGTATATACGCCATGGAATAGGGCAGATGTCATGGCACTGAAAAATTCTCTACCTGATCTCCGAAAGAACCCAGCGGCATTTTATGAGGGGGTGGAAGGGGCTATATCGTCTTGTGTGATGACTCTTGTGGATATAGATTTGTTTTTTGGGCTAATTTTACCACCTGATATGTGGAGGCAAATTCGTAAGACTAATGATGAAACGATCTTGGGGGGAACCTGGAAAGAAATAAACGCTGCAGATTTAGATAGGGAACCGGCATGTAAGCCTTGTCCGCTAATTTTAGATCTTCCGGCAGCTATTTTGCATAAATTGAAAACGCTTGTTCCCGCCAAAAAGATTGATTGGACCATGTTAACGTCGTGCAAGCAGAAACCCGATGAAACGGTCTCTGATTTCTTTACACGCTTCGAGGAGGCCTTTCATGATTACAGTGGTCAATCCTTAACAGACGATACGGGTCGGCATCTGTTTGTAGATAAGTATGTAGCTAATCTCCTACCAGAGATTGCTAAGCGATTGAAATCGAGTGAAAGTTCCTGGGCCACGGCGACCCCTGCGTCCTTGTTAACTATGGCTCAGTATTATGAGCGGCAGGAGGTGGAAGCTAAAGAAAGTGTAGAGAAAAAGACGAAGGAATTGAAAACGAAGGTGATGTGGGCACAGGTTCGGGGAACACAGGGTAGAGGGAATGATAGAGGTAGACGCGGTGGGGGAAATGCATCGTATGGTCGTACGGACATTGCGGAGGATCAGTGTGCTTATTGTAAGGAGTTTGGGCATTGGGCAGAAGATTGTCCGGTACTTCGCGAACAGCGTAGTCAGGGTGGTCGAGGTAGTGGAAGGTCAAGGGGAGGTTATACTGGAACGAGAGGTGGCGGAGGTGATCGTAGACAGGTTGAGGAGAGGGGCCGTGGCCAGGACGAACGAAATACGTTTGATAGACGGAATCAATATCAGATTTCGGAAGGAGAGAATGTGGAACATCAGGACTACGTGCATGCATAGGATTGCGTAGGATGGGGTAAGGAATCAGTTGAAGTGCCAGTAGATCAGCAAGGTCCATATGTAACAGCGGGTATTTTGGGTTCTACTGATCAGTTTCTAGTCGACACAGGAGCTACTCGTAGCGCTCTGTCGAAAAACTTGGTTCCGAGGGCTCCCCTGTCTGGCGAAATGATTACGTGTGTAGGGTTTGATGGCACACCCTCCCCCAGCCCATTGTCCAAGCCCCTTGCACTATGCATTGACAAATACTTTAGCTTTGGCCAATTTTTGTTATCGCCCCATACCCCAGATAATATCTTGGGCATTGATTTGCTTAAATATTTTCGAGCAACAATACGCTGCGCTCCAGAGGGAGTGCGGGTTATTCTGAATGACAACTACCCTGACCCTGATGATTGCCCTGACCCTGACAGATTTTGTGTCATTTTAGATATTCCCGCTCTGGCCTCTCTGCCGCACACGTTGTGGGCGACATCAGATACGGATGTGGGAGAGATGCGCATTCCACCAATACACATTACTGTTAAGGAGGGGGCCCCCCTACCACGAGTGCCACAGTATAAGATCTCGAAGGAAGGTGAAATTGCACTGACGCATATTGTTCAGGATTTGATTTCCGCAGGGGTGGTGGAGGAGGTCCCTTATAATGTTTGTAATAGCCCTATTCTACCGATTCTTAAAAGAGATTCAGATGGCAAGATCTATCGATTTATTATTGATTTGCGTGAAATAAATAAAATTGTCATTCCCCAATACCCAGTGGTGTCTGATATCACGACTTTGCTTACTTTGGTTCCACCGACAGCCACCACTTTTAGCGTTATTGACCTAAAGAATGCATTCTTTTCTATTCCTGTTCACCCGGATAGTAGATATCTGTTTGGTTTTACGCTCCATAATAAATCGTATAGATTTTGTCGCGTTCCCCAAGGTTATACTGAGAGCCCTAGCATCTACAGCCAGGCTTTGAAACGTCAACTAGATTCCTTTACATTACAGTCTGGCGTGGCACTCATCCAGTATGTGGATGACCTTCTGCTCGCCGCCGACTCCTATGCACAATGTGAACAGAGTACGCTTGCGTTGCTTTCCTTTTTGGCACAAAACAATCATAAGGTTTCCAAGAAAAAGCTTCAATACTGTAGACCCCAGGTGACCTACCTCGGTCATCTGTTGTCTAAGGAGGGGCGGGCATTAACATCAGATCGAATTCAAGCAATTTTAGACACACCAGTCCCCCGTACGCAGAGAGATGTGCGTGCTTTCATAGGGTTGACATCCTTTTGTAGGCAATGGATCATGGGTTTTTCACATATCATAAAACCATTGCTAGCATTACTGTCCAAAACTACACCGATGCCTCTTGAGTGGACAGAAGAATGTCAGAAAGCTTTTGAACAGTTGAGACAGGCCCTTTGCTCTGCACCCGTGTTAGGAACACCAGATTACACGAAACTTTTCACACTGTACGTGCATGAGAATGATGGGTGTGCATTGTCAGTGTTAGTGCAGTTACACGGGGATAAGCAGAGACCATGTGCATACTTCTCTGCCATTTTGGATCCTGTAGCACGAGGGTTGCCTGGGTGTTTTCGGGCGGTAGCGGCAACAGCAGTAGCCATACGACAGAGTGAGGGCATAGTGTTATCACACAAACTATTGGTGTTAGTTCCCCACGCAGTAGATGCCCTGTTAAACCAAACAAAGACCCAATATCTTACGAGCGCACGACTTACAGGATATGAGCTGACGCTTTTAGCGCCTCACATAACATTGAAAAGATGCGCTACTTTGAACCCCGCGACTTTATTGCCCTATCCGGCCGAGGAAAGTCAGGAAGAAAAACATCATGACTGTGTTTTCCTGACTGAGGAACAGACAAAGGGTCGTGTTGACTTACAGGATGTGCCACTTCCTGATGTGGATGGGGAACTGTGGGTTGATGGATCGTGTTTGAGGCTGCCAGATGGTACGACTTCTGCAGCATATGCGATCACGACTCTTAAGACGGTGGTTGAAACAGCTAGAATACCACAAAAATCGGCTCAGGCAGCAGAGCTGATAGCCTTGACAAGAGCCTGCGAATTGAGTGCTGGCCTATGTGTGAACATATACACGGACAGCCGGTACGCCTTTGGAGTGGCCCATGACTTCGGGCTCCTCTGGAGGGAGCGTGGGTTTCTGACATCACACGGGGAGCACATTATGCACGGAGAGTTAGTGCGTGATCTCCTAAATGCGTTGCTTTGCCCTAAGAAAGTAGCGATAGTGAAGTGTAGTGCCCATAAAAAGATCACGGATAAAGTGGGTCAAGGAAATGCCTTTGCAGACAGCATAGCAAGGCAGACGGCTATGTCCCGAACTAGCTCCCCTATGTATGTGGTACAATCACAGGCTGAGAGATGGAGTGATGCCAGAGCAGAGATACGGGACATTCAAAAATCAGCTACAGAATCTGAACTTGCGGCTTGGGCAGTAGATGGGGTACTAGATGACGAGGGTTGTTGGAGAAGTAAAGACATGGAGAAGTGGAAATTGCCTGCGGCTTACTTACAGGCGATGGTCCAGATGACTCATGGACTGGCCCACGTCGGAGCTCTTGCAATAACTCGGCTTTTACAACGAGTTTGGGAGCATCCCGAGATTGCGAACACTGCAAAGAGAGTAGTGGAGACCTGCCTGGTATGCTTGCAACACAATCCTGGAAAGGGGATCCATACTCCGAAAGGAGGGTTCGTTCCACCTTCTGCACCATTTGAAGTGCTTCAAATGGACTACATTCAACTCGAGCGCTGCAACAACCTGAAGTATGTCCTAGTGGTGGTGTGTGCTTTTAGTAAATGGGTTGAGGCCTACCCCACGAAAGACAATACGGCTTTGACAACAGCTAAGGTGTTGCTTAAGGAATTCTTTCCTCGCTTTGGAGTTTGCAAATTTTTGTGGAGTGATAATGGGCCCCATTTTGTTGGAAAGATTGTGGAATATGTACTGAAGGGGTTGGGGATTCAGCAAAAGTTCCACGCTGTATTCCACCCTCAGTCAGCAGGTTTGGTCGAGCGGTATAATGCAACGTTGAAACTTAAGCTGGCCAAGATTGTGGCGTCTACATCATTGAAGTGGCCAAATGCGTTGCCGTTAGCACTGCTCTCCCTTAGATCAGTACCCCACTCACGAACCGGCCTTACGCCCTATGAGGTGGTGTTTGGCCGGCCTATGAATATCTGGGGGGTGCCCAAGCCGCGATTAATACATGATGTGCCTTGTGTTATGATGAATGATTATTTGGCACGATTAACAAATGATTTGCTCTCTATTCATCAACAGGTTCGAGAAGCGCTCCCTGATAACTCCACTGGAGAAGGCCACGATCTTCGTCCTGGGGATCATGTGATGATCCGCTCGTTTGAGAGAGCAAGCAGTTTGGAACCCAGGTGGAAAGGCTCCGAGCAGGTCCTCTTGGCGACCCGCACCGCAGTACGAGTGACAAACAGAAAGCGGTGGGTGCATTCGACCCATTGTCGCCGTGTCTCTCCGGACCTGGTGACTCCTGCTGTGCTGACTGATTACAAAGAGATCTTGGAGAAAGAAAAGAGCCCAGCTGTGACGTCGGCCGAAGTGGAGGGAGTCTTCCCGGACCAATCTGCTACTGGGAGAGAGCGCTACAATCTACGACCACGATAAAGAAGATTTTTTGTTCCTTTTTAGACTGGTTGGTAACCGCTCCAGGTTTGTGAAACGGAAACCGGGAATTCCAAGGGGGGGGGATCAGTTCTGCCAGAGTAGCGACACCCGTCTTGGCCCGGAGAAGAAAACAACGGCTACCTCGGAGTTCAGCACCGCATTTTTCTTTTTTTTTAGGGTATACACGTACGTGTATCAAAGACTATTTGTGAAAAACTGTGAACAATTTGTGTCGTTTGAGACTTTGCACAGACTCCCTTGAAACTATGGCATCAACGGCATCGCGTGATAAGAAAATACTGGGTGCCTTTCTTTTTGTTTTTATGATTGTGGTGATAGCTGTTATTGCTTGGGTAGTTGAACTTGTGGTGCCTGTACGAGAACATTTGCTGCCGACTACCCCAGCACCGTCTGAACATTTCCATTTTACATTGCCATTCCATGAAGAACGCCATCGCCAAACGTACTTAAATAACAGCTTCATTCAGATTCTTCACCACACGCATAATATGACCAATACCTCTAACTGCTGGGTGTGTGGAATGTTGCCTGGGCACCAGAAGAGAGGGGGTACCCCACTTATTCCACTTCCGTTTTCGCACAATGGGTCATGCAATGCTTGGTACACCCTCCTCTTTACTTTGAGATGGCCAACAAAAGGGGGGGTGCTTTTCCGTTTGAATAAAGTATGCTCCCATGACAAGGATGGGTTTCCCCGGGCTGAGGGTACACGTTTTGAATGGGAAGAGTACAGGCCTGATAATGTATCTGCTCCACGAAAATATAGCAATCAGCGAAATGTGAATGTATCTAGTGCTCATGTCATAAATGTCATTGCCACAAAAGCCGATTTATGTATTAGAAACAAAGGCATGATTGCAGTGGGGAAAAGCGAATGTAATATCACTCTTATGTTTGACAGCCCGAATGGCATTTCGTTTGTTGCATCTCGAAACACCTACTTCATTTGTGGAACGAAGGGGTACCATCAGCTTCCAGTAGGGTGGTTGGGCACGTGCTACGTATCGTTTGTGCTACCTCCTGTGTTTATTGCCCCTCCAATGTACCACAACGACTATACTCTGTACCACGATTTTGTTTTGAACAGAGTTAAACGAACTGTTGCCCTAGAGGACATTGATCAAACGGACACTGCATTACAACAGTATGTGGATTTCAATCTGGGACTATTCTCCTTTGTGGGGGCTGCATTGAACAGTCGGAAAATTAGACGGCTGACTCGCGTTGTTGAGGCTGTTGCGAATGACACTGCCATTGCCCTGGGGAATATTACCGAAGAACTGCAGATTTCTAGAATTGTCACCCTCCAAAACAGGATGGTGCTGGACGTTGTTTTGGCTGACCGTGGGGGGGCATGTAGAATCATCGGAAGCAGCTGTTGTGTCTATGTCCCTGATAATTCTCCATCTGTGTATGATGCGATTTCCAAGCTGCATAAAATCGCTGCCGAAATACACCCGGACAATGGGACTTGGACACTTTCTGGATGGTTCTGGTCCATGATTGCAACTTGGGGCTGGAAACTGTTGACAATTCTTTGCATACTTGTGGGAGCAATGTTCTTTATATGCTTGTGTATTCAATGTGGCCCTGCCTTATGCTCAACGTGTCTATCAGCTTGTTTACCATCGAGACGAGCTCTTACTCAGGATAAAATGATGCTACACAAAGAGGTGACAAAAATTATGTTAATAGACATCGAGGACGAACATCCAGACTATGTTCATTATGAGGTAGATTCAGCTAAACGCTAAAAGGGTCGTCTGTCGTAATTGGCCCGATCGGATTAGCGATTAGCTGAACCTACACGTTTCGCTTCTTAACTTGGCTATATACGATAAACGCCATTTCGAATGTTGCAGCGGCCATCTTAGACCATGAGCGGCCTCGTGGCCGACGTGCCCTTTAGTCCTTTGTCCGTTCCACTGACCACTCTCATCTGCCCAGCAACAGGCTATTTTTAGTACTGGTCAAGCCACACATGCGCAGTTCTCACTGACCCGTAAACCTTCAGGAATGTGCTACTAACTGACCAGCGGGTTTGAAACTCTCCAATGAGCTGGCAGTATTCCAAAACATGACCATATATGTCTCTAAACTGTGTCTTAACTTGTGCCGCCTAAACTTTTATTGCCCCAAAATTGTATATAAACGGGGTCACACCGGTGTTCGGTGTGATACCTCTTGCATTACCGAAGGGTGCTGTTTGAGTGTACCACCACCCCATGGGGTCCTAATAAACTTGTTCTTTGCATTTTTACAGTTTCCGTGCCAACAGTTCTTGTGTAAGTGGGTAATCTCTGGAGTGTGTAGGCCTTGGGAACCCCGAAATACTTCAGTATGCCCACTTGCATGTGTCTGGTTCAGTCGTTCATCCCTTTTGGCCACTCACTTTTAGTAAACAAGACTGGCAAAATAATGTTCTCTTAAAAAGTTCTGCATTACACTACTTTTGATGCGTAACTTAAACTACCCTGCTGGATCTAAAATGTTCCACTACATATGGTAACTAGCAAGAAAATGACTTAGGAAAAAAGAGGACACACAATAATTAAGTATATGAGAATTAGCATTTTGTACAGCAGGACGTCTAACAAAATGTGGGAACAAATGTACAAATGCAAATTAGTGGGTGCATAATTTGCACCAGATTTTAGCAGGTCAATCATAATCTGAACAGCTGTATTTGAAAAGCGGCATACTTTGATTTAATTTGCAATTACATATATAAAGGTCTTAAGAATACAGCTGTTGTACTAGGTATGTAGCTTGGCAGATAGCTGAGACATTTTGCTCAGATCAGTTTCCATTTGAAAATTACCACTTTACTTAATATATAACGACTCTTATCCTCATGAACAGGTGTGCCCTTAGGTTTGGAGAAATCCTTTGATAGGGTTTTATTATGGACTTTCCCACAGTTTGGAACACTTGGAAACACAACTAACATCCAGTACAAATCTGGAAAGCATAAATTCTGTTCAAAATCTATATGAGTGGCCACAGGAAGCTTTTGACATCCTGATACCACTCAAAACCACACAACAGAACAAAAGAAAGAAAGCGCCTCGGAGAAACATAGAAATAAAAGACATAAAATAACAAATTAGAAAGCTGCAACTTACCTGTCTCAAAACAAATGCCAAACAAGACACACTTCACCTTTAGAAAACTAACAGATTATACAAGTCTGCTAACAAAAAAGCTAAGAAACTGTACTATTCAGATAGAATTCAAAACTCTAAATGTGCAAATAAAGAATTCTATAAATTACTCAATGAATTTCGCAAACCAAATTGCCTAGAAGGAACTTATCCTGTTACTCAAGATTTCACAGACAAACTGGCAAATCATTACAGGGACAAAACAGACACATTGGAATCGTACTTAAAACAGAAACAAAGCACCAGCACTAACCCTTGTACAAAACAACAATCCAAGAATGCTCTAATCAAGTCTCTCCGTTCCTTCTGACACATCTCACACAATTAATATATGGACCTGGTCAAAGCAAGCAGGCCTGCCGGCAGCCCTTCGGACCCGTGTCCGCCACAAACTTTCAAGACAATTCTTTTAACAACCTCTGCTGCCACTCTAGTAAGAAGAGAAAAAACAGAACAGGGTCTAGACTCCTTACCAGCAAGGCTGAGTCAAAATTGAACTGAGATAACACAACAATCGCCAGTACTGGACTTACTTTTTGGTTAATTTCCAAAGACACTGTTATGAATTAAACATGACAGTCTATACTCACGTTTGTTTCAAATTTATTTTCAAACGTATTCAGAAATTTACTTATTTTTATGAACAATACTTTTTAGTGCATACCGCAAATATATACAAAATATACAACAACATACACATTGTGTACAAATATAAACAATACAAGAATTATTATATCAAACACACTGGCCACTTTCATTCCTTATGCATACATATTTAAATACAAACTAACAAATTCAAGAAAACATTTACAAACAATAAATACCACTGAGGTACAGGTCCATGTCTGAATAATGCGCAATTTGTGTACTACATAAATCAAACATTTAATGCCAGCATTACTCATCAGAGAAACCAAATCAAAAATGGTCAGAGTCTCCTTTATCCTATTTACAATCTTATATATGACACTGGACCATCAAGGTCGACGCGTTTCGAACCCCCTAAGTATAGGGGTTCTCCTCAGGACCAAAACACGATTTCTACAAAACAAAAACGTGTAGATCAAATTAGCCTAACTGTGCTGAGACTTGCAATAAAGAGAATGACCACTGGCTAGCTTGCCATTGCCTACCTTAATTATCTGTGTCTTGAAGCAAAGTGCAGAGTAATCTACATATAAACAAACGAATGGACAAGGATTACATATACTGAAAACAATCTGTGTACCTTACATCTAACGCTCAGTGGAGAGTCTGCTCACCTTAGCTCCATGGGAGGCTTTTATTCCTAAACGGAGGAAAGACGACAAAGGAGGGACTGTCACTAGTTTGTTTAAAAGGAGGCAATAGCTGGTCTTTACGGGGGAGAGGGAGAGAGAGAGGGGGCCGGCAGGCGGTCTGCTCACCTGAAAATGAAAGTGTTCCCACTGGACCACGGCGGCTCTGGTCGGGTTGTGCCCGTACGCGGCGTTGAAGTCTGCAATACAACAAACGCCTTAGTTATAAACAAAAAGGTCTCCGCGTATCATTTTACATCGGCAAAACAACCCAGGAGACAAGACAAAGAATTACCCAACATAAGTCCAGGATTAGAAAGCAGGTTACTAATGCCCCCTTAGTCCACCATTGGACTACACATGAACATGGAGAAAATGATTTACGCTGGACAATCATCTCCAAGATTGAAAATGACCCACGAGGTGGCGATATGGAATTCAAGCTAGCCCAGAGGGAAGCATTTTTAATTATGAAATACAACACTGCCTCAACTGGACTGAATGAAATATCGGAGATCTACAGAGGAACTCCTGGATAAGAATTCACCAGCAAACGAGTCAGTAATACTTCGCTCAGGTTTATCATACCCCTCGTTTACAAGTCAGGACCTTCAATCAGTGAACCCCAGTGACCAGAATGCAGTGTGTTAAGGGGTGTCACCTTAATTCCACCGGTTTCACTTGGGAACCTTCAGGAAGCAACTACCGCTTTAAGAAGCTCCCGGCTCCTCACCAGGTCTTGTGGTTGCGAGATAGAACCTTGAGATAAACCACAAGGCTCCGCCCAATATATTGCCTCGGTGAGAGCAGGGTCGCAGGCAACATGATTATGGCCCCAGTGATGACGCAGTACGTGCCAAACAACTAAACAAGTAAGCAGATCCACCTCCCCGACTGGGACACTAAACACACGGACACTTCGCGGAGACCTTTTTGTTTTTAACTTAGGCGTTTGTTGTATTGCAGACTCCAACGCCGCGTATGGGCACAACCCGACCAGAGCCGCCATGGTCCAGTGGAAACACTTTCATTTTCAGGTGAGCAGACCGCCTGCAGGCCCCCTCTCTCTCTCTCCCCCGTAAAGACCAGCAATTGCCTCCTTTTAAACAAACTAGTGACAGCCCCTCCTTTGTTGTCTTTCCTCCGTTTAGGAATAAAAGCCTCCCATGGTGCTAAGGTGAGCAGACTCTCCACTGAGCGTTAGATGTAAGGTGCACAGATTTTTTCAGTATATGTAATCCTTGTCCATTCGTTTGTTTATATGTAGATTACTCTGCACTTTGCTTCAAGACACAGATAATTAAGGTAGGCAATGGCAAGCTAGCCAGTGGTCATTCTCTTTATTGCAAGTCTCAGCACAGTTAGGCTAATTTGATCTACACGTTTTTGTTTTGTAGAAATCGTGTTTTGGTCCTGAGGAGAACCCCTATACTTAGGGGGTTCGAAACGCGTCGACCTTGATGGTCCAGTGTCATATATAAGATTGTAAATAGGATAAAGTAAACTCTGACCATTTTTGATTTGGTTTCTCTGATGAGTAATGCTGGCATTAAATGTTTGATTTATGTAGTACACAAATTGCGCATTATTCAGACACGGACCTGTACCTCAGTGGTATTTATTGTTTGTAAATGTTTTCTTGAATTTGTTAGTTTGTATTTAAATATGTATGCATGAGGAATGAAAGTGGCCAGTGTGTTTGATATAATAATTCTTGTATTGTTTATATTTGTACACAATGTGTATGTTGTTGTATATTTTGTATATATTTGCGGTATGCACTAAAAAGTATTGTTCATAAAAATAAGTAAATTTCTGAATACGTTTGAAAATAAATTTGAAACAAACGTGAGTATAGACTGTCATGTTTAATTCATAACAGTGTCTTTGGAAATTAACCAAAAAGTAAGTCCAGTACTGGTGATTGTTGTGTTAGCTCACTCCAGTAAGAAGAATCATCAACAATTCCTTAACTACTGAAATATTTCCAGAAGAACTCAAAAAGTCATACATATGCCCTTTACTGAAGAAAACAAACTTGGACACGGTGAATCCTGACAACTACAGACCCATTGCAGATGGGCAAACTGAGCAGCGTTCGCCCAGATGTCACAATTCATTGAAGAGAATGACATACTTTCAGATTTCCAAACAGGATTCCATCCGGGAAGAGGCACTGAATCTGGCCTCCTTGCCATCTGGGATGACTTAAAGAATACAGTTGATTGCAACAGGGTTGCTGCGCTACTCCTCTTGGACCTTTCAGCTGCCTTTGAAACGGTTGACCATGACACTCTGAAACAAAGACTCTATGAAGCCCGCATAGAGGGAACTGCTTTAGACTGGATAGCGTCCTAACTTCGAAACAGAACTAATGTCATCCATACCCCACCTTTCTCGTCCAAACCATACTCCACAAAAGCAGGGGTGCCTCAAGGTTCTATCATCTTGCCCATGCTTTTCAACATCTAAATGAAGTCATTACCAGTACTGATCAATGCATTTCACCTCACATGCTATAACTATGCAGATGACACGCAAATACTCCTTCAACTGGAATGCCCCGAAGAAATTGGAAAATCAACAATTTTCAGCTGTCTCAGAGCCGTGGATCAGTGGATGATCTGGAGCCATCTCAAATTGAATGCTTCAGAAACTGAAATACTCACGTGTGGCGATTGGAAACATTACAACCCGCTTGCCCCATGGCCTGATGAACTAGGATCACTGCCTAAAGTATCGAAGGAAGTAAGAAACCTCGGAATGACCATGGACTCCAAGCTGTCAAAGAATGCCCAAGTGGATAACCTGTTAAAGAATGAGGGGTCTACCCAGCAGGTCAGAGGGACCTGGGTAGCTATCTCAAAAACATGAGATCTGAATAGTTTTTACTCGGCCACTGGGGAAGGAAATCGGAGCAAGAATTAGGCCTCACGACTTCCTACCGGAAAAAGTGCTCATAAATAAAGTCAAACAGATAAGATGGACAACGCCCATCAATACATCTGGCGTTCTGCACCGCATATGTGAAAACGGGCATGTCTGCCCGCTTTCACATATGCAGTGCAGAACGACAGATGAGCTCCCATTCAACAGGAGACTGCGGTTCCACGACCCGATTTTTCAGGTATTGATGGGCGTTATCCACCTTGTCTGTTTGACTTCATTTATGAGCACTTTTTCCGGTAGGAAGTCGTGAGGCCTAATTCTTGCTCCGATTTCCTTCCCCAGTGGCTGACTCATGAAGTAATACGGACCCTGGCACTCGCGTTATGAAACAGGTAACCCTGATTGCGCTTTCCCTTGCTTTACTAGTGAAATCACTGTCCAGTGACTTGTGACAATACGATGTACTTACTCATGGTCCCCTATCGTTTCTTCTAGGTGCACAATAATATTGATAACGTACTGGAACATCAGTAAGGTAAAAACTATTCAGATCTCATTTTGTCTGATAAGGATCCCATGATAACGACTCTACAACTAGTGTCCATATATTGTTTTACAGGAAACACAATTTGGAGGCAGCTCCATGTTCTATTACAAAGTAAATCTTGACATTCTCCCACAAGACTGGCGATGTTTTTTTCATTCTTGTAAATTTGTTCCCCCATTTTTCACCATCTGGTCTCTGACTTTTTGTTGGTATAAAGAACCCAATACATCGGTACGTTATTAAACCTAGGGACATAACCCTTGCCATAGCCCAAAAAAACCTGCTTACATACGGACAAGCTTGACGTCTATAGATCCTGTCCCAATGTATGATGGAACTTTGATGTTCCGCCTGTGTGCACTTTCCCCATTAATGGGAATTTTTAATAATTTTAATAATCTTTCCCTATAGGGCATGCCCACCCCTTTCCCCGTGTCCTGAAGAAGACCCGTTGTGTAAGGGACATCATCCCTACGACTAGGGTCGAAACATTGACCTTTATACTGGAACAAATGACTAGAGTGTGATTTTGAACACCGGTTGTAATGTGATGTTACGATAATAATGCCAACAGAACTCTGGATGTATTCCTGTATGGCTCATCTGAGAAGCCATTGTCTATTGTTGAAAGAAATTTACAATTGACTTGTCACTTTCCCTCATTTGCACCCATCTAGATCACTGCACAAACCACCCCCTTTCCCTGTATAGTGGGCACTGAAAATTTTTATTTATATGTATAGCACTGTAAAAAAGTAAAAAAGAAAGAATGCAATGAAATGCTCAGAAACACTATGTGAGTAAACAATAGTGTTTTGTTGAATACTTCTGTCATTAATTGTTTTTCTATTGAAAAAGTTTTTTAATAATTCCATTTTGGTCAAGTGGATAAACTAGCAAGATCAAGCTTTGCTACTACAAAAACGCTGTGACGAATTTTCCCTCATTTGGGATTTCCACACTAGGTCCAAGCTACCATCTTCCTTGTTCTGTCCAAACTCGATTACGCCAATAGCCTCTACCACGGATCACCTTTAACGACCATGAAAAGACTACAACGGATTCCGAACTCGGCTGCCAGACTACTCTTGCATATCAAACCGCGAGACCACATTTCGCCTGCCTTGAAAGCCTTGCATTGGTTACCGGTTGCCAGAAGATCCACGTTCAAGCTGTTCTGTATCACCCACAAAGCAATACATGGAATGGGACCGCTCTTCAACAGGAATAAAATCACCAAGCACATTCAACAAAGGAACCTCCACTCTAAAGGAGCATCTCGCCTCAAAATCCCACCATACAAGAAAAAAACCATGGGTGGCACATCCTTCTCTGTTCAAGCAGCCAAACTATGGAACTCTTTACCCCCCAACATAAGATCCACCGACAACCACCTTATCTTCAGAAAACTACTCAAGATTTGTCTCTTCCCCACATAAGCACCATATGAAAACAGAAATTTACAGCATATCCCTCTGTATACAAGCATTTTTTTCACTATAGATATGTACCTATCTTTGTGTATTACTTTGTATAAACATGTAAGATAATTATGTTGTTGAGAGGTAAAATAATAATAAATAAATAAAAATCATCTTTGGCCTATTTGTACATACTTTCATTGTGCATCTATGTACCTTCCAGGTACTTGGATCTGTGTGTCTGTTACTTTTCTCCTGAAAAAGCATATCCAATGCACTACCCTATTTCTCATTCTGTGCCTCTATCAATATCTTAAATCTACATATACTTACCTTCTTTATGTATCTATATACTTTCAATGTAATTGTGGATCTATATATTTATCACTTTCTTCTAATTTAGCGTTTCCAATGCACTACCCTATTTCTCAGCCTATACTTCGCTCAATTTATCTTCTAGCCCAACCTTCTGACTCATCTCAAACTTCTTCTACTACTCCTTCCAATGCACTACCCTATCTCTCATCCTATACATCTATCAATATATCCTCTACATCCACTCTCTCATTTATCCCAAACCCCATACCACTACTATGATTGCCAAAATAACCCTTTTTAGGTTTTGCCTGCAAATGCTCACGTAGTGAGCATTCGCTAAAAAACCTATTGAGTTCTATATATGATCGATGACCCGCCTCTGCCTCTCATTGGCTAGCTCCATAAATGGAGGCTAGCCATTGGGAGGCAGAGGCTGTCAATCGCGTTTTCTCTCGAAAACGCGATTCGGGGGCGTTTCTGGTGCTTTTTTTAAGCCCCGCCCCTTTGTCCCGGGCCGCGCTGCCATTGGCTGCCGGCCCGGGACACCCCGTGACGTCATTCCAGGGCCGCGCTGTGATTGGCTGCCGGCCCGGGACACCCCCGTGACGTCAGCCAATCACAGCGCGGCCCGGGACCTGACTTGTTCCCTTTTGTCACTGTTTTACCTTTGGTGTTTTAGTTTCTCCCATTTCCACTATTTGGTCGAAGCCTGGTAAAGCAAAAATAATTTATGGTCCCTACCACCTGCAAATATCGTCACAAAGTAGGCACTGGGGCTAACGCCGATGAGCGAGGGTTAGTCAGGAACAACTCTAGCCACTCGTGTTTAAAACGGTGTCTGCCGACAAGTCTCTTATATCACCCTATTTACTGTAACCATCTGACGTCTTGCCACATCAGGAACTTGAGAAACCTTGCTCAGGCACACAGGGCAGTCAGCGTTTTAGGTGTGACATTAGGTCGCCAAATGGACAGATGGGTCTGCATATTCACGCAATGACACTCGGCAAATTCATTCCCTTACTTTAATTTCTTTCAGGTTAGTTCTGCCCATCTGTCCCAAAGTTCCTGTCAAAACAGGTGTCTGAGGTATTTTCGTGCCAGCCCTTCCTCCGAGGCTGGCAAGTTCACTGACATCACGTGCCATATACCGGAAACCAAGCACTTACTGTCCGGAAAAGTGAGCATTCAGAAACTGACACACCGGAATGGAGGGAGGAAATCATCCGTCTCCGCAAACCGCTCTGTCGGGTGGCCTGCTCTACGCCTTTGCTCGAGCGCGAAATACTCTTACGTCACTCAACTCGTCAAGGGACAAAAGAGTCCCAGACACCTGTTTCCAGCCACCGGGAAAAATGTGCCTAGGAATTGTTTCAGGGCTATTGCTAAACGCCCTGGACTGCTACCATGACAGAAGATGACATTGGACGCAATTAATAATGTAATTGCATTCGTCCATTTGCAGCCGTCACCGCGTTCTGCCCGTCAGTGACCACAGCGTGCAACGTCCGCCTTAGCTGCAATTGCAGGTACGCATCCTGCCCACGGTGAGGACATTTCTCTCTGCCAGTCACCGGGTCAGACTGCTGTCTTCAACTTTCAGCTGCTGCCGCATTCGCCTTGGATATCTGTTAAGTATGAGTTTATTTTGTGCATGATATTGTCAGCATGCTAAAACCGGACGTTCGCTTTTCGCTCTCTTAAAGGGTATTCTTGTTTAATCAGACTTTACTGTTCTCTATCCTCAGTTAAGCAGGTTCGTGATTTTTGTGGGCAGGGCTTGTTTTGTATTTTCTTTTGGTAGGGCGTGCGCTTGTTTTGGGCTTCTTTTCAAGGGGGAGTGTGCTTGTTTTGGATTTCAGACCTGGCAACACGAGTGGCGAGGTGAGACGCAGTCGTGGTATCTGTGCACAGACTCTGTCCATGGGACGGCTTGCCTGCCCCCTCCACTAGCTGCCCCGGTGTCCCCTTGCAGAGCCTGCGGGGGCTGGACGCCCTGCTGTTGTCGTTGGTGTGGCTGCAGCCTGTGGCCGGTAAGGAACTGCAGCTGTGTCTGCTTTGGGTGGAAGGAAGAGGATTGGGGGGGGGGGGTAGATAATCGAGGCAGTATTGCAGAGTGTATTATTTTAGAGGATATACGGGTTATGGGCTTCTGTACGGGCATGGGAGACTTTGGCGGAGACTATGTGTTTTGGGGTATATGGTACTTGAGTAGTCAGTGTTCGTTCCTTTATGAGGGGGGTATGCGGTGGTTTTCTTTTGGGAAGTATTTTCGGTAGGTTGTGCTCTTGTGCATTGTCTACGTTTTTTCGGGATTTGTGTTGCTTTTTAAGGCTATGAGTTGTTTACTTAGAAGTAGTCTGTGTTTTTGTCCGTTTCCATTGGAGAGAGGGTATGCGCAATGTTTTCTTTGGTATGTTTCTGTTCGGGGTGTATGTTTTAAAAGTGTAGGCTTTTCTTTGAGTGCCGTTTTGTGTGTGTATGTGGGGTACGTGTCTTCGGGCGGGCATGAAGGGTTTTGTTCTTGCATTACAAAAACCCGCGCACTAAAAATGTATTCTGGTTCAATGATGTGGAACTAAGGAGGGTGACTGCTTTGCAGGTATGGGATGTGGGAGGAGGGTTGAGTTTAGCAGGGTCCGTTATGCAGTAGTTCGTGGGTAAAAACAACTGTTATGGTTGGGCTGCGGCTAGCAGGAAAATAGATGGGCAAGCATGCATGGTATCGGCGGACCAGTCATTAGGGCTACATGTCTGGTTTCATTCGGAACAGTCTATTGATGTGGAGAAGTGTGGCTCAATGGTTAGAGCGGCAGACCCTGATGCAGAGGTCTGGCCCCGGACCAGGGTTCTATTCCCGCCTCGGCGGGTCTTGGGCTCAATCTCCCCGGACCTGATAATTCTCGCCTTGGTGCCTAGTCTAATCATGGGTCCCACTCTGTGACTCTGGGCAATAGCTTGCTTAATCTCCACAACGGCCCCAGCATGCACCACCTCGTTTTATTTTATTCTAATTGTAACAGATCTTTGTGTAGTGTGCAGAGTAGTGAGTGTGCAGAGTAGTGAGTGTGCAGAGTAGTGAGTAGCTAGGGAGTGCAGGGGGAGTGCAGGGGGAGTGCAGGGGGAGTAGCTAGGGAGTGCAGGGGGAGTAGCTAGGGAGTGCAGGGGGAGTGCAGAGTGAGTAGCTAGGGAGTGCAGGGGGAGTGCAGAGTGAGTAGCTAGGGAGTGCAGGGGGAGTGCAGAGTGACTGCCGACATTAAGCTAATGGCAATGTAAATGACAATGCCATTTATTTATCTGTTTTCAAAACCAACACATAAATACAAATGTTGTCATTTACAATGCCAATAGCTCTAACTTTTCCAAAGGCGAAACCATTGCATTGTAAATGCTTGTTTAGACTCTCTCCTACTCTATCCCTTCTTGCATCATCTGACACCTCTTTTACTATACCGATCCCCTAAAATAAACCTTTCTAAATTCTTTCCGCTGAGTCCTCCCCTCCAAAACTCCTTTTTACTCATCCAAAAGCCTCCTCCTATTGCTAAGACCTAAAAAAAATATAAAATAAAATTTTTAAAAAATCTTTCACTCTTTTATCCCTCCACTATCCTTCTCAATCGAAATTAACAGACTAACATGTTCACTTTTCAAATTCCATATTAAACTATACTAATATACTACCCAAATAATTGAATAACATATCCACTACTCAAATTACTTCATTTTTTTTTACTATACTAATTTTCAAAAGTAATCCTTTATGGATTCCGGAGTGGCGTGCTACTCGCCAGAAAAGCGATTCAACACCCATCAGGGGTAACAAGTGCTATATGAATGCAAATCTTACTTCCCCTTTTATCCCTCCGCTATCCTTCTCACTCCAAGTAACTGACTAATATCCGCCACTGAAATTACTTCATATTTCACCATATTAATTCACCACTTATCCTTTGTAGGCTTCTTGAATAGCGTGTGTCAACAAGCGCTATACAAATTACAAACCTTTGTCCTCCTCTATCCTTCTGCTTTCATTCCAAATCCAAATATCTGACTAACCTATCCACCACTTAAAATGTACTTGCATGTTTCACTATACTAATTCAACACTAATCCTCTAGGAGTGCCGGAAAAGCGTGCTACTTGCCGAAAAAGCGCTTCAAAGCCTCGTCAGGGGTAGTTAGCTCTATATAAATGCAATTACAATACAATACAATGAGCAAGGCCGCTGGAATTATGTGATTCTGCAGGGGTGCAGTTTTCCGCTTATTAATTTGTTTAAGCAGGGTTGAATTTGGATTAAAAATCGCCCAGGGCAAGCTAAAAAAAAGTGGCCAACATTTGCATATTGCCTTTCTAATACACTGCTTCAGCGACGTTTTATAATAAAGGGAAGGGGAGGGGGGTCCCTGTCAGAGGTATGTTTTCTTAATTTTATTTACATATAAAAAAATGCACAGATTAGGTCACACTGGTGAAACACACCTGAAAACAAGTGAGGCCACTTCTACTCAGGCCCCCTGGGCCCACTCAATATGAGTACATTAATGGGCCAGCCAAAGCAAGAGAAAGGGAGTGACACCTCTGCCCATTGATAAAAGGGTGGTAATGGATGCCCATCTGCCTCCAGGCAGCATGCCACTGGCAGGGTCTGAACAACACAGACACTGCCCAGATCAACACCCCAGGCTGCCCAAAAAAGCAGCCCACGGCTGGAACTCAAGATACCGGCCTCTTGGCCATTGCCCAAGTGCCCATTTTACCAATCTAACTCTGTATTTAAGGCATTTGCCAAATAATCCAACATCTGCTGAATAATTTGCATATTTTACCAACAAAAAATACATAAAACGTGGCAACAAGTGTGCCCATGCAGTGCAATACCCTTCACACCGGCTGACTGACTGGTCACCTTTCAATTGCGTATTGCTATATTTGTGTTAAACTGGTAATTGGTTAACATTGCCCAATCAGTGTTAACATGTGTAAAAAGGAAAAAGTCGTGTAATATTATCACAAAATGTGCTAAATTATGCAGCATAATTTGCCTTCTCTTACTGCATAATTTAATCAACCCTCCCTCCTAATTTGGTTCTTCACTGTCGCATAATTCCAACAGCCCTGATTATTAGTGATATAGATCACGAAACATGGGTGTGTGTTAAATACGGATATGTTGCAATTTACATGGGAGTACGATAGGACTGTGTGTGATTGCTGCCCTGGGTTTAATTTCCTTATCAGTGACCTCAGGGGCGAGGCTGTACAATAGTCCTGTCTAACTTAGGCAATGGGCATATTTAGAATGTTTTTTGCAGGAATTTTGGACAGCACTTCTGTTGGGTTACGATAGAGTAGTAATCATTTGAAATCATACACCTACAAGAACATATATAGGTTAGAATCAGCACATGTGCCTCGGTAGTACTGGAACTTCCTATTGTTGGTTCCTGAGGGTAGTACAATTGGAGCAGGTCAACTATTATTACTATTTGGGGGTTCCAAATCGAGAACAAATGATCCTGCAGACCAAAGCCGGGAGCCAAACTGCGCTGTGGTAGCACTGCCTTGGAGCCTAGTCAGATTTAATCAAACGATGGAGGTTAGGTCTGTATTGGCTTCCGGGAAGGCATGTATGGCTACGTTTTGGCTCGTTTTGATTTTTGGAGCTGCAACTTAATTAGCAAATTGCAACCATAGTTTTTACTTACTATACTGTCAAGATGGAGGCATGTTAAGAAATTATGGCCAGATGTACTGACACTTGATTGTAAAAAAGGGTTGCAAAATATGCACAGAGTGTTGTTGAATAAAAACAGATTTTGCAAACCAATGTATTCACTAACAAGTTAGTTCACTATGGGCCACACAAGTATCATTATTTGAAATAGTTATTACCTAATTGCGATTTTCTGCAGATCTCAATTAGGTAATAGCTATTTGAATGTATGAAACTCCATGAAGGGGCTCCTTCCTGCACAGAAACAATTCCAAGAGGCGTTTTCCTCTTTCTTTATGTGCTGCAGAATGCAGCATAAGTGGAAAGAGGAAAAAGCAAGAAAAAATGAAGTTATATCTCCTCGTTGCGCCTCACCTTGGGAGCTATTTGGATTTGGAGCTTACATGTTTTGTAAATCTAGGGCAGCATCAAACTCCATGAGTGTTTCATGGGAAAACCCACCGCAACAGCCATGGAACGCCTCTCGGGCGCAGAGTAAAGCGATGCAGCGATTTGGGCTGCATTGCATTACTAATGATATATGAGGCTACTCAAAGCCACTCAAAGTTGAGTGGCTTCATAAATCTTCATGAGAGTGTTGCGTCACGCATGTACATATATGCAAATGTGACTGTGGGCTCTCATAAATAAGTCCTCTGGTGTCCCAGGGTGAACTCCTGTGACAGCTAAAGGGATAACAGTTGGGAGCAGGAAGCCTAACCAGGGCCACCTTCTACAACATAACCGGTATCACTTAACGACAAAGGCTATCACTTCTGCCGTTGCTGGAGCTAAGTCAGAATTGGAGACCAAGGGTCTCCTTTATGGCATTTTGATGTAGGGCAGCGCAGCAAGGCACCTTGTTTTGCTGGCTAAAGTGAAAGGGCAGGAACGCACAGTATTTAAGCTATATTGTGCAGTCATGTCCTTTCTGTCTGTGTGTGCATCGCTTTGGCAGCCTCGTGCAAACATAGGCACTTTTGCACCATGGTGCAAGCGATCCTTTGTTGCAGGTAGGATTGCTTTTGCACTGGAAAGGCGTTCCTGAACAAAAACAATCCAAAGAGGCGTTTTCCTCTTTCTATGTGTGCTGCACAATGCAGAACACATGGAAAGATTTAAAAACGAGAAGAAATAAACAGATTTCTCCTTGTTGCACCTCACCTCGGGTGGCATATGGATTTCAGGCTTCCCCAGGTTTACATCACTCTGTAAATCTGGGGGAGCGTAAAATTCCATGAGTGTTGCGAAGTAAAACCCACCGCAACACCCATGGAACGCCTTCAACGCGGCAGAGTAAGGCGAGGCGGAAAATTGCGCTACGTTGCCTTACTTATGATTTATGAGGCCACTCAAAGCCAGGCAGGGTGGCTTTGCGTGGTTTCAAACATCTTTATGAGAGCCCTGCCTCACTCATGCAGGGTTCTCATAAAGAAGCCCCGGATGACGGCTCCAAGGTTACCTGACTGAGCCCAGGCGCCACAAGGAGAGAGATTCAATTTGCTGTTCCAGGAATGACTTCGGTCTTTTTTTTTTTTTTTTAGATAATCCAGCGATCCAATTTATGTTTCAGTAAATCTTGCCTGAAGTACGCACCAGGTCATGTGCTCATGTAACTGATAACACCACGTTTATTGCTGCATCCTTGCATCACTCTTGTCCTGTGCATCTGCTAGCAATTAACATCCGATGCGCCCGGTGTTTCATCCACCCAGATGCAAGCACCGGTTCACCGATTCCACGATGCTTTAACTCCAGCCAGGCATCTCCGTTGCAGAGCTGGGAGGGGAAGGATGAACTAAACTGCATTTCGCTGTCTTTAAAAATCGATGTTATGAATATTTAGTGCCAGAAAGCCCTGCTCTCAGCAAGAACTGAGGGGAAAAAATAGGTCCATCCTTATGTGGGCCGTCTCAATAATTTATCACTCGGCTGGAGCACGTGCTGCTGATGGAAGTGATTGCCATAAGCAGCCGTTGAGGAAGCTCTCTCTTTGCATTACTTCAAGAGTCGTTTTTGTGGCGACCTTGTCAATATGTCACAGCTGGATGAAATCAGCTAGTCAAATGCTTATGAATCCTATTCACAATGAACAGAGTAATCCATCAACTGACAGTGCTGTCGCTGGCTTCGAGAACGTACTGCCACCTCGTGGTCAGTATTGTGAATTGTGCGCAAGAAGTGTGATTGGCTGAGTGGATTTCGCAATGTAAATAAGCATTGGCATAGCCAATAGGTCTCGCTTTTGGGACCTTCTAAGTATTTAGTTATCCAGTTATCCAGAACAATATTCTTGGTGCAACAACAACTGTTGCATGGCTAAACACTTAAAGGGTCATAAAGGCGATACCTATTGGGTATGCCATTGCTTTTTAACCCCTTTGATGCTGATGACGAGCTCAGCTCGTCGAGCTCAGCTCGTCATCACCCACAGGGGGCGTGTGCGGATGACGAGCTGAGCTCGTCATCTAACGCAGCTTTTAGAAAAAAGCCGCGTAGCGTAAAAATAACCGCCGCAGCGATGCGGTTAAATCTTATGGGTTGTCATAGCCTGTGAAGGGAAGGCATTTAGGGGACGACATGCGAGCACTCATCTGATGCACCAGAGGCAGTTGGAAAGTAACCTTCTGACATTCCCCTTTTTTCGAGCAAATGGGGGTGTCTGCCAGCAGTGAGGGCGCGTATTGTAGGAAGTCTACTTTCCTCCTGGAACTTGATGAGATATGGGCATGCCTGGCCGGGCTACGTAGATATTGAAGTATATAGGGATGTACAGGGCGAGAGATCCACTTGTGAATGTGTGCCTGCATACCAAGGGACCAGGAGGCACACACCTCGTTTATCTGCTGTATATGTATGTGTGCAGCTGGTTGTGAGATAAGAGGATAGGCCACCTATGTAAAGCAGTGAAGCAGAAGAAATGCTCCTGATTCCCTGAGTCTGACTGAACATGACAGCACAGCCCTGTTTGTTTGTTTCTGGGGTCTGCTCACTGCCCGCAGCACCACTACTGCAACTTGCTGCTACCGCCAGAGAGTCAGGGAGTTGTGCCGCCAGCGCCACCATCCCGGGACTCCAATTCCCGGCAGCCCCAGCGGTGAGCGCGGTGCGCACACTGCCCACGACTGAGCCAAGCGCTAGGAGGTGCATATAATCAGCACAGGGCCCCCATGTCGCGGTACGTGCGTGGGCAGCGCCAGGCGAAGCCAGGCCTAAGGGCGGGCCCGTCTGAGCCCGTCCGGGACTGTTCGAGGCCGGGCCGAGCCACCCCCCTTGACCTCGCCATTCCAAAAACAGCTGGATCTTGCAGTGGTGAGTGGGGTGTTTTTCCTGAGTAATCATTGAATGTCTGGGGCAAACAACACTATGGGCAAACGAAATCTAACCACCGCAGCACTTAATGCTACGTCCTTAGACACCATGCTGGAGAGGGCAATGAATATAGTCAGCAGCGAGATTGAGCTGACTAAGAGACGATTGTCCCTGGGTCCCACAAAATCCCAACCTGCAGTACAAACTGATAATACTGATATAAAGTGATCCTAAAATAACGATACACAGTGAGGTTGACTATTGCGCACATCTATTAACTAGTGAGAACATACTGGGAGTGGAAGGGTCTGGTCACATAGGAGCAACAGCAGACTCTTCACTTGTGAGTTGTCCAACTGATACCTTAGCTGTGGCTACTTCGGACATATCCCCTTATCCAGAAGTATGCATAGCGAAAAGAAAAAGGAAGGCAGTGAAACCAGTTTGCTCTAAAAGGAAACAACGCCCACGCCTGAACTCACAACGCGCTACATTAAATACATGGATTAAGGGCCCGAAGGTCGTATCAGACCCAATCCCCTGGAGCGATTCAACTGACTTAGTTTCATTAGACATTTTAAGTAACTCTGCACATACTCAGACGGAATCCCTACAGACTGCCTTTTCTAATTTTACACTTGGGGACACTGCTACAGACATTATTGTTGATACATTGTATGAACATGTTAAAGGGCTTGTGGATGAAAGCTTTGCAAAGCTATGGAAGCGTTTAGATCGTTTGGAATCTTCATTTACTAAGGAAAATCACCTTGCAGGGAATCTAAACAGCTATCCCAAGAGGCTAGTCCTCAGGAAAATTTACCGCAGAGCGGGCAACAAGTGCCCCAAACTGCAAAGTCGCCATGTGCCCCCGCGACACTAATAGTAAAACTAAAAATTCCACAGTCTTTAAAACATGCATTGGATCTGCTCATACTCAAAATATAACCCTTACCGGCCGCCATGCTGGTCCGACAGTCTGTACGATCTTTGTCAATGCTTGTACCAATGGGGATGCTGAGCCTAATAAGGATGTTTTAAATCTACACCCAGCATCTTGCCCGTATGCTCTGATCCTCGCAGGGGTACCCCCATTAGAGAAAAATAAATTAGAATCCTGGGAACAATTAAGGAACAACAGTGTGGATTGGTTGGCTAAATATAAAGGGTATAGGAGGCCTGATATACAGGAAATTATAAAGGTATGAAGGGTTGGTTGGGTGGGACCAGCAGAAAAAACTATTAGGGGCGATTGCATTGTAATCTGTGCACTATCCCTTGGCTTCTTTTATAGACCTCCACCTACACCGCGACCACTCATCAGCCCATTTTCCCAGTCAGCAAATAGGTTTTCTGCCATCTCCGATTTAGATACCCTTGATTGACCTCCATCCAAATCCCAACCGACTGATTCTGCCCTTATGGCCCCATGGAGATTTTTAATACCAACATTGACATTGAGGTAGAAACATTTTCTACAAACGATCATCTTGATTCATCATTATTACGGGTGCTCAGCTGGAATGTGGCCGGTTTGGCCTCTAAATTAAATATGGAAGAATGGGTCAACATGATAAATAAATTTGACATTCTTATGTTTCAGGAGACCTGGGCAACTAAAGAGTTACATCTTGAGGGATATGAGTGTTTTAATATCATATCCCCCTATCCTAAGCACAGCAGAACCTCGGGTGGCCTATCGATATGGGTTAGCATTGCTTCAGGTGGCAGAGTGAAATCAATTCCCACCAAAAATGCCAACTTCCAAGCATTGATCTACACACGGGGGTTTCTATTTGCTTTATTAATTTTTATAATAATGATTTTCTAATCACACCTAATGTTAATTTTGTTAATCTTTTTAATTTTATTTCAGATATAGATAATTTGTTAGGAAAGCATAAACCTGCAGGGATATGCCTGGGGGGGGGGGGGGCGATTTTAATGCGAAGATAGCAGGGGGAAATATTGTGAGTCCCACCCAGCACACTTTAGTCAACCCATGTAAGAGAGGATATGAATTAATAGCCCACCTATCAAATAGTAGTCTTTTAAATGTTATGGACATCGCAGCTGTAAATAATGAGGATAATTTAATACCTACCTACAGAGGTTTTGGATGAGCATCAACCATAGACTATGTCTTTATATCTGCCCAGTTAGAAGATCACTTAGTATTGGCAGAGTTCAGGGCATCTACTTTTGGGAATCACAATACTATTTTAGTCTCTTTTAGGGCAGCCCGAGACACAAAACTAGAAAGGAGCCAGGGGCTAGTAATTTAGACATTTCCACTGATAACTTAAGAGTCAAATAGAAGAGCATGGACTGCACATAGGTGTTCCAAAAGATGGTAAAAAACCTATCCATCGCTTTGTGAGACTTGTCTCACATTGGCTAACCCTAACCCAGAGGCAGTCTCTGCTTTTATCTTACTATGTGCAGGTATCAAAGAACTAATTTCTAGACCCGCAGCCACACCTAAATCTGACCCTAGGTGGTTTGATAACATTTGCTCTAGGGCTAGCAGGGAACTCAGAGCTGCCCTATCAGTTTCCCCTAGAGACCCTAACCTTATTAGAGCACTAAGGTACACGTATAAAAGTGCAGTAAAGCATAGGCGAGATGTGGTTTTAAAAAAGCATTGGAGTAACCTGGCTTGTGCTGCCAAGCTTAACAACACAAATGGTTTCTGGTCAGCCACTGAGTCATTGAGAGCGTTCGGCACTACATCTACCCAGTTAAGCTGTAATATAACAAGCGAAGCGTGGGTAGCTCACTTCTCAAAAATATATGCTTCTACATCTCAATGTGAAGATATTTTTGAAAACCTCAGTCTTGCCCACATCCAAATATCACTGACAGAAGTTGAGGATGCAATAGATCAGAGCATGGGAAATAAAGCCCCGGGCCCGGATTGGCTACCAATTGACCTTATAAAATCTAGACCAGAGTTTTAGGCTCCTTTGCTACTTAATAATTTTAATAATTTAACAACAACAAAAATTCCAAACACTTGGTCTACATCTGTAATCGTCCCCATCTTTAAAATGGGATATAGATCCAACCCGAGCTGTTATAGACCAATCTCTCTAATCGACAATACCCTTAAGATATTGGTGAGAGTTTTATTTAACAAGATCCGAACCTGGGCAGAGGATGCAAATATAATAAATAAATGCCAGCTGGGTTTCTGAAGCCATCTTGGAACAGTGTCTGAATCTTAATTTAATCATAGGGAAATATATCATCGCCCGACACAGTCCCCTCTACCTGGCATTTATGGATCTTACATCAGCTTTTGATGTTGGTAATAGATCCAGGCTTTGGCAACGTCTTTTAGATTATGGGTTGGACAAAGACATGGTGCATTTTTTAGCGTATCTGCATAGGGATATAAGGGCTCGGGTGAGAATAAGTAAGGATGGGGCAGTTTCAGGGGATATAGTAGTTGGCAGAGGCATCAGACAAGGGTGCGTTCTCGCCCCACTTTTATTTGTTTTATATGTCAATGAACTACACAATGTACTGTCCAACCAAACCACAGATGTCCCAATATTTAATGGAAATAAACTGCCCGCCCTACTATATGCAGATTATGCTGTTTTAATGGGGCACACACCCAATGCTCTACGAATTTTAGTTAGGGGTTTTGTAGCTTTTATGAATAGCTTGATTCTTTGTACACATTTTAAGAAATCCTTTTTAATGTGCTGTGGCCCTAAAAAATGTTTTATGAACACCATTACCTTGGGCTCAGATTCTTTTTTATGCACTCGCACTTTCCCCTATCTGGGTTTACATTTTTCAGATAACGGTTCTTGGACACCGCATCTGGCATTTGGATGGACCAAATTTTTTAAAGCAGTAAACTCAGTAACAAGCCTCCCCCAACCAAAAAGAATTGAGGTGGTACTGTCCTTACTTAAAATCTATAGAACACAATGTGTACCAATTATGACCTATGGGGCTAAAATTTGGGGCTATATAAACCTGAAGTGTCCAGGCTGAAGAAAACAGATTTTGCAGGAGAATTTTGGGTTTACCGATATCATCATCTACTTTTATCTGTCATAATGAGATAAGATTAACCTACTTGGAGGACTATATTAGGTCCCGCCGTGCCATGCTTTGGTTAAAGGTCTGGCAAAACCCAGCAGCCTTGTTAACAAGGGAGATCCTGGCTGATTGCCTAAAATGCGACAGGGGTGGTGAGATAACGTGGATTGCGGAAGTACAGGCAAATCTGATAGCAGTTAATCTTCGCCATATCTTTTATAAACCTGACCAATGAGATGGAATCGACAGAAAGATTATCCGTAAACTCTTATATAAATATTATAGGGACTTAAGATATGCACAGGAGTCTATCCAAGTATCCGTGGGACAATATATATCAATGGCAGAAGAAGGGGGGCCTCCTTCAAGTTTACCCGTTAGTTATCTCTTAAGAGACATTACTTGTTGGGAGCGAAGCCTTCTTTTTCGCCTTAGATCTGGTACAATAAAATATCTGCTGTGCTGCCCCATAGGATACCAACCCAATATTGAGGATCTGGCTTGCCCATGCGGCAATTTAGGAAAACAGTCCATGCTGCATTTCTTGTTTTTCTGCACCTTTTATCAAAAATATAGTATACAGCTATTGATACAATTTCCTAGGTTGAAGGGAATAACGGATTTTAAGGTTGCATATAATATCACTCTTCAGGTTAAAGATGACGATTTAACATACCGAGTGTGCACCTTTTTGAAAATGGTTGTTCCGTTCGCGTTCTTCCATGAATTCTTGAATGTTGGATTAGGATGCATTATATGCACTTTTAGATTTTATATTTAAATAGGGCAATATGTAATACAATTAATATGCGGGTGTATAAAGTACTATGCATAGAATTTAATACGTTTGCTGTCTGCTGCTATTTTTATCTTGTCCTTACTCGTACTATGCACATTGGCACTTTTGCATAATGCTGCTATCAGTAATTTTAATGTGATCTAATAATTTGCTCTTTCATGCTGCTACCCCCTGACATATTTGCACATCGCACTTTGGCACTTTAGTATTGGAGCTGCTATCGAATACGTGTGATAACCTTGCAATATATTTATTGATTAGTTGTAGAGCAGAATTTAGCTTTTAAATATTTTTATGACAACAGATTATGCAAGTGATTATGACTAACGTTTAAATGATAATCTTGCAATACACCTATTGATCAGTTGCATAGCTGAATTTGGTTTAAACATTTTTTTTAATGATGATGGACTGTGTAAATGATTATGAGAAATGTTTGTACTTGTATGGATAATGCATATCCGAATAAAGACCAAGGAAACTGAAACTTTAATTTTTATTTTATTTTTTAAACCAATTATTTATTTAGGTATGACCTGTCTGGCTTGACACATCTCACCTCACTAGCTCCCATTATCTGGTATATACAGCTGTGGTGCGCGTGACGTGGGGATTCAGGAAGCACCAGGAAGTGGAAGAGAAGTAAAAGAAGGAAAGAGTCAAAGCGCTGCAGGAGACATCTCAGAGCTGCAGACCTGAGCAATGTGAGAGGATGGGAGGGAAAAGGGAATTTGAGAAGGCACAGGAGGTCGGAGAGGTGAGTGGAAAGATGATGGAAGGTCCCCATTAAACGCAGACATTGTGTCCTTGAATATTTCATCAGCCAGCTTCTATATTATTTGCTCCGCTCACATGCCTTATCTTTGACCTGCCAGCGGTTAAGCTACAAAGAAGCAATGTTGCGCACTGTTAATTATTCAGCAAACATGAACGTTTCCAGCACCACAAAAGCTGTGCAGGAGACAGGGATTCGTCTTCCGCGTTGCAGTCCATTTCCCGCATCGGGGAGGGTTCTTTCCACAGTACAAGCCAATTAGTAGATTCCAACCTTTAGCTGATCGAATGCACAGCTATTTTTGGTCACAAGGGCTGCCAATTACTTTCACTCTCTTGTGGCTCTCCCTGTCCCTCCGAGGCGGTGACAAGGTGGTAGATAGCTCTTTACAACAAGCGCGAGCCTCATGCGGCAGCAGGGGAGGGGGCCTGCGAGATTCCCTTGCGGGAGCGTGTGACCATATGGCACGACCTTATGGCGCCGCGTGCTTCCACAAGGAAATCGCCAGATGTGCACACATTGCCATTGCATGCAATGCAACACGTGCATGTCTTTGCAGGGAAAGCTGTGCAGATGGCTACAGGTCTCTCTCCCATGCAGCGCATGCGCACTGCGTAGACAAGACCTAAAAAGCCTCCGCCTGACTTCACCTGCATTTTTGAGTCAAGAGATTGAGTGGTATGCAGGAGGATAACAATATTTGCAGGAGATGACTGGAGACAGATTTGTCAGCTGTTTCGCCATCCAGAAGCCTTTTTGAATAGATTCATCTCCAGAGACTTCCTAATTTAGAGAACAATATTTCCTGTTAATGAGTAAATAAAGCACATTTCATATTTGAAGAGGCTTGAGCAAAAAGTGTTCTGCGCCCAAAAATGTCTCTATCTTGTTGCATAAAAGAAAAAAGAGGAGATGTGGCCTAGCGATTGGATGCTGACCTTGTAACATGGGAAACAGTCTCAAGTCCTGGTCTTGGTTCAACATCCTGTGATTCTGGGAAAATCATTCAGGATCTGATTATGATGGCAGTCGGACCGTACACCAACAGGCCATCGGCGGCGGTCAAACCACCGACAGACCTTCAGGCTGACCACCGGGTTACAATCCAGGCATTTGGACCCTAAATGTTTGGGGGGAAGACTGCCGCCTCATCAGGGATCATAGCTGGGTGGCAGTCCAAACGCAGTACTGAATGGAGGCGGTGTCGAGGCAGGCACCGCCATTGGTATTACGATATCCCTTTCTGACAGCCTTTTCATGTCGGAAAGACAGCCATTAAAAGGCAGTCGGAAACAGATTTTGGGGGCCACAAACAGGAACCCCTTCTGTTGCGGGTCACTGTAAGGTGGGCCAGGGGGAAGGAGGTGCGTGGGGCACCTCCATGCACCGTGTGATATGCACTGCATGGTGCATGGCACACTGTGCATGGATGTGATGAAAGTGCTCCTTTTCACGGCAGGTTGTACTGCAGACCTTTTCCTGTGCCCCAGCAAAAGCTGCTGTGTAAAGGAGCACCAGTTTGGCGATCGCATCGTAATGTGGCAGTCAGACCGCCGACTGCTTGTCGGGCGGTATCCTGACCAATGTGATGGCGGTCAGCGGTCCAACCAACTGATATCGTGATCAGGCCTTAGTATCTTTGTGCCTAAAAAAACAAAAAATGCGCTTAACATGGTGTGGTTCTATTGTTAAGCGCAGTAATGTCGTTCAGCCAAGTTCATGCCATAAAAAGTGCAATAAAAGTACATTTTATTTTATTTAGATGCCAAAATTAAGTGACTAATTGGCTCGTAAGGTCACAGCAAGTTAGAAAACTAGGAGGTCCCCTGTCCATGAAAGATCTACTGCATGAGGGAAGAGGTCTTGAATTTGGCCCTTTTTTGGTCAGGAGCCAGTGAAGTGGCATCACGTCAAACTCATTTTACCTTGGCTACAGCATTTGTAACAAGACAATTAGCCCAGCAAACCAAGAACTTTGGTTATAATAAGATAGTCAGGGAGCTAATGAATTCTACTTGGTCAACCCAGGCACCCAACTATTGAGCCAGAAACCATAAAATCAATAAGCATTACCTGATACTTCAATAAACTGAATAGTGCGTGGTAAGCAGTTTTACTTGCACTCTAATAGGGCAGCATTCCCCTCAGATGCTCAATTTAGTAAAGACCATGGAGTTCCATGTCTGAGCCAGCAAAACTGAAATGAGCACCAGAATGGATCTCTTTTCTTGATAGTGATACATTTAACTGAATGGTAAACATTACAGGTGCACAGTTAAGAAAAGTTTATAGAAAGATTGCTGAAACAGCTGGTGATCGATAAATATGTTGATCAAGTAGGAGTTCAAGTAATACTGTAGGAGTTTATTCTCTTTAATTTTTAGGGAGCATGAGTGACAGTTGGGCGATGGCTGTGCTAAGTTCCAATCCAAAGCGATAGCTGGAAGTACAATTTATTTGGTGGAGGTTTTTGGTCTAATGCTTAATGAACATGTCCAGGTGTCCTAATTTGACAATGGCCGGGTTAGCGCTTAGCTTTGCTACACGTTATTCTTCTTATCTTGACCATATTAGAAAACGCCATCTTGTACGATACGGCGGCCATCTTAGATCATGAGCGGCCTCGTGGCCAGCATGCCCTTTAGTCCGTTGTCCGTGCCACTGACCACTTGAGTTTGCCCAGCAACAGGCTATTTTTAGTAATGGTCAAGCCCACACATGCGCAGTATCAACTGACCAGTCACCTCTCAGGAATGTGCCGCCAAACTGACCAGTGGGGTTGTAACCCCTCCCATGAATTGGCTGTGTTCCAAAAATGACCATATATGTACATAAAGCTCTGTAACTTTGTACCGCCTATCTTTTATTACCTGTAAATTGTATAAAAGAACGAGTCGCACCGATGTTCGGTGTGATACTTCTTGCATTGCCGAAGGGTGCTGTAGGAATGTACCACCAACCCATGGGGTCTTAATAAACTTGTTCTTTGTACTTTTCAGTTTCCGTGCCAACAGTTCTTTCAGTGTAAGTGGGTTATCTACGGAGCATGTAGGCCTTGGGAACCCGATACCACAAATTGGCGACCACGAAGGGACTCATCGGTGACTCGGATGCCCGAAGGAGAGGTCGTGACGAAGGATTGGACACTCGCCATGGACGCGTACGCTGCCACCGAGTGACCCGAGTCTTGGCACCCACGGTGTTTCTTCCTTTCCTTCTGATCTGACCTTCCAGGTGGCGCCGGTCCCCGACTGAGATCTGATCGTCTGCGTTGCTGTGCAGTGCCTGTTTGGCTGATTCGATTAAAGACCTTGGCAGTTGGAATCTGGATATTTGAAACTGGGTAAGATTTGTGATCGGTAAGGTAGTCTACGACGCTTACTGAAGTTCTATGATTTGCGATCGGTAAGGTAGTCTTCGGACGCTTGCCGAAGTTCTATGATTTGTGTCTATGATTTGAGTTAGCTAACATTTGTGACTTTGTGACCTTTGAATCATATGTGTAGTGCACTTCACATAGGCAGGCATGTAGAGATGTTTCTATAATTTTGTTTTTTTTCCTCTGAGCGGCACATTTGTGTGAAGTACTGTAAGTGCCAGTTTATACGGTATCACGCTTTCGTGATATTTTCTGAACATGCCTGTTTTAAGCACACTCCGAGGGATGTGCTGTCTTGGAAATGGTACCTCAATTAGGTTAGCGGAATCACAGCCGGCTCCCCCAGAAGGAACTCTAAATCGTGAGATGTACATAAAATTTGGCCTTCCCCCTATAATGTACAGCAAATTATGGCATAAATACACTAAAACCGATCCTGAATTGCAATGGCCACTACATGGGTCGTTCGATTTGCGAAAGGTTCAGTTTGTGGAGCAGTGTTTGTTCCAACGTAGGTCTAGACAGAATATGTTTGATTGTGTGCGAATGTGGGAGAAAGTGGTGCGTGAACGAATGAAACGTGAGGTTGCCTTGGCGGACAAAGAGCAGCGCAAGGCTGCTCGAGATAAGGCTTTACAGCTTGAGGAAAAGGAGGCTCAGGAAAAGAGAGAGAGGGAGGAACGGGAACGTAAATTGCAAGTGACTGGTCAATTCCCTATTCATCGACCGCTTTATCCTGTCCTTAATAATGAAATTGATGATTTTTCGTTACTAGATCGATCGCCGCCTCCGTACGTTCCACCTACGGCTCCGACTGTGGACTCGGACGATGACGGACAGGATAAGTCGGGAAAAGGGAGCAAGTCCAGTGTCAGGTTCTCTGCGGAGAAAGCCGCGAACTTGCGTAGTTGGGCCCGTAAAGTGAATACAAATTTTGTTACTCTGACTGAAGTTGTTGCTGAAAGGGGTAAATGGACAGAGCGAGAATTGTTGTATTTTTTGGCTACTTTAGCTGATGAAGTTGTTACTACATTTCGTAGATTTTCGGACACGTTAGAACCTAAGGCTGTGTCAGTTCATCGTGAGAATTTGGATAAAGGTGTATTTGGTCTTTCAGATGTCGATGCCTTTTATAAGCAACTGATCCAGCTGCGGGATGAGGCGTCCATGTTGCGGGACGAGCGGAAAAAGGATAAGGAGTCCGGGCCGGAGACCACTGGACAGGCTAAGGAGTGTTCTCTCCGGGGTTCAGATAAGAATTCTAACGTGCATGTTATGCCTATGCGTGAAGCCGCACCTTTGTATGTTCCGCCTAAAGGGGAGGGTACAGATGATGATAAAATGTCGAAGGGTGCGAAGGGGTATTTTATATATAATTGGGTGTATACGCCTTGGAATAGAGCAGATGTTATGGCGTTGAAAAATTCTTTGCCTGACCTTCGTAAAAACCCGGCAGCATTTTATGAAGGGGTTGAAGGGGCTATTTCGTCCTGTGTCATGACTCTGGTTGATATAGATTTGTTTTTTGGGTTAATTCTTCCGCCTGACATGTGGAGACTAATTCGTAAAAATAATGATGAAACAATACTTGGGGGAACGTGGAAAGAAATAAACGAAGCGGATTTAGATAGGGAACCTGCATGTAAGCCATGTGAGTTGATTCTAAACCTCCCGGCGGCTATTTTGATTAAATTAAAAACGCTTGTTCCTTTTAAAAAGATTGATTGGACCATGTTAGCTTCGTGCAAATAAAAGTCAGATGAAACGGTGTCAGATTTCTTTACACGCTTTGAGGAAGCATTTCATGATTACAGTGGTCAATCGTTAACAGACGATACGGGTAGGCATTTGTTCGTAGATAAGTACGTGGCTAATCTCCTACCGGAGATTGCCAAAAGATTGAAATCGAGTGAAAGTTCCTGGGCCACGGCGACCCCTGCTTCTTTGTTAACTATGGCTCAGTATTATGAGCGACAGGAATTGGAGGCTAAGGAAAGTATTGATAAGAAAGCGAAGGAATTGAAAACAAAGGTGATGCTGGCGCGGGTTCGGGGAACGCAATCTAGAGGGAATGATAGAGGCAGACGAGCAGGGGGTAACGCGTCGTACGGGCGCACGGATATAGCGGAGGATCAATGTGCCTATTGTAAGGAGTTTGGGCATTGGGCTGATGATTGCCCGGTACTTCGTGAGCAGCGCAGTCAGCGTGGTCGTGGAGGTGGACGGTCGAGGAGAAGTTATTTGGGGGCGAGAGGTTGCGGAGGCGATCATAGCAGGTTTGAGGAGAGGGGCCGTGGCCAGGATGAGCGCAACACCTTTGATAGACGGAACCAGTACCAGATATCGGAGGGCGAGAATGTGGAGCATCAGGATTATGTACATGCATGGGATTGCGAAGGATGGGGTACGGAATCAGTTGAAGTGCCAGTAGATCAGAGTGGTCCATATGTATCAGCGGGCATCTTGGGTTCTACTGATCAGTTTCTAGTCGACACAGGAGCTACTCGTAGCGCTTTGTCTAAAAACTTGGTTCCGAGGGCTCCCCTGTCAGGCGATATGATTACATGTATTGGGTTTGACGGCACACCCACTCCCAGCCCATTATCGAAGCCTCTTGCACTTTGTCTTGATAAATTTTTTTGTTTTGGTCAGTTTTTGCTGTCGCCCTATACACCAGATAACATCTTGGGCATTGATTTGCTTAAATATTTTCGAGCGACGATACGTTGCGCTCCGGAGGGAGTGCGAGTTATTTTGAATGATAACTATCCAGATTCAGACAGATTTTTTACTATACAAGAATGTGAAGCATTAGTCTCTCTCCCTCATACGTTGTGGGCGACCTCGGATACGGATGTGGGACAGATGCTCATTCCATCCATTCATATTACTGTAAAGGAGGGAGCGCTTTTGCCACGTGTACCGCAGTATAAGATATCTAGGGAAGGTGAAATTGCTTTGACACACATTGTCCAAGATCTGATCATCGCAGGGGTAGTGGAGGAAGTCCCCTATAATGTTTGCAATAGCCCTATTCTTCCAATCCTTAAGAAAGATACTGACGACAAGGTCTATCGATTTATTATTGATTTGAGAGAAATTAACAAAATTGTCATTCCCCAATACCCGGTGGTGTCTGATATCACGACATTGCTTACATTGGTTCCCCCAACGGCGACAACCTTTAGTGTCATCGACCTGAAAAACGCGTTCTTTTCCATTCCCATCCATCCCGATAGTAGATACTTATTTGGTTTTACGTTAAATAATAAATCGTATAGATTTTGTCGTGTTCCTCAAGGTTACACTGAGAGTCCGAGTATATACAGCCAGGCTTTGAAGAGACAGCTTGATTCCTTTCAATTGCAATCTGGAGTTGCCCTTATCCAGTATGTCGACGACATTCTATTAGCTGCTGACACTTATGCGCAATGTGAGGAGAGTACGCTTGCTTTACTTTCCTTTCTGGCTCAGCACAATCACAAAGTCTCGAAGAAGAAGCTCCAATACTGTAGACCCAAGGTGACCTACCTCGGTCATCTTTTGTCTAAGGAGGGGCGTGCATTAACATCAGATCGAATTCAGGCGATTTTAGATACCCCAGTCCCCCGCACACAGAGAGATGTACGTGCTTTTATAGGATTAACGTCCTTTTGTAGACAATGGATCATGGGGTTTTCGCACATTATAAAACCTTTGTTAGCGACACTGTCCAAAACTACACCAATGCCCCTCGAATGGACAGATGAATGTCAAAATGCTTTTGAACAATTGAGACAGGCCCTTTGCTCTGCACCCGTGTTAGGTACACCAGACTATTCAAAGATTTTTACGTTGTACGTGCACGAGAAAGATGGGTGCGCGTTATCAGTGTTAGTGCAAGCACACGGGGACAAACAAAGGCCATGCGCATACTTCTCGGCGGTTCTTGACCCTGTAGCACGAGGGTTACCTGGGTGCTTTCGAGCAGTTGCAGCAACAGCGGTAGCTATACGACAGAGTGAGGGAATAGTTTTATCGCACAAATTGTTGGTGTTAGTTCCCCATGCAGTTGATGCCCTGTTGAATCAGATGAAAACCCGGTATCTCACGAGCGCGCGTTTGACAGGATATGAGCTCACACTTCTGGCGCCACATATCACACTGAAAAGATGCGCTACCCTAAACCCTGCCACTTTATTGTCCTATCCGGTTGAGGAGGGTCAGGAAGAAAAACATCATGACTGTGTTTTCCTGACCGAGGAACAGACAAAGGGTCGTGTCGACTTACAGGATATGCCACTTCCAGATGTGGATGGGGAACTGTGGGTTGATGGATCGTGTTTGAGGCTGCCAGATGGTACGACTTCCGCAGCATAAGCGATCACGACACTTAAGACAGTGGTAGAAACAGCACGGATACCACAAAAATCAGCTCAGGCAGCAGAGCTGATAGCTTTGACGAGAGCCTGCGAATTGAGTGCTGGCCTATGTGTGAACATATACACAGACAGCCGGTACGCCTTCGGAGTAGCGCATGACTTCGGGCTACTCTGGAGAGAGCGTGGGTTTTTGACTTCTCATGGAGTACACATCATGCACGGAGAACTAGTGCGTGATCTCCTAAACGCGTTGCTTTGTCCCAAAAAAGTAGCGACCATTAAATGCAGTGCCCATAAAAAGATCACTGATAAAGTGGGCCAAGGAAATGCTTTTGCGGACAGTATAGCGAGACAAACAGCTATGTCCCGAACTGACTCCCCCATGTACGTAACAAAATCACAAGCGGAGCGATGGTACGATGCTAGAGCGGAGATACTAGATATCCAAAAGTCAGCGACTGAAGCAGAACTTGCGGCATGGGCAGCAGATGGGGTGCTAGACGATGGGGGTTGTTGGAGAAGCAAAGACATGGAGAAATGGAAATTGCCTGCAGCTTACTTGCAGGCGATGGTTCAGATGACTCACGGATTAGCACACGTGGGAGCTCTTGCGATCACTCGATTGTTATCACGAGTTTGGGAGCATCCCGAGATTGCCAATACAGCCAAGAGAGTAGTGCAGACCTGTCTGATATGTTTACAACACAATCCTGCGTAAGGGACCCATACTCCGAAAGGAGGGTTCGTTCCACCTTCTGCACCATTTGAGGTACTCCAAATGGATTACATCCAGCTTGAGCGTTGCAATAACCTTAAGTATATCCTAGTGGTGGTATGCGCTTTTAGCAAATGGGTTGAGGTCTTCCCCACGAAAGATAATACAGCTTTAACAACAGCTAAGGTGTTGCTTAAGGAGTACTTTCCTCGCTTCGGAGTTTGCAAATTTTTGTGGAGCGATAATGGGCCTCATTTTGTTGGGAAAATTGTGGAGTATGTGCTGAAGGGGTTAGGGATCCAGCAGAAGTTTCATGCTGTGTTCCACCCTCAGTCAGCAGGTCTCGTTGAGCGGTACAATGCTACGTTGAAGCTGAAACTGGCTAAGATTGTGGCGTCCACGTCATTGAAGTGGCCGGATGCCTTGCCGCTAGCATTGTTCTCTCTTAGATCAGTGCCCCACTCTCGAACAGGCCTCACACCGTATGAAGTGGTGTTTGGAAGGCCTATGAATATATGAGGAGTGCCTAAGCCGCGATTGATACATGATGTGCCTTGCATAATGATGAACGATTATTTGGCACGATTAACAAATGATTTGCTTTCTATTCATCAACAGGTTCGAGAAGCGCTCCCTGACAATTCTACTGGAGAGGCTCACAATCTCCGTCCTGGGGACTTTGTTATGATCAAGTCGTTTGAGAGGGCGAACAGCTTGGAACCGAGGTGGCGTGGCCCCGAGCAGGTCCTCCTGGCTACCCGAACAGCTGTACGGGTGACCAACAGAAAGCGGTGGATACACTCAACTCACTGCCGGCGTGTCTCTCCGGACCTGGTGAATCCTGCCGTGCTGACTGACTACAAGGAGATTCTGGATAAAGAAAAGAGCCCAGCTGTGACGTCGGCCGAAGTCGAGGGAGCCTTCCCGGACCACACTGTTTCTGGACGACAGCGGTACGATCTGCGGCCACGATAAGGAGAAGATTTTTTTGGGTTTTCGAGACTGGTTGGTTACCGCTCTGGGGTTTGTGAAACGGAGACCGGGAATCTCAAGGGGGGGGATCAGTTCTGCCAAGAGTAGCGACACCCGTCTTGACCCCGGAGAAGAAAACAACGGCTACCTCGGAGCTCAGCACCGTATTTTTCTTTTTTAGGTATACATTTGAGACATTGTGAACTTTTTGAACTATGGCGTTTTCTGCATCACGAGATAAAAGAATACTTGGTGCCATCTTGTTTGTCTTGACAATTGTGGTGATAGCGGTAATAGCCTGGGTAGTGGAACTTGTGGTGCCTGTACGTGAACATTTGCTGCCAACTACCCCGGCTCCATCTGAACATTTTCACTTCACCTTGCCTTACCATGAAAAACGGCACCGACAGACTTATTTGAACAATAGCTTTATTCGGATCCTGCAATGCCTGGTACACTCTTCTATTCACTTTGCAATGGCCAACGAAAGGGGGGGTGCTTTTCCGTTTGAATAAAATTTGCTACCATGACCGGGATGGGTATCCACGAGCTGAGGGTACTCGATTTGAATGGGAGGAGTACCGCCCCGACAATGCCTCTGCACCTCGTATTTACAGCAACCAAAGGAATATTAATGTATCCAGTTCACATGTTATTAATGTTATTGCAACTAAAGCTGATTTGTGCATACGTAATAAAGGTACAATCCCGGTTGGAAAAAGTGAATGCAACACTACACTTACATTTGACAGCCCGAATGGCATATTGTTTGTGGCATCTTGTAATACGTATTTTATTTGTGGAACAAAAGGCTACCATCAGCTCCCGTTGGGATGGTTAGGCACTTGCTATGTATCCTTTGTATTGCCCCCTGTATTCATTGCCCCACCAATGTACCATAATGATTACATCCTTTACCATGATTTTGTACTGAATCGTGTTAAGCGTGCCGTGATCTTAGATGACATCGATCAGACTGATACTGCCTTGCAGCAGTACGTGGACTTTAATTTGGGACTGTTTTCTTTTGTGGGGGCTGCATTGAATAGCAGGAAAATACGACGATTGACCCGTGTTGTTGAGGCTGTAGCCAATGATACTGCTATTGCATTAGGAAACATTACCGAAGAACTTCAGATTTCTAGGATTGTTACGCTTCAGAATAGAATGGTTCTAGATGTGGTTCTAGCTGACCGTGGGGGGGCATGTAGAATCATCGGAAGCAGCTGCTGTGTATACGTACCTGATAATTCGCCATCTGTTTATGATGCCATTTCGAAATTGCATAAAATAGCGGCTGAAATACATCCGGGCAATGGAACGTGGACTCTTTCAGGGTGGTTCTGGTCTATGCTTACCACTTGGGGTTGGAAACTGCTGACGATTTTATGTATCATTGTTGGGATACTGTTCTCCGTATGTTTATGTATACAATGTGGCCCAGCCTTATGTTCCATATGTTTATCGGCTTGCATTCCATCAAGGCGAGCTCTTGCTCAAAACAAAATGATGCTTCATAAAGAAGTGGCTCAAATAATGTTAATTGATATTGAAGACGAACACCCCGACTATGTCCACTATGAGGTAGCTTCAGCTAAACGCTAAAAGGGTCGTCTGTCGTAATTTGACAATGGCCGGGTTAGCGCTTAGCTTTGCTACACGTTATTCTTCTTATCTTGACCATATTAGAAAACGCCATCTTGTACGATACGGCCGCCATCTTAGATCATGAGCGGCCTCGTGGCCAGCATGCCCTTTAGTCCGTTGTCCGTGCCACTGACCACTCGAGTTTGCCCAGCAACAGGCTATTTTTAGTAACGGTCAAGCCCACACATGCGCAGTATCAACTGACCAGTCACCTCTCAGGAATGTGCCGCCAAACTGACCAGTGGGGTTGTAACCCCTCCCATGAATTGGCTGTGTTCCAAAAATTACCATATATGTACATAAAGCTCTGTAACTTTGTACCGCCTATCTTTTATTACCTGTAAATTGTATAAAAGAACGAGTCGCACCGATGTTCGGTGTGATACTTCTTGCATTGCCGAAGGGTGCTGTAGGAATGTACCACCACCCCATGGGGTCTTAATAAACTTGTTCTTTGTACTTTTCAGTTTCCGTGCCAACAGTTCTTTCAGTGTAAGTGGGTTATCTACGGAGCATGTAGGCCTTGGGAACCCGATACCACACAGGAAGTCCACTTATTATTGAGGAACCACTTCTGTCAGCTCCCAGATAGGTGGTTCACCCGTAGAGCCAATCAAGACGTGCACCAGAATATCAAACCAAGTCCTAGTTTATTTGTTCTGCTCAATGACACGTATAATTTTTTGAAAAAAGGGGTTTGATCCTACTACGGTGAGAAAGGACCTATAAAGTATTAAGCATGAGAAAAAAACTGCAACTAATCAAAAGCGGAAGGATCACTTGTCCTGCATTGGAGGATCACTTGTCCTGCATAACATTGGGTATGCGGTCTTGGTTCTAGTCCCAATAAAAAAACCCTCATTAACGTGTTGTTTTTGTGGTTGTCTCTGAGCGGTATATTTATGTTCTCCGCTTCTTACACACGTTTTTGCAAAATCATGGGGTTTAGTGGTTTTGCAACCTCCACCAGGAGGTAATACCCTTTATTATAACAGTAGTGACCAGAAATGGTGCTCGTGAAATGGTGAAGTGAATTTAAAAGTCTCTCGGTTCCGGATATAACTTTTTATTCGTTCCGGGGTCTTTTGAGACAGTAAAACTAATATAGGTGATTGAGGAGCTTGTTATGGCTCTATCACGCAATGATTGTGAAAAAGGTCGACATGTTTCAGCCCTTGTTCGCCAACAGGTCGGGTGGGCTTTCTTCAGGACCAGGGTGAGGTGAAAAGGTGAAGGATACTCCTAAGAATTACTTGGTGTATCTCGTTTCAGAACGTCATTCATTATTGTTCTGATAAGGTCCCTTATTGAGAAAAAAACTGACCTGCTATTTATTGCTGCTGTTTAGCCATTACACAGTGTGAGACCTTTATCTGGTTCGAGTGGTCTTTCGTAATTTAATTACTTATTTTTAGAGAAAAAAACATTTTTTATAGATACGACATTGTGGAGACATGCCTTTTCAAAAGATACAATACAGTGAAAAACTGTGATCAGTGTTTAACATGAAACATACATTGAATACACTAAACAAACCAAATGTGATCAAGAACATATTTCCATATAAACCAGTCAGAATAATTTATACAGAGACAGGCAATTGAGTCACAATGAATACATAATTTTCCAAAACATACTACAATGGCTGTCAGTCTACGGGGTGTACATTTAAATGTCTAGCGAGCATAAACCATTTACAAAACATTGCTCAGCATAGACAATTATCATTTGATAGACCCAGTAGCGGGTAAACGCTGACGCGTTTCGAGTCCATATTTCATTTTCGCGATTCTCTTCAGGGCTTGAGACTGGATATGATCTGGAAAAATACAAGTTCCAGGAATATTACCTTAGTTTGAGTTTAAAATTACTTGTAAAGCGCGCATACACCAGCGGTTTCTTGGCGCTACAGCTAACAAGATCCGGGGCTAAATCCCTCTCAGTGTTATTTAAACTACGTTCTGCTTCTAAATGATAAGGAAAAACACCTGAGTTTGGGAGGTCAAGTCTTCTTTAAAACAATAGAGGTTTTGCTGTCATGGGTGAGGACAAAAATATATTTTTTACTATACTTTTGAAGCTACTAAATTCGCTGTATAGCTGTATGGAGCTGTATAGCTCCATAGTATGCACACGAGAGACGGTTAAACCTACGTTCTATTTGTTTAAAATAAATGGCGAAGGTTCAGGCCTGTTTCCACTAAGCCTGTCAGGCTGTATCCTAGGTCATAATTGTGTTTGAAAGATTCTGTAAGGAAACGGGAAGGCTGTTTGTATAAGGATGGCATTTTTCTTAAGAATCGAGTGAGAGCGTGCGCAGCATCGAGCACTTACATGGTAAAATTGTTTCAAGCAAATACCCTGAGTGTACATTTATCGCATGTCACAATTCGTTTAGGTCAGGATAATTGCTCAGGTAGAAACAATGTTGCCGTTCTGTAGTTGAAGTTAAATGCCACAGTCTTCTGCTGCGCTGTGAAGCAGATGGATGGGTCATTAATCATGCAGTTTGACTATGAAACAATTCATTCGTGAAAGTCGAACCGCGGCAACTTTGCCCTCATTAGTAACGTTGGCAGCTTCATTTTTAAGACACTCCTCTCGCGAAGGTGGTTCTGAATGTACGGACTGCAGACAGGATGTCCGGATATATTGCCTACCGACTTCATCTAGCATCCCATGCATTATTGGCTTTGTAGTCTGTCACATTGGCGGTCATTTCGCATTATTCTTTGCACTGCTTAACGAATGAGGGGAACTGAGGGAAATGTGCACGTTTTTGCAATTTTTTCAAGGATGTCAATAAAGATGCACTGTTATGTTCTTCCTATTTCCGACATTTCATTGAGACCGTGTATTGTGCTGTTGCATTTGGAAAATATATAGGCCTCTTTTTGTAGGAGTGTCATTTCAGTGTCTCCTCCTCTGGGGTTGCGCTTGATAACGCATAGCACTGTCCATCTGAAATCATGTTCACTGTGGTTCACTTCAATGGGGGCGGTGACAACTTTTTTCTTGATCTGATATCTATGTTGCACAAGTCTCTGTCTAATCTCTTGATTAGTCTTTCCAATGTACAATTTTTTGGGAAGGGCAAACTATTGCATAAACCACATTATTTGTTTTACAGTTGGAAAAATCTTTTTGTGCCCATTTGAAATTCCGATGTGTGAATTTAACTCCTTCGACTGTAGCCTCATATACTGAGCAATTACCACATTTGTGGTTTCAAGTTCCATTGGGATAACAAATCTCTTTTTTTATTGGTGATCGAGGGAATTTCAGCCCGCACAATTTGTTGACATATACTGGTGTTTTTGCACATGGTAAATAAAGGTGGTTGTATTGGATGATCCATATTGTTTAACAAATGCGGAATTGTTTGTGTGAGGGCCAAAGGTTGAAAAACAGACTAGGTTGTCATCTGTTTTTTGTTCTTTAGTAGACGTATAAGCCAGATTACAGTCCAGCAAGCACAAGTATCTCATCTGTAACACCTCTAAATGTATCTTTGCTGTGTGCACTGGAATAGACAGTGGTGTGGAGATGGCACCGTTGAAAAAGTGTTGACATCCGGCAATTCAATGACTTGTCTCATCATCTTTTGTGATTAATGCTTGGAAATAACATGGCAATTTTGAAGAGAAGTTTCCTGGTGGGATATTCTTGTAGTGGGTATCTCCCATGGATGTCAGTTGCAGTCTCAATGTTGAGTTTTCTCTAAGATGATGCCTGTGGAAGTTGTTGTGGCCTCTGGCACAATTGGGACTATCTGTTGCTGCAGTGACTTGGTGAACATCACTCTGTTGGTGACAGTATCCATCTCTCAAGCCCATGGCAGACTGCCTGGCTATACACACTGGTACAGACCAGTGCTTAATTTGTGCTGGTGCTTTCCGTTGCTCAGCACCAACACTTAATTACCAGCACCCGGACTTATGACTGTCTGCCACATGGTAGTGGTGTCTGCCAATTTAGGTACGAGCACAACAACTTCTGTTTATCATTTCAATTTCTATTTCCAATTATTAGTATGTTCCTCTAAAGCCATTCTTATAGCTTTGGGGGCCTGTAATAGTATGAATTGTCACACTTTTAAGAGTGTGATGATTAGTAGTGTGTTGGTGCTGTCATTGGTGGTGCTGCCTGGGGCAACAGATGGTGCAAGCTCTAGAGTCCTCCTGTCGAGAGCCCTGGCACTAAGTTTTTTATACAAATTAATCACTGGTACAGACAGAGTGCAGTTCACTCCTGTACTGTGCAGAGAGACAGAGGAATCTCTTTTCTAGAGTGGGTTATTCCTGCACCACTCTCTTGGGGTCAGAGCTTCCTCTAGGGCTCCTCACTCTGGGCTTTATTACCTGGGCAATGTCTCCTCCTGCAAGGCCAGTCATGCTCGTTCCCTCTCTCAGTGGGCAGGGCCGCACTGGCCATAGCGGGCACCGGGCAATCCCCCTGTGCACCACATGGGTGGGGCCGCTTTTTGGCCCCCTGGGGCCCATTTTTGTTGCAGGGCTGTTTTAGCAGCATAGCTGCAAAATCGGCCCTGTACCAAAATAGGCCGAAAACCGGCCCCGGTAAAGAGCTCGGCAGCACCGGTTGTGGTTCCCAGTCCGGCCCTGTCAGTGGGAAGGCTTCTAGGCTGTTTAGGTAGACCCTCAGCTCCCCAGTAGAAAGGGCTGACTTAAAGGGATGTCCCCTCACCTCTGGGAGACTGGCAGATAGGCAGACACCAACCCTTTTGGCACAGAACCTATTCGAGTACTCTTCGGAGCACTTCCTTCCTAGGTCAACAGTAACTTGGAACTGGAACAAAGTGGGATGGTGTGGATTCCACTTTTCTACATGTTTTCCAGATGAGGGAGGTGGGTCCTCTGACTCATGATTCATAAGTGGCTTGGGTTGGTCATTTTTCAGCTTTCATTTGCAGGCTGCTGTCCAAAGACAATCAGACAAAGGGAAATCCCTGGGTGTACACTTAAGTATGGACTTCCTCTATTACCATACCTATCTATCTAGGCATTCAATCGTCAAATTTAGAGAACTACACAAAAAGAATTTAAATTTCCACACTAAAATTCGAACGTTCACAGTCTTTTTAATTAAAACATAAGAAAATTTACACCAATTGGCAAATTAAAATTTCAAAGAGCGATCTTTGAAAAGGTTTTCTTAAAAAACACAAGGATTCATAACAATTTACTACAGTTCATTACATACATATACAAATACAAATCAAATATTAAACATCAAATTTATGTAAAGTAAAAAAGATTTTTATAAGCAAGAATTACATTAGATCACAGTAAAAAACATTGACAACCCCCTGCAGTGTGGCTAACTGATATCTTTACCACTCCTAATTGTTGGATCCAAAGGTCATAAATTGATCAAAGAGTGACATCAAACAGTACCACTTATGCGTGCGTATCAGTTGCTCACTTGACCTTGTTTGGATTCTACATAAAAAATGCGTCGACGCGTTTCGGTGCGAGGAACATAAGATACTGTAGCACCTTTCTCAGGACTGCCGTTTCTTTGGGGTCACCGGCTTCCAAAGACACCCTTTATCTACAGGTATACTTCTTACTAGCTCCAAACAGGAACATGCAAAACATGGGCACAATGGAGTATGAGTTGTCTATACCTGGATATCATCAGCATCCTTGAATCAGTAATCAGAGAAAGACAAAGGGCAAGCCTGGTCTGGCACTTCATCACTTTGATCAACTGAAACTGCAGTCCCCTACCAAGCACCAAACGGCTGTGCTCATGAAAAACTAAGAAGTGGCCCCTTACTAACACTGCCTTTATGGTATGTTAAAGACAGCCCTTTCTCCATCCTCCACTCTTCACTGTGTGGGTATCAATCCTTCAGCCACAAGAATGCAGGCAATACACTTCCATTAACTGGGGAAGCTATCCTCACCCTCCATCTTGAGCCATGCTAGCGACAGGCTAATACAAACAATAAAATAACCCCTGACTGGCCATAAATTCATCAACATTACTTTGCTTCCCAAAACACAGACTTTATTCAATTTGTTGAATCAGGTTATGCATTAATAAAATTCATTTTCTGTCGATCAGTACAGCCATAAGTATAATAAATGGCCATGTTTTAGTTTACAAAACATTTACAGACACTAACTGAACAATACTAGAATGACACGCACAAATGCATTGACATACAAAACAATGGACATTTATATAACATTTACGGACGCATGCTGCAGCCTGACTTGTCAAGGGTTCCAATAAATCAGAACATATCATGTCTATTATGAAAGAAATCAACTGGCTCCATCTCGATGAAAACATTATATTTCAAATGGCATGCATCACCTATGCACCACTGCAACCATTCCTCCGGGTATTTAAATGTCAAAATGTTCACCACTGGAGGGAAATGTAATACCTGAAGTAAATTTTAGTCAGCAGCAAAGGAACCATGGGCCCTAATGTAAGAATGAATCTGTGCAAATATCGAAGTGAGGCTAATATTCATTTAGTAAAGAAGTATCAGAAAAAGGTTTCTCACTGTCAAGAGACACAGCAGTTGGAGCACTTCAGAAACTCAACCTCATAATATTGCAGGAAATGATACAAAATATAATGGACAACTTGTTGGGAATGGAATGCTGCCTGTGTGGGAAACGGGCATGAACACTGGAACATCACATCAATTTTGAGGGAAGGTATTGAGGTGGGTCACTTCCCACAGCCCTTTAGACACTATTACCCAACTTTACATCACTGGTGTATTATATACTAGTTGTTGTATTCACATTTCCTTCATGGTCAGACACCTAGTAGACACCAGGCTGGTGTTTCCTAACCCAGATGATGAAGTTCCGCCAATGGGTGGGGTAATGGGTTCACTTCCGCTCTCCTCTCTCACTCTTACAGTCTATACCTCTACGCTTTAAGTACACGTCAGACATTTGAGGCTACCACTGACCTTAGCACCCCTTATGTGTTTTTCAATAGTCCAATAGGGGTAGGGTGCTGTCAGGTCTTTAATCTCGTACTCGTATTTGGAGTGTAAGTTGCATTGAGCGCAGTGTAATTATGTATCATATAATTATGTGGCACTGAGTGGTATTGTGTGGAGTGTATGTTGTATTTAGTAGAGTGTAATTATGTGGTGTGTAAATATGTGGCACTGAGTGGTATTTGGAGTGTATGTTGCATTCAGTGCAGTGTAATTATGTGGCGTGTAACTATGTGGCACTGAGTGGTATTTGTAGTGTATGTTGCATTGAGTGCAGGGTAATTATGTGACGTTTAATTATGCGGCACTGAGTGGTATTTGTAGTGTATGTTGCATAAAGTGCAGTTTAATTATGTGGCGTGTAATTATGTGGCGCTTAGTGGTATTTGGAGTGTATGTTGCAATGAGTGCAGTGTAATTATGTGGCGTGTACCTATGTGGAACTGAGTGGTATTCTGAGGGTATGTTGCATTGAGTGCAGTGAAATTATGTGGCATGTAATTATGTGGCACTTAATGGTATTTGGAGTGTATGCTGTATTGAGTGCAGTGCAATTATGTGGCGTGTGATTATGTGGCACTGAGTGGTATTTGGAGTGTATGTTGCATTGAGCGCAGTGTAATTATGTATCGTATAATTATGTGGCATTGAGTGGTATTGTGTAGAGTGTATGTTGTATTTCGTAGAGTGTAATTGTATAGCATGTAATTATGTGTTACTGAGTGGTATTGTTTGGAGTGTATGTTGCATTGAGTACAGTGTAATTATGTAGCATATAATTATGTGGCACTGAGTGGTATTGTGTGGAGTGTGTTTCATTCAGAAGAGTGTAATTATGTGGCATGTAATTATGTGGCACTGAGTGGTATTTGGAGTGTATGTTGCATTGCGTGCAGTGTAATTATGTGGCATGTAACTATGAGTAACTGAGTGGTATTTGGAGGGTATGTTGCATTGAATGCAGTGTAATTATGTGGCATGTAATTATGTGGCACTGAGTGGTATTTGTAGTGTATGTTGCATAAAGTGCAGTTTAATTATGTGGCGTGTAATTATGTGGCGCTTAGTGGTATTTGGAGTGTATGTTGCAATGAGTGCAGTGTAATTATGTGGCGTGTACCTATGTGGAACTGAGTGGTATTCTGAGGGTATGTTGCATTGAGTGCAGTGAAATTATGTGGCATGTAATTATGTGGCACTTAATGGTATTTGGAGTGTATGCTGTATTGAGTGCAGTGCAATTATGTGGCGTGTGATTATGTGGCACTGAGTGGTATTTGGAGTGTATGTTGCATTGAGCGCAGTGTAATTATGTATCGTATAATTATGTGGCATTGAGTGGTATTGTGTAGAGTGTATGTTGTATTTCGTAGAGTGTAATTGTATAGCATGTAATTATGTGTTACTGAGTGGTATTGTTTGGAGTGTATGTTGCATTGAGTACAGTGTAATTATGTAGCATATAATTATGTGGCACTGAGTGGTATTGTGTGGAGTGTGTTTCATTCAGAAGAGTGTAATTATGTGGCATGTAATTATGTGGCACTGAGTGGTATTTGGAGTGTATGTTGCATTGAGTGCAGTGTAATTATGTGGCATGTAACTATGAGTAACTGAGTGGTATTTGGAGGGTATGTTGCATTGAATGCAGTGTAATTATGTGGCATGTAATTATGTGGCACTGAGAGGTATTTGGAGTGTATGTTGCATTGAGTGCAGTGTAATTTAGTGGCGTGTGATTATGTGGCACTGAGTGGTATTTGGAGTGTATGTTGCATTCAGTGCAGTATAATTATGTGGTGTGTAATTATGTGGCACTGAGTGGTATTTGGAATGTATGTTGCATTCAGTGCAGTGTAATTATGTGGCGTGGAACTATGTGGCACTGAGTGGTATTTGAATTGTATGTTGCATTGAGTGCAGTGTAATTATGTGGCGTTTAAATATGCAGCACTGAGTAGTAGTTGGAGTGTATGTTGCATTGAGTGCAGTGTAATTATGTGGCATGTAATTATATGGCACTGAATGGTATTTGGAGTGTATGCTGTATTGAGTGCAGTGCAATTATGTGGCGTGTGATTATGTGGCACTGAGTGGTATTTGGAGTGTATGTTGCATTGAGCGCAGTGTAATTATGTATCGCATAATTATGCGGCACTGAGTGGTATTGTGTGGAGTGTATGTTGTATTTCGTAGAGTGTAATTGCGTGGCATGTAATTATGTGTTACTGAGTGGTATTGTTTGGAGTGTATGTTGCATTGAGTACAGTGTAATTATGTAGCATATAATTATGTGGCACTGAGTGGTATTGTGTGGAGTGTGTGTTGTATTCAGTAGAGTGTAATTGCGTGGTGTGTAATTATGTGGCACTGAGTGGTATTGTTTAGAGTGGATGTTGCACAGAGTACAGTGTAATTATGTAGCATACAATTATGTGGCACTGAGTGGTATTCTTTGGAGTGTGTGTTGCATTGAGTGCGGTGTAATTATGTGGCGTGTAATTATATGGCGTGTAATTATGTGGCACTGAGTGGTATTTGGAGTGAATGTTGCATTGAGCGCAGTGTAATTATGTAGCATATAATTATGTGTGGTGTGTGTTGCATTCAGTAGAGTGTAATTATGTGGCATGTAATTATGTGGCACTGAGTGGTATTTAGAGTGTATGTTGCATTGAGTGCAGTGTAATTATGTGGCATGCAATTACGTGGCACTGAGTGGTTTTTGGAGTGTATGTTGCATTCAGTGCAGTGTAATTATGTGGCGTTTAATTATACGGCACTGAGTGGTATTTGGAGTGTATATTGCATAAAGTGCAGTTTAATTATGTGGCGTGTAATTATGTGGCGCTTAGTGGTATTTGGAGGGTATGTTGCAGTGAGTGCAGTGTGATTATGTGGCATGTATGTGACACTGAGTGGTATTTGGAGTGTATGTTGCATTGAGTGCAGTGTAATTATGTGGCACTGAGTGGTATTTGGAGTGTATGTTGCATTGAGTGCAGTGTAATTATGTGGCGTGAATCATGTGGCACTGAATGGTATTTGGAGTGAATGTTGCGTTGAGCGCAGTGTAATTATGTAGCATATCATTATGTGGCACTGAGTGGTATTGTGTGGAGTGTGAGTTGCATTGAGTGCAGTTTAGTTATGTGGCATGTAACTATGTGGCACTGAGTGGTATTTGGAGTGTATGTTGCATTGAATAAAGTGTAATTATGTGGCACTGAGTGGTATTTGGAGTGTATGTTGCATTGAGTGCAGTGCAATTATGTGGTGTGTAATTATGTGGCACTGAGAGGTATTTGGAGTGTATGCTGTATTGAGTGCAGTGCAATTATGTGGCGTGTGATTATGTGGCACTGAGTGGTATTTGGAGTGTATGTTGCATTGAGCGCAGTGTAATTATGTATCGTATAATTATGTGGCACTGAGTGGTATTGTGTGGAGTGTATGTTGTATTTCGTAGAGTGTAATTGTGTGGCATGTAATTATGTGTTACTGAGTGGTATTGTTTGGAGTGTATGTTGCATTGAGTACAGTGTAATTATGTAGCATATAATTATGTGGCACTGAGTGGTATTGTGTGGAGTGTGTTTCATTCAGAAGAGTGTAATTATGTGGCGTGTAATTATGTGGCACTGAGTGGTATTTGGAGTGTATGTTGCATTGAGTGCAGTGTAATTATGTGGCACTGAGTGGTATTTGGAGTGTATGTTGCATTGAGTGCAGTATAATTATGTGGTGTGTAATTATGTGGCACTAAGTGGTATTTGGAGTGTATGTTGCATCAGTGCAGTGTAATTATGTGGCGGGTAACTATGTGGCACTGAGTGGTATTTGGAGTGTATGTTGCATTGAGTGCAGTGTAATTATGTGGCGTTTAATTATGCGGCACTGAGTGGTATTTGGAGTGTATGTTGCATAAAGTGCAGTTTAATTATGTGGCATGTAATTATGTGGCACTTAGTGGTATTTGGAGTGTATGTTGCAATGAGTGCAGTGTAATTATGTGGCATGTAACTATGAGGAACTGAGTGGTATTTGGAGGGTATGTTGCATGAATGCAGTGTAATTATGTGGCATGTAATTATGTGGCACTGAGAGGTATTTGGAGTGTATGTTGCATTGAGTGCAGTGTAATTTAGTGGCGTGTGATTATGTGGCACTGAGTGGTATTTGGAGTGTATGTTGCATTGAGTGCAGTATAATTATGCGGTGTGTAATTATGTGGCACTGAGTGGTATTTGGAGTGTATGTTGCATTCAGTGCAGTGTAATTATGTGGCGTGTAACTATGTGGCACTGAGTGGTATTTGAAGTGTATGTTGCATTGAGTGCAGTGTAATTATGTGGCGTTTAATTATGCGGCACTGAGTAGTAGTTGGAGTGTATGTTGCATTGAGTGCAGTGTAATTATGTGGCATATAATTATGTGGCACTGAATGGTATTTGGAGTGTATGCTGTATTGAGTGCAGTGCAATTATGTGGCGTGTGATTATGTGGCACTGAGTGGTATTTGGAGGGCATGTTGCATTGAGTGCAGTGTAATTATGTGGCGTTTAATTATGCTGGACTGAGTGGTATTTGGAGTGTATGTTGCATGAAGTGCAGTTTAATTATGTGGCGTGTAATTATGTGGCGCTTAGTGGTATTTGGAGTGTATGTTGCATTGAGTGCAGTGTAATTATGTGGCATGTAATTATGCGTCACTGAGTGGTATTTGGAGTGTATGTTGCATTGAGTGCAGTGTAATTATGAGGCATGTAACTATGCGGCACTGAGTGGTAGTTGGAGTGTATGTTGCATTGAGTGCAGTGTAATTATGTGGCGTGTAATTATGTGGCACTGAATGGTATTTGGAGTGTATGCTGTATTGAGTGCAGTGCAATTATGTGGCGTGTAATTATGTGGCACTGAGTGGTATTTGGAGTGTAAGTTGCATTGAGCGCAGTGTAATTATGTATCATATAATTATGTGGCACTGAGTGGTATTGTGTGGAGTGTATGTTGTATTTAGTAGAGTGTAATTGTGTGGCATGTAATTATGTGTCACTGAGTGGTATTGTTTGGAGTGTATGTTGCATTGAGTACAGTGTAATTATGTAGCATATAATTATGTGGCACTGAGTGGTATTGTGTGGAGTGTGTTTCATTCAGAAGAGTGTAATTATGTGGCGTGTAATTATGTGGCACTGAGTGGTATTTGGAGTGTATGTTGCATTGAGTGCAGTGTAATTATGTAGCATATAATTATGTGGCACTGAGTGGTATTGTGTGGAGTGTGTGTTGCATTGAGTGCAGTTTAGTTATGTGGCATGTAACTATGTGGCACTGAGGGGTATTTGGAGTGTATGTTGCATTGAATGCAGTGTAATTATGTGGCACTGAGTGGTATTTGGAGTGTATGTTGCATTGAGTGCAGTATAATTATGCGGTGTGTAATTATGTGGCACTGAATGGTATTTGGAGTGTATGTTGCATTGAGTGCAGTATAATTATGTGGTGTGTAATTATGTGGCACTGAGTTGTATTTGGAGTGCATGTTGCATTGAGTGCAGTATAATTATGTGGTGTGTAATTATGTGGCACTGAATGGTATTTGAAGTGTATGTTGCATTGAGTGCAGTATAATTATGTGGTGTGTAATTATGTGGAACTGAGTGGCATTTTGAGGGTATGTTGCATTGAGTGCAGTGAAATTATGTGGCATGTAATTATGTGGCACTGAGAGGTATTTGGAGTGTATGTTGCATTGAGTGCAGTGTAGTTATGTGGCGTGTAATTATGTGGCACTGAGAGGTATTTGGAGTGTAAGTTGCATTGAGCGCAGTGTAATTATGTATCATATAATTATATGGCACTGAGTGGTATTGTGTGGAGTGTATGTTGTATTTAGTAGAGTGTAATTATGTGGTGTGTAATTATGTGGCACTGAGTGGTATTTGGAGTGTATGTTGCATTCAGTGCAGTGTAATTATGTGGCGTGTAACTATGTGGCACTGAGTGGTATTTGGAGTGTATGTTGCATTGAGTGCAGTGTAATTATGTGGCGTTTAATTATGCGGCACTGAGTGGTGTTTGGAGTGTATGTTGCATAAAGTGCAGTTTAATTATGTGGCATGTAATTATGTGGCACTTAGTGGTATTTGGAGTGTATGTTGCAATGAGTGCAGTGTAATTATGTGGCATGTAACTATGAGGAACTGAGTGGTATTTGGAGGGTATGTTGCATTGAATGCAGTGTAATTATGTGGCATGTAATTATGTGGCACTGAGTGGTATTTGGAGTGAATGTTGCGTTGAGCGCAGTGTATTTATGTAGCATATAATTATGTGGCACTGAGTGGTATTGTGTGGAGTGTGTGTTGCATTGAGTGCAGTTTAGTTATGTGGCATGTAACTATGTGGCACTGAGTGGTATTTGGAGTGTATGTTGCATTGAATGCAGTGTAATTATGTGGCACTGAGTGGTATTTGGAGTGTATGTTGCATTGAGTGCAGTATAATTATGTGGTGTGTAATTATGTGGCACTGAATGGTATTTGGAGTGTATGTTGCATTGAGTGCAGTATAATTATGTGGTGTGTAATTATGTGGCACTGATTGGTATTTGGAGTGTATGTTGCATTCAGTGCAGTGTAATTATGTGGCGTGTAACTATGTGGCACTGAGTGGTATTTGAAGTGTATGTTGCGTTGAGTGCAGTGTAATTATGTGGCATTTAATTATGCGGCACTGAGTGGTATTTGTAGTGTATGTTGCATAAAGTGCAGTTTAGTTATGTGGCGTGTAATTATGTGGCGCTTAGTGGTATTTTGAGTGTATGTTGCAATGAGTGCAGTGTAATTATGTGGCGTGTACCTATGTGGAACTGAGTGGCATTTTGAGGGTATGTTGCATTGAGTGCAGTGAAATTATGTGGCATGTAATTATGTGGCACTGAGAGGTATTTGGAGTGCATGTTGCATTGAGTGCAGTTTAATTATGTGGCATGTAACTATGAGGAACTGAGTGGTATTTGGAGGGTATGTTGCATTGAATGCAGTGTAATTATGTGGCATGTAATTATGTGGCACTGAGAGGTATTTGGAGTGTATGTTGCATTGAGTGCAGTGTAATTTAGTGGCGTGTGATTATGTGGCACTGAGTGGTATTTGGAGTGTATGTTGCATTGAGTGCAGTATAATTATGTGGTGTGTAATTATGTTGCACTGAGTGGTATTTGGAGTGTATGTTGCATTCAGTGCAGTGTAATTATGTGGCGTGTAACTATGTGGCACTGAGTGGTATTTGAAGTGTATGTTGCATTGAGTGCAGTGTAATTATGTGGCGTTTAAATATGCGGCACTGAGTAGTAGTTGGAGTGTATGTTGCATTGAGTGCAGTGTAATTATGTGGCATGTAATTATGTGGCACTGAGAGGTATTTGGAGTGTATGTTGCATTGAGTGCAGTGTAATTATGTGGCATGTAATTATGTGGCACTGAATGGTATTTGGAGTGTATGCTGTATTGAGTGCAGTGCAATTATGTGGCGTGTGATTATGTGGCACTGAGTGGTATTTGGAGTGTATGTTGCATTGAGCGCAGTGTAATTATGTATCGTATAATTATGTGGCACTGAGTGATATTGTGTGGAGTGTATGTTGTATTTCGTAGAGTGTAATTGTGTGGCATGTAATTATGTGTTACTGAGTGGTATTGTTTGGAGTGTATGTTGCATTGAGTACAGTGTAATTATGTAGCATATAATTATGTGGCACTGAGTGGTATTGTGTGGAGTGTGTTTCATTCAGAAGAGTGTAATTATGTGGCGTGTAATTATGTGGCACTGAGTGGTATTTGGAGTGTATGTTGCATTGAGTGCAGTGTAATTATGTGGCACTGAGTGGTATTTGGAGTGTATGTGTCATTGAGTGCAGTATAATTATGTGGTGTGTAATTATGTGGCACTAAGTGGTATTTGGAGTGTATGTTGCATTCAGTGCAGTGTAATTATGTGGCGGGTAACTATGTGGCACTGAGTGGTATTTGGAGTGTATGTTGCATTGAGTGCAGTGTAATTATGTGGCATTTAATTATGCGGCACTGAGTGGTATTTGGAGTGTATGTTGCATAAAGTGCAGTTTAATTATGTGGCATGTAATTATGTGGCACTTAGTGGTATTTGGAGTGTATGTTGCAATGAGTGCAGTGTAATTATGTGGCATGTAACTATGAGGAACTGAGTGGTATTTGGAGGGTATGTTGCATGAATTGAGTGTAATTATGTGGCATGTAATTATGTGGCACTGAGAGGTATTTGGAGTGTATGTTGCATTGAGTGCAGTGTAATTTAGTGGCGTGTGATTATGTGGCACTGAGTGGTATTTGGAGTGTATGTTGCATTGAGTGCAGTATAATTATGTGGTGTGTAATTATGTGGCACTGAGTGGTATTTGGAGTGTATGTTGCATTCAGTGCAGTGTAATTATGTGGCGTGTAACTATGTGTCACTGAGTGGTATTTGAAGTGTATGTTGCATTGAGTGCAGTGTAGTTATGTGGCGTTTAATTATGCGGCACTGAGTAGTAGTTGGAGTGTATGTTGCATTGAGTGCAGTGTAATTATGTGGCATGTAATTATGTGGCACTGAATGGTATTTGGAGTGTATGTTGCATTGAGTGCAGTGTAATTATGTGGCATGTAATTATGCGTCACTGAGTGGTATTTGGAGTGTATGTTGCATTGAGTGCAGTGTAATTATGAGGCATGTAACTATGCGGCACTGAGTGGTAGTTGGAGTGTATGTTGCATTGAGTGCAGTGTAATTATGTGGTGTGTAATTATGTGGCACTGAATGGTATTTGGAGTGTATGCTGTATTGAGTGCAGTGCAATTATGTGGCGTGTAATTATGTGGCACTGAGTGGTATTTGGAGTGTAAGTTGCAGTGAGCGCAGTGTAAATATGTATCATATAATTATGTGGCACTGAGTGGTATTGTGTGGAGTGTATGTTGTATTTAGTAGAGTGTAATTGTGTGGCATGTAATTATGTGTCACTGAGTGGTATTGTTTGGAGTGTATGTTGCATTGAGTCAGTGTAATTATGTAGCATATAATTATGTGGCACTGAGTGGTATTGTGTGGAGTGTGTTTCATTCAGAAGAGTGTAATTATGTGGTGTGTAATTATGTGGAACTGAGTGGTATTTGGAGTGTATGTTGCATTGAGTGCAGTGTAATTATGTACCATATACTTATGTGGCACTGAGTGGTATTGTTTGGAGTGTATGTTGCATTGAGTGCAGTGTAATTATGTGGCGTGTAATTATGTGGCACTGAGTGGTATTTGGAGTGTATGTTGCATTGAGTGCAGTGTAATTACGTGGCGTGTAATTACACGGAGAACAGTGTAATTATGTAGCATACAATTATGTGGCACTGAGTGGTATTCTTTGGAGTGTATGTTGCATTGAGTGCAGTGTCATTATGTGGCGTGCAATTATGTGGCACTGAGTGGTATTTGGAGAGTATGTTGCATTGAGTACAGTGTAATTATGTGGTGTGTGATTATGTGACACTGACTGGTATTTGGAGTATATGTTGCATTGAGTGCAGTGTATTTATGTGGTGCGTAATTATGTGGCACTGAGTGGTATTTTGATTGTATGTGGCATTGAGTACAGTGTAATTATGTGGGGTGTAATTATACGGCACTGAGTGGTATTTGGAGTGTGTGTTGAGTTGAGCGCTGTGTAATTATGTAGCATATAATTATGTGGCGCTGAGTTGTATTGTGTGGAGTGTATGTTGTATTCAGTAGAGTGTAATTGCGTGGTGTGTAATTATGTGGCACTGAGTGGTATTGTTTGGAGTGTGTGTTGCATTGAGTGCAGTGTAATTATGTGGCGTATAATTATGTGGCACTGAGTGGTATTTGGAGTGTATGTTGCATTGAGTGCAGTGTAATTATGTGGCGTGTAATTATGTGGCACTGAGTGGTATTTGGAGTGAATGATGCGTTGAGCGCAGTGTAATTATGTAGCATATAATTATGTGGCACTGAGTGGTATTGTGTGGAGTGTGTGTTGCATTGAGTGCAGTGTAGTTATGTGGCATGTAATTATGTGGCACTGAGTGGTATTTGGAGTGTATGTTGCATTGAATGCAGTGTAAATATGTGGCACTGAGTGGTATTTGGAGTGTATGTTGCATTGAGTGCAGTATAATTATGTGGTGTGTAATTATGTGGCACTGAGTGGTATTTGGAGTGTATGTTGCATTGAGTGCAGTATAATTATGTGGTGTGTAATTGTGGTACTGAATGGTATTTGGAGTGTATGTTGCATTCAGTGCAGTGTAATTAAGTGGCGTGTAACTATGTGGCACTGAGTGGTATTTGGAGTGTATGTTGCATTGAGTGCAGTGTAATTATGTGGCGTTTAATTATGCAGGACTGAGTGGTATTTGGAGTGTATGTTGCATAAAGTGCAGTTTAATTATGTGGCGTGTAATTATGTGGCGCTTAGTGGTATTTGGAGTGTATGTTGCAATGAGTGCAGTGTAATTATGTGGCGTGTACCTATGTGAAACTGAGTGGTATTTTGAGGGTATGTTGCATTGAGTGCAGTGAAATTATGTGGCATGTAATTATGTGGCACTGAGAGGTATTTGGAGTGTATGATGCATTGAGTGCAGTGTAGTTATGTGGCGTGTAATTATGCGGCACTGAGTGGTATTTGGAGTGTATGTTGCATTGAGTGCAGTGTAATTATGTGGCATGTAACTATGCAGCACTGAGTAGTAGTTGGAGTGTATGTTGCATTGAGTGCAGTGCAATTATGTGGCATGTAATTATGTGGCACTGAATGGTATTTGGAGTGTATGCTGCATTGAGTGCAGTGCAATTATGTGGCGTGTGATTATGTGGCACTGAGTGGTATTTGGAGTGTATGTTGCATTGAGCGCAGTGTAATTATGTATTGTATAATTATGTGGCACTGAGTGGTATTGTGTGGAGTGTATGTTGTATTTCGTAGAGTGTAATTGTGTGGCATGTAATTATGTGTTACTGAGTGGTATTGTTTGGAGTGTATGTTGCATTGAGTACAGTGTAATTATGTAGCATATAATTATGTGGCACTGAGAGGTATTGTGTGGAGTGTGTTTCATACAGAAGAGTGTAATTATGTGGTGTGTAATTATGTGGCACTGAGTGGTATTTGGAGTGTATGTTGCATTCAGTGCAGTGTAATTATGTGGCGTGTAACTATGTGGCACTAAGTGGTATTTGGAGTGTATGTTGCATTGAGTGCAGTGTAATTATGTGGCATTTAATTATGCAGTACTGAGTGGTATTTGGAGTGTATGTTGCATAAAGTGCAGTTTAATTATGTGGCATGTAATTATGTGGCACTTAGTGGTATTTGGAGTGTATGTTGCAATGAGTGCAGTGTAATTATGTGGCATGTAACTATGAGGAACTGAGCGGTATTTGGAGGGTATGTTGCATGAATGCAGTGTAATTATGTGGCATCTAATTTTGTGGCACTGAGAGGTATTTGGAGTGTATGTTGCATTGAGTGCAGTGTAATTTAGTGGCGTGTGATTATGTGGCACTGAGTGGTATTTGGAGTGTATGTTGCATTGAGTGCAGTATAATTATGTGGTGTGTAATTATGTGGAACTGAGTGGTATTTGGAGTGTATGTTGCATTCAGTGCAGTGTAATTATGTGGCATGTAACTATGTGGCACTGAGTGGTATTTGAAGTGTATGTTGCATTGAGTGCAGTGTAATTATGTGGCATTTAATTATGCGGCACTGAGTAGTAGTTGGAGTGTATGTTGCATTGAGTGCAGTGTAAATATGTGGCATGTAATTATGTGGCACTGAATGGTATTTGGAGTGTATGCTGTATTGAGTACAGTGCAATTATGTGGCGTGTGATTATGTGGCACTGAGTGGTATTTGGAGTGTATGTTGCACTGAGCGCAGTGTAATTATGTATCGTATAATTATGTGGCACTGAGTGGTATTGTGTGGAATGTATGTTGTATTTTGTAGAGTGTAATTGTGTGGCATGTAATTATGTGTTACTGAGTGGTATTGTTTGGAGTGTATGTTGCATTGAGTACAGTGTAATTATGTAGCATATAATTATGTGGCACTGAGTGGTATTGTGTGGAGTGTGTTTCATTCAGAAGAGTGTAATTATGTGGCGTGTAATTATGTGGCACTGAGTGGTATTTGGAGTGCATGTTGCATTGAGTGCAGTGTAATTATGTGGCACTGAGTGGTATTTGGAGTGTATGTTGCATTGAGTGCAGTGTAATTATGTGGCGTGAATCATGTGGCACTGAATGGTATTTGGAGTGAATGTTGCGTTGAGCGCAGTGTAATTATGTAGCATATCATTATGTGGCACTGAGTGGTATTGTGTGGAGTGTGAGTTGCATTGAGTGCAGTTTAGTTATGTGGCATGTAACTATGTGGCACTGAGTGGTATTTGGAGTGTATGTTGCATTGAATGCAGTGTAATTATGTGGCACTGAGTGGTATTTGGAGTGTATGTTGCATTGAGTGCAGTGCAATTATGTGGTGTGTAATTATGTGGCACTGAGAGGTATTTGGAGTGTAAGTTGCATTGAGCGCAGTGTAATTATGTATCATATAATTATATGGCACTGAGTGGTATTGTGTGGAGTGTATGTTGTATTTAGTAGAGTGTAATTATGTGGTGTGTAAATATGTGGCACTGAGTGGTATTTGGAGTGTATGTTGCATTCAGTGCAGTGTAATTATGTGGCGTGTAACTATGTGGCACTGAGTGGTATTTGTAGTGTATGTTGCATTGAGTGCAGGGTAATTATGTGACGTTTAATTATGCGGCACTGAGTGGTATTTGTAGTGTATGTTGCATACAGTGCAGTTTAATTATGTGGCGTGTAATTATGTGGCGCTTAGTGGTATTTGGAGTGTATGTTGCAATGAGTGCAGTGTAATTATGTGGCGTGTACCTATGTGGAACTGAGTGGTATTCTGAGGGTATGTTGCATTGAGTGCAGTGAAATTATGTGGCATGTAATTATGTGGCACTTAATGGTATTTGGAGTGTATGCTGTATTGAGTGCAGTGCAATTATGTGGCGTGTGATTATGTGGCACTGAGTGGTATTTGGAGTGTATGTTGCATTGAGCGCAGTGTAATTATGTATCGTATAATTATGTGGCATTGAGTGGTATTGTGTAGAGTGTATGTTGTATTTCGTAGAGTGTAATTGTGTGGCATGTAATTATGTGTTACTGAGTGGTATTGTTTGGAGTGTATGTTGCATTGAGTACAGTGTAATTATGTAGCATATAATTATGTGGCACTGAGTGGTATTGTGTGGAGTGTGTTTCATTCAGAAGAGTGTAATTATGTGGCATGTAATTATGTGGCACTGAGTGGTATTTGGAGTGTATGTTGCATTCAGTGCAGTGTAATTATGTGGCGTGTAACTATGTGGCACTGAGTGGTATTTGGAGTGTATGTTGCATTGAGTGCAGTGTAATTATGTGGCATTTAATTATACAGCACTGAGTGGTATATGGAGTGTATGTTGCATAAAGTGCAGTATAATTATGTGGCATGTAACTATGAGGAACTGAGCGGTATTTGGAGGGTATGTTGCATGAATGCAGTGTAATTATGTGGCATCTAATTTTGTGGCACTGAGAGGTATTTGGAGTGTATGTTGCATTGAGTGCAGTGTAATTTAGTGGCGTGTGATTATGTGGCACTGAGTGGTATTTGGAGTGTATGTTGCATTGAGTGCAGTGTAATTATGTGGTGTGTAATTATGTGGCACTGAGTGGTATTTGGAGTGTATGTTGCATATGGCTGAGATACCCGCCACCCCCTCTCAACACAATCCCCAAGGATGGGAAACCGGAAACAGTTCTGAAGTTTTTGGAAGTCGGGAGGGAGTGACCCTCCCGGGCCGTATTTTATTAAAATATGAAACAAAATTAAAACATTAAATCAACAGTTTCATATTATGTACAATTTCATTACCACATTGCGATGTTTGGCTAACCTTAACATATCCTCTAATACAAAGGTTCTCCTAGCCGAACTAGCATCCTACCAACATTTACTTAATTTTTGAAATTGTACATCCTAACGTTTAAGGGCCAACGGCAAGGTCGTAACCGGTGTCAAGATCCCTAACCCAGACATATCCCACTCACTTGTGAGGGGCGGCACGGAGGCATACCTCAAGTGCAACTACCAATTTCCCTTGACTTGACGGGGGCCCCAATAAAACTCGACGCCACTTAAAGGTCGTACGAGGACTCGTGTGAGGTATCTAGAAGGTAGCGTAGACCCCCCCCAAACCCCACACAACTTACCACATCTGCCGTCGCAGACGACCTGGCCCCGGGAAATTCCACAGGAGGGGGCTGTAACCCCTCCTACACATGAAGGGGCCTTGACCGCCTTCCCTTTCCCTTCGGCGACCCATCCTTAGAAGGGACCGCCTCCCCGTTGAGGGGCCAATGGCCACCTCCCCCGAGCGCCCCCATCCGTAATGGGTGACGCCCACTCATAGGGATCTTCCAATTAGTGCTCACCGATCATGACCTTACCGCCCGACCAAAATAAATACGACAATGCTAACTAAATAACTAAGACTAAATATAACAGACAGCAGCAATAACACTTTATTCAAAGCATGCTTACTGATGAACACTAAAGCAGAATTACTTTATTTGCAAAACATAACCCCAAACGATCATTCTTTATTGCATACTCAAAATTCTTCACGATAATACAACAACCTGTAAACGAATTTCAGAATTAACCATCAAACTTTATTTAAATCCACTTGCTGTCTTCAGGGGCTGGTGGGTGGGTCAAAATTGGCTCTTCGTTCCGTCTCGAGCTCACGTGCAGCGAGGAGGTGCAGCTTCAGAGCACAGGAACAAGAGGATGCTTTCTGGTCTTGATCCTCCTTTTATCCGTCTTCAGGGCGGGAGTAAACCCGCCCCTGCCTGCCCGAGGGCGTGGCCAGCCGCGTCAGTGTCTAGGACAACCCACTCTAGGGCGGGAAAAGGCGCGCCCCGGCTACGCCGCTTCGGGCATACCAGCCGAGACTCGCCTCCCGCCCAAGATGGCTTCCCGGGGGGATCGTGGTACTCGCCATACGTGCGGGGGGACCGATTGGTCGCCCCTTTCCATATGGCTGAGATACCCGCCACCCCCTCTCAACACAATCCCCAAGGATGGGAAACCGGAAACAGTTCTGAAGTTTTTGGAAGTCGGGAGGGAGTGACCCTCCCGGGCCGTATTTTATTTAAATATGAAACAAAATTAAAACATTAAATCAACAGTTTCATATTATGTACAATTTCATTACCACATTGCGATGTTTGGCTAACCTTAACATATCCTCTAATACAAAGGTTCTCCTAGCCGAACTAGCATCCTACCAACATTTACTTAATTTTTGAAATTGTACATCCTAACGTTTAAGGGCCAACGGCAAGGTCGTAACCGGTGTCAAGATCCCTAACCCAGACATATCCCACTCACTTGTGAGGGGCGGCACGGAGGCATACCTCAAGTGCAACTACCAATTTCCCTTGACTTGACGGGGGCCCCAATAAAACTCGACGCCACTTAAAGGTCGTACGAGGACTCGTGTGAGGTATCTAGAAGGTAGCGTAGACCCCCCCCCAAACCCCACACAACTTACCACATCTGCCGTCGCAGACGACCTGGCCCCGGGAAATTCCACAGGAGGGGGCTGTAACCCCTCCTACACATGAAGGGGCCTTGACCGCCTTCCCTTTCCCTTCGGCGACCCATCCTTAGAAGGGACCGCCTCCCCGTTGAGGGTCCAATGGCCACCTCCCCCGAGCGCCCCCATCCGTAATGGGTGACGCCCACTCATAGGGATCTTCCAATTAGTGCTCACCGATCATGACCTTACCGCCACAGGTCCGGATAGTTGACCGGCTATCCGGACCCCCCACCACACTCCTACCTAAAGGTCATGTTTTAACGTCTTCAACCAAGCTATGAAGTCTCCTATGAGTAACTCATTCCCCATCCGAGACAAATGCACACCATCCCTCAAGTACATACTGTCATCATTAATACACCCATGCGAGATAAAATGCAGTGTATTGGACCGGAACAACCTACTCACTTTATTATTAATTTTTCTCACAGAATGATTTAAAGCAGAAACAGAAAAAGCCCCCCGCCACACTTTTCGTGGGATGATATGGGACCATGCAATTGTGCACCCTGGAACTCTCCTCGCTAACCAACTTACAGTGGAAAGCATCGCCTCCAGGAGAAGTCGTCTACCAGCGGTGACCAAATCATTGCCCCCAAGATGTACTATGACTACAGACGGCGGTGACCTCGTCCGCCCTAGCAAACCCTCGAAAAATGATTGAAACTGGTCAATACAGAGACCGCCCTTTCCGTAGAAGGACACACTGTACCCGTATTCCCCAGCCACGTGCACCATGTCACCTGCCTTTAATACGTCCGCGGCACGCCTCACGTATGAGTGGCCCACGACCCACACCTCCTTTTTCACAGCCGGTGATGTCTGACCGCTGGCCCGGTGTTGGGTCGACTGCATAGTCCGCCCCGCCTCGTAGGCTTGCGTAACTGAAAACCAAACAAAACAAGAAGCGTGAGTACATCATTACAGCTTCACCACATGTGCAAACGCACATACCTTTTATACCAATTGGAGGACCCACGCCCCACCGTTTAACTTGTTCCACATTCAGAACCCTGGCTGTAGCCAACAAAACAAGAAGCGTGAGTTCATCATTACAGCTTCACAACATGTGCAAACGCACATACCTTTTATAACAATTGGAGGACCAACGCCCCACCCGTTTAACTTGTTCCACACTCAGACCCCTGGCTGTAGCCTCTGTAGCAGCCCCTATCCGAAAGGAATGGGTCCCAAATTCGCCCGGGTTCAAGCCCGCAGCTGTAATCGACATCGCAAGCACCCGCTGAAACTGAAACCCTGTCAGTGGGGTGCCGTCCGCGTGTCTCAACAAGGTCCCCCCCCATGATGCCACCCTTTGTGTTAAATAATCCTCCAAACACTTCACTGGGCACATGGACGACCCGGGAATCCTGCGTATAATTATGCAGTCACCCATCCCACTCTGATCGGTCTTGGACCTCACAACCGAGACAGTCATTGCCTCTCCCCTGATCTGAACGTGCTCCGCGCACAGTCCTCCCGTCACATCCTGCTTGTTCCTCGCCACTAATTCGCTTACTCGCATGGCCCCATGAAATGCCAGCGTAAAAGCGGCTCGGAATAACACTGTCTCAAACTGAGATGAACATGTTGTAGGGAGTCTGGATAATAACTGGGCCAACCTATCCAAACCTATCGGGCGCCTCTCATCTACTCTGCGACCCTCAAGGCGTTGCCACCAACGTAGCGCTTTTTGCACAACGAAAGACGCTGTTGGGTCCTGGATCCCATGAGCCCTAGCAACAAAGGAAATGGCAGCCCGATGCCTCTGGGCCGTGGCCACCGATTTTCCTGCCAGATGTAACGACATCAGAAAGTTCACTACCCATTCCTCCTGGCCCCAAAGCTCCTCTCTAGCAGTCCCCAAAAAGGCTAAATAGGACCGAAACGCCCCTTCATATGCCTTTCTCGTCCTGGGTGCTAAACTCTCTCCCACGAGGTTACGAAGTTCGGGGCACCGAGAGACCAGAGAGCTTCGGGAAAGGGTGCTGGCTCCGGGTCCGCTGTGGGAAGACAACCCCAGAAAACCTGCATACGAAAACGAGAAAGGGCATCAGCCGCCTGGTTCAATACCCCCGGGACATGTCTTGCTTTAAATAGCACATTCAATTGCATACACAGTAATACAATTTCCTTGAGCAGTCTTAAAATCCATGTACATCGTGCTGCCTGGCTATTGATACACTCAACCACGGTCATATTGTCAGACCAAAAAACCACAGAGTGATCTCTGAACCCTTCGGGCCACGTTCTCAGGGCCACCAAAATGGGGAAAAGTTCCAGGAAGGCAATGTTACTTGTCAGTCCACTGTCATGCCACCATACCGGCCATTTTTGTGCAGACCATCGAGTGCCGAAAATGGCACCAAAACCTATGCTCCCTGCAGAATCTGTCCACAGCCCCAGCTCCTCAGAGGACACGGCCGGCTTGTTCCAGACGACTCGACCATTGAAACCCGCCAGAAATGCCAACCAAATGCGCATGTCCTGGCGGACCTCTGCCGAGAGCCTTGTGCGATGATGGCCCTCCTTCAGTCCGACCATGGCTTGAGCAATCGAACGGGAAAAGGGGCGAGCCATTGGTATAACTCTTAGGGCAAAATTCAACTGTCCCACTAACTGCTGTAATTGATGCAGCGTAACTTTAGATTTACTCATACACATTTGTGGCACTGAGTGGTATTGTGTGGAGTGTATGTTGTATTTAGTAGAGTGTAATTGTGTGGCATGTAATTATGTGTCACTGAGTGGTATTGTTTGGAGTGTATGTTGCATTGAGTACAGTGTAATTATGTAGCATATAATTATGTGGCACTGAGTGGTATTGTGTGGAGTGTGTTTCATTCAGAAGAGTGTAATTATGTGGCGGGTAATTATGTGGAACTGAGTGGTATTTGGAGTGTATGTTGCATTGAGTGCAGTGTAATTATGTAGCATATAATTATGTGGCACTGAGTGGTATTGTGTGGAGTGTGTGTTGCATTGAGTGCAGTATAATTATGTGGTGTGTAATTATGTTGCACTGAGTGGTATTTGGAGTGTATGTTGCATTCAGTGCAGTGTAATTATGTGGCGTGTAACTATGTGGCACTGAGTGGTATTTGAAGTGTATGTTGCATTGAGTGCAGTGTAATTATGTGGCGTTTAAATATGCGGCACTGAGTAGTAGTTGGAGTGTATGTTGCATTGAGTGCAGTGTAATTATGTGGCATGTAATTATGTGGCACTGAATGGTATTTGGAGTGTATGCTGTATTGAGTGCAGTGCAATTATGTGGCGTGTGATTATGTGGCACTGAGTGGTATTTGGAGTGTATGTTGCATTGAGCGCAGTGTAATTATGTATCGTATAATTATGTGGCACTGAGTGGTATTGTGTGGAGTGTATGTTGTATTTCGAAGAGTGTAATTGTGTGGCATGTAATTATGTGTTACTGAGTGGTATTGTTTGGAGTGTATGTTGCATTGAGTACAGTGTAATTATGTAGCATATAATTATGTGGCACTGAGTGGTATTGTGTGGAGTGTGTTTCATTCAGAAGAGTGTAATTATGTGGCGTGTAATTATGTGGCACTGAGTGGTATTTGGAGTGTATGTTGCATTGAGTGCAGTGTAATTATGTGGCACTGAGTGGTATTTGGAGTGTATGTTGCATTAAGTGCAGTGTAATTATGTGGCGTGAATTATGTGGCACTGAGTGGTATTTGGAGTGAATGTTGCGTTGAGCGCAGTGTATTTATGTAGCATATAATTATGTGGCACTGAGTGGTATTGTGTGGAGTGTGTGTTGCATTGAGTGCAGTTTAGTTATGTGGCATGTAACTATGTGGCACTGAGTGGTATTTGGAGTGTATGTTGCATTGAATGCAGTGTAATTATGTGGCACTGAGTGGTATTTGGAGTGTATGTTGCATTGAGTGCAGTATAATTATGTGGTGTGTAATTATGTGGCACTGAATGGTATTTGGAGTGTATGTTGCATTGAGTGCAGTATAATTATGTGGTGTGTAATTATGTGGCACTGATTGGTATTTGGAGTGTATGTTGCATTCAGTGCAGTGTAATTATGTGGCGTGTACCTATGTGGAACTGAGTGGCATTTTGAGGGTATGTTGCATTGAGTGCAGTGAAATTATGTGGCATGTAATTATGTGGCACTGAGAGGTATTTGGAGTGTATGTTGCATTGAGTGCAGTGTAATTATGTGGCATGTAATTATGTGGCACTGAATGGTATTTGGAGTGTATGCTGTATTGAGTGCAGTGCAATTATGTGGCGTGTGATTATGTGGCACTGAGTGGTATTTGGAGTGTATGTTGCATTGAGCGCAGTGTAATTATGTATCGTATAATTATGTGGCACTGAGTGGTATTGTGTGGAGTGTATGTTGTATTTCGTAGAGTGTAATTGTGTGGCATGTAATTATGTGTTACTGAGTGGTATTGTTTGGAGTGTATGTTGCATTGAGTACAGTGTAATTATGTAGCATATAATTATGTGGCACTGAGTGGTATTGTGTGGAGTGTGTTTCATTCAGAAGAGTGTAATTATGTGGCGTGTAATTATGTGGCACTGAGTGGTATTTGGAGTGTATGTTGCATTGAGTGCAGTGTAATTATGTGGCACTGAGTGGCATTTGGAGTGTATGTTGCATTGAGTGCAGTATAATTATGTCTTGTGTAATTATGTGGCACTAAGTGGTATTTGGAGTGTATGTTGCATTCAGTGCAGTGTAATTATGTGGCGGGTAACTATGTGGCACTGAGTGGTATTTGGAGTGTATGTTGCATTGAGTGCAGTGTAATTATGTGGCATTTAATTATGCGGCACTGAGTGGTATTTGGAGTGTATGTTGCATAAAGTGCAGTTTAATTATGTGGCATGTAATTATGTGGCACTTAGTGGTATTTGGAGTGTATGTTGCAATGAGTGCAGTGTAATTATGTGGCATGTAACTATGAGGAACTGAGTGGTATTTGGAGGGTATGTTGCATGAATGCAGTGTAATTATGTGGCATGTAATTATGTGGCACTGAGAGGTATTTGGAGTGTATGTTGCATTGAGTGCAGTGTAATTTAGTGGCGTGTGATTATGTGGCACTGAGTGGTATTTGGAGTGTATGTTGCATTGAGTGCAGTATAATTATGTGGTGTGTAATTATGTGGCACTGAGTGGTATTTGGAGTGTATGTTGCATTCAGTGCAGTGTAATTATGTGGCGTGTAACTATGTGGCACTGAGTGGTATTTGAAGTGTATGTTGCATTGAGTGCAGTGTAGTTATGTGGCGTTTAATTATGCGGCACTGAGTAGTAGTTGGAGTGTATGTTGCATTGAGTGCAGTGTAATTATGTGGCATGTAATTATGTGGCACTGAATGGTATTTGGAGTGTATGTTGCATTGAGTGCAGTGTAATTATGTGGCATGTAATTATGCGTCACTGAGTGGTATTTGGAGTGTATGTTGCATTGAGTGCAGTGTAATTATGAGGCATGTAACTATGCGGCACTGAGTGGTAGTTGGAGTGTATGTTGCATTGAGTGCAGTGTAATTATGTGGTGTGTAATTATGTGGCACTGAATGGTATTTGGAGTGTATGCTGTATTGAGTGCAGTGCAATTATGTGGCGTGTAATTATGTGGCACTGAGTGGTATTTGGAGTGTAAGTTGCATTGAGCGCAGTGTAAATATGTATCATATAATTATGTGGCACTGAGTGGTATTGTGTGGAGTGTATGTTGTATTTAGTAGAGTGTAATTGTGTGGCATGTAATTATGTGTCACTGAGTGGTATTGTTTGGAGTGTATGTTGCATTGAGTCAGTGTAATTATGTAGCATATAATTATGTGGCACTGAGTGGTATTGTGTGGAGTGTGTTTCATTCAGAAGAGTGTAATTATGTGGTGTGTAATTATGTGGAACTGAGTGGTATTTGGAGTGTATGTTGCATTGAGTGCAGTGTAATTATGTACCATATAATTATGTGGCACTGAGTGGTATTGTTTGGGGTGTATGTTGCATTGAGTGCAGTGTAATTATGTGGCGTGTAATTATGTGGCACTGAGTGGTATTTGGAGTGTATGTTGCATTGAGTGCAGTGTAATTACGTGGCGTGTAATTACACGGAGAACAGTGTAATTATGTAGCATACAATTATGTGGCACTGAGTGGTATTCTTTGGAGTGTATGTTGCATTGAGTGCAGTGTCATTATGTGGCGTGCAATTATGTGGCACTGAGTGGTATTTGGAGAGTATGTTGCATTGAGTACAGTGTAATTATGTGGTGTGTGATTATGTGACACTGACTGGTATTTGGAGTATATGTTGCATTGAGTGCAGTGTATTTATGTGGTGCGTAATTATGTGGCACTGAGTGGTATTTTGATTGTATGTGGCATTGAGTACAGTGTAATTATGTGGGGTGTAATTATACGGCACTGAGTGGTATTTGGAGTGTGTGTTGAGTTGAGCGCTGTGTAATTATGTAGCATATAATTATGTGGCGCTGAGTTGTATTGTGTGGAGTGTATGTTGTATTCAGTAGAGTGTAATTGCGTGGTGTGTAATTATGTGGCACTGAGTGGTATTGTTTGGAGTGTGTGTTGCATTGAGTGCAGTGTAATTATGTGGCGTATAATTATGTGGCACTGAGTGGTATTTGGAGTGTATGTTGCATTGAGTGCAGTGTAATTATGTGGCGAGTAATTATGTGGCACTGAGTGGTATTTGGAGTGAATGATGCGTTGAGCGCAGTGTAATTATGTAGCATATAATTATGTGGCACTGAGTGGTATTGTGTGGAGTGTGTGTTGCATTGAGTGCAGTGTAGTTATGTGGCATGTAATTATGTGGCACTGAGTGGTATTTGGAGTGTATGTTGCATTGAATGCAGTGTAAATATGTGGCACTGAGTGGTATTTGGAGTGTATGTTGCATTGAGTGCAGTATAATTATGTGGTGTGTAATTATGTGGCACTGAGTGGTATTTGGAGTGTATGTTGCATTGAGTGCAGTATAATTATGTGGTGTGTAATTATGTGGTACTGAATGGTATTTGGAGTGTATGTTGCATTCAGTGCAGTGTAATTAAGTGGCGTGTAACTATGTGGCACTGAGTGGTATTTGGAGTGTATGTTGCATTGAGTGCAGTGTAATTATGTGGCGTTTAATTATGCAGGACTGAGTGGTATTTGGAGTGTATGTTGCATAAAGTGCAGTTTAATTATGTGGCGTGTAATTATGTGGCGCTTAGTGGTATTTGGAGTGTATGTTGCAATGAGTGCAGTGTAATTATGTGGCGTGTACCTATGTGAAACTGAGTGGTTTTTTGAGGGTATGTTGCATTGAGTGCAGTGAAATTATGTGGCATGTAATTATGTGGCACTGAGAGGTATTTGGAGTGTATGATGCATTGAGTGCAGTGTAGTTATGTGGTGTGTAATTATGCGGCACTGAGTGGTATTTGGAGTGTATGTTGCATTGAGTGCAGTGTAATTATGTGGCACTGAGTGGTATTTGGAGTGTATGTTGCATTGAGTGCAGTATAATTATGTGGTGTGTAATTATGTGGCACTAAGTGGTATTTGGAGTGTATGTTGCATCAGTGCAGTGTAATTATGTGGCGGGTAACTATGTGGCACTGAGTGGTATTTGGAGTGTATGTTGCATTGAGTGCAGTGTAATTATGTGGCGTTTAATTATGTGGCACTGAGTGGTATTTGGAGTGTATGTTGCATAAAGTGCAGTTTAATTATGTGGCATGTAATTATGTGGCACTTAGTGGTATTTGGAGTGTATTTTGCAATGAGTGCAGTGTAATTATGTGGCATGTAACTATGAGGAACTGAGTGGTATTTGGAGGGTATGTTGCATGAATGCAGTGTAATTATGTGGCATGTAATTATGTGGCACTGAGAGGTATTTGGAGTGTATGTTGCATTGAGTGCAGTGTAATTTAGTGGCGTGTGATTATGTGGCACTGAGTGGTATTTGGAGTGTATGTTGCATTGAGTGCAGTATAATTATGTGGTGTGTAATTATGTGGCACTAAGTGGTATTTGGAGTGTATGTTGCATCAGTGCAGTGTAATTATGTGGCGGGTAACTATGTGGCACTGAGTGGTATTTGGAGTGTATGTTGCATTGAGTGCAGTGTAATTATGTGGCGTTTAATTATGCGGCACTGAGTGGTATTTGGAGTGTATGTTGCATAAAGTGCAGTTTAATTATGTGGCATGTAATTATGTGGCACTTAGTGGTATTTGGAGTGTATTTTGCAATGAGTGCAGTGTAATTATGTGGCATGTAACTATGAGGAACTGAGTGGTATTTGGAGGGTATGTTGCATGAATGCAGTGTAATTATGTGGCATGTAATTATGTGGCACTGAGAGGTATTTGGAGTGTATGTTGCATTGAGTGCAGTGTAATTTAGTGGCGTGTGATTATGTGGCACTGAGTGGTATTTGGAGTGTATGTTGCATTGAGTGCAGTATAATTATGTGGTGTGTAATTATGTGGCACTGAGTGGTATTTGGAGTGTATGTTGCATTCAGTGCAGTGTAATTATGTGGCGTGTAACTATGTGGCACTGAGTGGTATTTGAAGTGTATGTTGCATTGAGTGCAGTGTAATTATGTGGCGTTTAATTACGCGGCACTGAGTAGTAGTTGGAGTGTATGTTGCATTGAGTGCAGTGTAATTATGTGGCATATAATTATGTGGCACTGAATGGTATTTGGAGTGTATGCTGTATTGAGTGCAGTGCAATTATGTGGCGTGTGATTATGTGGCACTGAGTGGTATTTGGAGGGCATGTTGCATTGAGTGCAGTGTAATTATGTGGCATGTAACTATGTGGCACTGAGAGGTATTTGGAGTGTATGTTGCATTGAGTGCAGTATAATAATGTGGCATGTAATTATGCGTCACTGAGTGGTATTTGGAGTGTATGTTGCATTGAGTGCAGTGTAATTATGAGGCATGTAACTATGCGGCACTGAGTGGTAGTTGGAGTGTATGTTGCATTGAGTGCAGTGTAATTATGTGGTGTGTAATTATGTGGCACTGAATGGTATTTGGAGTGTATGCTGTATTGAGTGCAGTGCAATTATGTGGCGTGTAATTATGTGGCACTGAGTGGTATTTGGAGTGTATGTTGCATTGAGTGCAGTATAATTATGTGGTGTGTAATTATGTGGCACTGAGTGGTATTTGGAGTGTATGTTGCATTCAGTGCAGTGTAATTATGTGGCATGTAACTATGAGGAACTGAGTGGTATTTGGAGGGTATGTTGCATGAATGCAGTGTAATTATGTGGCATGTAATTATGTGGCACTGAGAGGTATTTGGAGTGTATGTTGCATTGAGTGCAGTGTAATTTAGTGGCGTGTGATTATGTGGCACTGAGTGGTATTTGGAGTGTATGTTGCATTGAGTGCAGTATAATTATGTGGTGTGTAATTATGTGGCACTGAGTGGTATTTGGAGTGTATGTTGCATTCAGTGCAGTGTAATTATGTGGCGTGTAACTATGTGGCACTGAGTGGTATTTGAAGTGTATGTTGCATTGAGTGCAGTGTAATTATGTGGCGTTTAATTATGCGGCACTGAGTAGTAGTTGGAGTGTATGTTGCATTGAGTGCAGTGTAATTATGTGGCATATAATTATGTGGCACTGAATGGTATTTGGAGTGTATGCTGTATTGAGTGCAGTGCAATTATGTGGCGTGTGATTATGTGGCACTGAGTGGTATTTGGAGGGCATGTTGCATTGAGTGCAGTGTAATTATGTGGCATGTAACTATGAGGCACTGAGAGGTATTTGGAGTGTATGTTGCATTGAGTGCAGTGTAATTATGTGGCGTTTTATTATGCTGGACTGAGTGGTATTTGGAGTGTATGTTGCATGAAGTGCAGTTTAATTATGTGGCGTGTAATTATGTGGCGCTTAGTGGTATTTGGAGTGTATGTTGCATTGAGTGCAGTGTAATTATGTGGCATGTAATTATGCGTCACTGAGTGGTATTTGGAGTGTATGTTGCATTGAGTGCAGTGTAATTATGAGGCATGTAACTATGCGGCACTGAGTGGTAGTTGGAGTGTATGTTGCATTGAGTGCAGTGTAATTATGTGGCACTGAGTGGTATTTGGAGTGTATGTTGCATTGAGTGCAGTATAATTATGTGGTGTGTAATTATGTGGCACTAAGTGGTATTTGGAGTGTATGTTGCATCAGTGCAGTGTAATTATGTGGCGGGTAACTATGTGGCACTGAGTGGTATTTGGAGTGTATGTTGCATTGAGTGCAGTGTAATTATGTGGCGTTTAATTATGCGGCACTGAGTGGTATTTGGAGTGTATGTTGCATAAAGTGCAGTTTAATTATGTGGCATGTAATTATGTGGCACTTAGTGGTATTTGGAGTGTATTTTGCAATGAGTGCAGTGTAATTATGTGGCATGTAACTATGAGGAACTGAGTGGTATTTGGAGGGTATGTTGCATGAATGCAGTGTAATTATGTGGCATGTAATTATGTGGCACTGAGAGGTATTTGGAGTGTATGTTGCATTGAGTGCAGTGTAATTTAGTGGCGTGTGATTATGTGGCACTGAGTGGTATTTGGAGTGTATGTTGCATTGAGTGCAGTATAATTATGTGGTGTGTAATTATGTGGCACTGAGTGGTATTTGGAGTGTATGTTGCATTCAGTGCAGTGTAATTATGTGGCGTGTAACTATGTGGCACTGAGTGGTATTTGAAGTGTATGTTGCATTGAGTGCAGTGTAATTATGTGGCGTTTAATTATGCGGCACTGAGTAGTAGTTGGAGTGTATGTTGCATTGAGTGCAGTGTAATTATGTGGCATATAATTATGTGGCACTGAATGGTATTTGGAGTGTATGCTGTATTGAGTGCAGTGCAATTATGTGGCGTGTGATTATGTGGCACTGAGTGGTATTTGGAGGGCATGTTGCATTGAGTGCAGTGTAATTATGTGGCATGTAACTATGTGGCACTGAGAGGTATTTGGAGTGTATGTTGCATTGAGTGCAGTATAATTATGTGCCATGTAATTATGCGTCACTGAGTGGTATTTGGAGTGTATGTTGCATTGAGTGCAGTGTAATTATGAGGCATGTAACTATGCGGCACTGAGTGGTAGTTGGAGTGTATGTTGCATTGAGTGCAGTGTAATTATGTGGTGTGTAATTATGTGGCACTGAATGGTATTTGGAGTGTATGCTGTATTGAGTGCAGTGCAATTATGTGGCGTGTAATTATGTGGCACTGAGTGGTATTTGGAGTGTATGTTGCATTGAGTGCAGTATAATTATGTGGTGTGTAATTATGTGGCACTGAGTGGTATTTGGAGTGTATGTTGCATTCAGTGCAGTGTAATTATGTGGCATGTAACTATGAGGAACTGAGTGGTATTTGGAGGGTATGTTGCATGAAGGCAGTGTAATTATGTGGCATGTAATTATGTGGCACTGAGAGGTATTTGGAGTGTATGTTGCATTGAGTGCAGTGTAATTTAGTGGCGTGTGATTATGTGGCACTGAGTGGTATTTGGAGTGTATGTTGCATTGAGTGCAGTATAATTATGTGGTGTGTAATTATGTGGCACTGAGTGGTATTTGGAGTGTATGTTGCATTCAGTGCAGTGTAATTATGTGGCGTGTAACTATGTGGCACTGAGTGGTATTTGAAGTGTATGTTGCATTGAGTGCAGTGTAATTATGTGGCGTTTAATTATGCGGCACTGAGTAGTAGTTGGAGTGTATGTTGCATTGAGTGCAGTGTAATTATGTGGCATATAATTATGAGGCACTGAATGGTATTTGGAGTGTATGCTGTATTGAGTGCAGTGCAATTATGTGGCGTGTGATTATGTGGCACTAAGTGGTATTTGGAGGGCATGTTGCATTGAGTGCAGTGTAATTATGTGGCATGTAACTATGTGGCACTGAGAGGTATTTGGAGTGTATGTTGCATTGAGTGCAGTGTAATTATGTGGCGTTTAATTATGCTGGACTGAGTGGTATTTGGAGTGTATGTTGCATGAAGTGCAGTTTAATTATGTGGCGTGTAATTATGTGGCGCTTAGTGGTATTTGGAGTGTATGTTGCATTGAGTGCAGTGTAATTATGTGGCATGTAATTATGCGTCACTGAGTGGTATTTGGAGTGTATGTTGCATTGAGTGCAGTGTAATTATGAGGCATGTAACTATGCGGCACTGAGTGGTAGTTGGAGTGTATGTTGCATTGAGTGCAGTGTAATTATGTGGCGTGTAATTATGTGGCACTGAATGGTATTTGGAGTGTATGCTGTATTGAGTGCAGTGCAATTATGTGGCGTGTAATTATGTGGCACTGAGTGGTATTTGGAGTGTAAGTTGCATTGAGCGCAGTGTAATTATGTATCATATAATTATGTGGCACTGAGTGGTATTGTGTGGAGTGTATGTTGTATTTAGTAGAGTGTAATTGTGTGGCATGTAATTATGTGTCACTGAGTGGTATTGTTTGGAGTGTATGTTGCATTGAGTACAGTGTAATTATGTAGCATATAATTATGTGGCACTGAGTGGTATTGTGTGGAGTGTGTTTCATTCAGAAGAGTGTAATTATGTGGCGGGTAATTATGTGGAACTGAGTGGTATTTGGAGTGTATGTTGCATTGAGTGCAGTGTAATTATGTAGCATATAATTATGTGGCACTGAGTGGTATTGTGTGGAGTGTGTGTTGCATTGAGTGCAGTATAATTATGTGGTGTGTAATTATGTTGCACTGAGTGGTATTTGGAGTGTATGTTGCATTCAGTGCAGTGTAATTATGTGGCGTGTAACTGTGTGGCACTGAGTGTTATTTGAAGTGTATGTTGCATTGAGTGCAGTGTAATTATGTGGCGTTTAAATATGCGGCACTGAGTAGTAGTTGGAGTGTATGTTGCATTGAGTGCAGTGTAATTATGTGGCATGTAATTATGTGGCACTGAATGGTATTTGGAGTGTATGCTGTATTGAGTGCAGTGCAATTATGTGGCGTGTGATTATGTGGCACTGAGTGGTATTTGGAGTGTATGTTGCATTGAGCGCAGTGTAATTATGTATCGTATAATTATGTGGCACTGAGTGGTATTGTGTGGAGTGTATGTTGTATTTCGAAGAGTGTAATTGTGTGGCATGTAATTATGTGTTACTGAGTGGTATTGTTTGGAGTGTATGTTGCATTGAGTACAGTGTAATTATGTAGCATATAATTATGTGGCACTGAGTGGTATTGTGTGGAGTGTGTTTCATTCAGAAGAGTGTAATTATGTGGCGTGTAATTATGTGGCACTGAGTGGTATTTGGAGTGTATGTTGCATTGAGTGCAGTGTAATTATGTGGCACTGAGTGGTATTTGGAGTGTATGTTGCATTAAGTGCAGTGTAATTATGTGGCGTGAATTATGTGGCACTGAGTGGTATTTGGAGTGAATGTTGCGTTGGGCGCAGTGTATTTATGTAGCATATAATTATGTGGCACTGAGTGGTATTGTGTGGAGTGTGTGTTGCATTGAGTGCAGTTTAGTTATGTGGCATGTAACTATGTGGCACTGAGTGGTATTTGGAGTGTATGTTGCATTGAATGCAGTGTAATTATGTGGCACTGAGTGGTATTTGGAGTGTATGTTGCATTGAGTGCAGTATAATTATGTGGTGTGTAATTATGTGGCACTGAATGGTATTTGGAGTGTATGTTGCATTGAGTGCAGTATAATTATGTGGTGTGTAATTATGTGGCACTGATTGGTATTTGGAGTGTATGTTGCATTCAGTGCAGTGTAATTATGTGGCGTGTACCTATGTGGAACTGAGTGGCATTTTGAGGGTATGTTGCATTGAGTGCAGTGAAATTATGTGGCATGTAATTATGTGGCACTGAGAGGTATTTGGAGTGTATGTTGCATTGAGTGCAGTGTAATTATGTGGCATGTAATTATGTGGCACTGAATGGTATTTGGAGTGTATGCTGTATTGAGTGCAGTGCAATTATGTGGCGTGTGATTATGTGGCACTGAGTGGTATTTGGAGTGTATGTTGCATTGAGCGCAGTGTAATTATGTATCGTATAATTATGTGGCACTGAGTGGTATTGTGTGGAGTGTATGTTGTATTTCGTAGAGTGTAATTGTGTGGCATGTAATTATGTGTTACTGAGTGGTATTGTTTGGAGTGTATGTTGCATTGAGTACAGTGTAATTATGTAGCATATAATTATGTGGCACTGAGTGGTATTGTGTGGAGTGTGTTTCATTCAGAAGAGTGTAATTATGTGGCGTGTAATTATGTGGCACTGAGTGGTATTTGGAGTGTATGTTGCATTGAGTGCAGTGTAATTATGTGGCACTGAGTGGTATTTGGAGTGTATGTTGCATTGAGTGCAGTATAATTATGTGGTGTGTAATTATGTGGCACTAAGTGGTATTTGGAGTGTATGTTGCATTCAGTGCAGTGTAATTATGTGGCGGGTAACTATGTGGCACTGAGTGGTATTTGGAGTGTATGTTGCATTGAGTGCAGTGTAATTATGTGGCATTTGATTATGCGGCACTGAGTGGTATTTGGAGTGTATGTTGCATAAAGTGCAGTTTAATTATGTGGCATGTAATTATGTGGCACTTAGTGGTATTTGGAGTGTATGTTGCAATGAGTGCAGTGTAATTATGTGGCATGTAACTATGAGGAACTGAGTGGTATTTGGAGGGTATGTTGCATGAATGCAGTGTAATTATGTGGCATGTAATTATGTGGCACTGAGAGGTATTTGGAGTGTATGTTGCATTGAGTGCAGTGTAATTTAGTGGCGTGTGATTATGTGGCACTGAGTGGTATTTGGAGTGTATGTTGCATTGAGTGCAGTATAATTATGTGGTGTGTAATTATGTGGCACTGAGTGGTATTTGGTGTATGTTGCATTCAGTGCAGTGTAATTATGTGGCGTGTAACTATGTGGCACTGAGTGGTATTTGAAGTGTATGTTGCATTGAGTGCAGTGTAGTTATGTGGCGTTTAATTATGCGGCACTGAGTAGTAGTTGGAGTGTATGTTGCATTGAGTGCAGTGTAATTATGTGGCATGTAATTATGTGGCACTGAATGGTATTTGGAGTGTATGTTGCATTGAGTGCAGTGTAATTATGTGGCATGTAATTATGCGTCACTGAGTGGTATTTGGAGTGTATGTTGCATTGAGTGCAGTGTAATTATGAGGCATGTAACTATGCGGCACTGAGTGGTAGTTGGAGTGTATGTTGCATTGAGTGCAGTGTAATTATGTGGTGTGTAATTATGTGGCACTGAATGGTATTTGGAGTGTATGCTGTATTGAGTGCAGTGCAATTATGTGGCGTGTAATTATGTGGCACTGAGTGGTATTTGGAGTGTAAGTTGCATTGAGCGCAGTGTAAATATGTATCATATAATTATGTGGCACTGAGTGGTATTGTGTGGAGTGTATGTTGTATTTAGTAGAGTGTAATTGTGTGGCATGTAATTATGTGTCACTGAGTGGTATTGTTTGGAGTGTATGTTGCATTGAGTCAGTGTAATTATGTAGCATATAATTATGTGGCACTGAGTGGTATTGTGTGGAGTGTGTTTCATTCAGAAGAGTGTAATTATGTGGTGTGTAATTATGTGGAACTGAGTGGTATTTGGAGTGTATGTTGCATTGAGTGCAGTGTAATTATGTACCATATAATTATGTGGCACTGAGTGGTATTGTTTGGAGTGTATGTTGCATTGAGTGCAGTGTAATTATGTGGCGTGTAATTATGTGGCACTGAGTGGTATTTGGAGTGTATGTTGCATTGAGTGCAGTGTAATTACGTGGCGTGTAATTACACGGAGAACAGTGTAATTATGTAGCATACAATTATGTGGCACTGAGTGGTATTCTTTGGAGTGTATGTTGCATTGAGTGCAGTGTCATTATGTGGCGTGCAATTATGTGGCACTGAGTGGTATTTGGAGAGTATGTTGCATTGAGTACAGTGTAATTATGTGGTGTGTGATTATGTGACACTGACTGGTATTTGGAGTATATGTTGCATTGAGTGCAGTGTATTTATGTGGTGCGTAATTATGTGGCACTGAGTGGTATTTTGATTGTATGTGGCATTGAGTACAGTGTAATTATGTGGGGTGTAATTCTACGGCACTGAGTGGTATTTGGAGTGTGTGTTGAGTTGAGCGCTGTGTAATTATGTAGCATATAATTATGTGGCGCTGAGTTGTATTGTGTGGAGTGTATGTTGTATTCAGTAGAGTGTAATTGCGTGGTGTGTAATTATGTGGCACTGAGTGGTATTGTTTGGAGTGTGTGTTGCATTGAGTGCAGTGTAATTATGTGGCGTATAATTATGTGGCACTGAGTGGTATTTGGAGTGTATGTTGCATTGAGTGCAGTGTAATTATGTGGCGTGTAATTATGTGGCACTGAGTGGTATTTGGAGTGAATGATGCGTTGAGTGCAGTGTAATTATGTAGCATATAATTATGTGGCACTGAGTGGTATTGTGTGGAGTGTGTGTTGCATTGAGTGCAGTGTAGTTATGTGGCATGTAATTATGTGGCACTGAGTGGTATTTGGAGTGTATGTTGCATTGAATGCAGTGTAAATATGTGGCACTGAGTGGTATTTGGAGTGTATGTTGCATTGAGTGCAGTATAATTATGTGGTGTGTAATTATGTGGCACTGAGTGGTATTTGGAGTGTATGTTGCATTGAGTGCAGTATAATTATGTGGTGTGTAATTATGTGGTACTGAATGGTATTTGGAGTGTATGTTGCATTCAGTGCAGTGTAATTAAGTGGCGTGTAACTATGTGGCACTGAGTGGTATTTGGAGTGTATGTTGCATTGAGTGCAGTTTAATTATGTGGCATGTAATTATGTGGCACTTAGTGGTATTTGGAGTGTATTTTGCAATGAGTGCAGTGTAATTATGTGGCATGTAACTATGAGGAACTGAGTGGTATTTGGAGGGTATGTTGCATGAATGCAGTGTAATTATGTGGCATGTAATTATGTGGCACTGAGAGGTATTTGGAGTGTATGTTGCATTGAGTGCAGTGTAATTTAGTGGCGTGTGATTATGTGGCACTGAGTGGTATTTGGAGTGTATGTTGCATTGAGTGCAGTATAATTATGTGGTGTGTAATTATGTGGCACTGAGTGGTATTTGGTGTATGTTGCATTCAGTGCAGTGTAATTATGTGGCGTGTAACTATGTGGCACTGAGTGGTATTTGAAGTGTATGTTGCATTGAGTGCAGTGTAGTTATGTGGCGTTTAATTATGCGGCACTGAGTAGTAGTTGGAGTGTATGTTGCATTGAGTGCAGTGTAATTATGTGGCATGTAATTATGTGGCACTGAATGGTATTTGGAGTGTATGTTGCATTGAGTGCAGTGTAATTATGTGGCATGTAATTATGCGTCACTGAGTGGTATTTGGAGTGTATGTTGCATTGAGTGCAGTGTAATTATGAGGCATGTAACTATGCGGCACTGAGTGGTAGTTGGAGTGTATGTTGCATTGAGTGCAGTGTAATTATGTGGTGTGTAATTATGTGGCACTGAATGGTATTTGGAGTGTATGCTGTATTGAGTGCAGTGCAATTATGTGGCGTGTAATTATGTGGCACTGAGTGGTATTTGGAGTGTAAGTTGCATTGAGCGCAGTGTAAATATGTATCATATAATTATGTGGCACTGAGTGGTATTGTGTGGAGTGTATGTTGTATTTAGTAGAGTGTAATTGTGTGGCATGTAATTATGTGTCACTGAGTGGTATTGTTTGGAGTGTATGTTGCATTGAGTCAGTGTAATTATGTAGCATATAATTATGTGGCACTGAGTGGTATTGTGTGGAGTGTGTTTCATTCAGAAGAGTGTAATTATGTGGTGTGTAATTATGTGGAACTGAGTGGTATTTGGAGTGTATGTTGCATTGAGTGCAGTGTAATTATGTACCATATAATTATGTGGCACTGAGTGGTATTGTTTGGAGTGTATGTTGCATTGAGTGCAGTGTAATTATGTGGCGTGTAATTATGTGGCACTGAGTGGTATTTGGAGTGTATGTTGCATTGAGTGCAGTGTAATTACGTGGCGTGTAATTACACGGAGAACAGTGTAATTATGTAGCATACAATTATGTGGCACTGAGTGGTATTCTTTGGAGTGTATGTTGCATTGAGTGCAGTGTCATTATGTGGCGTGCAATTATGTGGCACTGAGTGGTATTTGGAGAGTATGTTGCATTGAGTACAGTGTAATTATGTGGTGTGTGATTATGTGACACTGACTGGTATTTGGAGTATATGTTGCATTGAGTGCAGTGTATTTATGTGGTGCGTAATTATGTGGCACTGAGTGGTATTTTGATTGTATGTGGCATTGAGTACAGTGTAATTATGTGGGGTGTAATTCTACGGCACTGAGTGGTATTTGGAGTGTGTGTTGAGTTGAGCGCTGTGTAATTATGTAGCATATAATTATGTGGCGCTGAGTTGTATTGTGTGGAGTGTATGTTGTATTCAGTAGAGTGTAATTGCGTGGTGTGTAATTATGTGGCACTGAGTGGTATTGTTTGGAGTGTGTGTTGCATTGAGTGCAGTGTAATTATGTGGCGTATAATTATGTGGCACTGAGTGGTATTTGGAGTGTATGTTGCATTGAGTGCAGTGTAATTATGTGGCGTGTAATTATGTGGCACTGAGTGGTATTTGGAGTGAATGATGCGTTGAGTGCAGTGTAATTATGTAGCATATAATTATGTGGCACTGAGTGGTATTGTGTGGAGTGTGTGTTGCATTGAGTGCAGTGTAGTTATGTGGCATGTAATTATGTGGCACTGAGTGGTATTTGGAGTGTATGTTGCATTGAATGCAGTGTAAATATGTGGCACTGAGTGGTATTTGGAGTGTATGTTGCATTGAGTGCAGTATAATTATGTGGTGTGTAATTATGTGGCACTGAGTGGTATTTGGAGTGTATGTTGCATTGAGTGCAGTATAATTATGTGGTGTGTAATTATGTGGTACTGAATGGTATTTGGAGTGTATGTTGCATTCAGTGCAGTGTAATTAAGTGGCGTGTAACTATGTGGCACTGAGTGGTATTTGGAGTGTATGTTGCATTGAGTGCAGTGTAATTATGTGGCGTTTAATTATGCAGGACTGAGTGGTATTTGGAGTGTATGTTGCATAAAGTGCAGTTTAATTATGTGGCGTGTAATTATGTGGCGCTTAGTGGTATTTGGAGTGTATGTTGCAATGAGTGCAGTGTAATTATGTGGCGTGTACCTATGTGAAACTGAATGGTATTTTGAGGGTATGTTGCATTGAGTGCAGTGAAATTATGTGGCATGTAATTATGTGGCACTGAGAGGTATTTGGAGTGTATGATGCATTGAGTGCAGTGTAGTTATGTGGCGTGTAATTATGCGGCACTGAGTGGTATTTGGAGTGTATGTTGCATTGAGTGCAGTGTAATTATGTGGCATGTAACTATGCGGCACTGAGTAGTAGTTGGAGTGTATGTTGCATTGAGTGCAGTGCAATTATGTGGCATGTAATTATGTGGCACTGAATGGTATTTGGAGTGTATGCTGCATTGAGTGCAGTGCAATTATGTGGCGTGTGATTATGTGGCACTGAGTGGTATTTGGAGTGTATGTTGCATTGAGCGCAGTGTAATTATGTATTGTATAATTATGTGGCACTGAGTGGTATTGTGTGGAGTGTATGTTGTATTTCGTAGAGTGTAATTGTGTGGCATGTAATTATGTGTTACTGAGTGGTATTGTTTGGAGTGTATGTTGCATTGAGTACAGTGTAATTATGTAGCATATAATTATGTGGCACTGAGAGGTATTGTGTGGAGTGTGTTTCATACAGAAGAGTGTAATTATGTGGTGTGTAATTATGTGGCACTGAGTGGTATTTGGAGTGTATGTTGCATTCAGTGCAGTGTAATTATGTGGCGTGTAACTATGTGGCACTAAGTGGTATTTGGAGTGTATGTTGCATTGAGTGCAGTGTAATTATGTGGCATTTAATTATGCAGCACTGAGTGGTATTTGGAGTGTATGTTGCATAAAGTGCAGTTTAATTATGTGGCATGTAATTATGTGGCACTTAGTGGTATTTGGAGTGTATGTTGCAATGAGTGCAGTGTAATTATGTGGCATGTAACTATGAGGAACTGAGCGGTATTTGGAGGGTATGTTGCATGAATGCAGTGTAATTATGTGGCATCTAATTTTGTGGCACTGAGAGGTATTTGGAGTGTATGTTGCATTGAGTGCAGTGTAATTTAGTGGCGTGTGATTATGTGGCACTGAGTGGTATTTGGAGTGTATGTTGCATTGAGTGCAGTATAATTATGTGGTGTGTAATTATGTGGAACTGAGTGGTATTTGGAGTGTATGTTGCATTCAGTGCAGTGTAATTATGTGGCATGTAACTATGTGTCACTGAGTGGTATTTGAAGTGTATGTTGCATTGAGTGCAGTGTAATTATGTGGCATTTAATTATGCGGCACTGAGTAGTAGTTGGAGTGTATGTTGCATTGAGTGCAGTGTAAATATGTGGCATGTAATTATGTGGCACTGAATGGTATTTGGAGTGTATGCTGTATTGAGTACAGTGCAATTATGTGGCGTGTGATTATGTGGCACTGAGTGGTATTTGGAGTGTATGTTGCACTGAGCGCAGTGTAATTATGTATCGTATAATTATGTGGCACTGAGTGGTATTGTGTGGAATGTATGTTGTATTTCGTAGAGTGTAATTGTGTGGCATGTAATTATGTGTTACTGAGTGGTATTGTTTGGAGTGTATGTTGCATTGAGTACAGTGTAATTATGTAGCATATAAATATGTGGCACTGAGTGGTATTGTGTGGAGTGTGTTTCATTCAGAAGAGTGTAATTATGTGGCGTGTAATTATGTGGCACTGAGTGGTATTTGGAGTGCATGTTGCATTGAGTGCAGTGTAATTATGTGGCACTGAGTGGTATTTGGAGTGTATGTTGCATTGAGTGCAGTGTAATTATGTGGCGTGAATCATGTGGCACTGAATGGTATTTGGAGTGAATTTTGCGTTGAGCGCAGTGTAATTATGTAGCATATCATTATGTGGCACTGAGTGGTATTGTGTGGAGTGTGAGTTGCATTGAGTGCAGTTTAGTTATGTGGCATGTAACTATGTGGCACTGAGTGGTATTTGGAGTGTATGTTGCATTGAATGCAGTGTAATTATGTGGCACTGAGTGGTATTTGGAGTGTATGTTGCATTGAGTGCAGTGCAATTATGTGGTGTGTAATTATGTGGCACTGAGAGGTATTTGGAGTGTAAGTTGCATTGAGCGCAGTGTAATTATGTATCATATAATTATATGGCACTGAGTGGTATTGTGTGGAGTGTATGTTGTATTTAGTAGAGTGTAATTATGTGGTGTGTAAATATGTGGCACTGAGTGGTATTTGGAGTGTATGTTGGATTCAGTTCAGTGTAATTATGTGGCGTGTAACTATGTGGCACTGAGTGGTATTTGTAGTGTATGTTGCATTGAGTGCAGGGTAATTATGTGACGTTTAATTATGCGGCACTGAGTGGTATTTGTAGTGTATGTTGCATAAAGTGCAGTTTAATTATGTGGCGTGTAATTATGTGGCGCTTAGTGGTATTTGGAGGGTATGTTGCAATGAGTGCAGTGTAATTATGTGGCGTGTACCTATGTGGAACTGAGTGGTATTCTGAGGGTATGTTGCATTGAGTGCAGTGAAATTATGTGGCATGTAATTATGTGGCACTTAATGGTATTTGGAGTGTATGCTGTATTGAGTGCAGTGCAATTATGTGGCGTGTGATTATGCGGCACTGAGTGGTATTTGGAGTGTATGTTGCATTAAGCGCAGTGTAATTATGTATCGTATAATTATGTGGCATTGAGTGGTATTGTGTAGAGTGTATGTTGTATTTCGTAGAGTGTAATTGTGTGGCATGTAATTATGTGTTACTGAGTGGTATTGTTTGGAGTGTATGTTGCATTGAGTACAGTGTAATTATGTAGCATATAATTATGTGGCACTGAGTGGTATTGTGTGGAGTGTGTTTCATTCAGAAGAGTGTAATTATGTGGCATGTAATTATGTGGCACTGAGTGGTATTTGGAGTGTATGTTGCATTCAGTGCAGTGTAATTATGTGGCGTGTAACTATGTGGCACTGAGTGGTATTTGGAGTGTATGTTGCATTGAGTGCAGTGTAATTATGTGGCATTTAATTATACAGCACTGAGTGGTATATGGAGTGTATGTTGCATAAAGTGCAGTGTAATTATGTGGCATGTAACTATGAGGAACTGAGCGGTATTTGGAGGGTATGTTGCATGAATGCAGTGTAATTATGTGGCATCTAATTTTGTGGCACTGAGAGGTATTTGGAGTGTATGTTGCATTGAGTGCAGTGTAATTTAGTGGCGTGTGATTATGTGGCACTGAGTGGTATTTGGAGTGTATGTTGCATTGAGTGCAGTGTAATTATGTGGTGTGTAATTATGTGGCACTGAGTGGTATTTGGAGTGTATGTTGCATTCAGTGCAGTGTAATTATGTGGCGTGTAACTATGTGGCACTGAGTGGTATTTGAAGTGTATGTTGCATTGAGTGCAGTGTAATTATGTGGCATTTAATTATGCGGCACTGAGTAGTAGTTGGAGTGTATGTTGCATTGAGTGCAGTGTAAATATGTGGCATGTAATTATGTGGCACTGAATGGTATTTGGAGTGTATGCTGTATTGAGTACAGTGCAATTATGTGGCATGTGATTATGTGGCACTGAGTGGTATTTGGAGTGTTTGTTGCACTGAGCGCAGTGTAATTATGTATCGTATAATTATGTGGCACTGAGTGGTATTGAGTGGAATGTATGTTGTATTTCGTAGAGTGTAATTGTGTGGCATGTAATTATGTGTTACTGAGTGGTATTGTTTGGAGTGTAAGTTGCATTGAGTACAGTGTAATTATGTAGCATATAATTATGTGGCACTGAGTGGTATTGTGTGGAGTGTGTTTCATTCAGAAGAGTGTAATTATGTGGCGTGTAATTATGTGGCACTGAGTGGTATTTGGAGTGTATGTTGCATTGAGTGCAGTGTAATTATGTGGCACTGAGTGGTATTTGGAGTGTATGTTGCATTGAGTGCAGTGTAATTATGTGGCGTGAATCATGTGGCACTGAATGGTATTTGGAGTGAATGTTGCGTTGAGCGCAGTGTAATTATGTAGCATATCATTATGTGGCACTGAGTGGTATTGTGTGGAGTGTGAGTTGCATTGAGTGCAGTTTAGTTATGTGGCATGTAACTATGTGGCACTGAGTGGTATTTGGAGTGTATGTTGCATTGAATGCAGTGTAATTATGTGGCACTGAGTGGTATTTGGAGTGTATGTTGCATTGAGTGCAGTGCAATTATGTGGTGTGTAATTATGTGGCACTGAGAGGTATTTGGAGAAGTGTGGCTCAGGGGTTAGAGGCGGCAGACCCGGAAGCTGAGATCGGCCCTGGACCAGGGTTCAATTCCCCGCCTCGGCGGGTCTTGGGCTCAAAAAATTCCACGGACTCGATAATTCTCGCTCCGGTGCCTTCTCAACTCACGGGTTCACACTCTGCGACTCTGGGCAATAGCTTGCTTAATCTCCATAACGGCCCCTCGCGGCGGGATGCCTGGCTTTCACCTTGTGGATACCCCGCCGGGGTTATCTCACAGGGGAATACCAGGACGGGTTCCCTAAGCAAGCGCTGGGAAACCCTTTGTGGGTAGCTGTGCGCTATATAAGCTCAAATACATTTACATGCTGTATTGAGTGCAGTGCAATTATGTGGCGTGTGATTATGTGGCACTGAGTGGTATTTGGAGTGTATGTTGCATTGAGCGCAGTGTAATTATGTATCGTATAATTATGTGGCACTGAGTGGTATTGTGTGGAGTGTATGTTGTATTTCGCAGAGTGTAATTGTGTGGCATGTAATTATGTGTTACTGAGTGGTATTGTTTGGAGTGTATGTTGCATTGAGTACAGTGTAATTATGTAGCATATAATTATGTGGCACTGAGTGGTATTGTGTGGAGTGTGTTTCATTCAGAAGAGTGTAATTATGTGGCGTGTAATTATGTGGCACTGAGTGGTATTTGGAGTGTATGTTGCATTGAGTGCAGTGTAATTATGTGGCACTGAGTGGTATTTGGAGTGTATGTTGCATTGAGTGCAGTATAATTATGTGGTGTGTAATTATGTGGCACTAAGTGGTATTTGGAGTGTATGTTGCATCAGTGCAGTGTAATTATGTGGCGGGTAACTATGTGGCACTGAGTGGTATTTGGAGTGTATGTTGCATTGAGTGCAGTGTAATTATGTGGCGTTTAATTATGCGGCACTGAGTGGTATTTGGAGTGTATGTTGCATAAAGTGCAGTTTAATTATGTGGCATGTAATTATGTGGCACTTAGTGGTATTTGGAGTGTATTTTGCAATGAGTGCAGTGTAATTATGTGGCATGTAACTATGAGGAACTGAGTGGTATTTGGAGGGTATGTTGCATGAATGCAGTGTAATTATGTGGCATGTAATTATGTGGCACTTAATGGTATTTGGAGTGTATGCTGTATTGAGTGCAGTGCAATTATGTGGCGTGTGATTATGCGGCACTGAGTGGTATTTGGAGTGTATGTTGCATTAAGCGCAGTGTAATTATGTATCGTATAATTATGTGGCATTGAGTGGTATTGTGTAGAGTGTATGTTGTATTTCGTAGAGTGTAATTGTGTGGCATGTAATTATGTGTTACTGAGTGGTATTGTTTGGAGTGTATGTTGCATTGAGTACAGTGTAATTATGTAGCATATAATTATGTGGCACTGAGTGGTATTGTGTGGAGTGTGTTTCATTCAGAAGAGTGTAATTATGTGGCATGTAATTATGTGGCACTGAGTGGTATTTGGAGTGTATGTTGCATTCAGTGCAGTGTAATTATGTGGCGTGTAACTATGTGGCACTGAGTGGTATTTGGAGTGTATGTTGCATTGAGTGCAGTGTAATTATGTGGCATTTAATTATACAGCACTGAGTGGTATATGGAGTGTATGTTGCATAAAGTGCAGTGTAATTATGTGGCATGTAACTATGAGGAACTGAGCGGTATTTGGAGGGTATGTTGCATGAATGCAGTGTAATTATGTGGCATCTAATTTTGTGGCACTGAGAGGTATTTGGAGTGTATGTTGCATTGAGTGCAGTGTAATTTAGTGGCGTGTGATTATGTGGCACTGAGTGGTATTTGGAGTGTATGTTGCATTGAGTGCAGTGTAATTATGTGGTGTGTAATTATGTGGCACTGAGTGGTATTTGGAGTGTATGTTGCATTCAGTGCAGTGTAATTATGTGGCGTGTAACTATGTGGCACTGAGTGGTATTTGAAGTGTATGTTGCATTGAGTGCAGTGTAATTATGTGGCATTTAATTATGCGGCACTGAGTAGTAGTTGGAGTGTATGTTGCATTGAGTGCAGTGTAAATATGTGGCATGTAATTATGTGGCACTGAATGGTATTTGGAGTGTATGCTGTATTGAGTACAGTGCAATTATGTGGCATGTGATTATGTGGCACTGAGTGGTATTTGGAGTGTTTGTTGCACTGAGCGCAGTGTAATTATGTATCGTATAATTATGTGGCACTGAGTGGTATTGAGTGGAATGTATGTTGTATTTCGTAGAGTGTAATTGTGTGGCATGTAATTATGTGTTACTGAGTGGTATTGTTTGGAGTGTAAGTTGCATTGAGTACAGTGTAATTATGTAGCATATAATTATGTGGCACTGAGTGGTATTGTGTGGAGTGTGTTTCATTCAGAAGAGTGTAATTATGTGGCGTGTAATTATGTGGCACTGAGTGGTATTTGGAGTGTATGTTGCATTGAGTGCAGTGTAATTATGTGGCACTGAGTGGTATTTGGAGTGTATGTTGCATTGAGTGCAGTGTAATTATGTGGCGTGAATCATGTGGCACTGAATGGTATTTGGAGTGAATGTTGCGTTGAGCGCAGTGTAATTATGTAGCATATCATTATGTGGCACTGAGTGGTATTGTGTGGAGTGTGAGTTGCATTGAGTGCAGTTTAGTTATGTGGCATGTAACTATGTGGCACTGAGTGGTATTTGGAGTGTATGTTGCATTGAATGCAGTGTAATTATGTGGCACTGAGTGGTATTTGGAGTGTATGTTGCATTGAGTGCAGTGCAATTATGTGGTGTGTAATTATGTGGCACTGAGAGGTATTTGGAGAAGTGTGGCTCAGGGGTTAGAGGCGGCAGACCCGGAAGCTGAGATCGGCCCTGGACCAGGGTTCAATTCCCCGCCTCGGCGGGTCTTGGGCTCAAAAAATTCCACGGACTCGATAATTCTCGCTCCGGTGCCTTCTCAACTCACGGGTTCACACTCTGCGACTCTGGGCAATAGCTTGCTTAATCTCCATAACGGCCCCTCGCGGCGGGATGCCTGGCTTTCACCTTGTGGATACCCCGCCGGGGTTATCTCACAGGGGAATACCAGGACGGGTTCCCTAAGCAAGCGCTGGGAAACCCTTTGTGGGTAGCTGTGCGCTATATAAGCTCAAATACATTTACATGCTGTATTGAGTGCAGTGCAATTATGTGGCGTGTGATTATGTGGCACTGAGTGGTATTTGGAGTGTATGTTGCATTGAGCGCAGTGTAATTATGTATCGTATAATTATGTGGCACTGAGTGGTATTGTGTGGAGTGTATGTTGTATTTCGCAGAGTGTAATTGTGTGGCATGTAATTATGTGTTACTGAGTGGTATTGTTTGGAGTGTATGTTGCATTGAGTACAGTGTAATTATGTAGCATATAATTATGTGGCACTGAGTGGTATTGTGTGGAGTGTGTTTCATTCAGAAGAGTGTAATTATGTGGCGTGTAATTATGTGGCACTGAGTGGTATTTGGAGTGTATGTTGCATTGAGTGCAGTGTAATTATGTGGCACTGAGTGGTATTTGGAGTGTATGTTGCATTGAGTGCAGTATAATTATGTGGTGTGTAATTATGTGGCACTAAGTGGTATTTGGAGTGTATGTTGCATCAGTGCAGTGTAATTATGTGGCGGGTAACTATGTGGCACTGAGTGGTATTTGGAGTGTATGTTGCATTGAGTGCAGTGTAATTATGTGGCGTTTAATTATGCGGCACTGAGTGGTATTTGGAGTGTATGTTGCATAAAGTGCAGTTTAATTATGTGGCATGTAATTATGTGGCACTTAGTGGTATTTGGAGTGTATTTTGCAATGAGTGCAGTGTAATTATGTGGCATGTAACTATGAGGAACTGAGTGGTATTTGGAGGGTATGTTGCATGAATGCAGTGTAATTATGTGGCATGTAATTATGTGGCACTGAGAGGTATTTGGAGTGTATGTTGCATTGAGTGCAGTGTAATTTAGTGGCGTGTGATTATGTGGCACTGAGTGGTATTTGGAGTGTATGTTGCATTGAGTGCAGTATAATTATGTGGTGTGTAATTATGTGGCACTGAGTGGTATTTGGAGTGTATGTTGCATTCAGTGCAGTGTAATTATGTGGCGTTTAATTATGCGGCACTGAGTAGTAGTTGGAGTGTATGTTGCATTGAGTGCAGTGTAATTATGTGGCATATAATTATGTGGCACTGAATGGTATTTGGAGTGTATGCTGTATTGAGTGCAGTGCAATTATGTGGCGTGTGATTATGTGGCACTGAGTGGTATTTGGAGGGCATGTTGCATTGAGTGCAGTGTAATTATGTGGCATGTAATTATGTGGCACTGAGAGGTATTTGGAGTGTATGTTGCATTGAGTGCAGTATAATTATGTGGCATGTAATTATGCGTCACTGAGTGGTATTTGGAGTGTATGTTGCATTGAGTGCAGTGTAATTATGAGGCATGTAACTATGCGGCACTGAGTGGTAGTTGGAGTGTATGTTGCATTGAGTGCAGTGTAATTATGTGGTGTGTAATTATGTGGCACTGAATGGTATTTGGAGTGTATGCTGTATTGAGTGCAGTGCAATTATGTGGCGTGTAATTATGTGGCACTGAGTGGTATTTGGAGTGTATGTTGCATTGAGTGCAGTATAATTATGTGGTGTGTAATTATGTGGCACTGAGTGGTATTTGGAGTGTATGTTGCATTCAGTGCAGTGTAATTATGTGGCATGTAACTATGAGGAACTGAGTGGTATTTGGAGGGTATGTTGCATGAATGCAGTGTAATTATGTGGCATGTAATTATGTGGCACTGAGAGGTATTTGGAGTGTATGTTGCATTGAGTGCAGTGTAATTTAGTGGCGTGTGATTATGTGGCACTGAGTGGTATTTGGAGTGTATGTTGCATTGAGTGCAGTATACTTATGTGGTGTGTAATTATGTGGCACTGAGTGGTATTTGGAGTGTATGTTGCATTCAGTGCAGTGTAATTATGTGGCGTGTAACTATGTGGCACTGAGTGGTATTTGAAGTGTATGTTGCATTGAGTGCAGTGTAATTATGTGGCGTTTAATTATGCGGCACTGAGTAGTAGTTGGAGTGTATGTTGCATTGAGTGCAGTGTAATTATGTGGCATATAATTATGTGGCACTGAATGGTATTTGGAGTGTATGCTGTATTGAGTGCAGTGCAATTATGTGGCGTGTGATTATGTGGCACTGAGTGGTATTTGGAGGGCATGTTGCATTGAGTGCAGTGTAATTATGTGGCATGTAACTATGTGGCACTGAGAGGTATTTGGAGTGTATGTTGCATTGAGTGCAGTGTAATTATGTGGCGTTTAATTATGCTGGACTGAGTGGTATTTGGAGTGTATGTTGCATGAAGTGCAGTTTAATTATGTGGCGTGTAATTATGTGGCGCTTAGTGGCATTTGGAGTGTATGTTGCATTGAGTGCAGTGTAATTATGTGGCATGTAATTATGCGTCACTGAGTGGTATTTGGAGTGTATGTTGCATTGAGTGCAGTGTAATTATGAGGCATGTAACTATGCGGCACTGAGTGGTAGTTGGAGTGTATGTTGCATTGAGTGCAGTGTAATTATGTGGCGTGTAATTATGTGGCACTGAATGGTATTTGGAGTGTATGCTGTATTGAGTGCAGTGCAATTATGTGGCGTGTAATTATGTGGCACTGAGTGGTATTTGGAGTGTAAGTTGCATTGAGCGCAGTGTAATTATGTATCATATAATTATGTGGCACTGAGTGGTATTGTGTGGAGTGTATGTTGTATTTAGTAGAGTGTAATTGTGTGGCATGTAATTATGTGTCACTGAGTGGTATTGTTTGGAGTGTATGTTGCATTGAGTACAGTGTAATTATGTAGCATATAATTATGTGGCACTGAGTGGTATTGTGTGGAGTGTGTTTCATTCAGAAGAGTGTAATTATGTGGCGGGTAATTATGTGGAACTGAGTGGTATTTGGAGTGTATGTTGCATTGAGTGCAGTGTAATTATGTAGCATATAATTATGTGGCACTGAGTGGTATTGTGTGGAGTGTGTGTTGCATTGAGTGCAGTATAATTATGTGGTGTGTAATTATGTTGCACTGAGTGGTATTTGGAGTGTATGTTGCATTCAGTGCAGTGTAATTATGTGGCGTGTAACTATGTGGCACTGAGTGGTATTTGAAGTGTATGTTGCATTGAGTGCAGTGTAATTATGTGGCGTTTAAATATGCGGCACTGAGTAGTAGTTGGAGTGTATGTTGCATTGAGTGCAGTGTAATTATGTGGCATGTAATTATGTGGCACTGAATGGTATTTGAAGTGTATGCTGTATTGAGTGCAGTGCAATTATGTGGCGTGTGATTATGTGGCACTGAGTGGTATTTGGAGTGTATGTTGCATTAAGTGCAGTGTAATTATGTGGCGTGAATTATGTGGCACTGAGTGGTATTTGGAGTGAATGTTGCGTTGAGCGCAGTGTATTTATGTAGCATATAATTATGTGGCACTGAGTGGTATTGTGTGGAGTGTGTGTTGCATTGAGTGCAGTTTAGTTATGTGGCATGTAACTATGTGGCACTGAGTGGTATTTGGAGTGTATGTTGCATTGAATGCAGTGTAATTATGTGGCACTGAGTGGTATTTGGAGTGTATGTTGCATTGAGTGCAGTATAATTATGTGGTGTGTAATTATGTGGCACTGAATGGTATTTGGAGTGTATGTTGCATTGAGTGCAGTATAATTATGTGGTGTGTAATTATGTGGCACTGATTGGTATTTGGAGTGTATGTTGCATTCAGTGCAGTGTAATTATGTGGCGTGTACCTATGTGGAACTGAGTGGCATTTTGAGGGTATGTTGCATTGAGTGCAGTGAAATTATGTGGCATGTAATTATGTGGCACTGAGAGGTATTTGGAGTGTATGTTGCATTGAGTGCAGTGTAATTATGTGGCATGTAATTATGTGGCACTGAATGGTATTTGGAGTGTATGCTGTATTGAGTGCAGTGCAATTATGTGGCGTGTGATTATGTGGCACTGAGTGGTATTTGGAGTGTATGTTGCATTGAGCGCAGTGTAATTATGTATCGTATAATTATGTGGCACTGAGTGGTATTGTGTGGAGTGTATGTTGTATTTCGTAGAGTGTAATTGTGTGGCATGTAATTATGTGTTACTGAGTGGTATTGTTTGGAGTGTATGTTGCATTGAGTACAGTGTAATTATGTAGCATATAATTATGTGGCACTGAGTGGTATTGTGTGGAGTGTGTTTCATTCAGAAGAGTGTAATTATGTGGCGTGTAATTATGTGGCACTGAGTGGTATTTGGAGTGTATGTTGCATTGAGTGCAGTGTAATTATGTGGCACTGAGTGGTATTTGGAGTGTATGTTGCATTGAGTGCAGTATAATTATGTGGTGTGTAATTATGTGGCACTAAGTGGTATTTGGAGTGTATGTTGCATTCAGTGCAGTGTAATTATGTGGCGGGTAACTATGTGGCACTGAGTGGTATTTGGAGTGTATGTTGCATTGAGTGCAGTGTAATTATGTGGCATTTAATTATGCGGCACTGAGTGGTATTTGGAGTGTATGTTGCATAAAGTGCAGTTTAATTATGTGGCATGTAATTATGTGGCACTTAGTGGTATTTGGAGTGTATGTTGCAATGAGTGCAGTGTAATTATGTGGCATGTAACTATGAGGAACTGAGTGGTATTTGGAGGGTATGTTGCATGAATGCAGTGTAATTATGTGGCATGTAATTATGTGGCACTGAGAGGTATTTGGAGTGTATGTTGCATTGAGTGCAGTGTAATTTAGTGGCGTGTGATTATGTGGCACTGAGTGGTATTTGGAGTGTATGTTGCATTGAGTGCAGTATAATTATGTGGTGTGTAATTATGTGGCACTGAGTGGTATTTGGAGTGTATGTTGCATTCAGTGCAGTGTAATTATGTGGCGTGTAACTATGTGGCACTGAGTGGTATTTGAAGTGTATGTTGCATTGAGTGCAGTGTAGTTATGTGGCGTTTAATTATGCGGCACTGAGTAGTAGTTGGAGTGTATGTTGCATTGAGTGCAGTGTAATTATGTGGCATGTAATTATGTGGCACTGAATGGTATTTGGAGTGTATGTTGCATTGAGTGCAGTGTAATTATGTGGCATGTAATTATGCGTCACTGAGTGGTATTTGGAGTGTATGTTGCATTGAGTGCAGTGTAATTATGAGGCATGTAACTATGCGGCACTGAGTGGTAGTTGGAGTGTATGTTGCATTGAGTGCAGTGTAATTATGTGGTGTGTAATTATGTGGCACTGAATGGTATTTGGAGTGTATGCTGTATTGAGTGCAGTGCAATTATGTGGCGTGTAATTATGTGGCACTGAGTGGTATTTGGAGTGTAAGTTGCATTGAGCGCAGTGTAAATATGTATCATATAATTATGTGGCACTGAGTGGTATTGTGTGGAGTGTATGTTGTATTTAGTAGAGTGTAATTGTGTGGCATGTAATTATGTGTCACTGAGTGGTATTGTTTGGAGTGTATGTTGCATTGAGTCAGTGTAATTATGTAGCATATAATTATGTGGCACTGAGTGGTATTGTGTGGAGTGTGTTTCATTCAGAAGAGTGTAATTATGTGGTGTGTAATTATGTGGAACTGAGTGGTATTTGGAGTGTATGTTGCATTGAGTGCAGTGTAATTATGTACCATATAATTATGTGGCACTGAGTGGTATTGTTTGGAGTGTATGTTGCATTGAGTGCAGTGTAATTATGTGGCGTGTAATTATGTGGCACTGAGTGGTATTTGGAGTGTATGTTGCATTGAGTGCAGTGTAATTACGTGGCATGTAATTACACGGAGAACAGTGTAATTATGTAGCATACAATTATGTGGCACTGAGTGGTATTCTTTGGAGTGTATGTTGCATTGAGTGCAGTGTCATTATGTGGCGTGCAATTATGTGGCACTGAGTGGTATTTGGAGAGTATGTTGCATTGAGTACAGTGTAATTATGTGGTGTGTGATTATGTGACACTGACTGGTATTTGGAGTATATGTTGCATTGAGTGCAGTGTATTTATGTGGTGCGTAATTATGTGGCACTGAGTGGTATTTTGATTGTATGTGGCATTGAGTACAGTGTAATTATGTGGGGTGTAATTATACGGCACTGAGTGGTATTTGGAGTGTGTGTTGAGTTGAGCGCTGTGTAATTATGTAGCATATAATTATGTGGCGCTGAGTTGTATTGTGTGGAGTGTATGTTGTATTCAGTAGAGTGTAATTGCGTGGTGTGTAATTATGTGGCACTGAGTGGTATTGTTTGGAGTGTGTGTTGCATTGAGTGCAGTGTAATTATGTGGCGTATAATTATGTGGCACTGAGTGGTATTTGGAGTGTATGTTGCATTGAGTGCAGTGTAATTATGTGGCGAGTAATTATGTGGCACTGAGTGGTATTTGGAGTGAATGATGCGTTGAGCGCAGTGTAATTATGTAGCATATAATTATGTGGCACTGAGTGGTATTGTGTGGAGTGTGTGTTGCATTGAGTGCAGTGTAGTTATGTGGCATGTAATTATGTGGCACTGAGTGGTATTTGGAGTGTATGTTGCATTGAATGCAGTGTAAATATGTGGCGCTTAGTGGTATTTGGAGTGTATGTTGCAATGAGTGCAGTGTAATTATGTGGCGTGTACCTATGTGAAACTGAGTGGTTTTTTGAGGGTATGTTGCATTGAGTGCAGTGAAATTATGTGGCATGTAATTATGTGGCACTGAGAGGTATTTGGAGTGTATGATGCATTGAGTGCAGTGTAGTTATGTGGCGTGTAATTATGCGGCACTGAGTGGTATTTGGAGTGTATGTTGCATTGAGTGCAGTGTAATTATGTGGCACTGAGTGGTATTTGGAGTGTATGTTGCATTGAGTGCAGTATAATTATGTGGTGTGTAATTATGTGGCACTAAGTGGTATTTGGAGTGTATGTTGCATCAGTGCAGTGTAATTATGTGGCGGGTAACTATGTGGCACTGAGTGGTATTTGGAGTGTATGTTGCATTGAGTGCAGTGTAATTATGTGGCGTTTAATTATGCGGCACTGAGTGGTATTTGGAGTGTATGTTGCATAAAGTGCAGTTTAATTATGTGGCATGTAATTATGTGGCACTTAGTGGTATTTGGAGTGTATTTTGCAATGAGTGCAGTGTAATTATGTGGCATGTAACTATGAGGAACTGAGTGGTATTTGGAGGGTATGTTGCATGAATGCAGTGTAATTATGTGGCATGTAATTATGTGGCACTGAGAGGTATTTGGAGTGTATGTTGCATTGAGTGCAGTGTAATTTAGTGGCGTGTGATTATGTGGCACTGAGTGGTATTTGGAGTGTATGTTGCATTGAGTGCAGTATAATTATGTGGTGTGTAATTATGTGGCACTGAGTGGTATTTGGAGTGTATGTTGCATTCAGTGCAGTGTAATTATGTGGCGTGTAACTATGTGGCACTGAGTGGTATTTGAAGTGTATGTTGCATTGAGTGCAGTGTAATTATGTGGCGTTTAATTATGCGGCACTGAGTAGTAGTTGGAGTGTATGTTGCATTGAGTGCAGTGTAATTATGTGGCATATAATTATGTGGCACTGAATGGTATTTGGAGTGTATGCTGTATTGAGTGCAGTGCAATTATGTGGCGTGTGATTATGTGGCACTGAGTGGTATTTGGAGGGCATGTTGCATTGAGTGCAGTGTAATTATGTGGCATGTAACTATGTGGCACTGAGAGGTATTTGGAGTGTATGTTGCATTGAGTGCAGTATAATAATGTGGCATGTAATTATGCGTCACTGAGTGGTATTTGGAGTGTATGTTGCATTGAGTGCAGTGTAATTATGAGGCATGTAACTATGCGGCACTGAGTGGTAGTTGGAGTGTATGTTGCATTGAGTGCAGTGTAATTATGTGGTGTGTAATTATGTGGCACTGAATGGTATTTGGAGTGTATGCTGTATTGAGTGCAGTGCAATTATGTGGCGTGTAATTATGTGGCACTGAGTGGTATTTGGAGTGTATGTTGCATTGAGTGCAGTATAATTATGTGGTGTGTAATTATGTGGCACTGAGTGGTATTTGGAGTGTATGTTGCATTCAGTGCAGTGTAATTATGTGGCATGTAACTATGAGGAACTGAGTGGTATTTGGAGGGTATGTTGCATGAATGCAGTGTAATTATGTGGCATGTAATTATGTGGCACTGAGAGGTATTTGGAGTGTATGTTGCATTGAGTGCAGTGTAATTTAGTGGCGTGTGATTATGTGGCACTGAGTGGTATTTGGAGTGTATGTTGCATTGAGTGCAGTATACTTATGTGGTGTGTAATTATGTGGCACTGAGTGGTATTTGGAGTGTATGTTGCATTCAGTGCAGTGTAATTATGTGGCGTGTAACTATGTGGCACTGAGTGGTATTTGAAGTGTATGTTGCATTGAGTGCAGTGTAATTATGTGGCGTTTAATTATGCGGCACTGAGTAGTAGTTGGAGTGTATGTTGCATTGAGTGCAGTGTAATTATGTGGCATATAATTATGTGGCACTGAATGGTATTTGGAGTGTATGCTGTATTGAGTGCAGTGCAATTATGTGGCATGTGATTATGTGGCACTGAGTGGTATTTGGAGGGCATGTTGCATTGAGTGCAGTGTAATTATGTGGCATGTAACTATGTGGCACTGAGAGGTATTTGGAGTGTATGTTGCATTGAGTGCAGTGTAATTATGTGGCGTTTAATTATGCTGGACTGAGTGGTATTTGGAGTGTATGTTGCATGAAGTGCAGTTTAATTATGTGGCGTGTAATTATGTGGCGCTTAGTGGCATTTGGAGTGTATGTTGCATTGAGTGCAGTGTAATTATGTGGCATGTAATTATGCGTCACTGAGTGGTATTTGGAGTGTATGTTGCATTGAGTGCAGTGTAATTATGAGGCATGTAACTATGCGGCACTGAGTGGTAGTTGGAGTGTATGTTGCATTGAGTGCAGTGTAATTATGTGGCGTGTAATTATGTGGCACTGAATGGTATTTGGAGTGTATGCTGTATTGAGTGCAGTGCAATTATGTGGCGTGTAATTATGTGGCACTGAGTGGTATTTGGAGTGTAAGTTGCATTGAGCGCAGTGTAATTATGTATCATATAATTATGTGGCACTGAGTGGTATTGTGTGGAGTGTATGTTGTATTTAGTAGAGTGTAATTGTGTGGCATGTAATTATGTGTCACTGAGTGGTATTGTTTGGAGTGTATGTTGCATTGAGTACAGTGTAATTATGTAGCATATAATTATGTGGCACTGAGTGGTATTGTGTGGAGTGTGTTTCATTCAGAAGAGTGTAATTATGTGGCGGGTAATTATGTGGAACTGAGTGGTATTTGGAGTGTATGTTGCATTGAGTGCAGTGTAATTATGTAGCATATAATTATGTGGCACTGAGTGGTATTGTGTGGAGTGTGTGTTGCATTGAGTGCAGTATAATTATGTGGTGTGTAATTATGTTGCACTGAGTGGTATTTGGAGTGTATGTTGCATTCAGTGCAGTGTAATTATGTGGCGTGTAACTATGTGGCACTGAGTGGTATTTGAAGTGTATGTTGCATTGAGTGCAGTGTAATTATGTGGCGTTTAAATATGCGGCACTGAGTAGTAGTTGGAGTGTATGTTGCATTGAGTGCAGTGTAATTATGTGGCATGTAATTATGTGGCACTGAATGGTATTTGGAGTGTATGCTGTATTGAGTGCAGTGCAATTATGTGGCGTGTGATTATGTGGCACTGAGTGGTATTTGGAGTGTATGTTGCATTGAGCGCAGTGTAATTATGTATCGTATAATTATGTGGCACTGAGTGGTATTGTGTGGAGTGTATGTTGTATTTCGAAGAGTGTAATTGTGTGGCATGTAATTATGTGTTACTGAGTGGTATTGTTTGGAGTGTATGTTGCATTGAGTACAGTGTAATTATGTAGCATATAATTATGTGGCACTGAGTGGTATTGTGTGGAGTGTGTTTCATTCAGAAGAGTGTAATTATGTGGCGTGTAATTATGTGGCACTGAGTGGTATTTGGAGTGTATGTTGCATTGAGTGCAGTGTAATTATGTGGCACTGAGTGGTATTTGGAGTGTATGTTGCATTGAGTGCAGTATAATTATGTGGTGTGTAATTATGTGGCACTAAGTGGTATTTGGAGTGTATGTTGCATCAGTGCAGTGTAATTATGTGGCGGGTAACTATGTGGCACTGAGTGGTATTTGGAGTGTATGTTGCATTGAGTGCAGTGTAATTATGTGGCGTTTAATTATGCGGCACTGAGTGGTATTTGGAGTGTATGTTGCATAAAGTGCAGTTTAATTATGTGGCATGTAATTATGTGGCACTTAGTGGTATTTGGAGTGTATTTTGCAATGAGTGCAGTGTAATTATGTGGCATGTAACTATGAGGAACTGAGTGGTATTTGGAGGGTATGTTGCATGAATGCAGTGTAATTATGTGGCATGTAATTATGTGGCACTGAGAGGTATTTGGAGTGTATGTTGCATTGAGTGCAGTGTAATTTAGTGGCGTGTGATTATGTGTCACTGAGTGGTATTTGGAGTGTATGTTGCATTGAGTGCAGTATAATTATGTGGTGTGTAATTATGTGGCACTGAGTGGTATTTGGAGTGTATGTTGCATTCAGTGCAGTGTAATTATGTGGCGTGTAACTATGTGGCACTGAGTGGTATTTGAAGTGTATGTTGCATTGAGTGCAGTGTAATTATGTGGCGTTTAATTATGCGGCACTGAGTAGTAGTTGGAGTGTATGTTGCATTGAGTGCAGTGTAATTATGTGGCATATAATTATGTGGCACTGAATGGTATTTGGAGTGTATGCTGTATTGAGTGCAGTGCAATTATGTGGCGTGTGATTATGTGGCACTGAGTGGTATTTGGAGGGCATGTTGCATTGAGTGCAGTGTAATTATGTGGCATGTAATTATGTGGCACTGAGAGGTATTTGGAGTGTATGTTGCATTGAGTGCAGTATAATTATGTGGCATGTAATTATGCGTCACTGAGTGGTATTTGGAGTGTATGTTGCATTGAGTGCAGTGTAATTATGAGGCATGTAACTATGCGGCACTGAGTGGTAGTTGGAGTGTATGTTGCATTGAGTGCAGTGTAATTATGTGGTGTGTAATTATGTGGCACTGAATGGTATTTGGAGTGTATGCTGTATTGAGTGCAGTGCAATTATGTGGCGTGTAATTATGTGGCACTGAGTGGTATTTGGAGTGTATGTTGCATTGAGTGCAGTATAATTATGTGGTGTGTAATTATGTGGCACTGAGTGGTATTTGGAGTGTATGTTGCATTCAATGCAGTGTAATTATGTGGCATGTAACTATGAGGAACTGAGTGGTATTTGGAGGGTATGTTGCATGAATGCAGTGTAATTATGTGGCATGTAATTATGTGGCACTGAGAGGTATTTGGAGTGTATGTTGCATTGAGTGCAGTGTAATTTAGTGGCGTGTGATTATGTGGCACTGAGTGGTATTTGGAGTGTATGTTGCATTGAGTGCAGTATACTTATGTGGTGTGTAATTATGTGGCACTGAGTGGTATTTGGAGTGTATGTTGCATTCAGTGCAGTGTAATTATGTGGCGTGTAACTATGTGGCACTGAGTGGTATTTGAAGTGTATGTTGCATTGAGTGCAGTGTAATTATGTGGTGTTTAATTATGCGGCACTGAGTAGTAGTTGGAGTGTATGTTGCATTGAGTGCAGTGTAATTATGTGGCATATAATTATGTGGCACTGAATGGTATTTGGAGTGTATGCTGTATTGAGTGCAGTGCAATTATGTGGCGTGTGATTATGTGGCACTGAGTGGTATTTGGAGGGCATGTTGCATTGAGTGCAGTGTAATTATGTGGCATGTAACTATGTGGCACTGAGAGATATTTGGAGTGTATGTTGCATTGAGTGCAGTGTAATTATGTGGCGTTTAATTATGCTGGACTGAGTGGTATTTGGAGTGTATATTGCATGAAGTGCAGTTTAATTATGTGGCGTGTAATTATGTGGCGCTTAGTGGCATTTGGAGTGTATGTTGCATTGAGTGCAGTGTAATTATGTGGCATGTAATTATGCGTCACTGAGTGGTATTTGGAGTGTATGTTGCATTGAGTGCAGTGTAATTATGAGGCATGTAACTATGCGGCACTGAGTGGTAGTTGGAGTGTATGTTGCATTGAGTGCAGTGTAATTATGTGGCGTGTAATTATGTGGCACTGAATGGTATTTGGAGTGTATGCTGTATTGAGTGCAGTGCAATTATGTGGCGTGTAATTATGTGGCACTGAGTGGTATTTGGAGTGTAAGTTGCATTGAGCGCAGTGTAATTATGTATCATATAATTATGTGGCACTGAGTGGTATTGTGTGGAGTGTATGTTGTATTTAGTAGAGTGTAATTGTGTGGCATGTAATTATGTGTCACTGAGTGGTATTGTTTGGAGTGTATGTTGCATTGAGTACAGTGTAATTATGTAGCATATAATTATGTGGCACTGAGTGGTATTGTGTGGAGTGTGTTTCATTCAGAAGAGTGTAATTATGTGGCGGGTAATTATGTGGAACTGAGTGGTATTTGGAGTGTATGTTGCATTGAGTGCAGTGTAATTATGTAGCATATAATTATGTGGCACTGAGTGGTATTGTGTGGAGTGTGTGTTGCATTGAGTGCAGTATAATTATGTGGTGTGTAATTATGTTGCACTGAGTGGTATTTGGAGTGTATGTTGCATTCAGTGCAGTGTAATTATGTGGCGTGTAACTATGTGGCACTGAGTGGTATTTGAAGTGTATGTTGCATTGAGTGCAGTGTAATTATGTGGCGTTTAAATATGCGGCACTGAGTAGTAGTTGGAGTGTATGTTGCATTGAGTGCAGTGTAATTATGTGGCATGTAATTATGTGGCACTGAATGGTATTTGGAGTGTATGCTGTATTGAGTGCAGTGCAATTATGTGGCGTGTGATTATGTGGCACTGAGTGGTATTTGGAGTGTATGTTGCATTGAGCGCAGTGTAATTATGTATCGTATAATTATGTGGCACTGAGTGGTATTGTGTGGAGTGTATGTTGTATTTCGAAGAGTGTAATTGTGTGGCATGTAATTATGTGTTACTGAGTGGTATTGTTTGGAGTGTATGTTGCATTGAGTACAGTGTAATTATGTAGCATATAATTATGTGGCACTGAGTGGTATTGTGTGGAGTGTGTTTCATTCAGAAGAGTGTAATTATGTGGCGTGTAATTATGTGGCACTGAGTGGTATTTGGAGTGTATGTTGCATTGAGTGCAGTGTAATTATGTGGCACTGAGTGGTATTTGGAGTGTATGTTGCATTAAGTGCAGTGTAATTATGTTGGGTGAATTATGTGGCACTGAGTGGTATTTGGAGTGAATGTTGCGTTGAGCGCAGTGTATTTATGTAGCATATAATTATGTGGCACTGAGTGGTATTGTGTGGAGTGTGTGTTGCATTGAGTGCAGTTTAGTTATGTGGCATGTAACTATGTGGCACTGAGTGGTATTTGGAGTGTATGTTGCATTGAATGCAGTGTAATTATGTGGCACTGAGTGGTATTTGGAGTGTATGTTGCATTGAGTGCAGTATAATTATGTGGTGTGTAATTATGTGGCACTGAATGGTATTTGGAGTGTATGTTGCATTGAGTGCAGTATAATTATGTGGTGTGTAATTATGTGGCACTGATTGGTATTTGGAGTGTATGTTGCATTCAGTGCAGTGTAATTATGTGGCGTGTACCTATGTGGAACTGAGTGGCATTTTGAGGGTATGTTGCATTGAGTGCAGTGAAATTATGTGGCATGTAATTATGTGGCACTGAGAGGTATTTGGAGTGTATGTTGCATTGAGTGCAGTGTAATTATGTGGCATGTAATTATGTGGCACTGAATGGTATTTGGAGTGTATGCTGTATTGAGTGCAGTGCAATTATGTGGCGTGTGATTATGTGGCACTGAGTGGTATTTGGAGTGTATGTTGCATTGAGCGCAGTGTAATTATGTATCGTATAATTATGTGGCACTGAGTGGTATTGTGTGGAGTGTATGTTGTATTTCGTAGAGTGTAATTGTGTGGCATGTAATTATGTGTTACTGAGTGGTATTGTTTGGAGTGTATGTTGCATTGAGTACAGTGTAATTATGTAGCATATAATTATGTGGCACTGAGTGGTATTGTGTGGAGTGTGTTTCATTCAGAAGAGTGTAATTATGTGGCGTGTAATTATGTGGCACTGAGTGGTATTTGGAGTGTATGTTGCATTGAGTGCAGTGTAATTATGTGGCACTGAGTGGTATTTGGAGTGTATGTTGCATTGAGTGCAGTATAATTATGTGGTGTGTAATTATGTGGCACTAAGTGGTATTTGGAGTGTATGTTGCATTCAGTGCAGTGTAATTATGTGGCGGGTAACTATGTGGCACTGAGTGGTATTTGGAGTGTATGTTGCATTGAGTGCAGTGTAATTATGTGGCATTTAATTATGCGGCACTGAGTGGTATTTGGAGTGTATGTTGCATAAAGTGCAGTTTAATTATGTGGCATGTAATTATGTGGCACTTAGTGGTATTTGGAGTGTATGTTGCAATGAGTGCAGTGTAATTATGTGGCATGTAACTATGAGGAACTGAGTGGTATTTGGAGGGTATGTTGCATGAATGCAGTGTAATTATGTGGCATGTAATTATGTGGCACTGAGAGGTATTTGGAGTGTATGTTGCATTGAGTGCAGTATAATTTAGTGGCGTGTGATTATGTGGCACTGAGTGGTATTTGGAGTGTATGTTGCATTGAGTGCAGTATAATTATGTGGTGTGTAACTATGTGGCACTGAGTGGTATTTGAAGTGTATGTTGCATTGAGGGCAGTGTAATTATGTGGCGTTTAATTATGCGGCACTGAGTAGTAGTTGGAGTGTATGTTGCATTGAGTGCAGTGTAATTATGTGGCATATAATTATGTGGCACTGAATGGTATTTGGAGTGTATGCTGTATTGAGTGCAGTGCAATTATGTGGCGTGTGATTATGTGGCACTGAGTGGTATTTGGAGGGCATGTTGCATTGAGTGCAGTGTAATTATGTGGCATGTAACTATGTGGCACTGAGAGGTATTTGGAGTGTATGTTGCATTGAGTGCAGTATAATTATGTGGCATGTAATTATGCGTCACTGAGTGGTATTTGGAGTGTATGTTGCATTGAGTGCAGTGTAATTATGAGGCATGTAACTATGCGGCACTGAGTGGTAGTTGGAGTGTATGTTGCATTGAGTGCAGTGTAATTATGTGGTGTGTAATTATGTGGCACTGAATGGTATTTGGAGTGTATGCTGTATTGAGTGCAGTGCAATTATGTGGCGTGTAATTATGTGGCACTGAGTGGTATTTGGAGTGTATGTTGCATTGAGTGCAGTATAATTATGTGGTGTGTAATTATGTGGCACTGAGTGGTATTTGGAGTGTATGTTGCATTCAGTGCAGTGTAATTATGTGGCATGTAACTATGAGGAACTGAGTGGTATTTGGAGGGTATGTTGCATGAATGCAGTGTAATTATGTGGCATGTAATTATGTGGCACTGAGAGGTATTTGGAGTGTATGTTGCATTGAGTGCAGTGTAATTTAGTGGCGTGTGATTATGTGGCACTGAGTGGTATTTGGAGTGTATGTTGCATTGAGTGCAGTATAATTATGTGGTGTGTAATTATGTGGCACTGAGTGGTATTTGGAGTGTATGTTGCATTCAGTGCAGTGTAATTATGTGGCGTGTAACTATGTGGCACTGAGTGGTATTTGAAGTGTATGTTGCATTGAGTGCAGTGTAATTATGTGGCGTTTAATTATGCGGCACTGAGTAGTAGTTGGAGTGTATGTTGCATTGAGTGCAGTGTAATTATGTGGCATATAATTATGAGGCACTGAATGGTATTTGGAGTGTATGCTGTATTGAGTGCAGTGCAATTATGTGGCGTGTGATTATGTGGCACTAAGTGGTATTTGGAGGGCATGTTGCATTGAGTGCAGTGTAATTATGTGGCATGTAACTATGTGGCACTGAGAGGTATTTGGAGTGTATGTTGCATTGAGTGCAGTGTAATTATGTGGCGTTTAATTATGCTGGACTGAGTGGTATTTGGAGTGTATGTTGCATGAAGTGCAGTTTAATTATGTGGCGTGTAATTATGTGGCGCTTAGTGGTATTTGGAGTGTATGTTGCATTGAGTGCAGTGTAATTATGTGGCATGTAATTATGCGTCACTGAGTGGTATTTGGAGTGTATGTTGCATTGAGTGCAGTGTAATTATGAGGCATGTAACTATGCGGCACTGAGTGGTAGTTGGAGTGTATGTTGCATTGAGTGCAGTGTAATTATGTGGCGTGTAATTATGTGGCACTGAATGGTATTTGGAGTATATGCTGTATTGAGTGCAGTGCAATTATGTGGCGTGTAATTATGTGGCACTGAGTGGTATTTGGAGTGTAAGTTGCATTGAGCGCAGTGTAATTATGTATCATATAATTATGTGGCACTGAGTGGTATTGTGTGGAGTGTATGTTGTATTTAGTAGAGTGTAATTGTGTGGCATGTAATTATGTGTCACTGAGTGGTATTGTTTGGAGTGTATGTTGCATTGAGTACAGTGTAATTATGTAGCATATAATTATGTGGCACTGAGTGGTATTGTGTGGAGTGTGTTTCATTCAGAAGAGTGTAATTATGTGGCGGGTAATTATGTGGAACTGAGTGGTATTTGGAGTGTATGTTGCATTGAGTGCAGTGTAATTATGTAGCATATAATTATGTGGCACTGAGTGGTATTGTGTGGAGTGTGTGTTGCATTGAGTGCAGTATAATTATGTGGTGTGTAATTATGTTGCACTGAGTGGTATTTGGAGTGTATGTTGCATTCAGTGCAGTGTAATTATGTGGCGTGTAACTGTGTGGCACTGAGTGTTATTTGAAGTGTATGTTGCATTGAGTGCAGTGTAATTATGTGGCGTTTAAATATGCGGCACTGAGTAGTAGTTGGAGTGTATGTTGCATTGAGTGCAGTGTAATTATGTGGCATGTAATTATGTGGCACTGAATGGTATTTGGAGTGTATGCTGTATTGAGTGCAGTGCAATTATGTGGCGTGTGATTATGTGGCACTGAGTGGTATTTGGAGTGTATGTTGCATTGAGCGCAGTGTAATTATGTATCGTATAATTATGTGGCACTGAGTGGTATTGTGTGGAGTGTATGTTGTATTTCGAAGAGTGTAATTGTGTGGCATGTAATTATGTGTTACTGAGTGGTATTGTTTGGAGTGTATGTTGCATTGAGTACAGTGTAATTATGTAGCATATAATTATGTGGCACTGAGTGGTATTGTGTGGAGTGTGTTTCATTCAGAAGAGTGTAATTATGTGGCGTGTAATTATGTGGCACTGAGTGGTATTTGGAGTGTATGTTGCATTGAGTGCAGTGTAATTATGTGGCACTGAGTGGTATTTGGAGTGTATGTTGCATTAAGTGCAGTGTAATTATGTGGCGTGAATTATGTGGCACTGAGTGGTATTTGGAGTGAATGTTGCGTTGAGCGCAGTGTATTTATGTAGCATATAATTATGTGGCACTGAGTGGTATTGTGTGGAGTGTGTGTTGCATTGAGTGCAGTTTAGTTATGTGGCATGTAACTATGTGGCACTGAGTGGTATTTGGAGTGTATGTTGCATTGAATGCAGTGTAATTATGTGGCACTGAGTGGTATTTGGAGTGTATGTTGCATTGAGTGCAGTATAATTATGTGGTGTGTAATTATGTGGCACTGAATGGTATTTGGAGTGTATGTTGCATTGAGTGCAGTATAATTATGTGGTGTGTAATTATGTGGCACTGATTGGTATTTGGAGTGTATGTTGCATTCAGTGCAGTGTAATTATGTGGCGTGTACCTATGTGGAACTGAGTGGCATTTTGAGGGTATGTTGCATTGAGTGCAGTGAAATTATGTGGCATGTAATTATGTGGCACTGAGAGGTATTTGGAGTGTATGTTGCATTGAGTGCAGTGTAATTATGTGGCATGTAATTATGTGGCACTGAATGGTATTTGGAGTGTATGCTGTATTGAGTGCAGTGCAATTATGTGGCGTGCGATTATGTGGCACTGAGTGGTATTTTGAGTGTATGTTGCATTGAGCGCAGTGTAATTATGTATCTTATAATTATGTGGCACTGAGTGGTATTGTGTGGAGTGTATGTTGTATTTCGTAGAGTGTAATTGTGTGGCATGTAATTATGTGTTACTGAGTGGTATTGTTTGGAGTGTATGTTGCATTGAGTACAGTGTAATTATGTAGCATATAATTATGTGGCACTGAGTGGTATTGTGTGGAGTGTGTTTCATTCAGAAAAGTGTAATTATGTGGCGTGTAATTATGTGGCACTGAGTGGTATTTGGAGTGTATGTTGCATTGAGTGCAGTGTAATTATGTGGCACTGAGTGGTATTTGGAGTGTATGTTGCATTGAGTGCAGTATAATTATGTGGTGTGTAATTATGTGGCACTAAGTGGTATTTGGAGTGTATGTTGCATTCAGTGCAGTGTAATTATGTGGCGGGTAACTATGTGGCACTGAGTGGTATTTGGAGTGTATGTTGCATTGAGTGCAGTGTAATTATATGGCATTTAATTATGCGGCACTGAGTGGTATTTGGAGTGTATGTTGCATAAAGTGCAGTTTAATTATGTGGCATGTAATTATGTGGCACTTAGTGGTATTTGGAGTGTATGTTGCAATGAGTGCAGTGTAATTATGTGGCATGTAACTATGAGGAACTGAGTGGTATTTGGAGGGTATGTTGCATGAATGCAGTGTAATTATGTGGCATGTAATTATGTGGCACTGAGAGGTATTTGGAGTGTATGTTGCATTGAGTGCAGTGTAATTTAGTGGCGTGTGATTATGTGGCACTGAGTGGTATTTGGAGTGTATGTTGCATTGAGTGCAGTATAATTATGTGGTGTGTAATTATGTGGCACTGAGTGGTATTTGGTGTATGTTGCATTCAGTGCAGTGTAATTATGTGGCGTGTAACTATGTGGCACTGAGTGGTATTTGAAGTGTATGTTGCATTGAGTGCAGTGTAGTTATGTGGCGTTTAATTATGCGGCACCGAGTAGTAGTTGGAGTGTATGTTGCATTGAGTGCAGTGTAATTATGTGGCATGTAATTATGTGGCACTGAATGGTATTTGGAGTGTATGTTGCATTGAGTGCAGTGTAATTATGTGGCATGTAATTATGCGTCACTGAGTGGTATTTGGAGTGTATGTTGCATTGAGTGCAGTGTAATTATGAGGCATGTAACTATGCGGCACTGAGTGGTAGTTGGAGTGTATGTTGCATTGAGTGCAGTGTAATTATGTGGTGTGTAATTATGTGGCACTGAATGGTATTTGGAGTGTATGCTGTATTGAGTGCAGTGCAATTATGTGGCGTGTAATTATGTGGCACTGAGTGGTATTTGGAGTGTAAGTTGCATTGAGCGCAGTGTAAATATGTATCATATAATTATGTGGCACTGAGTGGTATTGTGTGGAGTGTATGCTGTATTTAGTAGAGTGTAATTGTGTGGCATGTAATTATGTGTCACTGAGTGGTATTGTTTGGAGTGTATGTTGCATTGAGTCAGTGTAATTATGTAGCATATAATTATGTGGCACTGAGTGGTATTGTGTGGAGTGTGTTTCATTCAGAAGAGTGTAATTATGTGGTGTGTAATTATGTGGAACTGAGTGGTATTTGGAGTGTATGTTGCATTGAGTGCAGTGTAATTATGTACCATATAATTATGTGGCACTGAGTGGTATTGTTTGGAGTGTATGTTGCATTGAGTGCAGTGTAATTATGTGGCGTGTAATTATGTGGCACTGAGTGGTATTTGGAGTGTATGTTGCATTGAGTGCAGTGTAATTACGTGGCGTGTAATTACACGGAGAACAGTGTAATTATGCAGCATACAATTATGTGGCACTGAGTGGTATTCTTTGGAGTGTATGTTGCATTGAGTGCAGTGTCATTATGTGGCGTGCAATTATGTGGCACTGAGTGGTATTTGGAGAGTATGTTGCATTGAGTACAGTGTAATTATGTGGTGTGTGATTATGTGACACTGACTGGTATTTGGAGTATATGTTGCATTGAGTGCAGTGTATTTATGTGGTGCGTAATTATGTGGCACTGAGTGGTATTTTGATTGTATGTGGCATTGAGTACAGTGTAATTATGTGGGGTGTAATTCTACGGCACTGAGTGGTATTTGGAGTGTATGTTGCATTCAGTGCAGTGTAATTATGTGGCGTGTAACTATGTGGCACTGAGTGGTATTTGAAGTGTATGTTGCATTGAGTGCAGTGTAATTATGTGGCATTTAATTATGCGGCACTGAGTAGTAGTTGGAGTGTATGTTGCATTGAGTGCAGTGTAAATATGTGGCATGTAATTATGTGGCACTGAATGGTATTTGGAGTGTATGCTGTATTGAGTACAGTGCAATTATGTGGCATGTGATTATGTGGCACTGAGTGGTATTTGGAGTGTTTGTTGCACTGAGCGCAGTGTAATTATGTATCGTATAATTATGTGGCACTGAGTGGTATTGAGTGGAATGTATGTTGTATTTCGTAGAGTGTAATTGTGTGGCATGTAATTATGTGTTACTGAGTGGTATTGTTTGGAGTGTAAGTTGCATTGAGTACAGTGTAATTATGTAGCATATAATTATGTGGCACTGAGTGGTATTGTGTGGAGTGTGTTTCATTCAGAAGAGTGTAATTATGTGGCGTGTAATTATGTGGCACTGAGTGGTATTTGGAGTGTATGTTGCATTGAGTGCAGTGTAATTATGTGGCACTGAGTGGTATTTGGAGTGTATGTTGCATTGAGTGCAGTGTAATTATGTGGCGTGAATCATGTGGCACTGAATGGTATTTGGAGTGAATGTTGCGTTGAGCGCAGTGTAATTATGTAGCATATCATTATGTGGCACTGAGTGGTATTGTGTGGAGTGTGAGTTGCATTGAGTGCAGTTTAGTTATGTGGCATGTAACTATGTGGCACTGAGTGGTATTTGGAGTGTATGTTGCATTGAATGCAGTGTAATTATGTGGCACTGAGTGGTATTTGGAGTGTATGTTGCATTGAGTGCAGTGCAATTATGTGGTGTGTAATTATGTGGCACTGAGAGGTATTTGGAGAAGTGTGGCTCAGGGGTTAGAGGCGGCAGACCCGGAAGCTGAGATCGGCCCTGGACCAGGGTTCAATTCCCCGCCTCGGCGGGTCTTGGGCTCAAAAAATTCCACGGACTCGATAATTCTCGCTCCGGTGCCTTCTCAACTCACGGGTTCACACTCTGCGACTCTGGGCAATAGCTTGCTTAATCTCCATAACGGCCCCTCGCGGCGGGATGCCTGGCTTTCACCTTGTGGATACCCCGCCGGGGTTATCTCACAGGGGAATACCAGGACGGGTTCCCTAAGCAAGCGCTGGGAAACCCTTTGTGGGTAGCTGTGCGCTATATAAGCTCAAATACATTTACATTTACATGCTGTATTGAGTGCAGTGCAATTATGTGGCGTGTGATTATGTGGCACTGAGTGGTATTTGGAGTGTATGTTGCATTGAGCGCAGTGTAATTATGTATCGTATAATTATGTGGCACTGAGTGGTATTGTGTGGAGTGTATGTTGTATTTCGCAGAGTGTAATTGTGTGGCATGTAATTATGTGTTACTGAGTGGTATTGTTTGGAGTGTATGTTGCATTGAGTACAGTGTAATTATGTAGCATATAATTATGTGGCACTGAGTGGTATTGTGTGGAGTGTGTTTCATTCAGAAGAGTGTAATTATGTGGCGTGTAATTATGTGGCACTGAGTGGTATTTGGAGTGTATGTTGCATTGAGTGCAGTGTAATTATGTGGCACTGAGTGGTATTTGGAGTGTATGTTGCATTGAGTGCAGTATAATTATGTGGTGTGTAATTATGTGGCACTAAGTGGTATTTGGAGTGTATGTTGCATCAGTGCAGTGTAATTATGTGGCGGGTAACTATGTGGCACTGAGTGGTATTTGGAGTGTATGTTGCATTGAGTGCAGTGTAATTATGTGGCGTTTAATTATGTGGCACTGAGTGGTATTTGGAGTGTATGTTGCATAAAGTGCAGTTTAATTATGTGGCATGTAATTATGTGGCACTTAGTGGTATTTGGAGTGTATTTTGCAATGAGTGCAGTGTAATTATGTGGCATGTAACTATGAGGAACTGAGTGGTATTTGGAGGGTATGTTGCATGAATGCAGTGTAATTATGTGGCATGTAATTATGTGGCACTGAGAGGTATTTGGAGTGTATGTTGCATTGAGTGCAGTGTAATTTAGTGGCGTGTGATTATGTGGCACTGAGTGGTATTTGGAGTGTATGTTGCATTGAGTGCAGTATAATTATGTGGTGTGTAATTATGTGGCACTGAGTGGTATTTGGAGTGTATGTTGCATTCAGTGCAGTGTAATTATGTGGCGTGTAACTATGTGGCACTGAGTGGTATTTGAAGTGTATGTTGCATTGAGTGCAGTGTAATTATGTGGCGTTTAATTATGCGGCACTGAGTAGTAGTTGGAGTGTATGTTGCATTGAGTGCAGTGTAATTATGTGGCATATAATTATGTGGCACTGAATGGTATTTGGAGTGTATGCTGTATTGAGTGCAGTGCAATTATGTGGCGTGTGATTATGTGGCACTGAGTGGTATTTGGAGGGCATGTTGCATTGAGTGCAGTGTAATTATGTGGCATGTAATTATGTGGCACTGAGAGGTATTTGGAGTGTATGTTGCATTGAGTGCAGTATAATTATGTGGCATGTAATTATGCGTCACTGAGTGGTATTTGGAGTGTATGTTGCATTGAGTGCAGTGTAATTATGAGGCATGTAACTATGCGGCACTGAGTGGTAGTTGGAGTGTATGTTGCATTGAGTGCAGTGTAATTATGTGGTGTGTAATTATGTGGCACTGAATGGTATTTGGAGTGTATGCTGTATTGAGTGCAGTGCAATTATGTGGCGTGTAATTATGTGGCACTGAGTGGTATTTGGAGTGTATGTTGCATTGAGTGCAGTATAATTATGTGGTGTGTAATTATGTGGCACTGAGTGGTATTTGGAGTGTATGTTGCATTCAGTGCAGTGTAATTATGTGGCATGTAACTATGAGGAACTGAGTGGTATTTGGAGGGTATGTTGCATGAATGCAGTGTAATTATGTGACATGTAATTATGTGGCACTGAGAGGTATTTGGAGTGTATGTTGCATTGAGTGCAGTGTAATTTAGTGGCGTGTGATTATGTGGCACTGAGTGGTATTTGGAGTGTATGTTGCATTGAGTGCAGTATACTTATGTGGTGTGTAATTATGTGGCACTGAGTGGTATTTGGAGTGTATGTTGCATTCAGTGCAGTGTAATTATGTGGCGTGTAACTATGTGGCACTGAGTGGTATTTGAAGTGTATGTTGCATTGAGTGCAGTGTAATTATGTGGCGTTCAATTATGCGGCACTGAGTAGTAGTTGGAGTGTATGTTGCATTGAGTGCAGTGTAATTATGTGGCATATAATTATGTGGCACTGAATGGTATTTGGAGTGTATGCTGTATTGAGTGCAGTGCAATTATGTGGCGTGTGATTATGTGGCACTGAGTGGTATTTGGAGGGCATGTTGCATTGAGTGCAGTGTAATTATGTGGCATGTAACTATGTGGCACTGAGAGGTATTTGGAGTGTATGTTGCATTGAGTGCAGTGTAATTATGTGGCGTTTAATTATGCTGGACTGAGTGGTATTTGGAGTGTATGTTGCATGAAGTGCAGTTTAATTATGTGGCGTGTAATTATGTGGCGCTTAGTGGCATTTGGAGTGTATGTTGCATTGAGTGCAGTGTAATTATGTGGCATGTAATTATGCGTCACTGAGTGGTATTTGGAGTGTATGTTGCATTGAGTGCAGTGTAATTATGAGGCATGTAACTATGCGGCACTGAGTGGTAGTTGGAGTGTATGTTGCATTGAGTGCAGTGTAATTATGTGGCGTGTAATTATGTGGCACTGAATGGTATTTGGAGTGTATGCTGTATTGAGTGCAGTGCAATTATGTGGCGTGTAATTATGTGGCACTGAGTGGTATTTGGAGTGTAAGTTGCATTGAGCGCAGTGTAATTATGTATCATATAATTATGTGGCACTGAGTGGTATTGTGTGGAGTGTATGTTGTATTTAGTAGAGTGTAATTGTGTGGCATGTAATTATGTGTCACTGAGTGGTATTGTTTGGAGTGTATGTTGCATTGAGTACAGTGTAATTATGTAGCATATAATTATGTGGCACTGAGTGGTATTGTGTGGAGTGTGTTTCATTCAGAAGAGTGTAATTATGTGGCGGGTAATTATGTGGAACTGAGTGGTATTTGGAGTGTATGTTGCATTGAGTGCAGTGTAATTATGTAGCATATAATTATGTGGCACTGAGTGGTATTGTGTGGAGTGTGTGTTGCATTGAGTGCAGTATAATTATGTGGTGTGTAATTATGTTGCACTGAGTGGTATTTGGAGTGTATGTTGCATTCAGTGCAGTGTAATTATGTGGCGTGTAACTATGTGGCACTGAGTGGTATTTGAAGTGTATGTTGCATTGAGTGCAGTGTAATTATGTGGCATTTAATTATGCGGCACTGAGTAGTAGTTGGAGTGTATGTTGCATTGAGTGCAGTGTAAATATGTGGCATGTAATTATGTGGCACTGAATGGTATTTGGAGTGTATGCTGTATTGAGTACAGTGCAATTATGTGGCATGTGATTATGTGGCACTGAGTGGTATTTGGAGTGTTTGTTGCACTGAGCGCAGTGTAATTATGTATCGTATAATTATGTGGCACTGAGTGGTATTGAGTGGAATGTATGTTGTATTTCGTAGAGTGTAATTGTGTGGCATGTAATTATGTGTTACTGAGTGGTATTGTTTGGAGTGTAAGTTGCATTGAGTACAGTGTAATTATGTAGCATATAATTATGTGGCACTGAGTGGTATTGTGTGGAGTGTGTTTCATTCAGAAGAGTGTAATTATGTGGCGTGTAATTATGTGGCACTGAGTGGTATTTGGAGTGTATGTTGCATTGAGTGCAGTGTAATTATGTGGCACTGAGTGGTATTTGGAGTGTATGTTGCATTGAGTGCAGTGTAATTATGTGGCGTGAATCATGTGGCACTGAATGGTATTTGGAGTGTATGTTGCATTGAGTGCAGTGTAATTATGTGGCACTAAGTGGTATTTGGAGTGTATGTTGCATCAGTGCAGTGTAATTATGTGGCGGGTAACTATGTGGCACTGAGTGGTATTTGGAGTGTATGTTGCATTGAGTGCAGTGTAATTATGTGGCGTTTAATTATGCGGCACTGAGTGGTATTTGGAGTGTATGTTGCATAAAGTGCAGTTTAATTATGTGGCATGTAATTATGTGGCACTTAGTGGTATTTGGAGTGTATTTTGCAATGAGTGCAGTGTAATTATGTGGCATGTAACTATGAGGAACTGAGTGGTATTTGGAGGGTATGTTGCATGAATGCAGTGTAATTATGTGGCATGTAATTATGTGGCACTGAGAGGTATTTGGAGTGTATGTTGCATTGAGTGCAGTGTAATTTAGTGGCGTGTGATTATGTGGCACTGAGTGGTATTTGGAGTGTATGTTGCATTGAGTGCAGTATAATTATGTGGTGTGTAATTATGTGGCACTGAGTGGTATTTGGAGTGTATGTTGCATTCAGTGCAGTGTAATTATGTGGCGTGTAACTATGTGGCACTGAGTGGTATTTGAAGTGTATGTTGCATTGAGTGCAGTGTAATTATGTGGCGTTTAATTATGCGGCACTGAGTAGTAGATGGAGTGTATGTTGCATTGAGTGCAGTGTAATTATGTGGCATATAATTATGTGGCACTGAATGGTATTTGGAGTGTATGCTGTATTGAGTGCAGTGCAATTATGTGGCGTGTGATTATGTGGCACTGAGTGGTATTTGGAGGGCATGTTGCATTGAGTGCAGTGTAATTATGTGGCATGTAACTATGTGGCACTGAGAGGTATTTGGAGTGTATGTTGCATTGAGTGCAGTATAATTATGTGGCATGTAATTATGCGTCACTGAGTGGTATTTGGAGTGTATGTTGCATTGAGTGCAGTGTAATTATGAGGCATGTAACTATGCGGCACTGAGTGGTAGTTGGAGTGTATGTTGCATTGAGTGCAGTGTAATTATGTGGTGTGTAATTATGTGGCACTGAATGGTATTTGGAGTGTATGCTGTATTGAGTGCAGTGCAATTATGTGGCGTGTAATTATGTGGCACTGAGTGGTATTTGGAGTGTATGTTGCATTGAGTGCAGTATAATTATGTGGTGTGTAATTATGTGGCACTGAGTGGTATTTGGAGTGTATGTTGCATTCAGTGCAGTGTAATTATGTGGCATGTAACTATGAGGAACTGAGTGGTATTTGGAGGGTATGTTGCATGAATGCAGTGTAATTATGTGGCATGTAATTATGTGGCACTGAGAGGTATTTGGAGTGTATGTTGCATTGAGTGCAGTGTAATTTAGTGGCGTGTGATTATGTGGCACTGAGTGGTATTTGGAGTGTATGTTGCATTGAGTGCAGTATACTTATGTGGTGTGTAATTATGTGGCACTGAGTGGTATTTGGAGTGTATGTTGCATTCAGTGCAGTGTAATTATGTGGCGTGTAACTATGTGGCACTGAGTGGTATTTGAAGTGTATGTTGCATTGAGTGCAGTGTAATTATGTGGCGTTTAATTATGCGGCACTGAGTAGTAGTTGGAGTGTATGTTGCATTGAGTGCAGTGTAATTATGTGGCATATAATTATGTGGCACTGAATGGTATTTGGAGTGTATGCTGTATTGAGTGCAGTGCAATTATGTGGCGTGTGATTATGTGGCACTGAGTGGTATTTGGAGGGCATGTTGCATTGAGTGCATTGTAATTATGTGGCATGTAACTATGTGGCACTGAGAGGTATTTGGAGTGTATGTTGCATTGAGTGCAGTGTAATTATGTGGCGTTTAATTATGCTGGACTGAGTGGTATTTGGAGTGTATGTTGCATGAAGTGCAGTTTAATTATGTGGCGTGTAATTATGTGGCGCTTAGTGGTATTTGGAGTGTATGTTGCATTGAGTGCAGTGTAATTATGTGGCATGTAATTATGCGTCACTGAGTGGTATTTGGAGTGTATGTTGCATTGAGTGCAGTGTAATTATGAGGCATGTAACTATGCGGCACTGAGTGGTAGTTGGAGTGTATGTTGCATTGAGTGCAGTGTAATTATGTGGCGTGTAATTATGTGGCACTGAATGGTATTTGGAGTGTATGCTGTATTGAGTGCAGTGCAATTATGTGGCGTGTAATTATGTGGCACTGAGTGGTGTTTGGAGTGTAAGTTGCATTGAGCGCAGTGTAATTATGTATCATATAATTATGTGGCACTGAGTGGTATTGTGTGGAGTGTATGTTGTATTTAGTAGAGTGTAATTGTGTGGCATGTAATTATGTGTCACTGAGTGGTATTGTTTGGAGTGTATGTTGCATTGAGTACAGTGTAATTATGTAGCATATAATTATGTGGCACTGAGTGGTATTGTGTGGAGTGTGTTTCATTCAGAAGAGTGTAATTATGTGGCGTGTAATTATGTGGCACTGAGTGGTATTTGGAGTGTATGTTGCATTGAGTGCAGTGTAATTATGTAGCATATAATTATGTGGCACTGAGTGGTATTGTGTGGAGTGTGTGTTGCATTGAGTGCAGTTTAGTTATGTGGCATGTAACTATGTGGCACTGAGGGGTATTTGGAGTGTATGTTGCATTGAATGCAGTGTAATTATGTGGCACTGAGTGGTATTTGGAGTGTATGTTGCATTGAGTGCAGTATAATTATGTGGTGTGTAATTATGTGGCACTGAATGGTATTTGGAGTGTATGTTGCATTGAGTGCAGTATAATTATGTGGTGTGTAATTATGTGGCACTGAGTTGTATTTGGAGTGCATGTTGCATTGAGTGCAGTATAATTATGTGGTGTGTAATTATGTGGCACTGAATGGTATTTGAAGTGTATGTTGCATTGAGTGCAGTATAATTATGTGGTGTGTAATTATGTGGAACTGAGTGGCATTTTGAGGGTATGTTGCATTGAGTGCAGTGAAATTATGTGGCATGTAATTATGTGCCACTGAGAGGTATTTGGAGTGTATGTTGCATTGAGTGCAGTGTAGTTATGTGGCGTGTAATTATGTGGCACTGAGAGGTATTTGGAGTGTAAGTTGCATTGAGCGCAGTGTAATTATGTATCATATAATTATATGGCACTGAGTGGTATTGTGTGGAGTGTATGTTGTATTTAGTAGAGTGTAATTATGTGGTGTGTAATTATGTGGCACTGAGTGGTATTTGGAGTGTATGTTGCATTCAGTGCAGTGTAATTATGTGGCGTGTAACTATGTGGCACTGAGTGGTATTTGGAGTGTATGTTGCATTGAGTGCAGTGTAATTATGTGGCGTTTAATTATGCGGCACTGAGTGGTATTTGGAGTGTATGTTGCATAAAGTGCAGTTTAATTATGTGGCATGTAATTATGTGGCACTTAGTGGTATTTGGAGTGTATGTTGCAATGAGTGCAGTGTAATTATGTGGCATGTAACTATGAGGAACTGAGTGGTATTTGGAGGGTATGTTGCATTGAATGCAGTGTAATTATGTGGCATGTAATTATGTGGCACTGAGAGGTATTTGGAGTGTATGTTGCATTGAGTGCAGTGTAATTTAGTGGCGTGTGATTATGTGGCACTGAGTGGTATTTGGAGTGTATGTTGCATTGAGTGCAGTATAATTATGTGGTGTGTAATTATGTTGCACTGAGTGGTATTTGGAGTGTATGTTGCATTCAATGCAGTGTAATTATGTGGCGTGTAACTATGTGGCACTGAGTGGCATTTGAAGTGTATGGTGCATTTAGTGCAGTGTAATTATGTGGCGTTTAAATATGCGGCACTGAGTAGTAGTTGGAGTGTATGTTGCATTGAGTGCAGTGTAATTATGTGGCATGTAATTATGTGGAACTGAATGGTATTTGGAGTGTATGCTGTATTGAGTGCAGTGCAATTATGTGGCGTGTGATTATGTGGCACTGAGTGGTATTTGGAGTGTATGTTGCATTGAGCGCAGTGTAATTATGTATCGTATAATTATGTGGCACTGAGTGGTATTGTGTGGAGTGTATGTTGTATTTCGAAGAGTAATTGTGTGGCATGTAATTATGTGTTACTGAGTGGTATTGTTTGGAGTGTATGTTGCATCGAGTACAGTGTAATTATGTAGCATATAATTATGTGGCACTGAGTGGTATTGTGTGGAGTGTGTTTCATTCAGAAGAGTGTAATTATGTGGCGTGTAATTATGTGGCACTGAGTGGTATTTGGAGTGTATGTTGCATTGAGTGTAGTGTAATTATGTGGCACTGAGTGGTATTTGGAGTGTATGTTGCATTAAGTGCAGTGTAATTATGTGGCGTGAATTATGTGGCACTGAGTGGTATTTGGAGTGAATGTTGCGTTGAGCACAGTGTATTTATGTAGCATATAATTATGTGGCACTGAGTGGTATTGTGTGGAGTGTGTGTTGCATTGAGTGCAGTTTAGTTATGTGGCATGTAACTATGTGGCACTGAGTGGTATTTGGAGTGTATGTTGCATTGAATGCAGTGTAATTATGTGGCACTGAGTGGTATTTGGAGTGTATGTTGCATTGAGTGCAGTATAATTATGTGGTGTGTAATTTTGTGGCACTGAATGGTATTTGGAGTGTATGTTGCATTGAGTGCAGTATAATTATGTGGTGTGTAATTATGTGGCACTGATTGGTATTTGGAGTGTATGTTGCATTCAGTGCAGTGTAATTATGTGGCGTGTAACTATGTGGCACTGAGTGGTATTTGAAGTGTATGTTGCGTTGAGTGCAGTGTAATTATGTGGCATTTAATTATGCGGCACTGAGTGGTATTTGTAGTGTATGTTGCATAAAGTGCAGTTTAATTATGTGGCGTGTAATTATGTGGCGCTTAGTGGTATTTTGAGTGTATGTTGCAATGAGTGCAGTGTAATTATGTGGCGTGTACCTATGTGGAACTGAGTGGCATTTTGAGGGTATGTTGCATTGAGTGCAGTGAAATTATGTGGCATGTAATTATGTGGCACTGAGAGGTATTTGGAGTGCATGTTGCATTGAGTGCAGTTTAATTATGTGGCATGTAACTATGAGGAACTGAGTGGTATTTGGAGGGTATGTTGCATTGAATGCAGTGTAATTATGTGGCATGTAATTATGTGGCACTGAGAGGTATTTGGAGTGTATGTTGCATTGAGTGCAGTGTAATTTAGTGGCGTGTGATTATGTGGCACTGAGTGGTATTTGAAGTGTATGTTGCATTGAGTGCAGTATAATTATGTGGTGTGTAATTATGTTAAACTGAGTGGTATTTGGAGTGTATGTTGCATTCAGTGCAGTGTAATTATGTGGCGTGTAACTATGTGGCACTGAGTGGTATTTGAAGTGTATGTTGCATTGAGTGCAGTGTAATTATGTGGCGTTTAAATATGCGGCACTGAGTAGTAGTTGGAGTGTATGTTGCATTGAGTGCAGTGTAATTATGTGGCATGTAATTATGTGGCACTGAATGGTATTTGGAGTGTATGCTGTATTGAGTGCAGTGCAATTATGTGGCGTGTGATTATGTGGCACTGAGTGGTATTTGGAGTGTATGTTGCATTGAGCGCAGGGTAATTATGTATCGTATAATTATGTGGCACTGAGTGGTATTGTGTGGAGTGTATGTTGCATTGAGCGCAGTGTAATTATGTGGCGTGTAATTATGTGGCACTGAGTGGTATTTGGAGTGTATGTTGCATTGAGTGCAGTGTAATTATGTGGCACTGAGTGGTATTTGGAGTGTATGTTGCATTGAGTGCAGTATAATTATGTGGTGTGTAATTATGTGGCACTAAGTGGTATTTGGAGTGTATGTTGCATTCAGTGCAGTGTAATTATGTGGCGGGTAACTATGTGGCACTGAGTGGTATTTGGAGTGTATGTTGCATTGAGTGCAGTGTAATTATGTGGCATTTAATTATGCGGCACTGAGTGGTATTTGGAGTGTATGTTGCATAAAGTGCAGTTTAATTATGTGGCATGTAATTATGTGGCACTTAGTGGTATTTGGAGTGTATGTTGCAATGAGTGCAGTGTAATTATGTGGCATGTAACTATGAGGAACTGAGTGGTATTTGGAGGGTATGTTGCATGAATGCAGTGTAATTATGTGGCATGTAATTATGTGGCACTGAGAGGTATTTGGAGTGTATGTTGCATTGAGTGCAGTGTAATTTAGTGGCGTGTGATTATGTGGCACTGAGTGGTATTTGGAGTGTATGTTGCATTGAGTGCAGTATAATTATGTGGTGTGTAATTATGTGGCACTGAGTGGTATTTGGAGTGTATGTTGCATTCAGTGCAGTGTAATTATGTGGCGTGTAACTATGTGGCACTGAGTGGTATTTGAAGTGTATGTTGCATTGAGTGCAGTGTAGTTATGTGGCGTTTAATTATGCGGCACTGAGTAGTAGTTGGAGTGTATGTTGCATTGAGTGCAGTGTAATTATGTGGCATGTAATTATGTGGCACTGAATGGTATTTGGAGTGTATGTTGCATTGAGTGCAGTGTAATTATGTGCCATGTAATTATGCGTCACTGAGTGGTATTTGGAGTGTATGTTGCATTGAGTGCAGTGTAATTATGAGGCATGTAACTATGCGGCACTGAGTGGTAGTTGGAGTGTATGTTGCATTGAGTGCAGTGTAATTATGTGGTGTGTAATTATGTGGCACTGAATGGTATTTGGAGTGTATGCTGTATTGAGTGCAGTGCAATTATGTGGCGTGTAATTATGTGGCACTGAGTGGTATTTGGAGTGTAAGTTGCATTGAGCGCAGAGTAAATATGTATCATATAATTATGTGGCACTGAGTGGTATTGTGTGGAGTGTATGTTGTATTTAGTAGAGTGTAATTGTGTGGCATGTAATTATGTGTCACTGAGTGGTATTGTTTGGAGTGTATGTTGCATTGAGTCAGTGTAATTATGTAGCATATAATTATGTGGCACTGAGTGGTATTGTGTGGAGTGTGTTTCATTCAGAAGAGTGTAATTATGTGGTGTGTAATTATGTGGAACTGAGTGGTATTTGGAGTGTATGTTGCATTGAGTGCAGTGTAATTATGTACCATATAATTATGTGGCACTGAGTGGTATTGTTTGGAGTGTATGTTGCATTGAGTGCAGTGTAATTATGTGGCGTGTAATTATGTGGCACTGAGTGGTATTTGGAGTGTATGTTGCATTGAGTGCAGTGTAATTACGTGGCGTGTAATTACACGGAGAACAGTGTAATTATGTAGCATACAATTATGTGGCACTGAGTGGTATTCTTTGGAGTGTATGTTGCATTGAGTGCAGTGTCATTATGTGGCGTGCAATTATGTGGCACTGAGTGGTATTTGGAGAGTATGTTGCATTGAGTACAGTGTAATTATGTGGTGTGTGATTATGTGACACTGACTGGTATTTGGAGTATATGTTGCATTGAGTGCAGTGTATTTATGTGGTGCGTAATTATGTGGCACTGAGTGGTATTTTGATTGTATGTGGCATTGAGTGCAGTGTAATTATGTGGGGTGTAATTATACGGCACTGAGTGGTATTTGGAGTGTGTGTTGAGTTGAGCGCTGTGTAATTATGTAGCATATAATTATGTGGCGCTGAGTTGTATTGTGTGGAGTGTATGTTGTATTCAGTAGAGTGTAATTGCGTGGTGTGTAATTATGTGGCACTGAGTGGTATTGTTTGGAGTGTGTGTTGCATTGAGTGCAGTGTAATTATGTGGTGTATAATTATGTGGCACTGAGTGGTATTTGGAGTGTATGTTGCATTGAGTGCAGTGTAATTATGTGGCGTGTAATTATGTGGCACTGAGTGGTATTTGGAGTGAATGATGCGTTGAGCGCAGTGTAATTATGTAGCATATAATTATGTGGCACTGAGTGGTATTGTGTGGAGTGTGTGTTGCATTGAGTGCAGTGTAGTTATGTGGCATGTAATTATGTGGCACTGAGTGGTATTTGGAGTGTATGTTGCATTGAATGCAGTGTAAATATGTGGCACTGAGTGGTATTTGGAGTGTATGTTGCATTGAGTGCAGTATAATTATGTGGTGTGTAATTATGTGGCACTGAGTGGTATTTGGAGTGTATGTTGCATTGAGTGCAGTATAATTATGTGGTGTGTAATTATGTGGTACTGAATGGTATTTGGAGTGTATGTTGCATTCAGTGCAGTGTAATTAAGTGGCGTGTAACTATGTGGCACTGAGTGGTATTTGGAGTGTATGTTGCATTGAGTGCAGTGTAATTATGTGGCGTTTAATTATGCAGGACTGAGTGGTATTTGGAGTGTATGTTGCATAAAGTGCAGTTTAATTATGTGGCGTGTAATTATGTGGCGCTTAGTGGTATTTGGAGTGTATGTTGCAATGAGTGCAGTGTAATTATGTGGCGTGTACCTATGTGAAACTGAGTGGTATTTTGAGGGTATGTTGCATTGAGTGCAGTGAAATTATGTGGCATGTAATTATGTGGCACTGAGAGGTATTTGGAGTGTATGATGCATTGAGTGCAGTGTAGTTATGTGGCGTGTAATTATGCGGCACTGAGTGGTATTTGGAGTGTATGTTGCATTGAGTGCAGTGTAATTATGTGGCATGTAACTATGCGGCACTGAGTAGTAGTTGGAGTGTATGTTGCATTGAGTGCAGTGCAATTATGTGGCATGTAATTATGCAGCACTGAGTGGTATTTGGAGTGTATGTTGCATAAAGTGCAGTTTAATTATGTGGCATGTAATTATGTGGCACTTAGTGGTATTTGGAGTGTATGTTGCAATGAGTGCAGTGTAATTATGTGGCATGTAACTATGAGGAACTGAGCGGTATTTGGAGGGTATGTTGCATGAATGCAGTGTAATTATGTGGCATCTAATTTTGTGGCACTGAGAGGTATTTGGAGTGTATGTTGCATTGAGTGCAGTGTAATTTAGTGGCATGTGATTATGTGGCACTGAGTGGTATTTGAAGTGTATGTTGCATTGAGTGCAGTGTAATTATGTGGCATTTAATTATGCGGCACTGAGTAGTAGTTGGAGTGTATGTTGCATTGAGTGCAGTGTAAATATGTGGCATGTAATTATGTGGCACTGAGTGGTATTTGGAGTGTATGTTGCATTGAGTGCAGTGTAATTATGAGGCATGTAACTATGCGGCACTGAGTGGTAGTTGGAGTGTATGTTGCATTGAGTGCAGTGTAATTATGTGGTGTGTAATTATGTGGCACTGAATGGTATTTGGAGTGTATGCTGTATTGAGTGCAGTGCAATTATGTGTCGTGTAATTATGTGGCACTGAGTGGTATTTGGAGTGTATGTTGCATTGAGTGCAGTATAATTATGTGGTGTGTAATTATGTGGCACTGAGTGGTATTTGGAGTGTATGTTGCATTCAGTGCAGTGTAATTATGTGGCATGTAACTATGAGGAACTGAGTGGTATTTGGAGGGTATGTTGCATGAATGCAGTGTAATTATGTGGCATGTAATTATGTGGCACTGAGAGGTATTTGGAGTGTATGTTGCATTGAGTGCAGTGTAATTTAGTGGCGTGTGATTATGTGGCACTGAGTGGTATTTGGAGTGTATGTTGCATTGAGTGCAGTATAATTATGTGGTGTGTAATTATGTGGCACTGAGTGGTATTTGGAGTGTATGTTGCATTCAGTGCAGTGTAATTATGTGGCGTGTAACTATGTGGCACTGAGTGGTATTTGAAGTGTATGTTGCATTGAGTGCAGTGTAATTATGTGGCGTTTAATTATGCGGCACTGAGTAGTAGTTGGAGTGTATGTTGCATTGAGTGCAGTGTAATTATGTGGCATATAATTATGAGGCACTGAATGGTATTTGGAGTGTATGCTGTATTGAGTGCAGTGCAATTATGTGGTGTGTGATTATGTGGCACTGAGTGGTATTTGGAGGGCATGTTGCATTGAGTGCAGTGTAATTATGTGGCATGTAACTATGTGGCACTGAGAGGTATTTGGAGTGTATGTTGCATTGAGTGCAGTGTAATTATGTGGCGTTTAATTATGCTGGACTGAGTGGTATTTGGAGTGTATGTTGCATGAAGTGCAGTTTAATTATGTGGCGTGTAATTATGTGGCGCTTAGTGGTATTTGGAGTGTATGTTGCATTGAGTGCAGTGTAATTATGTGGCATGTAATTATGCGTCACTGAGTGGTATTTGGAGTGTATGTTGCATTGAGTGCAGTGTAATTATGAGGCATGTAACTATGCGGCACTGAGTGGTAGTTGGAGTGTATGTTGCATTGAGTGCAGTGTAATTATGTGGCGTGTAATTATGTGGCACTGAATGGTATTTGGAGTGTATGCTGTATTGAGTGCAGTGCAATTATGTGGTGTGTAATTATGTGGCACTGAGTGGTATTTGGAGTGTAAGTTGCATTGAGCGCAGTGTAATTATGTATCATATAATTATGTGGCACTGAGTGGTATTGTGTGGAGTGTATGTTGTATTTAGTAGAGTGTAATTGTGTGGCATGTAATTATGTGTCACTGAGTGGTATTGTTTGGAGTGTATGTTGCATTGAGTACAGTGTAATTATGTAGCATATAATTATGTGGCACTGAGTGGTATTGTGTGGAGTGTGTTTCATTCAGAAGAGTGTAATTATGTGGCGGGTAATTATGTGGAACTGAGTGGTATTTGGAGTGTATGTTGCATTGAGTGCAGTGTAATTATGTAGCATATAATTATGTGGCACTGAGTGGTATTGTGTGGAGTGTGTGTTGCATTGAGTGCAGTATAATTATGTGGTGTGTAATTATGTTGCACTGAGTGGTATTTGGAGTGTATGTTGCATTCAGTGCAGTGTAATTATGTGGCGTGTAACTGTGTGGCACTGAGTGGTATTTGAAGTGTATGTTGCATTGAGTGCAGTGTAATTATGTGGCGTTTAAATATGCGGCACTGAGTAGTAGTTGGAGTGTATGTTGCATTGAGTGCAGTGTAATTATGTGGCATGTAATTATGTGGCACTGAATGGTATTTGGAGTGTATGCTGTATTGAGTGCAGTGCAATTATGTGGCGTGTGATTATGTGGCACTGAGTGGTATTTGGAGTGTATGTTGCATTGAGCGCAGTGTAATTATGTATCGTATAATTATGTGGCACTGAGTGATATTGTGTGGAGTGTATGTTGTATTTCGAAGAGTGTAATTGTGTGGCATGTAATTATGTGTTACTGAGTGGTATTGTTTGGAGTGTATGTTGCATTGAGTACAGTGTAATTATGTAGCATATAATTATGTGGCACTGAGTGGTATTGTGTGGAGTGTGTTTCATTCAGAAGAGTGTAATTATGTGGCGTGTAATTATGTGGCACTGAGTGGTATTTGGAGTGTATGTTGCATTGAGTGCAGTGTAATTATGTGGCACTGAGTGGTATTTGGAGTGTATGTTGCATTAAGTGCAGTGTAATTATGTGGCGTGAATTATGTGGCACTGAGTGGTATTTGGAGTGAATGTTGCGTTGAGCGCAGTGTATTTATGTAGCATATAATTATGTGGCACTGAGTGGTATTGTGTGGAGTGTGTGTTGCATTGAGTGCAGTTTAGTTATGTGGCATGTAACTATGTGGCACTGAGTGGTATTTGGAGTGTATGTTGCATTGAATGCAGTGTAATTATGTGGCACTGAGTGGTATTTGGAGTGTATGTTGCATTGAGTGCAGTATAATTATGTGGTGTGTAATTATGTGGCACTGAATGGTATTTGGAGTGTATGTTGCATTGAGTGCAGTATAATTATGTGGTGTGTAATTATGTGGCACTGATTGGTATTTGGAGTGTATGTTGCATTCAGTGCAGTGTAATTATGTGGCGTGTACCTATGTGGAACTGAGTGGCATTTTGAGGGTATGTTGCATTGAGTGCAGTGAAATTATGTGGCATGTAATTATGTGGCACTGAGAGGTATTTGGAGTGTATGTTGCATTGAGTGCAGTGTAATTATGTGGCATGTAATTATGTGGCACTGAATGGTATTTGGAGTGTATGCTGTATTGAGTGCAGTGCAATTATGTGGCGTGTGATTATGTGGCACTGAGTGGTATTTGGAGTGTATGTTGCATTGAGCGCAGTGTAATTATGTATCGTATAATTATGTGGCACTGAGTGGTATTGTGTGGAGTGTATGTTGTATTTCGTAGAGTGTAATTGTGTGGCATGTAATTATGTGTTACTGAGTGGTATTGTTTGGAGTGTATGTTGCATTGAGTACAGTGTAATTATGTAGCATATAATTATGTGGCACTGAGTGGTATTGTGTGGAGTGTGTTTCATTCAGAAGAGTGTAATTATGTGGCGTGTAATTATGTGGCATTGAGTGGTATTTGGAGTGTATGTTGCATCGAGTGCAGTGTAATTATGTGGCATGTAATTATGCGGCACTGAGTGGTATTTGGAGTATAGGTTGCATTGAGTGCAGCATGATTATGTGGCGTGTAACTATCTGGCACTGAGTGGTATTTGGAGTGTATGTTGCATTGAGTGCAGGGTGATTATGTGGCGTGTAATTATGTGGCACTGAGTGGTATTTGGAGTGTATGTTACGTTGAGCGCAGTGTAGTTATGTATCATATAATTATGTGGCACTGAGCGGTATTTTGTGGAGTGTATGTTGTATTCAGTAGAGTATAATTAACTGGTGTGTAATTATGTGGCACTGAGTGGTATTGTTTGGAGTGTATGTTGCATTGAGTACAGTGTAATTATGTAGCATATAATTATGTGGCACTGAGTGGTATTGTTTGGAGTGTATGTTGCATTGAGTGCAGTGTAATTATGTGGTGTGCAATTATGTGGCACTGAGTGGTACTTGGAGTGTATGTTGCATTGAGTGAAGTGTAATTATGTGGCATAATTATGTGGCACTGAGTGGTATTTGGAGTGTATGTTGCATTGAGTGCAGTGTAATTTAGTGGCGTGTGATTATGTGGCACTGAGTGGTATTTGGAGTGTATGTTGCATTGAGTGCAGTATAATTATGTGGTGTGTAATTATGTGGCACTGAGTGGTATTTGGAGTGTATGTTGCATTCAGTGCAGTGTAATTATGTGGCGTGTAACTATGTGGCACTGAGTGGTATTTGAAGTGTATGTTGCATTGAGTGCAGTGTAGTTATGTGGCGTTTAATTATGCGGCACTGAGTAGTAGTTGGAGTGTATGTTGCATTGAGTGCAGTGTAATTATGTGGCATGTAATTATGTGGCACTGAATGGTATTTGGAGTGTATGTTGCCTTGAGTGCAGTGTAATTATGTGGCATGTAATTATGCGTCACTGAGTGGTATTTGGAGTGTATGTTGCATTGAGTGCAGTGTAATTATGAGGCATGTAACTATGCGGCACTGAGTGGTAGTTGGAGTGTATGTTGCATTGAGTGCAGTGTAATTATGTGGTGTGTAATTATGTGGCACTGAATGGTATTTGGAGTGTATGCTGTATTGAGTGCAGTGCAATTATGTGGCGTGTAATTATGTGGCACTGAGTGGTATTTGGAGTGTAAGTTGCATTGAGCGCAGTGTAAATATGTATCATATAATTATGTGGCACTGAGTGGTATTGTGTGGAGTGTATGTTGTATTTAGTAGAGAGTAATTGTGTGGCATGTAATTATGTGTCACTGAGTGGTATTGTTTGGAGTGTATGTTGCATTGAGTCAGTGTAATTATGTAGCATATAATTATGTGGCACTGAGTGGTATTGTGTGGAGTGTGTTTCATTCAGAAGAGTGTAATTATGTGGTGTGTAATTATGTGGAACTGAGTGGTATTTGGAGTGTATGTTGCATTGAGTGCAGTGTAATTATGTACCATATAATTATGTGGCACTGAGTGGTATTGTTTGGAGTGTATGTTGCATTGAGTGCAGTGTAATTATGTGGCGTGTAATTATGTGGCACTGAGTGGTATTTGGAGTGTATGTTGCATTGAGTGCAGTGTAATTACGTGGCGTGTAATTACACGGAGAACAGTGTAATTATGTAGCATACAATTATGTGGCACTGAGTGGTATTCTTTGGAGTGTATGTTGCATTGAGTGCAGTGTCATTATGTGGCGTGCAATTATGTGGCACTGAGTGGTATTTGGAGAGTATGTTGCATTGAGTACAGTGTAATTATGTGGTGTGTGATTATGTGACACTGACTGGTATTTGGAGTATATGTTGCATTGAGTGCAGTGTATTTATGTGGTGCGTAATTATGTGGCACTGAGTGGTATTTTGATTGTATGTGGCATTGAGTACAGTGTAATTATGTGGGGTGTAATTATACTGCACTGAGTGGTATTTGGAGTGTGTGTTGAGTTGAGCGCTGTGTAATTATGTAGCATATAATTATGTGGTGCTGAGTTGTATTGTGTGGAGTGTATGTTGTATTCAGTAGAGTGTAATTGCGTGGTGTGTAATTATGTGGCACTGAGTGGTATTGTTTGGAGTGTGTGTTGCATTGAGTGCAGTGTAATTATGTGGCGTATAATTATGTGGCACTGAGTGGTATTTGGAGTGTATGTTGCATTGAGTGCAGTGTAATTATGTGGCGTGTAATTATGTGGCACTGAGTGGTATTTGGAGTGAATGATGCGTTGAGTGCAGTGTAATTATGTAGCATATAATTATGTGGCACTGAGTGGTATTGTGTGGAGTGTGTGTTGCATTGAGTGCAGTGTAGTTATGTGGCATGTAATTATGTGGCACTGAGTGGTATTTGGAGTGTATGTTGCATTGAATGCAGTGTAAATATGTGGCACTGAGTGGTATTTGGAGTGTATGTTGCATTGAGTGCAGTATAATTATGTGGTGTGTAATTATGTGGCACTGAGTGGTATTTGGAGTGTATGTTGCATTGAGTGCAGTATAATTATGTGGTGTGTAATTATGTGGTACTGAATGGTATTTGGAGTGTATGTTGCATTCAGTGCAGTGTAATTAAGTGGCGTGTAACTATGTGGCACTGAGTGGTATTTGGAGTGTATGTTGCATTGAGTGCAGTGTAATTATGTGGCGTTTAATTATGCAGGACTGAGTGGTATTTGGAGTGTATGTTGCATAAAGTGCAGTTTAATTATGTGGCGTGTAATTATGTGGCGCTTAGTGGTATTTGGAGTGTATGTTGCAATGAGTGCAGTGTAATTATGTGGCGTGTACCTATGTGAAACTGAGTGGTATTTTGCGGGTATGTTGCATTGAGTGCAGTGAAATTATGTGGCATGTAATTATGTGGCACTGAGAGGTATTTGGAGTGTATGATGCATTGAGTGCAGTGTAGTTATGTGGCGTGTAATTATGCGGCACTGAGTGGTATTTGGAGTGTATGTTGCATTGAGTGCAGTGTAATTATGTGGCATGTAACTATGCGGCACTGAGTAGTAGTTGGAGTGTATGTTGCATTGAGTGCAGTGCAATTATGTGGCATGTAATTATGTGGCACTGAATGGTATTTGGAGTGTATGCTGCATTGAGTGCAGTGCAATTATGTGGCGTGTGATTATGTGGCACTGAGTGGTATTTGGAGTGTATGTTGCATTGAGCGCAGTGTAATTATGTATTGTATAATTATGTGGCACTGAGTGGTATTGTGTGGAGTGTATGTTGTATTTCGTAGAGTGTAATTGTGTGGCATGTAATTATGTGTTACTGAGTGGTATTGTTTGGAGTGTATGTTGCATTGAGTACAGTGTAATTATGTAGCATATAATTATGTGGCACTGAGAGGTATTGTGTGGAGTGTGTTTCATACAGAAGAGTGTAATTATGTGGTGTGTAATTATGTGGCACTGAGTGGTATTTGGAGTGTATGTTGCATTCAGTGCAGTGTAATTATGTGGCGTGTAACTATGTGGCACTAAGTGGTATTTGGAGTGTATGTTGCATTGAGTGCAGTGTAATTATGTGGCATTTAATTATGCAGCACTGAGTGGTATTTGGAGTGTATGTTGCATAAAGTGCAGTTTAATTATGTGGCATGTAATTATGTGGCACTTAGTGGTATTTGGAGTGTATGTTGCAATGAGTGCAGTGTAATTATGTGGCATGTAACTATGAGGAACTGAGCGGTATTTGGAGGGTATGTTGCATGAATGCAGTGTAATTATGTGGCATCTAATTTTGTGGCACTGAGAGGTATTTGGAGTGTATGTTGCATTGAGTGCAGTGTAATTTAGTGGCGTGTGATTATGTGGCACTGAGTGGTATTTGGAGTGTATGTTGCATTGAGTGCAGTATAATTATGTGGTGTGTAATTATGTGGAACTGAGTGGTATTTGGAGTGTATGTTGCATTCAGTGCAGTGTAATTATGTGGCATGTAACTATGTGGCACTGAGTGGTATTTGAAGTGTATGTTGCATTGAGTGCAGTGTAATTATGTGGCATTTAATTATGCGGCACTGAGTAGTAGTTGGAGTGTATGTTGCATTGAGTGCAGTGTAAATATGTGGCATGTAATTATGTGGCACTGAATGGTATTTGGAGTGTATGCTGTATTGAGTACAGTGCAATTATGTGGCGTGTGATTATGTGGCACTGAGTGGTATTTGGAGTGTATGTTGCACTGAGCGCAGTGTAATTATGTATCGTATAATTATGTGGCACTGAGTGGTATTGTGTGGAATGTATGTTGTATTTCGTAGAGTGTAATTGTGTGGCATGTAATTATGTGTTACTGAGTGGTATTGTTTGGAGTGTATGTTGCATTGAGTACAGTGTAATTATGTAGCATATAATTATGTGGCACTGAGTGGTATTGTGTGGAGTGTGTTTCATTCAGAAGAGTGTAATTATGTGGCGTGTAATTATGTGGCACTGAGTGGTATTTGGAGTGCATGTTGCATTGAGTGCAGTGTAATTATGTGGCACTGAGTGGTATTTGGAGTGTATGTTGCATTGAGTGCAGTGTAATTATGTGGCGTGAATCATGTGGCACTGAATGGTATTTGGAGTGAATGTTGCGTTGAGCGCAGTGTAATTATGTAGCATATCATTATGTGGCACTGAGTGGTATTGTGTGGAGTGTGAGTTGCATTGAGTGCAGTTTAGTTATGTGGCATGTAACTATGTGGCACTGAGTGGTATTTGGAGTGTATGTTGCATTGAATGCAGTGTAATTATGTGGCACTGAGTGGTATTTGGAGTGTATGTTGCATTGAGTGCAGTGCAATTATGTGGTGTGTAATTATGTGGCACTGAGAGGTATTTGGAGTGTAAGTTGCATTGAGCGCAGTGTAATTATGTATCATATAATTATATGGCACTGAGTGGTATTGTGTGGAGTGTATGTTGTATTTAGTAGAGTGTAATTATGTGGTGTGTAAATATGTGGCACTGAGTGGTATTTGGAGTGTATGTTGCATTCAGTGCAGTGTAATTATGTGGCGTGTAACTATGTGGCACTGAGTGGTATTTGTAGTGTATGTTGCATTGAGTGCAGGGTAATTATGTGACGTTTAATTATGCGGCACTGAGTGGTATTTGTAGTGTATGTTGCATAAAGTGCAGTTTAATTATGTGGCGTGTAATTATGTGGCGCTTAGTGGTATTTGGAGGGTATGTTGCAATGAGTGCAGTGTAATTATGTGGCGTGTACCTATGTGGAACTGAGTGGTATTCTGAGGGTATGTTGCATTGAGTGCAGTGAAATTATGTGGCATGTAATTATGTGGCACTTAATGGTATTTGGAGTGTATGCTGTATTGAGTGCAGTGCAATTATGTGGCGTGTGATTATGCAGCACTGAGTGGTATTTGGAGTGTATGTTGCATTGAGTGCAGTGTAATTATGTGGTGTGTAATTATGTAGCACTGAGTGGTATTTGGAGTGTATGTTGCATTCAGTGCAGTGTAATTATGTGGCGTGTAACTATGTGGCACTGAGTGGTATTTGAAGTGTATGTTGCATTGAGTGCAGTGTAATTATGTGGCATTTAATTATGCGGCACTGAGTAGTAGTTGGAGTGTATGTTGCATTGAGTGCAGTGTAAATATGTGGCATGTAATTATGTGGCACTGAATGGTATTTGGAGTGTATGCTGTATTGAGTACAGTGCAATTATGTGGCATGTGATTATGTGGCACTGAGTGGTATTTGGAGTGTTTGTTGCACTGAGCGCAGTGTAATTATGTATCGTATAATTATGTGGCACTGAGTGGTATTGAGTGGAATGTATGTTGTATTTCGTAGAGTGTAATTGTGTGGCATGTAATTATGTGTTAATGAGTGGTATTGTTTGGAGTGTAAGTTGCATTGAGTACAGTGTAATTATGTAGCATATAATTATGTGGCACTGAGTGGTATTGTGTGGAGTGTGTTTCATTCAGAAGAGTGTAATTATGTGGCGTGTAATTATGTGGCACTGAGTGGTATTTGGAGTGTATGTTGCATTGAGTGTAGTGTAATTATGTGGCACTGAGTGGTATTTGGAGTGTATGTTGCATTGAGTGCAGTGTAATTATGTGGTGTGAATCATGTGGCACTGAATGGTATTTGGAGTGAATGTTGCGTTGAGCACAGTGTAATTATGTAGCATATCATTATGTGGCACTGAGTGGTATTGTGTGGAGTGTGAGTTGCATTGAGTGCAGTTTAGTTATGTGGCATGTAACTATGTGGCACTGAGTGGTATTTGGAGTGTATGTTGCATTGAATGCAGTGTAATTATGTGGCACTGAGTGGTATTTGGAGTGTATGTTGCATTGAGTGCAGTGCAATTATGTGGTGTGTAATTATGTGGCACTGAGAGGTATTTGGAGTGTATGCTGTATTGAGTGCAGTGCAATTATGTGGCGTGTGATTATGTGGCACTGAGTGGTATTTGGAGTGTATGTTGCATTGAGCGCAGTGTAATTATGTATCGTATAATTATGTGGCACTGAGTGGTATTGTGTGGAGTGTATGTTGTATTTCGTAAAGTGTAATTGTGTGGCATGTAATTATGTGTTACTGAGTGGTATTGTTTGGAGTGTATGTTGCATTGAGTACAGTGTAATTATGTAGCATATAATTATGTGGCACTGAGTGGTATTGTGTGGAGTGTGTTTCATTCAGAAGAGTGTAATTATGTGGCGTGTAATTATATGGCACTGAGTGGTATTTGGAGTGTATGTTGCATTGAGTGCAGTGTAATTATGTGGCACTGAGTGGTATTTGGAGTGTATGTTGCATTGAGTGCAGTATAATTATGTGGTGTGTAATTATGTGGCACTAAGTGGTATTTGGAGTGTATGTTGCATCAGTGCAGTGTAATTATGTGGCGGGTAACTATGTGGCACTGAGTGGTATTTGGAGTGTATGTTGCATTGAGTGCAGTGTAATTATGTGGCGTTTAATTATGCGGCACTGAGTGGTATTTGGAGTGTATGTTGCATAAAGTGCAGTTTAATTATGTGGCATGTAATTATGTGGCACTTAGTGGTATTTGGAGTGTATTTTGCAATGAGTGCAGTGTAATTATGTGGCATGTAACTATGAGGAACTGAGTGGTATTTGGAGGGTATGTTGCATGAATGCAGTGTAATTATGTGGCATGTAATTATGTGGCACTGAGAGGTATTTGGAGTGTATGTTGCATTGAGTGCAGTGTAATTTAGTGGCGTGTGATTATGTGGCACTGAGTGGTATTTGGAGTGTATGTTGCATTGAGTGCAGTATAATTATGTGGTGTGTAATTATGTGGCACTGAGTGGTATTTGGAGTGTATGTTGCATTCAGTGCAGTGTAATTATGTGGCGTGTAACTATGTGGCACTGAGTGGTATTTGAAGTGTATGTTGCATTGAGTGCAGTGTAATTATGTGGCGTTTAATTATGCGGCACTGAGTAGTAGTTGGAGTGTATGTTGCATTGAGTGCAGTGTAATTATGTGGCATATAATTATGTGGCACTGAATGGTATTTGGAGTGTATGCTGTATTGAGTGCAGTGCAATTATGTGGCGTGTGATTATGTGGCACTGAGTGGTATTTGGAGGGCATGTTGCATTGAGTGCAGTGTAATTATGTGGCATGTAACTATGTGGCACTGAGAGGTATTTGGAGTGTATGTTGCATTGAGTGCAGTATAATTATGTGGCATGTAATTATGCGTCACTGAGTGGTATTTGGAGTGTATGTTGCATTGAGTGCAGTGTAATTATGAGGCATGTAACTATGCGGCACTGGGTGGTAGTTGGAGTGTATGTTGCATTGAGTGCAGTGTAATTATGTGGTGTGTAATTATGTGGCACTGAATGGTATTTGGAGTGTATGCTGTATTGAGTGCAGTGCAATTATGTGGCGTGTAATTATGTGGCACTGAGTGGTATTTGGAGTGTATGTTGCATTGAGTGCAGTATAATTATGTGGTGTGTAATTATGTGGCACTGAGTGGTATTTGGAGTGTATGTTGCATTCAGTGCAGTGTAATTATGTGGCATGTAACTATGAGGAACTGAGTGGTATTTGGAGGGTATGTTGCATGAATGCAGTGTAATTATGTGGCATGTAATTATGTGGCACTGAGAGGTATTTGGAGTGTATGTTGCATTGAGTGCCGTGTAATTTAGTGGCGTGTGATTATGTGGCACTGAGTGGTATTTGGAGTGTATGTTGCATTGAGTGCAGTATAATTATGTGGTGTGTAATTATGTGGCACTGAGTGGTATTTGGAGTGTATGTTGCATTCAGTGCAGTGTAATTATGTGGCGTGTAACTATGTGGCACTGAGTGGTATTTGAAGTGTATGTTGCATTGAGTGCAGTGTAATTATGTGGCGTTTAATTATGCGGCACTGAGTAGTAGTTGGAGTGTATGTTGCATTGAGTGCAGTGTAATTATGTGGCATATAATTATGTGGCACTGAATGGTATTTGGAGTGTATGCTGTATTGAGTGCAGTGCAATTATGTGGCGTGTGATTATGTGGCACTGAGTGGTATTTGGAGGGCATGTTGCATTGAGTGCAGTGTAATTATGTGGCACTTAGTGGTATTTGGAGTGTATTTTGCAATGAGTGCAGTGTAATTATGTGGCATGTAACTATGAGGAACTGAGTGGTATTTGGAGGGTATGTTGCATGAATGCAGTGTAATTATGTGGCATGTAATTATGTGGCACTGAGAGGTATTTGGAGTGTATGTTGCATTGAGTGCAGTGTAATTTAGTGGCGTGTGATTATGTGGCACTGAGTGGTATTTGGAGTGTATGTTGCATTGAGTGCAGTATAATTATGTGGCATGTAATTATGTGGCACTTAGTGGTATTTGGAGTGTATTTTGCAATGAGTGCAGTGTAATTATGTGGCATGTAACTATGAGGAACTGAGTGGTATTTGGAGGGTATGTTGCATGAATGCAGTGTAATTATGTGGCATGTAATTATGTGGCACTGAGAGGTATTTGGAGTGTATGTTGCATTGAGTGCAGTGTAATTTAGTGGCGTGTGATTATGTGGCACTGAGTGGTATTTGGAGTGTATGTTGCATTGAGTGCAGTATAATTATGTGGTGTGTAATTATGTGGCACTGAGTGGTATTTGGAGTGTATGTTGCATTCAGTGCAGTGTAATTATGTGGCGTGTAACTATGTGGCACTGAGTGGTATTTGAAGTGTATGTTGCATTGAGTGCAGTGTAATTATGTGGCGTTTAATTATGCGGCACTGAGTAGTAGTTGGAGTGTATGTTGCATTGAGTGCAGTGTAATTATGTGGCATGTAATTATGCGTCACTGAGTGGTATTTGGAGTGTATGTTGCATTGAGTGCAGTGTAATTATGAGGCATGTAACTATGCGGCACTGAGTGGTAGTTGGAGTGTATGTTGCATTGAGTGCAGTGTAATTATGTGGTGTGTAATTATGTGGCACTGGATGGTATTTGGAGTGTATGCTGTATTGAGTGCAGTGCAATTATGTGGCGTGTAATTATGTGGCACTGAGTGGTATTTGGAGTGTATGTTGCATTGAGTGCAGTATAATTATGTGGTGTGTAATTATGTGGCACTGAGTGGTATTTGGAGTGTATGTTGCATTCAGTGCAGTGTAATTATGTGGCATGTAACTATGAGGAACTGAGTGGTATTTGGAGGGTATGTTGCATGAATGCAGTGTAATTATGTGGCATGTAATTATGTGGCACTGAGAGGTATTTGGAGTGTATGTTGCATTGAGTGCCGTGTAATTTAGTGGCGTGTGATTATGTGGCACTGAGTGGTATTTGGAGTGTATGTTGCATTGAGTGCAGTATAATTATGTGGTGTGTAATTATGTGGCACTGAGTGGTATTTGGAGTGTATGTTGCATTGAGTGCAGTATAATTATGTGGTGTGTAATTATGTGGCACTGAGTGGTATTTGGAGTGTATGTTGCATTCAGTGCAGTGTAATTATGTGGCGTGTAACTATGTGGCACTGAGTGGTATTTGAAGTGTATGTTGCATTGAGTGCAGTGTAATTATGTGGCGTTTAATTATGCGGCACTGAGTAGTAGTTGGAGTGTATGTTGCATTGAGTGCAGTGTAATTATGTGGCATATAATTATGTGGCACTGAATGGTATTTGGAGTGTATGCTGTATTGAGTGCAGTGCAATTATGTGGCGTGTGATTATGTGGCACTGAGTGGTATTTGGAGGGCATGTTGCATTGAGTGCAGTGTAATTATGTGGCACTTAGTGGTATTTGGAGTGTATTTTGCAATGAGTGCAGTGTAATTATGTGGCATGTAACTATGAGGAACTGAGTGGTATTTGGAGGGTATGTTGCATGAATGCAGTGTAATTATGTGGCATGTAATTATGTGGCACTGAGAGGTATTTGGAGTGTATGTTGCATTGAGTGCAGTGTAATTTAGTGGCGTGTGATTATGTGGCACTGAGTGGTATTTGGAGTGTATGTTGCATTGAGTGCAGTATAATTATGTGGCATGTAATTATGTGGCACTTAGTGGTATTTGGAGTGTATTTTGCAATGAGTGCAGTGTAATTATGTGGCATGTAACTATGAGGAACTGAGTGGTATTTGGAGGGTATGTTGCATGAATGCAGTGTAATTATGTGGCATGTAATTATGTGGCACTGAGAGGTATTTGGAGTGTATGTTGCATTGAGTGCAGTGTAATTTAGTGGCGTGTGATTATGTGGCACTGAGTGGTATTTGGAGTGTATGTTGCATTGAGTGCAGTATAATTATGTGGTGTGTAATTATGTGGCACTGAGTGGTATTTGGAGTGTATGTTGCATTCAGTGCAGTGTAATTATGTGGCGTGTAACTATGTGGCACTGAGTGGTATTTGAAGTGTATGTTGCATTGAGTGCAGTGTAATTATGTGGCGTTTAATTATGCGGCACTGAGTAGTAGTTGGAGTGTATGTTGCATTGAGTGCAGTGTAATTATGTGGCATATAATTATGTGGCACTGAATGGTATTTGGAGTGTATGCTGTATTGAGTGCAGTGCAATTATGTGGCGTGTGATTATGTGGCACTGAGTGGTATTTGGAGGGCATGTTGCATTGAGTGCAGTGTAATTATGTGGCATGTAACTATGTGGCACTGAGAGGTATTTGGAGTGTATGTTGCATTGAGTGCAGTATAATTATGTGGCATGTAATTATGCGTCACTGAGTGGTATTTGGAGTGTATGTTGCATTGAGTGCAGTGTAATTATGAGGCATGTAACTATGCGGCACTGAGTGGTAGTTGGAGTGTATGTTGCATTGAGTGCAGTGTAATTATGTGGTGTGTAATTATGTGGCACTGAATGGTATTTGGAGTGTATGCTGTATTGAGTGCAGTGCAATTATGTGGCGTGTAATTATGTGGCACTGAGTGGTATTTGGAGTGTATGTTGCATTGAGTGCAGTATAATTATGTGGTGTGTAATTATGTGGCACTGAGTGGTATTTGGAGTGTATGTTGCATTCAGTGCAGTGTAATTATGTGGCATGTAACTATGAGGAACTGAGTGGTATTTGGAGGGTATGTTGCATGAATGCAGTGTAATTATGTGGCATGTAATTATGTGGCACTGAGAGGTATTTGGAGTGTATGTTGCATTGAGTGCCGTGTAATTTAGTGGCGTGTGATTATGTGGCACTGAGTGGTATTTGGAGTGTATGTTGCATTGAGTGCAGTATAATTATGTGGTGTGTAATTATGTGGCACTGAGTGGTATTTGGAGTGTATGTTGCATTCAGTGCAGTGTAATTATGTGGCGTGTAACTATGTGGCACTGAGTGGTATTTGAAGTGTATGTTGCATTGAGTGCAGTGTAATTATGTGGCGTTTAATTATGCGGCACTGAGTAGTAGTTGGAGTGTATGTTGCATTGAGTGCAGTGTAATTATGTGGCATATAATTATGTGGCACTGAATGGTATTTGGAGTGTATGCTGTATTGAGTGCAGTGCAATTATGTGGCGTGTGATTATGTGGCACTGAGTGGTATTTGGAGGGCATGTTGCATTGAGTGCAGTGTAATTATGTGGCATGTAACTATGTGGCACTGAGAGGTATTTGGAGTGTATGTTGCATTGAGTGCAGTGTAATTATGTGGCGTTTAATTATGCTGGACTGAGTGGTATTTGGAGTGTATGTTGCATGAAGTGCAGTTTAATTATGTGGCGTGTAATTATGTGGCGCTTAGTGGTATTTGGAGTGTATGTTGCATTGAGTGCAGTGTAATTATGTGGCATGTAATTATGCGTCACTGAGTGGTATTTGGAGTGTATGTTGCATTGAGTGCAGTGTAATTATGAGGCATGTAACTATGCGGCACTGAGTGGTAGTTGGAGTGTATGTTGCATTGAGTGCAGTGTAATTATGTGGCGTGTAATTATGTGGCACTGAATGGTATTTGGAGTGTATGCTGTATTGAGTGCAGTGCAATTATGTGGCGTGTAATTATGTGGCACTGAGTGGTATTTGGAGTGTAAGTTGCATTGAGCGCAGTGTAATTATGTATCATATAATTATGTGGCACTGAGTGGTATTGTGTGGAGTGTATGTTGTATTTAGTAGAGTGTAATTGTGTGGCATGTAATTATGTGTCACTGAGTGGTATTGTTTGGAGTGTATGTTGCATTGAGTACAGTGTAATTATGTAGCATATAATTATGTGGCACTGAGTGGTATTGTGTGGAGTGTGTTTCATTCAGAAGAGTGTAATTATGTGGCGTGTAATTATGTGGCACTGAGTGGTATTTGGAGTGTATGTTGCATTGAGTGCAGTGTAATTATGTAGCATATAATTATGTGGCACTGAGTGGTATTGTGTGGAGTGTGTGTTGCATTGAGTGCAGTTTAGTTATGTGGCATGTAACTATGTGGCACTGAGGGGTATTTGGAGTGTATGTTGCATTGAATGCAATGTAATTATGTGGCACTGAGTGGTATTTGAAGTGTATGTTGCATTGAGTGCAGTATAATTATGTGGTGTGTAATTATGTGGCACTGAATGGTATTTGGAGTGTATGTTGCATTGAGTGCAGTATAATTATGTGGTGTGTAATTATGTGGCACTGAGTTGTATTTGGAGTGCATGTTGCATTGAGTGCAGTATAATTATGTGGTGTGTAATTATGTGGCACTGAATGGTATTTGAAGTGTATGTTGCATTGAGTGCAGTATAATTATGTGGTGTGTAATTATGTGGAACTGAGTGGCATTTTGAGGGTATGTTGCATTGAGTGCAGTGAAATTATGTGGCATGTAATTATGTGCCACTGAGAGGTATTTGGAGTGTATGTTGCATTGAGTGCAGTGTAGTTATGTGGCGTGTAATTATGTGGCACTGAGAGGTATTTGGAGTGTAAGTTGCATTGAGCGCAGTGTAATTATGTATCATATAATTATATGGCACTGAGTGGTATTGTGTGGAGTGTATGTTGTATTTAGTAGAGTGTAATTATGTGGTGTGTAATTATGTGGCACTGAGTGGTATTTGGAGTGTATGTTGCATTCAGTGCAGTGTAATTATGTGGCGTGTAACTATGTGGCACTGAGTGGTATTTGGAGTGTATGTTGCATTGAGTGCAGTGTAATTATGTGGCGTTTAATTATGCAGGACTGAGTGGTATTTGGAGTGTATGTTGCATAAAGTGCAGTTTAATTATGTGGCGTGTAATTATGTGGCGCTTAGTGGTATTTGGAGTGTATGTTGCAATGAGTGCAGTGTAATTATGTGGCGTGTACCTATGTGAAACTGAGTGGTATTTTGAGGGTATGTTGCATTGAGTGCAGTGAAATTATGTGGCATGTAATTATGTGGCACTGAGAGGTATTTGGAGTGTATGATGCATTGAGTGCAGTGTAGTTATGTGGCGTGTAATTATGCGGCACTGAGTGGTATTTGGAGTGTATGTTGCATTGAGTGCAGTGTAATTATGTGGCATGTAACTATGCGGCACTGAGTAGTAGTTGGAGTGTATGTTGCATTGAGTGCAGTGCAATTATGTGGCATGTAATTATGTGGCACTGAATGGTATTTGGAGTGTATGCTGCATTGAGTGCAGTGCAATTATGAGGCATGTAACTATGCAGCACTGAGTGGTAGTTGGAGTGTATGTTGCATTGAGTGCAGTGTAATTATGTGGTGTGTAATTATGTGGCACTGAATGGTATTTGGAGTGTATGCTGTATTGAGTGCAGTGCAATTATGTGGCGTGTAATTATGTGGCACTGAGTGGTATTTGGAGTGTAAGTTGCATTGAGCGCAGTGTAAATATGTATCATATAATTATGTGGCACTGAGTGGTATTGTGTGGAGTGTATGTTGTATTTAGTAGAGTGTAATTGTGTGGCATGTAATTATGTGTCACTGAGTGGTATTGTTTGGAGTGTATGTTGCATTGAGTCAGTGTAATTATGTAGCATATAATTATGTGGCACTGAGTGGTATTGTGTGGAGTGTGTTTCATTCAGAAGAGTGTAATTATGTGGTGTGTAATTATGTGGAACTGAGTGGTATTTGGAGTGTATGTTGCATTGAGTGCAGTGTAATTATGTACCATATAATTATGTGGCACTGAGTGGTATTGTTTGGAGTGTATGTTGCATTGAGTGCAGTGTAATTATGTGGCGGGTAACTATGTGGCACTGAGTGGTATTTGGAGTGTATGTTGCATTGAGTGCAGTGTAATTATGTGGCATTTAATTATGCGGCACTGAGTGGTATTTGGAGTGTATGTTGCATAAAGTGCAGTTTAATTATGTGGCATGTAATTATGTGGCACTTAGTGGTATTTGGAGTGTATGTTGCAATGAGTGCAGTGTAATTATGTGGCATGTAACTATGAGGAACTGAGTGGTATTTGGAGGGTATGTTGCATGAATGCAGTGTAATTATGTGGCATGTAATTATGTGGCACTGAGAGGTATTTGGAGTGTATGTTGCATTGAGTGCAGTGTAATTTAGTGGCGTGTGATTATGTGGCACTGAGTGGTATTTGGAGTGTATGTTGCATTGAGTGCAGTATAATTATGTGGTGTGTAATTATGTGGCACTGAGTGGTATTTGGAGTGTATGTTGCATTCAGTGCAGTGTAATTATGTGGCGTGTAACTATGTGGCACTGAGTGGTATTTGAAGTGTATGTTGCATTGAGTGCAGTGTAGTTATGTGGCGTTTAATTATGCGGCACTGAGTAGTAGTTGGAGTGTATGTTGCATTGAGTGCAGTGTAATTATGTGGCATGTAATTATGTGGCACTGAATGGTATTTGGAGTGTATGTTGCATTGAGTGCAGTGTAATTATGTGGCATGTAATTATGCGTCACTGAGTGGTATTTGGAGTGTATGTTGCATTGAGTGCAGTGTAATTATGAGGCATGTAACTATGCGGCACTGAGTGGTAGTTGGAGTGTATGTTGCATTGAGTGCAGTGTAATTATGTGGTGTGTAATTATGTGGCACTGAATGGTATTTGGAGTGTATGCTGTATTGAGTGCAGTGCAATTATGTGGCGTGTAATTATGTGGCACTGAGTGGTATTTGGAGTGTAAGTTGCATTGAGCGCAGTGTAAATATGTATCATATAATTATGTGGCACTGAGTGGTATTGTGTGGAGTGTATGTTGTATTTAGTAGAGTGTAATTGTGTGGCATGTAATTATGTGTCACTGAGTGGTATTGTTTGGAGTGTATGTTGCATTGAGTCAGTGTAATTATGTAGCATATAATTATGTGGCACTGAGTGGTATTGTGTGGAGTGTGTTTCATTCAGAAGAGTGTAATTATGTGGTGTGTAATTATGTGGAACTGAGTGGTATTTGGAGTGTATGTTGCATTGAGTGCAGTGTAATTATGTACCATATAATTATGTGGCACTGAGTGGTATTGTTTGGAGTGTATGTTGCATTGAGTGCAGTGTAATTATGTGGCGTGTAATTATGTGGCACTGAGTGGTATTTGGAGTGTATGTTGCATTGAGTGCAGTGTAATTACGTGGCGTGTAATTACACGGAGAACAGTGTAATTATGTAGCATACAATTATGTGGCACTGAGTGGTATTCTTTGGAGTGTATGTTGCATTGAGTGCAGTGTCATTATGTGGCGTGCAATTATGTGGCACTGAGTGGTATTTGGAGAGTATGTTGCATTGAGTACAGTGTAATTATGTGGTGTGTGATTATGTGACACTGACTGGTATTTGGAGTATATGTTGCATTGAGTGCAGTGTATTTATGTGGTGCGTAATTATGTGGCACTGAGTGGTATTTTGATTGTATGTGGCATTGAGTACAGTGTAATTATGTGGGGTGTAATTATACGGCACTGAGTGGTATTTGGAGTGTGTGTTGAGTTGAGCGCTGTGTAATTATGTAGCATATAATTATGTGGCGCTGAGTTGTATTGTGTGGAGTGTATGTTGTATTCAGTAGAGTGTAATTGCGTGGTGTGTAATTATGTGGCACTGAGTGGTATTGTTTGGAGTGTGTGTTGCATTGAGTGCAGTGTAATTATGTGGCGTATAATTATGTGGCACTGAGTGGTATTTGGAGTGTATGTTGCATTGAGTGCAGTGTAATTATGTGGCGTGTAATTATGTGGCACTGAGTGGTATTTGGAGTGAATGATGCGTTGAGTGCAGTGTAATTATGTAGCATATAATTATGTGGCACTGAGTGGTATTGTGTGGAGTGTGTGTTGCATTGAGTGCAGTGTAGTTATGTGGCATGTAATTATGTGGCACTGAGTGGTATTTGGAGTGTATGTTGCATTGAATGCAGTGTAAATATGTGGCACTGAGTGGTATTTGGAGTGTATGTTGCATTGAGTGCAGTATAATTATGTGGTGTGTAATTATGTGGCACTGAGTGGTATTTGGAGTGTATGTTGCATTGAGTGCAGTATAATTATGTGGTGTGTAATTATGTGGTACTGAATGGTATTTGGAGTGTATGTTGCATTCAGTGCAGTGTAATTAAGTGGCGTGTAACTATGTGGCACTGAGTGGTATTTGGAGTGTATGTTGCATTGAGTGCAGTGTAATTATGTGGCGTTTAATTATGCAGGACTGAGTGGTATTTGGAGTGTATGTTGCATAAAGTGCAGTTTAATTATGTGGCGTGTAATTATGTGGCGCTTAGTGGTATTTGGAGTGTATGTTGCAATGAGTGCAGTGTAATTATGTGGCGTGTACCTATGTGAAACTGAGTGGTATTTTGAGGGTATGTTGCATTGAGTGCAGTGAAATTATGTGGCATGTAATTATGTGGCACTGAGAGGTATTTGGAGTGTATGATGCATTGAGTGCAGTGTAGTTATGTGGTGTGTAATTATGCGGCACTGAGTGGTATTTGGAGTGTATGTTGCATTGAGTGCAGTGTAATTATGTGGCATGTAACTATGCGGCACTGAGTAGTAGTTGGAGTGTATGTTGCATTGAGTGCAGTGCAATTATGTGGCATGTAATTATGTGGCACTGAATGGTATTTGGAGTGTATGCTGCATTGAGTGCAGTGCAATTATGTGGCGTGTGATTATGTGGCACTGAGTGGTATTTGGAGTGTATGTTGCATTGAGCGCAGTGTAATTATGTATTGTATAATTATGTGGCACTGAGTGGTATTGTGTGGAGTGTATGTTGTATTTCGTAGAGTGTAATTGTGTGGCATGTAATTATGTGTTACTGAGTGGTATTGTTTGGAGTGTATGTTGCATTGAGTACAGTGTAATTATGTAGCATATAATTATGTGGCACTGAGAGGTATTGTGTGGAGTGTGTTTCATACAGAAGAGTGTAATTATGTGGTGTGTAATTATGTGGCACTGAGTGGTATTTGGAGTGTATGTTGCATTCAGTGCAGTGTAATTATGTGGCGTGTAACTATGTGGCACTAAGTGGTATTTGGAGTGTATGTTGCATTGAGTGCAGTGTAATTATGTGGCATTTAATTATGCAGCACTGAGTGGTATTTGGAGTGTATGTTGCATAAAGTGCAGTTTAATTATGTGGCATGTAATTATGTGGCACTTAGTGGTATTTGGAGTGTATGTTGCAATGAGTGCAGTGTAATTATGTGGCATGTAACTATGAGGAACTGAGCGGTATTTGGAGGGTATGTTGCATGAATGCAGTGTAATTATGTGGCATCTAATTTTGTGGCACTGAGAGGTATTTGGAGTGTATGTTGCATTGAGTGCAGTGTAATTTAGTGGCGTGTGATTATGTGGCACTGAGTGGTATTTGAAGTGTATGTTGCATTGAGTGCAGTGTAATTATGTGGCATTTAATTATGCGGCACTGAGTAGTAGTTGGAGTGTATGTTGCATTGAGTGCAGTGTAAATATGTGGCATGTAATTATGTGGCACTGAGTGGTATTTGGAGTGTATGTTGCATTGAGTGCAGTGTAATTATAAGGCATGTAACTATGCGGCACTGAGTGGTAGTTGGAGTGTATGTTGCATTGAGTGCAGTGTAATTATGTGGTGTGTAATTATGTGGCACTGAATGGTATTTGGAGTGTATGCTGTATTGAGTGCAGTGCAATTATGTGGCGTGTAATTATGTGGCACTGAGTGGTATTTGGAGTGTATGTTGCATTGAGTGCAGTATAATTATGTGGTGTGTAATTATGTGGCACTGAGTGGTATTTGGAGTGTATGTTGCATTCAGTGCAGTGTAATTATGTGGCATGTAACTATGAGGAACTGAGTGGTATTTGGAGGGTATGTTGCATGAATGCAGTGTAATTATGTGGCATGTAATTATGTGGCACTGAGAGGTATTTGGAGTGTATGTTGCATTGAGTGCAGTGTAATTTAGTGGCGTGTGATTATGTGGCACTGAGTGGTATTTGGAGTGTATGTTGCATTGAGTGCAGTATAATTATGTGGTGTGTAATTATGTGGCACTGAGTGGTATTTGGAGTGTATGTTGCATTCAGTGCAGTGTAATTATGTGGCGTGTAACTATGTGGCACTGAGTGGTATTTGAAGTGTATGTTGCATTGAGTGCAGTGTAATTATGTGGCGTTTAATTATGCGGCACTGAGTAGTAGTTGGAGTGTATGTTGCATTGAGTGCAGTGTAATTATGTGGCATATAATTATGAGGCACTGAATGGTATTTGGAGTGTATGCTGTATTGAGTGAAGTGCAATTATGTGGTGTGTGATTATGTGGCACTGAGTGGTATTTGGAGGGCATGTTGCATTGAGTGCAGTGTAATTATGTGGCATGTAACTATGTGGCACTGAGAGGTATTTGGAGTGTATGTTGCATTGAGTGCAGTGTAATTATGTGGCGTTTAATTATGCTGGACTGAGTGGTATTTGGAGTGTATGTTGCATGAAGTGCAGTTTAATTATGTGGCGTGTAATTATGTGGCGCTTAGTGGTATTTGGAGTGTATGTTGCATTGAGTGCAGTGTAATTATGTGGCATGTAATTATGCGTCACTGAGTGGTATTTGGAGTGTATGTTGCATTGAGTGCAGTGAAATTATGAGGCATGTAACTATGCGGCACTGAGTGGTAGTTGGAGTGTATGTTGCATTGAGTGCAGTGTAATTATGTGGCGTGTAATTATGTGGCACTGAATGGTATTTGGAGTGTATGCTGTATTGAGTGCAGTGCAATTATGTGGCATGTAATTATGTGGCACTGAGTGGTATTTGGAGTGTAAGTTGCATTGAGCGCAGTGTAATTATGTATCATATAATTATGTGGCACTGAGTGGTATTGTGTGGAGTGTATGTTGTATTTAGTAGAGTGTAATTGTGTGGCATGTAATTATGTGTCACTGAGTGGTATTGTTTGGAGTGTATGTTGCATTGAGTACAGTGTAATTATGTAGCATATAATTATGTGGCACTGAGTGGTATTGTGTGGAGTGTGTTTCATTCAGAAGAGTGTAATTATGTGGCGGGTAATTATGTGGAACTGAGTGGTATTTGGAGTGTATGTTGCATTGAGTGCAGTGTAATTATGTAGCATATAATTATGTGGCACTGAGTGGTATTGTGTGGAGTGTGTGTTGCATTGAGTGCAGTATAATTATGTGGTGTGTAATTATGTTGCACTGAGTGGTATTTGGAGTGTATGTTGCATTCAGTGCAGTGTAATTATGTGGCGTGTAACTGTGTGGCACTGAGTGGTATTTGAAGTGTATGTTGCATTGAGTGCAGTGTAATTATGTGGCGTTTAAATATGCGGCACTGAGTAGTAGTTGGAGTGTATGTTGCATTGAGTGCAGTGTAATTATGTGGCATGTAATTATGTGGCACTGAATGGTATTTGGAGTGTATGCTGTATTGAGTGCAGTGCAATTATGTGGCGTGTGATTATGTGGCACTGAGTGGTATTTGGAGTGTATGTTGCATTGAGCGCAGTGTAATTATGTATCGTATAATTATGTGGCACTGAGTGGTATTGTGTGGAGTGTATGTTGTATTTCGAAGAGTGTAATTGTGTGGCATGTAATTATGTGTTACTGAGTGGTATTGTTTGGAGTGTATGTTGCATTGAGTACAGTGTAATTATGTAGCATATAATTATGTGGCACTGAGTGGTATTGTGTGGAGTGTGTTTCATTCAGAAGAGTGTAATTATGTGGCGTGTAATTATGTGGCACTGAGTGGTATTTGGAGTGTATGTTGCATTGAGTGCAGTGTAATTATGTGGCACTGAGTGGTATTTGGAGTGTATGTTGCATTAAGTGCAGTGTAATTATGTGGCGTGAATTATGTGGCACTGAGTGGTATTTGGAGTGAATGTTGCATTGAGCGCAGTGTATTTATGTAGCATATAATTATGTGGCACTGAGTGGTATTGTGTGGAGTGTGTGTTGCATTGAGTGCAGTTTAGTTATGTGGCATGTAACTATGTGGCACTGAGTGGTATTTGGAGTGTATGTTGCATTGAATGCAGTGTAATTATGTGGCACTGAGTGGTATTTGGAGTGTATGTTGCATTGAGTGCAGTATAATTATGTGGTGTGTAATTATGTGGCACTGAATGGTATTTGGAGTGTATGTTGCATTGAGTGCAGTATAATTATGTGGTGTGTAATTATGTGGCACTGATTGGTATTTGGAGTGTATGTTGCATTCAGTGCAGTGTAATTATGTGGCGTGTACCTATGTGGAACTGAGTGGCATTTTGAGGGTATGTTGCATTGAGTGCAGTGAAATTATGTGGCATGTAATTATGTGGCACTGAGAGGTATTTGGAGTGTATGTTGCATTGAGTGCAGTGTAATTATGTGGCATGTAATTATGTGGCACTGAATGGTATTTGGAGTGTATGCTGTATTGAGTGCAGTGCAATTATGTGGCGTGTGATTATGTGGCACTGAGTGGTATTTGGAGTGTATGTTGCATTGAGCGCAGTGTAATTATGTATCGTATAATTATGTGGCACTGAGTGGTATTGTGTGGAGTGTATGTTGTATTTCGTAGAGTGTAATTGTGTGGCATGTAATTATGTGTTACTGAGTGGTATTGTTTGGAGTGTATGTTGCATTGAGTACAGTGTAATTATGTAGCATATAATTATGTGGCACTGAGTGGTATTGTGTGGAGTGTGTTTCATTCAGAAGAGTGTAATTATGTGGCGTGTAATTATGTGGCACTGAGTGGTATTTGGAGTGTATGTTGCATTGAGTGCAGTGTAATTATGTGGCACTGAGTGGTATTTGGAGTGTATGTTGCATTGAGTGCAGTATAATTATGTGGTGTGTAATTATGTGGCACTAAGTGGTATTTGGAGTGTATGTTGCATTCAGTGCAGTGTAATTATGTGGCGGGTAACTATGTGGCACTGAGTGGTATTTGGAGTGTATGTTGCATTGAGTGCAGTGTAATTATGTGGCATTTAATTATGCGGCACTGAGTGGTATTTGGAGTGTATGTTGCATAAAGTGCAGTTTAATTATGTGGCATGTAATTATGTGGCACTTAGTGGTATTTGGAGTGTATGTTGCAATGAGTGCAGTGTAATTATGTGGCATGTAACTATGAGGAACTGAGTGGTATTTGGAGGGTATGTTGCATGAATGCAGTGTAATTATGTGGCATGTAATTATGTGGCACTGAGAGGTATTTGGAGTGTATGTTGCATTGAGTGCAGTGTAATTTAGTGGCGTGTGATTATGTGGCACTGAGTGGTATTTGGAGTGTATGTTGCATTGAGTGCAGTATAATTATGTGGTGTGTAATTATGTGGCACTGAGTGGTATTTGGAGTGTATGTTGCATTCAGTGCAGTGTAATTATGTGGCGTGTAACTATGTGGCACTGAGTGGTATTTGAAGTGTATGTTGCATTGAGTGCAGTGTAGTTATGTGGCGTTTAATTATGCGGCACTGAGTAGTAGTTGGAGTGTATGTTGCATTGAGTGCAGTGTAATTATGTGGCATGTAATTATGTGGCACTGAATGGTATTTGGAGTGTATGTTGCATTGAGTGCAGTGTAATTATGTGGCATGTAATTATGCGTCACTGAGTGGTATTTGGAGTGTATGTTGCATTGAGTGCAGTGTAATTATGAGGCATGTAACTATGCGGCACTGAGTGGTAGTTGGAGTGTATGTTGCATTGAGTGCAGTGTAATTATGTGGTGTGTAATTATGTGGCACTGAATGGTATTTGGAGTGTATGCTGTATTGAGTGCAGTGCAATTATGTGGCGTGTAATTATGTGGCACTGAGTGGTATTTGGAGTGTAAGTTGCATTGAGCGCAGTGTAAATATGTATCATATAATTATGTGGCACTGAGTGGTATTGTGTGGAGTGTATGTTGTATTTAGTAGAGTGTAATTGTGTGGCATGTAATTATGTGTCACTGAGTGGTATTGTTTGGAGTGTATGTTGCATTGAGTCAGTGTAATTATGTAGCATATAATTATGTGGCACTGAGTGGTATTGTGTGGAGTGTGTTTCATTCAGAAGAGTGTAATTATGTGGTGTGTAATTATGTGGAACTGAGTGGTATTTGGAGTGTATGTTGCATTGAGTGCAGTGTAATTATGTACCATATAATTATGTGGCACTGAGTGGTATTGTTTGGAGTGTATGTTGCATTGAGTGCAGTGTAATTATGTGGCGTGTAATTATGTGGCACTGAGTGGTATTTGGAGTGTATGTTGCATTGAGTGCAGTGTAATTACGTGGCGTGTAATTACACGGAGAACAGTGTAATTATGTAGCATACAATTATGTGGCACTGAGTGGTATTCTTTGGAGTGTATGTTGCATTGAGTGCAGTGTCATTATGTGGCGTGCAATTATGTGGCACTGAGTGGTTTTGGAGAGTATGTTGCATTGAGTACAGTGTAATTATGTGGTGTGTGATTATGTGACACTGACTGGTATTTGGAGTATATGTTGCATTGAGTGCAGTGTATTTATGTGGTGCGTAATTATGTGGCACTGAGTGGTATTTTGATTGTATGTGGCATTGAGTACAGTGTAATTATGTGGGGTGTAATTATACGGCACTGAGTGGTATTTGGAGTGTGTGTTGAGTTGAGCGCTGTGTAATTATGTAGCATATAATTATGTGGCGCTGAGTTGTATTGTGTGGAGTGTATGTTGTATTCAGTAGAGTGTAATTGCGTGGTGTGTAATTATGTGGCACTGAGTGGTATTGTTTGGAGTGTGTGTTGCATTGAGTGCAGTGTAATTATGTGGCGTATAATTATGTGGCACTGAGTGGTATTTGGAGTGTATGTTGCATTGAGTGCAGTGTAATTATGTGGCGTGTAATTATGTGGCACTGAGTGGTATTTGGAGTGAATGATGCGTTGAGTGCAGTGTAATTATGTAGCATATAATTATGTGGCACTGAGTGGTATTGTGTGGAGTGTGTGTTGCATTGAGTGCAGTGTAGTTATGTGGCATGTAATTATGTGGCACTGAGTGGTATTTGGAGTGTATGTTGCATTGAATGCAGTGTAAATATGTGGCACTGAGTGGTATTTGGAGTGTATGTTGCATTGAGTGCAGTATAATTATGTGGTGTGTAATTATGTGGCACTGAGTGGTATTTGGAGTGTATGTTGCATTGAGTGCAGTATAATTATGTGGTGTGTAATTATGTGGTACTGAATGGTATTTGGAGTGTATGTTGCATTCAGTGCAGTGTAATTAAGTGGCGTGTAACTATGTGGCACTGAGTGGTATTTGGAGTGTATGTTGCATTGAGTGCAGTGTAATTATGTGGCGTTTAATTATGCAGGACTGAGTGGTATTTGGAGTGTATGTTGCATAAAGTGCAGTTTAATTATGTGGCGTGTAATTATGTGGCGCTTAGTGGTATTTGGAGTGTATGTTGCAATGAGTGCAGTGTAATTATGTGGCGTGTACCTATGTGAAACTGAGTGGTATTTTGAGGGTATGTTGCATTGAGTGCAGTGAAATTATGTGGCATGTAATTATGTGGCACTGAGAGGTATTTGGAGTGTATGATGCATTGAGTGCAGTGTAGTTATGTGGTGTGTAATTATGCGGCACTGAGTGGTATTTGGAGTGTATGTTGCATTGAGTGCAGTGTAATTATGTGGCATGTAACTATGCGGCACTGAGTAGTAGTTGGAGTGTATGTTGCATTGAGTGCAGTGCAATTATGTGGCATGTAATTATGTGGCACTGAATGGTATTTGGAGTGTATGCTGCATTGAGTGCAGTGCAATTATGTGGCGTGTGATTATGTGGCACTGAGTGGTATTTGGAGTGTATGTTGCATTGAGCGCAGTGTAATTATGTATTGTATAATTATGTGGCACTGAGTGGTATTGTGTGGAGTGTATGTTGTATTTCGTAGAGTGTAATTGTGTGGCATGTAATTATGTGTTACTGAGTGGTATTGTTTGGAGTGTATGTTGCATTGAGTACAGTGTAATTATGTAGCATATAATTATGTGGCACTGAGAGGTATTGTGTGGAGTGTGTTTCATACAGAAGAGTGTAATTATGTGGTGTGTAATTATGTGGCACTGAGTGGTATTTGGAGTGTATGTTGCATTCAGTGCAGTGTAATTATGTGGCGTGTAACTATGTGGCACTAAGTGGTATTTGGAGTGTATGTTGCATTGAGTGCAGTGTAATTATGTGGCATTTAATTATGCAGCACTGAGTGGTATTTGGAGTGTATGTTGCATAAAGTGCAGTTTAATTATGTGGCATGTAATTATGTGGCACTTAGTGGTATTTGGAGTGTATGTTGCAATGAGTGCAGTGTAATTATGTGGCATGTAACTATGAGGAACTGAGCGGTATTTGGAGGGTATGTTGCATGAATGCAGTGTAATTATGTGGCATCTAATTTTGTGGCACTGAGAGGTATTTGGAGTGTATGTTGCATTGAGTGCAGTGTAATTTAGTGGCGTGTGATTATGTGGCACTGAGTGGTATTTGGAGTGTATGTTGCATTGAGTGCAGTATAATTATGTGGTGTGTAATTATGTGGAACTGAGTGGTATTTGGAGTGTATGTTGCATTCAGTGCAGTGTAATTATGTGGCATGTAACTATGTGGCACTGAGTGGTATTTGAAGTGTATGTTGCATTGAGTGCAGTGTAATTATGTGGCATTTAATTATGCGGCACTGAGTAGTAGTTGGAGTGTATGTTGCATTGAGTGCAGTGTAAATATGTGGCATGTAATTATGTGGCACTGAATGGTATTTGGAGTGTATGCTGTATTGAGTACAGTGCAATTATGTGGCGTGTGATTATGTGGCACTGAGTGGTATTTGGAGTGTATGTTGCACTGAGCGCAGTGTAATTATGTATCGTATAATTATGTGGCACTGAGTGGTATTGTGTTGAATGTATGTTGTATTTCGTAGAGTGTAATTGTGTGGCATGTAATTATGTGGCACTGAATGGTATTTGGAGTGTATGCTGTATTGAGTGCAGTGCAATTATGTGGCGTGTGATTATGTGGCACTGAGTGGTATTTGGAGTGTATGTTGCATTGAGCGCAGTGTAATTATGTATCGTATAATTATGTGGCACTGAGTGGTATTGTGTGGAGTGTATGTTGTATTTCGTAGAGTGTAATTGTGTGGCATGTAATTATGTGTTACTGAGTGGTATTGTTTGGAGTGTATGTTGCATTGAGTACAGTGTAATTATGTAGCATATAACTATGTGGCACTGAGTGGTATTGTGTGGAGTGTGTTTCATTCAGAAGAGTGTAATTATGTGGCGTGTAATTATGTGGCACTGAGTGGTATTTGGAGTGTATGTTGCATTGAGTGCAGTGTAATTATGTGGCACTGAGTGGTATTTGGAGTGTATGTTGCATTGAGTGCAGTATAATTATGTGGTGTGTAATTATGTGGCACTAAGTGGTATTTGGAGTGTATGTTGCATTCAGTGCAGTGTAATTATGTGGCGGGTAACTATGTGGCACTGAGTGGTATTTGGAGTGTATGTTGCATTGAGTGCAGTGTAATTATGTGGCATTTAATTATGCGGCACTGAGTGGTATTTGGAGTGTATGTTGCATACAGTGCAGTTTAATTATGTGGCATGTAATTATGTGGCACTTAGTGGTATTTGGAGTGTATGTTGCAATGAGTGCAGTGTAATTATGTGGCATGTAACTATGAGGAACTGAGTGGTATTTGGAGGGTATGTTGCATGAATGCAGTGTAATTATGTGGCATGTAATTATGTGGCATTGAGAGGTATTTGGAGTGTATGTTGCATTGAGTGCAGTGTAATTTAGTGGCGTGTGATTATGTGGCACTGAGTGGTATTTGGAGTGTATGTTGCATTGAGTGCAGTATAATTATGTGGTGTGTAATTATGTGGCACTGAATGGTATTTGGAGTGTATGTTGCATTGAGTGCAGTGTAATTATGTAGCATATAATTATGTGGCACTGAGAGGTATTGTGTGGAGTGTGTTTCATACAGAAGAGTGTAATTATGTGGTGTGTAATTATGTGGCACTGAGTGGTATTTGGAGTGTATGTTGCATTCAGTGCAGTGTAATTATGTGGCGTGTAACTATGTGGCACTAAGTGGTATTTGGAGTGTATGTTGCATTGAGTGCAGTGTAATTATGTGGCATTTAATTATGCAGCACTGAGTGGTATTTGGAGTGTATGTTGCATAAAGTGCAGTTTAATTATGTGGCATGTAATTATGTGGCACTTAGTGGTATTTGGAGTGTATGTTGCAATGAGTGCAGTGTAATTATGTGGCATGTAACTATGAGGAACTGAGCGGTATTTGGAGGGTATGTTGCATGAATGCAGTGTAATTATGTGGCATCTAATTTTGTGGCACTGAGAGGTATTTGGAGTGTATGTTGCATTGAGTGCAGTGTAATTTAGTGGCGTGTGATTATGTGGCACTGAGTGGTATTTGGAGTGTATGTTGCATTGAGTGCAGTATAATTATGTGGTGTGTAATTATGTGGAACTGAGTGGTATTTGGAGTGTATGTTGCATTCAGTGCAGTGTAATTATGTGGCATGTAACTATGTGGCACTGAGTGGTATTTGAAGTGTATGTTGCATTGAGTGCAGTGTAATTATGTGGCATTTAATTATGCGGCACTGAGTAGTAGTTGGAGTGTATGTTGCATTGAGTGCAGTGTAAATATGTGGCATGTAATTATGTGGCACTGAATGGTATTTGGAGTGTATGCTGTATTGAGTACAGTGCAATTATGTGGCGTGTGATTATGTGGCACTGAGTGGTATTTGGAGTGTATGTTGCACTGAGCGCAGTGTAATTATGTATCGTATAATTATGTGGCACTGAGTGGTATTGTGTTGAATGTATGTTGTATTTCGTAGAGTGTAATTGTGTGGCATGTAATTATGTGGCACTGAATGGTATTTGGAGTGTATGCTGTATTGAGTGCAGTGCAATTATGTGGCGTGTGATTATGTGGCACTGAGTGGTATTTGGAGTGTATGTTGCATTGAGCGCAGTGTAATTATGTATCGTATAATTATGTGGCACTGAGTGGTATTGTGTGGAGTGTATGTTGTATTTCGTAGAGTGTAATTGTGTGGCATGTAATTATGTGTTACTGAGTGGTATTGTTTGGAGTGTATGTTGCATTGAGTACAGTGTAATTATGTAGCATATAACTATGTGGCACTGAGTGGTATTGTGTGGAGTGTGTTTCATTCAGAAGAGTGTAATTATGTGGCGTGTAATTATGTGGCACTGAGTGGTATTTGGAGTGTATGTTGCATTGAGTGCAGTGTAATTATGTGGCACTGAGTGGTATTTGGAGTGTATGTTGCATTGAGTGCAGTATAATTATGTGGTGTGTAATTATGTGGCACTAAGTGGTATTTGGAGTGTATGTTGCATTCAGTGCAGTGTAATTATGTGGCGGGTAACTATGTGGCACTGAGTGGTATTTGGAGTGTATGTTGCATTGAGTGCAGTGTAATTATGTGGCATTTAATTATGCGGCACTGAGTGGTATTTGGAGTGTATGTTGCATACAGTGCAGTTTAATTATGTGGCATGTAATTATGTGGCACTTAGTGGTATTTGGAGTGTATGTTGCAATGAGTGCAGTGTAATTATGTGGCATGTAACTATGAGGAACTGAGTGGTATTTGGAGGGTATGTTGCATGAATGCAGTGTAATTATGTGGCATGTAATTATGTGGCACTGAGAGGTATTTGGAGTGTATGTTGCATTGAGTGCAGTGTAATTTAGTGGCGTGTGATTATGTGGCACTGAGTGGTATTTGGAGTGTATGTTGCATTGAGTGCAGTATAATTATGTGGTGTGTAATTATGTGGCACTGAATGGTATTTGGAGTGTATGTTGCATTGAGTGCAGTGTAATTATGTGGCATGTAATTATGCGTCACTGAGTGGTATTTGGAGTGTATGTTGCATTGAGTGCAGTGTAATTATGAGGCATGTAACTATGCAGCACTGAGTGGTAGTTGGAGTGTATGTTGCATTGAGTGCAGTGTAATTATGTGGTGTGTAATTATGTGGCACTGAATGGTATTTGGAGTGTATGCTGTATTGAGTGCAGTGCAATTATGTGGCGTGTAATTATGTGGCACTGAGTGGTATTTGGAGTGTAAGTTGCATTGAGCGCAGTGTAAATATGTATCATATAATTATGTGGCACTGAGTGGTATTGTGTGGAGTGTATGTTGTATTTAGTAGAGTGTAATTGTGTGGCATGTAATTATGTGTCACTGAGTGGTATTGTTTGGAGTGTATGTTGCATTGAGTCAGTGTAATTATGTAGCATATAATTATGTGGCACTGAGTGGTATTGTGTGGAGTGTGTTTCATTCAGAAGAGTGTAATTATGTGGTGTGTAATTATGTGGAACTGAGTGGTATTTGGAGTGTATGTTGCATTGAGTGCAGTGTAATTATGTACCATATAATTATGTGGCACTGAGTGGTATTGTTTGGAGTGTATGTTGCATTGAGTGCAGTGTAATTATGTGGCGTGTAATTATGTGGCACTGAGTGGTATTTGGAGTGTATGTTGCATTGAGTGCAGTGTAATTACGTGGCGTGTAATTACACGGAGAACAGTGTAATTATGTAGCATACAATTATGTGGCACTGAGTGGTATTCTTTGGAGTGTATGTTGCATTGAGTGCAGTGTCATTATGTGGCGTGCAATTATGTGGCACTGAGTGGTATTTGGAGAGTATGTTGCATTGAGTACAGTGTAATTATGTGGTGTGTGATTATGTGACACTGACTGGTATTTGGAGTATATGTTGCATTGAGTGCAGTGTATTTATGTGGTGCGTAATTATGTGGCACTGAGTGGTATTTTGATTGTATGTGGCATTGAGTACAGTGTAATTATGTGGGGTGTAATTATACGGCACTGAGTGGTATTTGGAGTGTGTGTTGAGTTGAGCGCTGTGTAATTATGTAGCATATAATTATGTGGCGCTGAGTTGTATTGTGTGGAGTGTATGTTGTATTCAGTAGAGTGTAATTGCGTGGTGTGTAATTATGTGGCGCTGAGTGGTATTGTTTGGAGTGTGTGTTGCATTGAGTGCAGTGTAATTATGTGGCGTATAATTATGTGGCACTGAGTGGTATTTGGAGTGTATGTTGCATTGAGTGCAGTGTAATTATGTGGCGTGTAATTATGTGGCACTGAGTGGTATTTGGAGTGAATGATGCGTTGAGTGCAGTGTAATTATGTAGCATATAATTATGTGGCACTGAGTGGTATTGTGTGGAGTGTGTGTTGCATTGAGTGCAGTGTAGTTATGTGGCATGTAATTATGTGGCACTGAGTGGTATTTGGAGTGTATGTTGCATTGAATGCAGTATAAATATGTGGCACTGAGTGGTATTTGGAGTGTATGTTGCATTGAGTGCAGTATAATTATGTGGTGTGTAATTATGTGGCACTGAGTGGTATTTGGAGTGTATGTTGCATTGAGTGCAGTATAATTATGTGGTGTGTAATTATGTGGTACTGAATGGTATTTGGAGTGTATGTTGCATTCAGTGCAGTGTAATTAAGTGGCGTGTAACTATGTGGCACTGAGTGGTATTTGGAGTGTATGTTGCATTGAGTGCAGTGTAATTATGTGGCGTTTAATTATGCAGGACTGAGTGGTATTTGGAGTGTATGTTGCATAAAGTGCAGTTTAATTATGTGGCGTGTAATTATGTGGCGCTTAGTGGTATTTGGAGTGTATGTTGCAATGAGTGCAGTGTAATTATGTGGCGTGTACCTATGTGAAACTGAGTGGTATTTTGAGGGTATGTTGCATTGAGTGCAGTGAAATTATGTGGCATGTAATTATGTGGCACTGAGAGGTATTTGGAGTGTATGATGCATTGAGTGCAGTGTAGTTATGTGGCGTGTAATTATGCAACACTGAGTGGTATTTGGAGTGTATGTTGCATTGAGTGCAGTGTAATGATGTGGCATGTAACTATGCGGCACTGAGTAGTAGTTGGAGTGTATGTTGCATTGAGTGCAGTGCAATTATGTGGCATGTAATTATGTGGCACTGAATGGTATTTGGAGTGTATGCTGCATTGAGTGCAGTGCAATTATGTGGCGTGTGATTATGTGGCACTGAGTGGTATTTGGAGTGTATGTTGCATTGAGCGCAGTGTAATTATGTATTGTATAATTATGTGGCACTGAGTGGTATTGTGTGGAGTGTATGTTGTATTTCGTAGAGTGTAATTGTGTGGCATGTAATTATGTGTTACTGAGTGGTATTGTTTGGAGTGTATGTTGCATTGAGTACAGTGTAATTATGTAGCATATAATTATGTGGCACTGAGAGGTATTGTGTGGAGTGTGTTTCATACAGAAGAGTGTAATTATGTGGTGTGTAATTATGTGGCACTGAGTGGTATTTGGAGTGTATGTTGCATTCAGTGCAGTGTAATTATGTGGCGTGTAACTATGTGGCACTAAGTGGTATTTGGAGTGTATGTTGCATTGAGTGCAGTGTAATTATGTGGCATTTAATTATGCAGCACTGAGTGGTATTTGGAGTGTATGTTGCATAAAGTGCAGTTTAATTATGTGGCATGTAATTATGTGGCACTTAGTGGTATTTGGAGTGTATGTTGCAATGAGTGCAGTGTAATTATGTGGCATGTAACTATGAGGAACTGAGCGGTATTTGGAGGGTATGTTGCATGAATGCAGTGTAATTATGTGGCATCTAATTTTGTGGCACTGAGAGGTATTTGGAGTGTATGTTGCATTGAGTGCAGTGTAATTTAGTGGCGTGTGATTATGTGGCACTGAGTGGTATTTGGAGTGTATGTTGCATTGAGTGCAGTATAATTATGTGGTGTGTAATTATGTGGAACTGAGTGGTATTTGGAGTGTATGTTGCATTCAGTGCAGTGTAATTATGTGGCATGTAACTATGTGGCACTGAGTGGTATTTGAAGTGTATGTTGCATTGAGTGCAGTGTAATTATGTGGCATTTAATTATGCGGCACTGAGTAGTAGTTGGAGTGTATGTTGCATTGAGTGCAGTGTAAATATGTGGCATGTAATTATGTGGCACTGAATGGTATTTGGAGTGTATGCTGTATTGAGTACAGTGCAATTATGTGGCGTGTGATTATGTGGCACTGAGTGGTATTTGGAGTGTATGTTGCACTGAGCGCAGTGTAATTATGTATCGTATAATTATGTGGCACTGAGTGGTATTGTGTGGAATGTATGTTGTATTTCGTAGAGTGTAATTGTGTGGCATGTAATTATGTGTTACTAAGGGTATTGTTTGGAGTGTATGTTGCATTGAGTACAGTGTAATTATGTAGCATATAATTATGTGGCACTGAGTGGTATTGTGTGGAGTGTGTTTCATTCAGAAGAGTGTAATTATGTGGCGTGTAATTATGTGGCACTGAGTGGTATTTGGAGTGCATGTTGCATTGAGTGCAGTGTAATTATGTGGCACTGAGTGGTATTTGGAGTGTATGTTGCATTGAGTGCAGTGTAATTATGTGGCGTGAATCATGTGGCACTGAATGGTATTTGGAGTGAATGTTGCGTTGAGCGCAGTGTAATTATGTAGCATATCATTATGTGGCACTGAGTGGTATTGTGTGGAGTGTGAGTTGCATTGAGTGCAGTTTAGTTATGTGGCATGTAACTATGTGGCACTGAGTGGTATTTGGAGTGTATGTTGCATTGAATGCAGTGTAATTATGTGGCACTGAGTGGTATTTGGAGTGTATGTTGCATTGAGTGCAGTGCAATTATGTGGTGTGTAATTATGTGGCACTGAGAGGTATTTGGAGTGTAAGTTGCATTGAGCGCAGTGTAATTATGTATCATATAATTATATGGCACTGAGTGGTATTGTGTGGAGTGTATGTTGTATTTAGTAGAGTGTAATTATGTGGTGTGTAAATATGTGGCACTGAGTGGTATTTGGAGTGTATGTTGCATTCAGTGCAGTGTAATTATGTGGCGTGTAACTATGTGGCACTGAGTGGTATTTGTAGTGTATGTTGCATTGAGTGCAGGGTAATTATGTGACGTTTAATTATGCGGCACTGAGTGGTATTTGTAGTGTATGTTGCATAAAGTGCAGTTTAATTATGTGGCGTGTAATTATGTGGCGCTTAGTGGTATTTGGAGGGTATGTTGCAATGAGTGCAGTGTAATTATGTGGCGTGTACCTATGTGGAACTGAGTGGTATTCTGAGGGTATGTTGCATTGAGTGCAGTGAAATTATGTGGCATGTAATTATGTGGCACTTAATGGTATTTGGAGTGTATGCTGTATTGAGTGCAGTGCAATTATGTGGCGTGTGATTATGCGGCACTGAGTGGTATTTGGAGTGTATGTTGCATTGAGCGCAGTGTAATTATGTATCGTATAATTATGTGGCATTGAGTGGTATTGTGTAGAGTGTATGTTGTATTTCGTAGAGTGTAATTGTGTGGCATGTAATTATGTGTTACTGAGTGGTATTGTTTGGAGTGTATGTTGCATTGAGTACAGTGTAATTATGTAGCATATAATTATGTGGCACTGAGTGGTATTGTGTGGAGTGTGTTTCATTCAGAAGAGTGTAATTATGTGGCATGTAATTATGTGGCACTGAGTGGTATTTGGAGTGTATGTTGCATTCAGTGCAGTGTAATTATGTGGCGTGTAACTATGAGGAACTGAGCGGTATTTGGAGGGTATGTTGCATGAATGCAGTGTAATTATGTGGCATCTAATTTTGTGGCACTGAGAGGTATTTGGAGTGTATGTTGCATTGAGTGCAGTGTAATTTAGTGGCGTGTGATTATGTGGCACTGAGTGGTATTTGGAGTGTATGTTGCATTGAGTGCAGTGTAATTATGTGGCATTTAATTATGCGGCACTGAGTAGTAGTTGGAGTGTATGTTGCATTGAGTGCAGTGTAAATATGTGGCATGTAATTATGTGGCACTGAAGGGTATTTGGAGTGTATGCTGTATTGAGTACAGTGCAATTATGTGGCATGTGATTATGTGGCACTGAGTGGTATTTGGAGTGTTTGTTGCACTGAGCGCAGTGTAATTATGTATCGTATAATTATGTGGCACTGAGTGGTATTGAGTGGAATGTATGTTGTATTTCGTAGAGTGTAATTGTGTGGCATGTAATTATGTGTTACTGAGTGGTATTGTTTGGAGTGTAAGTTGCATTGAGTACAGTGTAATTATGTAGCATATAATTATGTGGCACTGAGTGGTATTGTGTGGAGTGTGTTTCATTCAGAAGAGTGTAATTATGTGGCGTGTAATTATGTGGCACTGAGTGGTATTTGGAGTGTATGTTGCATTGAGTGCAGTGTAATTATGTGGCACTGAGTGGTATTTGGAGTGTATGTTGCATTGAGTGCAGTGTAATTATGTGGCGTGAATCATGTGGCACTGAATGGTATTTGGAGTGAATGTTGCGTTGAGCGCAGTGTAATTATGTAGCATATCATTATGTGGCACTGAGTGGTATTGTGTGGAGTGTGAGTTGCATTGAGTGCAGTTTAGTTATGTGGCATGTAACTATGTGGCACTGAGTGGTATTTGGAGTGTATGTTGCATTGAGTGCAGTGTAAATATGTGGCATGTAATTATGTGGCACTGAATGGTATTTGGAGTGTATGCTGTATTGAGTACAGTGCAATTATGTGGCATGTGATTATGTGGCACTGAGTGGTATTTGGAGTGTTTGTTGCACTGAGCGCAGTGTAATTATGTATCGTATAATTATGTGGCACTGAGTGGTATTGAGTGGAATGTATGTTGTATTTCGTAGAGTGTAATTGTGTGGCATGTAATTATGTGTTACTGAGTGGTATTGTTTGGAGTGTAAGTTGCATTGAGTACAGTGTAATTATGTAGCATATAATTATGTGGCACTGAGTGGTATTGTGTGGAGTGTGTTTCATTCAGAAGAGTGTAATTATGTGGCGTGTAATTATGTGGCACTGAGTGGTATTTGGAGTGTATGTTGCATTGAGTGCAGTGTAATTATGTGGCACTGAGTGGTATTTGGAGTGTATGTTGCATTGAGTGCAGTGTAATTATGTGGCGTGAATCATGTGGCACTGAATGGTATTTGGAGTGAATGTTGCGTTGAGCGCAGTGTAATTATGTAGCATATCATTATGTGGCACTGAGTGGTATTGTGTGGAGTGTGAGTTGCATTGAGTGCAGTTTAGTTATGTGGCATGTAACTATGTGGCACTGAGTGGTATTTGGAGTGTATGTTGCATTGAATGCAGTGTAATTATGTGGCACTGAGTGGTATTTGGAGTGTATGTTGCATTGAGTGCAGTGCAATTATGTGGTGTGTAATTATGTGGCACTGAGAGGTATTTGGAGTGTATGCTGTATTGAGTGCAGTGCAATTATGTGGCGTGTGATTATGTGGCACTGAGTGGTATTTGGAGTGTATGTTGCATTGAGCGCAGTGTAATTATGTATCGTATAATTATGTGGCACTGAGTGGTATTGTGTGGAGTGTATGTTGTATTTCGTAGAGTGTAATTGTGTGGCATGTAATTATGTGTTACTGAGTGGTATTGTTTGGAGTGTATGTTGCATTGAGTACAGTGTAATTATGTAGCATATAATTATGTGGCACTGAGTGGTATTGTGTGGAGTGTGTTTCATTCAGAAGAGTGTAATTATGTGGCGTGTAATTATGTGGCACTGAGTGGTATTTGGAGTGTATGTTGCATTGAGTGCAGTGTAATTATGTGGCACTGAGTGGTATTTGGAGTGTATGTTGCATTGAGTGCAGTATAATTATGTGGTGTGTAATTATGTGGCACTAAGTGGTATTTGGAGTGTATGTTGCATCAGTGCAGTGTAATTATGTGGCGGGTAACTATGTGGCACTGAGTGGTATTTGGAGTGTATGTTGCATTGAGTGCAGTGTAATTATGTGGCGTTTAATTATGCGGCACTGAGTGGTATTTGGAGTGTATGTTGCATAAAGTGCAGTTTAATTATGTGGCATGTAATTATGTGGCACTTAGTGGTATTTGGAGTGTATTTTGCAATGAGTGCAGTGTAATTATGTGGCATGTAACTATGAGGAACTGAGTGGTATTTGGAGGGTATGTTGCATGAATGCAGTGTAATTATGTGGCATGTAATTATGTGGCACTGAGAGGTATTTGGAGTGTATGTTGCATTGAGTGCAGTGTAATTTAGTGGCGTGTGATTATGTGGCACTGAGTGGTATTTGGAGTGTATGTTGCATTGAGTGCAGTATAATTATGTGGTGTGTAATTATGTGGCACTGAGTGGTATTTGGAGTGTATGTTGCATTCAGTGCAGTGTAATTATGTGGCGTGTAACTATGTGGCACTGAGTGGTATTTGAAGTGTATGTTGCATTGAGTGCAGTGTAATTATGTGGCGTTTAATTATGCGGCACTGAGTAGTAGTTGGAGTGTATGTTGCATTGAGTGCAGTGTAATTATGTGGCATATAATTATGTGGCACTGAATGGTATTTGGAGTGTATGCTGTATTGAGTGCAGTGCAATTATGTGGCGTGTGATTATGTGGCACTGAGTGGTATTTGGAGGGCATGTTGCATTGAGTGCAGTGTAATTATGTGGCATGTAACTATGTGGCACTGAGAGGTATTTGGAGTGTATGTTGCATTGAGTGCAGTATAATTATGTGGCATGTAATTATGCGTCACTGAGTGGTATTTGGAGTGTATGTTGCATTGAGTGCAGTGTAATTATGAGGCATGTAACTATGCGGCACTGAGTGGTAGTTGGAGTGTATGTTGCATTGAGTGCAGTGTAATTATGTGGTGTGTAATTATGTGGCACTGAATGGTATTTGGAGTGTATGCTGTATTGAGTGCAGTGCAATTATGTGGCGTGTAATTATGTGGCACTGAGTGGTATTTGGAGTGTATGTTGCATTGAGTGCAGTATAATTATGTGGTGTGTAATTATGTGGCACTGAGTGGTATTTGGAGTGTATGTTGCATTCAGTGCAGTGTAATTATGTGGCATGTAACTATGAGGAACTGAGTGGTATTTGGAGGGTATGTTGCATGAATGCAGTGTAATTATGTGGCATGTAATTATGTGGCACTGAGAGGTATTTGGAGTGTATGTTGCATTGAGTGCCGTGTAATTTAGTGGCGTGTGATTATGTGGCACTGAGTGGTATTTGGAGTGTATGTTGCATTGAGTGCAGTATAATTATGTGGTGTGTAATTATGTGGCACTGAGTGGTATTTGGAGTGTATGTTGCATTCAGTGCAGTGTAATTATGTGGCGTGTAACTATGTGGCACTGAGTGGTATTTGAAGTGTATGTTGCATTGAGTGCAGTGTAATTATGTGGCGTTTAATTATGCGGCACTGAGTAGTAGTTGGAGTGTATGTTGCATTGAGTGCAGTGTAATTATGTGGCATATAATTATGTGGCACTGAATGGTATTTGGAGTGTATGCTGTATTGAGTGCAGTGCAATTATGTGGCGTGTGATTATGTGGCACTGAGTGGTATTTGGAGGGCATGTTGCATTGAGTGCAGTGTAATTATGTGGCATGTAACTATGTGGCACTGAGAGGTATTTGGAGTGTATGTTGCATTGAGTGCAGTGTAATTATGTGGCGTTTAATTATGCTGGACTGAGTGGTATTTGGAGTGTATGTTGCATGAAGTGCAGTTTAATTATGTGGCGTGTAATTATGTGGCGCTTAGTGGTATTTGGAGTGTATGTTGCATTGAGTGCAGTGTAATTATGTGGCATGTAATTATGCGTCACTGAGTGGTATTTGGAGTGTATGTTGCATTGAGTGCAGTGTAATTATGAGGCATGTAACTATGCGGCACTGAGTGGTAGTCGGAGTGTATGTTGCATTGAGTGCAGTGTAATTATGTGGCGTGTAATTATGTGGCACTGAATGGTATTTGGAGTGTATGCTGTATTGAGTGCAGTGCAATTATGTGGCGTGTAATTATGTGGCACTGAGTGGTATTTGGAGTGTAAGTTGCATTGAGCGCAGTGTAATTATGTATCATATAATTATGTGGCACTGAGTGGTATTGTGTGGAGTGTATGTTGTATTTAGTAGAGTGTAATTGTGTGGCATGTAATTATGTGTCACTGAGTGGTATTGTTTGGAGTGTATGTTGCATTGAGTACAGTGTAATTATGTAGCATATAATTATGTGGCACTGAGTGGTATTGTGTGGAGTGTGTTTCATTCAGAAGAGTGTAATTATGTGGCGTGTAATTATGTGGCACTGAGTGGTATTTGGAGTGTATGTTGCATTGAGTGCAGTGTAATTATGTAGCATATAATTATGTGGCACTGAGTGGTATTGTGTGGAGTGTGTGTTGCATTGAGTGCAGTTTAGTTATGTGGCATGTAACTATGTGGCACTGAGGGGTATTTGGAGTGTATGTTGCATTGAATGCAGTGTAATTATGTGGCACTGAGTGGTATTTGAAGTGTATGTTGCATTGAGTGCAGTATAATTATGTGGTGTGTAATTATGTGGCACTGAATGGTATTTGGAGTGTATGTTGCATTGAGTGCAGTATAATTATGTGGTGTGTAATTATGTGGCACTGAGTTGTATTTGGAGTGCATGTTGCATTGAGTGCAGTATAATTATGTGGTGTGTAATTATGTGGCACTGAATGGTATTTGAAGTGTATGTTGCATTGAGTGCAGTATAATTATGTGGTGTGTAATTATGTGGAACTGAGTGGCATTTTGAGGGTATGTTGCATTGAGTGCAGTGAAATTATGTGGCATGTAATTATGTGCCACTGAGAGGTATTTGGAGTGTATGTTGCATTGAGTGCAGTGTAGTTATGTGGCGTGTAATTATGTGGCACTGAGAGGTATTTGGAGTGTAAGTTGCATTGAGCGCAGTGTAATTATGTATCATATAATTATATGGCACTGAGTGGTATTGTGTGGAGTGTATGTTGTATTTAGTAGAGTGTAATTATGTGGTGTGTAATTATGTGGCACTGAGTGGTATTTGGAGTGTATGTTGCATTCAGTGCAGTGTAATTATGTGGCGTGTAACTATGTGGCACTGAGTGGTATTTGGAGTGTATGTTGCATTGAGTGCAGTGTAATTATGTGGCGTTTAATTATGCGGCACTGAGTGGTATTTGGAGTGTATGTTGCATAAAGTGCAGTTTAATTATGTGGCATGTAATTATGTGGCACTTAGTGGTATTTGGAGTGTATGTTGCAATGAGTGCAGTGTAATTATGTGGCATGTAACTATGAGGAACTGAGTGGTATTTGGAGGGTATGTTGCATTGAATGCAGTGTAATTATGTGGCATGTAATTATGTGGCACTGAGAGGTATTTGGAGTGTATGTTGCATTGAGTGCAGTGTAATTTAGTGGCGTGTGATTATGTGGCACTGAGTGGTATTTGGAGTGTATGTTGCATTGAGTGCAGTATAATTATGTGGTGTGTAATTATGTTGCACTGAGTGGTATTTGGAGTGTATGTTGCATTCAATGCAGTGTAATTATGTGGCATGTAATTATGTGGCACTGAATGGTATTTGGAGTGTATGCTGTATTGAGTGCAGTGCAATTATGTGGCGTGTGATTATGTGGCACTGAGTGGTATTTGGAGTGTATGTTGCATTGAGCGCAGTGTAATTATGTATCGTATAATTATGTGGCACTGAGTGGTATTGTGTGGAGTGTATGTTGTATTTCGAAGAGTAATTGTGTGGCATGTAATTATGTGTTACTGAGTGGTATTGTTTGGAGTGTATGTTGCATCGAGTACAGTGTAATTATGTAGCATATAATTATGTGGCACTGAGTGGTATTGTGTGGAGTGTGTTTCATTCAGAAGAGTGTAATTATGTGGCGTGTAATTATGTGGCACTGAGTGGTATTTGGAGTGTATGTTGCATTGAGTGTAGTGTAATTATGTGGTACTGAGTGGTATTTGGAGTGTATGTTGCATTAAGTGCAGTGTAATTATGTGGCGTGAATTATGTGGCACTGAGTGGTATTTGGAGTGAATGTTGCGTTGAGCGCAGTGTATTTATGTAGCATATAATTATGTGGCACTGAGTGGTATTGTGTGGAGTGTGTGTTGCATTGAGTGCAGTTTAGTTATGTGGCATGTAACTATGTGGCACTGAGTGGTATTTGGAGTGTATGTTGCATTGAATGCAGTGCAATTATGTGGCACTGAGTGGTATTTGGAGTGTATGTTGCATTGAGTGCAGTATAATTATGTGGTGTGTAATTATGTGGCACTGAATGGTATTTGGAGTGTATGTTGCATTGAGTGCAGTATAATTATGTGGTGTGTAATTATGTGGCACTGATTGGTATTTGGAGTGTATGTTGCATTCAGTGCAGTGTAATTATGTGGCGTGTAACTATGTGGCACTGAGTGGTATTTGAAGTGTATGTTGCGTTGAGTGCAGTGTAATTATGTGGCATTTAATTATGCGGCACTGAGTGGTATTTGTAGTGTATGTTGCATTAAGTGCAGTTTAATTATGTGGCGTGTAATTATGTGGCGCTTAGTGGTATTTTGAGTGTATGTTGCAATGAGTGCAGTGTAATTATGTGGCGTGTACCTATGTGGAACTGAGTGGCATTTTGAGGGTATGTTGCATTGAGTGCAGTGAAATTATGTGGCATGTAATTATGTGGCACTGAGAGGTATTTGGAGTGCATGTTGCATTGAGTGCAGTTTAATTATGTGGCATGTAACTATGGGGAACTGAGTGGTATTTGGAGGGTATGTTGCATTGAATGCAGTGTAATTATGTGGCATGTAATTATGTGGCACTGAGAGGTATTTGGAGTGTATGTTGCATTGAGTGCAGTGTAATTTAGTGGCGTGTGATTATGTGGCACTGAGTGGTATTTGAAGTGTATGTTGCATTGAGTGCAGTATAATTATGTGGTGTGTAATTATGTTGCACTGAGTGGTATTTGGAGTGTATGTTGCATTCAGTGCAGTGTAATTATGTGGCGTTTAACTATGTGGCACTGAGTGGTATTTGAAGTGTATGTTGCATTGAGTGCAGTGTAATTATGTGGCGTTTAAATATGCGGCACTGAGTAGTAGTTGGAGTGTATGTTGCATTGAGTGCAGTGTGATTATGTGGCATGTAATTATGTGGCACTGAATGGTATTTGGAGTGTATGCTGTATTGAGTGCAGTGCAATTATGTGGCGTGTGATTATGTGGCACTGAGTGGTATTTGGAGTGTATGTTGCATTGAGCGCAGGGTAATTATGTATCGTATAATTATGTGGCACTGAGTGGTATTGTGTGGAGTGTATGTTGCATTGAGCGCAGTGTAATTATGTGGCGTGTAATTATGTGGCACTGAGTGGTATTTGGAGTGTATGTTGCATTGAGTGCAGTGTAATTATGTGGCACTGAGTGGTATTTGGAGTGTATGTTGCATTGAGTGCAGTATAATTATGTGGTGTGTAATTATGTGGCAGTAAGTGGTATTTGGAGTGTATGTTGCATTCAGTGCAGTGTAATTATGTGGCGGGTAACTATGTGGCACTGAGTGGTATTTGGAGTGTATGTTGCATTGAGTGCAGTGTAATTATGTGGCATTTAATTATGCGGCACTGAGTGGTATTTGGAGTGTATGTTGCATAAAGTGCAGTTTAATTATGTGGCATGTAATTATGTGGCACTTAGTGGTATTTGGAGTGTATGTTGCAATGAGTGCAGTGTAATTATGTGGCATGTAACTATGAGGAACTGAGTGGTATTTGGAGGGTATGTTGCATGAATGCAGTGTAATTATGTGGCATGTAATTATGTGGCACTGAGAGGTATTTGGAGTGTATGTTGCATTGAGTGCAGTGTAATTTAGTGGCGTGTGATTATGTGGCACTGAGTGGTATTTGGAGTGTATGTTGCATTGAGTGCAGTATAATTATGTGGTGTGTAATTATGTGGCACTGAGTGGTATTTGGAGTGTATGTTGCATTCAGTGCAGTGTAATTATGTGGCGTGTAACTATGTGGCACTGAGTGGTATTTGAAGTGTATGTTGCATTGAGTGCAGTGTAGTTATGTGGCGTTTAATTATGCGGCACTGAGTAGTAGTTGGAGTGTATGTTGCATTGAGTGCAGTGTAATTATGTGGCATGTAATTATGTGGCACTGAATGGTATTTGGAGTGTATGTTGCATTGAGTGCAGTGTAATTATGTGCCATGTAATTATGCGTCACTGAGTGGTATTTGGAGTGTATGTTGCATTGAGTGCAGTGTAATTATGAGGCATGTAACTATGCGGCACTGAGTGGTAGTTGGAGTGTATGTTGCATTGAGTGCAGTGTAATTATGTGGTGTGTAATTATGTGGCACTGAATGGTATTTGGAGTGTATGCTGTATTGAGTGCAGTGCAATTATGTGGCGTGTAATTATGTGGCACTGAGTGGTATTTGGAGTGTGAGTTGCATTGAGCGCAGTGTAAATATGTATCATATAATTATGTGGCACTGAGTGGTATTGTGTGGAGTGTATGTTGTATTTAGTAGAGTGTAATTGTGTGGCATGTAATTATGTGTCACTGAGTGGTATTGTTTGGAGTGTATGTTGCATTGAGTCAGTGTAATTATGTAGCATATAATTATGTGGCACTGAGTGGTATTGTGTGGAGTGTGTTTCATTCAGAAGAGTGTAATTATGTGGTGTGTAATTATGTGGAACTGAGTGGTATTTGGAGTGTATGTTGCATTGAGTGCAGTGTAATTATGTACCATATAATTATGTGGCACTGAGTGGTATTGTTTGGAGTGTATGTTGCATTGAGTGCAGTGTAATTATGTGGCGTGTAATTATGTGGCACTGAGTGGTATTTGGAGTGTATGTTGCAATGAGTGCAGTGTAATTACGTGGCGTGTAATTACACGGAGAACAGTGTAATTATGTAGCATACAATTATGTGGCACTGAGTGGTATTCTTTGGAGTGTATGTTGCATTGAGTGCAGTGTCATTATGTGGCGTGCAATTATGTGGCACTGAGTGGTATTTGGAGAGTATGTTGCATTGAGTACAGTGTAATTATGTGGTGTGTGATTATGTGACACTGACTGGTATTTGGAGTATATGTTGCATTGAGTGCAGTGTATTTATGTGGTGCGTAATTATGTGGCACTGAGTGGTATTTTGATTGTATGTGGCATTGAGTGCAGTGTAATTATGTGGGGTGTAATTATACGGCACTGAGTGGTATTTGGAGTGTGTGTTGAGTTGAGCGCTGTGTAATTATGTAGCATATAATTATGTGGCGCTGAGTTGTATTGTGTGGAGTGTATGTTGTATTCAGTAGAGTGTAATTGCGTGGTGTGTAATTATGTGGCACTGAGTGGTATTGTTTGGAGTGTGTGTTGCATTGAGTGCAGTGTAATTATGTGGTGTATAATTATGTGGCACTGAGTGGTATTTGGAGTGTATGTTGCATTGAGTGCAGTGTAATTATGTGGCGTGTAATTATGTGGCACTGAGTGGTATTTGGAGTGAATGATGCGTTGAGCGCAGTGTAATTATGTAGCATATAATTATGTGGCACTGAGTGGTATTGTGTGGAGTGTGTGTTGCATTGAGTGCAGTGTAGTTATGTGGCATGTAATTATGTGGCAATGAGTGGTATTTGGAGTGTATGTTGCATTGAATGCAGTGTAAATATGTGGCACTGAGTGGTATTTGGAGTGTATGTTGCATTGAGTGCAGTATAATTATGTGGTGTGTAATTATGTGGCACTGAGTGGTATTTGGAGTGTATGTTGCATTGAGTGCAGTATAATTATGTGGTGTGTAATTATGTGGTACTGAATGGTATTTGGAGTGTATGTTGCATTCAGTGCAGTGTAATTAAGTGGCGTGTAACTATGTGGCACTGAGTGGTATTTGGAGTGCAGTGTAATTATGTGGCGTTTAATTATGCAGGACTGAGTGGTATTTGGAGTGTATGTTGCATAAAGTGCAGTTTAATTATGTGGCGTGTAATTATGTGGCGCTTAGTGGTATTTGGAGTGTATGTTGCAATGAGTGCAGTGTAATTATGTGGCGTGTACCTATGTGAAACTGAGTGGTATTTTGAGGGTATGTTGCATTGAGTGCAGTGAAATTATGTGGCATGTAATTATGTGGCACTGAGAGGTATTTGGAGTGTATGATGCATTGAGTGCAGTGTAGTTATGTGGCGTGTAAATATGCGGCACTGAGTGGTATTTGGAGTGTATGTTGCATTGAGTGCAGTGTAATTATGTGGCATGTAACTATGCGGCACTGAGTAGTAGTTGGAGTGTATGTTGCATTGAGTGCAGTGCAATTATGTGGCATGTAATTATGTGGCACTGAATGGTATTTGGAGTGTATGCTGCATTGAGTGCAGTGCAATTATGTGGCGTGTGATTATGTGGCACTGAGTGGTATTTGGAGTGTATGTTGCATTGAGCGCAGTGTAATTATGTATCGTATAATTATGTGGCATTGAGTGGTATTGTGTAGAGTGTATGTTGTATTTCGTAGAGTGTAATTGTGTGGCATGTAATTATGTGTTACTGAGTGGTATTGTTTGGAGTGTATGTTGCATTGAGTACAGTGTAATTATGTAGCATATAATTATGTGGCACTGAGTGGTATTGTGTGGAGTGTGTTTCATTCAGAAGAGTGTAATTATGTGGCATGTAATTATGTGGCACTGAGTGGTATTTGGAGTGTATGTTGCATTGAGTGCAGTATAATTATGTGGTGTGTAATTATGTGGCACTGAGTGGTATTTGGAGTGTATGTTGCATTCAGTGCAGTGTAATTATGTGGCGTGTAACTATGTGGCACTGAGTGGTATTTTGCGTGTATGTTGCATTGAGTGCAGTGTAATTATGTGGCGTTTAATTATGCGGCACTGAGTGGTATTTGGAGTGTATGTAGCATAAAGTGCAGTTTAATTATGTGGCATGTAATTATGTGGCACTTAGTGGAATTTGGAGTGTGTGCTGTGTAATTATGTGGCACTGAATGGTATTTGGAGTGTATGTTGCATTGAGTGCAGTATAATTATGTGGTGTGTAATTATGTGGCACTGAGTGGTATTTGGAGTGTATGTTGCATTGAGTGCAGTATAATTATGTGGTGTGTAATTATGTGGCACTGAATGGTATTTGAAGTGTATGTTGCATTGAGTGCAGTATAATTATGTGGTGTGTAATTATGTGGAACTGAGTGGTATTTTGAGGGTATGTTGCATTGGGTGCAGTGAAATTATGTGGCATGTAATTATGTGGCCCTGAGAGGTATTTGGAGTGTATGTTGCATTGAGTGCAGTGTAGTTATGTGGCGTGTAATTATGCGGCACTGAGTGGTATTTGGAGTGTATGTTGCATTGAGTGCAGTGTCATTATGTGGCATGTAACTATGCGGCACTGAGTAGTAGTTGGAGTGTATGTTGCATTGAGTGCAGTGTAATTATGTGGCGTGTTATTATGTGGCACTGAGTGGTATTTGGAGGGCATGTGTCATTGAGTGCAGTGTAATTATGTGGCATGTAACTATGTGGCACTGTGAGGTATTTGGAGTGTATGTTGCATTGAGTGCAGTGTAATTATGTGGCATGTAATTATGCGTCACTGAGTGGTATTTGGAGTGTATGTTGCATTGAGTGCAGTGTAATTATGAGGCATGTAACTATGCGGCACTGAGTGGTAGTTGGAGTGTATGTTGCATTGAGTGCAGTGTAATTATGTGGTGTGTAATTATGTGGCACTGAATGGTATTTGGAGTGTATGCTGTATTGAGTGCAGTGCAATTATGTGGCATGTAATTATGTGGCACTGAGTGGTATTTGGAGTGTAAGTTGCATTGAGCGCAGTGTAAATATGTATCATATAATTATGTGGCACTGAGTGGTATTGTGTGGAGTGTATGTTGTATTTAGTAGAGTGTAATTGTGTGGCATGTAATTGTGTGTCACTGAGTGGTATTGTTTGGAGTGTATGTTGCATTGAGTCAGTGTAATTATGTAGCATATAATTATGTGGCACTGAGTGGTATTGTGTGGAGTGTGTTTCATTCAGAAGAGTGTAATATGGCTGAGATACCCGCCACCCCCTCTCAACACAATCCCCAAGGATGGGAAACCGGAAACAGTTCTGAAGTTTTTGGAGACGGGAGGGAGTGACCCTCCCGGGCCGTATTTATTAAAATATGAAACAAAATTAAAACATTAAAATCAACAGTTTCATATTATGTACAATTTCATTACCACATTGCGATGTTTGGCTAACCTTAACATATCCTCTAGTACAAAGGTTCTCCTAGCCGAACTAACATCCTACCAAACATTTACTTAACTTTTGAAATTGTACATCCTAACGTTTAAGGGCCAACGGCAAGGTCGTAACCGGTGTCAAGATCCCTAACCCAGACATATCCCCCTCACTTGAGAGGGGCGGCACGGAGGCTTACCTCAAGTGCAACTACCAATTTCCCTTCACTTGACGGGGGCCCCAATAAAACTCGACGCCACTTAAAGGTCGTACGAGGACTCGTGTGAGGTATCTAGAAGGTAGCGTAGACCCCCCCCCAAACCCCACACAACTTACCACATCTGCCGTCGCAGACGTACTGGCCCCGGGAAATTCCCCAGGAGGGGGCTGTAACCCCTCCTACCCATGAAGGGGCCTTGACCGCCTTCCCTTTCCTTTCGGCGACCCATCCTTAGAAGGGACCGCCTCCCCGTTGAGGGGCCAATGGCCACCTCCCCCGAGCGCCCCCATCCGTAATGGGTGACGCCCACTCATAGGGATCTTCCAATTAGTGCTCACCGATCATGACCTTACCGCCACAGGTCCGGATAGTTGACTGGCTATCCGGACCCCCCACCACACTCCTACCTAAAGGTCATGTCTAACGTCTTCAGCCAAGCTATGAAGTCTCCTATGAGTAACTCATTCCCCATCCGAGACAAATGCACACCATCCCCCAAGTACATACTGTCATCATTAATACATCCATGCGCGATAGAATGCAGCGCAATGGAACGGAACAACCTACTTACTTTGTTATTAATTTTTCTCACAGAGTGGTTAAGAGCAGAAACCGAAAAAGCCCCCCGCCACACTTTTCGTGGAATCATATGGGACCATGCAATTGTGCACCCTGGAACTCTCCTCGCTAACCAACTTACAGTGGAAAGCATCGCTTCCAGGAGAAGTCGTCTACCAGTGGTGACCAAATCATTGCCCCCAAGATGTACTATGACTACAGATGGCGGTGACCTCGTCCGCCCTAGCAAACCCTCGAAAAATGATTGGAACTGGTCAATACAGAGACCGCCCTTTCCGTAGAAGGACACACTGTACCCGTATTCCCCAGCCACGTGCACCATGTCACCTGCCTTGAATACGTCCGCGGCACGCCTCACGTATGAGTGGCCCACGACCCACACCTCCTTTTTAACAGCCGGTGATGTCTGACCGCTGGCCCGGTGTTGGGTCGACTGCATAGTCCGCCCCGCCTCGTAGGCTTGCGTAACTGAAAACCAAACAAAAACAAGAAGCGTGAGTACATCATTACGGCTTCACAACATGTGCAAACGCACATACCTTTTATAGCAATTGGAGGACCAACGCCCCACACGTTTAACTTGTTCCACATTCAGACCCCTGGCTGTAGCCTCTGTAGCAGCCCCTATCCGAAAGGAATGGGTCCCAAATTCGCCCGGGTTCAAGCCCGCAGCTGTAATCGACATCGCAAGCACCCGCTGAAACTGAAACCTTGTCAGTGGGGTGGCGTCCGCGTGTCTCAACAAGGTCCCCCCCCATGATGCCACCCTTCGTGTTAAATAATCCTCTAAACACTTCACTGGGCACATGGACGACCCGGGAATCCTGCGTATAATTATGCATTCACCCATCCCACTCTGGTCGGTTTTGGACCTCACAAACGAGACAGTCATCGTCTCCCCTCTGATCTGAACGTGCTCTGCGCACAGTCCTCCCGTCACATCCTGCTTGTTCCTTGCCACTAATTCGCTTACCCGCATAGCCCCATGAAATGCCAGCGTAAAAGCGGCTCGGAATAACACTGTCTCAAACTGAGACGAACATGTTGTAGGGAGTCTGGATAATAACTGGGCCAACCTATCCAAACCTATCGGGCGCCTCTCATCTATTCTGCGACCCTCAAGGCGTTGCCACCCACGTAGCGCTTTTTGCACAACGAAAGACGCTGTCGGGTCCTGGATCCCATGAGCCCTTGCAACAAAGGAAATGGCAGCCCGATGCCTCTGGGCCGTGGCCACCGTCTTTCCTGCCAGATGTAATGACATCAGGAAGTTCACAACCCCTTCCTCCTGGCCCCAAAGCTCCTCACTAGCAGTCCCCAAAAAGGCTAAATAGGACCGGAACGCCCCTTCATATGCCTTCCTCGTCCTGGGTGCTAAACTCTCTCCCACGAGGTTACGAAGTTCGGGGCACCGAGAGACCAAAGAGCTTCGGGAAAGGGTGCCGGCTCCGGGTCCGCTGTGGGCAGAAAACCCCAGAAGGCCTGCATACGAAAACGAGAAAGGGCATCAGCCGCCTGGTTCATTACCCCAGGGACATGTTTTGCTTTGAATAACACATTCAGTTGCATACACAGTAATACGATCTCCTTGAGCAGCCTCAAAACCCATTTGCATCGTGCTGCCTGACTATTGATACACTCAACCACGGCCATATTGTCAGACCAAAATACCACAGAGTGATCTCTGAACCCTTCGGGCCACGTTCTCAGGGCCACGAAAATGGGGAAAAGTTCCAGGAAAGCAATGTTACTTGTCAGACCACTGTTATGCCACCATGCCGGCCATTTCTGTGCAGACCATCGAGCACCGAAAATGGCACCAAAACCTACACTCCCTGCCGAATCTGTCCACAGCCCCAGCTCCTCAGAGGACACGGCTGGTTTATTCCAGACGACTCGACCATTGAAATCCGCCAGAAATGCCAACCAAATGCGCATGTCCTGGCGGACCTCGGCCGAGAGCCTCGTGCGATGATGGCCCTCCTTCAATCCGACCATGGCTTGAGCGATCGAACGGGAAAAGGGGCGGGCCATAGGTATAACTCTCAGGGCAAAATTCAACTGGCCCACTAACTGCTGTAACTGATGCAGATTAACCTTAGCTTCACTCAGACACATTTGCAGGGATGCCCTGAACTTAAACACTTTACCACTTGGTAAACGGAAACAACCTTCTCCGGAGTCTAACTCGATCCCCAGAAACTCGAGGCAAGTCGAAGGACCCACCGTCTTACCTGGTGCCAATGGCACGCCAAACTGATTCATTAAAACACAGAATGCAGCCAAAGCTTGCCCACATTCCGGATCCCCGGCTGCCCCCAGGAACAAGAAATCATCGAGATAATGCATCACATGTTGAAAACCCGTCTTCTTTGTGAAGACCCATTGTAGAAAACTACTGAATTTCTCGAAATAGGCACAAGAAATTGAGCATCCCATCGGCATACATCTATCCATATAATACTGACCCTGAAACATGAAACCCAGTAGACGCTGATCGTCTGGATGTACCGGGAGCAACCGGAACGCTGACTCGATATCAGATTTTGCCATCAGCGCCCCGGGCCCCAGGCGATTCAAAATGGCCACGGCCTCATCGAAAGATGCGTACCGTACCGAACACATTTCCGGGTCTATCGCTTCGTTTACGGAAAGACCACGAGGGGCTGACAAATTATGTATCAGCCGAAACTCACCCGGGTCCTTCTTGGGGACCACTCCTAACGGCGAACAGACAAAGTTAGCCACCGGGGGTACACTAAACGGACCGGCGACTCGACCTCGAGTAACCTCCTTCCGGATCTTTTCCTGTACCACGGTCGTATGCTGCAAGACCGATATCTGATTTTTGCATTTTTCCACCCCCTGAAAGTCCCCCACTGGGATGCGGAAACCATATGAAAACCCGTTCCGCAACACCCCAGCGGAAGCACGATCCGGGTATTCACTGAGCCAGGGAATCATTGCCAAGGTATCAATCGGGGTAGGTAAAGGTGCCCCTCGGACTATGTTAGACCTGTTTGGCACCTCCTCTACCCCCGTTATCACCCGTTTTGGCTCTGCACGTGGACTCAGGATGGGATGATTGCCCACACCCACTACATTCGTGTTTAAATTTGCACGATCCCTGGGGCCTAGTACATTTACTCCTGTTAAAATTCCAACAAACCCCCTTTTTACCTGTATTACCGGTAGGCCTCGAGTGATTGTCGGTACCCGTACTTGATCGAAAAGGCGTCCCCGCATACTGACGGGAGGATTCGCCCACATTACTCCCTACTAATGGCACTTTCAACATACCAGTCTCCTTCATTTTGGACCAGGACACAGAATCATAACAATCCCAAGTCAAGTTTTTATCATGTTCTTTTGCTTTTCTAAAAAGATTATCATAGCAAAACCAATGATTACCCTCGTGTGACACCGAGTACCCCATAATCCGTGACTGATAACTCGGCAACTCGGGTAGCAATTCAGGCCTCCGTTCTCCCAAGATCGATGTGAAAATTCCCCATGCCTTGCCCCAATTGCCAACGTTTTCATTAACCTTAAAGGCGGCCATCTTTGCGCGCCAAACACTCGGATGCATGAGATCCTTCTGACCTTTAACATGCTCCATCTCATAATGATCAGTAAGCAACGAGAAGATGTTCACATATTCCCCTGCCCATATCTTTTCTTTAATAGCTAAAGGAACATGCTGACCCAACCTCTCCCTTCGAGAGGGAGCCGACTCTTCCCTCGCAATCGGCAATGGCCGCTTACCTGAACTGGACGCTGTCTCTGCGACCAAAACCGTCCCCTGTGGCTTCTCTACGGCCGCAGCCGGCGTAGATACCTTCGCTGCTTCACGAGTTTCCCGCAGTTGCTTCATTAACACCTGCGCGTCGACAGCCGTGGCGCCCTTGCTACTTTTACCCAACCACGCTGCTACTTGTGCCGCCAGCTCAGGGCGGCATATCTTCCCCGGACACGGGGGTGACCACCACGGGAATCGGATTCCCTTCCTCCGGCACAGGAGTGGGTGCTTCGAGCGGGGCACCGGGACCCGGGCTATCTCCCCCAGCTGCTCCTCTCCTGGGCCTCTTGCCTTTTCCTCCCGGGGCCGTTCCCTCCAAAGGACGTTTCGGGCCCCCTTCCTCATTTTTATCCATCCGCCTTTTTAGGTCGGTCATTTCCTTCATGAGAACACGCAACATCTGTTCGGTAGTCATTCGCTTTCCCGCCTTCTTCGGCATTCTCCGACAGAGTATCTGTAAAACAAACAAGAAAGATTACAACGCTCAAAATTGGCTCTTCGTTCCGTCTCGAGCTCACGTGCAGCGAGGAGGTGCAGCTTCAGAGCACAGGAACAAGAGGATGCTTTCTGGTCTTGCTCCTCCTTTTATCCGTCTTCAGGGCGGGCGTAAACCCGCCCCTGCCTGCCCCAAGGGCGTGGCCAGCCGCGTCAGTGTCTAGGCCAACCCACTCTAGGGCGGGAAAAGGCGCGCCCCGGCTACGCCGCTTCGGGCATACCAGCCGAGACTCGCCTCCCGCCCAAGATGGCTTCCCGGGGGGATCGTGGTACTCTGCCATACGTTCGGGGGGACCGATTGGTCGCCCCTTGCCATTATGTGGCGTGTAATTATGTGGCACTGAGTGGTATTTGGAGTGTATGTTGCATTGAGTGCAGTGTAATTATGTACCATATAATTATGTGGCACTGAGTGGTATTGTTTGGAGTGTATGTTGCATTGAGTGCAGTGTAATTATGTGGCGTGTAATTATGTGGCACTGAGTGGTATTTGGAGTGTATGTTGCATTGAGTGCAGTGTAATTACGTGGCGTGTAATTACACGGAGAACAGTGTAATTATGTAGCATACAATTATGTGGCACTGAGTGGTATTCTTTGGAGTGTATGTTGCATTGAGTGCAGTGTCATTATGTGGCGTGCAATTATGTGGCACTGAGTGGTATTTGGAGAGTATGTTGCATTGAGTACAGTGTAATTATGTGGTGTGTGATTATGTGACACTGACTGGTATTTGGAGTATATGTTGCATTGAGTGCAGTGTATTTATGTGGTGCGTAATTATGTGGCACTGAGTGGTATTTTGATTGTATGTGGCATTGAGTGCAGTGTAATTATGTGGGGTGTAATTATACGGCACTGAGTGGTATTTGGAGTGTGTGTTGAGTTGAGCGCTGTGTAATTATGTAGCATATAATTATGTGGCGCTGAGTTGTATTGTGTGGAGTGTATGTTGTATTCAGTAGAGTATAATTGCGTGGTGTGTAATTATGTGGCACTGAGTGGTATTGTTTGGAGTGTGTGTTGCATTGAGTGCAGTGTAATTATGTGGCGTATAATTATGTGGCACTGAGTGGTATTTGGAGTGTATGTTGCATTGAGTGCAGTGTAATTATGTGGCGTGTAATTATGTGGCACTGAGTGGTATTTGGAGTGAATGATGCGTTGAGCGCAGTGTAATTATGTAGCATATAATTATGTGGCACTGAGTGGTATTGTGTGGAGTGTGTGTTGCATTGAGTGCAGTGTAGTTATGTGGCATGTAATTATGTGGCACTGAGTGGTATTTGGAGTGTATGTTGCATTGAATGCAGTGTAAATATGTGGCACTGAGTGGTATTTGGAGTGTATGTTGCATTGAGTGCAGTATAATTATGTGGTGTGTAATTATGTGGCACTGAGTGGTATTTGGAGTGTACGTTGCATTGAGTGCAGTATAATTATGTGGTGTGTAATTATGTGGTACTGAATGGTATTTGGAGTGTATGTTGCATTCAGTGCAGTGTAATTAAGTGGCGTGTAACTATGTGGCACTGAGTGGTATTTGGAGTGTATGTTGCATTGAGTGCAGTGTAATTATGTGGTGTTTAATTATGCAGGACTGAGTGGTATTTGGAGTGTATGTTGCATAAAGTGCAGTTTAATTATGTGGCGTGTAATTATGTGGCGCTTAGTGGTATTTGGAGTGTATGTTGCAATGAGTGCAGTGTAATTATGTGGCGTGTACCTATGTGAAACTGAGTGGTATTTTGAGGGTATGTTGCATTGAGTGCAGTGAAATTATGTGGCATGTAATTATGTGGCACTGAGAGGTATTTGGAGTGTATGTTGCATTGAGTGCAGTGTAGTTATGTGGCGTGTAATTATGCGGCACTGAGTGGTATTTGGAGTGTATGTTGCATTGAGTGCAGTGTAATTATGTGGCATGTAACTATGCGGTACTGAGTAGTAGTTGGAGTGTATGTTGCATTGAGTGCAGTGCAATTATGTGGCATGTAATTATGTGGCACTGAATGGTATTTGGAGTGTATGCTGCATTGAGTGCAGTGCAATTATGTGGCGTGTGATTATGTGGCACTGAGTGGTATTTGGAGTGTATGTTGCATTGAGCGCAGTGTAATTATGTATTGTATAATTATGTGGCACTGAGTGGTATTGTGTGGAGTGTATGTTGTATTTCGTAGAGTGTAATTGTGTGGCATGTAATTATGTGTTACTGAGTGGTATTGTTTGGAGTGTATGTTGCATTGAGTACAGTGTAATTATGTAGCATATAATTATGTGGCACTGAGTGGTATTGTGTGAAGTGTGTTTCATTCAGAAGAGTGTAATTATGTGGTGTGTAATTATGTGGCACTGAGTGGTATTTGGAGTGTATGTTGCATTGAGTGCAGTGTAATTATGTGGCACTGAGTGGTATTTGGAGTGTATGTTGCATTCAGTGCAGTGTAATTATGTGGCGTGTAACTATGTGGCACTGAGTGGTATTTGGAGTGTATGTTACATTGAGTGCAGTGTAATTATGTGGCATTTAATTATGCAGCACTGAGTGGTATATGGAGTGTATGTTGCATAAAGTGCAGTTTAATTATGTGGCATGTAATTATGTGGCACTTAGTGGTATTTGGAGTGTATGTTGCAATGAGTGCAGTGTAATTATGTGGCATGTAACTATGAGGAACTGAGCGGTATTTGGAAGGTATATTGCATGAATGCAGTGTAATTATGTGGCATCTAATTTTGTGGCACTGAGAGGTATTTGGAGTGTATGTTGCATTGAGTGCAGTGTAATTTAGTGGCGTGTGATTATGTGGCACTGAGTGGTATTTGGAGTGTATGTTGCATTGAGTGCAGTATAATTATGTGGTGTGTAATTATGTGGCACTGAGTGGTATTTGGAGTGTATGTTGCATTCAGTGCAGTGTAATTATGTGGCGTGTAACTATGTGGCACTGAGTGGTATTTGAAGTGTATGTTGCATTGAGTGCAGTGTAATTATGTGGCGTTTAATTATGCAGGACTGAGTGGTATTTGGAGTGTATGTTGCATAAAGTGCAGTTTAATTATGTGGCGTGTAATTATGTGGCACTTAGTGGTATTTGGAGTGTATGTTGCAATGAGTGCAGTGTAATTATGTGGCATGTAACTATGAGGAACTGAGTGGTATTTGGAGGGTATGTTGCATGAATGCAGTGTAATTATGTGGCATCTAATTTTGTGGCACTGAGAGGTATTTGGAGTGTATGTTGCATTGAGTGCAGTGTACTTTAGTGGCGTGTGATTATGTGGCACTGAGTGGTATTTGGAGTGTATGTTGCATTGAGTGCAGTATAATTATGTGGTGTGTAATTATGTGGCACTGAGTGGTATTTGGAGTGTATGTTGCATTCAGTGCAGTGTAATTATGTGGCGTGTAACTATGTGGCACTGAGTGGTATTTGAAGTGTATGTTGCATTGAGTGCAGTGTAATTATGTGGCATTTAATTATGCGGCACTGAGTAGTAGTTGGAGTGTATGTTGCATTGAGTGCAGTGTAAATATGTGGCATGTAATTATGTGGCACTGAATGGTATTTGGAGTGTATGCTGTATTGAGTACAGTGCAATTATGTGGCGTGTGATTATGTGGCACTGAGTGGTATTTGGAGTGTATGTTGCATTGAGCGCAGTGTAATTATGTATCGTATAATTATGTGGCACTGAGTGGTATTGTGTGGAATGTATGTTGTATTTCGTAGAGTGTAATTGTGTGGCATGTAATTATGTGTTACTGAGTGGTATTGTTTGGAGTGTATGTTGCATTGAGTACAGTGTAATTATGTAGCATATATTTATGTGGCACTGAGTGGTATTGTGTGGAGTGTGTTTCATTCAAAGAGTGTAATTATGTGGCGTGTAATTATGTGGCACTGAGTGGTATTTGGAGTGTATGTTGCATTGAGTGCAGTGTAATTGTGTGGCACTGAGTGGTATTTGGAGTGTATGTTGCATTGAGTGCAGTGTAATTATGTGGCGTGAATCATGTGGCACTGAATGGTATTTGGAGTGAATGTTGCGTTGAGTGCAGTGAAATTATGTGGCACGTAATTATGTGGCACTTAATGGTATTTGGAGTGTATGTTGCATTGAGTGCAGTGTAATTTAGTGGCGTGTGATTATGTGGCACTGAGTGGTATTTGGAGTGTATGTTGCATTGAGTGCAGTATAATTATGTGGTGTGTAATTATGTGGCACTGAGTGGTATTTGGAATGTATGTTGCATTCAGTGCAGTGTAATTATGTGGCGTGTAACTATGTGGCACTGAGTGGTATTTGAATTGTATGTTGCATTGAGTGCAGTGTAATTATGTGGCGTTTAAATATGCAGCACTGAGTAGTAGTTGGAGTGTATGTTGCATTGAGTGCAGTGTAATTATGTGGCATGTAATTATGTGGCACTGAATGGTATTTGGAGTGTATGCTGTATTGAGTGCAGTGCAATTATGTGGCGTGTGATTATGTGGCACTGAGTGGTATTTGGAGTGTATGTTGCATTGAGCGCAGTGTAATTATGTATCGCATAATTATGTGGCACTGAGTGGTGTTGTGTGGAGTGTATGTTGTATTTCGTAGAGTGTAATTGGTGGCATGTAATTATGTGTTACTGAGTGGTATTGTTTGGAGTGTATGTTGCATTGAGTACAGTGTAATTATGTAGCATATAATTATGTGGCACTGAGTGGTATTGTGTGGAGTGTGTGTTGTATTCAGTAGAGTGTAATTGCGTGGTGTGTAATTATGTGGCACTGAGTGGTATTGTTTGGAGTGGACGTTGCACAGAGTACAGTGTAATTATGTAGCATACAATTATGTGGCACTGAGTGGTATTCTTTGGAGTGTGTGTTGCATTGAGTGCGGTGTAATTATGTGGCGTGTAATTATATGGCGTGTAATTATGTGGCACTGAGTGGTATTTGGAGTGAATGTTGCATTGAGCGCAGTGTAATTATGTAGCATATAATTATGTGTGGTGTGTGTTGCAATCAGTAGAGTGTAATTATGTGGCATGTAATTATGTGGCACTGAGTGGTATTTGGAGTGTATGTTGCGTTGAGTGCAGTGTAATTATGTGGCATGCAATTACGTGGCACTGAGTGGTTTTTGGAGTGTATGTTGCATTCAGTGCAGTGTAATTATGTGGTGTTTAATTATACGGCACTGAGTGGTATTTGGAGTATTTGTTGCATAAAGTGCAGTTTAATTATGTGGCGTGTAATTATGTAGCACTCAGTGGCATTTAGAGTGTATGTTGCAGTGAGTGCAGTGTAATTATGTGGCATGTATGTGACACTGAGTGGTATTTGGAGTGTATGTTGCATTGAGTGCAGAGTAATTATGTGACATGTAATTATGTGGCACTGAAAGGTATTGTTTGGAGTAAATGTTACATTGAGTGCAGTGTAATTATGTGGCGTGTAATTATGTAGCACTCAGTGGCATTTAGAGTGTATGTTGCAGTGAGTGCAGTGTAATTATGTGGCATGTATGTGACACTGAGTGGTATTTGGAGTGTATGTTGCATTGAGTGCAGGGTAATTATGAGGCATGTAACTATGCAGCACTGAGTGGTAGTTGGAGTGTATGTTGCATTGAGTGCAGTGTAATTATGTGGTGTGTAATTATGTGGCACTGAATGGTATTTGGAGTGTATGCTGTATTGAGTGCAGTGCAATTATGTGGCGTGTAATTATGTGGCACTGAGTGGTATTTGGAGTGTAAGTTGCAGTGAGCGCAGTGTAAATATGTATCATATAATTATGTGGCACTGAGTGGTATTGTGTGGAGTGTATGTTGTATTTAGTAGAGTGTAATTATGTGGTGTGTAATTATGTGGCACTGAGTGGTATTTGGAGTGTATGTTGCATTCAGTGCAGTGTAATTATGTGGCGTGTAACTATGTGGCACTGAGTGGTATTTGAAGTGTATGTTGCATTGAGTGCAGTGTAATTATGTGACGTTTAATTATGCGGCACTGAGTGGTATTTGTAGTGTATGTTGCATAAAGTGCAGTTTAATTATGTGGCGTGTAATTATGTGGCACTGAGTGGTATTTGGAGTGTATGTTGCATTGAGTGCAGTATAATTATGTGGTGTGTAATTATGTGGCACTGAGTGGTATTTGGAGTGTATGTTGCATTCAGTGCAGTGTAATTATGTGGCGTGTAACTATGTGGCACTGAGTGGTATTTGGAGTGTATGTTGCATTGAGTGCAGTGTAATTATGTGACGTTTAATTATGCTGCACTGAGTGGTATTTGGAGTGTATGTTGCATAAAGTGCAGTTTAATTATGTGGCATGTAATTATGTGGCACTTAGTGGTATTTGGAGTGTATGTTGCAATGAGTGCAGTGTAATTATGTGGCATGTAACTATGAGGAACTGAGTGGTATTTGGAGGGAATGTTGCATTGAATGCAGTGTAATTATGTGGCATGTAATTATGTGGCACTGAGAGGTATTTGGAGTGTATGTTGCATTGAGTGCAGTGTAATTTAGTGGCATGTGATTATGTGGCACTGAGTGGTATTTGGAGTGTATGTTGCATTGAGTGCAGTATAATTATGTGGTGTGTAATTATGTTGCACTGAGTGGTATTTGAAGTGTATGTTGCATTGAGTGCAGTGTAATTATGTGGCGTTTAAATATGCGGCACTGAGTAGTAGTTGGAGTGTATGTTGCATTGAGTGCAGTGTAATTATGTGGCATGTAATTATGTGGCACTGAATGGTATTTGGAGTGTATGCTGTATTGAGTGCAGTGCAATTATGTGGCGTGTGATTATGTGGCACTGAGTGGTATTTGGAGTGTATGTTGCATTGAGCGCAGTGTAATTATGTATCGTATAATTATGTGTTACTGAGTGGCATTGTTTGGAGTGTATGTTGCATTGAGTACAGTGTAATTATGTAGCATATAATTATGTGGCACTGAGTGGTATTGTGTGGAGTGTGTTTCATTCAGAAAAGTGTAATTATGTGGCGTGTAATTATGTGGCACTGAGTGGTATTTGGAGTGTATGTTGCATTGAGTGCAGTGTAATTATGTAGCATATAATTATGTGGCACTGAGTGGTATTGTGTGGAGTGTGTGTTGTATTCAGTAGAGTGTAATTGCGTGGTGTGTAATTATGTGGCACTGAGTGGTATTGTTTGGAGTGGACGTTGCACAGAGTGCAGTGTAATTATGTAGCATACAATTATGTGGCACTGAGTGGTATTCTTTGCAGTGTGTGTTGCATTGAGTGCGGTGTAATTATGTGGCATGTAATTATATGGCGTGTAATTATGTGGCACTGAGTGGTATTTGGAGTGAATGTTGCATTGAGCGCAGTGTAATTATGTAGCATATAATTATGTGTGGTGTGTGTTGCATTCAGTAGAGTGTAATTATGTGGCATGTAATTATGTGGCACTGAGTGGTATTTGGAGTGTATGTTGCGTTGAGTGCAGTGTAATTATGTGGCATGCAATTACATGGCACTGAGTGGTTTTTGGAGTGTATGTTGCATTCAGTGCAGTGTAATTATGTGGCGTTTAATTATACGGCACTGAGTGGTATTTGGAGTATATGTTGCATAAAGTGCAGTTTAATTATGTGGCGTGTAATTATGTAGCACTCAGTGGCATTTAGAGTGTATGTTGCAGTGAGTGCAGTGTAATTATGTGGCATGTATGTGACACTGAGTGGTATTTGGAGTGTATGTTGCATTGAGTGCAGAGTAATTATGTGACATGTAATTATGTGGCACTGAAAGGTATTGTTTGGAGTAAATGTTACATTGAGTGCAGTGTAATTATGTGGCGTGTAATTATGTAGCACTCAGTGGCATTTAGAGTGTATGTTGCAGTGAGTGCAGTGTAATTATGTGGCATGTATGTGACACTGAGTGGTATTTGGAGTGTATGTTGCATTGAGTGCAGTGTAATTATGTGGCATGTAATTATGCGTCACTGAGTGGTATTTTGAGTGTATGTTGCATTGAGTGCAGTGTAATTATGAGGCATGTAACTATGCAGCACTGAGTGGTAGATGGAGTGGATGTTGCATTGAGTGCAGTGTAATTATGTGGCGTGTAATTATGTGGCACTGAATGGTATTTGGAGTGTATGCTGTATTGAGTGCAGTGCAATTATGTGGCGTGTAATTATGTGGCACTGAGTGGTATTTGGAGTGTAAGTTGCATTGAGCGCAGTGTAAATATGTATCATATAATTATGTGGCACTGAGTGGTATTGTGTGGAGTGTATGTTGTATTTAGTAGAGTGTAATTGTGTGGCATGTAATTATGTGTCACTGAGTGGTATTGTTTGGAGTGTATGTTGCATTGAGTACAGTGTAATTATGTAGCATATAATTATGTGGCACTGAGTGGTATTGTGTGGAGTGTGTTTCATTCAGAAGAGTGTAATTATGTGGCGTGTAATTATGTGGCACTGAGTGGTATTTGGAGTGTATGTTGCATTGAGTGCAGTGTAATTATGTAGCATATAATTATGTGGCACTGAGTGGTATTGTGTGGAGTGTGTGTTGCATTGAGTGCAGTTTAGTTATGTGGCATGTAACTATGTGGCACTGAGGGGTATTTGGAGTGTATGTTGCATTGAATGCAGTGTAATTATATGGCACTGAGTGGTATTTGGAGTGTATGTTGCATTGAGTGCAGTATAATTATGTGGTGTGTAATTATGTGGCACTGAATGGTATTTGGAGTGTATGTTGCATTGAGTGCAGTATAATTATGTGGTGTGTAATTATGTGGCACTGAGTGGTATTTGGAGTGTATGTTGCATTGAGTGCAGTATAATTATGTGGTGTGTAATTATGTGGCACTGAATGGTATTTGAAGTGTATGTTGCATTGAGTGCAGTATAATTATGTGGTGTGTAATTATGTGGAACTGAGTGGCATTTTGAGGGTATGTTGCATTGAGTGCAGTGAAATTATGTGGCATGTAATTATGTGGCACTGAGAGATATTTGGAGTGTATGTTGCATTGAGTGCAGTGTAGTTATGTGGCGTGTAATTATGCGGCACTGAGTGGTATTTGGAGTGTATGTTGCATTGAGTGCAGTGTAATTATGTGGCATGTAACTATGCAGCACTGAGTAGTAGTTGGAGTGTATGTTGCATTGAGTGCAGTGTAATTATGTGGCGTGTAATTATGTGGCACTAAATGGTATTTGGAGTGTATGCTGTATTGAGTGCAGTGCAATTATGTGGCGTGTAATTATGTGGCACTGAGAGGTATTTGGAGTGTAAGTTGCATTGAGCGCAGTGTAATTATGTATCATATAATTATATGGCACTGAGTGGTATTGTGTGGAGTGTATGTTGTATTTAGTAGAGTGTAATTATGTGGTGTGTAATTATGTGGCACTGAGTGGTATTTGGAGTGTATGTTGCATTCAGTGCAGTGTAATTATGTGGCGTGTAACTATGTGGCACTGAGTGGTATTTGAAGTGTATGTTGCATTGAGTGCAGTGTAATTATGTGACGTTTAATTATGCGGCACTGAGTGGTATTTGTAGTGTATGTTGCATAAAGTGCAGTTTAATTATGTGGCGTGTAATTATGTGGCACTGAGTGGTATTTGGAGTGTATGTTGCATTGAGTGCAGTATAATTATGTGGTGTGTAATTATGTGGCACTGAGTGGTATTTGGAGTGTATGTTGCATTCAGTGCAGTGTAATTATGTGGCGTGTAACTATGTGGCACTGAGTGGTATTTGGAGTGTATGTTGCATTGAGTGCAGTGTAATTATGTGGCGTTTAATTATGCGGCACTGAGTGGTATTTGGAGGGTATGTTGCATTGAATGCAGTGTAATTATGTGGCATGTAATTATGTGGCACTGAGAGGTATTTGGAGTGTATGTTGCATTGAGTGCAGTGTAATTTAGTGGCGTGTGATTATGTGGCACTGAGTGGTATTTGGAGTGTATGTTGCATTGAGTGCAGTATAATTATGTGGTGTGTAATTATGTTGCACTGAGTGGTATTTGAAGTGTATGTTGCATTGAGTGCAGTGTAATTATGTGGCGTTTAAATATGCGGCACTGAGTAGTAGTTGGAGTGTATGTTGCATTGAGTGCAGTGTAATTATGTGGCATGTAATTATGTGGCACTGAATGGTATTTGGAGTGTATGCTGTATTGAGTGCAGTGCAATTATGTGGCGTGTGATTATGTGGCACTGAGTGGTATTTGGAGTGTATGTTGCATTGAGCGCAGTGTAATTATGTATCGTATAATTATGTGGCACTGAGTGGTATTGTGTGGAGTGTATGTTGTATTTCGAAGAGTGTAATTGTGTGGCATGTAATTATGTGTTACTGAGTGGTATTGTTTGGAGTGTATGTTGCATTGAGTACAGTGTAATTATGTAGCATATAATTATGTGGCACTGAGTGGTATTGTGTGGAGTGTGTTTCATTCAGAAGAGTGTAATTATGTGGCGTGTAATTATGTGGCACTGAGTGGTATTTGGAGTGTATGTTGCATTGAGTGCAGTGTTATTATGTGGCACTGAGTGGTATTTGGAGTGTATGTTGCATTGAGTGCAGTATAATTATGTGGTGTGTGTAATTATGTGGCACTGAATGGTATTTGGAGTGTATGTTGCATTGAGTGCAGTATAATTATGTGGTGTGTAATTATGTGGCACTGATTGGTATTTGGAGTGCATGTTGCATTCAGTGCAGTGTAATTATGTGGCGTGTAACTATGTGGCACTGAGTGGTATTTGAAGTGTATGTTGCGTTGAGTGCAGTGTAATTATGTGGCATTTAATTATGCGGCACTGAGTGGTATTTGTAGTGTATGTTGCATAAAGTGCAGTTTAATTATGTGGCGTGTAATTATGTGCCGCTTAGTGGTATTTGGAGTGTATGTTGCAATGAGTGCAGTGTAATTATGTGGCATGTACCTATGTGGAACTGAGTGGCATTTTGAGGGTATGTTGCATTGAGTGCAGTGAAATTATGTGGCATGTAATTAAGTGGCACTGAGAGGTATTTGGAGTGTATGTTGCATTGAGTGCAGTTTAATTATGTGGCATGTAACTATGAGGAACTGAGTGGTATTTGGAGGGTATGTTGCATTGAATGCAGTGTAATTATGTGGCATGTAATTATGTGGCACTGAGAGGTACTTGGAGTGTATGTTGCATTGAGTGCAGTGTAATTTAGTGGCGTGTGATTATGTGGCACTGAGTGGTATTTGGAGTGTATGTTGCATTGAGTGCAGTATAATTATGTGGTGTGTAATTATGTTGCACTGAGTGGTATTTGGATTGTATGTTGCATTCAGTGCAGTGTAATTATGTGGCGTGTAACTATGTGGCACTGAGTGGTATTTGAAGTGTATGTTGCATTGAGTGCAGTGTAATTATGTGGCATTTAAATATGCGGCACTGAGTAGTAGTTGGAGTGTATGTTGCATTGAGTGCTGTGTAATTATGTGGCATGTAATTATGTGGCACTGAATTTTATTTGGAGTGTATGCTGTATTGAGTGCAGTGCAATTATGTGGCGTGTGATTATGTGGCACTGAGTGGTATTTGGAGTGTATGTTGCATTGAGCGCAGTGTAATTATGTAGCATATAATTATGTGGCACTGAGTGGTATTGTGTGGAGTGTATGTTGTATTTCGAAGAGTGTAATTGTGTGGCATGTAATTATGTGTTACTGAGTGGTATTGTTTGGAGTGTATGTTGCATTGAGTACAGTGTAATTATGTAGCATATAATTATGTGGCACTGAGTGGTATTGTGTGGAGTGTGTTTCATTCAGAAGAGTGTAATTATGTGGCGTGTAATTATGTGGCACTGAGTGGTATTTGGCGTGTATGTTGCATTGAGTGCAGTGTAATTATGTGGCACTGAGTGGTATTTGGAGTGTATGTTGCATTAAGTGCAGTGTAATTATGTGGCGTGAATTATGTGGCACTGAGTGGTATTTGGAGTGAATGTTGCGTTGAGCGCAGTGTATTTATGTAGCATATAATTATGTGGCACTGAGTGGTATTGTGTGGAGTGTGTGTTGCATTGAGTGCAGTTTAGTTATGTGGCATGTAACTATGTGGCACTGAGTGGTATTTGGAGTGTATGTTGCATTGAATGCAGTGTAATTATGTGGCACTGAGTGGTATTTGGAGTGTATGTTGCATTGAGTGCAGTATAATTATGTGGTGTGTAATTATGTGGCACTGAATGGTATTTGGAGTGTATGTTGCATTGAGTGCAGTATAATTATGTGGTGTGTAATTATGTGGCACTGATAGGTATTTGGAGTGTATGTTGCATTCAGTGCAGTGTAATTATGTGGCGTGTACCTATGTGGAACTGAGTGGCATTTTGAGGGTATGTTGCATTGAGTGCAGTGAAATTATGTGGCATGTAATTATGTGGCACTGAGAGGTATTTGGAGTGTATGTTGCATTGAGTGCAGTGTAGTTATGTGGCGTGTAATTATGCGGCACTGAGTGGTATTTGGAGTGTATGTTGCATTGAGTGCAGTGTAATTATGTGGCGTGTAACTATGCGGCACTGAGTAGTAGATGGAGTGTATGTTGCATTGAGTGCAGTGTAATTATGTGGCGTGTAATTATGTGGCACTGAATGGTATTTGGAGTGTATGCTGTATTGAGTGCAGTGCAATTATGTGGCGTGTAATTATGAGGCACTGAGAGGTATTTGGAGTGTAAGTTGCATTGAGCGCAGTGTAATTATGAATCATACAATTATATGGCACTGAGTGGTATTGTGTGGAGTGTCTGTTGTATTTAGTAGAGTGTAATTATGTGGTGTGTAATTATGTGGCACTGAGTGGTTTTTGGAGTGTATGTTGCATTCAGTGCAGTGTAATTATGTGGCGTGTAACTATGTGGCACTGAGTGGTATTTGAAGTGTATGTTGCATTGAGTGCAGTGTAATTATGTGACGTTTAATTATGCGGCACTGAGTGGTATTTGTAGTGTATGTTGCATAAAGTGCAGTTTAATTATGTGGCATGTAATTATGTGGCACTGAGTGGTATTTGGAGTGTATGTTGCATTGAGTGCAGTATAATTATGTGGTGTGTAATTATGTGGCACTGAGTGGTATTTGGAGTGTATGTTGCATTCAGTGCAGTGTAATTATGTGGCGTGTAACTATGTGGCACTGAGTGGTATTTGGAGTGTATGTTGCATTGAGTGCAGTGTAATTATGTGGCATTTAATTATGCGGCACTGAGTGGTATTTGGAGTGTATGTTGCATAAAGTGCAGTTTAATTATGTGGCATGTAATTATGTGGCACTTAGTGGTATTTGGAGTGTATGTTGCAATGAGTGCAGTGTAATTATGTGGCATGTAACTATGAGGAACTGAGTGGTATTTGGGGGGTATGTTGCATTGAATGCAGTGTAATTATGTGGCATGTAATTATGTGGCACTGAGAGGTATTTGGAGTGTATGTTGCATTGAGTGCAGTGTAATTTAGTGGCATGTGATTATGTGGCACTGAGTGGTATTTGGAGTGTATGTTGCATTGAGTGCAGTATAATTATGTGGTGTGTAATTATGTTGCACTGAGTGGTATTTGGAGTGAATGTTGCATTCAGTGCAGTGTAATTATGTGGCGTGTAACTATGTGGCACTGAGTGGTATTTGAAGTGTATGTTGCATTGAGTGCAGTGTAATTATGTGGCATGTAATTATGTGGCAATGAATGGTATTTGGAGTGTATGCTGTATTGAGTGCAGTGCAATTATGTGGCGTGTGATTATGTGGCACTGAGTGGTATTTGGAGTGTATGTTGCATTAAGCGCAGTGTAATTATGTATCGTATAATTATGTGGCACTGAGTGGTATTGTGTGGAGTGTATGTTGTATTTCGTAGAGTGTAATTGTGTGGCATGTAATTATGTGTTACTGAGTGGTATTGTTTGGAGTGTATGTTGCATTGAGTACAGTGTAATTATGTAGCATATAATTATGTGGCACTGAGTGGTATTGTGTGGAGTGTGTTTCATTCAGAAGAGTGTAATTATGTGGCGTGTAATTATGTGGCACTGAGTGGTATTTGGAATGTATGTTGCATTGAGTGCAGTGTAATTATGTGGCACTGAGTGGTATTTGGAGTGTATGTTGCATTGAGTGCAGTATAATTATGTGGTGTGTAATTATGTGGCACTAAGTGGTATTTGGAGTGTATGTTGCATTCAGTGCAGTGTAATTATGTGGCGGGTAACTATGTGGCACTGAGTGGTATTTGGAGTGTATGTTGCATTGAGTGCAGTGTAATTATGTGGCGTTTATTTATGCGGCACTGAGTGGTATTTGGAGTGTATGTTGCATAAAGTGCAGTTTAATTATGTGGCATGTAATTATGTGGCACTTAGTGGTATTTGGAGTGTATGTTGCAATGAGTGCAGTGTAATTATGTGGCATGTAACTATGAGGAACTGAGTGGTATTTGGAGGGTATGTTGCATTGAATGCAGTGTTATTATGTGGCATGTAATTATGTGGCACTGAGAGGTATTTGGAGTGTATGTTGCATTGAGTGCAGTGTAATTTAGTGGCATGTGATTATGTGGCACTGAGTGGTATTTGGAGTGTATGGTGCATTGAGTGAAGTGTAATTAAGTGGCGTGTAATTATGTGGCACTGAGTGGTATTTGGAGTGTATATTGCATTGAGTGCAGTGTAATCATGTGGTGTGTAATTATGTGGCACTGACAGGTGTTTGAAGTGTATGTTGCTTTGAGTTCAGTGTAATTATGTGCGTTGTACCTATGTGGCACTGAGTGGTATTTGGAGTGTATGTTGCATTGAGTGCAGTGTAATTATGTGGCATGTAATTATGTGGCACTGAAATGTATTTGCAGTGTATGTTGCATTGAGTGCAGTGTGAATATGTGGCGTGTAATTATGTGGCACTGAGTGGTATTTGGAGTGTATGTTGCATTGAGTACAGTGTAATTATGTAGCATATAATTATGTGGCACTGAGTGGTATTGTGTGGAGTGTGTTTCATTCAGAAGAGTGTAATTATGTGGCGTGTAATTATGTGGCACTGAGTGGTATTTGGAATGTATGTTGCATTGAGTGCAGTGTAATTATGTGGCACTGAGTGGTATTTGGAGTGTATGTTGCATTGAGTGCAGTATAATTATGTGGTGTGTAATTATGTGGCACTAAGTGGTATTTGGAGTGTATGTTGCATTCAGTGCAGTGTAATTATGTGGCGGGTAACTATGTGGCACTGAGTGGTATTTGGAGTGTATGTTGCATTGAGTGCAGTGTAATTATGTGGCGTTTATTTATGCGGCACTGAGTGGTATTTGGAGTGTATGTTGCATAAAGTGCAGTTTAATTATGTGGCATGTAATTATGTGGCACTTAGTGGTATTTGGAGTGTATGTTGCAATGAGTGCAGTGTAATTATGTGGCATGTAACTATGAGGAACTGAGTGGTATTTGGAGGGTATGTTGCATTGAATGCAGTGTTATTATGTGGCATGTAATTATGTGGCACTGAGAGGTATTTGGAGTGTATGTTGCATTGAGTGCAGTGTAATTTAGTGGCATGTGATTATGTGGCACTGAGTGGTATTTGGAGTGTATGGTGCATTGAGTGAAGTGTAATTAAGTGGCGTGTAATTATGTGGCACTGAGTGGTATTTGGAGTGTATATTGCATTGAGTGCAGTGTAATCATGTGGTGTGTAATTATGTGGCACTGACAGGTGTTTGAAGTGTATGTTGCTTTGAGTTCAGTGTAATTATGTGCGTTGTACCTATGTGGCACTGAGTGGTATTTGGAGTGTATGTTGCATTGAGTGCAGTGTAATTATGTGGCATGTAATTATGTGGCACTGAAATGTATTTGCAGTGTATGTTGCATTGAGTGCAGTGTGAATATGTGGCGTGTAATTATGTGGCACTGAGTGGTATTTGGAGTGTATGTTGCATTGAGAGCAGTGTAATTATGTAGCATATAATTGTGTGTGGTGTGTGTTAGATTCAGTAGAGTGTAATTATGTGGCGTGTAATTTTGTGGCACTGAGTGGTATTTGGAGTTTATGTTGCATTGAGTGCAGTGTAATTATGTGGCGTGTAATTATGTTGCACTGAGTGGTATTTAGAGGGTATGTTGCGTTGAGCGCAGAGTAATTATGTAGCATATAATTATGTGGCATTGAGTGCTATTGTGTGGAGTGTATGTTGTATTCAGTAGAGTGTAATTGCGTGGTGTGTAATTATGTGGCACTGAGTGGTATTGTTTGGAGTGGACGTTGCACAGAGTACAGTGTAATTATGTAGCATACAATTATGTGGCACTGAGTGGTATTAGGAGTGTATGTTGCATTGAGACCAGTGTAATTATGTGGCGTGTAATTATGTTGCACTGAGTGGTATTTAGAGGGTATGTTGCGTTGAGCGCAGAGTAATTATGTAGCATATAATTATGTGGCATTGAGTGCTATTGTGTGGAGTGTATGTTGTATTCAGTAGAGTGTAATTGCGTGGTGTGTAATTATGTGGCACTGAGTGGTATTGTTTGGAGTGGACGTTGCACAGAGTACAGTGTAATTATGTAGCATACAATTATGTGGCACTGAGTGGTATTCTTTGGAGTGTGTGTTGCATTGAGTGCGGTGTAATTATGTGGCGTGTAATTATGTGGCACTGGGTGGTATTTGGAGTGAATGTTGCGTTGAGCGCAGTGTAATTATGTAGCATATAATTATGTGGCACTGAGTGGTATTGTGTGGAATGTGTGTTGCATTGAGTGCAGAGTACTTATGTGGCATGTAACTATGTGGCACTGAGTGGTATTTGGAGTGTATGTTGCATTGAGTGCAGTGTAATTAAGTGGCACTGAATGGTATTTGGAGTGTATGTCGCATTGAGTGCAGTGTAATTATGTGGCGTTTATTTATGTGGCACTGAGTGGTATTTGGAGTGTATGTCACATTGAGTGCAGTGTAATTATGTGGCGTGTAATTATGTGGCAATGAGTGGTATTTGGAGTGTATGTTGCATTGAGTGCAGTGTACTCATATGATGCGTAATTATGTTGAGGTTCCGTGACGATTCGAACCCGTGTTTTCGACATCGTCGTAAACCCATAATTTCGATACCAGTGAACCGTAAATGATCCATATAGTATATCCTGGTGTTTTCGCTATGCTACGAGCAAGAGCACTCCTGTTATGAGCATATTTCCGGTACACCGATGGCATCCATTTTAGATTAGGGCATCCATCTTGTTTTTCTTGCCCTCACATATTCAATGAACAAACAGTGACCTCTGATCAATTCATTACACTCAAAGGACACGTAGGCTTTAGCCGACGATTCACCTTGTTGATGACACGTACACCTTAAGTCAGAAACGCTGTGGCCGCATGACTCGACAGAAGCTGCCTCCTCTGCCTGAGGCCAGTCCTGCTATACTGGTTCTTGTGTTCGTTGGCCTGATCATGATTAGGCGGCTGAAGTCGGTAGCCTTGCCCATTTACGACCCACAAACATCTCTTATCCTGTTTTTCTATCTTCTACACCTGGCTCTGCTCCTTTCCTTCTGGGCCTTTATTAGGGGGAGGTAACAAAATTTACGATGAGGCGGTCCGGCTCCTGAATGAGAAGATGACATGGGATTATGATCGAACAGTGGGAACCCCTCATTCGTAATGTTTAAACATCAGAAATTTGTTGACGATTCCTGTTTGACGCCAAATATTTATTGTTTAGGATACAAAGTTTAAGAAATGTACTAGCATGTGAAGAATGTTGCCTTCAGCTAAAAATCATGTATTTAAGGAGCAACCCACTTAGTGCAAATCGAACACGCTCCTAGAATCTGCCCGTGTGTAGTTTCTGTGACTTCTGTATCCCTGCAGTAATAAACCTTTGGTCTCTGACGTCACCATCGAGAAGCCCGTGTTTCTGTTTATTTGTGCACCGAGACAGGTAGAACTCAGGGGTCTTCGGGTGTTGTCCCTGACACCTCTGGACCTTAATTCGGTCCAGAACTCCAATTGGCGCCCAACGTGGGGCGACGTCATTCGGTACTGGTCCAAAAGCCTGAAGAGATCGAGAAGCTTCGTGTGAAGATTCCAGAGGGAGGCGCCCCACTTCATCGATCCCGGTATATATCGCAAAAGTGGCCCGACGTTCTCTTCCACGAGGGTTCCCGTTCGGACGGCTGAAGAGGTCCGCTGCCTTGACTGTCGCCCTGTCTTGGACCCGAGGTGCACACCTTAGTACGGCGAGATGTAGACGGGTTTCTCCTTGGTGACGTCTTCAGTGCCTCAGTTAAGTATTAAGTGGTTGCTAGTTGTTTTTGATTAAGGATTTATCCTTCTAGTTCTCTGGTTTGACTTGGTTTTGTAGATTATCACTGGTTGTTCTAGTTACGATAATCTTTGGTTTGGTTTGGGTATCGATACATTTGTTCATTTGGTAGGCCTAAATTCTAAGTTCGATTGCGCATCTTTGTTTGTGTTTGTTCTGTGTTTGTGTTCCGGTTAGTAAAATGGTAAGTCGGAAGAACTGTATGTTTTCATGTTTTGGTTGCAACAGGGATTCCCGGTTGGAGGACTCATGTCTGGTTCCTCCGATTGGAACTCCTCTTTATGAATTATACTGCAAACATGGTGTGGGTCCTATATCTTATAATGAGGTGTGGGTTCGCTACACGAAAGAAGATGGTGTAATTAGTTGGCCACTACATGGTAGTTTTGAACCTGAAATCCTTGATAATTTGGAAGTAAAACTGTTTAAGAAGCCCGGCCGGCAATGTTTGATTCTTTCCGTTTTTGGCGAAAAGAATCTAAACAAAGAGAGATTAAAAAATTGAAGACAGAGCAGAAAGAGCAAGAGTTGACCTTAATACAGGCTGCTGAGCAGCTGCAACTCGATAAAACTGAGAAAACGATAGAGATAGCTGATAGAGAACGTAATTTGGCGATTGACAAGTGCTACCCTGCTCTGCCATCGAGTACTGTTAAGTCAGTAGAAGACCCTGAAAAGGATCCCCTGTTGTCTTACTTGTTGAGGTCACCTCCATCGTATGCACAGGGTGCTACAGCTCCACCTTTGCCAAATGTTTTGTTACCGGCTGCTGTCCAGCCTGGTATACCTGCTCCTGCTCCCTTGAACTTAGCTCCTGCACTCCCTGTGGTTAACAATATTCCTCCGGCACCCCCTCTCCCAGGGTTGCCTTCTCCTTTGCCTATGCCTGCTCCGCTTATACCTGTTGCTTCGCAAGCTACTTTGCCTGCCACTCCTACTCTTGCTGTTTCATCTGTTCCAACTACTACTCTACTCAAATCTTCTGCAAGCTATATGACTCCGCTTTCTGTTCGTCGAAGAATCACTGAATCTGTCACTAATATTCTATCTCCTTTTTACAAAACTCTAATTAGGAGTCCTGCCTCTGAATCTACTCAGAGACGTAGTCAGCTTCCTAGTACTGAAGAACGAGGAATATTAGATTCCACAGCTCTTAGATGGATTTCGAAAGTTGGAAGGTATGAAGTACGAGATGTATTAGACACATTTATGCAATGGAATGAACCAACCCAGCGCTATGTGTTCGATGTAATGTGCTCCCTTTTGCGTGAAGATTGGGAGGAGGACGACTCTGAATCAGTTCCGGATGAATTAATTCATGTTCAGCAAAAATTTGCTGCAGGTATGATAGTAGGTCAGGATGTAAAAGAAGCGATGGAACTGATTTTAAGCTATAGGTTTGATCCTTCTCTCCGTTCACCAAGGGACTTAGAGAAACGTATCGCAAAACAAGGTCGTCAATATCCAATGAGGGAAGTTCCGCCAATATGGCGCGAAGCCGTTCAAGCTGATGCGGTCAATGGTATTGTAGCCGCTCCAGCACGATTCCAGAGAGTGTGGATACATATTCCATGGAAACGAGCTGAAGTGTTAGCAGTAAAACAGGCCTTGCCAGATCCGCGTAAAAACCCAGCCGGATATTATAAAGAGCTGACTCAGACGGTTCAGGCTTGCGTAATGAATTTAGCAGACATCGACATGCTATTTGGCAATGTAGTGCCGCAACCTATTTGGGCTAAAATTCGTAATGAGACTCATCCAGTTGCCCTTGGTGGTGATTGTTATAGAAATGGGGTAGCCCATAAGGTATGGACCTGGGTGAATATAATTGTAAACAAACAGTGGTCCTGAACCTATAAATCACAGAATTTTGAACAAATCAAGAATGAATCAATATTTAAGTAAAAAAGCAACAATGATCTGTCTGCTATTGGTAAAAAGACTATAGTGTCTTTGAAAGGAAGCCTTACACCACGGTTAGAGAAAATATATTCCTATTTAATTTTTATATTCATATTTTTGCAATACTTTTTATCAATAAAAACACACAAAGGTTGCCCCAGAACAGGAGCGTGCAAAGAAAAGATGTGATTCAGAAAAATGAAAACAAGTGAAAAGAGGGGGAAGATGAATAAAGAAATAGTGATTAAGAGATAATTCGCATAATTTTACAATCAATACAGAACACAATTCTTCATTGTATTGAACACCTGGCCAACAACATAGTCCTAACAATCTAGTCAAAAAAATATTGTGTTACATGAGCCTAAGTATCATCAATTTTGCACTGTGTACAATGTTAACAAACAAATGGTCCAACACTATAGTCTTTTTACCAATAGCAGACAGATCATTGTTGCTTTTTTACTTAAATATTGATTCATTCTTGATTTGTTCAAAATACTGTGACTTGGTGGTGATTGGCCAGCTATCGTAGCAGCAGATGGTCTATAGATTGGTGGTTCTAAACCCGAACCCCTAATTGCTAATTTACCTGGTAGGATAATTGATTTAATGAAAACTTTGATGCCAGCATTGCGCGTAAATTGGGACAAATTGTCCGCATGCAAGCAAAAGAAAGACGAAAGCGTATCCGACTTCTTCACTAGATTTGAAGAAACTTTTGTAGATCATAGTGGTCAGGATATGAGCACGGAGGGAGGACAGAGATTATTTGTTGATAAGTTTGTGCACAATTTGTTACCAGACCTTAGTAATAAATTAAGAGATTCTGAAAGTGCGTGGGCTGTCTCTACGACTGCGCAAATACTTGCAACTGCTCAGTACTATGAAAATAGGGATAAAGAAGAGAAAGAAAAGTCAGAAAAGAAAACTAAAGACTTAAAAACTAAAGTCCTTCTGCAACAGGCATATCCACCTCGCACGAATCAGACTAATTCACAGCAAGGGCCATATCAGAGGACCGATTACGGTTCCCAAAGACCGCAGTACCAATGGAATCAGTGTGCGTACTGCAAAAAGGAAGGTCATTATAAGAATGAGTGTCCAGTTCTAGCACAGAATGCGCAAAATAATGGTGTTCCAGCTCAGAGAGGTCGTGGTGGTTATACACAAACTTCTAGAGGCCGAGGACGAGGTACTATGCCTCCACAGACTAATGATCGTCCTTCTAATTATTTCGATCAGCGAAACGGACAATCTGCACAGTCTGGTAGATCTCAACAGTACCATGTTGAAGACTACTGTGAGGCTAGCGAGGAAATTCAACAAAATGAATACTAGGACAGCCATGGACAAAGAGAGTGTAGTATCAGTTCCAGTAGATCAGAGTGGGCACTATGTCGCAGTAGCTACATCAGGTGTGGTCGAACCGTTTCTGTTGGATACTGGTGCAGCAAAAAGTTCTATCATACATGCGAAACTCCCTGGCGCACCTTTGTCCGGCTTAACAAATGTTTCAGTAGGTTTTTCAGGTGCCCCTGTTTACAACCCTGTTTCTGGTCCTTTGTCTATTTCTGTTGGGCCTCGTCAATTAAAAGCACCCCTGATTTTGACGACCGGTTGCAATGAAAATCTGCTTGGTTTAGACCTGTTAAAACGCCTGTATGCGACACTGTACTGTTCTCCGTCAGGAGTACGGCTTACGTTGGGTAAGAGAGTCATCTCCCCGATGTACTTGTCAATGGATGCGCTCCCACTGGAGCTGCGTTCTCTCCCTGATACTCTTTGGGCGACTGGTCCTAACGATGTAGGTCTTTTGGAAATTCCTCCTTATGTAGTAACTTTGAAAGCAAATGTCAAATTCCCACGAATCCCACAATATAGGATTTCTAGTGAAGGCGAGCGTGCACTTTTATTGATAGTGCAAGATTTGATCCAGAAGGATGTAATAGAAGAAACTAGAGGAAATGTCTGTAACAGTCCTGTCTTGCCGATTTTGAAACGCACTGATCCTTCAAAACCTCCAGTGTACAGATTTGTAATTGACCTTAGAGAGGTTAACAAAATCGTGGTTCCACAGTTTCCTGTGGTCACTGCGTCACTGCGTCACTTTTAGGATGCTGTTGCGTCAAAATCTTGCGCCTGCCTCACAGCAGGCGTAAGACTGACGCAAGCCCTTTCACATGGGGCTTTCCCCATGTGAAAGGACGCATTGCTGGAGTTGCGTCACTTTTGTGACACACTCCAGCAATGCGTCACTTTTGCGCTTACAGATACGTCAGAAATACTGACGTATCTGTAAGTCCTTGCGCCATGATGCGTCATACATTAAATATGACGCATCATTGGTGTCGCAAGGAGTGCGCAGTGAAAAGTGACGCAACGCTGTTTTCACGCAGCGATGCGTCACTTTTCATAAATGAGGCCCATGGTTTTCAGTGATCGACTTGAAAAATTCCTTTTTCAGCATCCCGATAGCCGAGGAAAGCAGAGATATTTTCGGCTTCTCCCTAGGAGGTCGAAGTTTCAGGTTTAAGCGTGCTCCACAAGGCTATTGTGAAAGCCCATCCATTTACAGTCAGGTATTAAAAAGTCAATTAGATTCTTTTGTACTTCCTTCTGGTTCTGCTTTGGTGCAATATGTGGATGACCTTCTAGTGGCTGCTGATGACAAGGAAACTTGCAAAACAGCTACAATTTCCTTACTGCATCATTTGTCTGATTTACATCACAAGGTGTCACCTTCCAAACTGCAATATTGCTGCCAAGAAGTGACCTACCTAGGTCATCTCTTGTCAAAGGAGGGAAGAAGGTTGACCCCGGAGAGAATAAAAGCAATTACGCAGATGAATGTTCCTAGCACACAGAGAGAAGTGCGCGCGTTTTTAGGAATTACTTCATACTGCAGGCAATGGATCCCAAATTTTTCTCTCTTAGCAAAACCATTGGTGGCCCTGACGGAGAAAAGTGTTCCAAGTCCGGTGCCATGGTCAGACGAATGCCAACAGAGTTTCTCTGAGTTACGAAATGCACTGTGTTCAGCTCCGGTGTTGGGTACACCTGACTACAGTAAGCCATTTACACTCTATGTTCAGAAGAGAGAAGGTTGTGCATTGAGTGTTTTGACGCAATGATTTGGTGCTAAACAACGTCCTTGTGCGTATTTTTCAGCAACATTGGACCCGGTAGCCAGAGCGTTGCCAAGTTGCTTAAGAGCTACAGCAGCAGCTGCAGTGTCCATTCGACAATCTGCTGGTTTGGTCATGAACAATATGCTGGTGGTCATGGTTCCACATGCTGTGGATACACTCATGAACCGAACGAAGACTCAGCACCTCACCAGTGCTAGATTATCAGGCTATGAGCTGACACTGCTAGCGAGTCATATTCAGATTAAAAGATGCAATGTATTGAATCCAGCAACACTGTTGCCGACTAGCCAGGAGTCGAGTGATTCTGAACCACATGACTGTTGTTTTAGAACCGAGGAGGAGACAAAAGGACAGATTGATCTTAAGGACACTCCGTTAACAGATCCAGATGGCACGTTATATGTTGACGGGTCTTGTTTTAAATTGGAAAATGGTGATGTGACAGCTGCTTATGCAGTAACGATTGTGGAGACTGCAAGAGTGAGTCAGAATTCTGCCCAAGCTGCAGAATTAATTGCATTGACTAGAGCGTGTGTCTTAGCAGAGGGAAAGAGAGTGAATGTATTCACAGATAGTCAGTACGCGTTCGGTGTAGCGCATAGTTTTGGTCGACTGTGGAAGGAAAGAGGTTTTATTACGTCCCATGGGACTAAGATCCAGCATGGTCAGCTAGTCAATGACTTGTTGGAATCTCTAACCTTACCTACTGAAGTTGCGATTGTGAAGTGCAGTGCTCATCGAGCGGTTACGGATGATGTCGGTCGTGGAAATGCTTTTGCTGATGAGATAGCTAAGCAGACAGCTAGGAATATGATGAGTGGGATGTATGTTGCAATGTCTGCGAAATGGGTTGCGGAATCGGGAATGTGTGAGGACACAGTGGAAAGTGTGAAAGCAATTCAGAAAGAAGCGACTGAAGAGGAAAAGATTGCATGGAAAGAGAAGACGGGTAAATTGGACTCGAGTGGATGTTGGATTGACTTGTCAGAGCATCAGCGTTGGATGTTGCCTGATGCGTATGTGCTTGCGGTGGTAACGATGGCGCACGGAGCAGCGCACATCAGTTCTAAAGGGATTTGTAAGATGTTGGCCCCAGTCTGGAAGAATGATGAAATCAGTAAGTGTGCAGAGAGAGTGGTGAGAAACTGTATGATATGCCTGATGCATAACCCTGGTAAGGGAACCCCCACACCCGCTGGACATTTCGCTCCTCCTTCTTGCCCCTTTGAAGTGATTCAGTTGGATTTCATCCACATGGACCGATGTAATAACCTTAAATATGTCCTAGTGGTAGTCTGTGCTTTTTCGAGATGGATTGAAGCATATCCGCTGAAGGATAACACTGCCTTGTCCACTGCTAAAATCCTCCTAAAGGAATATTTCCCCAGATATGGTATGCCTCGGATTGTATGGTCAGATAACGGAAGTGAGTCCGTAGGGAAAGTTATGCAGAGTGTGTGTGCCGGCTTGAAGATCAAGCAAAAATTTCACAGTGCGAACCATCCTCAGTCAGCAGGTTTAGTTGAAGGATACAATGGTACCCTTAAACTAAAACTCGCTAAGATCCAAGCTTCCACGGGTTTGTCCTGGCCAGATGCACTACCGCTGGCCTTGTTATCCACCAGAGCGACTGTGCACTCTCGAGTAGGGCTTAGCCCATATGAGATTGTGTTCGGTCGCCCTGCAAATGTCTGGGGGGTACCGAGACCTCGAGAGTTCAAACAGTTAGAATATCCAATGTTAATAGATTACCTTTTTGACTTGACTGCTAAATTGAGTCTCATTCACCAACAGGTTTTCGATGCATTGCCAAAGCCTCCGGAAAGTCCAGGCCATCAGCTGAAACCTGGTGACTACATCGTCATCAGAAACTTTGGACGGACCAGGAATCTCCAACCGAAGTTTGTGGGCCCCTTCCAAGTGCTTTTGGCAACGAGGACTGCTGTACGTGTGGCTGGCAGGAAAAACTGGGTTCACGCTTCCCATACTAAGCGTGTACCCCTTCCACTCCCTTATGACAACTGGGTTAGACAAGGAATTGGTGCCTCTGATACAGAACCTGTTCCAAGATATGTTCCTTTCAGTGATGCAGAACTAACTACTGATTCACCGAACTCTGGTTTTCCCCTTGAAGCTGCTTCTTTGATCACTGACCAGAACACTGCATCGAACGAACATTTGTCATCTGCGAATTCAAACATTATTGCCCCTGATGAAAACAGACTATTCCCGGATCAAACAACGCCAGGAAAATTGAGATACAACCTGCGTTCTCATACTAAGGACAAATAAAGCAGGAAACTGCCTATTTTTCATATTTGATCCATTACATGGCCTCCAGCCAGGAAGTTTGCTGAATATTTTGTATTTCCCTGTGTATTTCTGTTGTTTCTATTACCTTGCCGTCTGGGTCGCCGTAGGGTCGTGGCTTTGTGCCTAGTTGAATCTGCGGGGGCCAGACACAAGGTCGGTCTTTCTGTTAGTTCTGGGAACTCCCAGGGCTGATAGAGGCATTTTCAACTACGTACATATCATCAGTGGTCGCGAGCGGTTGTAGAAGATGGAGCTTCCTGAGCTGCACCGAGAGAATGTAATTTATGTTCGCAGAAATAGATTATACAAAATTCTACATAACAAATGTTTTCTGATGCAATGTGCAATTACGTTTTTGATTATTTTAGTAACATTGGTGGGTGGGTGGAATTGTCTTTGGTATCCATTTAATTTTTGCACCGATCACGACTACAGTACCTCCCCATGTTCTTGTTTCTTCTACTGTTGCTTCTTTTCATTCCTTTCATCCGTTTCCTGAACATGAGCAAGCTCGACGCTCAGAATTCATAAATAACACTTTTGTACAGCTCTTGCACCAACACCAACTGGTAGTTAACACAACGGACTGCTGGGTGTGCGGTTTGATACCACACACTATGGATAAAGGCATTCCCTACCTGGTCTTGCCTTTTAGCTATAATGGATCATGTCGGGCCTTCCAGACTGTATTTGTCTATGCCCTCAAAACCTATCCCCCGCGTCCTCCTCTGTTCCACTAAGTATAACTCCGCTAACAAAGCCTTGCTAAAGGGAATAACTGACATGATTAAAGACGTCAATAATTCCCCATTCATCCCTAAAGATGAGCTACGAGTTTTTTTGAGTTGGAATGCAACGGAGTATAGCATTAGTTTGGGTGAAAATAAACGTAAGAGCTCCACTCCAGTTTGGGTCGTATCTCACCGAGGTCAATTCTGCTTGCAAGGTAATGGGAGAAATCCAAGAGCTCGGCTAGGGAAGAGTGATTGTGTTGAAACTTACGCGTATCCATCGAACTCTTCCCCTGCCTTCCTCACTGCTAAGGGTACCTGCTTTATCTGTCGAGACAGAGCATATACATGGTTGCCTGCTGACTTTTCAGGTTCATGCTATATTGCTCGACTGTTGCCTCCGACATACACAGCTGCCTCAAATTATCACAAAACCAGAGTAGTAAGAGGTGTTTTCAGCAAGGAAGACACCGCTGGTCAGGAAGCCGGAGACTTCTTCAAAGGTTTCCTTCCGTTCTGGGGGCCTATGGCCAATAGTAGAAATCTACGTCAGCTAACACGGGTAGTTGAGTCTACTATTACAGAAACTGCTGGTGCCCTTAGTAACTTAACAGCTGAGCTCCAGTCGGATCGTCTCATGACATTACAGAACCGTATGGTTCTTGATGCAATACTTGCAGATCGAGGTGGGGTATGCAGAATGATCCAATCGAGTTGCTGTGTTTATATCCCCAATAATGCTCCGACAGTGTATGAAGCGATCTCTAAGCTACACAAGATTTCCGACTCTATCCATGTAGACAAGGGAAATTGGTTGTTAATGGAATGGCTCGGGACTCTATTATCAGCGTGGGGATGGAAGGTTCTAATGGTCGTTGGTATTGTTTTAGTGTTCCTATTCTCATGCTGTCTTGTTATCCAGTGTGGCCCTGCCTTGTGTAGCCTCTGTGCTGCAACTTGCTTAAGGAAACCGCCTGTGTTGGGAGACAAGGTGCAAGATAGAATAATGCTACAGCAATATATCACTGACCTAATGAACATCGAGATAGACTCTGACATAGAGTGAGTAATTGCCTATGTTAGGGCAAAAGGAGGGTCTCAGGTTCCGTGACGATTCGAACCCGTGTTTTCGACATCGTCGTAAACCCATAATTTCGGTACCAGTGAACCGTAAATGATCCATATAGTATATCCTGGTGTTTTCGCTATGCTACGAGCAAGAGCACTCCTGTTATGAGCATATTTCCAGTACACAGATGGCATCCATTTTAGATTAGGGCATCCATCTTGTTTTTCTTGCCCTCACATAGTCAATGAAGAAACAGTGACCTTTGATCAATTCATTACACTCAAAGGACACGTAGGCTTTAGCCGACGATTCACCTTGTTGATGACACGTACACCTTAAGTCAGAAACGCTGTGGCCGCATGACTCGACAGAAGCTGCCTCGTCTGCCTGAGGCCAGTCCTGCTATACTGGTTCTTGTGTTCGTTGGCCTGATCATGATTAGGCGGCCGAAGTCGGTAGCCTTGCCCATTTACGACCCACAAACATCTCTTATCCTGTTTTTCTATCTTCTACACCTGGCTCTGCTCCTTTCCTTCTGGGCCTTTATTAGGGGGAGGTAACGAAATTTACGATGAGGCGGTCCGGCTCCTGAATGAGAAGATGACATGGGATTATGATCGAACAGTGGGAACCCCTCATTCGTAATGTTTAAACATCAGAAATTTGTTGACGATTCCTGTTTGACGCCAAATATTTATTGTTAGGATACAAAGTTTAAGAAATGTACTAGCATGTGAAGAATGTTGCCTTCAGCTAAAAATCATGTATTTAAGGAGCAACCCACTTAGTGCAAATCGAACAGGCTCCTAGAATCTGCCCGTGTGTAGTTTCTGTGACTTCTGTATCCCTGCAGTAATAAACCTTTGGTCTCTGACGCCACCATCGAGAAGCCCGTGTTTCTGTTTATTTGTGCACCGAGACAGGTAGAACTCAGGGGTCTTCGGGTGTTGTCCCTGACACCTCTGGACCTTAATTCGGTCCAGAACTCCAATGTGGCACTGACGGGTATTTGAAGTGTATGTTGCTTTGAGTGCAGTGTAATTATGTGGTGTGTACCTTTGTGGCACTGAGTGGTATTTGGAGTGTATGTTGCATTGAGTGCAGCGTAATTATGTGGTGTGTCATTATGTTGCACTGAGTGGTATTTGGAGAGTATGTTGCATTGAGCGCAGTGTAATTATGTGGCGTGTAACTAGGTGGTACTGAGCGGTTTTTGGAGTGTATGTTGCATTGAGTACAGTGTAATTATGTGGTGTGTGATTATGTGACACTGACTGGTATTTGGAGTATATGTTGCATGGAGTGCAGTGTAATTATGTGGTGCATAATTATGTGGCACTGAGTGGTATTTTGATCGTATGTGGCATTGAGTGCAGTTTAATTATGTGGGGTGTAATTATGCGGCACTGAGTGGTATTTGGAGTGTGTGTTGAGTTGAGCGCTGTGTAATTATGTAGCATATAATTATGTGGCGCTGAGTGGTATTGTGTGGAGTGTATGTTGTATTCAGTAGAGTGTAATTTTTTGGCGTGTAATTTTGTGGCACTGAGTGGTATTTAGAGTGTATGTTGCATTGAGCACAGTGTAATTATGTATCATATAATTATGTGGCACTGAGCGGTATTTTGTATTCAGTAGAGTATAATTAACTGGTGTGTAATTATGTGGCACTGAGTGGTATTGTTTGGAGTGTATGTTGCATTGAGTACAATGTAATTATGTAGCATATAATTATGTGGCACTGAGTGTTATTGTTTGAAGTGTATGTTGCATTGAGACCAGTGTAATTATGTGGCGTGTAATTATGTTGCACTGAGTGGTATTTAGAGAGTATGTTGCAATGAGCGCAGTGTAATTATGTAGCATATAATTATGTGGCATTGAGTGCTATTGTGTGGAGTGTATGTTGTATTCAGTAGAGTGTAATTGTGTGGTGTGTAATTATGTGGCCCTGAGTGGTATTGTTTGGAGTGGACGTTGCACAGAGTACAGTGTAATTATGTGGCATACAATTATGTGGCACTGAGTGGTATTCTTTGGAGTGTGTGTTGCATTGAGTGCGGTATAATTATGTGGCGTGTAATTATGTGGCGTGTAATTATGTGGCACTGAGTGGTATTTGGAGTGAATGTTGCATTGAGCGCAGTGTAATTATGTAGCATATAATTATGTGTGGTGTGTGTTGCATTCAGTAGAGTGTAATTATGTGGTGTGTAATTATGTGGCACTGAGTGGTATTTGGAGTGTATGTTGCGTTGAGTGCAGTGTAATTAAGTGGCGAGCAATTATGTGGCACTGAGTGGTATTTGGAGTGTATGTTGCATTGAGGGCAGTGTATTTAAGTGGCATGCAATTACGTGGCACTGAGTGGTTTTTGGAGTGTATGTTGCATTCAGTGCAGTGTAATTATGTGGCGTTTAATTATACAGCACTGAGTGGTATTTGGAGTGTATGTTGCATAAAGTGCAGTTTAATTATGTGGCGTGTAATTATGTGGCGCTTAGTGGTATTTGGAGGGTATGTTGCATTGAGTGCAGAGTAATTATGTGACATGTAATTATGGGGCACTGAGAGGTATTGTTTGGAGTAAATGTTACATTGAGTGCGGTGTAATTATGTGGCGTGTAATTATGTAGCACTCAGTGGCATTTAGAGTGTATCTTGCAGTGAGTGCAGTGTAATTATGTGGCATGTATGTGACACTGAGTGGTATTTGGAGGGCATGTTGCATTGAGTGCAGTGTAATTATGTGGCATGTAACTATGTGGCACTGAGAGGTATTTGGAGTGTATGTTGCATTGAGTGCAGTGTAATTATGTGGCATGTAATTATGCGTCACTGAGTGGTATTTGGAGTGTATGTTGCATTGAGTGCAGTGTAATTATGAGGCATGTAACTATGCGGCACTGAGTGGTAGTTGGAGTGTATGTTGCATTGAGTGCAGTGTAATTATGTGGCGTGTAATTATGTGGCACTGAATGGTATTTGGAGTGTATGTTGCATTGAGTGCAGTGTAATTATATGGCATGTAACTATGCAGCACTGAGTAGTAGTTGGAGTGTATGTTGCATTGAGCGCAGTGTAATTATGTATCATATAATTATGTGGCACTGTCGTATATGTACCTAAAACTCTGTAACCATGTACCGCCTACCTTTCATATGTTTGAAAACTGTATAAAAGAAGGACTTGCACCGAAGTTCGGTGTGATACTTCTTGCATTACCGAAGGGTGCTGTAGGAATGTACCACCACCCCATGGGGTCTTAATAAACTTGTCTTTTGCATTTTCCAGTTTCCGTGCCAACAGTTCTTATGGTGTAGTGGGTATTCTGCGGAGTATGTAGGCCTGGAGAACCCAATACCACAAATTGGCGACCACAAAAGGACTCATCGGCGACTCGGATGCCCGAAGGAGAGGTCGTGACGAAGGATTGGAAACTCGCCATGGACGCGTACGCTGCCACTGAGTGACCCGAGTCTTGGCACCCACGGGGTTTCTTCCCTTCCTTCTGATCTGACCTTCCAGGTGGCGCCGGTCTCCGACTGAGATCCTGCTCGTCTGTGTTGCTGTACAGTGCCCGTTTGGCTGATTCGATCAAAGACCTTGGCAGTTGGAATCTGGATATTCGAGATTTGGGTAAGATTTGTGATCGGTAAGGTAGTCTGCGGACGCTTACTGAAGTTCTATGAATGTGACTATGATTTGAGTTAGCTAACATTTTGACTTGTGAATTTGAACACATATGTGTAGTGCACTTCACATAGGCAGGCATGTAGAGATGTTTCTCTAACTTTGTTCATACTTTGAGCGGCACATTTGTGTGAAGTATTGTAAGTGCCATTTTTATGGTATCACGTTTTCGTGGTACTTTTTGAACATGCCTGTTTAAAGCACACTACGAGGGATGTGCTGTCTTGGAAATGGTACCACATATAGGTTAAACGAATCTCAGCCGGCTCCCCCAGAGGGAACCCCTAATCGTGATATGTATGTCAAATTTGGCCTTCCCCCTATACTGTACAGTAAATTATGGCATAAATATACTAGATCTGATCCCGAGTTGCAATGGCCACTACATGGGTCGTTTGATTTACGAAAGGTTCAGTTTGTGGAGCAATGTTTGTTTCAGCGCAGGTCTAGACAGGATATGTTTGATTGTGTGCGAATGTGGGAGAAAGCAGTGTGTGAACATATGAAGCATGAGATTGCCTTGGCCGACAAAGAGAGGCGCAAGGCTGCTCGAGATAAAGCTTTACAGCGTGAAGAAAAGGAGGCGCAGGAGAAGAAAGAGAGGGAGGCACGGGAACGTAATTTGCAAACGACCGGTCAATTTCCTATTCGACGTCCACTTTATCCTGTCCTTAATAATGAAATTGATGATTTTTCGTTATTAGATCGATCTCCGCCTCCGTATGTTCAGCCTACGGCCCCGTCAGAGGATTCCGGTGATGAAGGTCGAGATAAGACGAGTACGAGGTTAACAGCTGAGAGAACCGCGGAATTGCGTGGCTTAGCCAGGAAATTGAATTTGGATAGAATAACTATGTCAGAGGTTATAGTTGAAAAGGATAATTGGTCGGAACGAGAATTGATGTGTTTTTTAAATACTTTTGCAGATGAAGTTATTGCTCGATTCCGTAAAAATTCAGTGGACTTAGAACCCAAGGATATGTCAGTTCATCATGAGAATATGCGTAAAGGTTTATTTGTTCTTGCAGATGCAGACGGGTTTTTCTTACGATTGATCCAACTACGAGATGAGGCGTCCAAATTGCGGGAAGTACGAAAGGCATCGGAGCAGCCTGGGCCGGAGTCGACGGAGCAGTCCAAACAGTGTTCTATCCTGGGAACAGATAAGAGTTCTGAAGTGCATGTTATGCCTATGCGTGAAGCTGCACCTTTGTATATTCCCCCTAAAGGGCAAGGTACAGACGACGATAAAATGTCAGCAGATGCAAAGGGGTATTTTATATATAATTGGGTGTATACGCCTTGGAATAGAGCGGACGTTATGGCATTGAAAAATGCTTTACCTGATCCCCGTAAGAATCCGGCAGCTTTTTATGAAGGGGTGGAGGGGGCCATTTCTTCTTGTGTTATGACTCTTGTTGATATAGATCTTTTCTTTGGATTAATTCTTCCCCCTGATATGTGGAGAGCGATTCGTAAGTTTGATGATCAAGCGATGTTTGGGGCAACCTGGAAGGAGATAGGTCAGGCTGACTTAGACAGGGAACCTGCATGCAAACCATGTCAGCTAATCTTAGAACTTCCAACGGCTATTTTGAACAAATTGAAACCGCTTGTTCCCCCTAAAAAGATCGATTGGACCATGCTAGCTTCCTGCAAACAGAAGCAAGACGAATCGGTATCTGACTTCTTCACACGTTTTGAAGAAGCGTTTCATGATTACAGCGGTCAATCGTTAACAGATGATACGGGTAGGCATTTGTTTGTAGATAAGTATGTGGCTAATCTCCTACCGGAGATTGCAAAAAGATTGAAAACAAGTGAAAGTTCCTGGACCACAGCGACCCCTGCGTCTTTGTTAACTATGGCTCAGTATTACGAGCGGCAGGAAATAGAGGCTAAAGAAAGTGTTGATAAGAAAGCGAAGGAATTGAAAACGAAGGTGATGTTGGCACAGGTTCGTGGTGTGCAATTTAGAGGAAATGATAGAGGCAGGCGAGGAGGGGGTAGTGCGTCGTACGGTCGTACCGATATAGCTGAGAACCAATGCGCATATTGTAAAGAGTTTGGGCATTGGGCTGACGATTGTCCGGTGCTTCGTGAGCAACGCAGCCAGCGTGGTCGAGGAGGTGGAAGGTCGAGGAATAGTTATTCGGGAGCGAGGGGTGGTGGAGGTGATCGTGGTAGGTTTCAAGTGAGGGGTCGTGGTCAAGATGAACGAAACACCTTTGATAGACGGAATCAGTATCAGATATCGGAGGGTGAGAATGTGGAGAATCAGGATATGTGCATGCATAGGATTGCGTAGGATGGGGTGTGGAATCGGTTGAAGTGCCATTAGATCAAAGAGGTCCATATGTATCAGTGGATATTTTGGGTTCTACTGATCAGTTTTTAGTTGATACAGGAGCTACTCGTAGTGCTCTGTCTAAAAACTTGGTTCCAAGGGCTCCCCTGTCTGGCGAAACGATAACATGTATAGGGTTCGATGGCACACCCTCTCCAAGCCCATTATCACAACCTCTTGCATTTTGTATTGATAAATGTTTTAGTTTTTGTCCATTTTTGTTGTCACCCCATACTCCAGACAATATTATGGGTATTGACTTGCTCAAATATTTTCGAGCAACGATACGCTGCGCTCCTGAAGGAGTGCGGGTTATTTTGAATGACAATTATCCAGATTCAGGCAGATTTTGTACGATGAAGGAAATTGGAGCATTAGCCTCTCTCCCACACACGTTATGGGCGACCTCAGATACGGATGTGGGACAGATGCTTATTCCGCCTATCCGAATTACAGTTAAGGAGGGAGTATCTTTGCCACGTGTTCCGCAGTATAAGATATCCAGGGAAGGTGAAATTGCCCTGACGCACATCGTTCAGGATTTGATTATTGCAGGAGTGGTGGAGGAAGTTTCTTACAATGTCTGCAATAGCCCTATTCTTCCGATCCTTTAGAAAGACACTGACGACAAAGTCCATCGATTTATTATTGATTTGAGAGAAATTAACAAAATTGTCATTCCCCAGTACCCGGTGGTGTCTGATATCACCACATTGCTTACCTTGGTCCCCCCAACTGCAACGACCTTTTCTGTTATTGACCTTAAGAATGCGTTCTTTTCCATTCCCATTCATCCTGACAGCAGATACCTCTTTGGCTTCACATTAAATAATAAATCGTATAGATTTTGTCGTGTTCCTCAAGGTTACACAGAGAGCCCTAGCATTTACAGCCAGGCCTTAAAAAGACAGCTCGATTCTTTTGAATTGCGATCTGGAGTAGCTCTTATTCAATACGTTGATGACCTCCTATTGGCTGCAGACACCTCTGCACAATGCGAGGAAAGTACACTTGCCTTGCTTTCCTTTTTGAGTCTACCAAAATTCTACACCCAGATAACCCATACAGGACGAGGATACGTACCTGGCGGAGATATATAGATGACATCTTGGTTATCTGGGAAGGAGACATGGCCACGGTAACTGACTTTACTGTTTGGCTCAACAACCAGAATGCTTTCTTGAAATTTACCCACCAGGCATCCAACCAGAGCATGGTATTCCTGGATTTAAACATTTATCAAGAAGCAGGGACCCTAAAAACTGAAACACATTTCAAGTCAACAGCCAGGAACTGCCTCCTCAGATTTGACAGTTTTCATCCACGTCATCTGAGGGAGAACCTACCTTATGGACAGTTCCTGCGCCTGCGGCGGAACTGCAGTGATATTGAAAAATATAAATCTCAGGCCAAGGACCTGAGTGTTAAACTAAAACAGAGGAAGTATCCAGAACCTGTGATCAGAAAAGCTTCAAAAAGGGCCAGAAACAATAATCGTGAAGCACTCCTAGAGGATAATCCCCGTAGGGAGGAGGCAGAGAAAAGAACAGTATGTGTTACCACATACAGCCCGGTAACCAACCAGGTGACCAAGTTGGTAAACAAACACTGGCGCACTCTAACAAGTAGTGGTCTATCATTGGAGAAACCTTTGTTTGCACACAGGAGGGGTAGGAACTTGAGGGACATGCTTGTCCATACAAGACCGCCCCCTACGAAAAATGATCAAACGAGACTCCAGGGCTTACATGGTCACTACCCATGTGGTAACTGTAACAACTGCCACCTCACTAAAAAAAGCCTAAACTTAACTTTCTCAAATGGGACACAGTGGGAGCAACGTAAGTTTACAAATTGCAACAGCAAGAATGTTGTGTATTTAATCTCGTGCCCCTGTGGAAAAGAATACGTTGGTATGACAACAAGACCTGTCAAAACAAGAATCAACGAACACAAAAGTAACATTAGGTGTAAAAAACTCACCACCAAAATGTCTACCCATTTCATTGAACATCAACACTGCGTGAATGAACTGCAGTGGACAGTCATTGAACAATTACCTTCAGAGGTGGGCCTTTTGGAAAAGGAACAGCGGTGGGTGTTCAGGTTGGGAACTGACGTCACGGGGCTGAATGATTCAATCCCGTGGAACCTCTTGAGATAAACTGTGTTTGAACATAATCGCCTTGGCGTTTTTGGCCCATGAACTGTTTATAAAAACATCTCTTTGGTTCCTTAGCCTTCCAATTGTCACCACCTATGTGTTTGGTATTGTGACCACCCAGCATAGCACTCCTGATCCATCAGTGCTGTATAGCCAACTCACTCCGTTTTTCAAAAAACCGAAGGATAAACATAAGCCTGGCAATGTCCCTTTTTTCTTATTGCATAATATACATTTAATATCAAGATTCATGGCCCCGTTTTTCCATGGTCGAGCTAGTTAACTGTAGCGGAGACATCGCCTCCCAGTGAGCGTGGTGTTCCCTTTTCGAGGCATGCGCGATCGCTTCTCTGACCGCGCATGCGCAGAAGACAGGCATTCTGCGCATGCGTGCAGATAGTGTACCGCGGGAGCGCAGTACCGGATTATCGGCAATGGCGTCCGCTATATTTGGGCATATACCGACTCTCATTAACCAATTAGCCAACACTAATTACCACGAGGGATAGTATATTTAAAGGGCTTTGACCCTAGAGAGGCTCACTTCATCGGAGCCGCGTTGAGGGAAGGCAGGCGAATGGCACATGCAGTAACCGTGAGTTAATGGGTGACAGCAGACAGATGTTCTTTCTCCATAGTTATGGTAGACTTTATACTTTCCCTTTTTCCAACTGAACCTGGATTACTAATGTTGTTTTAGGTCTTTCTGAGCAGGAAGGAGGGATCCCCAATATACGCTTAGGCTCATGAGGTTTTACATATTAGAACTCTAAGTAAGACTTTCTCTTATTGACTAGATGCTCTCTTTTTCCATCAGAGTTGAGAGTATATTTGTGTTTTGTATGTATTTGTGTGTGTCAGTACAGTGATGTACTTTAGTGTGTTTTTTCATCACAAAGGTCCCAGTATTTTTTGGGTTTGACCTCGTGATATTTTGAGAAGGCCTGTTCCTTCTTTTTCAATGAACCTGTTGGTATATATTCAAGTATGCATTTCTCTTTACAGGTTCTCTCGCCAACTGGGCGCAACGACATTCACTAACACTAAATAACATTGTTAGGAACATTACACATTGTGGTAATTTTTAATGAAACACTTTTACACTTTACATGTGAGTAAGGTGAGGGAAAGTGCATAACCCTCGTCCTGAAGAAGGAGGCTGTGCCCTCCGAAACATGTTGACACTTTCACAGTGGTTTCAGATACCTTAACTCGTATCTACCCAACCACGCTCTGCACTTTTTTTAACAATACCAGCCGGGGACTAATAAAATTCTGTTTTTCTCCCACGTGCCAGGTATCTTTTAACTTTTTCACTTTTTTCACCTCACCTCACTCACACTTTGGTTATATATACACACACACCCCCACACATAGTTCACTTCCAAGTGCTCCTGCGCACTCGCTAGTCGTAGCACGCCGCATCCCGTAGAGGGGTGCGAAGGCCCCGATGATGAAGCATGACACCAAGGGGCCTGTTGGTGTGTGAGGGGCATTTAAACAACACTGTGTGTCTCCCCATCACTTTTGGGATCACCACCTTGAGTGGATTCCACTTTGTTTATTTATGCGTACAGGGAGACCGAATCCACTGACTCTCTCTCTCCCCTTTTTGTTACATTTTTTGGTGGTCATGGTTCCACATGCTGTGGATACACTCATGAACCGAACGAAGACTCAGCACCTCACCAGTGCTAGATTATCAGGCTATGAGCTGACACTGCTAGTGAGTCATATTCAGAATAAAAGATGCAATGTATTGAATCCAGCAACACTGTTGCCGACTAGCCAGGAGTCGAGTGATTCTGAACCACATGACTGTTGTTTTAGAACCGAGGAGGAGACAAAAGGACGGATTGATCTTAAGGACACTCCGTTAACAGATCCAGATGGCACGTTATATGTTGACGGGTCTTGTTTTAAATTGGAAAATGGTGATGTGACAGCTGCTTATGCAGTAACGATTGTGGAGACTGCAAGAGTGAGTCAGAATTCTGCCCAAGCTGCAGAATTAATTGCATTGACTAGAGCGTGTGTCTTAGCAGAGGGAAAGAGAGTGAATGTATTCACAGATAGTCAGTACGCGTTCGGCGTAGCGCATAGTTTTGGTCGGATGTGGAAGGAAAGAGGTTTTATTACGTCCCATGGGACTAAGATCCAGCATGGTCAGCTAGTCAATGACTTGTTGGAATCTCTAACCTTACCTACTGAAGTTGCGATTGTGAAGTGCAGTGCTCATCGAGCGGTTACGGATGATGTCGGTCGTGGAAATGCTTTTGCTGATGAGATAGCTAAGCAGACAGCTAGGAATATGATGAGTGGGATGTATGTTGCAATGTCTGCGAGATGGGTTGCGGAATCGGGAATGTGTGAGGACACAGTGGAAAGTGTGAAAGCAATTCAGAAAGAAGCGACTGAAGAGGAAAAGATTGCATGGAAAGAGAAGACGGGTAAATTGGACTCGAGTGGATGTTGGATTGACTTGTCAGAGCATCAGCGTTGGATGTTGCCTGATGCGTATGTGCTTGCGGTGGTAACGATGGCGCACGGAGCAGCGCACATCAGTTCTAAAGGGATTTGTAAGATGTTGGCCCCAGTCTGGAAGAATGATGAAATCAGTAAGTGTGCAGAGAGAGTGGTGAGAAACTGTATGATATGCCTGATGCATAACCCTGGTAAGGGAACCCCCACACCCGCTGGACATTTCGCTCCTCCTTCTTGCCCCTTTGAAGTGATTCAGTTGGATTTCATCCACATGGACCGATGTAATAACCTTAAATATGTCCTAGTGGTAGTCTGTGCTTTTTCGAGATGGATTGAAGCATATCCGCTGAAGGATAACACTGCCTTGTCCACTGCTAAAATCCTCCTAAAGGAATATTTCCCCAGATATGGTATGCCTCGGATTGTATGGTCAGATAACGGAAGTGAGTCCGTAGGGAAAGTTATGCAGAGTGTGTGTGCCGGCTTGAAGATCAAGCAAAAATTTCACAGTGCGAACCATCCTCAGTCAGCAGGTTTAGTTGAAGGATACAATGGTACCCTTAAACTAAAACTCGCTAAGATCCAAGCTTCCACGGGTTTGTCCTGGCCAGATGCACTACCGCTGGCCTTGTTATCCACCAGAGCGACTGTGCACTCTCGAGTAGGGCTTAGCCCATATGAGATTGTGTTCGGTCGCCCTGCAAATGTCTGGGGGGTACCGAGACCTCGAGAGTTCAAACAGTTAGAATATCCAATGTTAATAGATTACCTTTTTGACTTGACTGCTAAATTGAGTCTCATTCACCAACAGGTTTTCGATTCATTGCCAAAGCCTCCGGAAAGTCCAGGCCATCAGCTGAAACCTGGTGACTACATCGTCATCAGAAACTTTGGACGGACCAGGAATCTCCAACCGAAGTTTGTGGGCCCCTTCCAAGTGCTTTTGGCAACGAGGACTGCTGTACATGTGGCTGGCAGGAAAAATTGGGTTCACGCTTCCCATACTAAGCGTGTACCCCTTCCACTCCCTTATGACAACTGGGTTAGACAAGGAATTGGTGCCTCTGATACAGAACCTGTTCCAAGATATGTTCCTTTCAGTGATGCAGAACTAACTACTGATTCACCGAACTCTGGTTTTCCCCTTGAAGCTGCTTCTTTGATCACTGACCAGAACACTGCATCGAACGAACATTTGTCATCTGCGAATTCAAACATTATTGCCCCTGATGAAAACAGACTATTCCCGGATCAAACAACGCCAGGAAAATTGAGATACAACCTGCGTTCTCATACTAAGGACAAATAAAGCAGGAAACTGCCTATTTTTCATATTTGATTCATTACATTGCCTCCAGCCAGGAAGTTTGCTGAATATTTTGTATTTCCCTGTGTATTTCTGTTGTTTCTATTACCTTGCCGTCTGGGTCGCCGTAGGGTCGTGGCTTTGTGCCTAGTTGAATCTGCGGGGGCCAGACACAAGGTCGGTCTTTCTGTTAGTTCTGGGAACTCCCAGGGCTGATAGAGGCATTTTCAACTACGTACATATCATCAGTGGTCGCGAGCGGTTGTAGAAGATGGAGCTTCCTGAGCTGCACCGAGAGAATGTAATTTATGTTCGCAGAAATAGATTATACAAAATTCTACATAACAAATGTTTTCTGATGCAATGTGCAATTACGTTTTTGATTATTTTAGTAACATTGGTGGGTGGGTGGAATTGTCTTTGGTATCCATTTAATTTTTGCACCGATCACGACTACAGTACCTCCCCATGTTCTTGTTTCTTCTACTGTTGCTTCTTTTCATTCCTTTCATCCGTTTCCTGAACATGAGCAAGCTCGACGCTCAGAATTCATAAATAACACTTTTGTACAGCTCTTGCACCAACACCAACTGGTAGTTAACACAACGGACTGCTGGGTGTGCGGTTTGATACCACACACTATGGATAAAGGCATTCCCTACCTGGTCTTGCCTTTTAGCTATAATGGATCATGTCGGGCCTTCCAGACTGTATTTGTCTATGCCCTCAAAACCTATCCCCCGCGTCCTCCTCTGTTCCACTAAGTATAACTCCGCTAACAAAGCCTTGCTAAAGGGAATAACTGACATGATTAAAGACGTCAATAATTCCCCATTCATCCCTAAAGATGAGCTACGAGTTTTTTTGAGTTGGAATGCAACGGAGTATAGCATTAGTTTGGGTGAAAATAAACGTAAGAGCTCCACTCCAGTTTGGGTCGTATCTCACCGAGGTCAATTCTGCTTGCAAGGTAATGGGAGAAATCCAAGAGCTCGGCTAGGGAAGAGTGATTGTGTTGAAACTTACGCGTATCCATTGAACTCTTCCCCTGCCTTCCTCACTGCTAAGGGTACCTGCTTTATCTGTCGAGACAGAGCATATACATGGTTGCCTGCTGACTTTTCAGGTTCATGCTATATTGCTCGACTGTTGCCTCCGACATACACAGCTGCCTCAAATTATCACAAAACCAGAGTAGTAAGAGGTGTTTTCAGCAAGGAAGACACCGCTGGTCAGGAAGCCGGAGACTTCTTCAAAGGTTTCCTTCCGTTCTGGGGGCCTATGGCCAATAGTAGAAATCTACGTCAGCTAACACGGGTAGTTGAGTCTACTATTACAGAAACTGCTGGTGCCCTTAGAAACTTAACAGCTGAGCTCCAGGCGGATCGTCTCATGACATTACAGAACCGTATGGTTCTTGATGTAATACTTGCAGATCGAGGTGGGGTATGCAGAATGATCCAATCGAGTTGCTGTGTTTATATCCCCAATAATGCTCCGACAGTGTATGAAGCGATCTCTAAGCTACACAAGATTTCCGACTCTATCCATGTAGACAAGGGAAATTGGTTGTTAATGGAATGGCTCGGGACTCTATTATCAGCGTGGGGATGGAAGGTTCTAATGGTCGTTGGTATTGTTTTAGTGTTCCTATTCTCATGCTGTCTTGTTATCCAGTGTGGCCCTGCCTTGTGTAGCCTCTGTGCTGCAACTTGCTTAAGGAAACCGCCTGTGTTGGGAGACAAGGTGCAAGATAGAATAATGCTACAGCAATATATCACTGACCTAATGAACATCGAGATAGACTCTGACATAGAGTGAGTAATTGCCTATGTTAGGGCAAAAGGAGGGTCTCAGGTTCCGTGACGATTCGAACCCGTGTTTTCGACATCGTCGTAAACCCATAATTTCGGTACCAGTGAACCGTAAATGATCCATATAGTATATCCTGGTGTTTTCGCTATGCTACGAGCAAGAGCACTCCTGTTATGAGCATATTTCCAGTACACAGATGGCATCCATTTTAGATTAGGGCATCCATCTTGTTTTTCTTGCCCTCACATAGTCAATGAACAAACAGTGACCTTTGATCAATTCATTACACTCAAAGGACACGTAGGCTTTAGCCGACGATTCACCTTGTTGATGACACGTACACCTTAAGTCAGAAACGCTGTGGCCGCATGACTCGACAGAAGCTGCCTCCTCTGCCTGAGGCCAGTCCTGCTATGCTGGTTCTTGTGTTCGTTGGCCTGATCATGATTAGGCGGCCGAAGTCGGTAGCCTTGCCCATTTACGACCCACAAACATCTCTTATCCTGTTTTTCTATCTTCTACACCTGGCTCTGCTCCTTTCCTTCTGGGCCTTTATTAGGGGGAGGTAACGAAATTTACGATGAGGCGGTCCGGCTCCTGAATGAGAAGATGACATGGTATTATGATCGAACAGTGGGAACCCCTCATTCGTAATGTTTAAACATCAGAAATTTGTTGACGATTCCTGTTTGACGCCAAATATTTATTGTTAGGATACAAAGTTTAAGAAATGTACTAGCATGTGAAGAATGTTGCCTTCAGCTAAAAATCATGTATTTAAGGAGCAACCCACTTAGTGCAAATCGAACAGGCTCCTAGAATCTGCCCGTGTGTAGTTTCTGTGACTTCTGTATCCGTGCAGTAATAAACCTTTGGTCTCTGACGCCACCATCGAGAAGCCCGTGTTTCTGTTTATTTGTGCACCGAGACAGGTAGAACTCAGGGGTCTTCGGGTGTTGTCCCTGACACCTCTGGACCTTAATTCGGTCCAGAACTCCAATGTGGCACTGACGGGTATTTGAAGTGTATGTTGCTTTGAGTGCAGTGTAATTATGTGGTGTGTACCTTTGTGGCACTGAGTGGTATTTGGAGTGTATGTTGCATTGAGTGCAGCGTAATTATGTGGTGTGTCATTATGTTGCACTGAGTGGTATTTGGAGAGTATGTTGCATTGAGCGCAGTGTAATTATGTGGCGTGTAACTAGGTGGTACTGAGCGGTTTTTGGAGTGTATGTTGCATTGAGTACAGTGTAATTATGTGGTGTGTGATTATGTGACACTGACTGGTATTTGGAGTATATGTTGCATGGAGTGCAGTGTAATTATGTGGTGCATAATTATGTGGCACTGAGTGGTATTTTGATCATATGTGGCATTGAGTGCAGTTTAATTATGTGGGGTGTAATTATGCGGCACTGAGTGGTATTTGGAGTGTGTGTTGAGTTGAGCGCTGTGTAATTATGTAGCATATAATTATGTGGCGCTGAGTGGTATTGTGTGGAGTGTATGTTGTATTCAGTAGAGTGTAATTTTTTTGGCGTGTAATTTTGTGGCACTGAGTGGTATTTAGAGTGTATGTTGCATTGAGCACAGTGTAATTATGTATCATATAATTATGTGGCACTGAGCGGTATTTTGTATTCAGTAGAGTATAATTAACTGGTGTGTAATTATGTGGCACTGAGTGGTATTGTTTGGAGTGTATGTTGCATTGAGTACAATGTAATTATGTAGCATATAATTATGTGGCACTGAGTGTTATTGTTTGAAGTGTATGTTGCATTGAGACCAGTGTAATTATGTGGCGTGTAATTATGTTGCACTGAGTGGTATTTAGAGAGTATGTTGCAATGAGCGCAGTGTAATTATGTAGCATATAATTATGTGGCATTGAGTGCTATTGTGTGGAGTGTATGTTGTATTCAGTAGAGTGTAATTGTGTGGTGTGTAATTATGTGGCCCTGAGTGGTATTGTTTGGAGTGGAAGTTGCACAGAGTACAGTGTAATTATGTGGCATACAATTATGTGGCACTGAGTGGTATTCTTTGGAGTGTGTGTTGCATTGAGTGCGGTATAATTATGTGGCGTGTAATTATGTGGCGTGTAATTATGTGGCACTGAGTGGTATTTGGAGTGAATGTTGCATTGAGCGCAGTGTAATTATGTAGCATATAATTATGTGTGGTGTGTGTTGCATTCAGTAGAGTGTAATTATGTGGCGTGTAATTATGTGGCACTGAGTGGTATTTGGAGTGTATGTTGCGTTGAGTGCAGTGTAATTAAGTGGCGAGCAATTATGTGGCACTGAGTGGTATTTGGAGTGTATGTTGCATTGAGGGCAGTGTATTTATGTGGCATGCAATTACGTGGCACTGAGTGGTTTTTGGAGTGTATGTTGCATTCAGTGCAGTGTAATTATGTGGCGTTTAATTATACAGCACTGAGTGGTATTTGGAGTGTATGTTGCATAAAGTGCAGTTTAATTATGTGGCGTGTAATTATGTGGCGCTTAGTGGTATTTGGAGGGTATGTTGCATTGAGTGCAGAGTAATTATGTGACATGTAATTATGGGGCACTGAGAGGTATTGTTTGGAGTAAATGTTACATTGAGTGCAGTGTAATTATGTGGCGTGTAATTATGTAGCACTCAGTGGCATTTAGAGTGTATCTTGCAGTGAGTGCAGTGTAATTATGTGGCATGTATGTGACACTGAGTGGTATTTGGAGGGCATGTTGCATTGAGTGCAGTGTAATTATGTGGCATGTAATTATGCGTCACTGAGTGGTATTTGGAGTGTATGTTGCATTGAGTGCAGTGTAATTATGAGGCATGTAACTATGCGGCACTGAGTGGTAGTTGGAGTGTATGTTGCATTGAGTGCAGTGTAATTATGTGGCGTGTAATTATGTGGCACTGAATGGTATTTGGAGTGTATGTGGCATTGAGTGCAGTGTAATTATATGGCATGTAACTATGCAGCACTGAGTAGTAGTTGGAGTGTATGTTGCATTGAGCGCAGTGTAATTATGTATCATATAATTATGTGGCACTGTCGTATATGTACCTAAAACTCTGTAACCATGTACCGCCTACCTTTCATATGTTTGAAAACTTTATAAAAGAAGGACTTGCACCGAAGTTCGGTGTGATACTTCTTGCATTACCGAAGGGTGCTGTAGGAATGTACCACCACCCCATGGGGTCTTAATAAACTTGTCTTTTGCATTTTCCAGTTTCCGTGCCAACAGTTCTTATGGTGTAGTGGGTATTCTGCGGAGTATGTAGGCCTGGAGAACCCAATACCACAAATTGGCGACCACAAAAGGACTCATCGGCGACTCGGATGCCCGAAGGAGAGGTCGTGACGAAGGATTGGAAACTCGCCATGGACGCGTACGCTGCCACTGAGTGACCCGAGTCTTGGCACCCACGGGGTTTCTTCCCTTCCTTCTGATCTGACCTTCCAGGTGGCGCCGGTCTCCGACTGAGATCCTGCTCGTCTGTGTTGCTGTACAGTGCCCGTTTGGCTGATTCGATCAAAGACCTTGGCAGTTGGAATCTGGATATTCGAGATTTGGGTAAGATTTGTGATCGGTAAGGTAGTCTGCGGACGCTTACTGAAGTTCTATGAATGTGACTATGATTTGAGTTAGCTAACATTTTGACTTGTGAATTTGAACACATATGTGTAGTGCACTTCACATAGGCAGGCATGTAGAGATGTTTCTCTAACTTTGTTCGTACTTTGAGCGGCACATTTGTGTGAAGTATTGTAAGTGCCATTTTTATGGTATCACGTTTTCGTGGTACTTTTTGAACATGCCTGTTTTAAGCACACTCCGAGGGATGTGCTGTCTTGGAAATGGTACCACATATAGGTTAAACGAATCTCAGCCGGCTCCCCCAGAGGGAACCCCTAATCGTGATATGTATGTCAAATTTGGCCTTCCCCCTATACTGTACAGTACATTATGGCATAAATATACTAGATCTGATCCCGAGTTGCAATGGCCACTACATGGGTCGTTTGATTTACGAAAGGTTCAGTTTGTGGAGCAATGTTTGTTTCAGCGCAGGTCTAGACAGGATATGTTTGATTGTGTGCGAATGTGGGAGAAAGCAGTGCGTGAACATATGAAGCATGAGATTGCCTTGGCGGACAAAGAGAGGCGCAAGGCTGCTCGAGATAAAGCTTTACAGCGTGAAGAAAAGGAGGCGCAGGAGAAGAAAGAGAGGGAGGCACGGGAACGTAATTTGCAAACGACCGGTCAATTTCCTATTCGACGTCCACTTTATCCTGTCCTTAATAATGAAATTGATGATTTTTCGTTATTAGATCGATCTCCGCCTCCGTATGTTCAGCCTACGGCCCCGTCAGAGGATTCCGGTGATGAAGGTCGGGATAAGACGAGTACGAGGTTAACAGCTTAGAGAGCCGCGGAATTGCATGGCTTAGCCAGGAAATTGAATTTGGATAGAATAACTATGTCAGAGGTTATAGTTGAAAAGGATAATTGGTCGGAACGAGAATTGATGTGTTTTTTAAATACTTTAGCAGATGAAGTTATTGCTCGATTCCGTAAAAATTCAGTGGACTTAGAACCCAAGGATATGTCAGTTCATCATGAGAATATGCGTAAAGGTTTATTTGTTCTTGCAGATGCAGACGGGTTTTTCTTATGATTGATCCAACTACGGGATGAGGCGTCCAAATTGCGGGAAGTACGAAAGGCATCGGAGCAGCCTGGGCCGGAGTCGACGGAGCAGTCCAAACAGTGTTCTATCCTGGGAACAGATAAGAGTTCTGAAGTGCATGTTATGCCTATGCGTGAAGCTGCACCTTTGTATATTCCCCCTAAAGGGCAAGGTACAGACGACGATAAAATGTCAGCAGATGCAAAGGGGTATTTTATATATAATTGGGTGTATACGCCTTGGAATAGAGCGGACGTTATGGCATTGAAAAATGCTTTACCTGATCCCCGTAAGAATCCGGCAGCTTTTTATGAAGGGGTGGAGGGGGCCATTTCTTCTTGTGTTATGACTCTTGTTGATATAGATCTTTTCTTTGGATTAATTCTTCCCCCTGATATGTGGAGAGCGATTCGTAAGTTTGATGGTCAAGCGATGTTTGGGGCAACCTGGAAGGAGATAGGTCAGGCTGACTTAGACAGGGAACCTGCATGCAAACCATGTCAGCTAATCTTAGAACTTCCAACGGCTATTTTGAACAAATTGAAACCGCTTGTTCCCCCTAAAAAGATCGATTGGACCATGCTAGCTTCCTGCAAACAGAAGCAAGACGAATCGGTATCTGACTTCTTCACACGTTTTGAAGAAGCGTTTCATGATTACAGCGGTCAATCGTTAACAGATGATACGGGTAGGCATTTGTTTGTAGATAAGTATGTGGCTAATCTCCTACCGGAGATTGCAAAAAGATTGAAAACAAGTGAAAGTTCCTGGACCACAGCGACCCCTGCGTCTTTGTTAACTATGGCTCAGTATTACGAGCGGCAGGAAATAGAGGCTAAAGAAAGTGTTGATAAGAAAGCGAAGGAATTGAAAACGAAGGTGATGTTGGCACAGGTTCGTGGTGTGCAATTTAGAGGAAATGATAGAGGCAGGCGAGGAGGGGGTAGTGCGTCGTACGGTCGTACCGATATAGCTGAGAACCAATGCGCATATTGTAAAGAGTTTGGGCATTGGGCTGACGATTGTCCGGTGCTTCGTGAGCAACGCAGCCAGCGTGGTCGAGGAGGTGGAAGGTCGAGGAATAGTTATTCGGGAGCGAGGGGTGGTGGAGGTGATCGTGGTAGGTTTCAAGTGAGGGGTCGTGGTCAAGATGAACGAAACACCTTTGATAGACGGAATCAGCATCAGATATCGGAGGGTGAGAATGTGGAGAATCAGGATATGTGCATGCATAGGATTGCGTAGGATGGGGTGTGGAATCGGTTGAAGTGCCATTAGATCAAAGAGGTCCATATGTATCAGTGGATATTTTGGGTTCTACTGATCAGTTTTTAGTTGATACAGGAGCTACTCGTAGTGCTCTGTCTAAAAACTTGGTTCCAAGGGCTCCCCTGTCTGGCGAAACGATAACATGTATAGGGTTCGATGGCACACCCTCTCCAAGCCCATTATCACAACCTCTTGCATTTTGTATTGATAAATGTTTTAGTTTTTGTCCATTTTTGTTGTCACCCCATACTCCAGACAATATTATGGGTATTGACTTGCTCAAATATTTTCGAGCAACGATACGCTGCGCTCCTGAAGGAGTGCGGGTTATTTTGAATGACAATTATCCAGATTCAGGCAGATTTTGTACGATGAAGGAAATTGGAGCATTAGCCTCTCTCCCACACACGTTATGGGCGACCTCAGATACGGATGTGGGACAGATGCTTATTCCGCCTATCCGAATTACTGTTAAGGAGGGAGTATCTTTGCCACGTGTTCCGCAGTATAAGATATCCAGGGAAGGTGAAATTGCCCTGACGCACATCGTTCAGGATTTGATTATTGCAGGAGTGGTGGAGGAAGTTTCTTACAATGTCTGCAATAGCCCTATTCTTCTGATCCTTTAGAAAGACACTGACGACAAAGTCCATCGATTTATTATTGATTTGAGAGAAATTAACAAAAATGTCATTCCACAGTACCCGGTGGTGTCTGATATCACGACATTGCTTACCTTGGTCCCCCCAACTGCAACGACCTTTTCTGTTATTGACCTTAAGAATGCGTTCTTTTCCATTCCCATTCATCCTGACAGCAGATACCTCTTTGGCTTCACATTAAATAATAAATCGTATAGATTTTGTCGTGTTCCTCAAGGTTACACAGAGAGCCCTAGCATTTACAGCCAGGCCTTAAAAAGACAGCTCGATTCTTTTGAATTGCGATCTGGAGTAGCTCTTATTCAATACGTTGATGACCTCCTATTGGCTGCAGACACCTCTGCACAATGCGAGGAAAGTACACTTGCCTTGCTTTCCTTTTTGGCTCAGAACAATCATAAGGTCTCTAAGAAAAAGCTACAATACTGTAGACCCTAGGTGACCTACCTCGGTCATCTTTTGTCTAAGGAGGGGCGTGCATTAACATCTGATCGAATTCAAACGATTCTAGATATACCAGTTCCCCGCACTCAGAGAGATGTACGTGTCTTCATAGGATTAACGTCCTTTTGCAGACAGTGGATCATGGGGTTTTCGCACATTATCAAACCTTTGTTAGCGTTATTGTCCAAAACTACGCCAATGCCCCTTGAATGGACGGATGAATGTCAGACTGCTTTTGAACAATTGAGACAAGCCCTTTGTTCTGCACCCGTGTTAGGTACACCAGATTATACAAAGATTTTCACGTTGTACGTGCACGAGAAAGATGGGTGCGCGTTATCAGTGTTAGTGCAGACACACGGGGATAAGCAGAGGCCATGTGCGTATTTCTCAGCCATTCTTGATCCTGTAGCGCGAGGGTTACCTGGGTGTTTTCGAGCAGTTGCAGCAACAGCAGTAGCTATACGGCAGAGTGAGGGAATAGTTTTGTCGCACAAATTGTTGGTGCTAGTTCCCCATGCAGTAGATGCCTTGTTAAATCAAACGAAAACCCAGTATCTTACGAGTGCACGTTTAACAGGATATGAGCTCACACTTCTGGCGCCACATATCACACTGAAAAGATGCGCTACCCTGAACCCTGCCACTTTATTGCCTTATCCGGTTGCTGAGGGCAAAGAGGAAGAACACCATGATTGTGTTTTCCTGACCGAAGAACAAACAAAGGGTCGTGTCGACTTACAGGATACGCCACTTCCAGATGTGGATGGGGAACTGTGGGTTGATGGATCGTGTTTGAGGCTGCCAGATGGCACAACTTCTGCAGCATATGCGATCACGACACTTAAGACGGTGGTAGAAACAGCACGAATACCCCAGAAATCAGCCCAAGCAGCGGAGCTGATAGCTTTGACAAGAGCCTGCGAATTTAGTGCTGGCTTATGTGTGAACATCTACACAGACAGCCGGTACGCCTTCGGAGTAGCGCATGACTTTGGCCTACTCTGGAGAGAGCGTGGGTTTTTGACTTCGCATGGAGTGCACATTATGCACGGAGAACTAGTGCGTGATCTCCTAAACGCGTTACTTTGTCAAAAGAAAGTGGCGATAATCAAATGCAGCGCACATAAAGAGGTCACTGACAAAGTGGGACAAGGTAATGCTTTTGCAGACAGTATAGCACGACAAACGGCTATGTCACGAAACGACTCCCCTAGGTATGTAGTGAAGTCGCAGGCTGAGCGATGGCATGATGCTAGAGCAGAGGTATTAGACGTCCAGAAATCAGCGACTGAAGCGGAACTTGTAACATGGGTAGCAGAGGGAGTACTGGATGACGAGGGTTGTTGGAGAAGCAAGGACATGGAACGATGGAAATTGCCTGCAGCTTACTTGCAAGTAATGGTCCAGATGACACATGGGTTGGCACATGTTGGAGCTCTTGCAATTACTCGATTGTTAACACGAGTTTGGGAGCATCCTGAGATTGCCAACACGGCCAAGAGGGTAGTGCAGACCTGTTTGATATGTTTATAGCACAATCCTGCAAAAGGGACGCATACTCCGAAGGGAGGGTTCGTTCCTCCTTCTGCACCATTCGAGGTACTACAAATGGATTACATCCAGCTTGAGCGTTGCAATAACCTTAAGTATGTCTTAGTGGTGGTATGTGCTTTTAGCAAATGGGTTGAGGCCTTCCCCACGAAAGACAATACAGCTTTGACAACGGCTAAGGTTTTGCTCAAAGAGTATTTCCCTCGATATGGCGTTTGCAAATTTTTGTGGAGCGATAATGGTCCTCATTTTGTTGGGAAGATTGTGGAAAATGTGTTGAATGGATTGGGGATTCAGCAAAAGTTTCACGCTGTGTTCCATCCTCAGTCAGCAGGTCTTGTCGAACGGTACAATGCTACTTTGAAACTAAAGTTGGCTAAGATTGTGGCATCCACGTCTTTGAAGTGGCCGGATACCTTACCGTTAGCGTTACTCTCTATTAGATCAGTGCCCCACTCTCGAACTGGCCTCACACCTTATGAAGTGGTGTTTGGAAGGCCAATGAATATATGGGGAGTTCCTAAGCCGTGATTGTTACATGATGTGCCTTGCATAATGATGAACGATTATTCGGCACGATTAACAAATGATTTACTTTCCATTCACCAACAGGTTCGAGAAGCGCTTCCTGACAATTCCATTGGAGAGGCTCACAATCTTCGTCCTGGCGATTTTGTGATGGTAAAATCCTTCGAGAGAGCGAACAGCTTGGAACCGAGGTGGCGTGGCCCGAGCAAGTCCTGCTTGCAACTCGAACAGCTGTGCGAGTGACCAACAGGAAGTGGTGAGTGCACTCTACCCACTGCCGTCGTGTCTCTCCGGATCTGGTGAGCCCGACAGCGTTGACCGACTACAGAGATATCTTGGACGAGGAAAAGAGCCCAGCTGTGACGTCAGCCGAATCTGAGGGAGCCTTCCCGGACCACACTGTTTCTGGACAACAACGATACAACCTGCGGCCACGATAGGAGGAAGATTTGTTTTGGGCGAGACTGGTTGAGTTACCGCTCCAGGTTTGTGAAACGGAAGCCGGGAATCTCAAGGGGGGGGGATCAGTTCTGCCAAGAGTAGCGACACCCATCTTGACCCCGGAGAAGAAAACAACGGCTACCTCGGAGCTCAGCACTCACATTTTTGTTTTTTTAGTTGTATATTTGAGACATTGTGAACTTTTTGAACTATGGCGTCTTCAGCATCACGAGATAGAAGAATTCTTGGTGCTATATTGTTTGTATTGACAATTGTGGTGATAGCAGTGATAGCCTGGGTAGTAGAACTTGTGGTACCTGTACGAGAACATTTGCTGCCGACTACCCCGGCTCCATCTGAACATTTTCATTTCACCTTACCCTATCATGAAGAACGGCACTGACAAACTTACTTGAACAATAGTTTCATTCAAATTTTGCATCATACTCACAATATGACGAACACTTCTAACTGTTGGGTATGTGGGATGTTGCCTGGACATCAGAAGAAAGGAGGCACACCACTTATCCCACTCCTGTTTTCCCACAATGGTTCCTGTAATGCCTGGTATACTCTTCTGTTCACTCTGCGATGGCCAACAAAAGGGGGGGTGCCTGGACATCAGAAGAAAGGAGGCACACCACTTATCCCACCCCCGTTTTCCCACAATGGTTCCTGTAATGCCTGGTATACTCTTCTGTTCACTCTGCGATGGCCAACAAAAGGGGGGGTGCTTTTCCGTTTAAATAGGATATGTTATCATGATCGGGACGGCTATCCACAAGCTGAGGGTACTCGATTCGAATGGGAAGAGTACCGCCCTGACAACGTGTCTACACCCCGAATTTATAGCAATCAACGGAACATTAACATGTCCAGCTCTCATGTTATTAATGTCATAGATACTAAGGCTGATCTTTGTATACGTAATAAAGGTACAATATCGGCTGGAAAAAGTGAATGTAACACCACAGTTACATTTGACAGTCCGAATGGCATATCATTTGTGGCATCCCGAAATACATATTTTATCTGTGGCAATAAAGGTTATTATCGACTCCTGTTAGGATGGTTAGGTACATGTTATATCTCTTTTGTATTGCCCCCTGTATTCATTGCCCCACCAATGTACCATAATGATTATGCACTGTATCATGATTTTGTGTTAAATAGAGTCAAACGTGCTGTAGTCTTTGAAGATATTGATCAGACTGATACTGCTCTGCAACAATATGTGGATTTTAATTTGGGTTTGTTTTCTTTTGTGGGAGCAGCTCTGAACAGTCGAAAGATACGACGACTGACCCGTGTTGTCGAGGCTGTAGCTAATGATACTGCTTCTGCATTGGGGAATATAACTGAAAAGCTTCAAATTTCTAGAATTGTTACGCTCCAGAACCGGATGGTTCTAGATGTAGTTCTAGCTGATCGGGGGGGGGGGCATGTAGAATTATTGGAAGTAGCTGCTGTCTTTACGTTCCAGACAGCTCACCATCTGTATATGATGCCATATCTAGATTACATAAAATTGCTGCTGAGATACATCCAGACAATGGTACGTGGACCTTTTCGGGGTGGTTCTGGTCAATGCTTAGTACATGGGGCTGGAAGCTGCTGACAATTTTATGTATCATAGTTGGGATATTATTCTTCCTATGTTTGTGTATACAATGTGGCCCTGCATTATGTTCTATGTGTTTATCAGCGTGTATTCCATCCAGATGAGCTTTTGCCCAACACGAATCAATGCTTCATAAAGAAGTAGCCCAGATTATGTCGATTGATATAGAAGATGAGTATCCTGACTATGTTCATTATGAGGTAGCTTCAGCTAAGCGCTAAAAGGGTCGTCTGTCGTATTTTGACAATGGCTGGGTTAGCGCTTAGCTTTACTACATGTTATTATACCTTATCTTGGCCTTAGTGTTAAACGCCATTTTGAATGTTACGGCGGCCATTTTAGAGAATGAGTGGCCTCGTGGTCAGCGTGCCCTTTAGTCCTTTGTCTGTGCCACCGACCATTCGAGTTTGCCCAGCAACAGGCTATTTTTAGTAACGGTCAAGCCTGCACATGCGCAGTTTCGACTGACCAGTCACCCCTTAGGAATGTTCCGCCAAACTGACCAGTAGTGTTGTAACTCCTCCCATGAGTTGGCTGTGTTCCAAAAATGACCATATATGTACCTAAAACTCTGTAACCATGTACCGCCTACCTTTCATATGTTTGAAAACTGTATAAAAGAAGGACTTGCACCGAAGTTCGGTGTGATACTTCTTGCATTACCGAAGGGTGCTGTAGGAATGTACCACCACCCCATGGGGTCTTAATAAACTTGTCTTTTGCATTTTCCAGTTTCTGTGCCAACAGTTCTTATGGTGTAGTGGGTATTCTGCGGAGTATGTAGGCCTGGAGAACCCAATACCACAGCACTGAGTGGTATTGTGTGGAGTGTATGTTGTATTTAGTAGAGTGTAATTGTGTGGCATGTAATTATGTGTCACTGAGTGGTATTGTTTGGAGAGTATGTTGCATTGAGTACAGTGTAATTATGTAGCATATAATTATGTGTCACTGAGTGGTATTGTGTGGAGTGTGTTTCATTCAGAAGAGTGTAATTATGTGGCGTGTAATTATGCGGCACTGAGTGGTATTTGGAGTGTATGTTGCATTGAGTGCAGTGTAATTATGTGGCGTGTAATTATGCGGCACTGAGTGGTATTTGGAATGTATGTTGCATTGAGTGCAGTGTAATTATGTGGCGTGTAATTATGTGGCACTGAATGGTATTTGGAGTGTATGCTGTATTGAGTGCAGTGTAATTATGTGGCGTGTAATTATGTGGCACTGAGTGGTATTTGGAGTGTATGTTGCATTGAGCGCAGTGTAATTATGTATCATATAATTATGTGTCACTGAGTGGTATTGTGTGGAGTGTATGTTGTATTTAGTAGAATGTAATTGTGTGGCATGTAATTATGTGTTACTAAGTGGTATTGTTTGGAGTGTATGTTGCATTGAGTACAGTGTAATTATGTAGCATATAATTATGTGGCACTGAGTGGTATTGCGTGGAGTGTGTTTCATTCAGAAGAGTGTAATTATGTGGCGTGTAATTATGTGGCACTGAGTGGTATTTGGAGTGTATGTTGCATTGAGTGCAGTGTAATTATGTGGCGTGTAAATATGTGGCACTGAGTGGTATTTGGAATGTATGTTGCATTGAGTGCAGAATGATTATGTTGCGTGTAACTATGTGGCACTGAGTGGTATTTGAAGTGTATGTTGCATTGAGCACAGTGTAATTATGTATCATATAATTATGTGGCACTGAGCGGTATTTTGTGGAGTGTATGTTGTATTCAGTAGAGTATAATTAACTGGTGTGTAATTATGTGGCACTGAGTGGTATTGTTTGGAGTGTATGTTGCATTGAGTGCAGTGTAATTATGTGGCATGTAATTATGTGGCACTGAGTGGTATTTGGAGTGTATGTTGCATTGAGACCAGTGTTATTATGTGGCGTGTGATTATGTTGCACTGAGTAGTATTTAGAGAGTATGTTGCATTGAGCGCAGAGTAATTATGTAGCATTTAATTATGTGGCATTGAGTGCTATTGTGTGGAGTGTATGTTGTATTCAGTAGAGTGTCATTGCGTGGTGTGTAATTATGTGGCACTGAGTGGTATTGTTTGGAGTGGACGTTGCACAGAGTACAGTGTAATTATGTAGCATACAATTATGTGGGACTGAGTGGTATTGTGTGGAGTGTGTTTCATTCAGAAGAGTGTAATTATGTGGCGTGTAATTATGTGGCACTGAGTGGTATTTGGAGTGTGTGTTGCATTGAGTGCAGTGTAATTATGTGGCGTGAAATATGCAGCACTGAGTGGTATTTGGAATGTATGTTGCATTGAGTGCAGCATGATTATGTGGCGTGTAACTATGTGGCACTTAGTGGTATTTCGAATGTATGTTGCATTGAGTGCAGCATGATTATGTGGCGTTTAACTATGTGGCACTGAGTGGTATTTGGAGTGTATGTTGCATTGAAATTATGTATCATATATTTATGTGGCACTGAGTGGTATTGTGTGGAGTGTATGTTGTATTCAGAAGAGTCAAATTGAGTGTTGTGTTTAATTATGTGGCACTGAGTGGTATTGTTTGGAGTGGACGTTGCACAGAGTACAGTGTAATTATGTAGCATACAATTATGTGGCACTGAGTGGTATACTTTGGAGTGTGTGTTGCATTGAGTGCGGTGTAGTTATGTGGCATGTAATTATGTGGCACTGAGTGGTATTTGAAGTGTATGTTGCATTGAGTGCAGTGTAATTATGTGGCGTGTAATTATGTGGCACTCAGTGGTATTTGGGGTGAATGTTGCGTTGAGCGCAGTGTAATTATGTAGCATATAATTATGTGGCACTGAGTGGTATACTTTGGAGTGTGTGTTGCATTGAGTGCTGTGTAATTATGTGGCGTTTATTTATATGGTACTGAGTGGTATTTGGAGTGTATGTCACATTGAGTGCAGTGTAATTATGTGGCATGTAATTATGTGGCAATGAGTGGTATTTTGGAGTGTATGTTGCATTGAGTGCAGTGTACTCATATGATGCGTAATTGTAAATGTAAATGTAAATGTATTGGCATTTATATAGCGCACTACTTACCCGTAGGGTCCCAAGGCGCTTCGACCGCTGCGAAACCCTTCCTGGCTTCCCTGAGAGATGGTCCCTTAATGGGTATCTCCAGGGTGAGACCAGGCATCCCCGGCGGTCTGGTGGGGCCGTTAGTGAAGATGAGGCAAGCTAATGCCCAGAGTTGCCGAGTGTGATCGCTGATCAGAGTGGGCACCGAGGCGAGAGAATTATCGAGGCGGCTGACCCTGGTCCAGAAACCTGCCACGCCGGGAATCGAACCCTGGTCCCGGGCCGTCCTCTGCTCTCGGGTCTGCCGCCTCTAACCAGTGAGCCACACTACTCACTAATTATGTGGCACTGAAAGGTATTTGAAGTGTATGTTGCTTTGAGTGCAGTGTAATTATGTGGTGTGTACCTTTGTGGCACTGAGTGGTATTTGGAGTGTATATTGTATTGAGTGCAGCGTAATTATGTGGTGTGTCATTATGTGGCACTGAGTGGTATTTGGAGAGTATGTTGCATTGAGCGCAGTGTAATTATGTGGCGTGTAACTATGTGGTACTGAGCGGTTTTTGGAGTGTATGTTGCATTGAGTACAGTGTAATTATGTGGTGTGTGATTATGTGACACTGACTGGTATTTGGAGTATATGTTGCATTGAGTGCAGTGTAATTATGTGGTGCATAATTATGTGGCACTGAGTGGTATTTTGATCGTATGTGGCATTGAGTGCAGTTTAATTATGTGGGTGGTATTTGGAGTGTGTGTTGAGTTGAGCGCTGTGTAATTATGTAGCATATAATTATGTGGCGCTGAGTGGTATTGTGTGGAGTGTATGTTGTATTCAGTAGTGTAATTTTTTTGGCGTGTAATTATGTGGCACTGAGTGGTATTTAGAGTGTATGTTGCATTGAGCACATTATAATTATGCATCATATAATTATGTGGCACTGAGCGGTATTTTGTATTCAGTAGAGTATAATTAACTGGTGTGTAATTATGTGGCACTGAGTGGTATTGTTTGGAGTGTATGTTGCATTGAGTACAATGTAATTATGTAGCATATAATTATGTGGCACTGAGTGGTATTGTTTGGAGTGTATGCTGCATTGAGTGCAGTGTAATTATGTGGCGTGTAATTATGTGGCAGTGAGTGGTATTTGAAGTGTATGTTGCATTGAGACCAGTGTAATTATGTGGCGTGTAAATATGTTGCACTGAGTGGTATTTAGAGAGTATGTTGCGTTGAGCGCAGTGTAATTATGTATCATATAATTATGTGGCATTGAGTGCTATTGTGTGGAGTGTATGTTGTATTTAGTAGAGTGTAATTGTGTGGCATGTAATTATGTGTTACTGAGTGGTATTGTTTGGAGTGTATGTTGCATTGAGTGCAGTGTAATTATGTGGCGTGTAATTATGTGGCACTCAGTGGTATTTGGAGTGTAATTTGCATTGAGCGCAGTGTAATTATGTAGCATATAATTATGTGGCACTGAGTGGTATTGTGTGGAGTGTGTTTCATTCAGAAGAGTGTAATTATGTGGCGTGTAATTATGTGGCACTGAGTAGTATTTGGAGTGTATGTTGCATTGAGTGCAGTGTAATTATGTGGCGGGTAAATATGCGGCACTGAGTGGTATTTGGAATGTATGTTGCATTGAGTGCAGAATGGTTATGTTGCGTGTAACTATGTGGCACTGAGTGGTATTTGAAGTGTATGTTGCATTGAGCACAGTGTAATTATGTATCATATAATTATGTGGCACTGAGCGGTATTTTGTGGAGTGTATGTTGTATTCAGTAGAGTATATTTAACTGGTGTGTAATTATGTGGCACTGAGTGGTATTGTTTGGAGTGTATGTTGCATTGAGTACAATGTAATTATGTAGCATATAATTATGTGGCACTGAGTGGTATTGTTTGAAGTGTATGTTGCATTGAGTGAAGTGTAATTATGTGTCGTGTAATTATGTGGCACTGAGTGGTATTTGGAGTGTATGTTGCATTGAGACCAGTGTAATTATGTGGCGTGTAATTATGTTGCACTGAATGGTATTTAGAGAGTATGTTGCGTTGAGCGCAGAGTAATTATGTAGCATATAATTATGTGGCATTGAGTGCTATTGTGTCAAGTGTATTTTGTATTCAGTAGAGTGTAATTGCGTGGTGTGTAATTATGTGGTACTGAGTGGTATTGTTTGGAGTGGAAGTTGCAGAGAGTACAGTGTAATTATGTAGCATACAATTATGTGGCACTGAAAGGTATTCTTTGGAGTGTGTGTTGCATTGAGTGCAGTGTAATTATGTGGCGTGTAATTATGTGCCACTGAGTGGTATTTGAAGTGTATGTTGCATTGAGTGCAGTGTAATTATGTGGCGTGTAATTATGTGGCACTGAGTGGTATTTGGAGTGAATGTTGCGTTGAGCGCAGTGTAATTATGTAGCATATAATTATGTGGCACTGAGTGGTATTGTGTGGAATGTGTGTTGCATTGAGTGCAGAGTATTTATGTGGCATGTAACTATGTGGCACTGAGTGGTATTTGGAGTGTATGTTGCATTGAGTGCAGTGTAATTATGTGGCACTGAATGGTATTTGGAGTGTATGTCGCATTGAGTGCAGTGTAATTATGTGGCGTTTATTTATGTGGCACTGACAGGTATTTGAAGTGTATGTTGCATTGAGTGCAGTGAAATTATGTGGCGTGTAATTATGTGGCACTGAGTGGTATTTGGAGTGAATGTTGCGTTGAGCGCAGTGTAATTATATAGCATATAATTATGTGGCACTGAGTGGTATTTGGAGTGTATGTTGCATTGAGTGCAGCATAATTATGTGGTGTGTAATTATGTGGCACTGAGTGGTATTTGGAGTGTATGTTGCATTGAGTGCAGTGTAATTATGTGGCGTGTAACTATGTGGCACTGAGTGGTATTTGGAGTGTATGTTGCATTGAGTGCAGTGTATTTATGTGGCATTTAATTATGCGGCACTGAGTGGTATTTGGAGTGTATGTTGCATAAAGTACAGTTTAATTATGTGGCATGTAATTATGTGGTGCTTAGTGGTATTTGGATTGTATGTTGCAATTAGTGCAGTGTAATTATGGGGCGTGTAACTATGTGGAACTGAGTGGTATTTGGAGGGTATGTTGCATTGAGTGCAGTGAAATTATGTGGCATGTAATTATGTGGCACTGAGAGGTATTTGGAGTGTATGTTGCATTGAGTGCAGTGTAATTATGTGGCGTGTTATTATGTGGCACTGAGTGGTATTTGGAGTGTATGTTGCATTGAGTGCAGTGTAATTATGTGGCATGTAACTATGCGGCACTGAGTAGTAGTTGGAGTGTATGTTGCATTGAGTGCAGTGCAATTATGTGGCGTGTAATTATGTGCACTGAGTGGTATTTGGAGTGTATGTTGCATTGAGCGCAGTGTAATTATGTATCATATAATTATGTGGCACTGAGTGGTATTGTGTGGAGTGTATGTTGTATTTAGTAGAGTGTAATTGTGTGGCATGTAATTATGTGTCACTGAGTGGTATTTGGAGTTTATGTTGCATTGAGTGCAGTGTAATTATGTGGCTTGAAATATGCGCAATGAGTGGTATTTGGAATGTATGTTGCATTGAGTGCAGCATGATTATGTGGCGTGTAACTATGTGGCACTTAGTAGTATTTGGAATGTATGTTGCATTGAGTGCAGCATGATTATGTGGCATGTAACTATGTGGCACTGAGTGGTATTTGGAGTGTATGTTGCATTAAGCACAGTGTAATTATGTATCATATAATTATGTGGCACTGAGCGGTATTTTATGGAGTGTATGTTGTATTCAGTAGAGTATAATTAACTGGTGTGTAATTATGTGGCACTGAGTGGTATTGTTTGGAGTGTATGTTGCATTGAGTACAATGTAATTATGTAGCATATAATTATGTGGCACTGAGTGGTATTGTTTGGAGTGTATGTTGCATTGAGTGCAGTGTAATTATGTGGCCTGTAATTATGTGGCACTGAGTGGTATTTGGAGTGTATGTTGCATTGAGACCAGTGTAATTATGTGGCGTGTAATTATGTTGCACTGAGCGGTATTTAGAGAGTATGTTGCGTTGAGCGCAGTGTAATTATGTAGCATATAATTATGTGGTATTGAGTGCTATTGTGTGGAGTGTATGTTGTATTCAGTAGAGTGTAATTGTGTGGTGTGTAATTATGTGGCACTGAGTGGTATTTGGAGTGTATGTTGCATTGAGACCAGTGTAATTATGTGGCGTGTAATTATGTTGCACTGAGTGGTATTTAGAGAGTATGTTGCGTTGAGCGCAGTGTAATTATGTAGCATATAATTATGTGGTATTGAGTGCTATTGTGTGGAGTGTATGTTGTATTCAGTAGAGTGTAATTGTGTGGTGTGTAATTGTGTGGCACTGAGTGGTATTGTTTGGAGTGGACATTGCACAGAGTACAGTGTAATTATGTAGCATACAATTATGTGGCACTGAGTGGTATTCTTTGGAGTGAGTGTTGCAATGAGTGCGGTGTAATTATGTGGCGTGTAATTATGTGGCAATGAGTGGTATTTGGAGTGTATGTTGCATTGAGTGCAGTGTCATTATGTGGCGTGCAATTATGTGGCACTGAGTGGTATTTGGAGTGTATGTTGCATTGAGTGCAGTGTAATTATGCGGCATGTAATTATGCGGCACTGAGTGGTATTTGGAGTGTATGTTGCAATGAGTGCAGTGTAATTATGTGGCACTGAGTGGTATTTGGAGTGTATGTTGCAATGAGTCCAGTGTAATTATGTGGCATGTAACTATGTTGCACTGAGTGGTATTTGGGGTTTATGTTGCATTGAGTGCCGTGTAATTATGTGGCACTGAGTGATTTTTTGAGTGTATGTTGCAATGTGTGCAGTGTCATTATGTGGCGTGTAATTATGTGGCACTGAGTGGTATTTGGAGTGAATGTTGCGTTGAGTGCAGTGTAATTAAGTGGCGAGCAATTATGTGGCACTGAGTGGTATTTGGAGTGTATGTTACATTGAGGGCAGTGTATTTATGTGGCGTGCAATTACGTGGCACTGAGTGGTTTTTGGAGTGTATGTTGCATTCAGTGCAGTGTAATTATGTGGCGTTTATTTATGCTGCACCGAGTGGTATTTGGAGTGTATGTTGCATAAAGTGCAGTTTAATTATGCGGCGTGTAATTATGTGGCGCTTAGTGGTATTTGGAGTGTATGTTGCAATGAGTGCAGTGTAATTATGTGGCATGTAACTATGTGGAACTGAGTGGCATTTAGAGTGTATGTTGCAGTGAGTGCAGTGTAATTATGTGGCATGTATGTGACACTGAGTGGTATTTGGAGGGTATGTTGCATTGAGTGCAGTGAAATTATGTGGCATGTAATTATGTGGCACTGAGAGGTATTTGGAGTGTATGTTGCATTGAGTGCAGTGTAAATATGTGGCGTGTAATTAAGCGACACTGAGTGGTATTTGGAGTGTATGTTGCATTGAGTGCAGTGTAATTATGTGGCATGTAACTATGCGGCACTGAGTAGTAGTTGGAGTGTATGTTGCATTGAGTGCAGTGTAATTATGTGGCGTGTAATTACGTGGCACTGAATGGTATTTGGAGTGTATGCTGTATTGAGTGCAGTGCAATTATGTAGCGTGTAATTATGCGACACTGAGTGGTATTTGGAGTGTATGTTGCATTGAGTGCAGTGTAATTATGGGGCGTGTAATTATGCGACACTGAGTGGTATTTGGAGTGTATGTTGCATTTAGTGCAGGGTAATTATGTGGCATGTAATTATGTGGTACTGAGCGGTTTTGGGAATGTATGTTGCATTGAGTACAGTGTAATTATGTGGCGTGTGATTATGTGACACTGACTGGTATTTGGAGTATATGTTGCATTGAGTGCAGTTTAATTATCTGGTGCGTAATTATGTGGCACTGAGTGGTATTTTGATTGTATGTGGCATTGAGTGCAGTGTAATTATGTGGGGTGTAATTTTGCGGCACTGAGTGGTTTTTGGAGTGCGTGTTGAGTTGAGCGCTGTGTAATTATGTAGCATATAATTATGTCGTGCTGAGTGGTAGTGTTGGACTTGGCCCTTATGGCAGGTTCAACCCTAGACTTTTTGCTTGTAACGGTGACCTGGTGATGGTGATTTTTGGGTTCTGCGCACTTTCACTGTGTCCCAGTGGAAAGTGCGTGCGCACTCTGAGTGCATGTGATGAGATAGGCCTGCCCTCTAATAGGAATGCATGGGGAATGTATGTGTCCCTGGTAGTTCCTGATGCGTGGGGTGTACAGGTTCGAATCTGATATGTGCGAACTCGTGAGAGTGAATGCTTCGCAATGGTGTGTGTTGCATGAGTGTGTCATATGTAGAAGTGCCACTTCTAGGAGTTGGCATATTAATATAAAATGTGTCTGGCGTGTGATTGGCTGGAGCAGGCTGGTGAGCCTGGCTCCAGGAAGGCTGGATGGGTCTGCCCGGTGGTGTGTGGGAGATTAGCATGCTGATGGCTGGGGAGGAGTGTACCTGTGGCCTGAATGAGGCTGGGTTTTCCCCAGACAATGCTGGCTCCGCCCCCCTGTGGTGTGACTGATGTCCCTAGCCCTGCCAGTGAAAGAAAGGGGTGGTTGGGCCATCAAGGGTACTCAAGAACCAGCTGCGACTGGTTCCGCCCCCACCCTGCACCTTCAGACAAAGGAATGCACTGTATAAAAATGGGGCTGTGTCCCCACAGATTTTGTTCTGCTTTTGGATCCTGCCAGAGGGGGCTGTTGCTGCTGCTGGGCCAGAGGACCGCCACTTGGCGTGTCTCCCTGCCTGGAGACCCAGTGAGCTGGCTCTGGGCCCAGCCTTGCCCCCCCCTGCCTTGCTGAAGGACTCTGCTGGACCTTTATTTTACTTATAGCGCCTGGGAGCGCTCTATTTTGGTCCGCTAGCGCTTGGGAGCGCTTGATTTGGTATTTAGCGCAGGGAGCGCTGTAAATTGCCTTTTAGCGCTAAGGAGCGCTTTGCCTGCATAGCGAGTGCCCATCTCGCTTATTTTGGTTAATTTGCCCCCTGGCAGGTGCCCACCCTGCCAGGGACCTTGCCGCTATATTTTAAGTTTACCTCGAGGGAGCCCACTCCTCGGTAAACTCATCCCCCGCCTACGAGTGCCTGGAACGGGCCGCCGCGCTGCCCGCGACGACCCGGAAGTGGCTGTCCGGCCGGCCAATCCGAGCGCGGCCCGACGGAAAGCCCGCCCCCGCGACCCGGAAGTCAGGCGGGCCGGGGACAGGACATAGAGGCAAACCGGAAAGTGACGGGAGTCCAACCCGTGCTCCGGTGCAAGAAGGGAGAAGAAGGGTCCAGACGCCAGCGCCGGCTCCAGCAGGGCTCTCCTGAGAAGGGGGAGAGCCCGCCTAGGCGCCTGGGGAGCACAGCGGAGATTGAGGAAATCCGCCCGCCCCAAGCTGAGTTCACCGCCGCCGACCCCTCCGGAGTCCCTGTGCTGCACACCGGTGAGTGGAGCTGACCGGGAGGAGGGGGAGTGAGGCCGAAGCCCCGTGGTAGTTGTGAAGAGTGTGGGCCTTCCTGGGTAACCAAGTCCCCCCCGAGGGGGCTCCCACATTGCGGCTGCATTCTTTTGAAGAGCCTGCGAGGCTCAGGGCAGCAGTTGTTTTCACGTGCCCCAGAGGCTCAGGGGGCATTTGGTGTCTGTGGTGGAGTGGCCCCAGAAGGCCCCACCTTGCCCCCACCTTGTTGTGAGCCCGGAGAAAAGGCTTAAGGGGCACATCTTCAGTTAAAAGCCCACGAGGGGCTCAGGCGCATTATTGTTGTTTAGAGCCCTGAGAGGCTCAGAGGGGACATTTTATTGCTTCAGAGCCTGGAAGGCTCCAACGTTGACCTCAAACATTGTTGCACCAGTTGCCCAGCACTTTGTGGGCAACTGCTCCGTTTAGGCCCCCCTGACATTGGACACAGGGCGTCCTAGCCCCAACAAGGCCAGAGGGCCTAGGGACAGTCACAGGTGGTGACTTACGTGAGTTTGGCGCAATTGTACTTTCTCTGCACCTCTGAATGTATTGTTTATGCGTCATGTGCCTTTACACCTCTGAATGAATGTCATGCATTGCATCATGTGTATGTTCTTACACCCCTACAGGTATTGTGATACATAGGTGGTTGTTTTCTCCCTAGTACAGGTGGTGCTAGTGAGGTCCTGGTTACCAGTAGATACTGGTTGTGTGCTATTTTGTGCTAAAGTAATTTTACATTCTAAGTGCTATTTCTGAAAGTGTTACTTCTGATTCCTGACAGTGGTCCAGGTGGCCCTGTCTTGTAAATATCCCCTGTAAATTCTGCCCGTGCCCCTGGCACTTTGTAAAGTGTGTGTTTTATCTAATGTGTTTGGTGTAATACAAAGGCTATTTTTATATATATAACCTTGTGTGGAGTTTCCTTTGTGGTGGGCCTTGGGTGTTGTTGCTGGGGTGCGTGCGCAAATACTTAACTCATATCGCCTCCAAGTTTAGCCTTGACTGCTCGCGCCACGTTACCTAGAGGGGTTATCTTGGCGTGTAACTCCCTTGCCCTGACTCTTGGAAGTGGCGATCCCTGACTGACCTCGACGCGAGTCTTGGCCGGCCAGGGTCCCGTTTCTAACAGGTATTGTGTGAAGTGTATGTTGTATTCAGTAGAGTAATTTTTTTCGCGTGTAATTATGTGGCACTGGGTGGTGTTTGGAGTGTATGTTGCATTGAGTGCAGTATATTTATGTGGTGTGTAATTATGTGGCACTGAGTGGTAGTTGGAGTGTATGTTGCATTCAGTGCAGTGTAATTATGTGGAGTGTAACTATGTGGCACTGAGTGGTATTTGGAGTGTATGTTGCATTGAGTGCAGTGTAATTATGTGGCATTTAATTATGCGGCACTCAGTGGTGTTTGGAGTGTATGTTGCATAAAGTGCAGTTTAATTACGTGGCGTGTAATTATGTGGCGCTTAGTGGTATTTGGAGTGTATGTTGCATTGAGTGCAGTATAATTATGTGGCTTGTAATTATGTGGCACTGAATGGTATTTTGAGTATATGCTGTATTGATTGCATTGCAATTATGTGGTGTGTAATTATGTGGCACTGAGTGGTATTTGGATTGTATGTTGCATTGAGCGCAGTGTAATTGTGTGGCATGTAATTATGTGTCACTGAGTGGTATTGTTTGGAGTGTATGTTGCATTGAGTACAGTGTAATTATGCAGCATATAATTATGTGGCACTGAGTGGTATTGTGTGGAGTGTGTTTCATTCAGAGGAGTGTAATTATGTGGCGTGTAATTATGTGGCACTGAGTGGTATTCGGAGTGTATGTTGCATTGAGTGCAGTGTAATTATGTGGTGTGTAATTATGCGGCACTGAGTGGTATTTGGAGTGATTGTTGCATTGAGTGCAGCATGATTATGTGGCGTGTAACTATGTGGCACTGAGTGGTATTTGGAGTGTATGTTGCATTGAGTGCAGTGTGATTATGTGGCGTGTAATTATGTGGCACTGAGTAGTATTTGGAGTGTATGTTGCATTGAGAAAAGCGTAATAAGGAGGCGTGTAATTATGTTGCACTGAGTGGTATTTGGAGAGTATGTTGCGTTGAGCGCAGTGTAATTATGTAGCATATAATTATTTGGCACTGAGTGCAATTGTGTGGAGTGTATGTTGTATTTAGTAGAGTGTAATTGTGTGGCATGTAATTATGTGTCACTGAGTGGTATTGTTTGGAGTGTATGTTGCATTGAGTACAGTGTAATTTAGTAGAGTGTAATTGCGTGGTGTGTAATTATGTGGCACTGAGTGGTATTGTTTGGAGTGTGTGTTGCATTGAGTGCAGTATAATTATGTGGTGTGTAATTATGTGGCACTGAGTGCTATTTGGAGTGTATGTTGCATTGAGTGCAGTGTAATTATGTGGCGTGTAATTATGTGGCACTGAGTGGTATTTGGAGTGAATGTTGCATTGAGCGCAGTGTAATTATATAGCATATAATTTTGTGGCACTGAAAGGTATTTGGAGTGTATGTTGCATTGAGTGCAGTATAATTATGTGGTGTGTAATTATGTGGCACTGAGTGGTATTTGGAGTGTATGTTGCATTCAGTGCAGTGTAATTATGTGGCGTGTAACTATGTGGCACTGAGTGGTATTTGGAGTGTATGTTGCATTGAGTGCAGTTTAATTATGTGGCACGTAATTATGTGGCGATTAGTGGTATTTGGAGTGTATGTTGCATTAAGTGCAGTGTAATTATGTGGCATGTAACTATGCGGCACTGAGTAGTAGTTGGAGTGTATGTTGCATTGAGTGCAGTGTAATTATGTGGCGTGTAATTATGTGGCACTAAATCGTATTTGGAGTGTATGCTGTATTGAGTGCAGTGCAATTATGTGGCGTGTAATTATGTGCACTGAGTGGTATTTGGATTGTATGTTGCATTGAGCGCAGTGTAATTATGTATCATATAATTATGTGGCACTGAGTGGTATTGTGTGGAGTGTATGTTGTATTTAGTAGAGTGTAATTGTGTGGCATGTAATTATGTGTCACTGAGTGGTATTGTTTGGAGTGTATGTTGCATTGAGTACAGTGTAATTATGTAGCATATAATTATGTGGCACTGAGTGGTATTGTGTGGAGTGTGTTTCATTCAGAAGAGTGTAATTATGTGGCTTGAAATATGCGGCAATGAATGGTATTTGGAATGTATGTTGCATTGAGAGCAGCATGATTATGTGGCGTGTAACTATGTGGCACTTAGTGGTATTTGGAATGTATGTTGCATTGAGTGCAGCATGATTATGTGGCGTGTAACTATGTGGCACTGAGTGGTATTTGGAGTGTATGTTGTACTGAGCACAGTGTAATTATGTATCATATAATTATGTGGCACTGAGAGGTATTTTATGGAGTGTATGTTGTATTCAGTAGAGTATAATTAACTGGTGTGTAATTATGTGACACTGAGTGGTATTGTTTGGAGTGTATGTTGCATTGAGTACAATGTAATTATGTAGCATATAATTATGTGGCACTGAGTGGTATTGTTTGGAGTGTATGTTGCATTGAGTACAGTGTAATCATGTGGCCTGTAATTATGTGGCACTGAGTGGTATTTGGAGTGTATGTTGCATTGAGACCAGTGTAATTATGTGGCTTGTAATTATGTTGCACTGAGTGGTATTTAGAGAGTATGTTGCGTTGCGCGCAGTGTAATTATGTAGCATATAATTATGTGGCATTGAGTGCTATTGTGTGGAGTGTATGTTGTATTCAGTAGAGTGTAATTGTGTGGTGTGTAATTATGTGGCACTGAGTGGTATTGTTTGGAGTGGACGTTGCACAGAGTACAGTGTAATTATGTAGCATACAATTATGTGGCACTGAGTGGTATTCTTTGGAGTGTGTGTTGCATTGAGTGCGGTGTAAATATGTGGTGTGTAATTATTTGGCAATGAGTGGTATTTGGAGTGTATGTTGCATTGAGTGCAGTGTCATTATGTGGCGTGCAATTATGTGGCACTGAGTGGTATTTTGAGTGTATGTTGCATTGAGTGCAGTGTAATTATGCGGCATGTAATTATGCGGCACTGAGTGGTATTTGGAGTGTATGTTGCAATCAGTGCAGTGTAATTATGTGGCACTGAGTGGTATTTGGAGTGTATGTTGCAATGAGTGCAGTGTAATTATGTGGCATGTAACTATTGGGCACTGAGTGGTATTTGGGGTTTATGTTGCATTGAGTGCCGTGCAATTATGTGGCACTGAGTGATTTTTTGAGTGTATGTTGCATTGTGTGCAGTGTCATTATGTAGCGTGTAATTATGTGTCACTGAGTGGTATTTGGAGTGAATGTTGCGTTGAGTGCAGTGTAATTAAGTGGCAAGCAATTATGTGGCACTGAGTGGTATTTGGAGTGTATGTTGCATAAAGTGCAGTTTAATTACGTGGCGTGTAATTATGTGGCGCTTAGTGGTATTTGGAGTGTATGTTGCAATGAGTGCAGTGTAAATATGTGGCATGTAACTATGTGGAACTGAGTGGTATTTGGAGGGTATGAAACATTGAGTGCAGTGTAATGATGTGACATGTAATTATGTGGCACTGAGAAGTTTTGTTTGGAGTGTATGTTGCATTGAGTGCAGTGTAATTATGTGGCGTGTAATTATGTGGCACTCAGTGGCATTTAGAGTGTATGTTGCAGTGAGTGCAGTGTAATTATGTGGCATGTATGTGACACTGAGTGGTATTTGGAGGGTATGTTGCATTGAGTGCAGTGAAATTATGTGGCATGTAATTATGTGGCACTGAGTGGTATTCTTTGGAGTGTGTGTTGCATTGAGTGCAGTGAAATTATGTGGCATGTAATTATGTGGCAATGAGTGGTATTTGGAGTGTATGTTGCATTGAGTGCAGTGAAATTATGTGGCGTGCAATTATGTGGCACTGAGTGGTATTTTGAGTGTATGTTGCATTGAGTGCAGTGTAATTATGCGGCATGTAATTATGCGGCACTGAGTGGTATTTGGAGTGTATGTTGCAATCAGTGCAGTGTAATTATGTGGCACTGAGTGGTATTTGGAGTGTATGTTGCAATGAGTGCAGTGTAATTATGTGGCATGTAACTATTGGGCACTGAGTGGTATTTGGGGTTTATGTTGCATTGAGTGCCGTGCAATGATGTGGCACGGAGTGATTTTTTGAGTGTATGTTGCATTGTGTGCAGTGTCATTATGTAGCGTGTAATTATGTGGCACTGAGTGGTATTTGGAGTGAATGTTGCGTTGAGTGCAGTGTAATTAAGTGGCAAGCAATTATGTGGCACTGAGTGGTATTTGGAGTGTATGTTGCATAAAGTGCAGTTTAATTATGTGGCGTGTAATTATGTGGCGCTTAGTGGTATTTGGAGTGTATGTTGCAATGAGTGCAGTGTAAATATGTGGCATGTAACTATGTGGAACTGAGTGGTATTTGGAGGGTATGTTGCATTGAGTGCAGTGTAATGATGTGACATGTAATTATGTGGCACTGAGAAGTTTTGTTTGGAGTGTATGTTGCATTGAGTGCAGTGTAATTATGTGGCGTGTAATTATGTGGCACTCAGTGGCATTTAGAGTGTATGTTGCAGTGAGTGCAGTGTAATTATGTGGCATGTATGTGACACTGAGTGGTATTTGGAGGGTATGTTGCATTGAGTGCAGTGAAATTATGTGGCATGTAATTATGTGGCACTGAGAGGTATTTGGAGTGTATGTTGCATTGAGTGCAGTGTAAATATGTGGCGTGTAATTAAGCGACACTGAGTGGTATTTGGAGTGTATGTTGCATTGAGTGCAGTGTAATTATGTGGCATGTAACTATGCGGCACTGAGTAGTAGTTGGAGTGTATGTTGCATTGAGTGCAGTGTAATTATGTGGCGTGTAATTATGTGGTACTGAGCGGCTTTGGGAATGTATGTTGCATTGAGTACAGTGTAATTATGTGGCGTGTGATTATGTGACACTGACTGGTATTTGGAGTATATGTTGCATTGAGTGCAGTTTAATTATGTGGTGCGTAATTATGTGGCACTGAGTGGTATTTTGATTGTATGTGGCATTGAGTGCAGTGTAATTATGTGGGGTGTAATTGTGCGGCACTGAGTGGTTTTTGGAGTGTGTGTTGACTTGAGCGCTGTGTAATTATGTAGCATATAATTATGTGGCGCTGAGTGGTATTGTGTGGAGTGCATGTTGTATTCAGTAGAGTGTAATTTTTTTCGCGGGTAATTATTTGGCACTGGGTGGTGTTTGGAGTGTATGTTGCATTGAGTGCAGTATATTTATGTGGTGTGTAATTATGTGGCACTGAGTGGTAGTTGGAGTGTATGTTGCATTCAGTGCAATGTAATTATGTGGAGAGTAACTATGTGGCACTGAGTGGTATTTGGAGTGTATGTTGCATTGAGTGCAGTGTAATTATTTGGCATTTAATTATGTGGCACTGAGTGGTATTTGGCGAGTATGTTGCATAAAGTGCAGTTTAATTATGTGGCGTGTAATTATGTGGCGCTTAGTGGTATTTGGAGTGTATGTTGCATTGAGTGCAGTATAATTATGTGGCTTGTAATTATGTGGCACTGAATGGTATTTTGAGTATATGCTGTATTGATTGCAGTGCAATTATGTGGTGTGTAATTAAGTGGCACAGAGTGGTATTTGGAGTGTATGTTGCATTGAGTGCAGTGTAATTATGTGGCGTGTAATTATGCGGCACTGAGTGGTATTTGGAGTGTATGTTGCATTGAGTGCAGTATAATTATGTGGCTTGTAATTATGTGGCACTGAATGGTATTTTGAGTATATGCTGTATTGATTGCAGTGCAATTATGTGGTGTGTAATTAAGTGGCACGGAGTGGTATTTGGAGTGTATGTTGCATTGAGTGCAGTGTAATTATGTGGTGTATAATTATGCGGCACTGAGTGGTATTTGGAGTGATTGTTGCATTGAGTGCAGCATGATTATGTGGCGTGTAACTATGTGGCACTGAGTGGTATTTGGAGTGTATGTTGCATTGAGTGAAGTGTGATTATGTGGCGTGTAATTATGTGGCACTGAGTGGTATTTGGAGTGTATGTTGCATTGAGACCAGCGTAATAATGTGGCGTATAATTATGTTGCACTGAGTAGTATTTGGAGAGTATGTTGCGTTGAGCGCAGTGTAATTATGTAGCATATAATTATTTGGCACGGAGTGCAATTGTGTGGAGTGTATGTTGTATTTAGTAGAGTGTAATTGCGTGGTGTGTAATTATGTGGCACTGAGTGGTATTGTTTGGAGTGTGTGTTGCATTGAGTGCAGTATAATTATGTGGCGTGTAATTATGTGGCACTGAGTGGTATTTGGAGTGTATGTTGCATTGAGTGCAGTGTAATTATGTGGCGTGTAATAATGTGGCACTGAGTGGTATTTGGAGGGAATGTTGCATTGAGCGCAGTGTAATTATGTAGCATATATTTATGTGGCACTGAGTGGTATTTGGAGTGTATGTTGCATTGAGTGCAGTATAATTATGTGGTATGTAAATATGTGGCACTGAGTGGTATTTGGAGTGTATGTTGCATTCAGTGCAGTGTAATTATGTGACGTGTAACTATGCGGCACTGAGTGGTATTTGGAGTGTATGTTGCATAAAGTGCAGTTTAATTATGTGTGCTTTGCCGCCGCCTCCCGCCGGAGCCCGAGCCCAGAGCCCGACAAGAACCAGACTCCCAGACCTCTCAGAGCCCGTTCCACAGTCCCTGCAAAGAAGGGACCCGTGGAGGCACCGAGTAACGTGGGACCGGACCTCTTGGAAGACACTCGAAAAGCTGACTGCGCAGCTTCTGAGGCATCCTCGACGTTGTGCTTTGGGGACTGAGAACCCCCACCACCGAGCAGCCCTTGCACCGAAGATCAGCCCTCCAGCATCTCCACGATCTGCGTGGGGCCCTTTTGCATTGTGCCACTCGACGCGCCATCCCGGCCACTAGCCACGTGGTCAGCGGCCATCTTGGCGACGAAACCGACGATTTACACAGCAGGTCTGGTTGCTCCAGACCTACCCAAGCTCCTGTAAAAAGGAGCACTCGCTCTGACCTTGCTGGTCCGAGTGTTAAGCATCTTTCAACTTCTGCGTGGCTTGCATTTGCCAAGGCCTGTTTGCTCCGATCAAGTTGCCAACACCGCCAACAACGAGAAGCCTGCGTGGGACAGCTCGTGACCGACTCCTGGACGTCCTCGACCCCCGGTGTCCACGTGGCTGCAGAGAGAAGCTACCCGACAACGCCTGTTTGCACCCGACATCGCCTGGTTCCAATCTGGTTCCACGGTAGTCACTGGCTAGTGACTATGAACATTGTCCGCTCTGCTTTCAGGTCTTCACATCTTCAGATCCACCCTTGGATCCACCGGAACTCTTCACATCGAGCCGCCGGCAGCATCTTCAGCTCCAAGCACCATCGACCAGCGTGACGAAACCCGACACTACTTCGACCCTGTGCACCCGCTTCCTGTGGGTGAGGTAACTCAGCTCCGCCGGTGCTTCTGCACTGGTACACATCTCAAGGGCCTGTGTCTTAAGTTTCAGCTCCGTAGGTCACTCGGAAGGTTCCTAACTTTCTAACTTTGTACTTTTTACGCACCATAGACTTTGCATTGGAAAGTGCGTGCACTTTGAACACTGCACCCGAGTCCCGCGGGCCTTTCCCGACTTAGTCACTGCTAGTCTCGAATAGCTCCAGCGATTCCCAAGGCCCTAGGCCTGTTCCCTTTCCTATTGGTATCTCTTATACCACTTTCTTAGTATATGGTTTAGGTGGCCCCTAGGGCTCATCCATATTGTGCAACTTTTGTGTATTTTAAACTGTCTTGTGATTTAACGCTTGTGCTTCTGTGCTCATAAAGAGTCCAGGCGATTTTATAGTTAATAAATCAATATATATTTTCAATATATATCTGTGTGGTGTCCCTTTCATTTGGTATTCAAGGGGGTTGTGTATGGGAATACAGCTGGCTTCACATGCCTTTCAGAGTTTAGCCTAAGACTGCTTTGTCCACGTTACCACTAGGATAACTGGTCTACAAGGTTGAATTACAACCAATCATCATAAGGGTTGCTTGGCATGGTACAAAGTGATCACTAAGAATTAGTGAGCATTATATACCAGGCCAACTTCTCACACACTTGAACTATTATTTTTCCTTCCAAGAGTATTTATTGAGATTGTGGTATATTTTTGTCGTTATTTGGTCTTGTGCTAAGCCTTATATAAAAATACTTATTTTTATAATACTACTGTGTCGTGTCCATTTGTAGTGTATTCACTTTATTACTGTATGTGGTCATAAATGCTTAACACACAGCCTCTGAGATAAGCCTGTCTGCTCTGCCAAGCTACCAAGGGGGTGAGCAGGGGTTATCAAAGGGTGTGATCCCCTTGCCCTGACTAGAAAAGGTGTGTCCCTATTTGTCAGAAGTGCATACCTCTGCCAACTAGAGACAGCCGGTTCTAACAATTCCTGTATGAGATGCAAAGCGCTTTGACCTAACAGTGTGCCACTGTGAATTCACCATGATGTCATAATTCATGACGCTGAGCAGGGCTATACAGTCAGGCCTGTGACTGGCAAGACTGTTAGTCAGACATTACTGTCAAGACCATAAGGGGAATCGGCCCTCGCTGACGAGGAACCAAACTCTCGGCCATGGGACCCAGGGCCTTTGGATTTCGCAGGCAGAAGATAGGCCTCTGCTTGCTGACCTTGATGTGCCTGGGGTCCATGCTCTACCCTTTACAAGCACTTACAGGAGAAAGTGCAGAGCTCCGTGAACCTGCTCCTGGAGTTCAAGCTGCTGCAGGAGACGCTCTTTGCGCAGCTGGAAGGGACGTATGAGGAGCGGTCCAGGCTGGAGCAGTCCCTCTAGAAGGAGCATGCGGAGCACAAAAAGACCAAGGACGATTTTGTAGTATTTAAATTGGAAGCTCAAGAAGCTCTGAGCAAAGAGAAGGAAGAAGCCATGAACCACTTTGTCGATCTCCCCTCTCACCACAAGATCCTGAAGAACCAGCATGAAGGAGTGAAGCAGCAGCTCCTGGACTTGCAGGAGCAGTATAACTCTCTAAAGCTGGAAAACCGGCGAGCATTGGGGAGCCACAACCAGAAATATGCCCAGCTGCAGCGGGAGTATGAGGAACACCTGGGAATGATGCTGGCTACAATATCGAAACTAATGGAAGAAAGTATTGTTCTTTCTTAGCAATGCACACGAAGAGCTCCGCTATCAGCTGCTTAGTGCGCAGGAGCAGCTGAATCCGATGTGCCAGATGAAGGAAGTTCTTAAGAGGATACCAAGCTTCAAGCTGTTCACAGCCCTGAAAAACCAGCAATTCCAATCACAGGCCCCAGACAATATGCGTTCCAGAGCCTCTGAAGCTGAATTGCAGCATATTCGCAAACAGGCTGGTCTACCACTGAATACTCTGGAGACGCCGGCAGACTCTGGGAAGAAAACCCCATAAGGTGCTGTCTGGACTACAGAATCCCGCCAAAATTATTGGTACCCCGGACAGGGTCTCTTGAAGTTCTGCCACAGCCAGCGTTGCCTCTGTGGCTAGCGAAGCATAGAGATGGTAGTGCCCTGCGTTTCTAGAGGACGGTGGATAGCATCCAGGCTGGAGACGAGATGCTAAAAGAATTAAAGACCGTAAACTTCACCATTGGGAACATTAATATTGGATATGACAAACTGGGGATCTGTCTGCTGTTTGCTGTTTGCTCCACGGACCTTTGCCCTTGGATACTCGTGTGGGAGCCTCTCATTCTTTGGACGCCCACACCTCGCCGGACCCGCTCCGCGGGTCCCGCATCGCTCCTGAAGCCTGAGGGGAACTGTTGCTTCAAGGACAAGTGCTAGCTGGGGAGTTCAGGGCTGCTGCTGGGCTGCGAGCGAAGACCGGGACTACAGATCCAAGGAGTCCCCGGTCGGCCGATCACCATCACCTGGCCCGCTCTCCCTGCAAGTGCCGCCCCCAGCTCACAGGTGGGGTTAAAACTTCACCCTTTACCCTCCTCTGTGGGACCTGTCTGCTGTTTGCTGTTTGGTCCACGGACCTTTGCCCTCGGATACTCGTGTGGGAGCCTCTCATTCTTTGGACGCCCACACCTCGCCGGACCCGCTCCGCGGGTCCCGCATCGTTCCTGAAGCCTGAGGGGAACTGTTGCTTCAAGGACAAGTGCTAGCTTGGGAGTTCAGGGCTGCTGCTGGGCTGCGAGCGAAGACCGGGACTACAGATCCCAGGAGTCCCCGGTCGGCCGATCACCATCACCTGGCCCGCTCTCCCTGCAAGCCCCGCCCCCAGCTCACAGGTGGGGTTAAAACTTCTCCCTTTACCCTCCTCTGTGGGACCTGTCTGCTGTTTGCTGTTTGCTCCACGGACCTTTGCCCTGGGATACTCGTGTGGGAGCCTCTCATTCTTTGGACGCCCACACCTCGCCGGACCCGCTCGGCGGGTCCCGCATCGCTCCTGAAGCCTGAGGGGAACTGTTGCTTCAAGGACAAGTGCTAGCTGGGGAGTTCAGGGCTGCTGCTGGGCTGTGAGCGAAGACCGGGACTACAGATCCCAGGAGTCCCCGGTCGGCCGATCACCATCACCTGGCCAGCTCTCCCTGCAAGCGCCGCCCCACTCCCACCCTTACGCCCTAAACACCAATAAGTGACGGATAGACACGATGCGCGGGAGCGCCCAGGGCGAAGCCCGGGCAAAGGGCGGGCCGTCTAAGGCCGTCCAAGGACGTATAAGGACGGGCGGGGCCTTTTCTCTTTCGTGTTGGACTCAAGGACCGAGAGTATGTTATTTTAGTTATCAGTCTCATCAGGTATTCTATCCACTTGCTTCGATAAGGTTTAGTATTTTGGATGTGCCTTAACTGTTTTAATTTGAAAATTGTATATATACTGTAACCCCACATGATGTCCTTACGATCAGGGAAGAATAGGCAGGTAACAGTAAGGTCAAGTAGTGGTACAGCCAAAGGAACTTTAGATGACTTTATTATACAGGCCACGGGGATACTGGACAAAGAAATTGCCCTTACAGAAAGGCGTCTGTCTTTAGACCTAGTTAAGGGGAAACGCTCTTCCCTGGGAAAGATTGGCTCTTCAACCATCCCTGAAAAGAGTATAATCTCTGACCTGGAAGCCAGCCCTAACCTAGTAGTAATCCCAGACTCCCAATCAATATCTGTGGATGGCGTAGTTGATTGTCTACTAGGAGATCATGTTCCCAAGAATACCATTGGGGATGGTACCCAGCACTGTAATTTGGCCGCATCAGTATCAGGGTCGGTCCCCTCACAAACCTATGTTCAGGACCCTGATCCAGTAGCTAATAAACCTGGCAAACGTAAGAGAGGGGGGGGTCATACTAAGGGAAGTAGAATTAAATTGGCAAAAACATCCGCTTCAAGAGTCTTCGCTAAACCATCCAAACAAAGGGGAACTTCGTCTGGGGAGTTTGGACAGTGGACTCATTGTTGTCAAAATAACAAAAATGAGGAGCTCTTGGTAAATATAGAGAAGCTGGTAAAAAGCCTCTTGACTCCCCTCATAGAAAGAACACAAATTATCAACCTAAAATTGGATCAACTAGAGCATCTAATATCAGTTAACACACACTCGTTGGAGACTTTGGCTGAAAATAGTAAACCCCCTGAGCCCTTGGGAAATCGGAATACAACAAAGAAGGGGGCCCAGAAAAATCTAAATCAAATCACACAAACCCAACCTACTGTATCTATGGCTTCCCAGGGAACCCCCGCACAAGCAGCCTCGACCAAACCTACATTGGCGACTATTGTGGGCTCTCAGCCAAAGACTGTTACAGCTATAGCATCAACATCAAGCTCAACTGCGTCCGTTCCAGCTGTCGCGCCTGGAGGTAATCCAACTCCATTGAGCAGACCACCAGCCCCTAGTAACATAGCCCCCCTAAGTAAACCAATTTGTGTGAATATACCCCCTGACTCGGCCCCTTATATGGTAATCCTGACAGGTGTTCCAGAAGTTGCAACAAATAAATATGAATCAAGCAAGGAGCTATTAAACAAGGTAAAATGTTGGCTTAATAATAATAGGCCACTTCCACCAGCTACTGCTACAAAAATACTAGGTGTACGAAGGGTGCCCTGGGTGGGGCCAAGTAAGAAGGATCTAGAGGAAGATTGTATTCTTATCAATTTTAGGGATAATAGGGTTAAAGATATGATTTGTACTAAAGCAAGGTTTGCCAGAATGGGAGATATCCAATGTATAGGCCTAGAATACTTTTACCCAAATTTGTATCATGCTCCCCCTAACTTCTGTCACCCTGAGTCGAGAGTTCAAGGTAACAGCCATTTTGGTTGGACACAGAGTAATACTGTTCCTCGACCTCCCCGAAATCATCCTGGTATGTGGTACCAGGGTGATGGATGCCTTATGAGGCCGCCAAGCATTAGCAATTCAATGCAAGTACCCTATAATCAACCAAGAATAAGATTCCAGGGAGAGGAATACTTAGGGTGGATGCAGAATAATATTCCCCTGAGAAACCGTTTTGACCCATTAGTGGGAATGGAGGGTTTAGACTGACCACCAGCCAGGCATAAGGAAAATGTTTTATTTGCGTCACATCTGGCTACAGGGGGAAATATGGGGGAAACGCAGAAGGATAATCCATTGGTAGTTGTCCCTGACCGCGATTCTCATTTTACTAGCCCTCCGAACATCGAGGATAATGGTAACCCAGGATGTGAGATCAAATCATCTTCTCCTGGGCAAGACTGGGTAACTCCAACAGAACCTGTAGGGAATAATATAGGGGATCCCAGACTATGCTTAGTTTCGTGGAATATCGCAGGTCTTGCGAGTAGACTGGAGGACGAAGCCTGGCTGGATTTTGTGGATGGCCAGGATATTCTGTGCCTACAGGAGACATGGAGCCGGATGGATCGGGATATTGAGGGTTTTCAATCATTCAATGTTTTGGCGGTTCCATCAGCAGCTGGGAGGGCTAGGGGTGGAATAATGACAGCACTATCTATTAAATTGCAGAATTTGACAACCTCCAAGATAGTAGATACTCCCTGGTACCAGTTGCTCTTGTTGGAAAACCTGTTCCCTAAGCCTTTGTTGTTGATCAATTGGTACCACAATGTTTTTGATGGGAATGATATATCGATAATTCAGAGTTTGGAGGAAGCAATTTTTAAGGCGCGTAGTGAACGACCACTACTGTTTGTTATCTGGGTTGGTGATTTTAATTGTTCAATGTGTAGATTTGGTGGTTCAAATGTGTGTGGTTTGGAGGATCTAAACAAACAGCCTTTAATGCATTTTAAGCACACGCCCCAGGGGGACGCCTTAAATAACATCATCGTTTTAAATGACTTATGTATGGTCGAACCCTGGGCTGCCCCAACTTCATTACCAATACCAACCTTCCAGGGAACAAGAGGAGTGACGAGCACTATTGATTTTGTATTTGTGTCTAGCGGTTTTCTCCAATATGTTGATAGGCTTGAGGTAGTAGCAAATGCTGCAAGTGACCATAATCCTTTAATGCTGTCTTTGTGCATCCCTGCAAGTAGAAAATTGCCGGCTTGGGAACACCCCATAAAATATAACAAGAATCAGGGCGTCACTTTGAAGTGGGGGAAAATAGATGCGGTTGGCCCAGAGGCAGAGATCTTTAATACCTGTAAAACTGAAATTGAATCGTGTCTACTCCCAGCATCTGATCCTGAAAAGGTTATTGAGAGTTTCGAAAAACTATGTGGGCATGTGGCTGAGCACCTTCAAAAACCAGCGGGGAGAGAAACTCTAAAAGTTTTTAGATGGTTTGATTCCGTGTGCTCCGCCTCACATAAATCCCTAAGAATGGCCCTACAACAAAAACCAAGGAACAGAGTACTGATAAGAACAAGTAGAAGGGCCTATAAAGAGGCTATTGTAAAGAGGAAGCGGGATTTAAAAAACCGTGCCTGGGATGATCTAGAGAAGGCCTCTGAGTTGAAGGATAGTAGGATCTTCTGGGTCCAGGCAGCTCAGTTGGTCCCTCGCCGCCACTGTCCACTCTCTGTTGCTGATGGAGCGCCCTCACGGCGCAGTGGAAGGGGCTCTGAAGGGGCAGATGTGCACAGGAAAGGCTCTCAGCACGTGCAGTGATGTACACACAGGATGCCAAAGCTACACTGTCCTGGGTAAGGGCATATTTAAAGCAGGCATCAGGGTTGATACCTTATATGGGAAGCAAAGTGCTTTCACCTAACAGTGTGTCACTGTGAATTCACCATGATGTCATAATTAATGATGCTGAGCAGGGCTATATAGGCAGGCCTGTGACTGGCAAGACTGATAGTCGGACATTACTGTCAAGACGATTACGGGAACCGGCCCTCGCTGACGAGGAACCAAACTCTCGGCCATGGGACCCGGGGACTTTGGAGTTCGCAGGCGGAAGAGGATTCTGGTGATAGGCCTCTGCTTGCTGACCTTGATGTGCCTGGGGTCCGATTTCTACCTGTTCAAGCACTTACAGGAGAAAGTGCAGAGCTCCGTGAACCTGCTCCAGGAGTTCAAGCCGCTGCAGGAGACGCTCTTAGCGCAGCTGGAAGGGACAGATAAGGAGCGGTCCAGGATAGAGCAGTCCCTCCAGAAGGAGCGTGCAGAGCACAAAAAGACCAAGGACTATTTTGTAGTACTTAAATCAGAATTTCAAGAAGCTCTGAGCAAACAGAAGGAAGAAGCCATGAACCACTTCTTCGCCCTCCTCTCTAACCACAACATCCTGAAGAACCAGCATGAAGTAGTGAAGCAGCAGCTCCTGGACTTGCAGGAGCAGTATAACTCTCTAAAGCTGGAAAACCGGCGAGCATTTGAAGCTGAATTGCAGCGTATTCACCGAAAATTATTGGTACCCCGGACAGGGTCTCTTGAAGTTCTGCCACAGCCAGCCTTGCCTCTGTGGCTAGCGAAGCATAGAGATGGTCGTGCCCTGCGTTTCTAGAGGACGGTGGATAGCATCCAGGCTGGAGACGAGATGAAAAAAGAGTTAATACCATAAACTTCACAATTGGGAACATGAATATTGGATATGACAAACTGACCTGGACGGTGGACAAGAATGTGATGCCTTTCTGCACTGTTGGCGAGTACACAAGAAATCTGACATTTGATGCTGATCAGATCTTTTCGCCACTGGTGCCACGAGGACTAAAAATAAAGATTTTTTTTTAGATGCATCCGATGTTGTCTGATTGTCTCTGACTGATTAACGTTAAGCTCCTTTTTAAAATCTGTGAATAGGCTACCAAAGAGCCTTTGTTATAAGACTATGTTTTACATTGCATTAGAAATCTGAAGAATAGGAGGAGCCTGGTGAGGACCGGGCTACCTCTCTTTAAACTGTTTTTATTGCCTGCATTACCTTGGAAGTATTGGGAGAGGTTAACCCCTTTTGGAAGTTTAAGAACTATTTTGAAAAGCTGAACAACGAACTGTGGCAACCTAATTACAAGTAACTGGAGCCTGTGTTAACTGATAAGACTGTATTTATAAGCCTGCTTGAAATATATAAAAGAGTTATATTTTCACACTAATACAGTCTGGTGTCATTGTGTGGTGGGTTGGTTATTATTGTGTGTGATACTGCAAATGTTTAACCCTATGCACTCCAGAGTTTAGCCTAGACTGCTTGCGCCACACTACCTAGAGGGTGAGCAGGGGTGATTTCTGGGAGTAATCCCTTGCCCTGACGTAGAGGAGAGGGTCCCTGCTTGTCGCCAGTGCTGTCCTGCGCCAACCAGAGACCCCCAATTCTAACATAGAGCATGGTTCTTGCGACACAGAGGGGCGCTGGGCTGGGGCAGGGCCAGTGTGATTCTAGGGCATGGTACAGAGGGTAGCTGGGCTGGTACAGGGTTAGTCTGCTTTTAGGGCATGGTTCTGGCATCACAGAGGGGCGCTGGGCTGGGGCAGTGTCACTGTGCTCCCAAAGCATGGTTCTTGTGACACAGAGGGACACTAGGCTGGGGCAGAGTCAGTGTGCTCCCAGGGCATGGTTCTTGTGACACAGAGGGGCTGGGTCAGTGTCAGTGTGCTTCTAGGGCATGGTACAGAGGGGCGCTGTGCTGGGGCAGGGTCAGTCTGCTTTTAGGGGATAGTTCTGACATCACAGAGGGGTGCTGGGCTGGGGCAGTGTCACTGTGCTCCCAGGGCTTGGTTCTTGCGACACTGACGGGCACTGGGCTGGGGCAGGGTCAGTGTGCTTCTAGGGCATGGTTCTTGCGACACAGAGGGGCGCTGGGCTGGGGCAGAGTCAGTCTGCTCCTAGGGCATAGTTCTTGTGACACAGAGGGGCGCTGGGCTGGTGCAGGGTCAGTGTGCTTCGAGGGCATGGGACAGAGGGGCGCTGGGCTGGGGCAGGGTCAGTGTGCTTCTAGGGCATGGTACAGAGGGGTGCTGGACTGGGGCAGGGTCAGTGTGCTTCTAGGGCATGGTTCTTACAACACAGAGGGGCGCTAGGCTGGGGCAGAGTCAGTGTGCTTCTAGGGCATGGTTCTTGTGACACTGAGGGGGGCTCGGCTGGGGCAGAGTCAGTCTGCTCCTAGGGCATGGTTTTTGCTACACAGAGGGGTGCTGGGCTGGGGCAGGGTCAGTGTGCTTCTAGGGCATGGTACAGAGGGGCACTGGGCTGGGGCAGGGTCAGTGTGCTTCTAGGTCATGGTACAGAGGGGCGCTGGGCTGGGGCAGGGTTAGTCGGCTTTTAGGGCATGGTTCTGGCGTCACAGAGGGGCGCTGGGCTGGGGCAGTGTCACTGTGCTCCCAGGACATGATTCTTGTGACACAGAGGGATGCTGGGCTGGGGCAAAGTCAGTGTGCTTCTAGGGCATGGTTCTTGCAACACAGGGGAGCGCTGGGCTGAGGCAGGGGCAGTCTGCTTTCAGGGCATGGTACAGAGGGGCGCTGGGCTGGGGCAGGGGCAGTGTGCTTCTAGGGCATGCTACAGAGGGGTGATGGGCTGGGGCAGGGTCAGTCTGCTTCTAGGGCATGGTTCTTGTGACACAGAGTGGGGCTGGGCTGGGGCAGAGTCAGTGTGCTTCTAGGGCAGGGTTTTTGCGACACAGAGGGGCGCTGGGCTGGGGCAGGGTCAGTGTGCTTCTATGGCATAGTACAGAGGGACACTGGGCTGGGGCAGGGGCAGTGTGCTTCTAGGGCATGGTACAGAGGGGCGCTAGGCTGGGTCAGGGTTAGTCTGCTTTTAGGGCATGGTTCTGGTGTCACAGAGGGGCGCTGGGCTGGGGCAGTGTCACTGTGCTCCCAGGGCATGGTTCTTGTGACACAGAGGGATGCTGGGCTGGGGCAGAGTGTCTGCTCCTAGTGCATGGTTCTCGCGACACAGAGGGGTGCTGGGCTGTGGCAGAGTCAGTCTGCTTTCAGGGCATGGTTCTGGCGTAACAGAGGGACACTGGGATGGGGCAGGGGCAGTGTGCTTCTAGGGCATGGTACAGAGGGGCAGTGGGCTGGGGAAGGGTCAGTGTGCTTCTAGGGCATGGTTCTTGCAACACAGAGGGGCCCTGGGCTGAGGCAGGGTCAGTGTGCTTCTAGGGCAAGGTTCTTGCGACACAAGGGAGCGCTGGGCTGGGGCAGGGTCAGTCTGCTTTCAGGGCATGGTTCTGGCGTCACAGAGGGGCGCTGGGGCAGGGGCAGTGTGCTTTTAGGGCATGGTACAGAGGGGCGGTGGGCTGGGGCAGGGTCAGTCTGCTCCCAGGGCATGGTTCTTGCGACACAGAGGGGCGTGGGGCTGGGGCAGGGTCAGTGTGCTTCTAGGGCATGGTTCTTGCGACGCAGAGGGGCGCTGGGCTGGGGCAGGGTCAGTCTGCTTCTAGGGCATGGTACAGAGGTGCACTGGGCTGGGGCAGGGTCAATGTGCTTCTAGGGCATGGTACAGAGGGGCGCTGGGCTGGGACAGGGTTAGTCTGCTTTTAGGGCATGGTTCTGGCGCCACAGAGGGGCGCTAGGCTGGGGCAGTGTCACTGTGCTCCCAGGGCATGGTTCTTGCGACACAGAGGGGCACTGGGCTGGGGCAGGGTCAGTGTGCTTCTAGGGCATAGTTCTTGCGACACAGAGTGGGGCTGGGCTGGGGCAGAGTCAATGTGCTTCTAGGGCATGGTTTTTGTGACACAGAGGGTCGCTGGGCTGGGTCAGGGTCAGTCTGCTCCTAGGGCATGGTTATTGCGAAACAGAGGGGAGATGGGCTGTTTGGAGTTTGGAGTGTATGTTGCATTGAGTGCATTGTAATTATGTAGTATATAATTATGTTGCACTGAGTGGCATTTGGAATGTATGTTGCATTGAGTGCAGTGTAATTATGTGGTGCATAATTATGTGGCACTGAGAGGTATTTGGAGTGTATGTTGCTTTGAGTGCTGTGTAATTATGTTATGCATAATTATGTAGCACTGAGTGGTATTTGGAGTTTATGTTGTGTTAAGCGCTGTGTAATTATGTAGCATATAATTATGTGGCACTGAGTGGTATTGTGTGGAGTGTATGTGGCATTGAGTGCATTGTAATTATGTAGCATATAATTATGTGGCACTGAGTGGTATTTGGAGTGTATTTTGCATTGAGTGCAGTGTAATTATGTGGCGTGTAATTATGTGGCACTCAGTGGTATTTGGAGTGCATGTTCCATTGAGTGCAGTGTAATTATGTGGCATGTAACTATAAGGCACTGAATTGTATTTGGAGGTTATGTTGCATTGAGTGCAGTGTAATTATGTGGCATGTAACTATGTGGCACTGAGTGGTATTTGGAGTGTATGTTGCATTGAGTGCAGTGTAATTACGTGGCGTGTAATTATGTGGCACTGAAAGGTATTTGGAGTGTATGTTGCATTGAGTGCTATTTGGAGTGTATGTTGCGTTGAGCGCAGTTTAACTATGTATCATATAATTATGTGGCACTGAGTGGTATTGTGTGGAGTGTATGTTGTAATCAGTAGAGTGTAAATGCGTGGTGTGTAATTATGTGGCACTGAGTGGTATTGTTTGGAGTGTACGTTGCACAGAATACAGTGTAATTATGTGGCATATAATTATGTGGCACTGAGTGGTATTCTTTGGAGTGTGTGTTGCATTCAGTAGTGTCTAATTATGTGTCATGTAGTTATGTGGCACTGAGAGGTATTTGGAGTGTATGTTGCATTGAGCGCAGTGTAATTATGTAGGATGTACATCATTACCACACATACTTTTAAAAAGCGTTCCATTATAACGCGGTTGTTGGACTTGGCCCGCAGGGCAGGTTCACCCCTAGACTTTTTGCCTTATTTGTGACCCTGTGTTAGTGATTTTTGGGTCTCTGCGCACTTTTCCCTGGGTCCCAGAGTGAAAGTGCGTGCGTGAAGTATGGCTGGCCTGCCCTCCCATAGGAATGCATGGGGAATGTGTGTGTCCCTGGTAGTTCCTGATGCGTGGGGAGTACAGGCTCGAGTTTAGTATGTATAAACTCGTGAGAGTGAATGCTGCGAGATGATGTCTGCGGCATGTATGTGTCTAGAAGGGAAGTGCTACTTCTGGACATTGAGATATGTGTGCAGTGAGGGTGCTGGAGCGTGATTGGCTGGAGCTGGCTGGCATGCCAGGCTCCAGGAAGTCTGGATGGGTCTGCCCGGTGGTGAGTGGGAGATTAGCATGAGTGATGTGTGGGAGGAGTGTACCTGTGTCCTGGATGGGCTGGGTTTTCCCCACACAATGCTGGCTCCGCCCCCCTGTGGTGTGTCTAACGACCCTAGCCTCCCCAGTGAATGAAATGGGTGGTTGGGCCATCAAGAGTGCTCCAGAACCAGCTGCAACTGGTTTCTCCCCCACCCTGCACCTTAGACAAAGGAATGAGGTGTATAAAAATGGGGCTGTGTCCCCACAGATGTTGTTCTCTGCCAGGATCCTGCCTGAGGGGGCTGCTGCGGTTGCTGGGCCAGAGGACCGCCACTTGGACTGTCTCCCTGCCTGGAGACCCAGTGAGCTGGCTCTGGGCCCAGCCTTGCCCCCCCTACCTGCCTAGAAGGACTTTTGCTGGGCTTGTTGGCCCCTAGCGCCTGGGAGCGCTTTGGATTGCCCTTTGGCGCTTGAGAGTGCTTCGTTTTCCTTCTAGCGCCTAACAGCGCTTTATTCGGGCTGTAGCGCTTGAGAGCGCTTTGCCTGCTACAGCCGGTGCCCACCCGGCGTGTGCCCGCCTAATTTGCTGATTTTGAAGCCCCTGGCGAGTGCCCACCTCGCCAGGGACCGTGCCGCTATTTTCGTGGCCATAGCGAGAGCCCACCTCGCCTTATTTAAATTATCGGGAGCTCACCCCGTGTGGAAATCACCGCCGCAGCCCAGGAACACGGCCGGGCCGCCGCGCTGCCTACGGCGACCCGGAAGTCCCGCCTCCACACCCTCAGGGCCGCGCTGCCATTGGCGGCCCCGAACCGGAAGTCAGGCGGAACAGGTGGGACAACCGGAAGTCGACAGGAGCCCACCCTGCGCTCCGGTACCAAGACGTGCAGCGAGAAGAGTGAGGCTGGGCGCGAGGTTCCCCAGGGCAGGAGAGCCCAGGAGAGCGAGAGGAGCCCCGCCCGCGGCCCCAGAGCGACCGCCGGAGAAGTGCTGCAGGGAGCGAGGCTCCCGTGTGAGGAGGTGCGCCCCGCCCGCCAGGAGGAAGCCGGTGAGTGGGGCCCCGGGGGCATTCCTTCTTTGAGCCCGGAGAGGCTCCGACGGCGGCTGCATTCTTCTTTAGAGCCTGCGAGGCTCTTGGGGGACCTTTGAGAAACAGAGCCCACGAGGCTCCTGGGGCATCTAGATCGTTTTTGAGCCTGTCGAGGCTCCACCAGTCTGGGGGCAGTTCCTTTAAGTGCAGAGTCCCCCGTGAGGGACCCCACAGCCCAGTGAGGCTGCACCTTTGCTTAGAGAGTCCAGAGAGGCTCTAGGGGCATTTGCATGGGTTAGAGCGCTGAGGCTCTTTGTGCCATTCCCTTTACCTTGTCCATGAGCCTGTGAGGCTCCCACATCGTGTTCGCCCCACCATTGTTTAGAGCCCAGCGAGGCTCTCACATTGGCCCCATTGTCGTTCTTGAGCCCTGGAAGGCTCAACCATTGTTGCACCAGTTGCCCAGCACTTTGTGGGCAACTGCCACGTTTAGGCCCCCTGACATTGGACACAGGGCGTCCTAGCCCCAACAAGGCCAGAGGGCCTAGGGACAGTCACAGGTGGTGACCTACGTGAGTTTGGCGCAATTGTTCATTTTCTGCACCTCTGAATGTATTGTTGATGCATCATGTGTTTTCCTCCTTACACCGCTGAATGAATGTTATGCATTGCATAATGTGTTATGTTCTTACACCCCTACAGGTAGTGTAATATGTAGGTGGTTGTTTCCTTCTTGCTAGTACAGGTGGTGCTAGCAGAGCCCAGGTTCCCTAGTGTAATCTCCTAAGATAGTGAGGGTTGCATAGGGGGTGCTCACCTGGTAACCAGTAGTGACTGGTTGTATGTTATTTTTGCGCTACAGTAATAATTCTATGATCTAAAAAGTGCTATTTCTGAAAGGGTTACTTCTGATTCCTGACAGTGGTCCAGGTGGCCCTGTCTTGTAAATATCCCCTGTAAATTCTGCCCGTGCCTCTGGCACATTGTAAAGTGTGTGTTTTATCTAATGTGTTTTGGTGTAATACAAAGGCTATTTTTATATAACCTTGTGTGGAGTTTCCTTTGTGGTGGGCCTTGGGTGTTGTTGCTGGGGTGCGTGCGCAAATACTTAACTCATATCGCCTCCAAGTTTAGCCTTGCTGCTCGCGCCACGTTACCTAGAGGGTGAGCTGGGGTTATCTTGGCGTGTAACTCCCTTGCCCTGACCTTAGGAATGGTGATCCCTGACTGACCTCGACGCGAGTCTTGGCCAGCCAGGATCCCATTTCTAACATTGGCGGCAAGCGGTGAGGATGAGAATTTGTGCTTGCGTTGTACCACAGTGGCAACTGGCCACACTACAAAACTCTGCATTTTAGATGACCACATTTAGGGGATTATTGTTTTTGAAGTTCCATTATTTTCTTCTCCGGAAGGTATCATTGTGCAATTGTGTCCAGTACATTTGTTCCCCTGCCCCGCGCCCAGAGTTTGGTACCTGTGTCACGTGTGGTCAGGTTGAGGAATCAGGGGTGGTAGAAACTGCCTTACCAGTCCGAGGGGGGGGTTGTGTGTGAATGAATGGTGTGTGGCACTAGGCAAGTGAGTGTGAGTTCTCTGGGAGAGGGAACTTGCTGAACCTTTGTGAATTTTGTACTCCTGTCTTAAGCTCAGACCCTTAGGTTCGCTGTGTGATCTTGTCTCTAGAACGTCCTGCCAAGATGGAGCTTGTGTTTGATCTCAGTGATCTAGTTTGGTATAATACGCAGGAGTTGGAAGGGTTCTGTAGAGAGAGAGACATAGGGGTGGATGGGTCAGATACTAAGTACGAACTTAGGAGCTACCTGGTCCGATGGTGTAAGGAACAAAGGGATCTTGAGCGCAGTGAGGAAAGGGCCCGGGCCTCACACCAGGAGGGTGGTGGGTCTGTGGGGAGCCCTGAAGATTCAGAAGAGGAGGAAGAAAATGATAGCACAGGGACGCCAGCAGATAGTGAGGACCCCATAGATAGGGAGTCCCTTGCTGGGTCCAGCGCAGGAGGCAGCGCCTCATCCCTTTCCCTGTCCCCAGAGGAGCTGGAAGATAGGAGGAGAGAAAGGGAGCACCAGCTGGCCTTGAAGAAGCTCAGGTTAGAGCATGCCCAGGCTATGGCGCAGCTGGAGCTTAAGAAGCAACAGCTAGAGACTGAGAGGGTCTTAGCGCAGGAAAGGATGGAGGAGGCTGAGAGGGCCTCCACCAGAGGCAAAGTAGCTCTGGAGGGTAGACTATCCCCTGCGCGCAGTGTTGATTGTCTGGATTCCCCAGGGAGGGTTGAGTCCAGTGGTGGCAGCGATATAGACTTCAGTGCAGGAAGTCCCAGTCCACGTCCCCAACGTAAGGTACCTTGTTCCCAAGAGGAGGAGAACAGGTTGAAGTTCAGGAACCTTAGGAAACCACCCCACCAGGAGTGGAAGTATTTTGTGGATGACTGTTCTGATGCAATGTGGGAGTGGCTGGAGGCTAGCTCGGATGAGGAGAGGGACGGAGTACTGAATATGTTCCTCAAAGAGCAGTTGCTCAGTGTTGTTTGTCCAGAGTTGCGCCAGCACCTGTTGAAGTCTGAGCACTTTAGTCCTTGGGCGCTTGCTGAGGAAGCAGAGCGCTGGGAAAGTGCTAGAGGTTCTCTAGAGTCATTGGTGAGTGACTCCAAAAGTAGTGGTTCAGGTATCCTCCAGCCCAGCGTGGTGGAGGAGGCTCAGTGTAGCCCAGCTAGGTCCCAGGATAGCGAGGAGAGTGTAGGGGCTCACTGCCTGGCTCAGTGGAGCAGGAGTGAGGGGGAGACCGAGGTTCCCCAGACGCCCGAAGCCCTGCCTCAGGACTTGGATGGTTTCTGTGGGGAACACCAGGTTGGGGACCCAGGCTGTCCTGTTAGTCCATTTGAGGAAGATCTCCTAGTGAGTAGAGGACCTGGAGCGTCTGTAACCAGAGCTCCTGTGGTTCTAGAGTCTGGCAGTACCGCTCCGGTAGGGAGGGTACAGGAGTCCAGCGTGAGGAGTGATTGGGGGAGTTCCCCAGTGGAAGAACCAGTGGGTCAGGGACTACCCAGTTGGGCTAGGATCCCGTGTAGTGACCATGGTGACACCACTTCTGTGCTGGGGGATCTTTGCGCACTGTCAGGTGGACAGGAGGCGGGAGATCTGCGCCAGGCAGACAGTCACACAACATATGTGTCATTTGTTAGCCTCAGGGGGATGGTGTGTGAATCCCCAGAAGTCCTGGAGTGCCAGGCAATTGTTCCACCGAAGGTTTTAGACCAGAGGTTGGAAGGCCAGGTTCAGGATCAGCCTGACCTGAAGGGTAGGACGACTGTAACCAGTGTCCTGACCGGTTCTTCTTCCAGAGGAACTTCTCCAGTTGGGAGAGGGCAGACCTCTGGAAGGGGGTGCAGAGGGTGGGAGAGCCCACCTCTGACCCCGGTGCAGCCTGAGGGGTTAAACCCTGGGTTGGAGTGGCGTTGTAAGGGTACCCCTCGCAGGAGGAGGAGGAACCCTAGAAGAAGAGGTAGGGGGAGGAGAGCCTTCCCTGAGACTCCTGGTCCGCCTGAGGTTGTAGACCAAAGGCTGGTGAACCAGTGGCAGTCTAGTCCTGTCTTGCAGACAGGGAGAGTGGAGAATGGATACTATGTGCCAGGGGTTACTACCCCCCGCTCTGCGAATTGGCAAGGACCGGTGGCACCTGGGTGGCCCAGGGCCTGGTCCTGGCCGCGGACAGCTGAGGAGTACCAGTGGGGTAGCCCAGTTGGTCCTTACAGTAGCTTTAGAAGGAACCCTAGGGGTTCACCGTGGCATAGAACAGGAGGGTGTCCCGGCAGTGGCGGGCCTGCGTCCGTGTTCTATCGCCCCAAGCAGGGAAGTCCATCACGGTGGTGATTGTTCTCCCCTGCGTGTTGGCTGGAAGGGGGTTGTGTTGGACTTGGCCCGCAGGGCAGGTTCACCCCTAGACTTTTTGCCTTATTTGTGACCCTGTGTTAGTGATTTTTGGGTCTCTGCGCACTTTTCCCTGGGTCCCAGAGTGAAAGTGCGTGCGTGAAGTATGGCTGGCCTGCCCTCTCATAGGAATGCATGGGGAATGTGTGTGTCCCTGGTAGTTCCTGATGCGTGGGGAGTACAGGCTCGAGTTTAGTATGTATAAACTCGTGAGAGTGAATGCTGCGAGATGATGTCTGCGGCATGTATGTGTCTAGAAGGGAAGTGCTACTTCTGGACATTGAGATATGTGTGCAGTGAGGGTGCTGGAGCGTGATTGGCTGGAGCTGGCTGGCATGCCAGGCTCCAGGAAGTCTGGATGGGTCTGCCCGGTGGTGAGTGGGAGATTAGCATGAGTGATGTGTGGGAGGAGTGTACCTGTGTCCTGGATGGGCTGGGTTTTCCCCACACAATGCTGGCTCCACCCCCCTGTGGTGTGTCTAACGACCCTAGCCTCCCCAGTGAATGAAATGGGTGGTTGGGCCATCAAGAGTGCTCCAGAACCAGCTGCAACTGGTTTCTCCCCCACCCTGCACCTTAGACAAAGGAATGAGGTGTATAAAAATGGGGCTGTGTCCCCACAGATGTTGTTCTCTGCCAGGATCCTGCCTGAGGGGGCTGCTGCGGTTGCTGGGCCAGAGGACCGCCACTTGGACTGTCTCCCTGCCTGGAGACCCAGTGAGCTGGCTCTGGGCCCAGCCTTGCCCCCCCTACCTGCCTAGAAGGACTTTTGCTGGGCTTGTTGGCCCCTAGCGCCTGGGAGCGCTTTGGATTGCCCTTTGGCGCTTGAGAGTGCTTCGTTTTCCTTCTAGCGCCTAACAGCGCTTTATTCGGGCTGTAGCGCTTGAGAGCGCTTTGCCTGCTACAGCCGGTGCCCACCCGGCGTGTGCCCGCCTAATTTGCTGATTTTGAAGCCCCTGGCGAGTGCCCACCTCGCCAGGGACCGTGCCGCTATTTTCGTGGCCATAGCGAGAGCCCACCTCGCCTTATTTAAATTATCGGGAGCTCACCCCGTGTGGAAATCACCGCCGCAGCCCAGGAACACGGCCGGGCCGCCGCGCTGCCTACGGCGACCCGGAAGTCCCGCCTCCACACCCTCAGGGCCGCGCTGCCATTGGCGGCCCCGAACCGGAAGTCAGGCGGAACAGGTGGGACAACCGGAAGTCGACAGGAGCCCACCCTGCGCTCCGGTACCAGGACGTGCAGCGAGAAGAGTGAGGCTGGGCGCGAGGTTCCCCAGGGCAGGAGAGCCCAGGAGAGCGAGAGGAGCCCCGCCCGCGGCCCCAGAGCGACCGCCGGAGAAGTGCTGCAGGGAGCGAGGCTCCCGTGTGAGGAGGTGCGCCCCGCCCGCCAGGAGGAAGCCGGTGAGTGGGGCCCCGGGGGCATTCCTTCTTTGAGCCCGGAGAGGCTCCGACGGCGGCTGCATTCTTCTTTAGAGCCTGCGAGGCTCTTGGGGGACCTTTGAGAAACAGAGCCCACGAGGCTCCTGGGGCATCTAGATCGTTTTTGAGCCTGTCGAGGCTCCACCAGTCTGGGGGCAGTTCCTTTAAGTGCAGAGTCCCCCGTGAGGGACCCCACAGCCCAGTGAGGCTGCACCTTTGCTTAGAGAGACCAGAGAGGCTCTAGGGGCATTTGCATGGGTTAGAGCGCTGAGGCTCTTTGTGCCATTCCCTTTACCTTGTCCATGAGCCTGTGAGGCTCCCACATCGTGTTCGCCCCACCATTGTTTAGAGCCCAGCGAGGCTCTCACATTGGCCCCATTGTCGTTCTTGAGCCCTGGAAGGCTCAACCATTGTTGCACCAGTTGCCCAGCACTTTGTGGGCAACTGCCACGTTTAGGCCCCCTGACATTGGACACAGGGCGTCCTAGCCCCAACAAGGCCAGAGGGCCTAGGGACAGTCACAGGTGGTGACCTACGTGAGTTTGGCGCAATTGTTCATTTTCTGCACCTCTGAATGTATTGTTGATGCATCATGTGTTTTCCTCCTTACACCGCTGAATGAATGTTATGCATTGCATCATGTGTTATGTTCTTACACCCCTACAGGTAGTGTAATATGTAGGTGGTTGTTTCCTTCTTGCTAGTACAGATGGTGCTAGCAGAGCCCAGGTTCCCTAGTGTAATCTCCTAAGATAGTGAGGGTTGCATAGGGGGTGCTCACCTGGTAACCAGTAGTGACTGGTTGTATGTTATTTTTGCGCTACAGTAATAATTCTATGATCTAAAAAGTGCTATTTCTGAAAGGGTTACTTCTGATTCCTGACAGTGGTCCAGGTGGCCCTGTCTTGTAAATATCCCCTGTAAATTCTGCCCGTGCCTCTGGCACATTGTAAAGTGTGTGTTTTATCTAATGTGTTTTGGTGTAATACAAAGGCTATTTTTATATAACCTTGTGTGGAGTTTCCTTTGTGGTGGGCCTTGGGTGTTGTTGCTGGGGTGCGTGCGCAAATACTTAACTCATATCGCCTCCAAGTTTAGCCTTGCTGCTCGCGCCACGTTACCTAGAGGGTGAGCTGGGGTTATCTTGGCGTGTAACTCCCTTGCCCTGACCTTAGGAATGGTGATCCCTGACTGACCTCAACGCGAGTCTTGGCCAGCCAGGATCCCATTTCTAACAGCGGTTGTAAACGACTTGCGTTGGGGGGGGCGCAAATTAAAAGAATTTAATTTACTATTCCAACACCAGTCCCCGTGGATAGTAGGGAAGGTGTTGGGAAGGTAAATTAAATGATTTACTAACAAATTTCGTTGTTATGACCGCGTCATAATAGTACGGCGTTGTAACGGTTCCGTTGTAAACTTCGCATACCAATTATGTATCATATAATTATGTGGCACTGAGTGGTATTGTGTGGAGTGTATGTTGTATTTAGTAGAGTGTAATTGTGTGGAATGTATTTATGTGTCACTGAGTAGTATTGTTTGGATTGTATGTTGCATTGAGTACAGTGTAATTATGTAGCATATAATTATGTGGCACTGAGTGGTATTGTGTGGAGTGTGTTTCATTCAGAAGAGTGTAATTATGTGGCGTGTAATTATGTGGCATTGAGTGGTATTTGGAGTGTATGTTGCATCAAGTGCAGTGTAATTATGTGGTGCATAATTATGTGGCACTGAGAGGTATTTGTATTGTATGTTGCTTTGAGTGCAGTGTAATTATGTGGCGTGTACCTTTGTGGCACTGAGTGGTATTTGGAGTGTATGTTGTGAAAAGCGCTGTGTAATTATGTAGCATATAATTATGTGGCACTGAGTGGTATTGTGTGGAGTGTATGTGGCATTGAGTGCATTGTAATTATGTAGCATATAATTATGTGGCACTGAGTGGTATTTGGAGTGTATGTTGCATTGAGTGTGAGTGTAGTTATGTGGTGTGTAATTATGTGGAACTCAGTGGTATTTGGAGTGTATGTTGCATTGAGTGCAGTGTAATTATATGGCGTGTAACTATGTGGCACTGAGTGGTATTTGGAGGGTATGTTGCATTGAGTGTGAGTGTAGTTATGCGGTGTGTAATTATGTGGAACTCAGTGGTATTTGGAGTGTATGTTGCATTGAGAGCAGCGTAATTATGTAGCGTGTAATTATGTTGCACTGAAAGGTATTGTGTGGAGTGTGTGTTGCATTCTGTAGAGTGTAATTATGTGGTGTGTAATTATCTGGAACTGAGTGGTATTTGGAGTGTATGTTGCATTGAGTGCAGTGTAATTATGTGGTGTGTAACTATGTGGCACTGAGTGGTATTTGGAGGGTATGTCGCATTGAGAGCAGAGTAATTATGTGGCATGTACTTATGTGGCACTGAGTGGTAATTGGAGTGAAATGTTGCATTGACTGCAGTGTAATTATGTGGCCTGTAAATATGTGGCACTGAGTGGTATTTGGAGTGTATGTTGTGTATAGCGCTGTGTAATTATGTAGCATATAATTATGTGGCACTGAGTGGTATTGTGTGGAGTGTATGTGGCATTGAGTGCATTGTAATTATGTAGCATATAATATGTGGCACTCAGTGGTATTTGGAGTGTATATTGCATTGAGTGCAGTGTAATTATGTGGTGTGTAACTATGTGGCACTGAGTGGTATTTGGAGAGTATGTTGCATTGAGTGCAGTGTAATTATGTGACATGTATCTATGTGGCACTGAGTGGTATTTGGAGTGTATTTTGCATTGAGTGCAGTGTAATTTCGGGGCGTGTAATTATGTGACACTGAATGGTATTTGGAGTGTATGTTGTATTGAGTGCAGTGTAATTATGTGGCACTGAGTGGTATTTGCAGTGTATGTTCCATTGAGCGCTGTGTAATTATGTATCATATAATTATGTGGCACTGAGTGGTATTGTGTGGATTGTATGTTGTATTTAGTAGAGTGTAATTGTGTGGCGTGTAATTATGTGGCAATGACTGGTATTGTTTGGAGTGTATGTTGCATTGAGTACAATGTAATTATGTAGCATATAATTATGTGGCACTGAGTGGTATTGTGTGGAGTGTGTTTCATTCAGATGAGTGTAATTATGTGGCGTGTGATATGTGGCACTGAGTGGTATTTGGAGTGTATGTTGTGTTAAGCGATGTGTAAATATGTAGCATATAATTATGTGGCTCTGAGTGGTATTGTTTGGAGTGTATGTTGCATTGAGTACAGTGTAATTATGTGGCATATAATAATGTGGCACTGAGTGGTTTTGTTTGGAGTGTATGTTGCATTGAGTGCAGTGTAATTATGTGGCGTGTAATTATGTGGCACTGAGTGGCATTTGGAGTGTAAGTTGCAATGAGTGCAGTATAATTATGTAGCATATAATTATGTGGCACAGAGTGGAATTGTGTTGACTATGTGTTGCATTCAGTAGAGTGTAATTACGTGTCATGTAATTATGTGGCACTGAGAGGTATTTGGAGTGTATGTTGCAGTGAGCGCAGTGTAATTAAGTATCATATAATTATGTGGCACTGAGTGGTATTGTGTGGAGTGCATGTTGTATTTAGTAGAGTGTAATTGTGTGGCATGTAATTATGTGTCACTGAGTGGTATTGTTTGGAGTGTATGTTGCATTGAGTACAGTGTAATTATGTAGCATATAATTATGTGGCACTGAGTGGTATTGGGTGGAGTGTGTTTCATTCAGAAGAGTGTAATTATGTGGCGTATAATTATGTGGCATTGAGTGGTATTTGGAGTGTATGTTGCATCGAGTGCAGTGTAATTATGTGGCATGTAATTATGCTGCACTGAGTGGTATTTGGAGTGTAGGTTGCATTGAGTGCAGCATGATTATGTGGCGTGTAACTATCTGGCACTGAGTGGTATTTGGAGTGTATGTTGCATTGAGTGTAGGGTGATTATGTGGAGTGTAATTATGTGGCACTGAGTGGTATTTGGAGTGTATGTTACGTTGAGCGCAGTGTAATTATGTGGTGTGTAATTATGTGGCACTGAGTAGTATTTGGAGTGTATGTTGCAATGAGTGTAGTGTAATTATGTGGCACTGAGTGGTATTTTGAGTGTATGTTGCATTGAGTGCAGTGTAATTTTGTGGTGTGTAATTATGCGGCACTGAGTGTTATTTGGAGTGTATGTTGCATTGAGTGCAGTGTAATTATGTGGCATGTAAATATGCAGCACTGAGTAGTATTTGGAGTGTATGTTGCCTTGAGTTCAGTGTAATTATGTGGCGTGTAACTATGTAGCACTGAGTGGTATATAAAGGGTATGTTGCATTGAGTGCAGTGTAATTATGTGATATGTAATTATGTGGCACTGAGTAGTATTTGGAGGGTATGGTGCATTGAGTGCAGTGTAATTATGTGGCATGTAACTATATGGCACTGAGTGGTATTTGGAGTGTATGTTGCATTGAGTGCAGTGTAATTACGTGGCGTGTAATTATGTGGCACTGAATGGTATTTGGAGTGTATGTTGTATTGAGTGCAGTGTAATATGTGGCACTGAGTGGTATTTGGAGTGTATGTTCCATTGAGCGCAGTGTAATTATGTATCATATAACTATGTGGCACTGAGTGGCATTGTGTGGATTGTATGGTGTATTTAGCCGAGTGTAATTGTGTGGCGTGTAATTATGTGGCAATGAGTGGTATTGTTTGGAGTTTATGTTGCATTGAGTACAGTGTAATTATGTAGCATATACTTATGTGGCACTGAGTAGTATTGTGTGGAGTGTGTTTCATTCAGAAGAGAAAAATTATGTGGCGTGTAATTATGTTACACTAAGTGGTATTTGGAGTGTATGTTGCATTAAGTGCAGTGTAATTATGTGGCACTGACTGGTATTTTGAGTGTATGTTGCATTGAGTAGAGTGTGATTATGTGGCGTGTAATTATGTGGCAGTGAGTGGTATTGTGTGGAGTGTATGTTGCATTCAGTAGAGTGTAATTGAGTAGTGTGTAATTATGTGGCACAGAGTGGTATTTTTTGGAGTGTACATTGCACAGAGTACAGTGTAATTATGTAGCATATAATTATGTGGCACTGAGTGGTATTCTTTGGAGTGTGTGTTGCATTCAATAGAGTCTAATTATGTGGCATGTAATTATGTGGCACTGAGTGATATTTGGAGAGAATGTTGCATTAAGTGCAGTGTAATTATGTGGCACTGAGTAGTATTTGGAGTGTATGTTGCATTGAGCGCAGTGTAATTGTGTGGCATGTAATTATGTGTCACTGAGTGGTATTGTTTGGAGTGTATGTTGCATTGAGTACAGTGTAATTATGTAGCATAGAATTATGTGGCACTGAGTGGTATTGTGTGGAGTGTGTTTCATTCAGAAGAGTGTAATTATGTGGCGTGTAATTATGTGGCACTGAGTGGTAATTGGAGTGTATATTGCATCGAGTGCAGTGTAAATATGTGGCATGTAATTATGCCGCACTGAGTGGTATTTGGAGTGTATGTTGCATTGAGAGCAGCGTAATTATGTGGCATGTAATTATCTTGTACTGAGTGGTATTGTGTGGAGTGTGTGTTGCATTCCGTGGAGAGTAATTATGTGGTGTGTAATTATGTGGCACTGAGTGGTATTTGGAATGTATGTTGCATTGAGTGCAGTGTAATTATGTGGCATATAATTATGCAGCACTGAGCGGTATTTGGAGTGTATGTTGCATTGAGTACAGTGTAATTATGTGGTGTGTAATTATGTGACATTGAGTAGTATTTGGAGTGTATGTTGTAATGAGTGTAGTGTAATTATGTGGCACTGAGTGGTATTTTGAGTGTATGTTGCATTGAGTGCAGTGTAATTTTGTGGCGTGTAATTATGCGGCACTGAGTGGTATTTGGAGTGTATGTTGCATTGAGTGCAGTGTAATTATGTGGCATGTAACTATGCGGCACTGAGTAGTATTTGGAGTGTATGTTGCTTTGAGATCAGTGTAATTATGTGTCGTGTAACTATGTGGCATTGAGTGGTATATAGAGGGCATGTTACATTCAGTGCAGTGTAATTATGTGATATGTAATTATGTGGCACTGAGTAGTATTTGGAGGGTATGTTGAATTGAGTGCAGTGTAATTATGTGGCATGTAACTATATGGCACTGAGTGGTATTTGGAGTGTATGTTGCATTGAGTGCAGTGTAATTACCTTGCGTGTAATTATGTGGTACTGAATCATATTTGGAGTGTATGTTTTATTGAGTGAAGTGTAATTATGTGGCATATAATTATGCAGCACTGAGCGGTATTTGGAGTGTATGTTGCATTGAGTACAGTGTAAATATGTGGTGTGTAATTATGTGGCACTGAGTGGTATTTTGAGTGTATGTTGCATTGAGTGCAGTGTAATTTTGTGGCGTGTAATTATGCGGCACTGAGTGGTATTTGGAGTGTATGTTGCATTGAGTGCAGTGTAATTATGTGGCATGTAACTATGTGGCACTGAGTAGTATTTGGAGTGTATGTTGCTTTGAGTTCAGTGTAATTATGTGGCGTGTAACTATGTGGCATTGAGTGGTATATAGAGGGTATGTTGCATTGAGTGCAGTGTAATTATGTGATATGTAATTATGTGGCACTGAGTAGTATTTGGAGGGTATGTTGAATTGAGTGCAGTGTAATTATGTGGCATGTAACTATATGGCACTGAGTGGTATTTGGAGTGTATGTTCCATTGAGCGCAGTGTAATTATGTATCATATAACTATGTGGCACTGAGTGGCATTGTGTGGATTGTATGGTGTATTTAGCCGAGTGTAATTGTGTGGCGTGTAATTATGTGGCAATGAGTGGTATTGTGTGGAGTGTGTTTCTTTCAGAAGAGCATAATTATGTGGCGTGTAATTATGTTACACTGAGTCCTATTTGGAGTGTATGTTGCATTAAGTGCAGTGTAATTATGTGGCACTGACTGGTATTTTGAGTGTATGTTGTATTGAGTGCAGTGTCATTATGTGGCGTGTAATTATGTGGCACTGAGTGGTATTTGGAGTGTATGTTGCATTGAGTGCAGTGTAATTATGTGGCGTGTAATTATGTGGCACTGAGTGGTATTTGGAGTGAATCTTGCATTGAGCGCAGTGTAATTATGTCGCACTGAGTAGTATTTGAAGTGTATGTTGCATTGAGTGCAGTGTAATCAAGTGGCGCGTAAATATAAGGAACTGAGAGGTATTTGAAGTGTATGTTGCTTTGAGCGCAGTCTAATTATGTGGCGTGTACCTATGTGGCACTGAGTGGTATTTGGAGTGTATGTTGCATTGAGTGCAGTGTAATTATGTGGAGTGTAATTATGTGGCACTGAGTGGTATTTGGAGTGAATGTTGCACTGAGCGCAGTGTAATTATGTCGCACTGAGTAGTATTTGGAGTGTATGTTGCATTGAGTGCAGTGTAATCAAGTGGCGCGTAATTATGAGGAACTGAGAGGTATTTGAAGTGTATGTTGCTTTGAGTGCAGTGTAATTATGTGGCGTGTACCAATGTGGCATTGAGTGGTATTGGAGTGTATGTTGCATTGAGTTCAGTGTGATTATGTGGCGTGTAATTATGTGGCACTGAGTGGTATTTGGAGTGTATGTTGCATTGAGTGCAAAGTAATTATGTGGCGTGTAATTATGTGGCACTGAGTGCTATTTGGAGTGTATGTTGCGTTGAGCGCAGTGTAATTATGTATCATATAATTATGTGGCACTGAGTGGTATTGTGTGGAGTGTATGTTGTATTCAGTAGTGAGTGGTGTGTAATTATGTGGCAATGAGTGGTATTGTTTGGAGTTCATGTTGCATTGAGTACAGTGTAATTATGTAGCATATAATTATGTGGCACTGAGTAGTATTGTGTGGAGATTGTTTCAGGTGAGGAATCCACACGGCAGATGTATCTATCAGCCATTATGTTACACTGAGTGGTATTTGGAGTGTATGTTGCATTAAGTGCAGTGTAATTATGTGGCACTGAGTGGTATTTGGAGTGTATGTTGCATTGAGTGCAGTGTCATTATGTGGAGTGTAATTATGTGGCACTGAGTGGTATTTGGAGTGAATGTTGCATTGAGCGCAGTGTAATTATGTTGCACTGAGTAGTATTTGGAGTGTATTTTGCATTGAGTGCAGTGTAATCAAGTGGCGCGTAATTATGTGGAACTGAGAGGTATTTCAAGTGTATGTTGCTTTGAGTGCATTGTAATTATGTAGCATATAATTATGTGGCACTGAGTGGTATTTGGAGTGTATGTTGCATTGAGTGTGAGTGTAGTTATGTGGTGTGTAATTATGTGGAACTCAGTGGTATTTGGAGTGTATGTTGCATTGAGTGCAGTGTAATTATATGGCGTGTAACTATGTGGCACTGAGTGGTATTTGGAGGGTATGTTGCATTGAGTGTGAGTGTAGTTATGCGGTGTGTAATTATGTGGAACTCAGTGGTATTTGGAGTGTATGTTGCATTGAGAGCAGCGTAATTATGTGGCGTGTAATTATGTTGCACTGAGTGGTATTGTGTGGAGTGTGCGTTGCATTCTGTAGAGTGTAATTATGTGGTGTGTAATTATCTGGAACTGAGTGGTATTTGGAGTGTATGTTGCATTGAGTGCAGTGTAATTATGTGGTGTGTAACTATGTGGCACTGAGTGGTATTTGGAGGGTATGTCGCATTGAGAGCAGAGTAATTATGTGGCATGTACTTATGTGGCACTGAGTGGTAATTGGAGTGAAATGTTGCATTGACTGCAGTGTAATTATGTGGCCTGTAAATATGTGGCACTGAGTGGTATTTGGAGTGTATGTTGTGTATAGCGCTGTGTAATTATGTAGCATATAATTATGTGGCACTGAGTGGTATTGTGTGGAGTGTATGTGGCATTGAGTGCATTGTAATTATGTAGCATATAATATGTGGCACTCAGTGGTATTTGGAGTGTATATTGCATTGAGTGCAGTGTAATTATGTGGTGTGTAACTATGTGGCACTGAGTGGTATTTGGAGAGTATGTTGCATTGAGTGCAGTGTAATTATGTGACATGTATCTATGTGGCACTGAGTGGTATTTGGAGTGTATTTTGCATTGAGTGCAGTGTAATTACGGGGCGTGTAATTATGTGACACTGAATGGTATTTGGAGTGTATGTTGTATTGAGTGCAGTGTAATTATGTGGCACTGAGTGGTATTTGCAGTGTATGTTCCATTGAGCGCTGTGTAATTATGTATCATATAATTATGTGGCACTGAGTGGTATTGTGTGGATTGTATGTTGTATTTAGTAGAGTGTAATTGTGTGGCGTGTAATTATGTGGCAATGACTGGTATTGTTTGGAGTGTATGTTGCATTGAGTACAATGTAATTATGTAGCATATAATTATGTGGCACTGAGTGGTATTGTGTGGAGTGTGTTTCATTCAGATGAGTGTAATTATGTGGCGTGTGATATGTGGCACTGAGTGGTATTTGGAGTGTATGTTGTGTTAAGCGATGTGTAAATATGTAGCATATAATTATGTGGCTCTGAGTGGTATTGTTTGGAGTGTATGTTGCATTGAGTACAGTGTAATTATGTGGCATATAATAATGTGGCACTGAGTGGTTTTGTTTGGAGTGTATGTTGCATTGAGTGCAGTGTAATTATGTGGTGTGTAATTATGTGGCACTGAGTGGCATTTGGAGTGTAAGTTGCAATGAGTGCAGTGTAATTATGTAGCATATAATTATGTGGCACAGAGTGGAATTGTGTTGACTATGTGTTGCATTCAGTAGAGTGTAATTACGTGTCATGTAATTATGTGGCACTGAGAGGTATTTGGAGTGTATGTTGCAGTGAGCGCAGTGTAATTATGTATCATATAATTATGTGGCACTGAGTGGTATTGTGTGGAGTGCATGTTGTATTTAGTAGAGTGTAATTGTGTGGCATGTAATTATGTGTCACTGAGTGGTATTGTTTGGAGTGTATGTTGCATTGAGTACAGTGTAATTATGTAGCATATAATTATGTGGCACTGAGTGGTATTGTGTGGAGTGTGTTTCATTCAGAAGAGTGTAATTATGTGGCGTGTAATTATGTGGCATTGAGTGGTATTTGGAGTGTATGTTGCATCGAGTGCAGTGTAATTATGTGGCATGTAATTATGCTGCACTGAGTGGTATTTGGAGTGTAGGTTGCATTGAGTGCAGCATGATTATGTGGCGTGTAACTATCTGGCACTGAGTGGTATTTGGAGTGTATGTTGCATTGAGTGTAGGGTGATTATGTGGCGTGTAATTATGTGGCACTGAGTGGTATTTGGAGTGTATGTTACGTTGAGCGCAGTGTAATTATGTGGTGTGCAATTATGTGGCACTGAGTAGTATTTGGAGTGTATGTTGCAATGAGTGTAGTGTAATTATGTGGCACTGAGTGGTATTTTGAGTGTATGTTGCATTGAGTGCAGTGTAATTTTGTGGTGTGTAATTATGCGGCACTGAGTGTTATTTGGAGTGTATGTTGCATTGAGTGCAGTGTAATTATGTGGCATGTAAATATGCAGCACTGAGTAGTATTTGGAGTGTATGTTGCCTTGAGTTCAGTGTAATTATGTGGCGTGTAACTATGTGGCACTGAGTGGTATATAAAGGGTATGTTGCATTGAGTGCAGTGTAATTATGTGATATGTAATTATGTGGCACTGAGTAGTATTTGGAGGGTATGGTGCATTGAGTGCAGTGTAATTATGTGGCATGTAACTATATGGCACTGAGTGGTATTTGGAGTGTATGTTGCATTGAGTGCAGTGTAATTACGTGGCGTGTAATTATGTGGCACTGAATGGTATTTGGAGTGTATGTTGTATTGAGTGCAGTGTAATATGTGGCACTGAGTGGTATTTGGAGTGTATGTTCCATTGAGCGCAGTGTAATTATGTATCATATAACTATGTGGCACTGAGTGGCATTGTGTGGATTGTATGGTGTATTTAGCCGAGTGTAATTGTGTGGCATGTAATTATGTGGCAATGAGTGGTATTGTTTGGAGTTTATGTTGCATTGAGTACAGTGTAATTATGTAGCATATACTTATGTGGCACTGAGTAGTATTGTGTGGAGTGTGTTTCATTCAGAAGAGAAAAATTATGTGGCGTGTAATTATGTTACACTAAGTGGTATTTGGAGTGTATGTTGCATTAAGTGCAGTGTAATTATGTGGCACTGACTGGTATTTTGAGTGTATGTTGCATTGAGTAGAGTGTGATTATGTGGCGTGTAATTATGTGGCAGTGAGTGGTATTGTGTGGAGTGTATGTTGCATTCAGTAGAGTGTAATTGAGTAGTGTGTAATTATGTGGCACAGGATGGTATTTTTTGGAGTGTACATTGCACAGAGTACAGTGTAATTATGTAGCATATAATTATGTGGCACTGAGTGGTATTCTTTGGAGTGTGTGTTGCATTCAATAGAGTCTAATTATGTGGCATGTAATTATGTGGCACTGAGTGATATTTGGAGAGAATGTTGCATTAAGTGCAGTGTAATTATGTGGCACTGAGTAGTATTTGGAGTGTATGTTGCATTGAGCGCAGTGTAATTGTGTGGCATGTAATTATGTGTCACTGAGTGGTATTGTTTGGAGTGTATGTTGCATTGAGTACAGTGTAATTATGTAGCATAGAATTATGTGGCACTGAGTGGTATTGTGTGGAGTGTGTTTCATTCAGAAGAGTGTAATTATGTGGCGTGTAATTATGTGGCACTGAGTGGTAATTGGAGTGTATGTTGCATCGAGTGCAGTGTAAATATGTGGCATGTAATTATGCGGCACTGAGTGGTATTTGGAGTGTATGTTGCATTGAGAGCAGCGTAATTATGTGGCATGTAATTATCTTGTACTGAGTGGTATTGTGTGGAGTGTGTGTTGCATTCCGTAGAGAGTAATTATGTGGTGTGTAATTATGTGGCACTGAGTGGTATTTGGAGTGTATGTTGCATTGAGTGCAGTGTAATTATGTGGCATATAATTATGCAGCACTGAGCGGTATTTGGAGTGTATGTTGCATTGAGTACAGTGTAATTATGTGGTGTGTAATTATGTGACATTGAGTAGTATTTGGAGTGTATGTTGTAATGAGTGTAGTGTAATTATGTGGCACTGAGTGGTATTTTGAGTGTATGTTCCATTGAGCGCAGTGTAATTATGTATCATATAACTATGTGGCACTGAGTGGCATTGTGTGGATTGTATGGTGTATTTAGCCGAGTGTAATTGTGTGGCGTGTAATTATGTGGCAATGAGTGGTATTGTTTGGAGTTTATGTTGCATTGAGTACAGTGTAATTATGTAGCATATACTTATGTGGCACTGAGTAGTATTGTGTGGAGTGTGTTTCATTCAGAAGAGAAAAATTATGTGGCGTGTAATTATGTTACACTAAGTGGTATTTGGAGTGTATGTTGCATTAAGTGCAGTGTAATTATGTGGCACTGACTGGTATTTTGAGTGTATGTTGCATTGAGTAGAGTGTGATTATGTGGCGTGTAATTATGTGGCAGTGAGTGGTATTGTGTGGAGTGTATGTTGCATTCAGTAGAGTGTAATTGAGTAGTGTGTAATTATGTGGCACAGAGTGGTATTTTTTGGAGTGTACATTGCACAGAGTACAGTGTAATTATGTAGCATATAATTATGTGGCACTGAGTGGTATTCTTCGGAGTGTGTGTTGCATTCAATAGAGTCTAATTATGTGGCATGTAATTATGTGGCACTGAGTGATATTTGGAGAGAATGTTGCATTAAGTGCAGTGTAATTATGTGGCACTGAGTAGTATTTGGAGTGTATGTTGCATTGAGCGCAGTGTAATTGTGTGGCATGTAATTATGTGTCACTGAGTGGTATTGTTTGGAGTGTATGTTGCATTGAGTACAGTGTAATTATGTAGCATAGAATTATGTGGCACTGAGTGGTATTGTGTGGAGTGTGTTTCATTCAGAAGAGTGTAATTATGTGGCGTGTAATTATGTGGCACTGAGTGGTAATTGGAGTGTATATTGCATCGAGTGCAGTGTAAATATGTGGCATGTAATTATGCGGCACTAAGTGGTATTTGGAGTGTATGTTGCATTGAGAGCAGCGTAATTATGTGGCATGTAATTATCTTGTACTGAGTGGTATTGTGTGGAGTGTGTGTTGCATTCCGTAGAGAGTAATTATGTGGTGTGTAATTATGTGGCACTGAGTGGTATTTGGAGTGTATGTTGCATTGAGTGCAGTGTAATTATGTGGCATATAATTATGCAGCACTGAGCGGTATTTGGAGTGTATGTTGCATTGAGTACAGTGTAATTATGTGGTGTGTAATTATGTGACATTGAGTAGTATTTGGAGTGTATGTTGTAATGAGTGTAGTGTAATTATGTGGCACTGAGTGGTATTTTGAGTGTATGTTGCATTGAGTGCAGTGTAATTTTGTGGCGTGTAATTATGCGGCACTGAGTGGTATTTGGAGTGTATGTTGCATTGAGTGCAGTGTAATTATGTGTTGTGTAACTATGTGGCATTGAGTGGTATATAGAGGGCATGTTACATTCAGTGCAGTGTAATTATGTGATATGTAATTATGTGGCACTGAGTAGTATTTGGAGGGTATGTTGAATTGAGTGCAGTGTAATTATGTGGCATGTAACTATATGGCACTGAGTGGTATTTGGAGTGTATGTTGCATTGAGTGCAGTGTAATTACCTTGCGTGTAATTATGTGGTACTGAATCATATTTGGAGTGTATGTTTTATTGAGTGAAGTGTAATTATGTGGCATATAATTATGCAGCACTGAGCGGTATTTGGAGTGTATGTTGCATTGAGTACAGTGTAATTATGTGGTGTGTAATTATGTGACATTGAGTAGTATTTGGAGTGTATGTTGTAATGAGTGTAGTGTAATTATGTGGCACTGAGTGGTATTTTGAGTGTATGTTGCATTGAGTGCAGTGTAATTTTGTGGCGTGTAATTATGCGGCACTGAGTGGTATTTGGAGTGTATGTTGCATTGAGTGCAGTGTAATTATGTGGCATGTAACTATGCAGCACTGAGTAGTATTTGGAGTGTATGTTGCTTTGAGTTCAGTGTAATTATGTGTCGTGTAACTATGTGGCATTGAGTGGTATATAGAGGGCATGTTACATTCAGTGCAGTGTAATTATGTGATATGTAATTATGTGGCACTGAGTAGTATTTGGAGGGTATGTTGAATTGAGTGCAGTGTAATTATGTGGCATGTAACTATATGGCACTGAGTGGTATTTGGAGTGTATGTTGCATTGAGTGCAGTGTAATTACCTTGCGTGTAATTATGTGGTACTGAATCATATTTGGAGTGTATGTTTTATTGAGTGAAGTGTAATTATGTGGCATATAATTATGCAGCACTGAGCGGTATTTGGAGTGTATGTTGCATTGAGTACAGTGTAAATATGTGGTGTGTAATTATGTGACATTGAGTAGTATTTGGAGGGTATGTTGTATTGAGTGTAGTGTAATTATGTGGCACTGAGTGGTATTTTGAGTGTATGTTGCATTGAGTGCAGTGTAATTTTGTGGCGTGTAATTATGCGGCACTGAGTGGTATTTGGAGTGTATGTTGCATTGAGTGCAGTGTAATTATGTGGCATGTAACTATGTGGCACTGAGTAGTATTTGGAGTGTATGTTGCTTTGAGTTCAGTGTAATTATGTGGCGTGTAACTATGTGGCATTGAGTGGTATATAGAGGGTATGTTGCATTGAGTGCAGTGTAATTATGTGATATGTAATTATGTGGCACTGAGTAGTATTTGGAGGGTATGTTGAATTGAGTGCAGTGTAATTATGTGGCATGTAACTATATGGCACTGAGTGGTATTTGGAGTGTATGTTCCATTGAGCGCAGTGTAATTATGTATCATATAACTATGTGGCACTGAGTGGCATTGTGTGGATTGTATGGTGTATTTAGCCGAGTGTAATTGTGTGGCGTGTAATTATGTGGCAATGATTGGTATTGTTTGGAGTTCATGTTGCATTGAGTACAGTGTAATTATGTAGCATATAATTATGTGGCACTGAGTGGTATTGTGTGGAGTGTGTTTCTTTCAGAAGAGCATAATTATGTGGCGTGTAATTATGTTACACTGAGTCCTATTTGGAGTGTATGTTGCATTAAGTGCAGTGTAATTATGTGGCACTGACTGGTATTTTGAGTGTATGTTGTACTGAGTGCAGTGTCATTATGTGGCGTGTAATTATGTGGCACTGAGTGGTATTTGGAGTTTATGTTGCATTGAGTGCAGTGTAATTATGTGGCGTGTAATTATGTGGCACTGAGTGGTATTTGGAGTGAATCTTGCATTGAGCGCAGTGTAATTATGTCGCACTGAGTAGTATTTGAAGTGTATGTTGCATTGAGTGCAGTGTAATCAAGTGGCGCGTAAATATAAGGAACTGAGAGGTATTTGAAGTGTATGTTGCTTTGAGCGCAGTGTAATTATGTGGCGTGTACCTATGTGGCACTGAGTGGTATTTGGAGTGTATGTTGCATTGAGTGCAGTGTAATTATGTGGAGTGTAATTATGTGGCACTGAGTGGTATTTGGAGTGAATGTTGCACTGAGCGCAGTGTAATTATGTCGCACTGAGTAGTATTTGGAGTGTATGTTGCATTGAGTGCAGTGTAATCAAGTGGCGCGTAATTATGAGGAACTGAGAGGTATTTGAAGTGTATGTTGCTTTGAGTGCAGTGTAATTATGTGGCGTGTACCTATGTGGCATTGAGTGGTATTGGAGTGTATGTTGCATTGAGTTCAGTGTGATTATGTGGCGTGTAATTATGTGGCACTGAGTGGTATTTGGAGTGTATGTTGCATTGAGTGCAAAGTAATTATGTGGCGTGTAATTATGTGGCACTGAGTGCTATTTGGAGTGTATGTTGCGTTGAGCGCAGTGTAATTATGTATCATATAATTATGTGGCACTGAGTGGTATTGTGTGGAGTGTATGTTGTATTCAGTAGTGAGTGGTGTGTAATTATGTGGCAATGAGTGGTATTGTTTGGAGTTCATGTTGCATTGAGTACAGTGTAATTATGTAGCATATAATTATGTGGCACTGAGTAGTATTGTGTGGAGATTGTTTCAGGTGAGGAATCCACACGGCAGATGTATCTATCAGCCATTATGTTACACTGAGTGGTATTTGGAGTGTATGTTGCATTAAGTGCAGTGTAATTATGTGGCACTGAGTGGTATTTGGAGTGTATGTTGCATTGAGTGCAGTGTCATTATGTGGAGTGTAATTATGTGGCACTGAGTGGTATTTGGAGTGAATGTTGCATTGAGCGCAGTGTAATTATGTTGCACTGAGTAGTATTTGGAGTGTATTTTGCATTGAGTGCAGTGTAATCAAGTGGCGCGTAATTATGTGGAACTGAGAGGTATTTCAAGTGTATGTTGCTTTGAGTGCATTGTAATTATGTAGCATATAATTATGTGGCACTGAGTGGTATTTGGAGTGTATGTTGCATTGAGTGTGAGTGTAGTTATGTGGTGTGTAATTATGTGGAACTCAGTGGTATTTGGAGTGTATGTTGCATTGAGTGCAGTGTAATTATATGGCGTGTAACTATGTGGCACTGAGTGGTATTTGGAGGGTATGTTGCATTGAGTGTGAGTGTAGTTATGCGGTGTGTAATTATGTGGAACTCAGTGGTATTTGGAGTGTATGTTGCATTGAGAGCAGCGTAATTATGTGGCGTGTAATTATGTTGCACTGAGTGGTATTGTGTGGAGTGTGCGTTGCATTCTGTAGAGTGTAATTATGTGGTGTGTAATTATCTGGAACTGAGTGGTATTTGGAGTGTATGTTGCATTGAGTGCAGTGTAATTATGTGGTGTGTAACTATGTGGCACTGAGTGGTATTTGGAGGGTATGTCGCATTGAGAGCAGAGTAATTATGTGGCATGTACTTATGTGGCACTGAGTGGTAATTGGAGTGAAATGTTGCATTGACTGCAGTGTAATTATGTGGCCTGTAAATATGTGGCACTGAGTGGTATTTGGAGTGTATGTTGTGTATAGCGCTGTGTAATTATGTAGCATATAATTATGTGGCACTGAGTGGTATTGTGTGGAGTGTATGTGGCATTGAGTGCATTGTAATTATGTAGCATATAATATGTGGCACTCAGTGGTATTTGGAGTGTATATTGCATTGAGTGCAGTGTAATTATGTGGTGTGTAACTATGTGGCACTGAGTGGTATTTGGAGAGTATGTTGCATTGAGTGCAGTGTAATTATGTGACATGTATCTATGTGGCACTGAGTGGTATTTGGAGTGTATTTTGCATTGAGTGCAGTGTAATTACGGGGCGTGTAATTATGTGACACTGAATGGTATTTGGAGTGTATGTTGTATTGAGTGCAGTGTAATTATGTGGCACTGAGTGGTATTTGCAGTGTATGTTCCATTGAGCGCTGTGTAATTATGTATCATATAATTATGTGGCACTGAGTGGTATTGTGTGGATTGTATGTTGTATTTAGTAGAGTGTAATTGTGTGGCGTGTAATTATGTGGCAATGACTGGTATTGTTTGGAGTGTATGTTGCATTGAGTACAATGTAATTATGTAGCATATAATTATGTGGCACTGAGTGGTATTGTGTGGAGTGTGTTTCATTCAGATGAGTGTAATTATGTGGCGTGTGATATGTGGCACTGAGTGGTATTTGGAGTGTATGTTGTGTTAAGCGATGTGTAAATATGTAGCATATAATTATGTGGCTCTGAGTGGTATTGTTTGGAGTGTATGTTGCATTGAGTACAGTGTAATTATGTGGCATATAATAATGTGGCACTGAGTGGTTTTGTTTGGAGTGTATGTTGCATTGAGTGCAGTGTAATTATGTGGTGTGTAATTATGTGGCACTGAGTGGCATTTGGAGTGTAAGTTGCAATGAGTGCAGTGTAATTATGTAGCATATAATTATGTGGCACAGAGTGGAATTGTGTTGACTATGTGTTGCATTCAGTAGAGTGTAATTACGTGTCATGTAATTATGTGGCACTGAGAGGTATTTGGAGTGTATGTTGCAGTGAGCGCAGTGTAATTATGTATCATATAATTATGTGGCACTGAGTGGTATTGTGTGGAGTGCATGTTGTATTTAGTAGAGTGTAATTGTGTGGCATGTAATTATGTGTCACTGAGTGGTATTGTTTGGAGTGTATGTTGCATTGAGTACAGTGTAATTATGTAGCATATAATTATGTGGCACTGAGTGGTATTGTGTGGAGTGTGTTTCATTCAGAAGAGTGTAATTATGTGGCGTGTAATTATGTGGCATTGAGTGGTATTTGGAGTGTATGTTGCATCGAGTGCAGTGTAATTATGTGGCATGTAATTATGCTGCACTGAGTGGTATTTGGAGTGTAGGTTGCATTGAGTGCAGCATGATTATGTGGCGTGTAACTATCTGGCACTGAGTGGTATTTGGAGTGTATGTTGCATTGAGTGTAGGGTGATTATGTGGCGTGTAATTATGTGGCACTGAGTGGTATTTGGAGTGTATGTTACGTTGAGCGCAGTGTAATTATGTGGTGTGCAATTATGTGGCACTGAGTAGTATTTGGAGTGTATGTTGCAATGAGTGTAGTGTAATTATGTGGCACTGAGTGGTATTTTGAGTGTATGTTGCATTGAGTGCAGTGTAATTTTGTGGTGTGTAATTATGCGGCACTGAGTGTTATTTGGAGTGTATGTTGCATTGAGTGCAGTGTAATTATGTGGCATGTAAATATGCAGCACTGAGTAGTATTTGGAGTGTATGTTGCCTTGAGTTCAGTGTAATTATGTGGCGTGTAACTATGTGGCACTGAGTGGTATATAAAGGGTATGTTGCATTGAGTGCAGTGTAATTATGTGATATGTAATTATGTGGCACTGAGTAGTATTTGGAGGGTATGGTGCATTGAGTGCAGTGTAATTATGTGGCATGTAACTATATGGCACTGAGTGGTATTTGGAGTGTATGTTGCATTGAGTGCAGTGTAATTACGTGGCGTGTAATTATGTGGCACTGAATGGTATTTGGAGTGTATGTTGTATTGAGTGCAGTGTAATATGTGGCACTGAGTGGTATTTGGAGTGTATGTTCCATTGAGCGCAGTGTAATTATGTATCATATAACTATGTGGCACTGAGTGGCATTGTGTGGATTGTATGGTGTATTTAGCCGAGTGTAATTGTGTGGCATGTAATTATGTGGCAATGAGTGGTATTGTTTGGAGTTTATGTTGCATTGAGTACAGTGTAATTATGTAGCATATACTTATGTGGCACTGAGTAGTATTGTGTGGAGTGTGTTTCATTCAGAAGAGAAAAATTATGTGGCGTGTAATTATGTTACACTAAGTGGTATTTGGAGTGTATGTTGCATTAAGTGCAGTGTAATTATGTGGCACTGACTGGTATTTTGAGTGTATGTTGCATTGAGTAGAGTGTGATTATGTGGCGTGTAATTATGTGGCAGTGAGTGGTATTGTGTGGAGTGTATGTTGCATTCAGTAGAGTGTAATTGAGTAGTGTGTAATTATGTGGCACAGGATGGTATTTTTTGGAGTGTACATTGCACAGAGTACAGTGTAATTATGTAGCATATAATTATGTGGCACTGAGTGGTATTCTTTGGAGTGTGTGTTGCATTCAATAGAGTCTAATTATGTGGCATGTAATTATGTGGCACTGAGTGATATTTGGAGAGAATGTTGCATTAAGTGCAGTGTAATTATGTGGCACTGAGTAGTATTTGGAGTGTATGTTGCATTGAGCGCAGTGTAATTGTGTGGCATGTAATTATGTGTCACTGAGTGGTATTGTTTGGAGTGTATGTTGCATTGAGTACAGTGTAATTATGTAGCATAGAATTATGTGGCACTGAGTGGTATTGTGTGGAGTGTGTTTCATTCAGAAGAGTGTAATTATGTGGCGTGTAATTATGTGGCACTGAGTGGTAATTGGAGTGTATGTTGCATCGAGTGCAGTGTAAATATGTGGCATGTAATTATGCGGCACTGAGTGGTATTTGGAGTGTATGTTGCATTGAGAGCAGCGTAATTATGTGGCATGTAATTATCTTGTACTGAGTGGTATTGTGTGGAGTGTGTGTTGCATTCCGTAGAGAGTAATTATGTGGTGTGTAATTATGTGGCACTGAGTGGTATTTGGAGTGTATGTTGCATTGAGTGCAGTGTAATTATGTGGCATATAATTATGCAGCACTGAGCGGTATTTGGAGTGTATGTTGCATTGAGTACAGTGTAATTATGTGGTGTGTAATTATGTGACATTGAGTAGTATTTGGAGTGTATGTTGTAATGAGTGTAGTGTAATTATGTGGCACTGAGTGGTATTTTGAGTGTATGTTCCATTGAGCGCAGTGTAATTATGTATCATATAACTATGTGGCACTGAGTGGCATTGTGTGGATTGTATGGTGTATTTAGCCGAGTGTAATTGTGTGGCGTGTAATTATGTGGCAATGAGTGGTATTGTTTGGAGTTTATGTTGCATTGAGTACAGTGTAATTATGTAGCATATACTTATGTGGCACTGAGTAGTATTGTGTGGAGTGTGTTTCATTCAGAAGAGAAAAATTATGTGGCGTGTAATTATGTTACACTAAGTGGTATTTGGAGTGTATGTTGCATTAAGTGCAGTGTAATTATGTGGCACTGACTGGTATTTTGAGTGTATGTTGCATTGAGTAGAGTGTGATTATGTGGCGTGTAATTATGTGGCAGTGAGTGGTATTGTGTGGAGTGTATGTTGCATTCAGTAGAGTGTAATTGAGTAGTGTGTAATTATGTGGCACAGAGTGGTATTTTTTGGAGTGTACATTGCACAGAGTACAGTGTAATTATGTAGCATATAATTATGTGGCACTGAGTGGTATTCTTTGGAGTGTGTGTTGCATTCAATAGAGTCTAATTATGTGGCATGTAATTATGTGGCACTGAGTGATATTTGGAGAGAATGTTGCATTAAGTGCAGTGTAATTATGTGGCACTGAGTAGTATTTGGAGTGTATGTTGCATTGAGCGCAGTGTAATTGTGTGGCATGTAATTATGTGTCACTGAGTGGTATTGTTTGGAGTGTATGTTGCATTGAGTACAGTGTAATTATGTAGCATAGAATTATGTGGCACTGAGTGGTATTGTGTGGAGTGTGTTTCATTCAGAAGAGTGTAATTATGTGGCGTGTAATTATGTGGCACTGAGTGGTAATTGGAGTGTATATTGCATCGAGTGCAGTGTAAATATGTGGCATGTAATTATGCGGCACTAAGTGGTATTTGGAGTGTATGTTGCATTGAGAGCAGCGTAATTATGTGGCATGTAATTATCTTGTACTGAGTGGTATTGTGTGGAGTGTGTGTTGCATTCCGTAGAGAGTAATGATGTGGTGTGTAATTATGTGGCACTGAGTGGTATTTGGAGTGTATGTTGCATTGAGTGCAGTGTAATTATGTGGCATATAATTATGCAGCACTGAGCGGTATTTGGAGTGTATGTTGCATTGAGTACAGTGTAATTATGTGGTGTGTAATTATGTGACATTGAGTAGTATTTGGAGTGTATGTTGTAATGAGTGTAGTGTAATTATGTGGCACTGAGTGGTATTTTGAGTGTATGTTGCATTGAGTGCAGTGTAATTTTGTGGCGTGTAATTATGCGGCACTGAGTGGTATTTGGAGTGTATGTTGCATTGAGTGCAGTGTAATTATGTGTTGTGTAACTATGTGGCATTGAGTGGTATATAGAGGGCATGTTACATTCAGTGCAGTGTAATTATGTGATATGTAATTATGTGGCACTGAGTAGTATTTGGAGGGTATGTTGAATTGAGTGCAGTGTAATTATGTGGCATGTAACTATATGGCACTGAGTGGTATTTGGAGTGTATGTTGCATTGAGTGCAGTGTAATTACCTTGCGTGTAATTATGTGGTACTGAATCATATTTGGAGTGTATGTTTTATTGAGTGAAGTGTAATTATGTGGCATATAATTATGCAGCACTGAGCGGTATTTGGAGTGTATGTTGCATTGAGTACAGTGTAATTATGTGGTGTGTAATTATGTGACATTGAGTAGTATTTGGAGTGTATGTTGTAATGAGTGTAGTGTAATTATGTGGCACTGAGTGGTATTTTGAGTGTATGTTGCATTGAGTGCAGTGTAATTTTGTGGCGTGTAATTATGCGGCACTGAGTGGTATTTGGAGTGTATGTTGCATTGAGTGCAGTGTAATTATGTGGCATGTAACTATGCAGCACTGAGTAGTATTTGGAGTGTATGTTGCTTTGAGTTCAGTGTAATTATGTGTCGTGTAACTATGTGGCATTGAGTGGTATATAGAGGGCATGTTACATTCAGTGCAGTGTAATTATGTGATATGTAATTATGTGGCACTGAGTAGTATTTGGAGGGTATGTTGAATTGAGTGCAGTGTAATTATGTGGCATGTAACTATATGGCACTGAGTGGTATTTGGAGTGTATGTTGCATTGAGTGCAGTGTAATTACCTTGCGTGTAATTATGTGGTACTGAATCATATTTGGAGTGTATGTTTTATTGAGTGAAGTGTAATTATGTGGCATATAATTATGCAGCACTGAGCGGTATTTGGAGTGTATGTTGCATTGAGTACAGTGTAAATATGTGGTGTGTAATTATGTGACATTGAGTAGTATTTGGAGGGTATGTTGTATTGAGTGTAGTGTAATTATGTGGCACTGAGTGGTATTTTGAGTGTATGTTGCATTGAGTGCAGTGTAATTTTGTGGCGTGTAATTATGCGGCACTGAGTGGTATTTGGAGTGTATGTTGCATTGAGTGCAGTGTAATTATGTGGCATGTAACTATGTGGCACTGAGTAGTATTTGGAGTGTATGTTGCTTTGAGTTCAGTGTAATTATGTGGCGTGTAACTATGTGGCATTGAGTGGTATATAGAGGGTATGTTGCATTGAGTGCAGTGTAATTATGTGATATGTAATTATGTGGCACTGAGTAGTATTTGGAGGGTATGTTGAATTGAGTGCAGTGTAATTATGTGGCATGTAACTATATGGCACTGAGTGGTATTTGGAGTGTATGTTCCATTGAGCGCAGTGTAATTATGTATCATATAACTATGTGGCACTGAGTGGCATTGTGTGGATTGTATGGTGTATTTAGCCGAGTGTAATTGTGTGGCGTGTAATTATGTGGCAATGATTGGTATTGTTTGGAGTTCATGTTGCATTGAGTACAGTGTAATTATGTAGCATATAATTATGTGGCACTGAGTGGTATTGTGTGGAGTGTGTTTCTTTCAGAAGAGCATAATTATGTGGCGTGTAATTATGTTACACTGAGTCCTATTTGGAGTGTATGTTGCATTAAGTGCAGTGTAATTATGTGGCACTGACTGGTATTTTGAGTGTATGTTGTACTGAGTGCAGTGTCATTATGTGGCGTGTAATTATGTGGCACTGAGTGGTATTTGGAGTTTATGTTGCATTGAGTGCAGTGTAATTATGTGGCGTGTAATTATGTGGCACTGAGTGGTATTTGGAGTGAATCTTGCATTGAGCGCAGTGTAATTATGTCGCACTGAGTAGTATTTGAAGTGTATGTTGCATTGAGTGCAGTGTAATCAAGTGGCGCGTAAATATAAGGAACTGAGAGGTATTTGAAGTGTATGTTGCTTTGAGCGCAGTGTAATTATGTGGCGTGTACCTATGTGGCACTGAGTGGTATTTGGAGTGTATGTTGCATTGAGTGCAGTGTAATTATGTGGAGTGTAATTATGTGGCACTGAGTGGTATTTGGAGTGAATGTTGCACTGAGCGCAGTGTAATTATGTCGCACTGAGTAGTATTTGGAGTGTATGTTGCATTGAGTGCAGTGTAATCAAGTGGCGCGTAATTATGAGGAACTGAGAGGTATTTGAAGTGTATGTTGCTTTGAGTGCAGTGTAATTATGTGGCGTGTACCTATGTGGCATTGAGTGGTATTGGAGTGTATGTTGCATTGAGTTCAGTGTGATTATGTGGCGTGTAATTATGTGGCACTGAGTGGTATTTGGAGTGTATGTTGCATTGAGTGCAAAGTAATTATGTGGCGTGTAATTATGTGGCACTGAGTGCTATTTGGAGTGTATGTTGCGTTGAGCGCAGTGTAATTATGTATCATATAATTATGTGGCACTGAGTGGTATTGTGTGGAGTGTATGTTGTATTCAGTAGTGAGTGGTGTGTAATTATGTGGCAATGAGTGGTATTGTTTGGAGTTCATGTTGCATTGAGTACAGTGTAATTATGTAGCATATAATTATGTGGCACTGAGTAGTATTGTGTGGAGATTGTTTCAGGTGAGGAATCCACACGGCAGATGTATCTATCAGCCATTATGTTACACTGAGTGGTATTTGGAGTGTATGTTGCATTAAGTGCAGTGTAATTATGTGGCACTGAGTGGTATTTGGAGTGTATGTTGCATTGAGTGCAGTGTCATTATGTGGAGTGTAATTATGTGGCACTGAGTGGTATTTGGAGTGAATGTTGCATTGAGCGCAGTGTAATTATGTTGCACTGAGTAGTATTTGGAGTGTATTTTGCATTGAGTGCAGTGTAATCAAGTGGCGCGTAATTATGTGGAACTGAGAGGTATTTCAAGTGTATGTTGCTTTGAGTGCAGTGTAATTATGTGGCATGTACCTATGTGGCACTGAGTGGTATTTGGAGTATATGTTGCATTGAGTGCAGTGTGATTATGTGGCTTGTAATTATGTGGCACTGAGTGGTATTTGGATTGTATGTTGCATTGAGTTCAGTGTAAATATGTGGCGTGTAATTATGTGGCACTGAGTGGTATTGTGTGGAGTGTATGTTGTATTCAGTAGAGTGTATATGTGTGGTGTGTAATTATGTGGCACTGAGTGGTATTGTTTGGAGTGTATGTTGCATTGAGTGCTTTGTAATTATGTAGCATATAATTATGTGGCACTGAGTGGTATTTGGAGTGTATGTTGCATTGAGTGCAGTGTAATTATGTGGTGCATAATTATGTGGCACTGAGAGGTATTTGTAGTGTATGTTGCTTTGAGTGCAGTGTAATTATGTGGCGTGTACCTTTGTGGCACTGAGTGGTATTTGGAGTGTATGTTGCATTGAGTGCAGTGTAATTATGTGGTGCATAATTATGTAGCACTGAGTGGTATTTGGAGTGTATGTTGTGAAAAGCGCAGTGTAATTATGTAGCATATAATTATGTGGCACTGAGTGGTATTGTGTGGAGTGTATGTTGTATTCAGTAGAGTGTAATTGAGTGGTGTGTAATTATGTGGCACTGAGTGGTATTGTTTGGAGTGTACGTTGCACAGAGTACAGTGTAATTATGTAGCATATAATTATGTGGCACTGAGTGGTATTGTGTGGAGTGTGTTTCATTCAGATGAGTGTAATTATGTGGTGTGTAATTATGTGGCACTGAGTGGTATTTGGAGTGTATGTTGCATTGAGTGCAGTGTAATTATGTGGTGCATAATTATGTGGCACTGAGAGGTATTTGTATTGTATGTTGCTTTGAGTGCAGTGTAATTATGTGGCGTGTACCTTTGTGGCACTGAGTGGTATTTGGAGTGTATGTTGTGAAAAGCGCTGTGTAATTATGTAGCATATAATTATGTGGCACTGAGTGGTATTGTGTGGAGTGTATGTGGCATTGAGTGCATTGTAATTATGTAGCATATAATTATGTGGCACTGAGTGGTATTTGGAGTGTATGTTGCATTGAGTGTGAGTGTAGTTATGTGGTGTGTAATTATGTGGAACTCAGTGGTATTTGGAGTGTATGTTGCATTGAGTGCAGTGTAATTATATGGCGTGTAACTATGTGGCACTGAGTGGTATTTGGAGGGTATGTTGCATTGAGTGTGAGTGTAGTTATGCGGTGTGTAATTATGTGGAACTCAGTGGTATTTGGAGTGTATGTTGCATTGAGAGCAGCGTAATTATGTGGCGTGTAATTATGTTGCACTGAGTGGTATTGTGTGGAGTGTGCGTTGCATTCTGTAGAGTGTAATTATGTGGTGTGTAATTATCTGGAACTGAGTGGTATTTGGAGTGTATGTTGCATTGAGTGCAGTGTAATTATGTGGTGTGTAACTATGTGGCACTGAGTGGTATTTGGAGGGTATGTCGCATTGAGAGCAGAGTAATTATGTGGCATGTACTTATGTGGCACTGAGTGGTAATTGGAGTGAAATGTTGCATTGACTGCAGTGTAATTATGTGGCCTGTAAATATGTGGCACTGAGTGGTATTTGGAGTGTATGTTGTGTATAGCGCTGTGTAATTATGTAGCATATAATTACGTGGCACTGAGTGGTATTGTGTGGAGTGTATGTGGCATTGAGTGCATTGCAATTATGTAGCATATAATATGTGGCACTCAGTGGTATTTGGAGTGTATATTGCATTGAGTGCAGTGTAATTATGTGGTGTGTAACTATGTGGCACTGAGTGGTATTTGGAGAGTATGTTGCATTGAGTGCAGTGTAATTATGTGACATGTATCTATGTGGCACTGAGTGGTATTTGGAGTGTATTTTGCATTGAGTGCAGTGTAATTTCGGGGCGTGTAATTATGTGACACTGAATGGTATTGTGTGGAGTGTATGTTGTATTCAGTAGAGTGTATATGTGTGGTGTGTAATTATGTGGCACTGAGTGGTATTGTTTGGAGTGTATGTTGCATTGAGTGCTTTGTAATTATGTAGCATATAATTATGTGGCACTGAGTGGTATTTGGAGTGTATGTTGCATTGAGTGCAGTGTAATTATGTGGTGCATAATTATGTGGCACTGAGAGGTATTTGTAGTGTATGTTGCTTTGAGTGCAGTGTAATTATGTGGCGTGTACCTTTGTGGCACTGAGTGGTATTTGGAGTGTATGTTGCATTGAGTGCAGTGTAATTATGTGGTGCATAATTATGTAGCACTGAGTGGTATTTGGAGTGTATGTTGTGAAAAGCGCCGTGTAATTATGTAGCATATAATTATGTGGCACTGAGTGGTATTGTGTGGAGTGTATGTTGTATTCAGTAGAGTGTAATTGAGTGGTGTGTAATTATGTGGCACTGAGTGGTATTGTTTGGAGTGTACGTTGCACAGAGTACAGTGTAATTATGTAGCATATAATTATGTGGCACTGAGTGGTATTGTGTGGAGTGTGTTTCATTCAGATGAGTGTAATTATGTGGCGTGTAATTATGTGGCACTGAGTGGTATTTGGAGTGTATGTTGCATTGAGTGCAGTGTAATTATGTGGTGCATAATTATGTGGCACTGAGAGGTATTTGTATTGTATGTTGCTTTGAGTGCAGTGTAATTATGTGGCGTGTACCTTTGTGGCACTGAGTGGTATTTGGAGTGTATGTTGTGAAAAGCGCTGTGTAATTATGTAGCATATAATTATGTGGCACTGAGTGGTATTGTGTGGAGTGTATGTGGCATTGAGTGCATTGTAATTATGTAGCATATAATTATGTGGCACTGAGTGGTATTTGGAGTGTATGTTGCATTGAGTGTGAGTGTAGTTATGTGGTGTGTAATTATGTGGAACTCAGTGGTATTTGGAGTGTATGTTGCATTGAGTGCAGTGTAATTATATGGCGTGTAACTATGTGGCACTGAGTGGTATTTGGAGGGTATGTTGCATTGAGTGTGAGTGTAGTTATGCGGTGTGTAATTATGTGGAACTCAGTGGTATTTGGAGTGTATGTTGCATTGAGAGCAGCGTAATTATGTGGCGTGTAATTATGTTGCACTGAGTGGTATTGTGTGGAGTGTGCGTTGCATTCTGTAGAGTGTAATTATGTGGTGTGTAATTATCTGGAACTGAGTGGTATTTGGAGTGTATGTTGCATTGAGTGCAGTGTAATTATGTGGTGTGTAACTATGTGGCACTGAGTGGTATTTGGAGGGTATGTCGCATTGAGAGCAGAGTAATTATGTGGCATGTACTTATGTGGCACTGAGTGGTAATTGGAGTGAAATGTTGCATTGACTGCAGTGTAATTATGTGGCCTGTAAATATGTGGCACTGAGTGGTATTTGGAGTGTATGTTGTGTATAGCGCTGTGTAATTATGTGGCACTGAGTGGTATTGTGTGGAGTGTATGTGGCATTGAGTGCATTGTAATTATGTAGCATATAATATGTGGCACTCAGTGGTATTTGGAGTGTATATTGCATTGAGTGCAGTGTAATTATGTGGTGTGTAACTATGTGGCACTGAGTGGTATTTGGAGAGTATGTTGCATTGAGTGCAGTGTAATTATGTGACATGTATCTATGTGGCACTGAGTGGTATTTGGAGTGTATTTTGCATTGAGTGCAGTGTAATTTCGGGGCGTGTAATTATGTGACACTGAATGGTATTTGGAGTGTATGTTGTATTGAGTGCAGTGTAATTATGTGGCACTGAGTGGTATTTGCAGTGTATGTTCCATTGAGCGCTGTGTAATTATGTATCATATAATTATGTGGCACTGAGTGGTATTGTGTGGATTGTATGTTGTATTTAGTAGAGTGTAATTGTGTGGCGTGTAATTATGTGGCAATGACTGGTATTGTTTGGAGTGTATGTTGCATTGAGTACAATGTAATTATGTAGCATATAATTATGTGGCACTGAGTGGTATTGTGTGGAGTGTGTTTCATTCAGATGAGTGTAATTATGTGGCGTGTGATATGTGGCACTGAGTGGTATTTGGAGTGTATGTTGTGTTAAGCGATGTGTAAATATGTAGCATATAATTATGTGGCTCTGAGTGGTATTGTTTGGAGTGTATGTTGCATTGATTACAGTGTAATTATGTGGCATATAATAATGTGGCACTGAGTGGTTTTGTTTGGAGTGTATGTTGCATTGAGTGCAGTGTAATTATGTGGCGTGTAATTATGTGGCACTGAGTGGCATTTGGAGTGTAAGTTGCAATGAGTGCAGTATAATTATGTAGCATATAATTATGTGGCACAGAGTGGAATTGTGTTGACTATGTGTTGCATTCAGTAGAGTGTAATTACGTGTCATGTAATTATGTGGCACTGAGAGGTATTTGGAGTGTATGTTGCAGTGAGCGCAGTGTAATTAAGTATCATATAATTATGTGGCACTGAGTGGTATTGTGTGGAGTGCATGTTGTATTTAGTAGAGTGTAATTGTGTGGCATGTAATTATGTGTCACTGAGTGGTATTGTTTGGAGTGTATGTTGCATTGAGTACAGTGTAATTATGTAGCATATAATTATGTGGCACTGAGTGGTATTGTGTGGAGTGTGTTTCATTCAGAAGAGTGTAATTATGTGGCGTATAATTATGTGGCATTGAGTGGTATTTGGAGTGTATGTTGCATCGAGTGCAGTGTAATTATGTGGCATGTAATTATGCTGCACTGAGTGGTATTTGGAGTGTAGGTTGCATTGAGTGCAGCATGATTATGTGGCGTGTAACTATCTGGCACTGAGTGGTATTTGGAGTGTATGTTGCATTGAGTGTAGGGTGATTATGTGGAGTGTAATTATGTGGCACTGAGTGGTATTTGGAGTGTATGTTACGTTGAGCGCAGTGTAATTATGTGGTGTGTAATTATGTGGCACTGAGTAGTATTTGGAGTGTATGTTGCAATGAGTGTAGTGTAATTATGTGGCACTGAGTGGTATTTTGAGTGTATGTTGCATTGAGTGCAGTGTAATTTTGTGGTGTGTAATTATGCGGCACTGAGTGTTATTTGGAGTGTATGTTGCATTGAGTGCAGTGTAATTATGTGGCATGTAAATATGCAGCACTGAGTAGTATTTGGAGTGTATGTTGCCTTGAGTTCAGTGTAATTATGTGGCGTGTAACTATGTAGCACTGAGTGGTATATAAAGGGTATGTTGCATTGAGTGCAGTGTAATTATGTGATATGTAATTATGTGGCACTGAGTAGTATTTGGAGGGTATGGTGCATTGAGTGCAGTGTAATTATGTGGCATGTAACTATATGGCACTGAGTGGTATTTGGAGTGTATGTTGCATTGAGTGCAGTGTAATTACGTGGCGTGTAATTATGTGGCACTGAATGGTATTTGGAGTGTATGTTGTATTGAGTGCAGTGTAATATGTGGCACTGAGTGGTATTTGGAGTGTATGTTCCATTGAGCGCAGTGTAATTATGTATCATATAACTATGTGGCACTGAGTGGCATTGTGTGGATTGTATGGTGTATTTAGCCGAGTGTAATTGTGTGGCGTGTAATTATGTGGCAATGAGTGGTATTGTTTGGAGTTTATGTTGCATTGAGTACAGTGTAATTATGTAGCATATACTTATGTGGCACTGAGTAGTATTGTGTGGAGTGTGTTTCATTCAGAAGAGAAAAATTATGTGGCGTGTAATTATGTTACACTAAGTGGTATTTGGAGTGTATGTTGCATTAAGTGCAGTGTAATTATGTGGCACTGACTGGTATTTTGAGTGTATGTTGCATTGAGTAGAGTGTGATTATGTGGCGTGTAATTATGTGGCAGTGAGTGGTATTGTGTGGAGTGTATGTTGCATTCAGTAGAGTGTAATTGAGTAGTGTGTAATTATGTGGCACAGAGTGGTATTTTTTGGAGTGTACATTGCACAGAGTACAGTGTAATTATGTAGCATATAATTATGTGGCACTGAGTGGTATTCTTTGGAGTGTGTGTTGCATTCAATAGAGTCTAATTATGTGGCATGTAATTATGTGGCACTGAGTGATATTTGGAGAGAATGTTGCATTAAGTGCAGTGTAATTATGTGGCACTGAGTAGTATTTGGAGTGTATGTTGCATTGAGCGCAGTGTAATTGTGTGGCATGTAATTATGTGTCACTGAGTGGTATTGTTTGGAGTGTATGTTGCATTGAGTACAGTGTAATTATGTAGCATAGAATTATGTGGCACTGAGTGGTATTGTGTGGAGTGTGTTTCATTCAGAAGAGTGTAATTATGTGGCGTGTAATTATGTGGCACTGAGTGGTAATTGGAGTGTATATTGCATCGAGTGCAGTGTAAATATGTGGCATGTAATTATGCGGCACTGAGTGGGATTTGGAGTGTATGTTGCATTGAGAGCAGCGTAATTATGTGGCATGTAATTATCTTGTACTGAGTGGTATTGTGTGGAGTGTGTGTTGCATTCCGTAGAGAGTAATTATGTGGTGTGTAATTATGTGGCACTGAGTGGTATTTGGAATGTATGTTGCATTGAGTGCAGTGTAATTATGTGGCATATAATTATGCAGCACTGAGCGGTATTTGGAGTGTATGTTGCATTGAGTACAGTGTAATTATGTGGTGTGTAATTATGTGACATTGAGTAGTATTTGGAGTGTATGTTGTAATGAGTGTAGTGTAATTATGTGGCACTGAGTGGTATTTTGAGTGTATGTTGCATTGAGTGCAGTGTAATTTTGTGGCGTGTAATTATGCGGCACTGAGTGGTATTTGGAGTGTATGTTGCATTGAGTGCAGTGTAATTATGTGGCATGTAACTATGCGGCACTGAGTAGTATTTGGAGTGTATGTTGCTTTGAGATCAGTGTAATTATGTGTCGTGTAACTATGTGGCATTGAGTGGTATATAGAGGGCATGTTACATTCAGTGCAGTGTAATTATGTGATATGTAATTATGTGGCACTGAGTAGTATTTGGAGGGTATGTTGAATTGAGTGCAGTGTAATTATGTGGCATGTAACTATATGGCACTGAGTGGTATTTGGAGTGTATGTTGCATTGAGTGCAGTGTAATTACCTTGCGTGTAATTATGTGGTACTGAATCATATTTGGAGTGTATGTTTTATTGAGTGAAGTGTAATTATGTGGCATATAATTATGCAGCACTGAGCGGTATTTGGAGTGTATGTTGCATTGAGTACAGTGTAAATATGTGGTGTGTAATTATGTGACATTGAGTAGTATTTGGAGTGTATGTTGTATTGAGTGTAGTGTAATTATGTGGCACTGAGTGGTATTTTGAGTGTATGTTGCATTGAGTGCAGTGTAATTTTGTGGCGTGTAATTATGCGGCACTGAGTGATATTTGGAGTGTATGTTGCATTGAGTGCAGTGTAATTATGTGGCATGTAACTATGTGGCACTGAGTAGTATTTGGAGTGTATGTTGCTTTGAGTTCAGTGTAATTATGTGGAGTGTAACTATGTGGCATTGAGTGGTATATAGAGGGTATGTTGCATTGAGTGCAGTGTAATTATGTGATATGTAATTATGTGGCACTGAGTAGTATTTGGAGGGTATGTTGAATTGAGTGCAGTGTAATTATGTGGCATGTAACTATATGGCACTGAGTGGTATTTGGAGTTTATGTTCCATTGAGCGCAGTGTAATTATGTATCATATAACTATGTGGCACTGAGTGGCATTGTGTGGATTGTATGGTGTATTTAGCCGAGTGTAATTGTGTGGCGTGTAATTATGTGGCAATGAGTGGTATTGTGTGGAGTGTGTTTCTTTCAGAAGAGCATAATTATGTGGCGTGTAATTATGTTACACTGAGTCCTATTTGGAGTGTATGTTGCATTAAGTGCAGTGTAATTATGTGGCACTGACTGGTATTTTGAGTGTATGTTGTATTGAGTGCAGTGTCATTATGTGGCGTGTAATTATGTGGCACTGAGTGGTATTTGGAGTGTATGTTGCATTGAGTGCAGTGTAATTATGTGGCGTGTAATTATGTGGCACTGAGTGGTATTTGGAGTGAATCTTGCATTGAGCGCAGTGTAATTATGTCGCACTGAGTAGTATTTGAAGTGTATGTTGCATTGAGTGCAGTGTAATCAAGTGGCGCGTAAATATAAGGAACTGAGAGGTATTTGAAGTGTATGTTGCTTTGAGCGCAGTGTAACTATGTGGCGTGTACCTATGTGGCACTGAGTGGTATTTGGAGTGTATGTTGCATTGAGTGCAGTGTAATTATGTGGAGTGTAATTATGTGGCACTGAGTGGTATTTGGAGTGAATGTTGCACTGAGCGCAGTGTAATTATGTCGCACTGAGTAGTATTTGGAGTGTATGTTGCATTGAGTGCAGTGTAATCAAGTGGCGCGTAATTATGAGGAACTGAGAGGTATTTGAAGTGTATGTTGCTTTGAGTGCAGTGTAATTATGTGGCGTGTACCAATGTGGCATTGAGTGGTATTGGAGTGTATGTTGCATTGAGTTGAGTGTGATTATGTGGTGTGTAATTATGTGGCACTGAGTGGTATTTGGAGTGTATGTTGCATTGAGTGCAAAGTAATTATGTGGCGTGTAATTATGTGGCACTGAGTGCTATTTGGAGTGTATGTTGCGTTGAGCGCAGTGTAATTATGTATCATATAATTATGTGGCACTGAGTGGTATTGTGTGGAGTGTATGTTGTATTCAGTAGTGAGTGGTGTGTAATTATGTGGCAATGAGTGGTATTGTTTGGAGTTCATGTTGCATTGAGTACAGTGTAATTATGTAGCATATAATTATGTGGCACTGAGTAGTATTGTGTGGAGATTGTTTCAGGTGAGGAATCCACACAGCAGATGTATCTATCAGCCATTATGTTACACTGAGTGGTATTTGGAGTGTATGTTGCATTAAGTGCAGTGTAATTATGTGGCACTGAGTGGTATTTGGAGTGTATGTTGCATTGAGTGCAGTGTCATTATGTGGAGTGTAATTATGTGGCACTGAGTGGTATTTGGAGTGAATGTTGCATTGAGCGCAGTGTAATTATGTTGCACTGAGTAGTATTTGGAGTGTATTTTGCATTGAGTGCAGTGTAATCAAGTGGCGCGTAATTATGTGGAACTGAGAGGTATTTCAAGTGTATGTTGCTTTGAGTGCATTGTAATTATGTAGCATATAATTATGTGGCACTGAGTGGTATTTGGAGTGTATGTTGCATTGAGTGTGAGTGTAGTTATGTGGTGTGTAATTATGTGGAACTCAGTGGTATTTGGAGTGTATGTTGCATTGAGTGCAGTGTAATTATATGGCGTGTAACTATGTGGCACTGAGTGGTATTGTGTGGAGTGTGCGTTGCATTCTGTAGAGTGTAATTATGTGGTGTGTAATTATCTGGAACTGAGTGGTATTTGGAGTGTATGTTGCATTGAGTGCAGTGTAATTATGTGGTGTGTAACTATGTGGCACTGAGTGGTATTTGGAGGGTATGTCGCATTGAGAGCAGAGTAATTATGTGGCATGTACTTATGTGGCACTGAGTGGTAATTGGAGTGAAATGTTGCATTGACTGCAGTGTAATTATGTGGCCTGTAAATATGTGGCACTGAGTGGTATTTGGAGTGTATGTTGTGTATAGCGCTGTGTAATTATGTAGCATATAATTATGTGGCACTGAGTGGTATTGTGTGGAGTGTATGTGGCATTGAGTGCATTGTAATTATGTAGCATATAATATGTGGCACTCAGTGGTATTTGGAGTGTATATTGCATTGAGTGCAGTGTAATTATGTGGTGTGTAACTATGTGGCACTGAGTGGTATTTGGAGAGTATGTTGCATTGAGTGCAGTGTAATTATGTGACATGTATCTATGTGGCACTGAGTGGTATTTGGAGTGTATTTTGCATTGAGTGCAGTGTAATTACGGGGCGTGTAATTATGTGACACTGAATGGTATTTGGAGTGTATGTTGTATTGAGTGCAGTGTAATTATGTGGCACTGAGTGGTATTTGCAGTGTATGTTCCATTGAGCGCTGTGTAATTATGTATCATATAATTATGTGGCACTGAGTGGTATTGTGTGGATTGTATGTTGTATTTAGTAGAGTGTAATTGTGTGGCGTGTAATTATGTGGCAATGACTGGTATTGTTTGGAGTGTATGTTGCATTGAGTACAATGTAATTATGTAGCATATAATTATGTGGCACTGAGTGGTATTGTGTGGAGTGTGTTTCATTCAGATGAGTGTAATTATGTGGCGTGTGATATGTGGCACTGAGTGGTATTTGGAGTGTATGTTGTGTTAAGCGATGTGTAAATATGTAGCATATAATTATGTGGCTCTGAGTGGTATTGTTTGGAGTGTATGTTGCATTGAGTACAGTGTAATTATGTGGCATATAATAATGTGGCACTGAGTGGTTTTGTTTGGAGTGTATGTTGCATTGAGTGCAGTGTAATTATGTGGTGTGTAATTATGTGGCACTGAGTGGCATTTGGAGTGTAAGTTGCAATGAGTGCAGTGTAATTATGTAGCATATAATTATGTGGCACAGAGTGGAATTGTGTTGACTATGTGTTGCATTCAGTAGAGTGTAATTACGTGTCATGTAATTATGTGGCACTGAGAGGTATTTGGAGTGTATGTTGCAGTGAGCGCAGTGTAATTATGTATCATATAATTATGTGGCACTGAGTGGTATTGTGTGGAGTGCATGTTGTATTTAGTAGAGTGTAATTGTGTGGCATGTAATTATGTGTCACTGAGTGGTATTGTTTGGAGTGTATGTTGCATTGAGTACAGTGTAATTATGTAGCATATAATTATGTGGCACTGAGTGGTATTGTGTGGAGTGTGTTTCATTCAGAAGAGTGTAATTATGTGGCGTGTAATTATGTGGCATTGAGTGGTATTTGGAGTGTATGTTGCATCGAGTGCAGTGTAATTATGTGGCATGTAATTATGCTGCACTGAGTGGTATTTGGAGTGTAGGTTGCATTGAGTGCAGCATGATTATGTGGCGTGTAACTATCTGGCACTGAGTGGTATTTGGAGTGTATGTTGCATTGAGTGTAGGGTGATTATGTGGCGTGTAATTATGTGGCACTGAGTGGTATTTAGAGTGTATGTTACGTTGAGCGCAGTGTAATTATGTGGTGTGTAATTATGTGGCACTGAGTAGTATTTGGAGTGTATGTTGCAATGAGTGTAGTGTAATTATGTGGCACTGAGTGGTATTTTGAGTGTATGTTGCATTGAGTGCAGTGTAATTTTGTGGTGTGTAATTATGCGGCACTGAGTGTTATTTGGAGTGTATGTTGCATTGAGTGCAGTGTAATTATGTGGCATGTAAATATGCAGCACTGAGTAGTATTTGGAGTGTATGTTGCCTTGAGTTCAGTGTAATTATGTGGCGTGTAACTATGTGGCACTGAGTGGTATATAAAGGGTATGTTGCATTGAGTGCAGTGTAATTATGTGATATGTAATTATGTGGCACTGAGTAGTATTTGGAGGGTATGGTGCATTGAGTGCAGTGTAATTATGTGGCATGTACCTATATGGCACTGAGTGGTATTTGGAGTGTATGTTGCATTGAGTGCAGTGTAATTACGTGGCGTGTAATTATGTGGCACTGAATGGTATTTGGAGTGTATGTTGTATTGAGTGCAGTGTAATATGTGGCACTGAGTGGTATTTGGAGTGTATGTTCCATTGAGCGCAGTGTAATTATGTATCATATAACTATGTGGCACTGAGTGGCATTGTGTGGATTGTATGGTGTATTTAGCCGAGTGTAATTGTGTGGCGTGTAATTATGTGGCAATGAGTGGTATTTTTTGGAGTTTATGTTGCATTGAGTACAGTGTAATTATGTAGCATATACTTATGTGGCACTGAGTAGTATTGTGTGGAGTGTGTTTCATTCAGAAGAGAAAAATTATGTGGCGTGTAATTATGTTACACTAAGTGGTATTTGGAGTGTATGTTGCATTAAGTGCAGTGTAATTATGTGGCACTGACTGGTATTTTGAGTGTATGTTGCATTGAGTAGAGTGTGATTATGTGGCGTGTAATTATGTGGCCGTGAGTGGTATTGTGTGGAGTGTATGTTGCATTCAGTAGAGTGTAATTGAGTAGTGTGTAATTATGTGGCACAGGATGGTATTTTTTGGAGTGTACATTGCACAGAGTACAGTGTAATTATGTAGCATATAATTATGTGGCACTGAGTGGTATTCTTTGGAGTGTGTGTTGCATTCAATAGAGTCTAATTATGTGGCATGTAATTATGTGGCACTGAGTGATATTTGGAGAGAATGTTGCATTAAGTGCAGTGTAATTATGTGGCACTGAGTAGTATTTGGAGTGTATGTTGCATTGAGCGCAGTGTAATTGTGTGGCATGTAATTATGTGTCACTGAGTGGTATTGTTTGGAGTGTATGTTGCATTGAGTACAGTGTAATTATGTAGCATAGAATTATGTGGCACTGAGTGGTATTGTGTGGAGTGTGTTTCATTCAGAAGAGTGTAATTATGTGGCGTGTAATTATGTGGCACTGAGTGGTAATTGGAGTGTATATTGCATCGAGTGCAGTGTAAATATGTGGCATGTAATTATGCGGCACTGAGTGGTATTTGGAGTGTATGTTGCATTGAGAGCAGCGTAATTATGTGGCATGTAATTATCTTGTACTGAGTGGTATTGTGTGGAGTGTGTGTTGCATTCCGTAGAGAGTAATTATGTGGTGTGTAATTATGTGGCACTGAGTGGTATTTGGAGTGTATGTTGCATTGAGTGCAGTGTAATTATGTGGCATATAATTATGCAGCACTGAGCGGTATTTGGAGTGTATGTTGCATTGAGTACAGTGTAATTATGTGGTGTGTAATTATGTGACATTGAGTAGTATTTGGAGTGTATGTTGTAATGAGTGTAGTGTAATTATGTGGCACTGAGTGGTATTTTGAGTGTATGTTCCATTGAGCGCAGTGTAATTATGTATCATATAACTATGTGGCACTGAGTGGCATTGTGTGGATTGTATGGTGTATTTAGCCGAGTGTAATTGTGTGGCGTGTAATTATGTGGCAATGAGTGGTATTGTTTGGAGTTTATGTTGCATTGAGTACAGTGTAATTATGTAGCATATACTTATGTGGCACTGAGTAGTATTGTGTGGAGTGTGTTTCATTCAGAAGAGAAAAATTATGTGGCGTGTAATTATGTTACACTAAGTGGTATTTGGAGTGTATGTTGCATTAAGTGCAGTGTAATTATGTGGCACTGACTGGTATTTTGAGTGTATGTTGCATTGAGTAGAGTGTGATTATGTGGCGTGTAATTATGTGGCAGTGAGTGGTATTGTGTGGAGTGTATGTTGCATTCAGTAGAGTGTAATTGAGTAGTGTGTAATTATGTGGCACAGAGTGGTATTTTTTGGAGTGTACATTGCACAGAGTACAGTGTAATTATGTAGCATATAATTATGTGGCACTGAGTGGTATTCTTTGGAGTGTGTGTTGCATTCAATAGAGTCTAATTATGTGGCATGTAATTATGTGGCACTGAGTGATATTTGGAGAGAATGTTGCATTAAGTGCAGTGTAATTATGTGGCACTGAGTAGTATTTGGAGTGTATGTTGCATTGAGCGCAGTGTAATTGTGTGGCATGTAATTATGTGTCACTGAGTGGTATTGTTTGGAGTGTATGTTGCATTGAGTACAGTGTAATTATGTAGCATAGAATTATGTGGCACTGAGTGGTATTGTGTGGAGTGTGTTTCATTCAGAAGAGTGTAATTATGTGGCGTGTAATTATGTGGCACTGAGTGGTAATTGGAGTGTATATTGCATCGAGTGCAGTGTAAATATGTGGCATGTAATTATGCGGCACTGAGTGGTATTTGGAGTGTATGTTGCATTGAGAGCAGCGTAATTATGTGGCATGTAATTATCTTGTACTGAGTGGTATTGTGTGGAGTGTGTGTTGCATTCCGTAGAGAGTAATTATGTGGTGTGTAATTATGTGGCACTGAGTGGTATTTGGAGTGTATGTTGCATTGAGTGCAGTGTAATTATGTGGCATATAATTATGCAGCACTGAGCGGTATTTGGAGTGTATGTTGCATTGAGTACAGTGTAATTATGTGGTGTGTAATTATGTGACATTGAGTAGTATTTGGAGTGTATGTTGTAATGAGTGTAGTGTAATTATGTGGCACTGAGTGGTATTTTGAGTGTATGTTGCATTGAGTGCAGTGTAATTTTGTGGCGTGTAATTATGCGGCACTGAGTGGTATTTGGAGTGTATGTTGCATTGAGTGCAGTGTAATTATGTGTTGTGTAACTATGTGGCATTGAGTGGTATATAGAGGGCATGTTACATTCAGTGCAGTGTAATTATGTGATATGTAATTATGTGGCACTGAGTAGTATTTGGAGGGTATGTTGAATTGAGTGCAGTGTAATTATGTGGCATGTAACTATATGGCACTGAGTGGTATTTGGAGTGTATGTTGCATTGAGTGCAGTGTAATTACCTTGCGTGTAATTATGTGGTACTGAATCATATTTGGAGTGTATGTTTTATTGAGTGAAGTGTAATTATGTGGCATATAATTATGCAGCACTGAGCGGTATTTGGAGTGTATGTTGCATTGAGTACAGTGTAATTATGTGGTGTGTAATTATGTGACATTGAGTAGTATTTGGAGTGTATGTTGTAATGAGTGTAGTGTAATTATGTGGCACTGAGTGGTATTTTGAGTGTATGTTGCATTGAGTGCAGTGTAATTTTGTGGCGTGTAATTATGCGGCACTGAGTGGTATTTGGAGTGTATGTTGCATTGAGTGCAGTGTAATTATGTGGCATGTAACTATGCGGCACTGAGTAGTATTTGGAGTGTATGTTGCTTTGAGTTCAGTGTAATTATGTGTCGTGTAACTATGTGGCATTGAGTGGTATATAGAGGGCATGTTACATTCAGTGCAGTGTAATTATGTGATATGTAATTATGTGGCACTGAGTAGTATTTGGAGGGTATGTTGAATTGAGTGCAGTGTAATTATGTGGCATGTAACTATATGGCACTGAGTGGTATTTGGAGTGTATGTTGCATTGAGTGCAGTGTAATTACCTTGCGTGTAATTATGTGGTACTGAATCATATTTGGAGTGTATGTTTTATTGAGTGAAGTGTAATTATGTGGCATATAATTATGCAGCACTGAGCGGTATTTGGAGTGTATGTTGCATTGAGTACAGTGTAAATATGTGGTGTGTAATTATGTGACATTGAGTAGTATTTGGAGTGTATGTTGTATTGAGTGTAGTGTAATTATGTGGCACTGAGTGGTATTTTGAGTGTATGTTGCATTGAGTGCAGTGTAATTTTGTGGCGTGTAATTATGCGGCACTGAGTGGTATTTGGAGTGTATGTTGCATTGAGTGCAGTGTAATTATGTGGCACTGAGTGGTATTTGGAGTGTATGTTGCATTGAGTGTAGGGTGATTATGTGGCGTGTAATTATGTGGCACTGAGTGGTATTTGGAGTGTATGTTACGTTGAGCGCAGTGTAATTATGTGGTGTGTAATTATGTGGCACTGAGTAGTATTTGGAGTGTATGTTGCAATGAGTGTAGTGTAATTATGTGGCACTGAGTGGTATTTTGAGTGTATGTTGCATTGAGTGCAGTGTAATTTTGTGGTGTGTAATTATGCGGCACTGAGTGTTATTTGGAGTGTATGTTGCATTGAGTGCAGTGTAATTATGTGGCATGTAAATATGCAGCACTGAGTAGTATTTGGAGTGTATGTTGCCTTGAGTTCAGTGTAATTATGTGGCGTGTAACTATGTGGCACTGAGTGGTATATAAAGGGTATGTTGCATTGAGTGCAGTGTAATTATGTGATATGTAATTATGTGGCACTGAGTAGTATTTGGAGGGTATGGTGCATTGAGTGCAGTGTAATTATGTGGCATGTAACTATATGGCACTGAGTGGTATTTGGAGTGTATGTTGCATTGAGTGCAGTGTAATTACGTGGCGTGTAATTATGTGGCACTGAATGGTATTTGGAGTGTATGTTGTATTGAGTGCAGTGTAATATGTGGCACTGAGTGGTATTTGGAGTGTATGTTCCATTGAGCGCAGTGTAATTATGTATCATATAACTATGTGGCACTGAGTGGCATTGTGTGGATTGTATGGTGTATTTAGCCGAGTGTAATTGTGTGGCGTGTAATTATGTGGCAATGAGTGGTATTGTTTGGAGTTTATGTTGCATTGAGTACAGTGTAATTATGTAGCATATACTTATGTGGCACTGAGTAGTATTGTGTGGAGTGTGTTTCATTCAGAAGAGAAAAATTATGTGGCGTGTAATTATGTTACACTAAGTGGTATTTGGAGTGTATGTTGCATTAAGTGCAGTGTAATTATGTGGCACTGACTGGTATTTTGAGTGTATGTTGCATTGAGTAGAGTGTGATTATGTGGCGTGTAATTATGTGGCAGTGAGTGGTATTGTGTGGAGTGTATGTTGCATTCAGTAGAGTGTAATTGAGTAGTGTGTAATTATGTGGCACAGGATGGTATTTTTTGGAGTGTACATTGCACAGAGTACAGTGTAATTATGTAGCATATAATTATGTGGCACTGAGTGGTATTCTTTGGAGTGTGTGTTGCATTCAATAGAGCCTAATTATGTGGCATGTAATTATGTGGCACTGAGTGATATTTGGAGAGAATGTTGCATTAAGTGCAGTGTAATTATGTGGCACTGAGTAGTATTTGGAGTGTATGTTGCATTGAGCGCAGTGTAATTGTGTGGCATGTAATTATGTGTCACTGAGTGGTATTGTTTGGAGTGTATGTTGCATTGAGTACAGTGTAATTATGTAGCATAGAATTATGTGGCACTGAGTGGTATTGTGTGGAGTGTGTTTCATTCAGAAGAGTGTAATTATGTGGCGTGTAATTATGTGGCACTGAGTGGTAATTGGAGTGTATATTGCATCGAGTGCAGTGTAAATATGTGGCATGTAATTATGCGGCACTGAGTGGTATTTGGAGTGTATGTTGCATTGAGAGCAGCGTAATTATGTGGCATGTAATTATCTTGTACTGAGTGGTATTGTGTGGAGTGTGTGTTGCATTCCGTAGAGAGTAATTATGTGGTGTGTAATTATGTGGCACTGAGTGGTATTTGGAGTGTATGTTGCATTGAGTACAGTGTAATTATGTGGCATATAATTATGCAGCACTGAGCGGTATTTGGAGTGTATGTTGCATTGAGTACAGTGTAATTATGTGGTGTGTAATTATGTGACATTGAGTAGTATTTGGAGTGTATGTTGTAATGAGTGTAGTGTAATTATGTGGCACTGAGTGGTATTTTGAGTGTATGTTCCATTGAGCGCAGTGTAATTATGTATCATATAACTATGTGGCACTGAGTGGCATTGTGTGGATTGTATGGTGTATTTAGCCGAGTGTAATTGTGTGGCGTGTAATTATGTGGCAATGAGTGGTATTGTTTGGAGTTTATGTTGCATTGAGTACAGTGTAATTATGTAGCATATACTTATGTGGCACTGAGTAGTATTGTGTGGAGTGTGTTTCATTCAGAAGAGAAAAATTATGTGGCGTGTAATTATGTTACACTAAGTGGTATTTGGAGTGTATGTTGCATTAAGTGCAGTGTAATTATGTGGCACTGACTGGTATTTTGAGTGTATGTTGCATTGAGTAGAGTGTGATTATGTGGCGTGTAATTATGTGGCAGTGAGTGGAATGTGTGGAGTGTATGTTGCATTCAGTAGAGTGTAATTGAGTAGTGTGTAATTATGTGGCACAGAGTGGTATTTTTTGGAGTGTACATTGCACAGAGTACAGTGTAATTATGTAGCATATAATTATGTGGCACTGAGTGGTATTCTTTGGAGTGTGTGTTGCATTCAATAGAGTCTAATTATGTGGCATGTAATTATGTGGCACTGAGTGATATTTGGAGAGAATGTTGCATTAAGTGCAGTGTAATTATGTGGCACTGAGTAGTATTTGGAGTGTATGTTGCATTGAGCGCAGTGTAATTGTGTGGCATGTAATTATGTGTCACTGAGTGGTATTGTTTGGAGTGTATGTTGCATTGAGTACAGTGTAATTATGTAGCATAGAATTATGTGGCACTGAGTGGTATTGTGTGGAGTGTGTTTCATTCAGAAGAGTGTAATTATGTGGCGTGTAATTATGTGGCACTGAGTGGTAATTGGAGTGTATATTGCATCGAGTGCAGTGTAAATATGTGGCATGTAATTATGCGGCACTGAGTGGTATTTGGAGTGTATGTTGCATTGAGAGCAGCGTAATTATGTGGCATGTAATTATCTTGTACTGAGTGGTATTGTGTGGAGTGTGTGTTGCATTCCGTAGAGAGTAATTATGTGGTGTGTAATTATGTGGCACTGAGTGGTATTTGGAGTGTATGTTGCATTGAGTGCAGTGTAATTATGTGGCATATAATTATGCAGCACTGAGCGGTATTTGGAGTGTATGTTGCATTGAGTACAGTGTAATTATGTGGTGTGTAATTATGTGACATTGAGTAGTATTTGGAGTGTATGTTGTAATGAGTGTAGTGTAATTATGTGGCACTGAGTGGTATTTTGAGTGTATGTTGCATTGAGTGCAGTGTAATTTTGTGGCGTGTAATTATGCGGCACTGAGTGGTATTTGGAGTGTATGTTGCATTGAGTGCAGTGTAATTATGTGTTGTGTAACTATGTGGCATTGAGTGGTATATAGAGGGCATGTTACATTCAGTGCAGTGTAATTATGTGATATGTAATTATGTGGCACTGAGTAGTATTTGGAGGGTATGTTGAATTGAGTGCAGTGTAATTATGTGGCATGTAACTATATGGCACTGAGTGGTATTTGGAGTGTATGTTGCATTGAGTGCAGTGTAATTACCTTGCGTGTAATTATGTGGTACTGAATCATATTTGGAGTGTATGTTTTATTGAGTGAAGTGTAATTATGTGGCATATAATTATGCAGCACTGAGCGGTATTTGGAGTGTATGTTGCATTGAGTACAGTGTAATTATGTGGTGTGTAATTATGTGACATTGAGTAGTATTTGGAGTGTATGTTGTAATGAGTGTAGTGTAATTATGTGGCACTGAGTGGTATTTTGAGTGTATGTTGCATTGAGTGCAGTGTAATTTTGTGGCGTGTAATTATGCGGCACTGAGTGGTATTTGGAGTGTATGTTGCATTGAGTGCAGTGTAATTATGTGGCATGTAACTATGCGGCACTGAGTAGTATTTGGAGTGTATGTTGCTTTGAGTTCAGTGTAATTATGTGTCGTGTAACTATGTGGCATTGAGTGGTATATAGAGGGCATGTTACATTCAGTGCAGTGTAATTATGTGATATGTAATTATGTGGCACTGAGTAGTATTTGGAGGGTATGTTGAATTGAGTGCAGTGTAATTATGTGGCATGTAACTATATGGCACTGAGTGGTATTTGGAGTGTATGTTGCATTGAGTGCAGTGTAATTACCTTGCGTGTAATTATGTGGTACTGAATCATATTTGGAGTGTATGTTTTATTGAGTGAAGTGTAATTATGTGGCATATAATTATGCAGCACTGAGCGGTATTTGGAGTGTATGTTGCATTGAGTACAGTGTAAATATGTGGTGTGTAATTATGTGACATTGAGTAGTATTTGGAGTGTATGTTGTATTGAGTGTAGTGTAATTATGTGGCACTGAGTGGTATTTTGAGTGTATGTTGCATTGAGTGCAGTGTAATTTTGTGGCGTGTAATTATGCGGCACTGAGTGGTATTTGGAGTGTATGTTGCATTGAGTGCAGTGTAATTATGTGGCATGTAACTATGTGGCACTGAGTAGTATTTGGAGTGTATGTTGCATCGAGTGCAGTGTAATTATGTGGCATGTAATTATGCTGCACTGAGTGGTATTTGGAGTGTAGGTTGCATTGAGTGCAGCATGATTATGTGGCGTGTAACTATCTGGCACTGAGTGGTATTTGGAGTGTATGTTGCATTGAGTGTAGGGTGATTATGTGGCGTGTAATTATGTGGCACTGAGTGGTATTTGGAGTGTATGTTACGTTGAGCGCAGTGTAATTATGTGGTGTGTAATTATGTGGCACTGAGTAGTATTTGGAGTGTATGTTGCAATGAGTGTAGTGTAATTATGTGGCACTGAGTGGTATTTTGAGTGTATGTTGCATTGAGTGCAGTGTAATTTTGTGGTGTGTAATTATGCGGCACTGAGTGTTATTTGGAGTGTATGTTGCATTGAGTGCAGTGTAATTATGTGGCATGTAAATATGCAGCACTGAGTAGTATTTGGAGTGTATGTTGCCTTGAGTTCAGTGTAATTATGTGGCGTGTAACTATGTGGCACTGAGTGGTATATAAAGGGTATGTTGCATTGAGTGCAGTGTAATTATGTGATATGTAATTATGTGGCACTGAGTAGTATTTGGAGGGTATGGTGCATTGAGTGCAGTGTAATTATGTGGCATGTAACTATATGGCACTGAGTGGTATTTGGAGTGTATGTTGCATTGAGTGCAGTGTAATTACGTGGCGTGTAATTATGTGGCACTGAATGGTATTTGGAGTGTATGTTGTATTGAGTGCAGTGTAATATGTGGCACTGAGTGGTATTTGGAGTGTATGTTCCATTGAGCGCAGTGTAATTATGTATCATATAACTATGTGGCACTGAGTGGCATTGTGTGGATTGTATGGTGTATTTAGCCGAGTGTAATTGTGTGGCGTGTAATTATGTGGCAATGAGTGGTATTGTTTGGAGTTTATGTTGCATTGAGTACAGTGTAATTATGTAGCATATACTTATGTGGCACTGAGTAGTATTGTGTGGAGTGTGTTTCATTCAGAAGAGAAAAATTATGTGGTGTGTAATTATGTTACACTAAGTGGTATTTGGAGTGTATGTTGCATTAAGTGCAGTGTAATTATGTGGCACTGACTGGTATTTTGAGTGTATGTTGCATTGAGTAGAGTGTGATTATGTGGCGTGTAATTATGTGGCAGTGAGTGGTATTGTGTGGAGTGTATGTTGCATTCAGTAGAGTGTAATTGAGTAGTGTGTAATTATGTGGCACAGGATGGTATTTTTTGGAGTGTACATTGCACAGAGTACAGTGTAATTATGTAGCATATAATTATGTGGCACTGAGTGGTATTCTTTGGAGTGTGTGTTGCATTCAATAGAGCCTAATTATGTGGCATGTAATTATGTGGCACTGAGTGATATTTGGAGAGAATGTTGCATTAAGTGCAGTGTAATTATGTGGCACTGAGTAGTATTTGGAGTGTATGTTGCATTGAGCGCAGTGTAATTGTGTGGCATGTAATTATGTGTCACTGAGTGGTATTGTTTGGAGTGTATGTTGCATTGAGTACAGTGTAATTATGTAGCATAGAATTATGTGGCACTGAGTGGTATTGTGTGGAGTGTGTTTCATTCAGAAGAGTGTAATTATGTGGCGTGTAATTATGTGGCACTGAGTGGTAATTGGAGTGTATATTGCATCGAGTGCAGTGTAAATATGTGGCATGTAATTATGCGGCACTGAGTGGTATTTGGAGTGTATGTTGCATTGAGAGCAGCGTAATTATGTGGCATGTAATTATCTTGTACTGAGTGGTATTGTGTGGAGTGTGTGTTGCATTCCGTAGAGAGTAATTATGTGGTGTGTAATTATGTGGCACTGAGTGGTATTTGGAGTGTATGTTGCATTGAGTGCAGTGTAATTATGTGGCATATAATTATGCAGCACTGAGCGGTATTTGGAGTGTATGTTGCATTGAGTACAGTGTAATTATGTGGTGTGTAATTATGTGACATTGAGTAGTATTTGGAGTGTATGTTGTAATGAGTGTAGTGTAATTATGTGGCACTGAGTGGTATTTTGAGTGTATGTTCCATTGAGCGCAGTGTAATTATGTATCATATAACTATGTGGCACTGAGTGGCATTGTGTGGATTGTATGGTGTATTTAGCCGAGTGTAATTGTGTGGCGTGTAATTATGTGGCAATGAGTGGTATTGTTTGGAGTTTATGTTGCATTGAGTACAGTGTAATTATGTAGCATATACTTATGTGGCACTGAGTAGTATTGTGTGGAGTGTGTTTCATTCAGAAGAGAAAAATTATGTGGCGTGTAATTATGTTACACTAAGTGGTATTTGGAGTGTATGTTGCATTAAGTGCAGTGTAATTATGTGGCACTGACTGGTATTTTGAGTGTATGTTGCATTGAGTAGAGTGTGATTATGTGGCGTGTAATTATGTGGCAGTGAGTGGAATGTGTGGAGTGTATGTTGCATTCAGTAGAGTGTAATTGAGTAGTGTGTAATTATGTGGCACAGAGTGGTATTTTTTGGAGTGTACATTGCACAGAGTACAGTGTAATTATGTAGCATATAATTATGTGGCACTGAGTGGTATTCTTTGGAGTGTGTGTTGCATTCAATAGAGTCTAATTATGTGGCATGTAATTATGTGGCACTGAGTGATATTTGGAGAGAATGTTGCATTAAGTGCAGTGTAATTATGTGGCACTGAGTAGTATTTGGAGTGTATGTTGCATTGAGCGCAGTGTAATTGTGTGGCATGTAATTATGTGTCACTGAGTGGTATTGTTTGGAGTGTATGTTGCATTGAGTACAGTGTAATTATGTAGCATAGAATTATGTGGCACTGAGTGGTATTGTGTGGAGTGTGTTTCATTCAGAAGAGTGTAATTATGTGGCGTGTAATTATGTGGCACTGAGTGGTAATTGGAGTGTATATTGCATCGAGTGCAGTGTAAATATGTGGCATGTAATTATGCGGCACTGAGTGGTATTTGGAGTGTATGTTGCATTGAGAGCAGCGTAATTATGTGGCATGTAATTATCTTGTACTGAGTGGTATTGTGTGGAGTGTGTGTTGCATTCCGTAGAGAGTAATTATGTGGTGTGTAATTATGTGGCACTGAGTGGTATTTGGAGTGTATGTTGCATTGAGTGCAGTGTAATTATGTGGCATATAATTATGCAGCACTGAGCGGTATTTGGAGTGTATGTTGCATTGAGTACAGTGTAATTATGTGGTGTGTAATTATGTGACATTGAGTAGTATTTGGAGTGTATGTTGTAATGAGTGTAGTGTAATTATGTGGCACTGAGTGGTATTTTGAGTGTATGTTGCATTGAGTGCAGTGTAATTTTGTGGCGTGTAATTATGCGGCACTGAGTGGTATTTGGAGTGTATGTTGCATTGAGTGCAGTGTAATTATGTGTTGTGTAACTATGTGGCATTGAGTGGTATATAGAGGGCATGTTACATTCAGTGCAGTGTAATTATGTGATATGTAATTATGTGGCACTGAGTAGTATTTGGAGGGTATGTTGAATTGAGTGCAGTGTAATTATGTGGCATGTAACTATATGGCACTGAGTGGTATTTGGAGTGTATGTTGCATTGAGTGCAGTGTAATTACCTTGCGTGTAATTATGTGGTACTGAATCATATTTGGAGTGTATGTTTTATTGAGTGAAGTGTAATTATGTGGCATATAATTATGCAGCACTGAGCGGTATTTGGAGTGTATGTTGCATTGAGTACAGTGTAATTATGTGGTGTGTAATTATGTGACATTGAGTAGTATTTGGAGTGTATGTTGTAATGAGTGTAGTGTAATTATGTGGCACTGAGTGGTATTTTGAGTGTATGTTGCATTGAGTGCAGTGTAATTTTGTGGCGTGTAATTATGCGGCACTGAGTGGTATTTGGAGTGTATGTTGCATTGAGTGCAGTGTAATTATGTGGCATGTAACTATGCGGCACTGAGTAGTATTTGGAGTGTATGTTGCTTTGAGTTCAGTGTAATTATGTGTCGTGTAACTATGTGGCATTGAGTGGTATATAGAGGGCATGTTACATTCAGTGCAGTGTAATTATGTGATATGTAATTATGTGGCACTGAGTAGTATTTGGAGGGTATGTTGAATTGAGTGCAGTGTAATTATGTGGCATGTAACTATATGGCACTGAGTGGTATTTGGAGTGTATGTTGCATTGAGTGCAGTGTAATTACCTTGCGTGTAATTATGTGGTACTGAATCATATTTGGAGTGTATGTTTTATTGAGTGAAGTGTAATTATGTGGCATATAATTATGCAGCACTGAGCGGTATTTGGAGTGTATGTTGCATTGAGTACAGTGTAAATATGTGGTGTGTAATTATGTGACATTGAGTAGTATTTGGAGTGTATGTTGTATTGAGTGTAGTGTAATTATGTGGCACTGAGTGGTATTTTGAGTGTATGTTGCATTGAGTGCAGTGTAATTTTGTGGCGTGTAATTATGCGGCACTGAGTGGTATTTGGAGTGTATGTTGCATTGAGTGCAGTGTAATTATGTGATATGTAATTATGTGGCACTGAGTAGTATTTGGAGGGTATGTTGAATTGAGTGCAGTGTAATTATGTGGCATGTAACTATATGGCACTGAGTGGTATTTGGAGTGTATGTTCCATTGAGCGCAGTGTAATTATGTATCATATAACTATGTGGCACTGAGTGGCATTGTGTGGATTGTATGGTGTATTTAGCCGAGTGTAATTGTGTGGCGTGTAATTATGTGGCAATGATTGGTATTGTTTGGAGTTCATGTTGCATTGAGTACAGTGTAATTATGTAGCATATAATTATGTGGCACTGAGTGGTATTGTGTGGAGTGTGTTTCTTTCAGAAGAGCATAATTATGTGGCGTGTAATTATGTGGCACTGAGTGGTATTTGGAGTGTATGTTGCATTGAGTGCAGTGTAATTATGTGGCGTGTAATTATGTGGCACTGAGTGGTATTTGGAGTGAATCTTGCATTGAGCGCAGTGTAATTATGTCGCACTGAGTAGTATTTGAAGTGTATGTTGCATTGAGTGCAGTGTAATCAAGTGGCGCGTAAATATAAGGAACTGAGAGGTATTTGAAGTGTATGTTGCTTTGAGCGCAGTGTAATTATGTGGCGTGTACCTATGTGGCACTGAGTGGTATTTGGAGTGTATGTTGCATTGAGTGCAGTGTAATTATGTGGAGTGTAATTATGTGGCACTGAGTGGTATTTGGAGTGAATGTTGCACTGAGCGCAGTGTAATTATGTCGCACTGAGTAGCATTTGGAGTGTATGTTGCATTGAGTGCAGTGTAATCAAGTGGCGCGTAATTATGAGGAACTGAGAGGTATTTGAAGTGTATGTTGCTTTGAGTGCAGTGTAATTATGTGGCGTGTACCTATGTGGCATTGAGTGGTATTGGAGTGTATGTTGCATTGAGTTCAGTGTGATTATGTGGCGTGTAATTATGTGGCACTGAGTGGTATTTGGAGTGTATGTTGCATTGAGTGCAAAGTAATTATGTGGCGTGTAATTATGTGGCACTGAGTGCTATTTGGAGTGTATGTTGCGTTGAGCGCAGTGTAATTATGTATCATATAATTATGTGGCACTGAGTGGTATTGTGTGGAGTGTATGTTGTATTCAGTAGTGAGTGGTGTGTAATTATGTGGCAATGAGTGGTATTGTTTGGAGTTCATGTTGCATTGAGTACAGTGTAATTATGTAGCATATAATTATGTGGCACTGAGTAGTATTGTGTGGAGATTGTTTCAGGTGAGGAATCCACACGGCAGATGTATCTATCAGCCAATATGTTACACTGAGTGGTATTTGGAGTGTATGTTGCATTAAGTGCAGTGTAATTATGTGGCACTGAGTGGTATTTGGAGTGTATGTTGCATTGAGTGCAGTGTCATTATGTGGAGTGTAATTATGTGGCACTGAGTGGTATTTGGAGTGAATGTTGCATTGAGCGCAGTGTAATTATGTTGCACTGAGTAGTATTTGGAGTGTATTTTGCATTGAGTGCAGTGTAATCAAGTGGCGCGTAATTATGTGGAACTGAGAGGTATTTCAAGTGTATGTTGCTATGAGTGCAGTGTAATTATGTGGCATGTACCTATGTGGCACTGAGTGGTATTTGGAGTATATGTTGCATTGAGTGCAGTGTGATTATGTGGCTTGTAATTATGTGGCACTGAGTGGTATTTGGATTGTATGTTGCATTGAGTTCAGTGTAAATATGTGGCGTGTAATTATGTGGCACTGAGTGGTATTGTGTGGAGTGTATGTTGTATTCAGTAGAGTGTATATGTGTGGTGTGTAATTATGTGGCACTGAGTGGTATTGTTTGGAGTGTATGTTGCATTGAGTGCTTTGTAATTATGTAGCATATAATTATGTGGCACTGAGTGGTATTTGGAGTGTATGTTGCATTGAGTGCAGTGTAATTATGTGGTGCATAATTATGTGGCACTGAGAGGTATTTGTAGTGTATGTTGCTTTGAGTGCAGTGTAATTATGTGGCGTGTACCTTTGTGGCACTGAGTGGTATTTGGAGTGTATGTTGCATTGAGTGCAGTGTAATTTTGTGGTGCATAATTATGTAGCACTGAGTGGTATTTGGAGTGTATGTTGTGAAAAGCGCCGTGTAATTATGTAGCATATAATTATGTGGCACTGAGTGGTATTGTGTGGAGTGTATGTTGTATTCAGTAGAGTGTAATTGAGTGGTGTGCAATTATGTGGCACTGAGTGGTATTGTTTGGAGTGTACGTTGCACAGAGTACAGTGTAATTATGTAGCATATAATTATGTGGCACTGAGTGGTATTGTGTGGAGTGTGTTTCATTCAGATGAGTGTAATTATGTGGCGTGTAATTATGTGGCACTGAGTGGTATTTGGAGTGTATGTTGCATTGAGTGCAGTGTAATTATGTGGTGCATAATTATGTGGCACTGAGAGGTATTTGTATTGTATGTTGCTTTGAGTGCAGTGTAATTATGTGGCGTGTACCTTTGTGGCACTGAGTGGTATTTGGAGTGTATGTTGTGAAAAGCGCTGTGTAATTATGTAGCATATAATTATGTGGCACTGAGTGGTATTGTGTGGAGTGTATGTGGCATTGAGTGCATTGTAATTATGTAGCATATAATTATGTGGCACTGAGTGGTATTTGGAGTGTATGTTGCATTGAGTGTGAGTGTAGTTATGTGGTGTGTAATTATGTGGAACTCAGTGGTATTTGGAGTGTATGTTGCATTGAGTGCAGTGTAATTATATGGCGTGTAACTATGTGGCACTGAGTGGTATTTGGAGGGTATGTTGCATTGAGTGTGAGTGTAGTTATGCGGTGTGTAATTATGTGGAACTCAGTGGTATTTGGAGTGTATGTTGCATTGAGAGCAGGGTAATTATGTGGCGTGTAATTATGTTGCACTGAGTGGTATTGTGTGGAGTGTGCGTTGCATTCTGTAGAGTGTAATTATGTGGTGTGTAATTATCTGGAACTGAGTGGTATTTGGAGTGTATGTTGCATTGAGTGCAGTGTAATTATGTGGTGTGTAACTATGTGGCACTGAGTGGTATTTGGAGGGTATGTCGCATTGAGAGCAGAGTAATTATGTGGCATGTACTTATGTGGCACTGAGTGGTAATTGGAGTGAAATGTTGCATTGACTGCAGTGTAATTATGTGGCCTGTAAATATGTGGCACTGAGTGGTATTTGGAGTGTATGTTGTGTATAGCGCTGTGTAATTATGTAGCATATAATTATGTGGCACTGAGTGGTATTGTGTGGAGTGTATGTGGCATTGAGTGCATTGTAATTATGTAGCATATAATATGTGGCACTCAGTGGTATTTGGAGTGTATATTGCATTGAGTGCAGTGTAATTATGTTGCATATAATATGTGGCACTCAGTGGTATTTGGAGTGTATATTGCATTGAGTGCAGTGTAATCAAGTGGCGCGTAATTATGTGGAACTGAGAGGTATTTCAAGTGTATGTTGCTTTGAGTGCAGTGTAATTATGTGGCATGTACCTATGTGGCACTGAGTGGTATTTGGAGTATATGTTGCATTGAGTGCAGTGTGATTATGTGGCTTGTAATTATGTGGCACTGAGTGGTATTTGGATTGTATGTTGCATTGAGTTCAGTGTAAATATGTGGCGTGTAATTATGTGGCACTGAGTGGTATTGTGTGGAGTGTATGTTGTATTCAGTAGAGTGTAATTGAGTGGTGTGTAATTATGTGGCACTGAGTGGTATTGTTTGGAGTGTACGTTGCACAGAGTACAGTGTAATTATGTAGCATATAATTATGTGGCACTGAGTGGTATTGTGTGGAGTGTGTTTCATTCAGATGAGTGTAATTATGTGGCATGTAATTATGTGGCACTGAGTGGTATTTGGAGTGTATGTTGCATTGAGTGCAGTGTAATTATGTGGTGCATAATTATGTGGCACTGAGAGGTATTTGTATTGTATGTTGCTTTGAGTGCAGTGTAATTATGTGGCGTGTACCTTTGTGGCACTGAGTGGTATTTGGAGTGTATGTTGTGAAAAGCTCTGTGTAATTATGTAGCATATAATTATGTGGCACTGAGTGGTATTGTGTGGAGTGTATGTGGCATTGAGTGCATTGTAATTATGTAGCATATAATTATGTGGCACTGAGTGGTATTTGGAGTGTATGTTGCATTGAGTGTGAGTGTAGTTATGTGGTGTGTAATTATGTGGAACTCAGTGGTATTTGGAGTGTATGTTGCATTGAGTGCAGTGTAATTATATGGCGTGTAACTATGTGGCACTGAGTGGTATTTGGAGGGTATGTTGCATTGAGTGTGAGTGTAGTTATGCGGTGTGTAATTATGTGGAACTCAGTGGTATTTGGAGTGTATGTTGCATTGAGAGCAGCGTAATTATGTGGCGTGTAATTATGTTGCACTGAGTGGTATTGTGTGGAGTGTGCGTTGCATTCTGTAGAGTGTAATTATGTGGTGTGTAATTATCTGGAACTGAGTGGTATTTGGAGTGTATGTTGCATTGAGTGCAGTGTAATTATGTGGTGTGTAACTATGTGGCACTGAGTGGTATTTGGAGGGTATGTCGCATTGAGAGCAGAGTAATTATGTGGCATGTACTTATGTGGCACTGAGTGGTAATTGGAGTGAAATGTTGCATTGACTGCAGTGTAATTATGTGGCCTGTAAATATGTGGCACTGAGTGGTATTTGGAGTGTATGTTGTGTATAGCGCTGTGTAATTATGTAGCATATAATTATGTGGCACTGAGTGGTATTGTGTGGAGTGTATGTGGCATTGAGTGCATTGTAATTATGTAGCATATAATATGTGGCACTCAGTGGTATTTGGAGTGTATATTGCATTGAGTGCAGTGTAATTATGTTGCATATAATATGTGGCACTCAGTGGTATTTGGAGTGTATATTGCATTGAGTGCAGTGTAATCAAGTGGCGCGTAATTATGTGGAACTGAGAGGTATTTCAAGTGTATGTTGCTTTGAGTGCAGTGTAATTATGTGGCATGTACCTATGTGGCACTGAGTGGTATTTGGAGTATATGTTGCATTGAGTGCAGTGTGATTATGTGGCTTGTAATTATGTGGCACTGAGTGGTATTTGGATTGTATGTTGCATTGAGTTCAGTGTAAATATGTGGCGTGTAATTATGTGGCACTTAGTGGTATTGTGTGGAGTGTATGTTGTATTCAGTAGAGTGTATATGTGTGGTGTGTAATTATGTGGCACTGAGTGGTATTGTTTGGAGTGTATGTTGCATTGAGTGCTTTGTAATTATGTAGCATATAATTATGTGGCACTGAGTGGTATTTGGAGTGTATGTTGCATTGAGTGCAGTGTAATTATGTGGTGCATAATTATGTGGCACTGAGAGGTATTTGTAGTGTATGTTGCTTTGAGTGCAGTGTAATTATGTGGCGTGTACCTTTGTGGCACTGAGTGGTATTTGGAGTGTATGTTGCATTGAGTGCAGTGTAATTATGTGGTGCATAATTATGTAGCACTGAGTGGTATTTGGAGTGTATGTTGTGAAAAGCGCCGTGTAATTATGTAGCATATAATTATGTGGCACTGAGTGGTATTGTGTGGAGTGTATGTTGTATTCAGTAGAGTGTAATTGAGTGGTGTGTAATTATGTGGCACTGAGTGGTATTGTTTGGAGTGTACGTTGCACAGAGTACAGTGTAATTATGTAGCATATAATTATGTGGCACTGAGTGGTATTGTGTGGAGTGTGTTTCATTCAGATGAGTGTAATTATGTGGCGTGTAATTATGTGGCACTGAGTGGTATTTGGAGTGTATGTTGCATTGAGTGCAGTGTAATTATGTGGTGCATAATTATGTGGCACTGAGAGGTATTTGTATTGTATGTTGCTTTGAGTGCAGTGTAATTATGTGGCGTGTACCTTTGTGGCACTGAGTGGTATTTGGAGTGTATGTTGTGAAAAGCGCTGTGTAATTATGTAGCATATAATTATGTGGCACTGAGTGGTATTGTGTGGAGTGTATGTGGCATTGAGTGCATTGTAATTATGTAGCATATAATTATGTGGCACTGAGTGGTATTTGGAGTGTATGTTGCATTGAGTGTGAGTGTAGTTATGTGGTGTGTAATTATGTGGAACTCAGTGGTATTTGGAGTGTATGTTGCATTGAGTGCAGTGTAATTATATGGCGTGTAACTATGTGGCACTGAGTGGTATTTGGAGGGTATGTTGCATTGAGTGTGAGTGTAGTTATGCGGTGTGTAACTATGTGGAACTCAGTGGTATTTGGAGTGTATGTTGCATTGAGAGCAGCGTAATTATGTGGCGTGTAATTATGTTGCACTGAGTGGTATTGTGTGGAGTGTGCGTTGCATTCTGTAGAGTGTAATTATGTGGTGTGTAATTATCTGGAACTGAGTGGTATTTGGAGTGTATGTTGCATTGAGTGCAGTGTAATTATGTGGTGTGTAACTATGTGGCACTGAGTGGTATTTGGAGGGTATGTCGCATTGAGAGCAGAGTAATTATGTGGCATGTACTTATGTGGCACTGAGTGGTAATTGGAGTGAAATGTTGCATTGACTGCAGTGTAATTATGTGGCCTGTAAATATGTGGCACTGAGTGGTATTTGGAGTGTATGTTGTGTATAGCGCTGTGTAATTATGTAGCATATAATTATGTGGCACTGAGTGGTATTGTGTGGAGTGTATGTGGCATTGAGTGCATTGTAATTATGTAGCATATAATATGTGGCACTCAGTGGTATTTGGAGTGTATATTGCATTGAGTGCAGTGTAATTATGTGGTGTGTAACTATGTGGCACTGAGTGGTATTTGGAGAGTATGTTGCATTGAGTGCAGTGTAATTATGTGACATGTATCTATGTGGCACTGAGTGGTATTTGGAGTGTATTTTGCATTGAGTGCAGTGTAATTTCGGGGCGTGTAATTATGTGACACTGAATGGTATTTGGAGTGTATGTTGTATTGAGTGCAGTGTAATTATGTGGCACTGAGTGGTATTTGCAGTGTATGTTCCATTGAGCGCTGTGTAATTATGTATCATATAATTATGTGGCACTGAGTGGTATTGTGTGGATTGTATGTTGTATTTAGTAGAGTGTAATTGTGTGGCGTGTAATTATGTGGCAATGACTGGTATTGTTTGGAGTGTATGTTGCATTGAGTACAATGTAATTATGTAGCATATAATTATGTGGCACTGAGTGGTATTGTGTGGAGTGTGTTTCATTCAGATGAGTGTAATTATGTGGCGTGTGGTATGTGGCACTGAGTGGTATTTGGAGTGTATGTTGTGTTAAGCGATGTGTAAATATGTAGCATATAATTATGTGGCTCTGAGTGGTATTGTTTGGAGTGTATGTTGCATTGAGTACAGTGTAATTATGTGGCATATAATAATGTGGCACTGAGTGGTTTTGTTTGGAGTGTATGTTGCATTGAGTGCAGTGTAATTATGTGGCGTGTAATTATGTGGCACTGAGTGGCATTTGGAGTGTAAGTTGCAATGAGTGCAGTATAATTATGTAGCATATAATTATGTGGCACAGAGTGGAATTGTGTTGACTATGTGTTGCATTCAGTAGAGTGTAATTACGTGTCATGTAATTATGTGGCACTGAGAGGTATTTGGAGTGTATGTTGCAGTGAGCGCAGTGTAATTAAGTATCATATAATTATGTGGCACTGAGTGGTATTGTGTGGAGTGCATGTTGTATTTAGTAGAGTGTAATTGTGTGGCATGTAATTATGTGTCACTGAGTGGTATTGTTTGGAGTGTATGTTGCATTGAGTACAGTGTAATTATGTAGCATATAATTATGTGGCACTGAGTGGTATTGTGTGGAGTGTGTTTCATTCAGAAGAGTGTAATTATGTGGCGTATAATTATGTGGCATTGAGTGGTATTTGGAGTGTATGTTGCATCGAGTGCAGTGTAATTATGTGGCATGTAATTATGCTGCACTGAGTGGTATTTGGAGTGTAGGTTGCATTGAGTGCAGCATGATTATGTGGCGTGTAACTATCTGGCACTGAGTGGTATTTGGAGTGTATGTTGCATTGAGTGTAGGGTGATTATGTGGAGTGTAATTATGTGGCACTGAGTGGTATTTGGAGTGTATGTTACGTTGAGCGCAGTGTAATTATGTGGTGTGTAATTATGTGGCACTGAGTAGTATTTGGAGTGTATGTTGCAATGAGTGTAGTGTAATTATGTGGCACTGAGTGGTATTTTGAGTGTATGTTGCATTGAGTGCAGTGTAATTTTGTGGTGTGTAATTATGCGGCACTGAGTGTTATTTGGAGTGTATGTTGCATTGAGTGCAGTGTAATTATGTGGCATGTAAATATGCAGCACTGAGTAGTATTTGGAGTGTATGTTGCCTTGAGTTCAGTGTAATTATGTGGCGTGTAACTATGTAGCACTGAGTGGTATATAAAGGGTATGTTGCATTGAGTGCAGTGTAATTACGTGGCGTGTAATTATGTGGCACTGAATGGTATTTGGAGTGTATGTTGTATTGAGTGCAGTGTAATATGTGGCACTGAGTGGTATTTGGAGTGTATGTTCCATTGAGCGCAGTGTAATTATGTATCATATAACTATGTGGCACTGAGTGGCATTGTGTGGATTGTATGGTGTATTTAGCCGAGTGTAATTGTGTGGCGTGTAATTATGTGGCAATGAGTGGTATTGTTTGGAGTGTATGTTGCATTGAGTACAGTGTAATTATGTAGCATATACTTATGTGGCACTGAGTAGTATTGTGTGGAGTGTGTTTCATTCAGAAGAGAAAAATTATGTGGCGTGTAATTATGTTACACTAAGTGGTATTTGGAGTGTATGTTGCATTAAGTGCAGTGTAATTATGTGGCACTGACTGGTATTTTGAGTGTATGTTGCATTGAGTAGAGTGTGATTATGTGGCGTGTAATTATGTGGCAGTGAGTGGTATTGTGTGGAGTGTATGTTGCATTCAGTAGAGTGTAATTGAGTAGTGTGTAATTATGTGGCACAGAGTGGTATTTTTTGGAGTGTACATTGCACAGAGTACAGTGTAATTATGTAGCATATAATTATGTGGCACTGAGTGGTATTCTTTGGAGTGTGTGTTGCATTCAATAGAGTCTAATTATGTGGCATGTAATTATGTGGCACTGAGTGATATTTGGAGAGAATGTTGCATTAAGTGCAGTGTAATTATGTGGCACTGAGTAGTATTTGGAGTGTATGTTGCATTGAGCGCAGTGTAATTGTGTGGCATGTAATTATGTGTCACTGAGTGGTATTGTTTGGAGTGTATGTTGCATTGAGTACAGTGTAATTATGTAGCATAGAATTATGTGGCACTGAGTGGTATTGTGTGGAGTGTGTTTCATTCAGAAGAGTGTAATTATGTGGCGTGTAATTATGTGGCACTGAGTGGTAATTGGAGTGTATATTGCATCGAGTGCAGTGTAAATATGTGGCATGTAATCATGCGGCACTGAGTGGTATTTGGAGTGTATGTTGCATTGAGAGCAGCGTAATTATGTGGCATGTAATTATCTTGTACTGAGTGGTATTGTGTGGAGTGTGTGTTGCATTCCGTAGAGAGTAATTATGTGGTGTGTAATTATGTGGCACTGAGTGGTATTTGGAATGTATGTTGCATTGAGTGCAGTGTAATTATGTGGCATATAATTATGCAGCACTGAGCGGTATTTGGAGTGTATGTTGCATTGAGTACAGTGTAATTATGTGGTGTGTAATTATGTGACATTGAGTAGTATTTGGAGTGTATGTTGTAATGAGTGTAGTGTAATTATGTGGCACTGAGTGGTATTTTGAGTGTATGTTGCATTGAGTGCAGTGTAATTTTGTGGCGTGTAATTATGCGGCACTGAGTGGTATTTGGAGTGTATGTTGCATTGAGTGCAGTGTAATTATGTGGCATGTAACTATGCGGCACTGAGTAGTATTTGGAGTGTATGTTGCTTTGAGATCAGTGTAATTATGTGTCGTGTAACTATGTGGCATTGAGTGGTATATAGAGGGCATGTTACATTCAGTGCAGTGTAATTCTGTGATATGTAATTATGTGGCACTGAGTAGTATTTGGAGGGTATGTTGAATTGAGTGCAGTGTAATTATGTGGCATGTAACTATATGGCACTGAGTGGTATTTGGAGTGTATGTTGCATTGAGTGCAGTGTAATTACCTTGCGTGTAATTATGTGGTACTGAATCATATTTGGAGTGTATGTTTTATTGAGTGAAGTGTAATTATGTGGCATATAATTATGCAGCACTGAGCGGTATTTGGAGTGTATGTTGCATTGAGTACAGTGTAAATATGTGGTGTGTAATTATGTGACATTGAGTAGTATTTGGAGTGTATGTTGTATTGAGTGTAGTGTAATTATGTGGCACTGAGTGGTATTTTGAGTGTATGTTGCATTGAGTGCAGTGTAATTTTGTGGCGTGTAATTATGCGGCACTGAGTGGTATTTGGAGTGTATGTTGCATTGAGTGCAGTGTAATTATGTGGCATGTAACTATGTGGCACTGAGTAGTATTTGGAGTGTATGTTGCTTTGAGTTCAGTGTAATTATGTGGCGTGTAACTATGTGGCATTGAGTGGTATATAGAGGGTATGTTGCATTGAGTGCAGTGTAATTATGTGATATGTAATTATGTGGCACTGAGTAGTATTTGGAGGGTATGTTGAATTGAGTGCAGTGTAATTATGTGGCATGTAACTATATGGCACTGAGTGGTATTTGGAGTGTATGTTCCATTGAGCGCAGTGTAAATATGTATCATATAACTATGTGGCACTGAGTGGCATTGTGTGGATTGTATGGTGTATTTAGCCGAGTGTAATTGTGTGGCGTGTAATTATGTGGCAATGAGTGGTATTGTGTGGAGTGTGTTTCTTTCAGAAGAGCATAATTATGTGGCGTGTAATTATGTTACACTGAGTCCTATTTGGAGTGTATGTTGCATTAAGTGCAGTGTAATTATGTGGCACTGACTGGTATTTTGAGTGTATGTTGTATTGAGTGCAGTGTCATTATGTGGCGTGTAATTATGTGGCACTGAGTGGTATTTGGAGTGTATGTTGCATTGAGTGCAGTGTAATTATGTGGCGTGTAATTATGTGGCACTGAGTGGTATTTGGAGTGAATCTTGCATTGAGCGCAGTGTAATTATGTCGCACTGAGTAGTATTTGAAGTGTATGTTGCATTGAGTGCAGTGTAATCAAGTGGCGCGTAAATATAAGGAACTGAGAGGTATTTGAAGTGTATGTTGCTTTGAGCGCAGTGTAATTATGTGGCGTGTACCTATGTGGCACTGAGTGGTATTTGGAGTGTATGTTGCATTGAGTGCAGTGTAATTATGTGGAGTGTAATTATGTGGCACTGAGTGGTATTTGGAGTGAATGTTGCACTGAGCGCAGTGTAATTATGTCGCACTGAGTAGTATTTGGAGTGTATGTTGCATTGAGTGCAGTGTAATCAAGTGGCGCGTAATTATGAGGAACTGAGAGGTATTTGAAGTGTATGTTGCTTTGAGTGCAGTGTAATTATGTGGCGTGTACCAATGTGGCATTGAGTGCTATTGGAGTGTATGTTGCATTGAGTTGAGTGTGATTATGTGGCGTGTAATTATGTGGCACTGAGTGGTATTTGGAGTGTATGTTGCATTGAGTGCAAAGTAATTATGTGGCGTGTAATTATGTGGCACTGAGTGCTATTTGGAGTGTATGTTGCGTTGAGCGCAGTGTAATTATGTATCATATAATTATGTGGCACTGAGTGGTATTGTGTGGAGTGTATGTTGTATTCAGTAGTGAGTGGTGTGTAATTATGTGGCAATGAGTGGTATTGTTTGGAGTTCATGTTGCATTGAGTACAGTGTAATTATGTAGCATATAATTATGTGGCACTGAGTAGCATTGTGTGGAGATTGTTTCAGGTGAGGAATCCACACGGCAGATGTATCTATCAGTCATTATGTTACACTGAGTGGTATTTGGAGTGTATGTTGCATTAAGTGCAGTGTAATTATGTGGCACTGAGTGGTATTTGGAGTGTATGTTGCATTGAGTGCAGTGTCATTATGTGGAGTGTAATTATGTGTCACTGAGTGGTATTTGGAGTGAATGTTGCATTGAGCGCAGTGTAATTATGTTGCACTGAGTAGTATTTGGAGTGTATTTTGCATTGAGTGCAGTGTAATCAAGTGGCGCGTAATTATGTGGAACTGAGAGGTATTTCAAGTGTATGTTGCTTTGAGTGCATTGTAATTATGTAGCATATAATTATGTGGCACTGAGTGGTATTTGGAGTGTATGTTGCATTGAGTGTGAGTGTAGTTATGTGGTGTGTAATTATGTGGAACTCAGTGGTATTTGGAGTGTATGTTGCATTGAGTGCAGTGTAATTATATGGCGTGTAACTATGTGGCACTGAGTGGTATTTGGAGGGTATGTTGCATTGAGTGTGAGTGTAGTTATGCGGTGTGTAATTATGTGGAACTCAGTGGTATTTGGAGTGTATGTTGCATTGAGAGCAGCGTAATTATGTGGCGTGTAATTATGTTGCACTGAGTGGTATTGTGTGGAGTGTGCGTTGCATTCTGTAGAGTGTAATTATGTGGTGTGTAATTATCTGGAACTGAGTGGTATTTGGAGTGTATGTTGCATTGAGTGCAGTGTAATTATGTGGTGTGTAACTATGTGGCACTGAGTGGTATTTGGAGGGTAAGTCGCATTGAGAGCAGAGTAATTATGTGGCATGTACTTATGTGGCACTGAGTGGTAATTGGAGTGAAATGTTGCATTGACTGCAGTGTAATTATGTGGCCTGTAAATATGTGGCACTGAGTGGTATTTGGAGTGTATGTTGTGTATAGCGCTGTGTAATTATGTAGCATATAATTATGTGGCACTGAGTGGTATTGTGTGGAGTGTATGTGGCATTGAGTGCATTGTAATTATGTAGCATATAATATGTGGCACTCAGTGGTATTTGGAGTGTATATTGCATTGAGTGCAGTGTAATTATGTGGTGTGTAACTATGTGGCACTGAGTGGTATTTGGAGAGTATGTTGCATTGAGTGCAGTGTAATTATGTGACATGTATCTATGTGGCACTGAGTGGTATTTGGAGTGTATTTTGCATTGAGTGCAGTGTAATTACGGGGCGTGTAATTATGTGACACTGAATGGTATTTGGAGTGTATGTTGTATTGAGTGCAGTGTAATTATGTGGCACTGAGTGGTATTTGCAGTGTATGTTCCATTGAGCGCTGTGTAATTATGTATCATATAATTATGTGGCACTGAGTGGTATTGTGTGGATTGTATGTTGTATTTAGTAGAGTGTAATTGTGTGGCGTGTAATTATGTGGCAATGACTGGTATTGTTTGGAGTGTATGTTGCATTGAGTACAATGTAATTATGTAGCATATAATTATGTGGCACTGAGTGGTATTGTGTGGAGTGTGTTTCATTCAGATGAGTGTAATTATGTGGCGTGTGATATGTGGCACTGAGTGGTATTTGGAGTGTATGTTGTGTTAAGCGATGTGTAAATATGTAGCATATAATTATGTGGCTCTGAGTGGTATTGTTTGGAGTGTATGTTGCATTGAGTACAGTGTAATTATGTGGCATATAATAATGTGGCACTGAGTGGTTTTGTTTGGAGTGTATGTTGCATTGAGTGCAGTGTAATTATGTGGTGTGTAATTATGTGGCACTGAGTGGCATTTGGAGTGTAAGTTGCAATGAGTGCAGTGTAATTATGTAGCATATAATTATGTGGCACAGAGTGGAATTGTGTTGACTATGTGTTGCATTCAGTAGAGTGTAATTACGTGTCATGTAATTATGTGGCACTGAGAGGTATTTGGAGTGTATGTTGCAGTGAGCGCAGTGTAATTATGTATCATATAATTATGTGGCACTGAGTGGTATTGTGTGGAGTGCATGTTGTATTTAGTAGAGTGTAATTGTGTGGCATGTAATTATGTGTCACTGAGTGGTATTGTTTGGAGTGTATGTTGCATTGAGTACAGTGTAATTATGTAGCATATAATTATGTGGCACTGAGTGGTATTGTGTGGAGTGTGTTTCATTCAGAAGAGTGTAATTATGTGGCGTGTAATTATGTGGCATTGAGTGGTATTTGGAGTGTATGTTGCATCGAGTGCAGTGTAATTATGTGGCATGTAATTATGCTGCACTGAGTGGTATTTGGAGTGTAGGTTGCATTGAGTGCAGCATGATTATGTGGCGTGTAACTATCTGGCACTGAGTGGTATTTGGAGTGTATGTTGCATTGAGTGTAGGGTGATTATGTGGCGTGTAATTATGTGGCACTGAGTGGTATTTGGAGTGTATGTTACGTTGAGCGCAGTGTAATTATGTGGTGTGTAATTATGTGGCACTGAGTAGTATTTGGAGTGTATGTTGCAATGAGTGTAGTGTAATTATGTGGCACTGAGTGGTATTTTGAGTGTATGTTGCATTGAGTGCAGTGTAATTTTGTGGTGTGTAATTATGCGGCACTGAGTGTTATTTGGAGTGTATGTTGCATTGAGTGCAGTGTAATTATGTGGCATGTAAATATGCAGCACTGAGTAGTATTTGGAGTGTATGTTGCCTTGAGTTCAGTGTAATTATGTGGCGTGTAACTATGTGGCACTGAGTGGTATATAAAGGGTATGTTGCATTGAGTGCAGTGTAATTATGTGATATGTAATTATGTGGCACTGAGTAGTATTTGGAGGGTATGGTGCATTGAGTGCAGTGTAATTATGTGGCATGTAACTATATGGCACTGAGTGGTATTTGGAGTGTATATTGCATTGAGTGCAAAGTAATTATGTGGCATGTAATTATGCGGCACTGAGTGGTATTTGGAGTGTATGTTGCATTGAGAGCAGCGTAATTATGTGGCATGTAATTATCTTGTACTGAGTGGTATTGTGTGGAGTGTGTGTTGCATTCCGTAGAGAGTAATTATGTGGTGTGTAATTATGTGGCACTGAGTGGTATTTGGAGTGTATGTTGCATTGAGTGCAGTGTAATTATGTGGCATATAATTATGCAGCACTGAGCGGTATTTGGAGTGTATATTGCATTGAGTACAGTGTAATTATGTGGTGTGTAATTATGTGACATTGAGTAGTATTTGGAGTGTATGTTGTAATGAGTGTAGTGTAATTATGTGGCACTGAGTGGTATTTTGAGTGTATGTTCCATTGAGCGCAGTGTAATTATGTATCATATAACTATGTGGCACTGAGTGGCATTGTGTGGATTGTATGGTGTATTTAGCCGAGTGTAATTGTGTGGCGTGTAATTATGTGGCAATGAGTGGTATTGTTTGGAGTTTATGTTGCATTGAGTACAGTGTAATTATGTAGCATATACTTATGTGGCACTGAGTAGTATTGTGTGGAGTGTGTTTCATTCAGAAGAGAAAAATTATGTGGCGTGTAATTATGTTACACTAAGTGGTATTTGGAGTGTATGTTGCATTAAGTGCAGTGTAATTATGTGGCACTGACTGGTATTTTGAGTGTATGTTGCATTGAGTAGAGTGTGATTATGTGGCGTGTAATTATGTGGCAGTGAGTGGTATTGTGTGGAGTGTATGTTGCATTCAGTAGAGTGTAATTGAGTAGTGTGTAATTATGTGGCACAGAGTGGTATTTTTTGGAGTGTACATTGCACAGAGTACAGTGTAATTATGTAGCATATAATTATGTGGCACTGAGTGGTATTCTTTGGAGTGTGTGTTGCATTCAATAGAGTCTAATTATGTGGCATGTAATTATGTGGCACTGAGTGATATTTGGAGAGAATGTTGCATTAAGTGCAGTGTAATTATGTGGCACTGAGTAGTATTTGGAGTGTATGTTGCATTGAGCGCAGTGTAATTGTGTGGCATGTAATTATGTGTCACTGAGTGGTATTGTTTGGAGTGTATGTTGCATTGAGTACAGTGTAATTATGTAGCATAGAATTATGTGGCACTGAGTGGTATTGTGTGGAGTGTGTTTCATTCAGAAGAGTGTAATTATGTGGCGTGTAATTATGTGGCACTGAGTGGTAATTGGAGTGTATATTGCATCGAGTGCAGTGTAAATATGTGGCATGTAATTATGCGGCACTGAGTGGTATTTGGAGTGTATGTTGCATTGAGAGCTGCGTAATTATGTGGCATGTAATTATCTTGTACTGAGTGGTATTGTGTGGAGTGTGTGTTGCATTCCGTAGAGAGTAATTATGTGGTGTGTAATTATGTGGCACTGAGTGGTATTTGGAGTGTATGTTGCATTGAGTGCAGTGTAATTATGTGGCATATAATTATCAGGGAGGGCCAAAGGTGGTTTGCTGACTCTGATTTCTGTGAAACTGCAAATTAGGGTGAAGGAGCATATCACCGTGGGCAATAACTCCCAATTGTTATGGTTAGTGGATGTGGCAGGTAAAAACATTCTGTTGATAAATATGTATAATAATGTTTTTGATGCTAGTAGATATACTGTTATTTTAGACCTAGGCGTCGCAATCAAAAAATTGATGAAAGCTTCCAATACTGTTTTTGAGTATATATATGTTGGAGTAGTATTTGGAGTGTATGTTGTAATGAGTGTAGTGTAATTATGTGGCACTGAGTGGTATTTTGAGTGTATGTTGCATTGAGTGCAGTGTAATTTTGTGGCGTGTAATTATGCGGCATTGAGTGGTATATAGAGGGCATGTTACATTCAGTGCAGTGTAATTATGTGATATGTAATTATGTGGCACTGAGTAGTATTTGGAGGGTATGTTGAATTGAGTGCAGTGTAATTATGTGGCATGTAACTATATGGCACTGAGTGGTATTTGGAGTGTATGTTGCATTGAGTGCAGTGTAATTACCTTGCGTGTAATTATGTGGTACTGAATCATATTTGGAGTGTATGTTTTATTGAGTGAAGTGTAATTATGTGGCATATAATTATGCAGCACTGAGCGGTATTTGGAGTGTATGTTGCATTGAGTACAGTGTAATTATGTGGTGTGTAATTATGTGACATTGAGTAGTATTTGGAGTGTATGTTGTAATGAGTGTAGTGTAATTATGTGGCACTGAGTGGTATTTTGAGTGTATGTTGCATTGAGTGCAGTGTAATTTTGTGGCGTGTAATTATGCGGCACTGAGTGGTATTTGGAGTGTATGTTGCATTGAGTGCAGTGTAATTATGTGGCATGTAACTATGCGGCACTGAGTAGTATTTGGAGTGTATGTTGCTTTGAGTTCAGTGTAATTATGTGTCGTGTAACTATGTGGCATTGAGTGGTATATAGAGGGCATGTTACATTCAGTGCAGTGTAATTATGTGATATGTAATTATGTGGCACTGAGTAGTATTTGGAGGGTATGTTGAATTGAGTGCAGTGTAATTATGTGGCATGTAACTATATGGCACTGAGTGGTATTTGGAGTGTATGTTGCATTGAGTGCAGTGTAATTACCTTGCGTGTAATTATGTGGTACTGAATCATAGTTGGAGTGTATGTTTTATTGAGTGAAGTGTAATTATGTGGCATATTGTTAGACGGACCGGGAGGGTCGGCCGAGATTATGGGGAGAGGTCTCCAGGGAGAGCCGTCTCCAACGACTGTACAGACAGGTAACTTCCCCCCCACAGACGGACACCACACAGGACGGAAGATTAACGAGACTTTATATGCAATTCTTAGATTACGATGGTATGATACAAGGAGGTCTGGACTCAGGGGTCCCCTCGAGTTTAGTCTTTGGTTGAGGAAAGGGGTAGCGGGACAGTCTTTAGTTACCAATGAGTACAAAATAGCTCTCAATCCTCGAGCTCGGTGTTCTTAGATGGTCGGGCCGTGGAGGAGCCAAGCAGGTCCCGAGATGGACGGATGAAAGACGACGGTCCGCGGCAGAGCCTGCAGGTCCCGGTGAAGGTTAAGGTTACAACGGTCCGCGGCCACGCCAGCAGATCCGGACGACGATGAAGGATGAAGGTTACGACGGCTGTGGCAGCGCCGACAGGCAGGACGATGGTGCACAGGATAGAGCTACGGCAGCGCCAGTAGTCTGTCCAGGATGAGTTCCTCTTTACGTCTCTCGACTCCAAGATACAACTGCCTTCCTGCTCTGGAGCTGCCCCAGTTATAGGGCTGGCGTGCTTTGATGTCCGGACCCTCGCACTTGGAGGTCGGGAGGTCCGGGATGAGGGAGTCCAGACACCCAGCAGGGGGGTGGAGCCAGCGCCCGGGGAGGCGATGGGCGAGCGGCACTTGGCGGGGGAGAGCCATCGGCACCTCTTTCTCCCATTGACTTGCCAAGTAGCCCGCTCACCTCCTGGGTGGAGGGTGGTGCCGGAATGTCTGAGGCCGGGCTAGGCCCAGGGTTGAGGTCGATCGGGGGCCAGGCGGCCTCGTGGTGAAGTGTCCAAGATGGCGGCCCAGGCTGGGCGCGTGGGCCGGCAGTGGATCGGACCCACGAGGTTAACATGCTCGAGGGCAGGGGTCCCTGAGGGGACGGAGGACGTGCAATGGTGGTGTGTGGTACTTGCGTGACCGGGCTCGGGCCTGGTTGAGCCGGGGGAGAGTGGCCCTTCATGTGGCCTGTCCAACATGCGTCCCCCCCAGCTGAAGGCGGGGAGAGTTACCCATTCCCTTGGGGACTCTCTTCGTCGAGGCGGAAAAACCGGGACAGGCCATCCGCGTTGGCGTGATCGGGCCCAGGCCGGTGTTCGACTGTGAAGTCCATACCTTGCAAGGAGATGGACCAGCGTAGCAACTTTGGGTTTTCCCCCCGCATATGCATCAGCCACTGCAAGGGTCGGTGGTCGGTCTGCACCCGAAAGTGGGTGCCAAAAAGGTAGGGCCGGAGCTTCTTGAGGGCCCATACCACAGCGAAGGCTTCCCTCTCTATGGTGCTCCAGCGTTGCTCCCGGGGTAGGAGTCTCCGGCTGATGAAGGCCACCGGTTGATCAAGGCCTTCGGTGTTCACTTGAGACAGGACCGCCCCAATGCCCTGGTCGGAGGCGTCCGTCTGGACGACGAACTCCCGGCTGTAGTCTGGGGCCTGGAGCACAGGAGCGGAACACATGGCGGCCTTCAACTGTTCGAATGCCGTTTGACACTCTGGGGTCCAGTTCACTTTCTTGGGCTGATTTTTTGATGTGAGTTCTGTGAGGGGCCCCACTATGGTACCATAGTCTTTCACGAACCTTCGGTAATAGCCCGTGAGGCCCAGGAAGGCTCGTACCTCAGTTTGGGTGATAGGGGGCTGCCAGTCCTGGATGGCGGCAATTTTCAGCTGTAGAGGGGCCACTAGGCCGCTTCCCACCTGGTGCCCGAGATAGGTCACAGATCCTTGTCCAATTTGACACTTGCTGGCCTTGATCGTGAGACCAGCTCGCTGGAGGGCTTGTAGCACTGCTCGGAGGTGGTGGAGGTGCTCGGTCCAATGGTGGCTGTACACAGCGATGTCGTCCAGGTAGGCGGCGCTGAACCCTTCGAGCCCCGCCAGGACCTGATTGACGAGCCGTTGGAAAGTTGCTGGGGCATTCTTCATGCCGAAGGGCATGACCGTAAAATGGTAGTGGCCATCGGGGGTGGAGAAGGCAGAACGTTCTTGTGCTCGGGGTGTGAGGCCGATCTGCCAATAACCTGCTGTCAGGTCGAAGATGCTGAGGTAGCGGGCAGCTCCCATTCGGTCGACCAGTTCATCTGCCCGGGGGATGGGATGTGCGTCTGTTCTGGTGACTTCATTCAGGCCCCGGTAGTCGACGCAGAACCGGAGTTCTGGTGTGGTTCCGGGGGCGGCTGCTTTGGGGACCAGTACGACCGGGCTGGCCCATGGACTGTCTGAGGGCTCGATGACCCCGAGCGTGAGCATCTTGGCCACTTCCGCCTGGATGCAGGCCCGTACCCGATCAGGTACGCGGTAGGCCCGGTGGCGGATAGGAGGGCTATCTCCGGTGTCCACATCGTGTACACACCAGGAAGTGACACCTGGGGTGAGGGAGAATAGGCTGGCGAACTGGGACAGGAGGGCTTGGCACTCTTGGCGTTGTTCTCTGGTGAGGGTCTCCGAGAGTCGGACCCCATCTACGGAGCCGTCTTGCTCCTGGGTCCGTAGGAGGTCAGGGAGAGGCTCGGAGTCGTCTTCAACCCCATTGTCTGTGGCCATCAGTAGGCTGAGTTCTGTTCGTGCAAAGTGGGGTTTCAGCCTGTTGGTGTGGAGGACTCGGAGTGGGTTCCGGGAGGACTCCATATCGATCAGATAGGTGGCAGGACCCTTGCGCTCGATTACCTTGAAGGGCCCTGTCCATTTGTCTTGGAGAGCGCATGGCTCTGTGGGGGACATTAACCATACCTGTTGCCCCGGTTCGAATTCAATGGATGAGGCGTTCTGGTCATACCATTTTTTCATATCCTCTTGACTGGCCTCTAGGTTGGCTTTTGCTAGGTCTCTGAACCGCTGGGACTGGTTGCGGAGGGTGAGGAGGTACCGGAAGACATCTGGAGGGTTCTTGGCCGGAGGCATCTCCCAGCCTTCTTTGATCAGGCTGAGCGGCCCCCGCACTGGGTGCCCGTATAGCAGTTCAAATGGGCTGAAGCCTAGGGATTTTTGTGGGACCTCTCGGTAGGCGAAGAGGAGGCACGGCAGCAGCACATCCCACTGGCGACGGAGGGGCTCTTCCAATCCCCCGATCATCCCTTTTAGCGTGCGGTTGAACCGCTCAACAAGTCCGTTCCCTTGGGGGTGATAGGGAGTCGTGAATCGGTAGGTGACCCCACACTGTTGCCAGAGGGACTTCATGTATTTAGAGATAAAGTTCGTGCCTCTGTCGCTGACGACTTCTCGGGGGAACCCCACACGGGAGAAGATCCCCATCAGGGCCCGGCCGACCACTGGGGCTGTCACGGTCCGGAGAGGAACAGCCTCAGGGTAGCGGGTGGCGTGGTCCACTAGTACCAGAATAAAGCGATGGCCTTGTTTTGTACGCGGGTCCAGGGGTCCCACAATGTCTATTCCGACCCTCTCAAATGGGGTCGTGACTACTGGAAAAGGTTGCAAGGGGGCCTTTAGTTTGCGGCCGCTCTTCCCACTGGCTTGGCATGTGGGGCAAGACCGGCAATGCTGGTGCACATCGTTTCTCATTTTGGGCCAGAAGAAGTGGGTCACTAGGCGACTGTAGGTTTTATCTTGTCCCAGGTGCCCTGCCAGGGGGACATCGTGGGCCAGGTTTAGCAGGAAGGTTCTAAAGCGGAGGGGCACTACTAGTACTCGGTTGGCCCCCAGCTCGGCGATTCTTTGCTCGCTGTACAACAGATCATTGTCCCAGTAGACCCAATGAGTTCCGGACGTATCCCCTGCGCTTTGGGCGAGCGCTTGTTGGCGGAGTCCCTCTAGGGAGGGACAGGTCTTTTGTTCCTGGCGAAATTGTTCTTGTGTGGGCCCCCCCTCTTGGGCCCACTGGTCAAGGTTAGCGAGGTCGGAAGGTTGAGCAGGTTCGAGGGGGGTGTCATGGTCAGTGGTCTCGGCTGGGGCGACCGGAGGCGGTGGCGCCGGCCATTCTGGTTCTTCCGGGTGATGGTTGGCACGGGCGGCCATGGACCGGGTGGTGACGCACGCCCAGTCCGGGACGCCTAACATCCCCAAGTGTTCTTTTCGCTCCACGGCTGCCCACGGGGAGCTCTCTAGGTCATTTCCGAGGAGGCAGTCCACGGGGGAGTCGTCCCGGACCGTCACCTTCAACATGCCGGAGACCCCTCCCCACTCAAAGGGGACGCAGGCCATCCGACACAGACTTTCCGAGTTGTCGGCTGATCGCACAGGGCAGAGAATGTTCGGTAGATATTGTTCTGGGGTCACCAGGTGACAGCGGACGGCTGTCACACTGGCCCCGGTGTCCCGAAGGGCTTCGGCCCGTCGTCCATTGATGCTCACCCATTGGCTGTACTTCTGGGTGTTAGCGGGTAGGGGGACCCGCGGGACCATGTCTCTTCCCCCTAAGCACGCGAGAGTCATGGCGGCTGGCTCCCACTCTTGATACTCTTGCTCGTTTGTTTCTTGCTCCTCGGAGATCTGTTCTTCCCCTAGTGCCGCGGCGGCCACTTGGCGGGGTTTTGGACTCTGATACTGCGGGCAGCTTGGGTCATTTGCATAGTGGCCGACTCGTTGGCATCGGTGACATGTGACATTGGCTCTGTACCCCGGTCGCGCCGGGGTGCTGCCCCGGTTGGCCGGGGGGGTGGTGCTGGTAGCGGGGACGGCCGGAGTGTTGTCTCTTCCTCGTCCTTGGCCCCCTCCTCCTCCTCTGGGTCGGTAGTGACCATTGTTGTTCCTGTTCTGCTCGTAGGACCCATTCCGGCCCACTCTGGTGATCTCCCACCGGTCAGCTTCGGCTGCGAGCTGCCGGGGATCGGTTAACTTGCTGTCGAGGAGGTGTTGGCGTAGTTCAATGAAGCAATTGTTGGACAGATGCTCCCATACCATCAGATTGAACAGCTGCTCGTAGGTCGTGACGTTGTTTCCTCTGATCCAGCCTTCGAAAGCTCGGCTAAAGTACGTTACATAGTCCACCCAAGTTGTACCCGGGATGCGTGTGCAGTCTCGGAACCTCTGACGGTACATCTCGGGCGTGAGGCCATAGCGGGTGAGGAGGGCCGCTTTCATATGGTCGTAGGAGGTCATCTGGTGGTCTGGGAGCTGTAACAGGGTATCGCGGCCTTCATTGAGGAATCTGCCCCATAGGCCGGCACCCCAGTCGTTTCTATCGATCCGGTGCGCAGTCATAGCGATTTCATAGGCTTTAAACCATTGCTGGATGTCGTCCTCTCGGAAATATTCTCGGACCACATCCTTGGGGATGTGTACTTTTTTCTCCGTGGTTCCTGGGGTGTGTGGTCTCTCGGGCACCCCTAACTCTTTATTCTGTTTGCGCAGGTTGATCTCGGCTAGGTTCCGTTCGTGCTCGTACGCCAGTTTCTTTTCCTCGAGCTCCCTTTGTCTCTGTTTCTCCTCTCTTTCTTCTCGGAGACGTAGGTGCTCTAAGTTGATTTTTTGTTCGGCCAACTTGAGTTCTACGTCCATCTTGAGTCGGGCCATTTCTAGCTCGTGTAGTCGGGTTTTTTCTCTTTCTTGGATCTCGTCTTGCGAGAGACCGGTTCTTTGCCCTTCAGGGACCGTGTTGGTTTTTTTCGCGGTGCTTTGCTCAGGGGCTTCGGTATCCCCGGTTTCTGCCCAAGATTCTAGGGCATGCTTAAAATCGTCCTTGGTGCTTAGTCCGGTGGTAGCGATACCTAGTTCGATGCAGAACTGCTTTAGTTCACGATGGCTGTACTCCTCTAGTTTTTCCATTTGGAACTTCTCAGTTGATCCGCTTTCTTTAGTTGTCATTGTGGTTCGTTGTGGGGTGAGCTACTCTCTGTACGTTATGCGGTGATTCGGATCGCGCCGCTGGCCACCAATGTTAGACGGACCGGGAGGGTCGGCCGAGATTATGGGGAGAGGTCTCCAGGGAGAGCCGTCTCCAACGACTGTACAGACAGGTAACTTCCCCCCCACAGACGGACACCACACAGGACGGAAGATTAACGAGACTTTATATGCAATTCTTAGATTACGATGGTATGATACAAGGAGGTCTGGACTCAGGGGTCCCCTCGAGTTTAGTCTTTGGTTGAGGAAAGGGGTAGCGGGACAGTCTTTAGTTACCAATGAGTACAAAATAGCTCTCAATCCTCGAGCTCGGTGTTCTTAGATGGTCGGGCCGTGGAGGAGCCAAGCAGGTCCCGAGATGGACGGATGAAAGACGACGGTCCGCGGCAGAGCCTGCAGGTCCCGGTGAAGGTTAAGGTTACAACGGTCCGCGGCCACGCCAGCAGATCCGGACGACGATGAAGGATGAAGGTTACGACGGCTGTGGCAGCGCCGACAGGCAGGACGATGGTGCACAGGATAGAGCTACGGCAGCGCCAGTAGTCTGTCCAGGATGAGTTCCTCTTTACGTCTCTCGACTCCAAGATACAACTGCCTTCCTGCTCTGGAGCTGCCCCAGTTATAGGGCTGGCGTGCTTTGATGTCCGGACCCTCGCACTTGGAGGTCGGGAGGTCCGGGATGAGGGAGTCCAGACACCCAGCAGGGGGGTGGAGCCAGCGCCCGGGGAGGCGATGGGCGAGCGGCACTTGGCGGGGGAGAGCCATCGGCACCTCTTTCTCCCATTGACTTGCCAAGTAGCCCGCTCACCTCCTGGGTGGAGGGTGGTGCCGGAATGTCTGAGGCCGGGCTAGGCCCAGGGTTGAGGTCGATCGGGGGCCAGGCGGCCTCGTGGTGAAGTGTCCAAGATGGCGGCCCAGGCTGGGCGCGTGGGCCGGCAGTGGATCGGACCCACGAGGTTAACATGCTCGAGGGCAGGGGTCCCTGAGGGGACGGAGGACGTGCAATGGTGGTGTGTGGTACTTGCGTGACCGGGCTCGGGCCTGGTTGAGCCGGGGGAGAGTGGCCCTTCATGTGGCCTGTCCAACACATATAATTATGCAGCACTGAGCGGTATTTGGAGTGTATGTTGCATTGAGTACAGTGTAAATATGTGGTGTGTAATTATGTGACATTGAGTAGTATTTGGAGTGTATGTTGTATTGAGTGTAGTGTAATTATGTGGCACTGAGTGGTATTTTGAGTGTATGTTGCATTGAGTGCAGTGCAATTTTGTGGCGTGTAATTATGCGGCACTGAGTGGTATTTGGAGTGTATGTTGCATTGAGTGCAGTGTAATTATGTGGCATGTAACTATGTGGCACTGAGTAGTATTTGGAGTGTATGTTGCTTTGAGTTCAGTGTAATTATGTGGCGTGTAACTATGTGGCATTGAGTGGTATATAGAGGGTATGTTGCATTGAGTGCAGTGTAATTATGTGATATGTAATTATGTGGCACTGAGTAGTATTTGGAGGGTATGTTGAATTGAGTGCAGTGTAATTATGTGGCATGTAACTATATGGCACTGAGTGGTATTTGGAGTGTATGTTCTATTGAGCGCAGTGTAATTATGTATCATATAACTATGTGGCACTGAGTGGCATTGTGTGGATTGTATGGTGTATTTAGCCGAGTGTAATTGTGTGGCGTGTAATTATGTGGCAATGATTGGTATTGTTTGGAGTTCATGTTGCATTGAGTACAGTGTAATTATGTAGCATACAATTATGTGGCACTGAGTGGTATTGTGTGGAGTGTGTTTCTTTCAGAAGAGCATAATTATGTGGCGTGTAATTATGTTACACTGAGTCCTATTTGGAGTGTATGTTGCATTAAGTGCAGTGTAATTATGTGGCACTGACTGGTATTTTGAGTGTATGTTGTACTGAGTGCAGTGTCATTATGTGGCGTGTAATTATGTGGCACTGAGTGGTATTTGGAGTGTATGTTGCATTGAGTGCAGTGTAATTATGTGGCGTGTAATTATGTGGCACTGAGTGGTATTTGGAGTGAATCTTGCATTGAGCGCAGTGTAATTATGTCGCACTGAGTAGTATTTGAAGTGTATGTTGCATTGAGTGCAGTGTAATCAAGTGGCGCGTAAATATAAGGAACTGAGAGGTATTTGAAGTGTATGTTGCTTTGAGCGCAGTGTAATTATGTGGCGTGTACCTATGTGGCACTGAGTGGTATTTGGAGTGTATGTTGCATTGAGTGCAGTGTAATTATGTGGAGTGTAATTATGTGGCACTGAGTGGTATTTGGAGTGAATGTTGCACTGAGCGCAGTGTAATTATGTCGCACTGAGTAGTATTTGGAGTGTATGTTGCATTGAGTGCAGTGTAATCAAGTGGCGCGTAATTATGAGGAACTGAGAGGTATTTGAAGTGTATGTTGCTTTGAGTGCAGTGTAATTATGTGGCGTGTACCTATGTGGCATTGAGTGGTATTGGAGTGTATGTTGCATTGAGCGCAGTGTAATTATGTTGCACTGAGTAGTATTTGGAGTGTATTTTGCATTGAGTGCAGTGTAATCAAGTGGCGCGTAATTATGTGGAACTGAGAGGTATTTCAAGTGTATGTTGCTTTGAGTGCATTGTAATTATGTAGCATATAATTATGTGGCACTGAGTGGTATTTGGAGTGTATGTTGCATTGAGTGTGAGTGTAGTTATGTGGTGTGTAATTATGTGGAACTCAGTGGTATTTGGAGTGTATGTTGCATTGAGTGCAGTGTAATTATATGGCGTGTAACTATGTGGCACTGAGTGGTATTTGGAGGGTATGTTGCATTGAGTGTGAGTGTAGTTATGCGGTGTGTAATTATGTGGAACTCAGTGGTATTTGGAGTGTATGTTGCATTGAGAGCAGCGTAATTATGTGGCGTGTAATTATGTTGCACTGAGTGGTATTGTGTGGAGTGTGCGTTGCATTCTGTAGAGTGTAATTATGTGGTGTGTAATTATCTGGAACTGAGTGGTATTTGGAGTGTATGTTGCATTGAGTGCAGTGTAATTATGTGGTGTGTAACTATGTGGCACTGAGTGGTATTTGGAGGGTAAGTCGCATTGAGAGCAGAGTAATTATGTGGCATGTACTTATGTGGCACTGAGTGGTAATTGGAGTGAAATGTTGCATTGACTGCAGTGTAATTATGTGGCCTGTAAATATGTGGCACTGAGTGGTATTTGGAGTGTATGTTGTGTATAGCGCTGTGTAATTATGTAGCATATAATTATGTGGCACTGAGTGGTATTGTGTGGAGTGTATGTGGCATTGAGTGCATTGTAATTATGTAGCATATAATATGTGGCACTCAGTGGTATTTGGAGTGTATATTGCATTGAGTGCAGTGTAATTATGTGGTGTGTAACTATGTGGCACTGAGTGGTATTTGGAGAGTATGTTGCATTGAGTGCAGTGTAATTATGTGACATGTATCTATGTGGCACTGAGTGGTATTTGGAGTGTATTTTGCATTGAGTGCAGTGTAATTACGGGGCGTGTAATTATGTGACACTGAATGGTATTTGGAGTGTATGTTGTATTGAGTGCAGTGTAATTATGTGGCACTGAGTGGTATTTGCAGTGTATGTTCCATTGAGCGCTGTGTAATTATGTATCATATAATTATGTGGCACTGAGTGGTATTGTGTGGATTGTATGTTGTATTTAGTAGAGTGTAATTGTGTGGCGTGTAATTATGTGGCAATGACTGGTATTGTTTGGAGTGTATGTTGCATTGAGTACAATGTAATTATGTAGCATATAATTATGTGGCACTGAGTGGTATTGTGTGGAGTGTGTTTCATTCAGATGAGTGTAATTATGTGGCGTGTGATATGTGGCACTGAGTGGTATTTGGAGTGTATGTTGTGTTAAGCGATGTGTAAATATGTAGCATATAATTATGTGGCTCTGAGTGGTATTGTTTGGAGTGTATGTTGCATTGAGTACAGGGTAATTATGTGGCATATAATAATGTGGCACTGAGTGGTTTTGTTTGGAGTGTATGTTGCATTGAGTGCAGTGTAATTATGTGGTGTGTAATTATGTGGCACTGAGTGGCATTTGGAGTGTAAGTTGCAATGAGTGCAGTGTAATTATGTAGCATATAATTATGTGGCACAGAGTGGAATTGTGTTGACTATGTGTTGCATTCAGTAGAGTGTAATTACGTGTCATGTAATTATGTGGCACTGAGAGGTATTTGGAGTGTATGTTGCAGTGAGCGCAGTGTAATTATGTATCATATAATTATGTGGCACTGAGTGGTATTGTGTGGAGTGCATGTTGTATTTAGTAGAGTGTAATTGTGTGGCATGTAATTATGTGTCACTGAGTGGTATTGTTTGGAGTGTATGTTGCATTGAGTACAGTGTAATTATGTAGCATATAATTATGTGGCACTGAGTGGTATTGTGTGGAGTGTGTTTCATTCAGAAGAGTGTAATTATGTGGCGTGTAATTATGTGGCATTGAGTGGTATTTGGAGTGTATGTTGCATCGAGTGCAGTGTAATTATGTGGCATGTAATTATGCTGCACTGAGTGGTATTTGGAGTGTAGGTTGCATTGAGTGCAGCATGATTATGTGGCGTGTAACTATCTGGCACTGAGTGGTATTTGGAGTGTATGTTGCATTGAGTGTAGGGTGATTATGTGGCGTGTAATTATGTGGCACTGAGTGGTATTTGGAGTGTATGTTACGTTGAGCGCAGTGTAATTATGTGGTGTGTAATTATGTGGCACTGAGTAGTATTTGGAGTGTATGTTGCAATGAGTGTAGTGTAATTATGTGGCACTGAGTGGTATTTTGAGTGTATGTTGCATTGAGTGCAGTGTAATTTTGTGGTGTGTAATTATGCGGCACTGAGTGTTATTTGGAGTGTATGTTGCATTGAGTGCAGTGTAATTATGTGGCATGTAAATATGCAGCACTGAGTAGTATTTGGAGTGTATGTTGCCTTGAGTTCAGTGTAATTATGTGGCGTGTAACTATGTGGCACTGAGTGGTATATAAAGGGTATGTTGCATTGAGTGCAGTGTAATTACGTGGCGTGTAATTATGTGGCACTGAATGGTATTTGGAGTGTATGTTGTATTGAGTGCAGTGTAATATGTGGCACTGAGTGGTATTTGGAGTGTATGTTCCATTGAGCGCAGTGTAATTATGTATCATATAACTATGTGGCACTGAGTGGCATTGTGTGGATTGTATGGTGTATTTAGCCGATTGTAATTGTGTGGCGTGTAATTATGTGGCAATGAGTGGTATTGTTTGGAGTTTATGTTGCATTGAGTACAGTGTAATTATGTAGCATATACTTATGTGGCACTGAGTAGTATTGTGTGGAGTGTGTTTCATTCAGAAGAGAAAAATTATGTGGCGTGTAATTATGTTACACTAAGTGGTATTTGGAGTGTATGTTGCATTAAGTGCAGTGTAATTATGTGGCACTGACTGGTATTTTGAGTGTATGTTGCATTGAGTAGAGTGTGATTATGTGGCGTGTAATTATGTGGCAGTGAGTGGTATTGTGTGGAGTGTATGTTGCATTCAGTAGAGTGTAATTGAGTAGTGTGTAATTATGTGGCACAGGATGGTATTTTTTGGAGTGTACATTGCACAGAGTACAGTGTAATTATGTAGCATATAATTATGTGGCACTGAGTGGTATTCTTTGGAGTGTGTGTTGCATTCAATAGAGTCTAATTATGTGGCATGTAATTATGTGGCACTGAGTGATATTTGGAGAGAATGTTGCATTAAGTGCAGTGTAATTATGTGGCACTGAGTAGTATTTGGAGTGTATGTTGCATTGAGCGCAGTGTAATTGTGTGGCATGTAATTATGTGTCACTGAGTGGTATTGTTTGGAGTGTATGTTGCATTGAGTACAGTGTAATTATGTAGCATAGAATTATGTGGCACTGAGTGGTATTGTGTGGAGTGTGTTTCATTCAGAAGAGTGTAATTATGTGGCGTGTAATTATGTGGCACTGAGTGGTAATTGGAGTGTATATTGCATCGAGTGCAGTGTAAATATGTGGCATGTAATTATGCGGCACTGAGTGGTATTTGGAGTGTATGTTGCATTGAGAGCAGCGTAATTATGTGGCATGTAATTATCTTGTACTGAGTGGTATTGTGTGGAGTGTGTGTTGCATTCCGTAGAGAGTAATTATGTGGTGTGTAATTATGTGGCACTGAGTGGTATTTGGAGTGTATGTTGCATTGAGTGCAGTGTAATTATGTGGCATATAATTATGCAGCACTGAGCGGTATTTGGAGTGTATGTTGCATTGAGTACAGTGTAATTATGTGGTGTGTAATTATGTGACATTGAGTAGTATTTGGAGTGTATGTTGTAATGAGTGTAGTGTAATTATGTGGCACTGAGTGGTATTTTGAGTGTATGTTCCATTGAGCGCAGTGTAATTATGTATCATATAACTATGTGGCACTGAGTGGCATTGTGTGGATTGTATGGTGTATTTAGCCGAGTGTAATTGTGTGGCGTGTAATTATGTGGCAATGAGTGGTATTGTTTGGAGTTTATGTTGCATTGAGTACAGTGTAATTATGTAGCATATACTTATGTGGCACTGAGTAGTATTGTGTGGAGTGTGTTTCATTCAGAAGAGAAAAATTATGTGGCGTGTAATTATGTTACACTAAGTGGTATTTGGAGTGTATGTTGCATTAAGTGCAGTGTAATTATGTGGCACTGACTGGTATTTTGAGTGTATGTTGCATTGAGTAGAGTGTGATTATGTGGTGTGTAATTATGTGGCACTGAGTGGTATTTGGAGTGTATGTTGCATTGAGTGCAGTGTAATTATGTGGCATATAATTATGCAGCACTGAGCGGTATTTGGAGTGTATGTTGCATTGAGTACAGTGTAATTATGTGGTGTGTAATTATGTGACATTGAGTAGTATTTGGAGTGTATGTTGTAATGAGTGTAGTGTAATTATGTGGCACTGAGTGGTATTTTGAGTGCATGTTGCATTGAGTGCAGTGTAATTTTGTGGCGTGTAATTATGCGGCATTGAGTGGTATATAGAGGGCATGTTACATTCAGTGCAGTGTAATTATGTGATATGTAATTATGTGGCACTGAGTAGTATTTGGAGGGTATGTTGAATTGAGTGCAGTGTAATTATGTGGCATGTAACTATATGGCACTGAGTGGTATTTGGAGTGTATGTTGCATTGAGTGCAGTGTAATTACCTTGCGTGTAATTATGTGGTACTGAATCATATTTGGAGTGTATGTTTTATTGAGTGAAGTGTAATTATGTGGCATATAATTATGCAGCACTGAGCGGTATTTGGAGTGTATGTTGCATTGAGTACAGTGTAATTATGTGGTGTGTAATTATGTGACATTGAGTAGTATTTGGAGTGTATGTTGTAATGAGTGTAGTGTAATTATGTGGCACTGAGTGGTATTTTGAGTGTATGTTGCATTGAGTGCAGTGTAATTTTGTGGCGTGTAATTATGCGGCACTGAGTGGTATTTGGAGTGTATGTTGCATTGAGTGCAGTGTAATTATGTGGCATGTAACTATGCGGCACTGAGTAGTATTTGGAGTGTATGTTGCTTTGAGTTCAGTGTAATTATGTGTCGTGTAACTATGTGGCATTGAGTGGTATATAGAGGGCATGTTACATTCAGTGCAGTGTAATTATGTGATATGTAATTATGTGGCACTGAGTAGTATTTGGAGGGTATGTTGAATTGAGTGCAGTGTAATTATGTGGCATGTAACTATATGGCACTGAGTGGTATTTGGAGTGTATGTTGCATTGAGTGCAGTGTAATTACCTTGCGTGTAATTATGTGGTACTGAATCATAGTTGGAGTGTATGTTTTATTGAGTGAAGTGTAATTATGTGGCATATAATTATGCAGCACTGAGCGGTATTTGGAGTGTATGTTGCATTGAGTACAGTGTAAATATGTGGTGTGTAATTATGTGACATTGAGTAGTATTTGGAGTGTATGTTGTATTGAGTGTAGTGTAATTATGTGGCACTGAGTGGTATTTTGAGTGTATGTTGCATTGAGTGCAGTGTAATTTTGTGGCGTGTAATTATGCGGCACTGAGTGGTATTTGGAGTGTATGTTGCATTGAGTGCAGTGTAATTATGTGGCATGTAACTATGTGGCACTGAGTAGTATTTGGAGTGTATGTTGCTTTGAGTTCAGTGTAATTATGTGGCGTGTAACTATGTGGCATTGAGTGGTATATAGAGGGTATGTTGCATTGAGTGCAGTGTAATTATGTGATATGTAATTATGTGGCACTGAGTAGTATTTGGAGGGTATGTTGAATTGAGTGCAGTGTAATTATGTGGCATGTAACTATATGGCACTGAGTGGTATTTGGAGTGTATGTTCCATTGAGCGCAGTGTAATTATGTATCATATAACTATGTGGCACTGAGTGGCATTGTGTGGATTGTATGGTGTATTTAGCCGAGTGTAATTGTGTGGCGTGTAATTATGTGGCAATGATTGGTATTGTTTGGAGTTCATGTTGCATTGAGTACAGTGTAATTATGTAGCATACAATTATGTGGCACTGAGTGGTATTGTGTGGAGTGTGTTTCTTTCAGAAGAGCATAATTATGTGGCGTGTAATTATGTTACACTGAGTCCTATTTGGAGTGTATGTTGCATTAAGTGCAGTGTAATTATGTGGCACTGACTGGTATTTTGAGTGTATGTTGTACTGAGTGCAGTGTCATTATGTGGCGTGTAATTATGTGGCACTGAGTGGTATTTGGAGTGTACGTTGCATTGAGTGCAGTGTAATTATGTGGCGTGTAATTATGTGGCACTGAGTGGTATTTGGAGTGAATCTTGCATTGAGCGCAGTGTAATTATGTCGCACCGAGTAGTATTTGAAGTGTATGTTGCATTGAGTGCAGTGTAATCAAGTGGCGCGTAAATATAAGGAACTGAGAGGTATTTGAAGTGTATGTTGCTTTGAGCGCAGTGTAATTATGTGGCGTGTACCTATGTGGCACTGAGTGGTATTTGGAGTGTATGTTGCATTGAGTGCAGTGTAATTATGTGGAGTGTAATTATGTGGCACTGAGTGGTATTTGGAGTGAATGTTGCACTGAGCGCAGTGTAATTATGTCGCACTGAGTAGTATTTGGAGTGTATGTTGCATTGAGTGCAGTGTAATCAAGTGGCGCGTAATTATGAGGAACTGAGAGGTATTTGAAGTGTATGTTGCTTTGAGTGCAGTGTAATTATGTGGCGTGTACCTATGTGGCATTGAGTGGTATTGGAGTGTATGTTGCATTGAGTTCAGTGTGATTATGTGGCATGTAATTATGTGGCACTGAGTGGTATTTGGAGTGTATGTTGCATTGAGTGCAAAGTAATTATGTGGCGTGTAATTATGTGGCACTGAGTGCTATTTGGAGTGTATGTTGCGTTGAGCGCAGTGTAATTATGTATCATATAATTATGTGGCACTGAGTGGTATTGTGTGGAGTGTATGTTGTATTCAGTAGAGTGTAATTGAGTGGCGTGTAATTATGTGGCACTGAGTGGTATTTGGAGTGTATGTTGCATTGAGTGCAAAGTAATTATGTGGCGTGTAATTATGTGGCACTGAGTGCTATTTGGAGTGTATGTTGCGTTGAGCGCAGTGTAATTATGTATCATATAATTATGTGGCAATGAGTGGTATTGTTTGGAGTTCATGTTGCATTGAGTACAGTGTAATTATGTAGCATATAATTATGTGGCACTGAGTAGTATTGTGTGGAGATTGTTTCAGGTGAGGAATCCACACGGCAGATGTATCTATCAGCCATTATGTTACACTGAGTGGTATTTGGAGTGTATGTTGCATTAAGTGCAGTGTAATTATGTGGCACTGAGTGGTATTTGGAGTGTATGTTGCATTGAGAGCAGTGTCATTATGTGGAGTGTAATTATGTGGCACTGAGTGGTATTTGGAGTGAATGTTGCATTGAGCGCAGTGTAATTATGTTGCACTGAGTAGTATTTGGAGTGTATTTTGCATTGAGTGCAGTGTAATCAAGTGGCGCGTAATTATGTGGAACTGAGAGGTATTTCAAGTGTATGTTGCTTTGAGTGCAGTGTCATTATGTGGAGTGTAATTATGTGGCACTGAGTGGTATTTGGATTGTATGTTGCATTGAGTTCAGTGTAAATATGTGGCGTGTAATTATGTGGCACTGAGTGGTATTGTGTGGAGTGTATGTTGTATTCAGTAGAGTGTATATGTGTGGTGTGTAATTATGTGGCACTGAGTGGTATTGTTTGGAGTGTATGTTGCATTGAGTGCTTTGTAATTATGTAGCATATAATTATGTGGCACTGAGTGGTATTTGGAGTGTATGTTGCATTGAGTGCAGTGTAATTATGTGGTGCATAATTATGTGGCACTGAGAGGTATTTGTAGTGTATGTTGCTTTGAGTGCAGTGTAATTATGTGGCGTGTACCTTTGTGGCACTGAGTGGTATTTGGAGTGTATGTTGCATTGAGTGCAGTGTAATTATGTGGTGCATAATTATGTAGCACTGAGTGGTATTTGGAGTGTATGTTGTGAAAAGCGCCGTGTAATTATGTAGCATATAATTATGTGGCACTGAGTGGTATTGTGTGGAGTGTATGTTGTATTCAGTAGAGTGTAATTGAGTGGTGTGTAATTATGTGGCACTGAGTGGTATTGTTTGGAGTGTACGTTGCACAGAGTACAGTGTAATTATGTAGCATATAATTATGTGGCACTGAGTGGTATTGTGTGGAGTGTGTTTCATTCAGATGAGTGTAATTATGTGGCGTGTAATTATGTGGCACTGAGTGGTATTTGGAGTGTATGTTGCATTGAGTGCAGTGTAATTATGTGGTGCATAATTATGTGGCACTGAGAGGTATTTGTATTGTATGTTGCTTCGAGTGCAGTGTAATTATGTGGCGTGTACCTTTGTGGCACTGAGTGGTATTTGGAGTGTATGTTGTGAAAAGCGCTGTGTAATTATGTAGCATATAATTATGTGGCACTGAGTGGTATTGTGTGGAGTGTATGTGGCATTGAGTGCATTGTAATTATGTAGCATATAATTATGTGGCACTGAGTGGTATTTGGAGTGTATGTTGCATTGAGTGTGAGTGTAGTTATGTGGTGTGTAATTATGTGGAACTCGGTGGTATTTGGAGTGTATGTTGCATTGAGTGCAGTGTAATTATATGGCGTGTAACTATGTGGCACTGAGTGGTATTTGGAGGGTATGTTGCATTGAGTGTGAGTGTAGTTATGCGGTGTGTAATTATGTGGAACTCAGTGGTATTTGGAGTGTATGTTGCATTGAGAGCAGCGTAATTATGTGGCGTGTAATTATGTTGCACTGAGTGGTATTGTGTGGAGTGTGCGTTGCATTCGTAGAGTGTAATTATGTGGTGTGTAATTATCTGGAACTGAGTGGTATTTGGAGTGTATGTTGCATTGAGTGCAGTGTAATTATGTGGTGCGTAACTATGTGGCACTGAGTGGTATTTGGAGGGTATGTCGCATTGAGAGCAGAGTAATTATGTGGCATGTACTTATGTGGCACTGAGTGGTAATTGGAGTGAAATGTTGCATTGACTGCAGTGTAATTATGTGGCCTGTAAATATGTGGCACTGAGTGGTATTTGGAGTGTATGTTGGTATAGCGCTGTGTAATTATGTAGCATATAATTATGTGGCGCTGAGTGGTATTGTGTGGAGTGTATGTGGCATTGAGTGCATTGTAATTATGTAGCATATACTATGTGTCACTCAGTGGTATTTGGAGTGTATATTGCATTGAGTGCAGTGTAATTATGTGGTGTGTAACTATGTGGCACTGAGTGGTATTTGGAGAGTATGTTGCATTGAGTGCAGTGTAATTATGTGACATGTATCTATGTGGCACTGAGTGGTATTTGGAGTGTATTTTGCATTGAGTGCAGTGTAATTACGGGCGTGTAATTATGTGACACTGAATGGTATTTGGAGTGTATGTTGTATTGAGTGCAGTGTAATTATGTGGCACTGAGTGGTATTTGCAGTGTATGTTCCATTGAGCGCTGTGTAATTATGTATCATATAATTATGTGGCACTGAGTGGTATTGTGTGGATTGTATGTTGTATTTAGTAGAGTGTAATTGTGTGGCGTGTAATTATGTGGCAATGACTGGTATTGTTTGGAGTGTATGTTGCATTGAGTACAATGTAATTATGTAGCATATAATTATGTGGCACTGAGTGGTATTGTGTGGAGTGTGTTTCATTCAGATGAGTGTAATTATGTGGCGTGTAATATGTGGCACTGAGTGGTATTTGGAGTGTATGTTGCAATGAGTGTAGTGTAATTATGTGGCACTGAGTGGTATTTTGAGTGTATGTTGCAATGAGTGTAGTGTAATTATGCTGCACTGAGTGGTATTTGGAGTGTAGGTTGCATTGAGTGCAGCATGATTATGTGGCGTGTAACTATCTGGCACTGAGTGGTATTTGGAGTGTATGTTGCATTGAGTGTAGGGTGATTATGTGGCGTGTAATTATGTGGCACTGAGTGGTATTTGGAGTGTATGTTACGTTGAGCGCAGTGTAATTATGTGGTGTGTAATTATGTGGCACTGAGTAGTATTTGGAGTGTATGTTGCAATGAGTGTAGTGTAATTATGTGGCACTGAGTGGTATTTTGAGTGTATGTTGCATTGAGTGCAGTGTAATTTTGTGGTGTGTAATTATGCGGCACTGAGTGTTATTTGGAGTGTATGTTGCATTGAGTGCAGTGTAATTACGTGGCGTGTAATTATGTGGCACTGAATGGTATTTGGAGTGTATGTTGTATTGAGTGCAGTGTAATATGTGGCACTGAGTGGTATTTGGAGTGTATGTTCCATTGAGCGCAGTGTAATTATGTATCATATAACTATGTGGCACTGAGTGGCATTGTGTGGATTGTATGGTGTATTTAGCCGAGTGTAATTGTGTGGCGTGTAATTATGTGGCAATGAGTGGTATTGTTTGGAGTTTATGTTGCATTGAGTACAGTGTAATTATGTAGCATATACTTATGTGGCACTGAGTAGTATTGTGTGGAGTGTGTTTCATTCAGAAGAGAAAAATTATGTGGCGTGTAAATATGTTACACTAAGTGGTATTTGGAGTGTATGTTGCATTAAGTGCAGTGTAATTATGTGGCACTGACTGGTATTTTGAGTGTATGTTGCATTGAGTAGAGTGTGATTATGTGGCGTGTAATTATGTGGCAGTGAGTGGTATTGTGTGGAGTGTATGTTGCATTCAGTAGAGTGTAATTGAGTAGTGTGTAATTATGTGGCACAGAGTGGTATTTTTTGGAGTGTACATTGCACAGAGTACAGTGTAATTATGTAGCATATAATTATGTGGCACTGAGTGGTATTCTTTGGAGTGTGTGTTGCATTCAATAGAGTCTAATTATGTGGCATGTAATTATGTGGCACTGAGTGATATTTGGAGAGAATGTTGCATTAAGTGCAGTGTAATTATGTGGCACTGAGTAGTATTTGGAGTGTATGTTGCATTGAGCGCAGTGTAATTGTGTGGCATGTAATTATGTGTCACTGAGTGGTATTGTTTGGAGTGTATGTTGCATTGAGTACAGTGTAATTATGTAGCATAGAATTATGTGGCACTGAGTGGTATTGTGTGGAGTGTGTTTCATTCAGAAGAGTGTAATTATGTGGCGTGTAATTATGTGGCACTGAGTGGTAATTGGAGTGTATATTGCATCGAGTGCAGTGTAAATATGTGGCATGTAATTATGCGGCACTGAGTGGTATTTGGAGTGTATGTTGCATTGAGAGCTGCATAATTATGTGGCATGTAATTATCTTGTACTGAGTGGTATTGTGTGGAGTGTGTGTTGCATTCCGTAGAGAGTAATTATGTGGTGTGTAATTATGTGGCACTGAGTGGTATTTGGAGTGTATGTTGCATTGAGTGCAGTGTAATTATGTGGCATATAATTATGCAGCACTGAGCGGTATTTGGAGTGTATGTTGCATTGAGTACAGTGTAATTATGTGGTGTGTAATTATGTGACATTGAGTAGTATTTGGAGTGTATGTTGTAATGAGTGTAGTGTAATTATGTGGCACTGAGTGGTATTTTGAGTGTATGTTGCATTGAGTGCAGTGTAATTTTGTGGCGTGTAATTATGCGGCATTGAGTGGTATATAGAGGGCATGTTACATTCAGTGCAGTGTAATTATGTGATATGTAATTATGTGGCACTGAGTAGTATTTGGAGGGTATGTTGAATTGAGTGCAGTGTAATTATGTGGCATGTAACTATATGGCACTGAGTGGTATTTGGAGTGTATGTTGCATTGAGTGCAGTGTAATTACCTTGAGTGTAATTATGTGGTACTGAATCATATTTGGAGTGTATGTTTTATTGAGTGAAGTGTAATTATGTGGCATATAATTATGCAGCACTGAGCGGTATTTGGAGTGTATGTTGCATTGAGTACAGTGTAATTATGTGGTGTGTAATTATGTGACATTGAGTAGTATTTGGAGTGTATGTTGTAATGAGTGTAGTGTAATTATGTGGCACTGAGTGGTATTTTGAGTGTATGTTGCATTGAGTGCAGTGTAATTTTGTGGCGTGTAATTATGCGGCACTGAGTGGTATTTGGAGTGTATGTTGCATTGAGTGCAGTGTAATTATGTGGCATGTAACTATGCGGCACTGAGTAGTATTTGGAGTGTATGTTGCTTTGAGTTCAGTGTAATTATGTGTCGTGTAACTATGTGGCATTGAGTGGTATATAGAGGGCATGTTACATTCAGTGCAGTGTAATTATGTGATATGTAATTATGTGGCACTGAGTAGTATTTGGAGGGTATGTTGAATTGAGTGCAGTGTAATTATGTGGCATGTAACTATATGGCACTGAGTGGTATTTGGAGTGTATGTTGCATTGAGTGCAGTGTAATTACCTTGCGTGTAATTATGTGGTACTGAATCATAGTTGGAGTGTATGTTTTATTGAGTGAAGTGTAATTATGTGGCATATAATTATGCAGCACTGAGCGGTATTTGGAGTGTATGTTGCATTGAGTACAGTGTAAATATGTGGTGTGTAATTATGTGACATTGAGTAGTATTTGGAGTGTATGTTGTATTGAGTGTAGTGTAATTATGTGGCACTGAGTGGTATTTTGAGTGTATGTTGCATTGAGTGCAGTGTAATTTTGTGGCGTGTAATTATGCGGCACTGAGTGGTATTTGGAGTGTATGTTGCATTGAGTGCAGTGTAATTATGTGGCATGTAACTATGTGGCACTGAGTAGTATTTGGAGTGTATGTTGCTTTGAGTTCAGTGTAATTATGTGGCGTGTAACTATGTGGCATTGAGTGGTATATAGAGGGTATGTTGCATTGAGTGCAGTGTAATTATGTGATATGTAATTATGTGGCACTGAGTAGTATTTGGAGGGTATGTTGAATTGAGTGCAGTGTAATTATGTGGCATGTAACTATATGGCACTGAGTGGTATTTGGAGTGTATGTTCCATTGAGCGCAGTGTAATTATGTATCATATAACTATGTGGCACTGAGTGGCATTGTGTGGATTGTATGGTGTATTTAGCCGAGTGTAATTGTGTGGCGTGTAATTATGTGGCAATGATTGGTATTGTTTGGAGTTCATGTTGCATTGAGTACAGTGTAATTATGTAGCATACAATTATGTGGCACTGAGTGGTATTGTGTGGAGTGTGTTTCTTTCAGAAGAGCATAATTATGTGGCGTGTAATTATGTTACACTGAGTCCTATTTGGAGTGTATGTTGCATTAAGTGCAGTGTAATTATGTGGCACTGACTGGTATTTTGAGTGTATGTTGTACTGAGTGCAGTGTCATTATGTGGCGTGTAATTATGTGGCACTGAGTGGTATTTGGAGTGTATGTTGCATTGAGTGCAGTGTAATTATGTGGCGTGTAATTATGTGGCACTGAGTGGTATTTGGAGTGAATCTTGCATTGAGCGCAGTGTAATTATGTCGCACCGAGTAGTATTTGAAGTGTATGTTGCATTGAGTGCAGTGTAATCAAGTGGCGCGTAAATATAAGGAACTGAGAGGTATTTGAAGTGTATGTTGCTTTGAGCGCAGTGTAATTATGTGGCGTGTACCTATGTGGCACTGAGTGGTATTTGGAGTGTATGTTGCATTGAGTGCAGTGTAATTATGTGGAGTGTAATTATGTGGCACTGAGTGGTATTTGGAGTGAATGTTGCACTGAGCGCAGTGTAATTATGTCGCACTGAGTAGTATTTGGAGTGTATGTTGCATTGAGTGCAGTGTAATCAAGTGGCGCGTAATTATGAGGAACTGAGAGGTATTTGAAGTGTATGTTGCTTTGAGTGCAGTGTAATTATGTGGCGTGTACCTATGTGGCATTGAGTGGTATTGGAGTGTATGTTGCATTGAGTTCAGTGTGATTATGTGGCATGTAATTATGTGGCACTGAGTGGTATTTGGAGTGTATGTTGCATTGAGTGCAAAGTAATTATGTGGCGTGTAATTATGTGGCACTGAGTGCTATTTGGAGTGTATGTTGCGTTGAGCGCAGTGTAATTATGTATCATATAATTATGTGGCACTGAGTGGTATTGTGTGGAGTGTATGTTGTATTCAGTAGAGTGTAATTGAGTGGCGTGTAATTATGTGGCACTGAGTGGTATTTGGAGTGTATGTTGCATTGAGTGCAAAGTAATTATGTGGCGTGTAATTATGTGGCACTGAGTGCTATTTGGAGTGTATGTTGCGTTGAGCGCAGTGTAATTATGTATCATATAATTATGTGGCAATGAGTGGTATTGTTTGGAGTTCATGTTGCATTGAGTACAGTGTAATTATGTAGCATATAATTATGTGGCACTGAGTAGTATTGTGTGGAGATTGTTTCAGGTGAGGAATCCACACGGCAGATGTATCTATCAGCCATTATGTTACACTGAGTGGTATTTGGAGTGTATGTTGCATTAAGTGCAGTGTAATTATGTGGCACTGAGTGGTATTTGGAGTGTATGTTGCATTGAGAGCAGTGTCATTATGTGGAGTGTAATTATGTGGCACTGAGTGGTATTTGGAGTGAATGTTGCATTGAGCGCAGTGTAATTATGTTGCACTGAGTAGTATTTGGAGTGTATTTTGCATTGAGTGCAGTGTAATCAAGTGGCGCGTAATTATGTGGAACTGAGAGGTATTTCAAGTGTATGTTGCTTTGAGTGCAGTGTCATTATGTGGAGTGTAATTATGTGGCACTGAGTGGTATTTGGATTGTATGTTGCATTGAGTTCAGTGTAAATATGTGGCGTGTAATTATGTGGCACTGAGTGGTATTGTGTGGAGTGTATGTTGTATTCAGTAGAGTGTATATGTGTGGTGTGTAATTATGTGGCACTGAGTGGTATTGTTTGGAGTGTATGTTGCATTGAGTGCTTTGTAATTATGTAGCATATAATTATGTGGCACTGAGTGGTATTTGGAGTGTATGTTGCATTGAGTGCAGTGTAATTATGTGGTGCATAATTATGTGGCACTGAGAGGTATTTGTAGTGTATGTTGCTTTGAGTGCAGTGTAATTATGTGGCGTGTACCTTTGTGGCACTGAGTGGTATTTGGAGTGTATGTTGCATTGAGTGCAGTGTAATTATGTGGTGCATAATTATGTAGCACTGAGTGGTATTTGGAGTGTATGTTGTGAAAAGCGCCGTGTAATTATGTAGCATATAATTATGTGGCACTGAGTGGTATTGTGTGGAGTGTATGTTGTATTCAGTAGAGTGTAATTGAGTGGTGTGTAATTATGTGGCACTGAGTGGTATTGTTTGGAGTGTACGTTGCACAGAGTACAGTGTAATTATGTAGCATATAATTATGTGGCACTGAGTGGTATTGTGTGGAGTGTGTTTCATTCAGATGAGTGTAATTATGTGGCGTGTAATTATGTGGCACTGAGTGGTATTTGGAGTGTATGTTGCATTGAGTGCAGTGTAATTATGTGGTGCATAATTATGTGGCACTGAGAGGTATTTGTATTGTATGTTGCTTCGAGTGCAGTGTAATTATGTGGCGTGTACCTTTGTGGCACTGAGTGGTATTTGGAGTGTATGTTGTGAAAAGCGCTGTGTAATTATGTAGCATATAATTATGTGGCACTGAGTGGTATTGTGTGGAGTGTATGTGGCATTGAGTGCATTGTAATTATGTAGCATATAATTATGTGGCACTGAGTGGTATTTGGAGTGTATGTTGCATTGAGTGTGAGTGTAGTTATGTGGTGTGTAATTATGTGGAACTCGGTGGTATTTGGAGTGTATGTTGCATTGAGTGCAGTGTAATTATATGGCGTGTAACTGTGGCACTGAGTGGTATTTGGAGGGTATGTTGCATTGAGTGTGAGTGTAGTTATGCGGTGTGTAATTATGTGGAACTCAGTGGTATTTGGAGTGTATGTTGCATTGAGAGCAGCGTAATTATGTGGCGTGTAATTATGTTGCACTGAGTGGTATTGTGTGGAGTGTGCGTTGCATTCGTAGAGTGTAATTATGTGGTGTGTAATTATCTGGAACTGAGTGGTATTTGGAGTGTATGTTGCATTGAGTGCAGTGTAATTATGTGGTGTGTAACTATGTGGCACTGAGTGGTATTTGGAGGGTATGTCGCATTGAGAGCAGAGTAATTATGTGGCATGTACTTATGTGGCACTGAGTGGTAATTGGAGTGAAATGTTGCATTGACTGCAGTGTAATTATGTGGCCTGTAAATATGTGGCACTGAGTGGTATTTGGAGTGTATGTTGGTATAGCGCTGTGTAATTATGTAGCATATAATTATGTGGCGCTGAGTGGTATTGTGTGGAGTGTATGTGGCATTGAGTGCATTGTAATTATGTAGCATATACTATGTGGCACTCAGTGGTATTTGGAGTGTATATTGCATTGAGTGCAGTGTAATTATGTGGTGTGTAACTATGTGGCACTGAGTGGTATTTGGAGAGTATGTTGCATTGAGTGCAGTGTAATTATGTGACATGTATCTATGTGGCACTGAGTGGTATTTGGAGTGTATTTTGCATTGAGTGCAGTGTAATTACGGGGCGTGTAATTATGTGACACTGAATGGTATTTGGAGTGTATGTTGTATTGAGTGCAGTGTAATTATGTGGCACTGAGTGGTATTTGCAGTGTATGTTCCATTGAGCGCTGTGTAATTATGTATCATATAATTATGTGGCACTGAGTGGTATTGTGTGGATTGTATGTTGTATTTAGTAGAGTGTAATTGTGTGGCGTGTAATTATGTGGCAATGACTGGTATTGTTTGGAGTGTATGTTGCATTGAGTACAATGTAATTATGTAGCATATAATTATGTGGCACTGAGTGGTATTGTGTGGAGTGTGTTTCATTCAGATGAGTGTAATTATGTGGCGTGTAATATGTGGCACTGAGTGGTATTTGGAGTGTATGTTGTGTTAAGCGATGTGTAAATATGTAGCATATAATTATGTGGCACTGAGTGGTATTGTTTGGAGTGTATGTTGCATTGAGTACAGTGTAATTATGTGGCATATAATAATGTGGCACTGAGTGGTATTTGGAGTGAATCTTGCATTGAGCGCAGTGTAATTATGTCGCACTGAGTAGTATTTGAAGTGTATGTTGCATTGAGTGCAGTGTAATCAAGTGGCGTGTAAATATAAGGAACTGAGAGGTATTTGAAGTGTATGTTGCTTTGAGCGCAGTGTAATTATGTGGCGTGTACCTATGTGGCACTGAGTGGTATTTGGAGTGTATGTTGCATTGAGTGCAGTGTAATTATGTGGAGTGTAATTATGTGGCACTGAGTGGTATTTGGAGTGAATGTTGCACTGAGCGCAGTGTAATTATGTCGCACTGAGTAGTATTTGGAGTGTATGTTGCATTGAGTGCAGTGTAATCAAGTGGCGCGTAATTATGAGGAACTGAGAGGTATTTGAAGTGTATGTTGCTTTGAGTGCAGTGTAATTATGTGGCGTGTACCAATGTGGCATTGAGTGGCATTGGAGTGTATGTTGCATTGAGTTCAGTGTGATTATGTGGCGTGTAATTATGTGGCACTGAGTGGTATTTGGAGTGTATGTTGCATTGAGTGCAAAGTAATTATGTGGCGTGTAATTATGTGGCACTGAGTGCTATTTGGAGTGTATGTTGCGTTGAGCGCAGTGTAATTATGTATCATATAATTATGTGGCACTGAGTGGTATTGTGTGGAGTGTATGTTGTATTCAGTAGTGAGTGGTGTGTAATTATGTGGCAATGAGTGGTATTGTTTGGAGTTCATGTTGCATTGAGTACAGTGTAATTATGTAGCATATAATTATGTGGCACTGAGTAGTATTGTGTGGAGATTGTTTCAGGTGAGGAATCCACACGGCAGATGTATCTATCAGCCATTATGTTACACTGAGTGGTATTTGGAGTGTATGTTGCATTAAGTGCAGTGTAATTATGTGGCACTGAGTGGTATTTGGAGTGTATGTTGCATTGAGTGCAGTGTCATTATGTGGAGTGTAATTATGTGGCACTGAGTGGTATTTGGAGTGAATGTTGCATTGAGTGCAGTGTAATTATGTTGCACTGAGTAGTAAGTATTTGGAGTGTGTTTTGCATTGAGTGCAGTGTAATCAAGTGGCGCGTAATTATGTGGAACTGAGAGGTATTTCAAGTGTATGTTGCTTTGAGTGCATTGTAATTATGTAGCATATAATTATGTGGCACTGAGTGGTATTTGGAGTGTATGTTGCATTGAGTGTGAGTGTAGTTATGTGGTGTGTAATTATGTGGAACTCAGTGGTATTTGGAGTGTATGTTGCATTGAGTGCAGTGTAATTATATGGCGTGTAACTATGTGGCACTGAGTGGTATTTGGAGGGTATGTTGCATTGAGTGTGAGTGTAGTTATGCGGTGTGTAATTATGTGGAACTCAGTGGTATTTGGAGTGTATGTTGCATTGAGAGCAGCGTAATTATGTGGCGTGTAATTATGTTGCACTGAGTGGTATTGTGTGGAGTGTGCGTTGCATTCTGTAGAGTGTAATTATGTGGTGTGTAATTATCTGGAACTGAGTGGTATTTGGAGTGTATGTTGCATTGAGTGCAGTGTAATTATGTGGTGTGTAACTATGTGGCACTGAGTGGTATTTGGAGGGTATGTCGCATTGAGAGCAGAGTAATTATGTGGCATGTACTTATGTGGCACTGAGTGGTAATTGGAGTGAAATGTTGCATTGACTGCAGTGTAATTATGTGGCCTGTAAATATGTGGCACTGAGTGGTATTTGGAGTGTATGTTGTGTATAGCGCTGTGTAATTATGTAGCATATAATTATGTGGCACTGAGTGGTATTGTGTGGAGTGTATGTGGCATTGAGTGCATTGTAATTATGTAGCATATAATATGTGGCACTCAGTGGTATTTGGAGTGTATATTGCATTGAGTGCAGTGTAATTATGTGGTGTGTAACTATGTGGCACTGAGTGGTATTTGGAGAGTATGTTGCATTGAGTGCAGTGTAATTATGTGACATGTATCTATGTGGCACTGAGTGGTATTTGGAGTGTATTTTGCATTGAGTGCAGTGTAATTACGGGGCGTGTAATTATGTGACACTGAATGGTATTTGGAGTGTATGTTGTATTGAGTGCAGTGTAATTATGTGGCACTGAGTGGTATTTGCAGTGTATGTTCCATTGAGCGCTGTGTAATTATGTATCATATAATTATGTGGCACTGAGTGGTATTGTGTGGATTGTATGTTGTATTTAGTAGAGTGTAATTGTGTGGCGTGTAATTATGTGGCAATGACTGGTATTGTTTGGAGTGTATGTTGCATTGAGTACAATGTAATTATGTAGCATATAATTATGTGGCACTGAGTGGTATTGTGTGGAGTGTGTTTCATTCAGATGAGTGTAATTATGTGGCGTGTGATATGTGGCACTGAGTGGTATTTGGAGTGTATGTTGTGTTAAGCGATGTGTAAATATGTAGCATATAATTATGTGGCTCTGAGTGGTATTGTTTGGAGTGTATGTTGCATTGAGTACAGTGTAATTATGTGGCATATAATAATGTGGCACTGAGTGGTTTTGTTTGGAGTGTATGTTGCATTGAGTGCAGTGTAATTATGTGGTGTGTAATTATGTGGCACTGAGTGGCATTTGGAGTGTAAGTTGCAATGAGTGCAGTGTAATTATGTAGCATATAATTATGTGGCACAGAGTGGAATTGTGTTGACTATGTGTTGCATTCAGTAGAGTGTAATTACGTGTCATGTAATTATGTGGCACTGAGAGGTATTTGGAGTGTATGTTGCAGTGAGCGCAGTGTAATTATGTATCATATAATTATGTGGCACTGAGTGGTATTGTGTGGAGTGCATGTTGTATTTAGTAGAGTGTAATTGTGTGGCATGTAATTATGTGTCACTGAGTGGTATTGTTTGGAGTGTATGTTGCATTGAGTACAGTGTAATTATGTAGCATATAATTATGTGGCACTGAGTGGTATTGTGTGGAGTGTGTTTCATTCAGAAGAGTGTAATTATGTGGCGTGTAATTATGTGGCATTGAGTGGTATTTGGAGTGTATGTTGCATCGAGTGCAGTGTAATTATGTGGCATGTAATTATGCTGCACTGAGTGGTATTTGGAGTGTAGGTTGCATTGAGTGCAGCATGATTATGTGGCGTGTAACTATCTGGCACTGAGTGGTATTTGGAGTGTATGTTGCATTGAGTGTAGGGTGATTATGTGGCGTGTAATTATGTGGCACTGAGTGGTATTTGGAGTGTATGTTACGTTGAGCGCAGTGTAATTATGTGGTGTGTAATTATGTGGCACTGAGTAGTATTTGGAGTGTATGTTGCAATGAGTGTAGTGTAATTATGTGGCACTGAGTGGTATTTTGAGTGTATGTTGCATTGAGTGCAGTGTAATTTTGTGGTGTGTAATTATGCGGCACTGAGTGTTATTTGGAGTGTATGTTGCATTGAGTGCAGTGTAATTATGTGGCATGTAAATATGCAGCACTGAGTAGTATTTGGAGTGTATGTTGCCTTGAGTTCAGTGTAATTATGTGGCGTGTAACTATGTGGCACTGAGTGGTATATAAAGGGTATGTTGCATTGAGTGCAGTGTAATTATGTGATATGTAATTATGTGGCACTGAGTAGTATTTGGAGGGTATGGTGCATTGAGTGCAGTGTAATTATGTGGCATGTAACTATATGGCACTGAGTGGTATTTGGAGTGTATGTTGCATTGAGTGCAGTGTAATTACGTGGCGTGTAATTATGTGGCACTGAATGGTATTTGGAGTGTATGTTGTATTGAGTGCAGTGTAATATGTGGCACTGAGTGGTATTTGGAGTGTATGTTCCATTGAGCGCAGTGTAATTATGTATCATATAACTATGTGGCACTGAGTGGCATTGTGTGGATTGTATGGTGTATTTAGCCGAGTGTAATTGTGTGGCGTGTAATTATGTGGCAATGAGTGGTATTGTTTGGAGTGTATGTTGCATTGAGTACAGTGTAATTATGTAGCATATACTTATGTGGCACTGAGTAGTATTGTGTGGAGTGTGTTTCATTCAGAAGAGAAAAATTATGTGGCGTGTAATTATGTTACACTAAGTGGTATTTGGAGTGTATGTTGCATTAAGTGCAGTGTAATTATGTGGCACTGACTGGTATTTTGAGTGTATGTTGCATTGAGTAGAGTGTGATTATGTGGCGTGTAATTATGTGGCAGTGAGTGGTATTGTGTGGAGTGTATGTTGCATTCAGTAGAGTGTAATTGAGTAGTGTGTAATTATGTGGCACAGAGTGGTATTTTTTGGAGTGTACATTGCACAGAGTACAGTGTAATTATGTAGCATATAATTATGTGGCACTGAGTGGTATTCTTTGGAGTGTGTGTTGCATTCAATAGAGTCTAATTATGTGGCATGTAATTATGTGGCACTGAGTGATATTTGGAGAGAATGTTGCATTAAGTGCAGTGTAATTATGTGGCACTGAGTAGTATTTGGAGTGTATGTTGCATTGAGCGCAGTGTAATTGTGTGGCATGTAATTATGTGTCACTGAGTGGTATTGTTTGGAGTGTATGTTGCATTGAGTACAGTGTAATTATGTAGCATAGAATTATGTGGCACTGAGTGGTATTGTGTGGAGTGTGTTTCATTCAGAAGAGTGTAATTATGTGGCGTGTAATTATGTGGCACTGAGTGGTAATTGGAGTGTATATTGCATCGAGTGCAGTGTAAATATGTGGCATGTAATCATGCGGCACTGAGTGGTATTTGGAGTGTATGTTGCATTGAGAGCAGCGTAATTATGTGGCATGTAATTATCTTGTACTGAGTGGTATTGTGTGGAGTGTGTGTTGCATTCCGTAGAGAGTAATTATGTGGTGTGTAATTATGTGGCACTGAGTGGTATTTGGAATGTATGTTGCATTGAGTGCAGTGTAATTATGTGGCATATAATTATGCAGCACTGAGCGGTATTTGGAGTGTATGTTGCATTGAGTACAGTGTAATTATGTGGTGTGTAATTATGTGACATTGAGTAGTATTTGGAGTGTATGTTGTAATGAGTGTAGTGTAATTATGTGGCACTGAGTGGTATTTTGAGTGTATGTTGCATTGAGTGCAGTGTAATTTTGTGGCGTGTAATTATGCGGCACTGAGTGGTATTTGGAGTGTATGTTGCATTGAGTGCAGTGTAATTATGTGGCATGTAACTATGCGGCACTGAGTAGTATTTGGAGTGTATGTTGCTTTGAGATCAGTGTAATTATGTGTCGTGTAACTATGTGGCATTGAGTGGTATATAGAGGGCATGTTACATTCAGTGCAGTGTAATTATGTGATATGTAATTATGTGGCACTGAGTAGTATTTGGAGGGTATGTTGAATTGAGTGCAGTGTAATTATGTGGCATGTAACTATATGGCACTGAGTGGTATTTGGAGTGTATGTTGCATTGAGTGCAGTGTAATTACCTTGCGTGTAATTATGTGGTACTGAATCATATTTGGAGTGTATGTTTTATTGAGTGAAGTGTAATTATGTGGCATATAATTATGCAGCACTGAGCGGTATTTGGAGTGTATGTTGCATTGAGTACAGTGTAAATATGTGGTGTGTAATTATGTGACATTGAGTAGTATTTGGAGTGTATGTTGTATTGAGTGTAGTGTAATTATGTGGCACTGAGTGGTATTTTGAGTGTATGTTGCATTGAGTGCAGTGTAATTTTGTGGCGTGTAATTATGCGGCACTGAGTGGTATTTGGAGTGTATGTTGCATTGAGTGCAGTGTAATTATGTGGCATGTAACTATGTGGCACTGAGTAGTATTTGGAGTGTATGTTGCTTTGAGTTCAGTGTAATTATGTGGCGTGTAACTATGTGGCATTGAGTGGTATATAGAGGGTATGTTGCATTGAGTGCAGTGTAATTATGTGATATGTAATTATGTGGCACTGAGTAGTATTTGGAGGGTATGTTGAATTGAGTGCAGTGTAATTATGTGGCATGTAACTATATGGCACTGAGTGGTATTTGGAGTGTATGTTCCATTGAGCGCAGTGTAATTATGTATCATATAACTATGTGGCACTGAGTGGCATTGTGTGGATTGTATGGTGTATTTAGCCGAGTGTAATTGTGTGTATGTTGCATTGAGTGCAGTGTAATTATGTGGTGTGTAATTATGTGGCACTGAGTGGCATTTGGAGTGTAAGTTGCAATGAGTGCAGTGTAATTATGTAGCATATAATTATGTGGCACAGAGTGGAATTGTGTTGACTATGTGTTGCATTCAGTAGAGTGTAATTACGTGTCATGTAATTATGTGGCACTGAGAGGTATTTGGAGTGTATGTTGCAGTGAGCGCAGTGTAATTATGTATCATATAATTATGTGGCACTGAGTGGTATTGTGTGGAGTGCATGTTGTATTTAGTAGAGTGTAATTGTGTGGCATGTAATTATGTGTCACTGAGTGGTATTGTTTGGAGTGTATGTTGCATTGAGTACAGTGTAATTATGTAGCATATAATTATGTGGCACTGAGTGGTATTGTGTGGAGTGTGTTTCATTCAGAAGAGTGTAATTATGTGGCGTGTAATTATGTGGCATTGAGTGGTATTTGGAGTGTATGTTGCATCGAGTGCAGTGTAATTATGTGGCATGTAATTATGCTGCACTGAGTGGTATTTGGAGTGTAGGTTGCATTGAGTGCAGCATGATTATGTGGCGTGTAACTATCTGGCACTGAGTGGTATTTGGAGTGTATGTTGCATTGAGTGTAGGGTGATTATGTGGCGTGTAATTATGTGGCACTGAGTGGTATTTGGAGTGTATGTTACGTTGAGCGCAGTGTAATTATGTGGTGTGTAATTATGTGGCACTGAGTAGTATTTGGAGTGTATGTTGCAATGAGTGTAGTGTAATTATGTGGCACTGAGTGGTATTTTGAGTGTATGTTGCATTGAGTGCAGTGTAATTTTGTGGTGTGTAATTATGCGGCACTGAGTGTTATTTGGAGTGTATGTTGCATTGAGTGCAGTGTAATTATGTGGCATGTAAATATGCAGCACTGAGTAGTATTTGGAGTGTATGTTGCCTTGAGTTCAGTGTAATTATGTGGCGTGTAACTATGTGGCACTGAGTGGTATATAAAGGGTATGTTGCATTGAGTGCAGTGTAATTATGTGATATGTAATTATGTGGCACTGAGTAGTATTTGGAGGGTATGGTGCATTGAGTGCAGTGTAATTATGTGGCATGTAACTATATGGCACTGAGTGGTATTTGGAGTGTATGTTGCATTGAGTGCAGTGTAATTACGTGGCGTGTAATTATGTGGCACTGAATGGTATTTGGAGTGTATGTTGTATTGAGTGCAGTGTAATATGTGGCACTGAGTGGTATTTGGAGTGTATGTTCCATTGAGCGCAGTGTAATTATGTATCATATAACTATGTGGCACTGAGTGGCATTGTGTGGATTGTATGGTGTATTTAGCCGAGTGTAATTGTGTGGCGTGTAATTATGTGGCAATGAGTGGTATTGTTTGGAGTTTATGTTGCATTGAGTACAGTGTAATTATGTAGCATATACTTATGTGGCACTGAGTAGTATTGTGTGGAGTGTGTTTCATTCAGAAGAGAAAAATTATGTGGCGTGTAATTATGTTACACTAAGTGGTATTTGGAGTGTATGTTGCATTAAGTGCAGTGTAATTATGTGGCACTGACTGGTATTTTGAGTGTATGTTGCATTGAGTAGAGTGTGATTATGTGGCCTGTAATTATGTGGCAGTGAGTGGTATTGTGTGGAGTGTATGTTGCATTCAGTAGAGTGTAATTGAGTAGTGTGTAATTATGTGGCACAGGATGGTATTTTTTGGAGTGTACATTGCACAGAGTACAGTGTAATTATGTAGCATATAATTATGTGGCACTGAGTGGTATTCTTTGGAGTGTGTGTTGCATTCAATAGAGTCTAATTATGTGGCATGTAATTATGTGGCACTGAGTGATATTTGGAGAGAATGTTGCATTAAGTGCAGTGTAATTATGTGGCACTGAGTAGTATTTGGAGTGTATGTTGCATTGAGCGCAGTGTAATTGTGTGGCATGTAATTATGTGTCACTGAGTGGTATTGTTTGGAGTGTATGTTGCATTGAGTACAGTGTAATTATGTAGCATAGAATTATGTGGCACTGAGTGGTATTGTGTGGAGTGTGTTTCATTCAGAAGAGTGTAATTATGTGGCGTGTAATTATGTGGCACTGAGTGGTAATTGGAGTGTATATTGCATCGAGTGCAGTGTAAATATGTGGCATGTAATTATGCGGCACTGAGTGGTATTTGGAGTGTATGTTGCATTGAGAGCAGCGTAATTATGTGGCATGTAATTATCTTGTACTGAGTGGTATTGTGTGGAGTGTGTGTTGCATTCCGTAGAGAGTAATTATGTGGTGTGTAATTATGTGGCACTGAGTGGTATTTGGAGTGTATGTTGCATTGAGTGCAGTGTAATTATGTGGCATATAATTATGCAGCACTGAGCGGTATTTGGAGTGTATGTTGCATTGAGTACAGTGTAATTATGTGGTGTGTAATTATGTGACATTGAGTAGTATTTGGAGTGTATGTTGTAATGAGTGTAGTGTAATTATGTGGCACTGAGTGGTATTTTGAGTGTATGTTCCATTGAGCGCAGTGTAATTATGTATCATATAACTATGTGGCACTGAGTGGCATTGTGTGGATTGTATGGTGTATTTAGCCGAGTGTAATTGTGTGGCGTGTAATTATGTGGCAATGAGTGGTATTGTTTGGAGTTTATGTTGCATTGAGTACAGTGTAATTATGTAGCATATACTTATGTGGCACTGAGTAGTATTGTGTGGAGTGTGTTTCATTCAGAAGAGAAAAATTATGTGGCGTGTAATTATGTTACACTAAGTGGTATTTGGAGTGTATGTTGCATTAAGTGCAGTGTAATTATGTGGCACTGACTGGTATTTTGAGTGTATGTTGCATTGAGTAGAGTGTGATTATGTGGCGTGTAATTATGTGGCAGTGAGTGGTATTGTGTGGAGTGTATGTTGCATTCAGTAGAGTGTAATTGAGTAGTGTGTAATTATGTGGCACAGAGTGGTATTTTTTGGAGTGTACATTGCACAGAGTACAGTGTAATTATGTAGCATATAATTATGTGGCACTGAGTGGTATTCTTTGGAGTGTGTGTTGCATTCAATAGAGTCTAATTATGTGGCATGTAATTATGTGGCACTGAGTGATATTTGGAGAGAATGTTGCATTAAGTGCAGTGTAATTATGTGGCACTGAGTAGTATTTGGAGTGTATGTTGCATTGAGCGCAGTGTAATTGTGTGGCATGTAATTATGTGTCACTGAGTGGTATTGTTTGGAGTGTATGTTGCATTGAGTACAGTGTAATTATGTAGCATAGAATTATGTGGCACTGAGTGGTATTGTGTGGAGTGTGTTTCATTCAGAAGAGTGTAATTATGTGGCGTGTAATTATGTGGCACTGAGTGGTAATTGGAGTGTATATTGCATCGAGTGCAGTGTAAATATGTGGCATGTAATTATGCGGCACTGAGTGGTATTTGGAGTGTATGTTGCATTGAGAGCTGCGTAATTATGTGGCATGTAATTATCTTGTACTGAGTGGTATTGTGTGGAGTGTGTGTTGCATTCCGTAGAGAGTAATTATGTGGTGTGTAATTATGTGGCACTGAGTGGTATTTGGAGTGTATGTTGCATTGAGTGCAGTGTAATTATATGGCATATAATTATGCAGCACTGAGCGGTATTTGGAGTGTATGTTGCATTGAGTACAGTGTAATTATGTGGTGTGTAATTATGTGACATTGAGTAGTATTTGGAGTGTATGTTGTAATGAGTGTAGTGTAATTATGTGGCACTGAGTGGTATTTTGAGTGTATGTTGCATTGAGTGCAGTGTAATTTTGTGGTGTGTAATTATGCGGCACTGAGTGTTATTTGGAGTGTATGTTGCATTGAGTGCAGTGTAATTATGTGGCATGTAAATATGCAGCACTGAGTAGTATTTGGAGTGTATGTTGCCTTGAGTTCAGTGTAATTATGTGGCGTGTAACTATGTGGCACTGAGTGGTATATAAAGGGTATGTTGCATTGAGTGCAGTGTAATTATGTGATATGTAATTATGTGGCACTGAGTAGTATTTGGAGGGTATGGTGCATTGAGTGCAGTGTAATTATGTGGCATGTAACTATATGGCACTGAGTGGTATTTGGAGTGTATGTTGCATTGAGTGCAGTGTAATTACGTGGCGTGTAATTATGTGGCACTGAATGGTATTTGGAGTGTATGTTGTATTGAGTGCAGTGTAATATGTGGCACTGAGTGGTATTTGGAGTGTATGTTCCATTGAGCGCAGTGTAATTATGTATCATATAACTATGTGGCACTGAGTGGCATTGTGTGGATTGTATGGTGTATTTAGCCGAGTGTAATTGTGTGGCGTGTAATTATGTGGGAATGAGTGGTATTGTTTGGAGTTTATGTTGCATTGAGTACAGTGTAATTATGTAGCATATACTTATGTGGCACTGAGTAGTATTGTGTGGAGTGTGTTTCATTCAGAAGAGAAAAATTATGTGGCGTGTAATTATGTTACACTAAGTGGTATTTGGAGTGTATGTTGCATTAAGTGCAGTGTAATTATGTGGCACTGACTGGTATTTTGAGTGTATGTTGCATTGAGTAGAGTGTGATTATGTGGCGTGTAATTATGTGGCAGTGAGTGGTATTGTGTGGAGTGTATGTTGCATTCAGTAGAGTGTAATTGAGTAGTGTGTAATTATGTGGCACAGAGTGGTATTTTTTGGAGTGTACATTGCACAGAGTACAGTGTAATTATGTAGCATATAATTATGTGGCACTGAGTGGTATTCTTTGGAGTGTGTGTTGCATTCAATAGAGTCTAATTATGTGGCATGTAATTATGTGGCACTGAGTGATATTTGGAGAGAATGTTGCATTAAGTGCAGTGTAATTATGTGGCACTGAGTAGTATTTGGAGTGTATGTTGCATTGAGCGCAGTGTAATTGTGTGGCATGTAATTATGTGTCACTGAGTGGTATTGTTTGGAGTGTATGTTGCATTGAGTACAGTGTAATTATGTAGCATAGAATTATGTGGCACTGAGTGGTATTGTGTGGAGTGTGTTTCATTCAGAAGAGTGTAATTATGTGGCGTGTAATTATGTGGCACTGAGTGGTAATTGGAGTGTATATTGCATCGAGTGCAGTGTAAATATGTGGCATGTAATTATGCGGCACTGAGTGGTATTTGGAGTGTATGTTGCATTGAGAGCAGCGTAATTATGTGGCATGTAATTATCTTGTACTGAGTGGTATTGTGTGGAGTGTGTGTTGCATTCCGTAGAGAGTAATTATGTGGTGTGTAATTATGTGGCACTGAGTGGTATTTGGAGTGTATGTTGCATTGAGTGCAGTGTAATTATGTGGCATATAATTATGCAGCACTGAGCGGTATTTGGAGTGTATGTTGCATTGAGTACAGTGTAATTATGTGGTGTGTAATTATGTGACATTGAGTAGTATTTGGAGTGTATGTTGTAATGAGTGTAGTGTAATTATGTGGCACTGAGTGGTATTTTGAGTGTATGTTGCATTGAGTGCAGTGTAATTTTGTGGCGTGTAATTATGCGGCACTGAGTGGTATTTGGAGTGTATGTTGCATTGAGTGCAGTGTAATTATGTGGCATGTAACTATGCGGCACTGAGTAGTATTTGGAGTGTATGTTGCTTTGAGTTCAGTGTAATTATGTGTTGTGTAACTATGTGGCATTGAGTGGTATATAGAGGGCATGTTACATTCAGTGCAGTGTAATTATGTGATATGTAATTATGTGGCACTGAGTAGTATTTGGAGGGTATGTTGAATTGAGTGCAGTGTAATTATGTGGCATGTAACTATATGGCACTGAGAGGTATTTGGAGTGTATGTTGCATTGAGTGCAGTGTAATTACCTTGCGTGTAATTATGTGGTACTGAATCATATTTGGAGTGTATGTTTTATTGAGTGAAGTGTAATTATGTGGCATATAATTATGCAGCACTGAGCGGTATTTGGAGTGTATGTTGCATTGAGTACAGTGTAATTATGTGGTGTGTAATTATGTGACATTGAGTAGTATTTGGAGTGTATGTTGTAATGAGTGTAGTGTAATTATGTGGCACTGAGTGGTATTTTGAGTGTATGTTGCATTGAGTGCAGTGTAATTTTGTGGCGTGTAATTATGCGGCACTGAGTGGTATTTGGAGTGTATGTTGCATTGAGTGCAGTGTAATTATGTGGCATGTAACTATGCGGCACTGAGTAGTATTTGGAGTGTATGTTGCTTTGAGTTCAGTGTAATTATGTGTCGTGTAACTATGTGGCATTGAGTGGTATATAGAGGGCATGTTACATTCAGTGCAGTGTAATTATGTGATATGTAATTATGTGGCACTGAGTAGTATTTGGAGGGTATGTTGAATTGAGTGCAGTGTAATTATGTGGCATGTAACTATATGGCACTGAGTGGTATTTGGAGTGTATGTTGCATTGAGTACAGTGTAATTACCTTGCGTGTAATTATGTGGTACTGAATCATATTTGGAGTGTATGTTTTATTGAGTGAAGTGTAATTATGTGGCATAATTATGCAGCACTGAGCGGTATTTGGAGTGTATGTTGCATTGAGTACAGTGTAAATATGTGGTGTGTAATTATGTGACATTGAGTAGTATTTGGAGTGTATGTTGTATTGAGTGTAGTGTAATTATGTGGCACTGAGTGGTATTTTGAGTGTATGTTGCATTGAGTGCAGTGTAATTTTGTGGCGTGTAATTATGCGGCACTGAGTGGTATTTGGAGTGTATGTTGCATTGAGTGCAGTGTAATTATGTGGCATGTAACTATGTGGCACTGAGTAGTATTTGGAGTGTATGTTGCTTTGAGTTCAGTGTAATTATGTGGCGTGTAACTATGTGGCATTGAGTGGTATATAGAGGGTATGTTGCATTGAGTGCAGTGTAATTATGTGATATGTAATTATGTGGCACTGAGTAGTATTTGGAGGTATGTTGAATTGAGTGCAGTGTAATTATGTGGCATGTAACTATATGGCACTGAGTGGTATTTGGAGTGTATGTTCCATTGAGCGCAGTGTAATTATGTATCATATAACTATGTGGCACTGAGTGGCATTGTGTGGATTGTATGGTGTATTTAGCCGAGTGTAATTGTGTGGCGTGTAATTATGTGGCAATGATTGGTATTGTTTGGAGTTCATGTTGCATTGAGTACAGTGTAATTATGTAGCATATAATTATGTGGCACTGAGTGGTATTGTGTGGAGTGTGTTTCTTTCAGAAGAGCATAATTATGTGGCGTGTAATTATGTTACACTGAGTCCTATTTGGAGTGTATGTTGCATTAAGTGCAGTGTAATTATGTGGCACTGACTGGTATTTTGAGTGTATGTTGTACTGAGTGCAGTGTCATTATGTGGCGTGTAATTATGTGGCACTGAGTGGTATTTGGAGTGTATGTTGCATTGAGTGCAGTGTAATTATGTGGCGTGTAATTATGTGGCACTGAGTGGTATTTGGAGTGAATCTTGCATTGAGCGCAGTGTAATTATGTCGCACTGAGTAGTATTTGAAGTGTATGTTGCATTGAGTGCAGTGTAATCAAGTGGCGCGTAAATATAAGGAACTGAGAGGTATTTGAAGTGTATGTTGCTTTGAGCGCAGTGTAATTATGTGGCGTGTACCTATGTGGCACTGAGTGGTATTTGGAGTGTATGTTGCATTGAGTGCAGTGTAATTATGTGGAGTGTAATTATGTGGCACTGAGTGGTATTTGGAGTGAATGTTGCACTGAGCGCAGTGTAATTATGTCGCACTGAGTAGTATTTGGAGTGTATGTTGCATTGAGTGCAGTGTAATCAAGTGGCGCGTAATTATGAGGAACTGAGAGGTATTTGAAGTGTATGTTGCTTTGAGTGCAGTGTAATTATGTGGCGTGTACCTATGTGGCATTGAGTGGTATTGGAGTGTATGTTGCATTGAGTTCAGTGTGATTATGTGGCGTGTAATTATGTGGCACTGAGTGGTATTTGGAGTGTATGTTGCATTGAGTGCAAAGTAATTATGTGGCGTGTAATTATGTGGCACTGAGTGCTATTTGGAGTGTATGTTGCGTTGAGCGCAGTGTAATTATGTATCATATAATTATGTGGCACTGAGTGGTATTGTGTGGAGTGTATGTTGTATTCAGTAGAGTGTAATTGAGTGGTGTGTAATTATGTGGCAATGAGTGGTATTGTTTGGAGTTCATGTTGCATTGAGTACAGTGTAATTATGTAGCATATAATTATGTGGCACTGAGTAGTATTGTGTGGAGATTGTTTCAGGTGAGGAATCCACACGGCAGATGTATCTATCAGCCATTATGTTACACTGAGTGGTATTTGGAGTGTATGTTGCATTAAGTGCAGTGTAATTATGTGGCACTGAGTGGTATTTGGAGTGTATGTTGCATTGAGAGCAGTGTCATTATGTGGAGTGTAATTATGTGGCACTGAGTGGTATTTGGAGTGAATGTTGCATTGAGCGCAGTGTAATTATGTTGCACTGAGTAGTATTTGGAGTGTATTTTGCATTGAGTGCAGTGTAATCAAGTGGCGCGTAATTATGTGGAACTGAGAGGTATTTCAAGTGTATGTTGCTTTGAGTGCAGTGTCATTATGTGGAGTGTAATTATGTGGCACTGAGTGGTATTTGGATTGTATGTTGCATTGAGTTCAGTGTAAATATGTGGCGTGTAATTATGTGGCACTGAGTGGTATTGTGTGGAGTGTATGTTGTATTCAGTAGAGTGTATATGTGTGGTGTGTAATTATGTGGCACTGAGTGGTATTGTTTGGAGTGTATGTTGCATTGAGTGCTTTGTAATTATGTAGCATATAATTATGTGGCACTGAGTGGTATTTGGAGTGTATGTTGCATTGAGTGCAGTGTAATTATGTGGTGCGTAATTATGTGGCACTGAGAGGTATTTGTAGTGTATGTTGCTTTGAGTGCAGTGTAATTATGTGGCGTGTACCTTTGTGGCACTGAGTGGTATTTGGAGTGTATGTTGCATTGAGTGCAGTGTAATTATGTGGTGCATAATTATGTAGCACTGAGTGGTATTTGGAGTGTATGTTGTGAAAAGCGCCGTGTAATTATGTAGCATATAATTATGTGGCACTGAGTGGTATTGTGTGGAGTGTATGTTGTATTCAGTAGAGTGTAATTGAGTGGTGTGTAATTATGTGGCACTGAGTGGTATTGTTTGGAGTGTACGTTGCACAGAGTACAGTGTAATTATGTAGCATATAATTATGTGGCACTGAGTGGTATTGTGTGGAGTGTGTTTCATTCAGATGAGTGTAATTATGTGGAGTGTAATTATGTGGCACTGAGTGGTATTTGGAGTGTATGTTGCATTGAGTGAAGTGTAATTATGTGGTGCATAATTATGTGGCACTGAGAGGTATTTGTATTGTATGTTGCTTTGAGTGCAGTGTAATTATGTGGCGTGTACCTTTGTGGCACTGAGTGGTATTTGGAGTGTATGTTGTGAAAAGCGCTGTGTAATTATGTAGCATATAATTATGTGGCACTGAGTGGTATTGTGTGGAGTGTATGTGGCATTGAGTGCATTGTAATTATGTAGCATATAATTATGTGGCACTGAGTGGTATTTGGAGTGTATGTTGCATTGAGTGTGAGTGTAGTTATGTGGTGTGTAATTATGTGGAACTCGGTGGTATTTGGAGTGTATGTTGCATTGAGTGCAGTGTAATTATATGGCGTGTAACTATGTGGCACTGAGTGGTATTTGGAGGGTATGTTGCATTGAGTGTGAGTGTAGTTATGCGGTGTGTAATTATGTGGAACTCAGTGGTATTTGGAGTGTATGTTGCATTGAGAGCAGCGTAATTATGTGGCGTGTAATTATGTTGCACTGGGTGGTATTGTGTGGAGTGTGCGTTGCATTCGTAGAGTGTAATTATGTGGTGTGTAATTATCTGGAACTGAGTGGTATTTGGAGTGTATGTTGCATTGAGTGCAGTGTAATTATGTGGTGTGTAACTATGTGGCACTGAGTGGTATTTGGAGGGTATGTCGCATTGAGAGCAGAGTAATTATGTGGCATGTACTTATGTGGCACTGAGTGGTAATTGGAGTGAAATGTTGCATTGACTGCAGTGTAATTATGTGGCCTGTAAATATGTGGCACTGAGTGGTATTTGGAGTGTATGTTGTGTATAGCGCTGTGTAATTATGTAGCATATAATTATGTGGCGCTGAGTGGTATTGTGTGGAGTGTATGTGGCATTGAGTGCATTGTAATTATGTAGCATATACTATGTGGCACTCAGTGGTATTTGGAGTGTATATTGCATTGAGTGCAGTGTAATTATGTGGTGTGTAACTATGTGGCACTGAGTGGTATTTGGAGAGTATGTTGCATTGAGTGCAGTGTAATTATGTGACATGTATCTATGTGGCACTGAGTGGTATTTGGAGTGTATTTTGCATTGAGTGCAGTGTAATTACGGGGCGTGTAATTATGTGACACTGAATGGTATTTGGAGTGTATGTTGTATTGAGTGCAGTGTAATTATGTGGCACTGAGTGGTATTTGCAGTGTATGTTCCATTGAGCGCTGTGTAATTATGTATCATATAATTATGTGGCACTGAGTGGTATTGTGTGGATTGTATGTTGTATTTAGTAGAGTGTAATTGTGTGGCGTGTAATTATGTGGCAATGACTGGTATTGTTTGGAGTGTATGTTGCATTGAGTACAATGTAATTATGTAGCATATAATTATGTGGCACTGAGTGGTATTGTGTGGAGTGTGTTTCATTCAGATGAGTGTAATTATGTGGCGTGTAATATGTGGCACTGAGTGGTATTTGGAGTGTATGTTGTGTTAAGCGATGTGTAAATATGTAGCATATAATTATGTGGCACTGAGTGGTATTGTTTGGAGTGTATGTTGCATTGAGTACAGTGTAATTATGTGGCATATAATAATGTGGCACTGAGTGGTTTTGTTTGGAGTGTATGTTGCATTGAGTGCAGTGTAATTATGTGGCGTGTAATTATGTGGCACTGAGTGGCATTTGGAGTGTAAGTTGCAATGAGTGCAGTGTAATTATGTAGCATATAATTATGTGGCACAGAGTGGAATTGTGTTGACTATGTGTTGCATTCAGTAGAGTGTAATTACGTGTCATGTAATTATGTGGCACTGAGAGGTATTTGGAGTGTATGTTGCAGTGAGCGCAGTGTAATTATGTATCATATAATTATGTGGCACTGAGTGGTATTGTGTGGAGTGCATGTTGTATTTAGTAGAGTGTAATTGTGTGGCATGTAATTATGTGTCACTGAGTGGTATAGTTTGGAGTGTATGTTGCATTGAGTACAGTGTAATTATGTAGCATATAATTATGTGGCACTGAGTGGTATTGTGTGGAGTGTGTTTCATTCAGAAGAGTGTAATTATGTGGCGTGTAATTATGTGGCATTGAGTGGTATTTGGAGTGTATGTTGCATCGAGTGAAGTGTAATTATGTGGCATGTAATTATGCGGCACTGAGTGGTATTTGGAGTGTAGGTTGCATTGGGTGCAGCATGATTATGTGGCGTGTAACTATCTGGCACTGAGTGGTATTTGGAGTGTATGTTGCATTGAGTGTAGGGTGATTATGTGGCGTGTAATTATGTGGCACTGAGAGGTATTTGGAGTGTATGTTATGTTGAGCGCAGTGTAATTATGTATCATATAATTATGTGGCACTGAGCGGTATTTTGTGGAGTGTATGTTGTATTCAGTAGAGTATAATTAACTGGTGTGTAATTATGTGGCACTGAGTGGTATTGTTTGGAGTGTATGTTGCATTGAGTACAGTGTAATTATGTAGCATATAATTATGTGGCACTGAGTGGTATTGTTTGGAGTGTATGTTGCATTGAGTGCAGTGTAATTATGTGGTGTGCAATTATGTGGCACTGAGTAGTATTTGGAGTGTATGTTGCATTGAGTGCAGTGTAATTATGTGGCATGTAACTATATGGCACTGAGTGGTATTTGGAGTGTATGTTGCATTGAGTGCAGTGCAATTACGTGGCGTGTAATTATGTGGCACTGAATGGTATTTGGATTGTATGTTGTATTGAGTGCAGTGTAATATGTGGCACTGAGTGGTGTTTGGAGTGTATGTTCCATTGAGCGCAGTGTAATTATGTATCATATAACTATGTGGCACTGAGTGGCATTGTGTGGATTGTATGGTGTATTTAGCCGAGTGTAATTGTGTGGCGTGTAATTATGTGGCAATGAGTGGTATTGTTTAGAGTTTATGTTGCATTGAGTACAGTGTAATTATGCAGCACATATTTATGTGGCACTGAGTGGTATTGTGTGGAGTGTGTTTCATTCAGAAGAGCGTAATTATGTGGCGTGTAATTATGTTATACTGAGTGGTATTTGGAGTGTATGTTGCATTAAGTGCAGTGTAAATATGTGGCACTGAGAGGTATTTGAAGTGTATGTTGCTTTGAGTGCAGTGTAATTATGTGGCGTGTACCTATGTGGCACTGAGTGGTATTTGGAGTGTATGTTTCATTGAGTGCAGTGTAATTATGTGGTGTGTAACTATGTGGCACTGAGCGGTATTTGGAGGGTATGTTGCATTGCGTGCAGGGTAATTATGTGGTGTGTAACTATGTGGCACTGAGCGGTATTTGGAGGGTATGTTGCATTGTGTGCAGTGTAATTATGTGGCGTGTAATTATGTGGCACTGAGTGGTATTTGGAGGGTATGTTGCATTGACTGCAGTGTAATTATGTGATATGTAATTATGTGGCACTGAGTGGTATTAGGAGGGTATGTTGCATTGAGTGCAGTGTAATTATGAGGCATGTAACTATGTGGCACTGAGTGGTATTTGGAGTGTATGTTGCATTGAGTGCAGTGTAATTACGTGGCGTCTAATTATGTGCCACTGAATGGTATTTGGAGTGCATGTTGTATTGAGTGCAGTGTAAATATGTGGCACTGAGTGGTATTTGGAGTGTATGTTGCATTGAGTGCAGTGTAATTATGTGGTGTGTAATTACATCGCACTGAGTGGTTTTTGTAATGTATGTTGCATTGAGTACAGTGTAATTATGTGGCGTGTAATTATGTGACACTGACTGGTATTTGGAGTGTATGTTGCATTGAGTGCTGTGTAATTATGTTGTGCGTAATTATGTGGCACTGAGTGGTATTTGGAGTGTATGTTGCATTGAGTGCAGTGTAATTATGCGGCCTGTAATTATGTGGAACTGAGTTGTATTTGGAGTGTATGTTGCATTGAGTGCAGGGTATTTATGTGGCATGTAATTACGTCGCACTGAGTGGTTTTTCGAGTGTGTGTTGCATTGAGTACAGTGTAAATATGTGGCGTGTAATTATGTGGCACTGAGTGGTATTTGGAGTGAATGTTGCATTGAGTGCAGTGTAATAATGTGGTGTGTAACTATGTGGCACTGAGCGGTATTTGGAGGGTATGTTGTATTGCGTGCAGTGTAATTATGTGGCCTGTAGTTATATGGCACTGAGTGGTATTTGGAGTGTATGTTGCATTGAGTGCAGTGTAATTATGTAGCATATAATTATGTGGCACTGAGTGGTATTGTGTGGAGTGTGTGTTGCATTCAGTAGAGAGAAATTATGTGGCACTGAGTGGTATTTGGAGTGTATGTTGCATTGAGTGCAGTGTAAATATATGGTGTGTAACTATGTGGCACTGAGCGGTATTTGGAGGGTATTGATATACTGGGAGGGTTTGAGGTATTCCAGAATAGGACAGGCGCACTCCCTAGTGGCCGCACATTATCGTGTTACAGAGTGTAAGATTCCAGGCAAGGGGGCGGGCGGTAATCCCTCTTAACCGCTCAAAGGTGGATTACAAATCCACACTAATTCGTACAAAAACAACAAGTGCCCCTGCTCTAGGAAAATATTATAAAGACTTGGTAAGTTCAGGTTGTGATACAGCAGTAAATTGCGCACATCAATGGTGTTTCAGAATCCACAGTAAGAAAGTTCAAAGGGGTAGAGTCTTTGTTATAGAAAACAAATTTATTGTTCCTCTTGTTCTGGTCAACACGTGTTTTATCGCAGGGAAACAGACTGCGAATCTTCAGGGCTGGGTATAGATACAAAAGATACATTTGTATGGTTGATTTAAAATGAGTGAAAAGGTGATTGGTGATCATTGGTGACATAGGGCGGGCATGCCATTGGGTGACATTGTCTAATAAGAAATGTGACTTGATATCTACGTTGTGACTGTGAAAGGTAGTGATTATTTATCGTGGCTATTCCGATTGTGTGGATGTGATCTTTAAAAATTGGCGTTTTTCTAAAGTTTATGAATGTTTTTAGAAGCAGACACATTAACCAGTATGCGTGAATAATATTGCAAACAAAGGGGAAAGTTAAGATACGGGAATATGGCAAGATGTGACAACCGAGTGAAAAGGTGTCCGTGCTTGTAGGCGAGTGCATGCCTCATTGTGACTAGTAGTGACTTTTTGGTGTTATACTTCTGTCAATTGTATTTACAAAAAGAAGATTTAACAAATAAAAAAGTTGACAATTTCATATAATACACCATGTAGGAGCGAATAGTGTTATTCTATGTACAGAAGGCGATGTGTTAGTCTGTTTTGATCTTAGTTAATGGATTTTTTGAAAATTGCACCATGAAATTAAAAGGGTAATCAAGCCTTACTGCTCGTTCCCATGTTGGATAGATATCCCCAGTATCTCTTGCGAAGTTGTGCTGAGACAACGTTCGTGAGAAGCGTCACTGGTTAATGTGAGCGCCAGACTTGCACAAAAGGAGGGTAATAATTTCGGGGGGTTTGCTTGGAAAAAGCACTTGTGTATTCAAGGTTAGAACACCAAATACGAATTACCTCGTGTTTGATACGTAAACGCATTTAAGACGTTACAGAGGATGAATTATGGGATGTGGTCGTTGAGAGGCTGAATATAAATCTAATCCTAAAAAATATATATATCCAAGACATCGGTATATAACTCACCCTTTGGATAGCAAAACCGGAAGTAGTGTTAAGGCCAAGAGTATTAATATTGCGCTAAAAAGCGTGGTCAGGTGATTCCTACAGGAAAACATAATTTGAAACAGAAACGTTTAAGAAAAGTGATGGTCATGTATACCATGTCACTTAAACACCTTATGGGAGCTATTACTGTATGGACAAACCAATGCTAAGTAATTGGGGTCCAGGAGATGTTCTGTATTATTGTAAGGACTATTTTGATTTGTCTTAATCACCTAAGAAATATTGCATCTCAGGGTCGTAGTTCAAGCCCAGTTCTATGCTATGAAGACGCATAATCCAGGTCGCTTCCTTGCGTCTCAAAGTTAGCTCTCGGTTACCACCCCTGATGTGAGTGGGTACTGTTTCGATGCCATAGAAGCTGATGCGGAAATCTTCAATGGTTGACTGACATTTCGCCACATGTAAAGCAACGGGATATTTTGGGTCTTGTTTTTGTATCGCTCTCATATGTTCAGAGATCCTGTCTTTCAGACTTCTTATTGTGCTACCCACATATTGTTTTCCGCAATGGCACTCAATTATGTATACTACATATTTTGTAATGCAATTGATATTTGTTCTGATGTCATACGTATCTCCATTGGGACCAGTGAAGTTTGTAGTCTTATGTTTAGCCCATTTGCACATTACACAGAAACCGCATTTGAAGAAGCCCTTATTGCGTTGTGTCAACCAGTCCGGAGTTGTGTCTATTCTTGGAACGGTGGGACTGAGTCTATTCTTCAGGGTTCTACCTCTGCGGAAAGTTATTTGTGGAGTTGGGGGAATTAGTTCCTTAAGTACTGGATCAGTTTTAAGCAGGTTCCAGTGTTTGGTCATGCTGGTGCGGATTGATCTGTGTAGACTGTTGAATTCTGTGATCATCCTTATTGTGGAGTCTTTCGCCTTTTTCGAGTTGTTAAATTTAAGTGTCTCTGGTCTCGTGATTTTGTTTAGTCTCTTTTTCGCTGTGGACAGGATGGATTGGGGATATCCACGTTTTTCGAATCTCCGTTCCATGTCTTGTAAAGTATCCACCAAGTCGCTGTCATTACTGCAGTTTCTTCTGGCTCTGAGGAATTCCCCAAATGGTATTGATTTAATTTGGTGTGGCGGGTGATGACTATCCGCTCGAAGTATAGCATTACACGAAGTGGGTTTTCTGTAGAGTTTACTATGTAGTTCGTTGTTGAGAATGTAGAATTCTAAGTCCAGAAACTCTATTTTGGTTTTACTTGACTTCATCGTGAAACTCAGTTCCCAATTGTTATGGTTGAGATGTTCAAAGAAACTTAGGAGAAGTTCGTCTGAGCCTGTCCACAGTAAGATACAGTCGTCTATATAGCGACCCCAGAATAATATGGAGTCAGTGTATTGACTGCCCTTAGTACCCCAAATGTGGTCTGTTTCAAAAGACCCCATGAACAGATTGGCAAAAGAAGGCGAGAATTTGGAGCCCATGGCTACTCCACGTTTTTGCCGGTACCAGTTTTTTTGAAACATAAAAAAGTTATTATTAAGAATCAGAGTCATCATGGTTATCAACATGTCAGTGTGAGCCCACAAAGATGCTGGTCTGTTGGACAAAACTCGTGTTATGGCTTCTATACCAAGGACAGGGTTGATACTTGTGTATAAGGCAACTACGTCCATAGTTACTATGGTGGTATTTGGTTGCCATTCTAGGTCATTTAGTACACTCAGTATATGCTTGGAGTCTTGGATGAATGAGGGTAGGTTTTTGACCAACGGGCCTAGAAACAAATCTACATACTCAGCCAATCTCTCGGTAGGGCCCCCTATGCCAGAGACAATCGGTCTACCTGGTGGGAAGGGGAGATCTTTGTGGATTTTAGGAAGGGTATACAACCATGGAAATGTTGGTTTGTGTACTTTAAGGTACATAAATTCATCTTCGTTAAGTAGGCCATCTTCTTTCCATTTGTGTAGATGGTCATTAATGGATTTTGTTAAGATGCCCATGGGGTTGAGTGTGATCGGTTCATAACAAGAAGTATCGGCTAGTTGACTTAGTATTTCGTTGTTGTAATCATCTGCATTCATAATTACAATGTTCCCTCCTTTATCCGCTTCGCGGATCACAATGGTGGAAGTCTGTGTTAGTGTGGTGAGGGCAAGGCGCTCGCCTTTAGTTAAGTTATCTTTAAATACAAATGTTTCGTTAAGTTTTTTTGTGTTGATTTTGTTGATGTCCTCAAGAACACGCTTATGAAAAATGTCAATATTATTGCCACCTGGTAGAGTTGGTGTCCAAGTGGATTTGTTTTTCAACCCACTAACAACCCCCAGATCTGTGTCTATGTTCAATTCCTCTAGAAGTTGTCCCATCTCTACGGGGCTATCTTCGCATTCGGTAATAGATAACAATAGATGTATTGCTTGTATATCTTTTATTGTAGTCACATTCTCTGTTAATACATCAGGAATATTCTTAACATTTCTAGTATTGGTAGTTTTTCCAGCAAAAAACTTTTTCAATTTTAGGTTCCGTACAAATTTAAAGAGATCTATTTTCGTTTGGCATGTGTCTCCTACTGAGAAGGGATTGAAGTTTAGACCCCTGGAAAGGAGATTAGTCATATCAGTAGTCAGTGGAAAGGAGGAGAGGTTAACCACTTGGACCTCGTTATGTTTGGTCTCTATTTCCTTGCTGTTCCTGACCTCAGTTTTTTTCTGTAATCTTCGTCTGCCACCCCTACTGCCTCTGTGGGTCTTTGATCTGTAGTATCTCGTGGTGGTTGGGTCTTGTTCCCTTTGCGCATCCGTTCTAGCTCCACTAAAAAAGGAGTACTATTGGTATCAAGTAAATCCCGATCGGGTTCGCTTATACCCGCAGAATTTAGGGAAGCATTGCTGGATGAAACAGAACTAGGGGCGGATGAGATATTGCCACTTTTTTTGGGGTTGTGAGGTCGTACTAAGGAGTCATATTTGCGATCATAAGTGAAGATTCGACCATTACGGTAATCTGTGTCATCTCTTTTTATTTGTCTGGCCTTCCTGTTTTTTATTTCTTCCTGATGTTTAAACAGGACCTCATCCAGAATGGTGTAATTCTTCACAGTAGGTTCTGGTAAGTTGAGGTCTTTGATTTCTTGCTCTAATTTTGCAATTTCTCCCAGTAGTTTATTGGACTTCCGATCAGCATTTTCTATCAGAATGTCCATAAGGGCAAAAGAGTTATTGGTGACAGAATCTTCCCATTTTTTCACTAGATCTAGATCAAGATCATCATATGTTGGGAAAGTATTGGAGCGCAAGCCTCTCGGTATTTGTTTAAGACGCATGTATTGCTTTAGGGTTGTAGAATCCCACCAACGTGAGTTCTCCAGTTTTTTTAGTCTCTCTAATTTTTTGAATTTGTCTTTAAGGCCCTCCACACGGGGGGGACCAGCAGTTGCCGTGGCAGTATGAGTGGGCATGCCCTTGGCTAGGTTCTCGAAGAGATCTGCTGCTATTTTGTCTCTATCCATATTGGTTAACTTGATTCCAAAACCAACGTGCTAGTTGTGGATGCGTGATTTGTAAAGGTAGAAAAGCGGGGGGCAGCCTTAACTGGAAATCAATAGGCTATTGATATACTGGGAGGGTTTGAGGTATTCCAGAATAGGACAGGCGCACTCCCTAGTGGCCGCACATTATCGTGTTACAGAGTGTAAGATTCCAGGCAAGGGGGCGGGCGGTAATCCCTCTTAACCGCTCAAAGGTGGATTACAAATCCACACTAATTCGTACAAAAACAACAAGTGCCCCTGCTCTAGGAAAATATTATAAAGACTTGGTAAGTTCAGGTTGTGATACAGCAGTAAATTGCGCACATCAATGGTGTTTCAGAATCCACAGTAAGAAAGTTCAAAGGGGTAGAGTCTTTGTTATAGAAAACAAATTTATTGTTCCTCTTGTTCTGGCCAACACGTGTTTCATCGCAGGGAAACAGACTGCGAATCTTCAGGGCTGGGTATAGATACAAAAGATACATTTGTATGGTTGATTTAAAATGAGTGAAAAGGTGATTGGTGATCATTGGTGACATAGGGCGGGCATGCCATTGGGTGACATTGTCTAATAAGAAATGTGACTTGATATCTACGTTGTGACTGTGAAAGGTAGTGATTATTTATCGTGGCTATTCCGATTGTGTGGATGTGATCTTTAAAAATTGGCGTTTTTCTAAAGTTTATGAATGTTTTTAGAAGCAGACACATTAACCAGTATGCGTGAATAATATTGCAAACAAAGGGGAAAGTTAAGATACGGGAATATGGCAAGATGTGACAACCGAGTGAAAAGGTGTCCGTGCTTGTAGGCGAGTGCATGCCTCATTGTGACTAGTAGTGACTTTTTGGTGTTATACTTCTGTCAATTGTATTTACAAAAAGAAGATTTAACAAATAAAAAAGTTGACAATTTCATATAATACACCATGTAGGAGCGAATAGTGTTATTCTATGTACAGAAGGCGATGTGTTAGTCTGTTTTGATCTTAGTTAATGGATTTTTTGAAAATTGCACCATGAAATTAAAAGGGTAATCAAGCCTTACTGCTCGTTCCCATGTTGGATAGATATCCCCAGTATCTCTTGCGAAATTGTGCTGAGACAACGTTCGTGAGAAGCGTCACTGGTTAATGTGAGCGCCAGACTTGCACAAAAGGAGGGTAATAATTTCGGGGGGTTTGCTTGGAAAAAGCACTTGTGTATTCAAGGTTAGAACACCAAATACGAATTACCTCGTGTTTGATACGTAAACGCATTTAAGACGTTACAGAGGATGAATTATGGGATGTGGTCGTTGAGAGGCTGAATATAAATCTAATCCTAAAAAATATATATATCCAAGACATCGGTATATAACTCACCCTTTGGATAGCAAAACCGGAAGTAGTGTTAAGGCCAAGAGTATTAATATTGCGCTAAAAAAGCGTGGTCAGGTGATTCCTACAGGAAAACATAATTTGAAACAGAAACGTTTAAGAAAAGTGATGGTCATGTATACCATGTCACTTAAACACCTTATGGGAGCTATTACTGTATGGACAAACCAATGCTAAGTATCCATACCTTAGAACGTTTGATAGGAAAGACCTTGCCCGGGAGGAGAAGAGTTTTACAGCTGTTCCGCTGAAAAATGGATATTTAAGGCGGGTACACCTGTAAAGCGAAAAAAGAAAAGAAAAACACGAGTGGTGTGATCTTTTCTCAATGTAATGCGGTATGTTACCGGAAATGGAAGAAAATTATTAGTATCAGAGGCGAGTTGTCTTACCTCAGAAAATTCGATCTCCCTCCTGTATTTCCCGGTGCCGTTCTTCGTAAAACGGTCACCTGACAGGAAGTGAGGATCTCTATTTAAGCTACTTCCGGAACTTGCTCTTTCAGTTTTAGAGACACTAGAACGGTAAGGTGTCGTTTGTTAAGACGAAACGTTGGTCGATTTTAGAAAAAATACTGTATTCTAGAATCGGGTTGGGTGAGTCAATAGAAAAGAATTTGTTCAAGGTAAAAGAAAAGAAATTTGAGCCTCGGCGTTCTAATGGTTGGAGTGGAAATGTGAAAAAAAACAAGAATCAGTTAATATGTCGATTAAAGCAAGGTGAATGAGAAAGGGAGCACACATTCAAAAGCGAGTTCGCTTAGCCAGTTAAAACCAGGAGTCAGCCCGGTTGGCATCCAGTCGAATGAGAGTATTAGGAGCAGGAAAAATTATATTAATTATTTATGCTGATACTTGGTCTTGATAGTGGTAGTATTTAGTGTTGTGTATGTGATATTAAACAGACGATTTCAACAGCAAAATACATATTTGAAATTATAAAAGGTAATAATCCAGTGAGTATATACAGTTACATACTTTCTGTCAAGTAACAAAAAGAAAAAGGCGTACGAGAGCACACATTAAGTATACATAGTGTAGTGTAAATACAAACATTAGTCTTATTTTTGAAGAAAATGTCCCTATTGTAAAGGCGTCTTCATAGCATAGAACTGGGCTTGAACTACGACCCTGAGATGCAATATTTCTTAGGTGATTAAGACAAATCAAAATAGTCCTTACAATAATACAGAACATCTCCTGGACCCCAATTCCCCTTTACAATAGGGACACAACACTAAATACTACCACTATCAAGACCAAGTATCAGCTTTTCTATTGACTCACCCAACCCGATTCTAGAATACAGTATTTTTTCTAAAATCGACCAACGTTTCGTCTTAACAAACGACACGTTACCGTTCTAGTGTCTCTAAAACTGAAAGAGCAAGTTCCGGAAGTAGCTTAAATAGAGATCCTCACTTCCTGTCAGGTGACCGTTTTACGAAGAACGGCACCGGGAACTACAGGAGGGAGATCGAATTTTCTGAGGTAAGACAACTCGCCTCTGATACTAATAATTTTCTTCCATTTCCGGTAACATACCGCATTACATTGAGAAAAGATCACACCACTCGTGTTTTTCTTTTCTTTTTTCGCTTTACAGGTGTACCCGCCTTAAATATCCGTTTTTCAGCGGAACAGCTGTAAAACTCTTCTCCTCCCGGGCAAGGTCTTTCCTATCAAACGTTCTAAGGTATGGATACTTAGCATTGGTTTGTCCATACAGTAATAGCTCCCATAAGGTGTTTAAGTGACATGGTATACATGACCATCACTTTTCTTAAACGTTTCTGTTTCAAATTATGTTTTCCTGTAGGAATCACCTGACCACGCTTTTTTAGCGCAATATTAATACTCTTGGCCTTAACACTACTTCCGGTTTTGCTATCCAAAGGGTGAGTTATATACCGATGTCTTGGATATATATATTTTTTAGGATTAGATTTATATTCAGCCTCTCAACGACCACATCCCATAATTCATCCTCTGTAACGTCTTAAATGCGTTTACGTATCAAACACGAGGTAATTCGTATTTGGTGTTCTAACCTTGAATACACAAGTGCTTTTTCCAAGCAAACCCCCCGAAATTATTACCCTCCTTTTGTGCAAGTCTGGCGCTCACATTAACCAGTGACGCTTCTCACGAACGTTGTCTCAGCACAACTTCGCAAGAGATACTGGGGATACCTATCCAACATGGGAACGAGCAGTAAGGCTTGATTACCCTTTTAATTTCATGGTGCAATTTTCAAAAAATCCATTAACTAAGATCAAAACAGACTAACACATCGCCTTCTGTACATAGAATAACACTATTCGCTCCTACATGGTGTATTATATGAAATTGTCAACTTTTTTATTTGTTAAATCTTCTTTTTGTAAATACAATTGACAGAAGTATAACACCAAAAAGTCACTACTAGTCACAATGAGGCATGCACTCGCCTACAAGCACGGACACCTTTTCACTCGGTTGTCACATCTTGCCATATTCCCGTATCTTAACTTTCCCCTTTGTTTGCAATATTATTCACGCATACTGGTTAATGTGTCTGCTTCTAAAAACATTCATAAACTTTAGAAAAACGCCAATTTTTAAAGATCACATCCACACAATCGGAATAGCCACGATAAATAATCACTACCTTTCACAGTCACAACGTAGATATCAAGTCACATTTCTTATTAGACAATGTCACCCAATGGCATGCCCGCCCTATGTCACCAATGATCACCAATCACCTTTTCACTCATTTTAAATCAACCATACAAATGTATCTTTTGTATCTATACCCAGCCCTGAAGATTCGCAGTCTGTTTCCCTGCGATGAAACACGTGTTGGCCAGAACAAGAGGAACAATAAATTTGTTTTCTATAACAAAGACTCTACCCCTTTGAACTTTCTTACTGTGGATTCTGAAACACCATTGATGTGCGCAATTTACTGCTGTATCACAACCTGAACTTACCAAGTCTTTATAATATTTTCCTAGAGCAGGGGCACTTGTTGTTTTTGTGGTATTTGGAGGGTATGTTGCATTTCGTGCAGTATGATTATGTGGCGTGTAATTATGTGGCACTGAGTGGTATTTGGAGTGTATCTTGCATTGAGTGCAGTGTAATTATGTGGCATATAATTATGCAGCACTGAGTGGTATTTGGAGTGTATGTTGCATTAAGTGCAGTGTAATTATGTGGTGTGTAGTTATGTGGCACTGAGTGGTATTTGGAGTGTAGGTTGCAATGAGTGTAGTGTAATTATGTGGCACTGAGTGGTATTTTGAGTGTATGTTGCAAAGAGTGCAGTGTAATTCTGTGGCATGTAATTATAAGCTACTGGGTGCTATTTGGAGTGTATGTTGTGTTGAGCGCAGTGTAATTATGTAGCATATAATTATGTGGCACTGAGTGGTACTCTTTGGAGTGTGTGTTGCATTCAGTAGAGTCTAATTATGTGTCATGTAATTATGTGGCACTGAGAGGTATTTGGAGTGTATGTTGCATTGAGCACAGTGTAATTATGTATCATATAATTATGTGGCACTGAGTTGTATTGTGTGGAGTGTGTTTCATTTAGAAGAGTGTAATTATGTGGCGTGTAATTATGTGGCACTGAGTGGTATTTGGACTGTATGTTGCGTTGAGTGCAGTGTAATTATGTATCATATAATTATGTGACACTGAGCGGTAATTTGTGGAGTGTATGTTGTATTCAGTAGAGTATAATTAACTGGTGTGTAATTATGTGATGTGATGTGATGTTTTTGTACTTGTATAGCGCACAGCTACCCGCAGTGGGTTTCCCGGTGCTTGTACGAATACCGCAAGGGAACGCTTCCTGGCTTTCCCTGTGAAGTGTCCACTCCTGGGCACCCCCATGGTGCAGACCAGGCATCCCTCGCGTTGTGGGGGCTGTTGTGGAGACTAAGCAAGCTAATGCCCAGAGTTGCAGCGTGGGACCCATGATCAGAACAGGCACTGAGGCGAGAATATCCGGTCAGGGGAATTAATGAGCCCGAGACCCGCTAGGGCAGGAATCGAACCCTGGTCCCTGGCCAGAGCTCTGCATCAAGGTCTGCCTGCTCTAACCATTGAGCCACACTTCTCCACGCTGAGTGGTATTGTTTGGAGTGTATGTTGCATTGAGGACAGTGTAATTATGTAGCATATAATTATGTGGCACTGAGTGGTATTGTTTGGAGTGTATGTTGCATTGAGTGCAGTGTAATTATGTGGCGTGTAAGTATGTGGCACTGAGTGGTATTTGGAGTGTATGTTGCATTGAGTGAAGTGTAATTATGTGGCACGTAATTATGTGGCACTGAGTGGAATTTGGAGTGTATGTTGCTTTGAGAGCAGCATAATTATGTGGCATGTAATAATGTTGCACTGAGTGGTATTGTGTCGAGTGTGTGTTGCATTCCATAGAGTGTAATTATGTGGTGTGTAATTATGTGGCACTGAGTGGTATTTGGAGTGTATGTTGCATTGAGTGCAGTGTGATTATGTGGTGTGTACTATGTAGCACTGAGCGGTATTTGAAGGGTAATTTGCATTGCGTGCAGTGTAATTATGTGGCTTGTAATTATGTGGCACTGAGTGGTATTTGGAGTGTATGTTGCATTGAGTGCAGTGTAATTATGTGGCGTGTAATTATGTGGCACTGAGTGGTATTTGGAGAGAATCTTGCATTGAGCGCAGTGTAATTATGTCGCACTGAGTAGTATTTGAAGTGTATGTTGCATTGAGTGCAGTGTAATCAAGTGGCGCGTACTTATAAGGAACTGAGAGGTATTTGAAGTGTATGTTGCTTTGAGTGCAGTGTAATTATGTGGCGTGTACCTATGTGGCACTGAGTGGTATTTGGAGTGTATGTTGCATTGAGTGCAGTGTAATTATGTGGAGTGTAATTATGTGGCACTGAGTGGTATTTGGAGTGAATGTTGCATTGAGCGCAGTGTAATTATGTCGCACTGAGTAGTATTTGGAGTGTATGTTGCATTGAGTGCAGTGTAATCAAGTGGCGCGTAATTATGAGGAACTGAGAGGTATTTGAAGTGTATGTTGCTTTGAGTGCAGTGTAATTATGTGGCGTGTACCTATGTGGCATTGAGTGGTATTGGAGTGTATGTTGCATTGAGTGCAGTGTGATTATGTGGCGTGTAATTATGTGGCACTGAGTGGTATTTGGAGTGTATGTTGCATTGAGTGCAAAGTAATTATGTGGCACTGAGTGCTATTTGGAGTGTATGTTGCGTTGAGCGCAGTGTAATTATGTATCATATAATTATGTGGCACTGAGTGGTTTTGTGTGGAGTGTATGTTGTATTCAGTAGAGTGTAATTGAGTGGTGTGTAATTATGTGGCAATGAGTGGTATTGTTTGGAGTTCATGTTGCATTGAGTACAGTGTAATTATGTAGCATATAATTATGTGGCACTGAGAAGTATTGTGTGGAGATTGTTTCAGGTGAGGAATCCACACGGCAGATGTATCTATCAGACATTATGTTACACTGAGTGGTATTTGGAGTGTATGTTGCATTAAGTGCAGTGTAATTATGTGGCACTGAGTGGTATTTGGAGTGTATGTTGCATTGAGTGCAGTGTCATTATGTGGAGTGTAATTATGTGGCACTGAGTGGTATTTGGAGTGAATGTTGCATTGAGCGCAGTGTAATTATGTTGCACTGAGTAGTATTTGGAGTGTATTTTGCATTGAGTGCAGTGTAATCAAGTGCCGCGTAATTATGTGGAACTGAGAGGTATTTCAAGTGTATGTTGCTTTGAGTGCAGTGTAATTATGTGGCATGTACCTATGTGGCACTGAGTGGTATTTGGAGTGTATGTTGCATTGAGTGCAGTGTGATTATGTGGCGTGTAATTATGTGGCACTGAGTGGTATTTGGATTGTATGTTGCATTGAGTTCAGTGTAAATATGTGGCGTGTAATTATGTGGCACTGAGTGGTATTGTGTGGAGTGTATGTTGTATTCAGTAGAGTGTATATGTGTGGTGTGTAATTATGTGGCACTGAGTGGTATTGTTTGGAGTGTATGTTGCATTGAGTGCTTTGTAATTATGTAGCATATAATTATGTGGCACTGAGTGGTATTTGGAGTGTATGTTGCATTGAGTGCAGTGTAATTATGTGGCGCATAATTATGTGGCACTGAGAGGTATTTGTAGTGTATGTTGCTTTGAGTGCAGTGTAATTATGTGGCGTGTACCTTTGTGGCACTGAGTGGTATTTGGAATGTATGTTGCATTGAGTGCAGTGTAATTATGTGGTGCATAATTATGTAGCACTGAGTGGTATTTGGAGTGTATGTTGTGAAAAGCGCTGTGTAATTATGTAGCATATAATTATGTGGCACTGAGTGGTATTGGGTGGAGTGTATGTGGCATTGAGTGCATTGTAATTATGTAGCATATAATTATGTGGCACTGAGTGGTATTTGGAGTGTATGTTGCATTGAGTGTGAGTGTAGTTATGTGGTGTGTAATTATGTGGCACTGAGTGGTATTTGGAGTGAATCTTGCATTGAGCGCAGTGTAATTATGTCGCACTGAGTAGTATTTGAAGTGTATGTTGCATTGAGTGCAGTGTAATCAAGTGGCGCGTAATTATAAGGAACTGAGAGGTATTTGAAGTGTATGTTGCTTTGAGTGCAGTGTAATTATGTGGCGTGTACCTATGTGGCACTGAGTGGTATTTGGAGTGTATGTTGCATTGAGTGCAGTGTAATTATGTGGAGTGTAATTATGTGGCACTGAGTGGTATTTGGAGTGAATGTTGCATTGAGCGCAGTGTAATTATGTCGCACTGAGTAGTATTTGGAGTGTATGTTGCATTGAGTGCAGTGTAATCAAGTGGCGCGTAATTATGAGGAACTGAGAGGTATTTGAAGTGTATGTTGCTTTGAGTGCAGTGTAATTATGTGGCGTGTACCTATGTGGCATTGAGTGGTATTTGAGTGTATGTTGCATTGAGTGCAGTGTGATTATGTGGCGTGTAATTATGTGGCACTGAGTGGTATTTGGAGTGTATGTTGCATTGAGTGCAAAGTAATTATGTGGCGTGTAATTATGTGGCACTGAGTGCTATTTGGAGTGTATGTTGCGTTGAGCGCAGTGTAATTATGTATCATATAATTATGTGGCACTGAGTGGTATTGTGTGGAGTGTATGTTGTATTCAGTAGAGTGTAATTGAGTGGTGTGTAATTATGTGGCAATGAGTGGTATTGTTTGGAGTTCATGTTGCATTGAGTACAGTGTAATTATGTAGCATATAATTATGTGGCACTGAGAAGAAACAAGTTACTTACCTGTAACTTTAGTTCTCCAGTATTGGTAACTTTCATAGATTCCCATTGCTTGTATCATTCCCCGTCGTCGGAATGGGAGCCTCGGTAATAATAAATATATATATATATATAGATAAATACACCATAATAGGTGTAAAAAAGGTAAAAAATTAGGCCTAGGCCTCATTATCTTTTGCAGCCTATTGCTGTCATTATGTAAAAGGACCCAAAGTCCCCTCAGCAACCAATCAGATCAGCCTCACCCTGTAGAACCTTCCTGAGAAAGCTCAGAGCCTCAGATTTTCGTAGCCGTTGCTTTGCCACATAATCACCTAGCCCTAAAGTGAGCTTTCCCAGGGGAGGCGGGTGGGCGCATGGGAATCTATGAAAGTTACCAATACTGGAGAACTAAAGTTACAGGTAAGTAACTTGTTTCTTACTCCAGTATTGGAACTTTCATAGATTCCCATTGCTTGTATCAGAGTAGATAGCAGTTAGCATACCTCAAACATTTCGTGCACAGCATAGAATCATTATAAACTAATGATATCACAGATTATACATCATAAAGCAGTAACAAAGCTCAATAAACGAAATGTTTGAAAAAACAGGAGGAGGGAAGAGTGGAAAGCTCACCTCTTATTGGAAGAGATTTCTCAGGACTGCCTGTCCAACAGCCGAATCCTCCTTTGCAGCCGCCTCCAGGCAGTAATGTCTCGTGAAGGAGTGCGTACTGCTCCAGGTGGCTGCTCTGCAAATGTCCTTTATGGATACTCCAGCAAACAGCGCCGCTGATGCTGAGACTGACCTTGTGGAATGTGCCTTCACCTGTCCTTGTAAAGGTTTGCCTGCCGCCTGGTGGCAGAACCGGATCGCACTAGTTATCCATCTAGATATCCCTTGTTTTGACAAAGGAAATCCTTTCCTTGGGGCTCCGAAAGCCACAAACAGTTGGGGTGTCTTTCGAAATCCAGCTGTGCGTTGTAGATAGAATTTCAAACATCTCTGAACGTCCAGAGAATGAAGTGTCCTCTCAGCCTGGGTTGAAGGCCGAGGAAAAAAAGATTTCAAAATCACTGGCTCGTTAAGATGAAAGTCCGCCGGTACCTTCGGAATGAACTTGGGGTTCATCCGCAGGATAACTGTATCATTCTTGAACTGTAAGAAGGGTTCTTTGATGGTTAAAGCCTGAAGCTCTCCTACTCTCCTTGCAGAGGTGAGTGCCAAGAGAAGCGCCACTTTCCATGATAGGAACTTCAGGTCCGCCTTATGTACTGGCTCAAATGGCGGTCTCATTAGCTGGGCCAGGACCACATTCAAGTGCCACACCGGAGGTGGGGGCCTAACTGGCGGGAAAACTCTAAACAGTCCTTTCAAGAATTGTTTGATTACTCTCGCTGATAAAAGAGAGGGGCCCGATCTTGTTCTCCTATACCTGGAAATAGCTGCCAAGTGGACTTTGATAGAAGCATGAGCCAGACCTGCTTGTGCCAATGAAAGAATATAAGGTAACAGTTGATGCGGAGCTGATGAGAAAGGATGAACATTCTCCCTCTGACACCACAAATGGAACCTCTTCCATTTCGCTTTATAAGTCTTATTAGTGCTAGGGGCTCGTGCCTGTGCTAAGATGGTCCTGCATTCCTCTGGGATGTTTAAATCCTTAAACTCTCTGTATTCAGGAGCCAAGCCGCCAACTGAAGCGAGCTCGGGTTCGGGTGAAGAACTTGGCCGTTGTACATAGAGAGCAGTGTCAGTTTGGGTTGCAGATGAATGGGCGGTGTCTCTGATAGAAGAAGAAGCTCCGTGTACCAAAATTGGCGAGCCCAGGCAGGCGCTATTAGTATCATCCTGCACCTGTCCATCTTGAGTTTCTTGAGGACTCGAGGAATTAGGGGAAATGGCGGAAAGGCGTAAACAAACGCGCCTGACCATGACATCGAAAGGGCATTCCCCAGTGATCCTCGATGGTGTTCCCTGCTTGCGTAACACCGGCATTTCTTGTTCCCCGGTGTTGCAAACAGGTCGATCGCTGGGGTCCCCCAACGGGAGAAGATGTCCTTGATCACTGCGTCCTCCAATTCCCACTCGTGCGAGACTGCTCTCAGGCGGCTTAGCGTATCTGCCTTCGTGTTGCATACTCCTGGAAGGTGTTCTGCTACGAGTGTGATGTTCTGCGCTATCGCCCATTCCCACAGTATTTGGGCTTCCTGTGAAAGCAGTGGCGATCTTGTGCCTCCCTGCTTGTTGACGTAATGCATTGCGGTGGTGTTGTCCGTCCGCACCAGGATTGCTGAATCTGTAATCCTCGGGAGGAAAGCCAACATTGCCAGTCGAATAGCTCTTAGTTCCAGAACGTTGATATGTAGATGACGTTCTTCCGGAGTCCAGTGACCACTGACCTGGAGGTCTTGCATGACCGCTCCCCAACCTTGAAGAGAAGCGTCCGTGGTAATGACCTGAGGAGCCCTTGCAGCCTTGAAACTGAGTCCCACAGTGAGGTGAGATCTTTTCATCCACCATGAAACCGACCGTTTCATCCGCTGGGTTACCGTCACCCTGTCTTCGAACGAACCTTCCACTTGTCTCCACTGAAGGTCCAGCTCCTCCTGCAGGGGGCGCATTCGCAGCCTGCAATGCGGAATCAATTGAATACAGGATGAAATCGACCCTAGAAGAGATTTGTACATCCTGACCGTCATCCAACTTCTCTTTTGGCAACGGGTGGCTGACGATATGAGTTTCATCTGTCTCTCTTCCGATGGGAAGGCTTTGCACTCCTGAGTATTGAGTATCGCTCCCAAGAACTTCACCGTGCTTGCAGGTTGAAGAACTGACTTTTCCTTGTTGAGTTGTAAACCCAGGTGAATAAAGAGGTTCAAGCACGTGTCCACTGCCCTTGATGCCTCTTGCAAGCTTGGGGCCTTCAGCAGCCAGTCGTCTAAGTACGGGAATACTTCTAGCGACTGTCTCCTCAGAAATGCTGCTACCGGTGCCAGCACCTTTGTGAATATCCGAGGAGCGGACTTTAATCCAAATGGGAGCACCATGAACTGGAAGTGACTCTTGCCTACTGTAAAGCGAAGGAAACGTCTGTGAGCTGGATGGATCGGGATATGAAAATAGGCATCTTCCAGGTCTAATGTTGCCATGTAGTCGCCCGGGTTCAATAGGCGCAATATGTCCTGGAGTGAAATCATTCGAAACGATAGTTTCGTGAGATAGGTGTTGAGCTCCCTCAAGTCCAGGATAGGACGCCACTTCTGTTTTGTCTTTCGGATCAGAAAAAATCTGGAATAGAAACCTTCTCCCCTTTGTGATAGGGGAACACGCTGGATCGCCCCTTTTTGAAGCATTAGTTGAGCTTCCTCTTGAAGAAGGTTCAGATGGTCGGAAGTAGTGGCGTGGGGAGCTCTTGTAGGTGGAAAGTCCTGGAATTCTAGAGTATGCCCATTCCGGATGATATTTAATACCCACTGATCCGATGTAATCTCTTCCCAGCTGCTCAGATGTTGTGATATCCTGCCGCCCACTGGAGATCCCAGAAGCGGAGGAACAGTTGGCAGAGTCGGGAGGCCGCTATTGACGCTTGCCAGCGTCCTTGCCCTGACGCCCCTGTCGTCCACGAGCGTTCTGGCGAGAGAAAGACTGGGATTGCGACTGCCGCTGATAGTATTGATTGCCGTACTGTGGCCTGTAAGACTGCGACTGCTGTGAATATCGCTGTTGCTGATAACCTCCTCTAGGTGAAGAGAAACCTCTTCCTCGTGCTCCACGGAAGGGTGTTTTCCTATATTGCAGGTTCCCCAGAGCCCTTGCTGTCTCCGTGTCCTTCTTTATACCCTGTAGGGTCTCGTCGACATGTTTCCCAAACAACATGTCCCCATCGAAGGGCAAATCCAAAATCCTATTCTGGACCTCTGGCCGGAAGTATGTAGCTCTCAGCCATCCTTGTCGCCGAAGAACCGCTGCACTGCCTAGGGCACGGAAAGAGGTGGTGGCGATGTCCATCGCGCAATCAATCATCTCTGAAGAGGAACGTTGTCCCTCTTCCAGAAGTTTCTGTGCTTCCGCCTTCTGGTCATCCGCTAGCAGATTCACATAGTGTGCCACATCACTCCACATCTGGCGGTCGTACCTTGCTAGGATCGCCAAGGCATTCGCCGCTCTGACCAGCAAGCTAGCCATTGACGAAAAACGCTTCCCAGCGTTGTCCAACCTTCTACCCTCCTTATCCGGCGGAGTCGTGAGGGTGGCCGAAGGATTTCGCGATTTCTTCTGTGCCGCCTGCGATATGACCGAGTCAGGTCTAGGTTGTCCAATCAAACAGGCGGGACTGTCATCCGGAGCTTTGTACTTCTTCTCCAAGCGCGGAAGAGTTGGAATGACCGTCGCTGGGGTCTGCATCACTTTCTTCCCTTCCTCCCATATGTGCTCCACAATGGGAATCGAGCGCACGGCCTTACGGTATGCCTCCTTGAAATCGTATAAAAAACAATCCGTAGATGTTGTAGGCATCGCTAACTTAAAACGCGCTGTGGCTCTTTCCATCAGGCTGAAGAAACCTCCTACATCAGCCGGAGGCGAGTCAACCGGGTCTGGCACTGGTGAAGCCGGATCCGGAGCTATATACTGGTTCCATTCACTGTCCTGGTCATGATCTTGGTTTTGCCCCGTTTCATCCTCATCCGAGGTATCCACTTGGACTTGCTGAGGATATGCCCTCTCATGTTCTTCCTGTGCAGGCCGTACTGACTCTGCTGCCACCGCCTGCGGTTGAACCTGTGCTTGACCTTCCACAGGTTGCGACCCTTTCTTGCTCCTATACTCCTCCAGCATCGCCCTTAAGTCTGTTAAAAGACTCATAGGCATCGTCACCATACCCTGCTGTGGTTGGGTATCTTGGTATGCAACCTGTCTTTCTGGCCGCTGTGCCTTCTGATAGTAATATTCCTCATCCAAATCCGAATCATGGTATTTCAGATTCAATTGAGATGGACTGTAAGCATCCCCATACATCTCATTTTCCTCTTCTGAGTAGTCATCCTCATCCAACAAAAGGGGTGGAGGTAATGATGGTACTTTCCTAGGAGAAGTCATATCTGGGGTTATCCTCCTCCTTCTGCTGTTTTCTGGCGCTCCTGTCGTCAACGGCGTTGAAAACAAATCCACCGTTTCCTTGTTCTGAATCGTCGTCGACGGGTCCGTCGACGAGAGTCCCTTCACCGTCGACGGCATCGTCGACGGAACCCTCATCGTCGCCGGGTCCACCGTCGACGGCCTCGTCGACGGCACCGTCGACGGGTTCATCGTCGACAAGTTCATCGTCGACGGGCTCGTCGACGGAGCTGTCGTCGTCGACGGGCTCGTCGTCCTCGTCGACGGGATCGTCGTCATCGAGATTGCCACCGTCGACGGAATAGTCATCGTCGACGGGATGGTCTTAGTCGACGTGGTGGTAACCGTCGACGTGGTCATCGTCGACGACGCCGTCGTCGATCCGGTCTTCGTCGACGGAATCGACATCGAGGTCCTCGTCGACGCTCTCGTCGTCGTCCTCGTCGTCGCTGGGTGGCTCGTCGACGACTGAGGAGACAAAATCACCTCAGATGTTTTAGAGTCCGTTTTGACCCCTGTAGAGGCCTCTACAGTCGGTTTCTTGACGGACTTGGCTACTTTAACCTGGTGGGAAGGCCCAGCCGAGCTCTCATCCAGTTTAGCCTTTTGCACCTGCATTGCCTGCCTTTCCCTCTCCTTTACACTCACGTGAGGAGATTCGATAGGCCCTGGCTTGCCAGACCTATCAGAGGTCACACGCACAGCCTTTAAGGGGGGTTCAGTTGAAGTGTCCACAGACGATCCGCCCCTCTTCAATGAAGTTTTCGAAGATGTTGATCTGGCATCTTCCTCATCACCAGAAATTACTTCATCCCTCCTTTCCAACTTCCTGAGCCACAGAAGCAGCCGTCCTTCACGATCACGGAGGGTTTTAACAGACATTCTCCTGCATATACTACACTTATCAACCTTATGGTCCGGGTATAGACAGTAAATACAGTCTTGATGTTGATCCTCTGTATAAAGTCGTTTTTTGCCACAAGTGGCACAAGACCTGAAAAGGCTCTTCTTTTCCTTATCAGCCATGACAAAGCTGAAAGAAATCCTCAAAGAAAAACTGTTTAAACAGTACCTCAAGTTGAAGTTAGAGCAGAGCTCTAAGGAGACTCCCTGTCACCAACGAAGCGGTAGAAAATCTGAGGCTCTGAGCTTTCTCAGGAAGGTTCTACAGGGTGAGGCTGATCTGATTGGTTGCTGAGGGGACTTTGGGTCCTTTTACATAATGACAGCAATAGGCTGCAAAAGATAATGAGGCCTAGGCCTAATTTTTTACCTTTTTTACACCTATTATGGTGTATTTATCTATATATATATATATATTTATTATTACCGAGGCTCCCATTCCGACGACGGGGAATGATACAAGCAATGGGAATCTATGAAAGTTCCAATACTGGAGTAAGTATTGTGTGGAGATTGTTTCAGGTGAGGAATCCACACGGCAGATGTATCTATCAGACATTATGTTACACTGAGTGGTATTTGGAGTGAATGTTGCATTGAGCGCAGTGTAATTATGTTGCACTGAGTAGTATTTGGAGTGTATTTTGCATTGAGTGCAGTGTAATCAAGTGGCGCGTAATTATGTGGAACTGAGAGATATTTCAAGTGTATGTTGCTTTGAGTGCAGTGTAATTATGTGGCATGTACCTATGTGGCACTGAGTGGTATTTGGAGTGTATGTTGCATTGAGTGCAGTGTGATTATGTGGCGTGTAATTATGTGGCACTGAGTGGTATTTGGATTGTATGTTGCACTGAGTTCAGTGTAAATATGTGGCGTGTAATTATGTGGTACTGAGTGGTATTGTGTGGAGTGTATGTTGTATTCAGTAGAGTGTATATGTGTGGTGTGTAATTATGTGGCACTGAGTGGTATTGTTTGGAGTGTATGTTGCATTGAGTGCTTTGTAATTATGTAGCATATAATTATGTGGCACTGAGTGGTATTTGGAGTGTATGTTGCATTGAGTGCAGTGTAATTATGTGGTGCATAATTATGTGGCACTGAGAGGTATTTGTAGTGTATGTTGCTTTGAGTGCAGTGTAATTATGTGGCGTGTACCTTTGTGGCACTGAGTGGTATTTGGAATGTATGTTGCATTGAGTGCAGTGTAATTATGTGGTGCATAATTATGTAGCACTGAGTGGTATTTGGAGTGTATGTTGTGAAAAGCGCTGTGTAATTATGTAGCATATAATTATGTGGCACTGAGTGGTATTGGGTGGAGTGTATGTGGCATTGAGTGCATTGTAATTATGTAGCATATAGTAGTAAAAAGCTTTTATTCGACATTTTTGTCATTAAGCCAACATACATATAATACACATACTTTTTCATAAAATAAAAATTTGTTACAATGAATAAAGACTTTACAAACATTCATATTGTACAAAAGCGCTGATTGGACAAAGTGCAATTCTGGGCATATTCATTAATCATGGGTTTTAAGGGGGATATACATACCAGGGTTTATACTCGACTAGTTCAATCAACTTTTTTTTAAGTTTCTTTAAAAACAGTTATATACAATAATAAAAATATTAAAAGACTAATATTAAAATCAATTAATCCTAGAATGGTAATCCAAGCTTCTTTCTGATTATACAAACACCATGGAGAAACCTACTCAGACCAAACACTAATAGCCTACTGTTAGAGGATCTAAATATGCGTTCTGCCTCTTTGAATGAACGTGTCCCCATATTTTTACATAGAGGCATGATCCATTTTTTTCGAGATTTAACATATAGTGGACAAAAGAAGAGGATATGAGCCTCATCTTCTTTCTGGTTTAATACACATGAAATACAATGAGGATCTTTACTTACTCCTCCCCACCGGCAGGAATTTGATTTAATCTGTAACACTCCATATCTGAATTTGAGGAAGACAGATTTAGCCAGGGGTGGCTCAATTTCGTCCATAAAAAGTTCAAATGACGGAAGATCCTTAAATTGCAAAAATGTGGACGTTAGTTGTCCAGTGGCACGTTCATATATATGATTATTCACATAGTTCCAGTAGGCAGATTTTACCTGGATCTTACAACTATTAGGCAAGGTGATAGATACGGCTGGTGTTTCCCAGTAATGTGATAGACCTATTACTGTAAACCAGTAAGATACATGTCTCAGCCACTTAATTGTGTTGAATGAATCTAATTCCATAATTTCCAATAAGCCTGCTCTATAGTTACTTAGTTCCGGGGTAGACCATAATCGCACCCAATAAAGCAGTGGTCGCAAAAAACACAAGAAATCAGTGCGCTTTACATCAATGTCTAAGTAGAATGACACCAAAGGTGTTCTTAGGGGCAGTCTAAGTAGGCGTCTGAAAAACTTGTTTTCTACAACATCAAATGTTTTTTTAGAATAAGGCCCCCAAATTTCGGCCCCATACAGGGCGGCGGATTGGGCTTTTGCTTGGAACACGTCAATCGCAGGTGTAATAGCTTTAGATGTACTCCCACCATGAATCTTTAAGATGGGCAATGAATTCTGTGTAAGTGTTAACCTGCTTTTGTCGAGTTGGTTCGCCCAAGACATTCTGCTATCCAGCCTAATGCCCAGATAGTCAAATGACTCCACATATTCAAGTTTGTTATTATTTAGGACCAGGTTCTTCTTAAAGGATTTGGAGGGATTAATTGCCATATATTTCGTTTTGGATGAATTTATTTCTAACCCCTTCATTACACAATAACTATTAAATTTATTTATTAAATTTTGCAAGCCTTTCGGAGTTTGAGATATGAGGATGGTGTCATCCGCGAATAGTAATGCAGCGACTGCCTCGCTGCACAATTTGGGCGAATCATGATTGCATTGACCTAAGTAGTGGGGGATATCATTTACGAACAATGAAAAGAGGGTTGGTGCTAGAACGCACCCTTGTCTCACACCTCTTTTCACTGGAATGGATCGGGTAAGTTCTCCATTTCTACCCCACCTTACTTTAGCATAGTTGTCTGTATGCAATTTTATAAGATTACCCAACAAATCGTCCGGGACGCCCATCGTTTTTAGGCACTCCCATAATAAGTGGCGGGGGACAAGATCGAACGCAGAGCGTAGGTCCATAAATGCAACATATATGCTACTTTTCTTAATATTAACATACTTCCAGCATATACACATAAATCTATACACTTGGTCCACAGTGCTAGTCTTGGATCTGAACCCTGCTTGATAATTAGATAGGATTTCAGAGTCATCAATCCATATTAAAAGCCGATTTAAAATGTGTCTAGCAAAAATTTTCTGTAAAATATCGATTAAACTAATCGGTCTATAGTTCCCTGGATTGTAACGATCCCCTTTTTTATAGATAGTAATAATCTCCGCCCCTTTCCATGTTTCAGGGATCGGGGTGCCCAATAGAATTGAATTGCACAAGAAGTTTATATACGGGCTCCATATCTCCAAATTATGGGTGAATAAGTCGCCAGGTAACTTGTCCGGACCTGGAGCTTTCCCTGCCTTAACTGCTTTTATAGCACAGAGAGTTTCATTAATACTAAATTGCACCGGAGTTGTGCACTGAGTAAGGACCCGGGGTCATTATATACACCAGAGGACCCTACTTCATCATACAAATCCACAAAATGGTCAAACCAAACCTTTTCATCCAGGAAGAAATCCCTATTGGAACAGCCTTTTTTGTTATTTTTGGCTATTAAATTCCAGAAAGTGCATTGATCATGTCTCCTAGCTGCACTCAAAAGGTCTTCCCAGGTTCGATCGTCCCATTCCCTTTTTGCGTTAAACATAAGGGTTTTATAAGCTTTCCTACAATCCCTAACCCTCATCTGGTCTTTAGATTTCACTGCAGTTATTAGGTTCGATTTTGCTATACTGCACTGTTTGTTGTACCAGGGCGTTTCTAGTTCCAGTTGCCTATTTACATTAACTTTTTTAGTAGTACAACATTTACTCAGGAGGGGAGTTAGAGATTCCACTAGGTGATAATGTATTTCCAAAACCTCGTGGGATCCCAACCTTATGTTCGCATATTGGGGGACGATATCTGGGAAGGTGTTGTAGATTCCCATGAGTGTCTCTTCTTTTGCTAGAATGTGGGGCCATTTAATTGCCTTCCTATTATTAGAAATAGCAACCTCAGCTACCCCGCTCTCATTTTCCGTCCCGCAATCTTGCGTCAAAAAAGGGTCAGATAATAATCCTAACTGTAAGGGAAAGTGGTCACTTTCGGGTCTGTTCACAACCTGGAAGGCCAACAGTAGGTACCAGAGGTTTATTGAAATTAGCATAAAATCGATCAGGGATTTAGACAAACCTTTACTAAAAGTAAAATTGGCCGGTTTATCTGGGTTTAATCGACCATTACATGCCCGCAATCCATGCGATACAGTCAGTTCATAAATTTGCATAGCAGCCACTGAACATTTTACATATTTTGTGTTATCTAAGGGGGGGATGTCAAGCGCTCTATCTTCTATTTCTAGTAATTTTTCGAGCCCCACTATGGGTTCGAACTGGCAGTTGAAGTCCCCACCTATGTATATTTTGGAATCCGGCTCTATGTTAACTAAGTAAGAACTGAGTTGTTCAATAACCAATGATGCCTTATTTCGTGGGGAGGGTCTATTATAAACATTTATCATATATACATCTCCCATATTTTTCGTGGTTATCTTAACACCTAGTATATCTTTAGAGGGAAAATACAGTGGTGATACAACAACGTCCAGGGAGATACTTGTCCATATTATTAGACCCCCAGAGGGTCTACCTCTTAATGATGGAATTGCCCCCTTGAAGAACGTTTTGAACCCAAGTCTATGTATAATATTGGTGGCCCATGTTTCCTGCATAAGTATGATGTCATGCTCCTCGATAAAGGAGCTCCAGTTTCTGTCGCACAGGTTCCTGGACAACCCAGCAATGTTCCATGACAAGATCTTTAGGTCACGCTTTGGCTTGCAGGGTTCATGGCCGATGGGTTCTTGATCAATTAAGTGGCTTGTAGCCAAGAGATGGCTCTCCTTGGGGACCTCCGGGATTGTCAGTGCAGCTGCCTGGGTCCAATGAACTTGGTTGTGCAAGGGACATGGAAGAGAACCGTGGCCCCCAGTGCTGCCTTCAACGATTGCGGCTTTCCCTACCTGCAGATCCTTATAGAATGGGTGGGCAGGCAGACCTTTGGGTGCATCCTCTTTGTTTGTTTGTCAGTAACCCCACCATGACCAGTTCTTATCTGACCCTGCGATTAACGGTGGTATTCTTTCAAGTGGTGTCGGAGGGTCAAAAAAGGAATATTTGTTAGTCGTCAACCCATGTTGAAGTGGAACTCTGCTAATCTGTTCCCCTTGCATCGGGTAGAAATACCTAAGGTCGCAGGTCCCAATTCCTCTATTATTACTGCATGGCTGTTGGCTATAGACAAGTTGGGCAACAGAGGGATCTTTAAAGTTCACCAGGATACAATCTCCTTCAATGTCTTTTAATCTTGTTCCCACCCAACTGACTCTTCGGACGTGGATAACCTGGCAGTTTATTGTGTAGGGCAGAGGTCTATTTTCTTTTAGCCAATATAAGGTCTTGTTTTTTAGCTCGTCGTATGACTCCCTCTTATTTGGTTTTAATTGTGGGACCCCAGTGAGAACTACCACATACGGTTGGCATCCTGGTGGGAGATGTGCATTGTAAGCCCTTTTGGGCTTTTGCGAAACAGTGCTACAGTCAGATGTTTGGGCATTGATGTTATTGCAAGTGGCTGCAGATTGCGTTCCCTTTGTTGGATTAACAGGTGCCTTAGTTTCCAGGGTGGTAGACTTTGATGTATGTTTAGTTTTACGTGGAGCCGGTTTTGGTGGATCAGCCGGTTTCGGTCTATCACTGGTTGTTGAGTTTTTCGGGGACTCCATACCTGGTCCTTCCTGCACAGTATTTGACCTGCTCGAGGCCGCCTGCTTTTTTGAGTTCATAGCCCTGTCTTTCGTAGCTGGACAAGGTTGATGTGCTGGTCTAGATGACATTGGACTTTTTTCCGATCTTACAGATTCTTGATCAATCTTTGAGTGAAGTTTTACCAGCGTTTTTAGGGCAAAAAAATTATCCAGGGATGTTTGTTCGAATTTGTCCAAACGGTCCATTAGCCTTTCCAGTTTTACTGTTACTGGCTGTAATAGTGATGTCATGAGGGAAAGAATTTCTTCCATCAACTTCCATGATGCCGGTTTATCTACAGAGTTGTTGGCTGATTCAATAGTGACAACTGTGTCAGCATGATCTCTTGTTTTATTATGCTCCATGGATTCTCCATGCTCATTCCCGTTGTTCGTGGGATGATTTGCTACTGTTTGGCTCTGGTCACCTACATTCATGAAGTTCTTACGTATTCTTTTTAGGGTTTTTAATCTATACGCTTTACGAGGGGTGACCGGTCTTTTCCTTTTAGCAGCTGTTCGCCCTGTCATCTTTGGAGGTGATTTGAGGGGGTGGACTGGGGGAGCGTCATGTATCATTACTAAGGGTAAGGACAATGGTACTGAGGTTTGAGTGTTGTTTGTTTGAACGTGCGTAGGAGATTTTTGTAGGGGTGCCTGGTCAGATGTGATTTCATAAAAGTCACTAGCCCGTCGTGTATCGATGACACATGGTTGTGTATCACTAGGGATGGCAGCAGTATTAGAGTCGGCTGGTATGAGGCTATTTGAGGGTGATTTAGCCTGTGCGAGGGACCCCATAGAGGATCGTTTATGAGCCAGGTATTCCCGTGACAGTCTGCGTTCTGCTAGTATGATCTCCTTTTCTACCACTGACACCGCACGGGTTATGAAGTTGTCCATAGTCCCTAACGTGGTGTTTCCCCCCTTTCGTGAGCATCTGCCTGAGCGTGTTGCCATTGGTGAAAATGCAGACATGAGCAACTCGTTTTACAATGGACAGAAGGCTTACCGGGGTTGTTAGGGGGGTGGCCCGTCCCGGCCCCTGCTGGCCCCGGACGGCCACAGATGGCCAGCCCTTTGCCCGGGCTTCGCCCGGCGTCCCGCTTGCGTCCCGCAAGACGGGCTCTCGCTTGATGATATAGGCGAGGCGGCGGTGGGCGGGGCACTCAGGTGGGCGCTGACCAGATGTCAGGTGGTCACGCAGGGACTCCTGGGATAGTGAGTCCCTGCCGCGCTACCCCTGCAGCCTCCTTAGATGTTTGTTTCCCACGATGTTACCTCGGGCAGCAGGCAGGATCCACACTGGATAAGGTTGGTGGGACCACCCACAAAGTCAAGGCGGCGAAGCGGCTCCCGCGCAGCGGGAGCGGCGAGCAGTGGATGACAGGCTCCAAAGGACGGGAAAGTTCACAGCGTCTCTGGCGTTTTCATAGGACACACAGAGTAGGTGGGTCCGCTTCCTTAAATCAAACTGCCGGTGGTGGGCGGGGCACTCAGGGGGGCGCTGACCAGATGTCAGGTGGTCACGCAGGGACTCCTGGGATAGTGAGTCCCTAACGCGCTACCCCTGCAGCCTCCTTAGATGTTTGTTTCCCACGATGTTACCTCGGGCAGCAGGCAGGATCCACACTGGATAAGGTTGGTGGGACCACCCACAAAGTCAAGGCGGCGAGCAGTGGATGACAGGCTCCAAAGGACAGGAAAGTTCACAGCGTCTCTGGCGTTTTCGTAGGACACACAGAGTAGGTGGGTCCGCTTCCTTAAATCAAACTGCCGGTGGTGGGCGGGGCACTCAGGGGGGCGCTGACCAGATGTCAGGTGGTCACGCAGGGACTCCTGGGATAGTGAGTCCCTGCCGCGCTACCCCTGCAGCCTCCTTAGATGTTTGTTTCCCACGATGTTACCTCGGGCAGCAGGCAGGATCCACACTGGATAAGGTTGGTGGGACCACCCACAAAGTCAAGGCGGCGAAGCGGCTCCCGCGCAGCGGGAGCGGCGAGCAGTGGATGACAGGCTCCAAAGGACAGGAAAGTTCACAGCGTCTCTGGCGTTTTCGTAGGACACACAGAGTAGGTGGGTCCGCTTCCTTAAATCAAACTGCCGGTGGTGGGCGGGGCACTCAGGGGGGCGCTGACCAGATGTCAGGTGGTCACGCAGGGACTCCTGGGATAGTGAGTCCCTGCCGCGCTACCCCTGCAGCCTCCTTAGATGTTTGTTTCCCACGATGTTACCTCGGGCAGCAGGCAGGATCCACACTGGATAAGGTTGGTGGGACCACCCACAAAGTCAAGGCGGCGAAGCGGCTCCCGCGCAGCGGGAGCGGCGAGCAGTGGATGACAGGCTCCAAAGGACAGGAAAGTTCACAGCGTCTCTGGCGTTTTCGTAGGACACACAGAGTAGGTGGGTCCGCTTCCTTAAATCAAACTGCCGGTGGTGTAGCATATAATTATGTGGCACTGAGTGGTATTTGGAGTGTATGTTGCATTGAGTGTGAGTGTAGTTATGTGGTGTGTAATTATGTGGAACTCAGTGGTATTTGGAGTGTATGTTGCATTGAGTGCAGTGTAATTATATGGCGTGTAATTATGTGGCACTGAGTGGTATTTGGAGGGTATGTTGCATTGAGTGTGAGTGTAGTTATGTGGTGTGTAATTATGTGGAACTCAGTGGTATTTGGAGTGTATGTTGGATTGAGAGCAGCGTAATTATGTGGCGTGTAATTATGTTGCACTGAGTGGTATTGTGTGGAGTGTGCGTTGCATTCTGTAGAGTGTAATTATGTGGTGTGTAATTATCTGGAACTGAGTGGTATTTGGAGTGTATGTTGCATTGAGTGCAGTGTAATTATGTGGTGTGTAACTATGTGGCACTGAGTGGTATTTGGAGGGTATGTCGCATTGAGAGCAGAGTAATTATGTGGCATGTACTTATGTGGCACTGAGTGGTAATTGGAGTGAAATGTTGCATTGACTGCAGTGTAATTATGTGGCCTGTAAATATGTGGCACTGAGTGGTATTTGGAGTGTATGTTGTGTATAGCGCTGTGTAATTATGTAGCATATAATTATGTGGCACTGAGTGGTATTGTGTGGAGTGTATGTGGCATTGAGTGCATTGTAATTATGTAGCATATAATATGTGGCACTCAGTGGTATTTGGAGTGTATGTTGCATTGAGTGCAGTGTAATTATGTGGTGTGTAACTATGTGGCACTGAGTGGTATTTGGAGAGTATGTTGCATTGAGTGCAGTGTAATTATGTGACATGTATCTATGTGGCACTGAGTGGTATTTGGAGTGTATTTTGCATTGAGTGCAGTGTAATTACGTGGCGTGTAATTATGTGACACTGAATGGTATTTGGAGTGTATGTTGTATTGAGTGCAGTGTAATTATGTGGCACTGAGTGGTATTTGAAGTGTATGTTCCATTGAGCGCTGTGTAATTATGTATCATATAATTATGTGGCACTGAGTGGTATTGTGTGGATTGTATGTTGTATTTAGTAGAGTGTAATTGTGTGGCGTGTAATTATGTGGCAATGACTGGTATTGTTTGGAGTGTATGTTGCATTGAGTACACTGTAATTATGTAGCATATAATTATGTGGCACTGAGTGGTATTGTGTGGAGTGTGTTTCATTCAGATGAGTGTAATTATGTGGCGTGTAATATGTGGCACTGAGTGGTATTGTTTGGAGTGTATGTTGCATTGAGTACAGTGTAATTATGTAGCATATATTAATGTGGCACTGAGTGGTTTTGTTTGGAGTGTATGTTGCATTGAGTGCAGTGTAATTATGTGGCGTGTAATTATGTGGCACTGAGTGGCATTTGGAGTGTAAGTTGCATTGAGTGCAGTGTAATTATGTAGCATATAATTATGTGGCACAGAGTGGAATTGTGTTGACTATGTGTTGCATTCAGTAGTGTAATTACGTGTCATGTAATTATGTGGCACTGAGAGGTATTTGGAGTGTATGTTGCAGTGAGCACAGTGTAATTATGTATCATATAATTATGTGGCACTGAGTGGTATTGTGTGGAGTGTATGTTGTATTTAGTAGAGTGTAATTGTGTGGCATGAAATTATGTGTCACTGAGTGGTATTGTTTGGAGTGTATGTTGCATTGAGTACAGTGTAATTATGTAGCATATAATTATGTGGCACTGAGTGGTATTGTGTGGAGTGTGTTTCATTCAGAAGAGTGTAATTATGTGGCGTGTAATTATGTGGCATTGAGTGGTATTTGGAGTGTATGTTGCATCGAGTGCAGTGTAATTATGTGGCATGTAATTATGCGGCACTGAGTGGTATTTGGAGTGTAGGTTGCATTGAGTGCAGCATGATTATGTGGCATGTAACTATCTGGCACTGAGTGGTATTTGGAGTGTATGTTGCATTGAGTGCAGGGTGATTATGTGGCGTGTAATTATGTGGCACTGAGTGGTATTTGGAGTGTATGTTACGTTGAGCGCAGTGTAATTATGTATCATATAATTATGTGGCACTGAGCGGTATTTTGTGGAGTGTATGTTGTATTCAGTAGAGTATAATTAACTGGTGTGTAATTATGTGGCACTGAGTGGTATTGTTTGGAGTGTATGTTGCATTGAGTGCAGTGTAATTATGTGGTGTGCAATTATGTGGCACTGAGTGGTATTTGGAGTGTATGTTGCATTGAGAGAAGTGTAATTATGTGGCATAATTATGTGGCACGGAGTGGTATTTGGAGTGTATGTGGCATTGAGAGCAGCTTAATTATGTGGTATGTACAAAGTTCAAAAGATACTTTATTCGGTTTAAATCACAAAAACCATAAAAGTGTACAAGCATTAAAACAGTCCATAATCCGCCCATAAAAAAATATAGCAGCTAACGTGGATAAAAACAGAAATATACAGAGTGTAAAGTTTTTTCCTTTTAAAAACAACAATGTGCACATTAGTGACCTTGATTAAGGTTTCGGACGGTATTTTATGTTTATACAAAGTCCTCTAAGGCCAAGCAATCTTTTTGCTAAGTCTCATTGCGATAGTTAAAAATTTAGCCACATTAAAAATGACCCAAATCTCTGCCAAGAGTTGGAGGTACAGCAAGGCTGGCTTCACTTGCCTAAAACCCTTTCCTTTTAGCAATGGTATAATAAATTTAAATCTAATACCTTTGAAGTGGTCACAGAAAAACAGAAAATGAGCCGTATCCATGATTGAACAACCATCACATGTGCATAATACTAAATCCTTACTTCTAGTCCAAACGGGGCGGCCAGAAATTAAGAGATGTATTTTATTCAAACGGAACCTTGTTAACAAGTACCTATGATTAGCGTTGTTAACAACTTTAAGGTACAGTTCCGGTTCGGGGTCGGGTGAAACAATCAGCTGATGGGACCTGACAGAGGATTTAAGCAGCTCCCTGCCCTCTCTGTCCATTCCTCTATTCAGCAAGAAGGTGTTTTTGGCCCATTTTATATCCCCTTTCACCAAGCTTGAAGGTTTATCAAACAATTCTGGACGTCCCAGTTTTACACACATTTGTTGCACGTACTTCAACCAGGTGATTTTGTCCCAATGGTCCAGGCTTAGACAATCTTTTAGGATTTCATGGTTTACATCAAGCTCTGGATTTAGCCAAACTGCCAACCATTTTAATAAGGGGGCCAGGGCAATTTTGTCTTCCAGATAGCCTACTCCACACTCCTGGTGAACTATGTAGTTTGCGGTAGAGCTAGGCAGGGAAAGAAGAGTTTTTAAGAAATTGTCCTCTGAGACTTGGAGCGATGAGACCTGTTTGAAGCCCCACAAGTCGGCCCCATACGTGGCAATTGCAATACATTTAGAAGCGTATACTTTTAGTACTGCCTCAATGGGTTTCACTCCTAGTTTACGGGAGAATCTTAGTACTGCGGAGGTCGAGCGTGCCAAGGAGGTTTTTTTCTCCACCAGTTGGGGGTTCCACGTAGAGCCCTCATCGAAGACCACCCCCAAATAGGGAAATCTAGAGACTCGCGACAGCTTGTGTTTATTACAAAAAAGTGGCATCACATTTTTCCTTGCCTTGGCTTTGTGACCTACTACCATGACGTGAGACTTCCCAAAGTTAACACTCAGGTCAAGATTATCCATAAAGACATAAAAAGAGTTCAGCAAGCTTTGGAGTCCTAATGAGGTTCTGGCTAGAAGTGCAGCGTCATCCGCATACAGTAGGGCAGGCAACAAATATTTCCCAGCCTTCGGGATATCCTTACAGGCTCCACTCAAAGCTTTGCCAAGGTCGTTGATATATAGTGTGAAAAGCAGGGGAGCAAGGATGCACCCCTGTCTCACGCCATTGATAATGCTAATTTTCTCCGTGCAGTTCCCCTTTCTATCATAGCGGACCGTTGCAGTAAGATCCCTATGGAGATCTGCTAGAAAGTAAACTATATTGGGGTCTGTTCCGATGTTAAGGAGCTGGTCCCACAATTTAGATCTGTTTACCCGGTCAAACGCCGAGGACAGATCCATAAAAGCAATAAACAATGAACCTGGTTTAGCTAAGGTGTACTTCCCAATTAGCAGCTGTAAATTTAGGCTTTGGTCGATTGTGCCACGTCCCTTGCGGAAGCCGTACTGTAGAGGTGAAAGTGTGTTTGTCTCCTCTAGCCAGGTGGTCAATTTACCTAAAACCACCCTCCCCAAAACCTTAACTGCAGAGTCAATAAGGGATATGGGTCGGTAATTACCAGGGTCCCCCCTATCCCCTTTTTTGTGAATTGGCACGATTACCGACTGTGACCATGACTCAGGAATGCCCGTCTTAGAGACTCTATTAAAAACATTAGTTAAAACTTTGGACCAAAATAAAGTATCAGCTTTAAAAAGGTCAGAGGGGACGCCGTCGGGCCCGGGGGCTTTGTTACTGGTCATCAAACCAATGGCCACTGCCACCTCCTCCTCATTCACAGATAGGGTGTATGGTAATTGAGGGAATGCGGTCAGGCGTTCTACCGCCTGGGTCTCGTCTTCATAAACTGAACTAAAGTGTGTGTGCCATCGTTCTTCCTGGATACCACAATCCAATTCATTGTTGTTGGAATCCGAGAAGTAAGGTTGATTTACCACCGCCCAAAACTTGGCGCTGTTTTTTAATACCTCTGTAGAGGTTAGATCAGCCCAAGCGTCTTCCCTAATCTCGCGCCGCCTTTCATCAACTGTTGTTTTATAATCTCTCCTAAGGGTAGCTACTAACCGTCTGTCAACTGGTTCTAATTTGAGGGCAGCCTTAAGTTTACGGTTTGCTGCTGAACATTTTTTGTCGAACCAGCCGTCATTCCCTTGTGTTCTACTTTTACCATGAACAGTCAATTTGGAGAGAATATCAATGCAGACCTTTTTATACGCCTCCATTACTTCGCCATCCCCAGCCCGTTCATCCAAACACAGCATCAGGTCATCCCTACTACTCTCACACAAGTTACAAAGAAACTCATCTGGGATTACTCTACACCATCTGATTCTGCGTGCTTGATCCGTTAACCGCAGATCATGCTTATCTGTCAGGTTTTTACAGCTATCCTTGATGACAAATATATTCTTTGCTTTTAAAACCACAAGGTTATGATCACTGAAGTGGGACCTTAAGACTGTGTAGCTACTGCTTTGGGCTCCATTAGTACTGTAGAGGAAAATATAATCGATCACAGAGCCACTACCATGGCCCGTGAAAGTGGGGATATCCTCATCATCCGCCTTTGGTAAAATAAGCCCATGTTCAGCCAACATTATTTCCAGAAAGGTACCCTGCTCTGAGTGTTCAAAATGGGTATTTTCTTCGTCCGGGGTACCAAATAACACATTGGGGGGGCAGTTTTCCTTACATCTATGAATATTGAAATCTCCCATCAACAAAATGGTACAGTCATGCTCTGCCGACTCCTTAAAGTTGGCCAGAAAAGCACTTAACATCATCAAATTACTTACTGGACTGTCCCTGTCAAATGAGTTATAAAAATTTATGACCAAGACATTGTGATGATTCCTATAGGAGATTAAGACAGCAACACAGTAAGGACAACCAGTGGCTACTTGCGTGTATGTCCCAGGGATTTTGGCAGAAATCAGAGTAACCAAACCCCCTCTGGCACGCCCCCTCGAAGATCCAACTGCTGGGGTTGAGAAGGTGGTAAACCCGTCCAGAGTCAGTAGATTTTCAGTATCCCAGGTCTCCTGCAGGGCTATTAGGTCCATGGAACCTATTTGGTCCCGCCAAATTGGATTATCCACTTTATTTTTGAGTCCCGCAATATTCCAAGTTGCTATTGACAGATCCTCGCCCCTCCAAGGCCCAGCCGTTTTTACATTAAGAGGATCTCTTCCTTCCCCACCCTCACAATTAATGGTGATTGAACAGGACATCTGCCCGTCCAAAATGCTCTTATCCATTTGCCTAGAGAATGAGGGGTTGTTTTCAGGTTTTTCTATACAGGGAGAGACCTGTGTTTGTCAATCATTCCCATCTAAAGTTGACAAATAATCATATCGATTAGAGGTGGGGAAATTGAAAAAATTGTCATATCCCTGAGCAAACTGTTGGTAGTGGGGTGGGTGGCTATTATAAGGCCCTGCCACAGAGCCCCCATAAGGCGGTCTTCCTCTTCTAGGCCTGGCCAAGTTCCAACCCGCATTAACACCTTCATCCCAGCCTGCAGGGTGTGCCTCCCAAGGGTGGTTTTGCCTGTGAATTGTTGTTGTCTCCTGTGGGCCCCTTAACCAGCTCCATCTGTTATCTGTTTGGTTACCAGGTAGGTAGAAGTAAGAGAGGGGCCTGGCGGTGACAGTACTAGCTTGGTATCTGGGGGTCCCTCTACAAATTAAGTCTACCACCTGTGTATTCTCAAAGGTGACCACCACGCAGTCCCCTTGCAGACTTTTCCTATTTCCTCCCACCCATGGGGCTCTTTCCACCATTAAAATGTTGCTTGGCATGTTAGGCGGTAAGGGATAATTTTTAGAGAGCCAGTGGCACACTTTATTTTTTAGGGCCTGGTTGGATTCAGTTTCTAAAGGTGAAATTACACTGACCCCGGTGAGAATAACTACGTAGGGGCATGCATCTGGGGGAAGATGGATGTTTCTACGGGCCATTACCTTGGGTTCGGCTATCGATACCGGGTTTGGGGTCGGTGGAATAGGGTCATTTGATTTAACCTGGGGGGGTGGCTTAGGTTTAGATGAAGTCTCAGGTTGTTTTGACACTGTGGTTTTAGATTTAGTGCCTTCCACAGCAGGGGTGTTACTTGTGCTATTAGAAGAGTTGTTACTAACCACAGTGGCTTTTTTGCCAGCCAAAGAAGACTTGGAGGCTGTGTTAGTGGTGTGAAATGTTTTGGGGTTCGTGGTGAGGCTAGGGGCACTGATGTCTTTGTGAATATTGGTCAAGATGGTTTCTATGCGGCGCAGTCTAGCCTCCATGGGTTCAAGTAAAGATTTTAATATGTTCAAGATATTGTTATTGTCAAACATATTTGACCCACACCCCTCCTGACTATGTTGAGCTGAGCTAGTAATTTCTCCACTTAATTCCATGATTTCCTCCAGACTTTTATCTATGATGGTGTCGTCTGGGAGGCTTAGAGGCAAGCCGGTGTTTGTAGAATGTGCCCCCCCAGTGTCAATTGCACAGACTGCCCCATTTGTGTTTGATGGGACTAAGAAGGGGTTGTTACGCTTATTGACCGTTTGTGCTTTCTTCCCTTTAGTAGAAGTGTTTTTTTTTACCTTTTGCTTGGGGATTGCTCCTTCTTTTAGCCCCTTTTGGTGTATATCACTAGCCCCGGTAGGGTTAACTAAATCTATCCTGTCTGGGACGCTTACTGTTATAAGGTCAAGGTTGGGGGTGGCCTCCAGATCCTGCTGCGAGTTTAAGGCATCAAGATCCCCAGTGTCCCCAGAATTGTGTACCAAGGCAAGGCTTACAGGGCGGCTCTCGGGGTTAGGCGTACAAGCCTGGGCAATTGGGCCTAGAGAAGATCTCCTGGCTATAGCCAAATCTTGCGACACCCTCCTGTCCATTAGTGTTATACCCTCGTCAATCAGTGCATGTGTACGGACAATAAAATCATCTAGGGTACCAGTCAATTTTTTTGCTTCTGCGACTGCCATGCTCCGGGTTTCCCGACAGTTCATGGTAATCCCCACCACCGATTTTCAAGCGGCCTTAATGCACAGGATAGAGGATAATAAAGATCCTAAACATGTAACAGTTAAATGATACTTATGAATAACAGTCCACAAACGCTAATCAGGGATTGCAATCAACTTACAGTTCATGTGTCCAGTTGTCCCTTGGGCGGTATGTAAACGAACAGGGGTTATGGCCCAGGCCAGGCTCCTCAGGCCTCTGAGGGCCACAGAGGGCCCGCCCTTTGCCCGGGCTTAGCCCGGCGCACTCCCGCGCGCTCCCGCGTAGCGGTAACGTGACCCACTTAAAAGGTTATTTGAACAAATAAAAATGGGTCTTTCAATCACCCGGTGTTCAGGGGGGCGGGGCTAGCAGGGAGAGCGGGCCAGGTGTAGTCAATCGGCCGGCAGGGACTCCTGGTACATTGAGTCCCTGCACTTGCTCGCAGCCCTGCTTAGCCCTTTCTGCGCCCTAGTCAGTCCTTGCAGCCTCTCTCTTCACCGAGTCCCAGGAGCGAAGCGGGTCCCGCAAAGCGGGAACCGCGAGGTGCTGGTGAGGAAATCCGGGGTCCAAGGAGCGAAGCGAGTCCGGGGCAATCCGACGGCAGCAAGCAGCAAAACTGCACAAAGAACAAAGGGTCCCGCTATGCAGAGGATAAGGTGGGTCTTTCAAACACCCGGTGTTCAGGGGGGCGGGGCTAGCAGGGAGAGCGGGCCAGGTGTAGTCAATCGGCCGGCAGGGACTCCTGGTACATTGAGTCCCTGCACTTGCTCGCAGCCCTGCTTAGCCCTTTCTGCGCCCTAGTCAGTCCTTGCAGCCTCTCTCTTCACCGAGTCCCAGGAGCGAAGCGGGTCCCGCAAAGCGGGAACCGCGAGGTGCTGGTGAGGAAATCCGGGGTCCAAGGAGCGAAGCGAGTCCGGGGCAATCCGACGGCAGCAAGCAGCAAAACTGCACAAAGAACAAAGGGTCCCGCTATGCAGAGGATAAGGTGGGTCTTTCAAACACCCGGTGTTCAGGGGGGCGGGGCTAGCAGGGAGAGCGGGCCAGGTGTAGTCAATCGGCCGGCAGGGACTCCTGGTACATTGAGTCCCTGCACTTGCTCGCAGCCCTGCTTAGCCCTTTCTGCGCCCTAGTCAGTCCTTGCAGCCTCTCTCTTCACCGAGTCCCAGGAGCGAAGCGGGTCCCGCAAAGCGGGAACCGCGAGGTGCTGGTGAGGAAATCCGGGGTCCAAGGAGCGAAGCGAGTCCGGGGCAATCCGACGGCAGCAAGCAGCAAAACTGCACAAAGAACAAAGGGTATGTAATTATGTTGCACTGAGTGGTATTGTGTGGAGTGTGTTATGCATTCTGTAGAGTGTAATTATGTGGTGTGTAATTATGTGGCACTGAGTGGTATTTGGAGTGTATGCTGCATTGAGTGCAGTGTAATTATGTGGCATATAATTATGCAGCACTGAGCGGTATTTGGAGTGTATGTTGCATTGAGTGCAGTGTAAATATGTGGTGTGTAATTATGTGGCACTGAGTAGTATTTGGAGTGTATGTTGCAATGAGTGTAGTGTAATTATGTGGCACTGAGTGGTATTTTGAGTGTATGTTGCATTGAGTGCAGTGTAATTATGTGGCGTGTAACTATGTGGCACTGAGTGGTATATAGAGGGTATGTTGCATTGAGTGCAGTGTAATTATGTGATATGTAATTATGTGGCACTGAGTAGTATTTGGAGGGTATGTTGCATTGAGTGCAGTGTAATTATGTGGCATGTAACTATTTGGCACTGAGTGGTATTTGGAGTGTATGTTGCATTGAGTACAGTGTAATTATGTAGCATATAATAATGTGGCACTGAGTGGTTTTGTTTGGAGTGTATGTTGCATTGAGTGCAGTGTAATTATGTGGCGTGTAATTATGTGGCACTGAGTGGCATTTTCGAGTGTAAGTTGCATTGAGTGCAGTGTAATTATGTAGCATATAATTATGTGGCACAGAGTGGAATTGTGTTGACTATGTGTTGCATTCAGTAGAGTGTAATTACGTGTCATGTAATTATGTGGCACTGAGAGGTATTTGGAGTGTATGTTGCAGTGAGCACAGTGTAATTATGTATCATATAATTATGTGGCACTGAGTGGTATTGTGTGGAGTGTATGTTGTATTTAGTAGAGTGTAATTGTGTGGCATGTAATTATGTGTCACTGAGTGGTATTGTTTGGAGTGTATGTTGCATTGAGTACAGTGTAATTATGTAGCATATAATTATGTGGCACTGAGTGGTATTGTGTGGAGTGTGTTTCATTCAGAAGAGTGTAATTATGTGGCGTGTAATTATGTGGCATTGAGTGGTATTTGGAGTGTATGTTGCATCGAGTGCAGTGTAATTATGTGGCATGTAATTATGCGGCACTGAGTGGTATTTGGAGTATAGGTTGCATTGAGTGCAGCATGATTATGTGGCGTGTAACTATCTGGCACTGAGTGGTATTTGGAGTGTATGTTGCATTGAGTGCAGGGTGATTATGTGGCGTGTAATTATGTGGCACTGAGTGGTATTTGGAGTGTATGTTACGTTGAGCGCAGTGTAGTTATGTATCATATAATTATGTGGCACTGAGCGGTATTTTGTGGAGTGTATGTTGTATTCAGTAGAGTATAATTAACTGGTGTGTAATTATGTGGCACTGAGTGGTATTGTTTGGAGTGTATGTTGCATTGAGTACAGTGTAATTATGTAGCATATAATTATGTGGCACTGAGTGGTATTGTTTGGAGTGTATGTTGCATTGAGTGCAGTGTAATTATGTGGTGTGCAATTATGTGGCACTGAGTGGTACTTGGAGTGTATGTTGCATTGAGTGAAGTGTAATTATGTGGCATAATTATGTGGCACTGAGTGGTATTTGGAGTGTATGTGGCATTGAGAGCAGCTTAATTATGTGGTATGTAATTATGTTGCACTGAGTGGTATTGTGTGGAGTGTGTGTTGCATTCTGTAGAGTATAATTAACTGGTGTGTAATTATGTGGCACTGAGTGGTATTGTTTGAAGTGTATGTTGCATTGAGTACAATGTAATTATGTAGCATATAATTATGTGGCACTGAGTGGTATTGGTTGGAGTGTATGTTGCATTGAGTGCAGTGTAGTTATGTGGCGTGTAATTGTGTGGCACTGAGTGGTATTTGGAGTGTATGTTGCATTGAGACCAGTGTAATTATGTGGCGTGTAATTATGTTGCACTGAGTGGTATTTAGAGAGTATGTTGCGTTGAGCGCAGAGTAATTATGTAGCATATAATTATGTGGCATTGAGTGCTATTGTGTGGAGTGTATGTTGTATTCAGTAGAGTGTAATTGCGTGGTTTGTAATTATGTGGCACTGAGTGGTATTGTTTGGAGTGGACGTTGCACAGAGTACAGTGTAATTATGTAACATACAATTATGTGGCACTGAGTGGTATTCTTTGGAGTGTGGGTTGCATTGAGTGCAGTGTAATTATGTGGCGTGTAATTATGTGGCACTGAGTGTATTTGGAGTGAATGTTGCGTTGAGCGCAGTGTAATTATGTAGCATATAATTATGTGGCACTGAGTGGTATTGTGTGGAATGTGTGTTGCATTGAGTGCAGAGTAATTATGTGGCATGTAACTATGTGGCACTGAGTGGTATTTGGAGTGTATGTTCCATTGAGTGCAGTGTAATTATGAGGCACTGAATGGTATTTGGAGTGTATGTCGCATTAAGTGCAGTGTAATTATGTGGCTTTTATTTATGTGGCACTGAGTGGTATTTGGAGTGTATGTCGCATTGAGTGCAGTGTAATTATGTAGCGTGTAATTATGTGGCAATGAGTGGTATTTGGAGTGTATGTTGCATTGAGTGCAGTGTACTCATATGATGCGTAATTATGTTGCACTGAGTGGTATTTGGAGAGTATGTTGCATTGAGCGCAGTGTAATTATGTGGCGTGTAACTATGTGGTACTGAGCGGTTTTTGGAATGTATGTTGCATTGAGTACAGTGTAATTATGTGGCGTGTGATTATGTGACACTGACTGGTATTTGGAGTATATGTTGCATTGAGTGCAGTGTAATTATGTGGTGCGTAAATATGTGGCACTGAGTGGTATTTTGATTGTATGTGGCATTGAGTGCAGTGTAATTATGGGGGGTGTAATTATGCGGCACTGAGTGGTTTTTGGAGTGTGTGTTGAGTTGAGCGCTGTGTAATTATGTAGCATATAATTATGTGGCGCTGAGTTGTATTGTGTGGAGTGTATGTTGTATTCAGTAGAGTGTAATTTTTTTCACGTGTAATTATGTGGCACTGGGTGGTGTTTGGAGTGTATGTTGCATTGAGTGCAGTATAATTATGTGGTGTGTAATTATGTGGCACTGAGTGGTATTTGGAGTGTATGTTGCATTCAGTGCAGTGTAATTATGTGGAGTGTAACTATGTGGCACTGAGTGGTATTTGGAGTGTATGTTGCATTGAGTGCAGTGTAATTATGTGGCGTGTAATTATGTGCCACTGAATGGTATTTGGAGTGCATGTTGTATTGAGTGCAGTGTAAATATGTGGCACTGAGTGGTATTTGGAGTGTATGTTCCATTGAGCACAGTGTAATTATGTATCATATAATTATGTGGCACTGAGTGGCATTGTGTAGATTGTATGTTGTATTTAGTAGAGTGTAATTGTGTGGCGTGTAATTATGTGGCAGTGAGTGGTATTGTTTAGAGTTTATGTTGCATTGAGTACAGTGTAATTATGCAGCACATATCTATGTGGCACTGAGTGGTATTGTGTGGAGTGTGTTTCATTTAGAAGAGCGTAATTATGTGGCGTGTAATTATGTTACACTGAGTGGTATTTGGAGTGTAAATATGTGGCACTGAGAGGTATTTGAAGTGTATGTTGCTTTGAGTGCAGTGTAATTATGTGGCGTGTACCTATGTGGCACTGAGTGGTATTTGGAGTGTATGTTGCATTGAGTGCTGTGTAATTATGTTGTGCATAATTATGTGGCACTGAGTGGTATTTGGAGTGTATGTTGCGTTGAGTGCAGTGTAATTAAGTATCATATAATTATGTGACACTGAGCGGTATTTTGTGGAGTGTATGTTGTATTCAGTAGAGTATAATTAACTGGTGTGTAATTATGTGATGTGATGTGATGTTTTTGTACTTGTATAGCGCACAGCTACCCGCAGTGGGTTTCCCGGTGCTTGTACGAATACCGCAAGGGAACCCTTCCTGGCTTTCCCTGTGAAGTGTCCACTCCTGGGCACCCCCATGGTGCAGACCAGGCATCCCTCGCGTTGTGGGGGCTGTTGTGGAGACTAAGCAAGCTAATGCCCAGAGTTGCAGCGTGGGACCCATGATCAGTACAGGCACTGAGGCGAGAATATCCGGTCAGGGGAATTAATGAGCCCGAGACCCGCCAGGGCAGGAATCGAACCCTGGTCCCTGGCCAGAGCTCTGCATCAAGGTCTGCCTGCTCTAACCATTGAGCCACACTTCTCCACGCTGAGTGGTATTGTTTGGAGTGTATGTTGCATTGAGGACAGTGTAATTATGTTGCATAGAATTATGTGGCACTGAGTGGTATTGTTTGGAGTGTATGTTGCATTGAGTGCAGTGTAATTATGTGGCGTGTAAGTATGTGGCACTGAGTGGTATTTGGAGTGTATGTTGCATTGAGTGAAGTGTAATTATGTGGCACGTAATTATGTGGCACAGAGTGGAATTTGGAGTGTATGTTGCTTTGAGTGCAGTGTAATTATGTGGTGTGTACTATGTAGCACTGAGCGGTATTTGAAGGGTAATTTGCATTGCGTGCAGTGTAATTATGTGGCTTGTAATTATGTGGCACTGAGTGGTATTTGGAGTGAATCTTGCATTGAGCGCAGTGTAATTATGTCGCACTGAGTAGTATTTGAAGTGTATGTTGCATTGAGTGCAGTGTAATCAAGTGGCGCGTAATTATAAGGAACTGAGAGGTATTTGAAGTGTATGTTGCTTTGAGTGCAGTGTAATTATGTGGCGTGTACCTATGTGGCACTGAGTGGTATTTGGAGTGTATGTTGCATTGAGTGCAGTGTAATTATGTGGAGTGTAATTATGTGGCACTGAGTGGTATTTGGATTGTATGTTGCATTGAGTTCAGTGTAAATATGTGGCGTGTAATTATGTGGCACTGAGTGGTATTGTGTGGAGTGTATGTTGTATTCAGTAGAGTGTATATGTGTGGTGTGTAATTATGTGGCACTGAGTGGTATTGTTTGGAGTGTATGTTGCATTGAGTGCTTTGTAATTATGTAGCATATAATTATGTGGCACTGAGTAGTATTGTGTGGAGATTGTTTCAGGTGAGGAATCCACACAGCAGATGTATCTATCAGACATTATGTTACACTGAGTGGTATTTGGAGTGTATGTTGCATTAAGTGCAGTGTAATTATGTGGCACTGAGTGGTATTTGGAGTGTATGTTGCATTGAGTGCAGTGTCATTATGTGGAGTGTAATTATGTGGCACTGAGTGGTATTTGGAGTGAATGTTGCATTGAGCGCAGTGTAATTATGTTGCACTGAGTAGTATTTGGAGTGTATTTTGCATTGAGTGCAGTGTAATCAAGTGGCGCGTAATTATGTGGAACTGAGAGATATTTCAAGTGTATGTTGCTTTGAGTGCAGTGTAATTATGTGGCATGTACCTATGTGACACTGAGTGGTATTTGGAGTGTATGTTGCATTGAGTGCAGTGTGATTATGTGGCGTGTAATTATGTGGCACTGAGTGGTATTTGGATTGTATGTTGCATTGAGTTCAGTGTAATTATGTGGCGTGTAATTATGTGGCACTGAGTGGTATTGTGTGGAGTGTATGTTGTATTCAGTAGAGTGTATATGTGTGGTGTGTAATTATGTGGCACTGAGTGGTATTGTTTGGAGTGTATGTTGCATTGAGTGCTTTGTAATTATGTAGCATATAATTATGTGGCACTGAGTGGTATTTGGAGTGTATGTTGCATTGAGTGCAGTGTAATTATGTGGTGCATAATTATGTGGCCCTGAGAGGTATTTGTAGTGTATGTTGCTTTGAGTGCAGTGTAATTATGTGGCGTGTACCTTTGTGGCACTGAGTGGTATTTGGAGTGTATGTTGCATTGAGTGCAGTGTAATTATGTGGTGTGTACTATGTAGCACTGAGCGGTATTTGAAGGGTAATTTGCATTGCGTGCAGTGTAATTATGTGGCTTGTAATTATGTGGCACTGAGTGGTATTTGGAGTGAATCTTGCATTGAGCGCAGTGTAATTATGTCGCACTGAGTAGTATTTGAAGTGTATGTTGCATTGAGTGCAGTGTAATCAAGTGGCGCGTAATTATAAGGAACTGAGAGGTATTTGAAGTGTATGTTGCTTTGAGTGCAGTGTAATTATGTGGCGTGTACCTATGTGGCACTGAGTGGTATTTGGAGTGTATGTTGCATTGAGTGCAGTGTAATTATGTGGAGTGTAATTATGTGGCACTGAGTGGTATTTGGATTGTATGTTGCATTGAGTTCAGTGTAAATATGTGGCGTGTAATTATGTGGCACTGAGTGGTATTGTGTGGAGTGTATGTTGTATTCAGTAGAGTGTATATGTGTGGTGTGTAATTATGTGGCACTGAGTGGTATTGTTTGGAGTGTATGTTGCATTGAGTGCTTTGTAATTATGTAGCATATAATTATGTGGCACTGAGTAGTATTGTGTGGAGATTGTTTCAGGTGAGGAATCCACACAGCAGATGTATCTATCAGACATTATGTTACACTGAGTGGTATTTGGAGTGTATGTTGCATTAAGTGCAGTGTAATTATGTGGCACTGAGTGGTATTTGGAGTGTATGTTGCATTGAGTGCAGTGTCATTATGTGGAGTGTAATTATGTGGCACTGAGTGGTATTTGGAGTGAATGTTGCATTGAGCGCAGTGTAATTATGTTGCACTGAGTAGTATTTGGAGTGTATTTTGCATTGAGTGCAGTGTAATCAAGTGGCGCGTAATTATGTGGAACTGAGAGATATTTCAAGTGTATGTTGCTTTGAGTGCAGTGTAATTATGTGGCATGTACCTATGTGACACTGAGTGGTATTTGGAGTGTATGTTGCATTGAGTGCAGTGTGATTATGTGGCGTGTAATTATGTGGCACTGAGTGGTATTTGGATTGTATGTTGCATTGAGTTCAGTGTAAATATGTGGCGTGTAATTATGTGGCACTGAGTGGTATTGTGTGGAGTGTATGTTGTATTCAGTAGAGTGTATATGTGTGGTGTGTAATTATGTGGCACTGAGTGGTATTGTTTGGAGTGTATGTTGCATTGAGTGCTTTGTAATTATGTAGCATATAATTATGTGGCACTGAGTGGTATTTGGAGTGTATGTTGCATTGAGTGCAGTGTAATTATGTGGTGCATAATTATGTGGCCCTGAGAGGTATTTGTAGTGTATGTTGCTTTGAGTGCAGTGTAATTATGTGGCGTGTACCTTTGTGGCACTGAGTGGTATTTGGAGTGTATGTTGCATTGAGTGCAGTGTCATTATGTGGAGTGTAATTATGTGGCACTGAGTGGTATTTGGAGTGAATGTTGCATTGAGCGCAGTGTAATTATGTTGCACTGAGTAGTATTTGGAGTGTATTTTGCATTGAGTGCAGTGTAATCAAGTGGCGCGTAATTATGTGGAACTGAGAGGTATTTCAAGTGTATGTTGCTTTGAGTGCAGTGTAATTATGTGGCATGTACCTATGTGGCACTGAGTGGTATTTGGAGTGTATGTTGCATTGAGTGCAGTGTGATTATGTGGCGTGTAATTATGTGGCACTGACTGGTATTTGGATTGTATGTTGCATTGAGTTCAGTGTAAATATGTGGCGTGTAATTATGTGGCACTGAGTGGTATTGTGTGGAGTGTATGTTGTATTCAGTAGAGTGTATATGTGTGGTGTGTAATTATGTGGCACTGAGTGGTATTGTTTGGAGTGTATGTTGCATTGAGTGCTTTGTAATTATGTAGCATATAATTATGTGGCACTGAGTGGTATTTGGAGTGTATGTTGCATTGAGTGCAGTGTAATTATGTGGCGCATAATTATGTGGCACTGAGAGGTATTTGTAGTGTATGTTGCTTTGAGTGCAGTGTAATTATGTGGCGTGTACCTTTGTGGCACTGAGTGGTATTTGGAATGTATGTTGCATTGAGTGCAGTGTAATTATGTGGAGTGTAATTATGTGGCACTGAGTGGTATTTGGAGTGAATGTTGCATTGAGCGCAGTGTAATTATGTTGCACTGAGTAGTATTTGGAGTGTATTTTGCATTGAGTGCAGTGTAATCAAGTGGCGCGTAATTATGTGGAACTGAGAGATATTTCAAGTGTATGTTGCTTTGAGTGCAGTGTAATTATGTGGCATGTACCTATGTGACACTGAGTGGTATTTGGAGTGTATGTTGCATTGAGTGCAGTGTGATTATGTGGCGTGTAATTATGTGGCACTGAGTGGTATTTGGATTGTATGTTGCATTGAGTTCAGTGTAAATATGTGGCGTGTAATTATGTGGCACTGAGTGGTATTGTGTGGAGTGTATGTTGTATTCAGTAGAGTGTATATGTGTGGTGTGTAATTATGTGGCACTGAGTGGTATTGTTTGGAGTGTATGTTGCATTGAGTGCTTTGTAATTATGTAGCATATAATTATGTGGCACTGAGTGGTATTTGGAGTGTATGTTGCATTGAGTGCAGTGTAATTATGTGGTGCATAATTATGTGGCCCTGAGAGGTATTTGTAGTGTATGTTGCTTTGAGTGCAGTGTAATTATGTGGCGTGTACCTTTGTGGCACTGAGTGGTATTTGGAGTGTATGTTGCATCGAGTGCAGTGTCATTATGTGGAGTGTAATTATGTGGCACTGAGTGGTATTTGGAGTGAATGTTGCATTGAGCGCAGTGTAATTATGTTGCACTGAGTAGTATTTGGAGTGTATTTTGCATTGAGTGCAGTGTAATCAAGTGGCGCGTAATTATGTGGAACTGAGAGGTATTTCAAGTGTATGTTGCTTTGAGTGCAGTGTAATTATGTGGCATGTACCTATGTGGCACTGAGTGGTATTTGGAGTGTATGTTGCATTGAGTGCAGTGTGATTATGTGGCGTGTAATTATGTGGCACTGACTGGTATTTGGATTGTATGTTGCATTGAGTTCAGTGTAAATATGTGGCGTGTAATTATGTGGCACTGAGTGGTATTGTGTGGAGTGTATGTTGTATTCAGTAGAGTGTATATGTGTGGTGTGTAATTATGTGGCACTGAGTGGTATTGTTTGGAGTGTATGTTGCATTGAGTGCTTTGTAATTATGTAGCATATAATTATGTGGCACTGAGTGGTATTTGGAATGTATGTTGCATTGAGTGCAGTGTAATTATGTGGTGCATAATTATGTAGCACTGAGTGGTATTTGGAGTGTATGTTGTGAAAAGCGCTGTGTAATTATGTAGCATATAATTATGTGGCACTGAGTGGTATTGGGTGGAGTGTATGTGGCATTGAGTGCATTGTAATTATGTAGCATATAATTATGTGGCACTGAGTGGTATTTGGAGTGTATGTTGCATTGAGTGTGAGTGTAGTTATGTGGTGTGTAATTATGTGGCACTGAGTGGTATTTGGAGTGAATCTTGCATTGAGCGCAGTGTAATTATGTCGCACTGAGTAGTATTTGAAGTGTATGTTGCATTGAGTGCAGTGTAATCAAGTGGCGCGTAATTATAAGGAACTGAGAGGTATTTGAAGTGTATGTTGCTTTGAGTGCAGTGTAATTATGTGGCGTGTACCTATGTGGCACTGAGTGGTAATTGGAGTGTATGTTGCATTGAGTGCAGTGTAATTATGTGGAGTGTAATTATGTGGCACTGAGTGGTATTTGGAGTGAATGTTGCATTGAGCGCAGTGTAATTATGTCGCACTGAGTAGTATTTGGAGTGTATGTTGCATTGAGTGCAGTGTAATCAAGTGGCGCGTAATTATGAGGAACTGAGAGGTATTTGAAGTGTATGTTGCTTTGAGTGCAGTGTAATTATGTGGCGTGTACCTATGTGGCATTGAGTGGTATTGGAGTGTATGTTGCATTGAGTGCAGTGTGATTATGTGGCGTGTAATTATGTGGCACTGAGTGGTATTTGGAGTGTATGTTGCATTGAGTGCAAAGTAATTATGTGGCGTGTAATTATGTGGCACTGAGTGCTATTTGGAGTGTATGTTGCGTTGAGCGCAGTGTAATTATGTATCATATAATTATGTGGCACTGAGTGGTATTGTGTGGAGTGTATGTTGTATTCAGTAGAGTGTAATTGAGTGGTGTGTAATTATGTGGCAATGAGTGGTATTGTTTGGAGTTCATGTTGCATTGAGTACAGTGTAATTATGTAGCATATAATTATGTGGCACTGAGAAGTATTGTGTGGAGATTGTTTCAGGTGAGGAATCCACACGGCAGATGTATCTATCAGACATTATGTTACACTGAGTGGTATTTGGAGTGAATGTTGCATTGAGCGCAGTGTAATTATGTTGCACTGAGTAGTATTTGGAGTGTATTTTGCATTGAGTGCAGTGTAATCAAGTGGCGCGTAATTATGTGGAACTGAGAGGTATTTCAAGTGTATGTTGCTTTGAGTGCAGTGTAATTATGTGGCATGTACCTATGTGGCACTGAGTGGTATTTGGAGTGTATGTTGCATTGAGTGCAGTGTGATTATGTGGCGTGTAATTATGTGGCACTGAGTGGTATTTGGATTGTATGTTGCACTGAGTTCAGTGTAAATATGTGGCTTGTAATTATGTGGTACTGAGTGGTATTGTGTGGAGTGTATGTTGTATTCAGTAGAGTGTATATGTGTGGTGTGTAATTATGTGGCACTGAGTGGTATTGTTTGGAGTGTATGTTGCATTGAGTGCTTTGTAATTATGTAGCATATAATTATGTGGCACTGAGTGGTATTTGGAGTGTATGTTGCATTGAGTGCAGTGTAATTATGTGGTGCATAATTATGTGGCACTGAGAGGTATTTGTAGTGTATGTTGCTTTGAGTGCAGTGTAATTATGTGGCGTGTACCTTTGTGGCACTGAGTGGTATTTGGAATGTATGTTGCATTGAGTGCAGTGTAATTATGTGGTGCATAATTATGTAGCACTGAGTGGTATTTGGAGTGTATGTTGTGAAAAGCGCTGTGTAATTATGTAGCATATAATTATGTGGCACTGAGTGGTATTGGGTGGAGTGTATGTGGCATTGAGTGCATTGTAATTATGTAGCATATAGTAGTAAAAAGCTTTTATTCGACATTTTTGTCATTAAGCCAACATACATATAATACACATACTTTTTCATAAAATAAAAATTTGTTACAATGAATAGACTTTACAAACATTCATATTGTACAAAAGCGCTGATTGGACAAAGTGCAATTCTGGGCATATTCATTAATCATGGGTTTTAAGGGGGATATACATACCAGGGTTTATACTCGACTAGTTCAATCAACTTTTTTTTAAGTTTCTTTAAAAACAGTTATATACAATAATAAAAATATTAAAAGACTAATATTAAAATCAATTAATCCTAGAATGGTAATCCAAGCTTCTTTCTGATTATACAAACACCATGGAGAAACCTACTCAGACCAAACACTAATAGCCTACTGTTAGAGGATCTAAATATGCGTTCTGCCTCTTTGAATGAACGTGTCCCCATATTTTTACATAGAGGCATGATCCATTTTTTTCGAGATTTAACATATAGTGGACAAAAGAAGAGGATATGAGCCTCATCTTCTTTCTGGTTTAATACACATGAAATACAATGAGGATCTTTACTTACTCCTCCCCACCGGCAGGAATTTGATTTAATCTGTAACACTCCATATCTGAATTTGAGGAAGACAGATTTAGCCAGGGGTGGCTCAATTTCGTCCATAAAAAGTTCAAATGACGGAAGATCCTTAAATTGCAAAAATGTGGACGTTAGTTGTCCAGTGGTACGTTCATATATATGATTATTCACATAGTTCCAGTAGGCAGATTTTACCTGGATCTTACAACTATTAGGCAAGGTGATAGATACGGCTGGTGTTTCCCAGTAATGTGATAGACCTATTACTGTAAACCAGTAAGATACATGTCTCAGCCACTTAATTGTGTTGAATGAATCTAATTCCATAATTTCCAATAAGCCTGCTCTATAGTTACTTAGTTCCGGGGTAGACCATAATCGCACCCAATAAAGCAGTGGTCACAAAAAACACAAGAAATCAGTGCGCTTTACATCAATGTCTAAGTAGAATGACACCAAAGGTGTTCTTAGGGGCAGTCTAAGTAGGCGTCTGAAAAACTTGTTTTCTACAACATCAAATGTTTTTTTAGAATAAGGCCCCCAAATTTCGGCCCCATACAGGGCGGCGGATTGGGCTTTTGCTTGGAACACGTCAATCGCAGGTGTAATAGCTTTAGATGTACTCCCACCATGAATCTTTAAGATGGGCAATGAATTCTGTGTAAGTGTTAACCTGCTTTTGTCGAGTTGGTTCGCCCAAGACATTCTGCTATCCAGCCTAATGCCCAGATAGTCAAATGACTCCACATATTCAAGTTTGTTATTATTTAGGACCAGGTTCTTCTTAAAGGATTTGGAGGGATTAATTGCCATATATTTCGTTTTGGATGAATTTATTTCTAACCCCTTCATTACACAATAACTATTAAATTTATTTATTAAATTTTGCAAGCCTTTCGGAGTTTGAGATATGAGGATGGTGTCATCCGCGAATAGTAATGCAGCGACTGCCTTGCTGCACAATTTGGGCGAATCATGATTGCATTGAGCTACGTAGTGGGGGATATCATTTACGAACAATGAAAAGAGGGTTGGTGCTAGAACGCACCCTTGTCTCACACCTCTTTTCACTGGAATGGATCGGGTAAGTTCTCCATTTCTACCCCACCTTACTTTAGCATAGTTGTCTGTATGCAATTTTATAAGATTACCCAACAAATCGTCCGGGACGCCCATCTTTTTTAGGCACTCCCATAATAAGTGGCGGGGGACAAGATCGAACGCAGAGCGTAGGTCCATAAATGCAACATATATGCTACTTTTCTTAATATTAACATACTTCCAGCATATACACATAAATCTATACACTTGGTCCACAGTGCTAGTCTTGGATCTGAACCCTGCTTGATAATTAGATAGGATTTCAGAGTCATCAATCCATATTAAAAGCCGATTTAAAATGTGTCTAGCAAAAATTTTCTGTAAAATATCGATTAAACTAATCGGTCTATAGTTCCCTGGATTGTAACGATCCCCTTTTTTATAGATAGTTATAATTTCCGCCCCTTTCCATGTTTCAGGGATCGGGGTGCCCAATAGAATTGAATTGCACAAGAAGTTTATATACGGGCTCCATATCTCCAAATTATGGGTGAATAAGTCGCCAGGTAACTTGTCCGGACCTGGAGCTTTCCCTGCCTTAACTGCTTTTATAGCACAGAGAGTTTCATTAATACTAAATTGCACCGGAGTTGTGCACTGAGTAAGGAACCCGGGGTCATTATATACACCAGAGGACCCTACTTCATCATACAAATCCACAAAATGGTCAAACCAAACCTTTTCATCCAGGAAGAAATCCCTATTGGAACAGCCTTTTTTGTTATTTTTGGCTATTAAATTCCAGAAAGTGCATTGATCATGTCTCCTAGCTGCACTCAAAAGGTCTTCCCAGGTTCGATCGTCCCATTCCCTTTTTGCGTTAAACATAAGGGTTTTATAAGCTTTCCTACAATCCCTAACCCTCATCTGGTCTTTAGATTTCACTGCAGTTATTAGGTTCGATTTTGCTATACTGCACTGTTTGTTGTACCAGGGCGTTTCTAGTTCCAGTTGCCTATTTACATTAACTTTTTTAGTAGTACAACATTTACTCAGGAGGGGAGTTAGAGATTCCACTAGGTGATAATGTATTTCCAAAACCTCGTGGGATCCCAACCTTATGTTCGCATATTGGGGGACGATATCTGAGAAGGTGTTGTAGATTCCCATGAGTGTCTCTTCTTTTGCTAGAATGTGGGGCCATTTAATTGCCTTCCTATTATTAGAAATAGCAACCTCAGCTACCCCGCTCTCATTTTCCGTCCCGCAATCTTGCGTCAAAAAAGGGTCAGATAATAATCCTAACTGTAAGGGAAAGTGGTCACTTTCGGGTCTGTTCACAACGTGGAAGGCCAACAGTAGGTACCAGAGGTTTATTGAAATTAGCATAAAATCGATCAGGGATTTAGACAAACCTTTACTAAAAGTAAAATTGGCCGGTTTATCTGGGTTTAATCGACCATTACATGCCCGCAATCCATGCGATACAGTCAGTTCATAAATTTGCATAGCAGCCACTGAACATTTTACATATTTTGTGTTATCTAAGGGGGGGATGTCAAGCGCTCTATCTTCTATTTCTAGTAATTTTTCGAGCCCCACTATGGGTTCGAACTGGCAGTTGAAGTCCCCACCTATGTATATTTTGGAATCCGGCTCTATGTTAACTAAGTAAGAACTCAGTTGTTCAATAACCAATGATGCCTTATTTCGTGGGGAGGGTCTATTATAAACATTTATCATATATACATCTCCCATATTTTTCGTGGTTATCTTAACACCTAGTATATCTTTAGAGGGAAAATACAGTGGTGATACAACAACGTCCAGGGAGATACTTGTCCATATTATTAGACCCCCAGAGGGTCTACCTCTTAATGATGGAATTGCCCCCTTGAAGAACGTTTTGAACCCAAGTCTATGTATAATATTGGTGGCCCATGTTTCCTGCATAAGTATGATGTCATGCTCCTCGATAAAGGAGCTCCAGTTTCTGTCGCACAGGTTCCTGGACAACCCAGCAATGTTCCATGACAAGATCTTTAGGTCACGCTTTGGCTTGCAGGGTTCATGGCCGATGGGTTCTTGATCAATTAAGTGGCTTGTAGCCAAGAGATGGCTCTCCTTGGGGACCTCCGGGATTGTCAGTGCAGCTGCCTGGGTCCAATGAACTTGGTTGTGCAAGGGACATGGAAGAGAACCGTGGCCCCCAGTGCTGCCTTCAACGATTGCGGCTTTCCCTACCTGCAGATCCTTATAGAATGGGTGGGCAGGCAGACCTTTGGGTGCATCCTCTTTGTTTGTTTGTCAGTAACCCCACCATGACCAGTTCTTATCTGACCCTGCGATTAACGGTGGTATTCTTTCAAGTGGTGTCGGAGGGTCAAAAAAGGAATATTTGTTAGTCGTCAACCCATGTTGAAGTGGAACTCTGCTAATCTGTTCCCCTTGCATCGGGTAGAAATAACTAAGGTCGCAGGTCCCAATTCCTCTATTATTACTGCATGGCTGTTGGCTATAGACAAGTTGGGCAACAGAGGGATCTTTAAAGTTCACCAGGATACAATCTCCTTCAATGTCTTTTAATCTTGTTCCCACCCAACTGACTCTTCGGACGTGGATAACCTGGCAGTTTACTGTGTAGGGCAGAGGTCTATTTTCTTTTAGCCAATATAAGGTCTTGTTTTTTAGCTCGTCGTATGACTCCCTTTTATTTGGTTTTAATTGTGGGACCCCAGTGAGAACTACCACATACGGTTGGCATCCTGGTGGGAGATGTGCATTGTAAGCCCTTTTGGGCTTTTGCGAAACAGTGCTACAGTCAGATGTTTGGGCATTGATGTTATTGCAAGTGGCTGCAGATTGCGTTCCCTTTGTTGGATTAACAGGTGCCTTAGTTTCCAGGGTGGTAGACTTTGATGTATGTTTAGTTTTACGTGGAGCCGGTTTTGGTGGATCAGCCGGTTTCGGTCTATCACTGGTTGTTGAGTTTTTCGGGGACTCCATACCTGGTCCTTCCTGCACAGTATTTGAGCTGCTCGAGGCCGCCTGCTTTTTTGAGTTCATAGCCCTGTCTTTCGTAGCTGGACAAGGTTGATGTGCTGGTCTAGGTGACATTGGACTTTTTTCCGATCTTACAGATTCTTGATCAATCTTTGAGTGAAGTTTTACCAGCGTTTTTAGGGCAAAAAAATTATCCAGGGATGTTTGTTCGAATTTGTCCAAACGGTCCATTAGCCTTTCCAGTTTTACTGTTACTGGCTGTAATAGTGATGTCATGAGGGAAAGAATTTCTTCCATCAACTTCCCCGATGCCGGTTTATCTACAGAGTTGTTGGCTGATTCAATAGTGACAACTGTGTCAGCATGATCTCTTGTTTTATTATGCTCCATGGATTCTCCATGCTCATTCCCGTTGTTCGTGGGATGATTTGCTACTGTTTGGCTCTGGTCACCTACATTCATGAAGTTCTTACGTATTCTTTTTAGGGTTTTTAATCTATACGCTTTACGAGGGGTGACCGGTCTTTTCCTTTTAGCAGCTGTTCGCCCTGTCATCTTTGGAGGTGATTTGAGGGGGTGGACTGGGGGAGCGTCATGTATCATTACTAAGGGTAAGGACAATGGTACTGAGGTTTGAGTGTTGTTTGTTTGAACGTGCGTAGGAGATTTTTGAAGGGGTGCCTGGTCAGATGTGATTTCATAAAAGTCACTAGCCCGTCGTGTATCGATGACACATGGTTGTGTATCACTAGGGATGGCAGCAGTATTAGAGTCGGCTGGTATGAGGCTATTTGAGGGTGATTTAGCCTGTGCGAGGGACCCCATAGAGGATCGTTTATGAGCCAGGTATTCCCGTGACAGTCTGCGTTCTGCTAGTATGATCTCCTTTTCTACCACTGACACCGCACGGGTTATGAAGTTGTCCATAGTCCCTAACGTGGTGTTTCCCCCCTTTCGTGAGCATCTGCCTGAGCGTGTTGCCATTGGTGAAAATGCAGACATGAGCAACTCGTTTTACAATGGACAGAAGGCTTACCGGGGTTGTTAGGGGGGTGGCCCGTCCCGGCCCCTGCTGGCCCCGGACGGCCACAGACGGCCCGCCCTTTGCCCGGGCTTCGCCCGGCGTCCCGCTTGCGTCCCGCAAGACGGGCTCTCGCTTGATGATATAGGCGAGGCGGTGGTGGGCGGGGCACTCAGGGGGGCGCTGACCAGATGTCAGGTGGTCACGCAGGGACTCCTGGGATAGTGAGTCCCTGCCGCGCTACCCCTGCAGCCTCCTTAGATGTTTGTTTCCCACGATGTTACCTCGGGCAGCAGGCAGGATCCACACTGGATAAGGTTGGTGGGACCACCCACAAAGTCAAGGCGGCGAAGCGGCTCCCGCGCAGCGGGAGCGGCGAGCAGTGGATGACAGGCTCCAAAGGACAGGAAAGTTCACAGCGTCTCTGGCGTTTTCGTAGGACACACAGAGTAGGTGGGTCCGCTTCCTTAAATCAAACTGCCGGTGGTGGGCGGGGCACTCAGGGGGGCGCTGACCAGATGTCAGGTGGTCACGCAGGGACTCCTGGGATAGTGAGTCCCTGCCGCGCTACCCCTGCAGCCTCCTTAGATGTTTGTTTCCCACGATGTTACCTCGGGCAGCAGGCAGGATCCACACTGGATAAGGTTGGTGGGACCACCCACAAAGTCAAGGCGGCGAAGCGGCTCCCGCGCAGCGGGAGCGGCGAGCAGTGGATGACAGGCTCCAAAGGACAGGAAAGTTCACAGCGTCTCTGGCGTTTTCGTAGGACACACAGAGTAGGTGGGTCCGCTTCCTTAAATCAAACTGCCGGTGGTGGGCGGGGCACTCAGGGGGGCGCTGACCAGATGTCAGGTGGTCACGCAGGGACTCCTGGGATAGTGAGTCCCTGCCGCGCTACCCCTGCAGCCTCCTTAGATGTTTGTTTCCCACGATGTTACCTCGGGCAGCAGGCAGGATCCACACTGGATAAGGTTGGTGGGACCACCCACAAAGTCAAGGCGGCGAAGCGGCTCCCGCGCAGCGGGAGCGGCGAGCAGTGGATGACAGGCTCCAAAGGACAGGAAAGTTCACAGCGTCTCTGGCGTTTTCGTAGGACACACAGAGTAGGTGGGTCCGCTTCCTTAAATCAAACTGCCGGTGGTGGGCGGGGCACTCAGGGGGGCGCTGACCAGATGTCAGGTGGTCACACAGGGACTCCTGGGATAGTGAGTCCCTGCCGCGCTACCCCTGCAGCCTCCTTAGATGTTTGTTTCCCACGATGTTACCTCGGGCAGCAGGCAGGATCCACACTGGATAAGGTTGGTGGGACCACCCACAAAGTCAAGGCGGCGAAGCGGCTCCCGCGCAGCGGGAGCACCGAGCAGTGGATGACAGGCTCCAAAGGACAGGAAAGTTCACAGCGTCTCTGGCGTTTTCGTAGGACACACAGAGTAGGTGGGTCCGCTTCCTTAAATCAAACTGCCAGTGGTGGGCGGGGCACTCAGGGGGGCGCTGACCAGATGTCAGGTGGTCACGCAGGGACTCCTGGGATAGTGAGTCCCTGCCGCGCTACCCCTGCAGCCTCTTTAGATGTTTGTTTCCCACGATGTTACCTCGGGCAGCAGGCAGGATCCACACTGGATAAGGTTGGTGGGACCACCCACAAAGTCAAGGCGGCGAAGCGGCTCCCGCACAGCGGGAGCACCGAGCAGTGGATGACAGGCTCCAAAGGACAGGAAAGTTCACAGCGTCTCTGGCGTTTTCGTAGGACACACAGAGTAGGTGGGTCCGCTTCCTTAAATCAAACTGCCAGTGGTGGGCGGGGCACTCAGGGGGGCGCTGACCAGATGTCAGGTGGTCACGCAGGGACTCCTGGGATAGTGAGTCCCTGCCGCGCTACCCCTGCAGCCTCTTTAGATGTTTGTTTCCCACGATGTTACCTCGGGCAGCAGGCAGGATCCACACTGGATAAGGTTGGTGGGACCACCCACAAAGTCAAGGCGGCGAAGCGGCTCCCGCACAGCGGGAGCGGCGAGCAGTGGATGACAGGCTCCAAAGGACAGGAAAGTTCACAGCGTCTCTGGCGTTTTCGTAGGACACACAGAGTAGGTGGGTCCGCTTCCTTAAATCAAACTGCCGGTGGTGTAGCATATAATTATGTGGCACTGAGTGGTATTTGGAGTGTATGTTGCATTGAGTGTGAGTGTAGTTATGTGGTGTGTAATTATGTGGAACTCAGTGGTATTTGGAGTGTATGTTGCATTGAGTGCAGTGTAATTATATGGCGTGTAACTATGTGGCACTGAGTGGTATTTGGAGGGTATGTTGCATTGAGTGTGAGTGTAGTTATGTGGTGTGTAATTATGTGGAACTCAGTGGTATTTGGAGTGTATGTTGCATTGAGAGCAGCGTAATTATGTGGCGTGTAACTATGTGGCACTGAGTGGTATTTGGAGGGTATGTTGCATTGAGTGTGAGTGTAATTATGTGGTGTGTAATTATCTGGAACTGAGTGGTATTTGGAGTGTATGTTGCATTGAGTGCAGTGTAATTATGTGGTGTGTAACTATGTGGCACTGAGTGGTATTTGGAGGGTATGTCGCATTGAGAGCAGAGTAATTATGTGGCATGTACTTATGTGGCACTGAGTGGTAATTGGAGTGAAATGTTGCATTGACTGCAGTGTAATTATGTGGCCTGTAAATATGTGGCACTGAGTGGTATTTGGAGTGTATGTTGTGTATAGCGCTGTGTAATTATGTAGCATATAATTATGTGGCACTGAGTGGTATTGTGTGGAGTGTATGTGGCATTGAGTGCATTGTAATTATGTAGCATATAATATGTGGCACTCAGTGGTATTTGGAGTGTATGTTGCATTGAGTGCAGTGTAATTATGTGGTGTGTAACTATGTGGCACTGAGTGGTATTTGGAGAGTATGTTGCATTGAGTGCAGTGTAATTATGTGACATGTATCTATGTGGCACTGAGTGGTATTTGGAGTGTATTTTGCATTGAGTGCAGTGTAATTACGTGGCGTGTAATTATGTGACACTGAATGGTATTTGGAGTGTATGTTGTATTGAGTGCAGTGTAAGTATGTGGCACTGAGTGGTATTTGAAGTGTATGTTCCATTGAGCGCTGTGTAATTATGTATCATATAATTATGTGGCACTGAGTGGTATTGTGTGGATTGTATGTTGTATTTAGAAGAGTGTAATTGTGTGGCGTGTAATTATGTGGCAATGACTGGTATTGTTTGGAGTGTATGTTGCATTGAGTACAATGTAATTATGTAGCATATAATTATGTGGCACTGAGTGGTATTGTGTGGAGTGTGTTTCATTCAGATGAGTGTAATTATGTGGCGTGTAATATGTGGCACTGAGTGGTATTGTTTGGAGTGTATGTTGCATTGAGTACAGTGTAATTATGTAGCATATAATAATGTGGCACTGAGTGGTTTTGTTTGGAGTGTATGTTGCATTGAGTGCAGTGTAATTATGTGGCGTGTAATTATGTGGCACTGAGTGGCATTTGGAGTGTAAGTTGCATTGAGTGCAGTGTAATTATGTAGCATATAATTATGTGGCACAGAGTGGAATTGTGTTGACTATGTGTTGCATTCAGTAGAGTGTAATTACGTGTCATGTAATTATGTGGCACTGAGAGGTATTTGGAGTGTATGTTGCAGTGAGCACAGTGTAATTATGTATCATATAATTATGTGGCACTGAGTGGTATTGTGTGGAGTGTATGTTGCACAGAGTACAGTGTAATTATGTAGCATATAATTATGTGGCACTGAGTGGTATTGTGTGGAGTGTGTTTCATTCAGATGAGTGTAATTATGTGGCGTGTAATTATGTGGCACTGAGTGGTATTTGGAGTGTATGTTGCATTGAGTGCAGTGTAATTATGTGGTGCATAATTATGTGGCACTGAGAGGTATTTGTATTGTATGTTGCTTTGAGTGCAGTGTAATTATGTGGCGTGTACCTTTGTGGCACTGAGTGGTATTGTTTGGAGTGTATGTTGCATTGAGTACAGTGTAATTATGTAGCATATAATTATGTGGCACTGAGTGCTATTGTTTGGAGTGTATGTTGCATTGAGTCTAGTGTAATTATGTGGTGTGCAATTATGTGGCACTGAGTGGTATTTGGAGTGTATGTTGCATTGAGTGAAGTGTAATTATGTGGCACATAATTATGTGGCACTGAGTGGTATTTGGAGTGTATGTGGCATTGAGAGCAGCTTAATTATGTGGTGTGTAATTATGTTGCACTGAGTGGTATTGTGTGGAGTGTGTGTTGCATTCTGTAGAGTGTAATTATGTGGTGTGTAATTATGTGGCACTGAGTGGTATTTGGAGTGTATGTTGCTTTGAGTGCAGTGTAATTATGTGGCATATAATTATGCAGCACTGAGCGGTATTTGGAGTGCATGTTGCATTGAGTGCAGTGTAATTATGTGGTGTGTAATTATGTGGCACTGAGTAGTATTTGGAGTGTATGTTGCAATGAGTGTAGTGTAATTATGTGGCACTGAGTGGTATTTTGAGTGTATGTTGCACTGAGTGCAGTGTAATTTTGTGGTGTGTAATTATGCGGCACTGAGTGTTATTTGGAGTGTATGTTGCATTGAGTGCAGTGTAATTATGTGGCATGTAAATATGCAGCACTGAGTAGTATTTGGAGTGTATGTTGCCTTGAGTTCAGTGTAATTATGTGGCGTGTAACTATGTGGCACTGAGTGGTATATAAAGGGTATGTTGCATTGAGTGCAGTGTAATTATGTGATATGTAATTATGTGGCACTGAGTAGTATTTGGAGGGTATGGTGCATTGAGTGCAGTGTAATTATGTGGCATGTAACTATATGGCACTGAGTGGTATTTGGAGTGTATGTTGCATTGAGTGCAGTGTAATTACGTGGCGTGTAATTATGTGGCACTGAATGGTATTTGGAGTGTATGTTGTATTGAGTGCAGTGTAATTATGTGGCACTGAGTGGTATTTGGAGTGTATGTTCCATTGAGCGCAGTGTAATTATGTATCATATAACTATGTGGCACTGAGTGGCATTGTGTGGATTGTATGGTGTATTTAGCCGAGTGTAATTGTGTGGCGTGTAATTATGTGGGAATGAGTGGTATTGTTTGGAGTTTATGTTGCATTGAGTACAGTGTAATTATGTAGCATATACTTATGTGGCACTGAGTAGTATTGTGTGGAGTGTGTTTCATTCAGAAGAGAAACATTATGTGGCGTGTAATTATGTTACACTAAGTGGTATTTGGAGTGTATGTTGCATTAAGTGCAGTGTAATTATGTGGCACTGACTGGTATTTTGAGTGTATGTTGCATTGAGTAGAGTGTGATTATGTGGCGTGTAATTATGTGGCAGTGAGTGGTATTGTGTGGAGTGTATGTTGCATTCAGTAGAGTGTAATTGAGTAGTGTGTAATTATGTGGCACAGAGTGGTATTTTTTGGAGTGCACATTGCACAGAGTACAGTGTAATTATGTAGCATATAATTATGTGGCACTGAGTGGTATTCTTTGGAGTGTGTGTTGCATTCAATAGAGTCTAATTATGTGGCATGTAATTATGTGGCACTGAGTGATATTTGGAGAGAATGTTGCATTAAGTGCAGTGTAATTATGTGGCACTGAGTAGTATTTGGAGTGTATGTTGCATTGAGCGCAGTGTAATTGTGTGGCATGTAATTATGTGTCACTGAGTGGTATTGTTTGGAGTGTATGTTGCATTGAGTACAGTGTAATTATGTAGCATAGAATTATGTGGCACTGAGTGGTATTGTGTGGAGTGTGTTTCATTCAGAAGAGTGTAATTATGTGGCGTGTAATTATGTGGCACTGAGTGGTAATTGGAGTGTATATTGCATCGAGTGCAGTGTAAATATGTGGCATGTAATTATGCGGCAATGAGTGGTATTTGGAGTGTATGTTGCATTGAGAGCAGCGTAATTATGTGGCATGTAATTATCTTGTACTGAGTGGTATTGTGTGGAGTGTGTGTTGCATTCCGTAGAGAGTAATTATGTGGTGTGTAATTAGGTGGCACTGAGTGGTATTTGGAGTGTATGTTGCATTGAGTGCAGTGTAATTATGTGGCATATAATTATGCAGCACTGAGCGGTATTTGGAGTGTATGTTGCATTGAGTACAGTGTAATTATGTGGTGTGTAATTATGTGACATTGAGTAGTATTTGGAGTGTATGTTGTAATGAGTGTAGTGTAATTATGTGGCACTGAGTGGTATTTTGAGTGTATGTTGCATTGAGTGCAGTGTAATTTTGTGGCGTGTAATTATGCGGCACTGAGTGGTATTTGGAGTGTATGTTGCATTGAGTGCAGTGTAATTATGTGGCATGTAACTATGCGGCACTGAGTAGTATTTGGAGTGTATGTTGCTTTGAGTTCAGTGTAATTATGTGTCGTGTAACTATGTGGCATTGAGTGGTATATAGAGGGCATGTTACATTCAGTGCAGTGTAATTATGTGATATGTAATTATGTGGCACTGAGTAGTATTTGGAGGGTATGTTGAATTGAGTGCAGTGTAATTATGTGGCATGTAACTATATGGCACTGAGTGGTATTTGGAGTGTATGTTGCATTGAGTGCAGTGTAATTACCTTGCGTGTAATTATGTGGTACTGAATCATATTTGGAGTGTATGTTTTATTGAGTGAAGTGTAATTATGTGGCATATAATTATGCAGCACTGAGCGGTATTTGGAGTGTATGTTGCATTGAGTACAGTGTAAATATGTGGTGTGTAATTATGTGACATTGAGTAGTATTTGGAGTGTATGTTGTATTGAGTGTAGTGTAATTATGTGGCATGTAACTATATGGCACTGAGTGGTATTTGGAGTGTATGTTGCATTGAGTGCAGTGTAATTACGTGGCGTGTAATTATGTGGCACTGAATGGTATTTGGAGTGTATGTTGTATTGAGTGCAGTGTAATTATGTGGCACTGAGTGGTATTTGGAGTGTATGTTCCATTGAGCACAGTGTAATTATGTATCATATAACTATGTGGCACTGAGTGGCATTGTGTGGATTGTATGGTGTATTTAGCCGAGTGTAATTGTGTGGCGTGTAATTATGTGGGAATGAGTGGTATTGTTTGGAGTTTATGTTGCATTGAGTACAGTGTAATTATGTAGCATATACTTATGTGGCACTGAGTAGTATTGTGTGGAGTGTGTTTCATTCAGAAGAGAAACATTATGTGGCGTGTAATTATGTTACACTAAGTGGTATTTGGAGTGTATGTTGCATTAAGTGCAGTGTAATTATGTGGCACTGACTGGTATTTTGAGTGTATGTTGCATTGAGTAGAGTGTGATTATGTGGCGTGTAATTATGTGGCAGTGAGTGGTATTGTGTGGAGTGTATGTTGCATTCAGTAGAGTGTAATTGAGTAGTGTGTAATTATGTGGCACAGAGTGGTATTTTTTGGAGTGCACATTGCACAGAGTACAGTGTAATTATGTAGCATATAATTATGTGGCACTGAGTGGTATTCTTTGGAGTGTGTGTTGCATTCAATAGAGTCTAATTATGTGGCATGTAATTATGTGGCACTGAGTGATATTTGGAGAGAATGTTGCATTAAGTGCAGTGTAATTATGTGGCACTGAGTAGTATTTGGAGTGTATGTTGCATTGAGCGCAGTGTAATTGTGTGGCATGTAATTATGTGTCACTGAGTGGTATTGTTTGGAGTGTATGTTGCATTGAGTACAGTGTAATTATGTAGCATAGAATTATGTGGCACTGAGTGGTATTGTGTGGAGTGTGTTTCATTCAGAAGAGTGTAATTATGTGGCGTGTAATTATGTGGCACTGAGTGGTAATTGGAGTGTATATTGCATCGAGTGCAGTGTAAATATGTGGCATGTAATTATGCGGCAATGAGTGGTATTTGGAGTGTATGTTGCATTGAGAGCAGCGTAATTATGTGGCATGTAATTATCTTGTACTGAGTGGTATTGTGTGGAGTGTGTGTTGCATTCCGTAGAGAGTAATTATGTGGTGTGTAATTATGTGGCACTGAGTGGTATTTGGAGTGTATGTTGCATTGAGTGCAGTGTAATTATGTGGCATATAATTATGCAGCACTGAGCGGTATTTGGAGTGTATGTTGCATTGAGTACAGTGTAATTATGTGGTGTGTAATTATGTGACATTGAGTAGTATTTGGAGTGTATGTTGTAATGAGTGTAGTGTAATTATGTGGCACTGAGTGGTATTTTGAGTGTATGTTGCATTGAGTGCAGTGTAATTTTGTGGCGTGTAATTATGCGGCACTGAGTGGTATTTGGAGTGTATGTTGCATTGAGTGCAGTGTAATTATGTGGCATGTAACTATGCGGCACTGAGTAGTATTTGGAGTGTATGTTGCTTTGAGTTCAGTGTAATTATGTGTCGTGTAACTATGTGGCATTGAGTGGTATATAGAGGGCATGTTACATTCAGTGCAGTGTAATTATGTGATATGTAATTATGTGGCACTGAGTAGTATTTGGAGGGTATGTTGAATTGAGTGCAGTGTAATTATGTGGCATGTAACTATATGGCACTGAGTGGTATTTGGAGTGTATGTTGCATTGAGTGCAGTGTAATTACCTTGCGTGTAATTATGTGGTACTGAATCATATTTGGAGTGTATGTTTTATTGAGTGAAGTGTAATTATGTGGCATATAATTATGCAGCACTGAGCGGTATTTGGAGTGTATGTTGCATTGAGTACAGTGTAAATATGTGGTGTGTAATTATGTGACATTGAGTAGTATTTGGAGTGTATGTTGTATTGAGTGTAGTGTAATTATGTGGCACTGAGTGGTATTTTGAGTGTATGTTGCATTGAGTGCAGTGTAATTTTGTGGCGTGTAATTATGCGGCACTGAGTGGTATTTGGAGTGTATGTTGCATTGAGTGCAGTGTAATTATGTGGCATGTAACTATGTGGCACTGAGTAGTATTTGGAGTGTATGTTGCTTTGAGTTCAGTGTAATTATGTGGTGTGTAACTATGTGGCATTGAGTGGTATATAGAGGGTATGTTGCATTGAGTGCAGTGTAATTATGTGATATGTAATTATGTGGCACTGAGTGGTATTTGGAGTGTATGTTCCATTGAGCGCAGTGTAATTATGTATCATATAACTATGTGGCACTGAGTGGCATTGTGTGGATTGTATGGTGTATTTAGCCGAGTGTAATTGTGTGGCGTGTAATTATGTGGCAATGAGTGGTATTGTTTGGAGTTCATGTTGCATTGAGTACAGTGTAATTATGTAGCATATAATTATGTGGCACTGAGTGGTATTGTGTGGAGTGTGTTTCTTTCAGAAGAGCATAATTATGTGGCGTGTAATTATGTTACACTGAGTCCTATTTGGAGTGTATGTTGCATTAAGTGCAGTGTAATTATGTGGCACTGACTGGTATTTTGAGTGTATGTTGTATTGAGTGCAGTGTCATTATGTGGTGTGTAATTATGTGGCACTGAGTGGTATTTGGAGTGTATGTTGCATTGAGTGCAGTGTAATTATGTGGCGTGTAATTATGTGGCACTGAGTGGTATTTGGAGTGAATCTTGCATTGAGCGCAGTGGAGTGTATGTTGTATTCAGTAGAGTGTATATGTGTGGTGTGTAATTATGTGGCACTGAGTGGTATTGTTTGGAGTGTATGTTGCATTGAGTGCAGTGTAATTATGTGGTGCATAATTATGTGGCACTGAGAGGTATTTGTAGTGTATGTTGCTTTGAGTGCAGTGTAATTATGTGGCGTCTACCTTTGTGGCACTGAGTGGTATTTGGAGTGTATGTTGCATTGAGTGCAGTGTAATTATGTGGTGCATAATTATGTAGCACTGAGTGGTATTTGGAGTGTATGTTGTGAAAAGGGCTGTGTAATTATGTAGCATATAATTATGTGGCACTGAGTGGTATTGTGTGGAGTGTATGTTGTATTCAGTAGAGTGTAATTGAGTGGTGTGTAATTATGTGGCACTGAGTGGTATTGTTTGGAGTGTACGTTGCACAGAGTACAGTGTAATTATGTAGCATATAATTATGTGGCACTGAGTGGTATTGTGTGGAGTGTGTTTCATTCAGATGAGTGTAATTATGTGGCGTGTAATTATGTGGCACTGAGTGGTATTTGGAGTGTATGTTGCATTGAGTGCAGTGTAATTATGTGGTGCATAATTATATGGCACTGAGAGGTATTTGTATTGTATGTTGCTTTGAGTGCAGTGTAATTATGTGGCGTGTACCTTTGTGGCACTGAGTGGTATTTGGAGTGTATGTTGTGAAAAGCGCTGTGTAATTATGTAGCATATAATTATGTGGCACTGAGTGGTATTGTGTGGAGTGTATGTGGCATTGAGTGCATTGTAATTATGTAGCATATAATTATGTGGCACTGAGTGGTATTTGGAGTGTATGTTGCATTGAGTGTGAGTGTAGTTATGTGGTGTGTAATTATGTGGAACTCAGTGGTATTTGGAGTGTATGTTGCATTGAGTGCAGTGTAATTATATGGCGTGTAACTATGTGGCACTGAGTGGTATTTGGAGGGTATGTTGCATTGAGTGTGAGTGTAGTTATGCGGTGTGTAATTATGTGGAACTCAGTGGTATTTGGAGTGTATGTTGCATAGAGAGCAGCGTAATTATGTGGCGTGTAATTATGTTGCACTGAGTGGTATTGTGTGGAGTGTGCGTTGCATTCGTAGAGTGTAATTATGTGGTGTGTAATTATCTGGAACTGAGTGGTATTTGGAGTGTATGTTGCATTGAGTGCAGTGTAATTATGTGGTGTGTAACTATGTGGCACTGAGTGGTATTTGGAGGGTATGTCGCATTGAGAGCAGAGTAATTATGTGGCATGTACTTATGTGGCACTGAGTGGTAATTGGAGTGAAATGTTGCATTGACTGCAGTGTAATTATGTGGCCTGTAAATATGTGGCACTGAGTGGTATTTGGAGTGTATGTTGTGTATAGCGCTGTGTAATTATGTAGCATATAATTATGTGGCACTGAGTGGTATTGTGTGGAGTGTATGTGGCATTGAGTGCATTGTAATTATGTAGCATATAATATGTGGCACTCAGTGGTATTTGGAGTGTATATTGCATTGAGTGCAGTGTAATTATGTGGCATATAATTATGCAGTACTGAGCGGTATTTGGAGTGTATGTTGCATTGAGTGCAGTGTAATTATGTGGTGTGTAATTATGTGGCACTGAGTAGTATTTGGAGTGTATGTTGCAATGAGTGTAGTGTAATTATGTGGCACTGAGTGGTATTTTGAGTGTATGTTGCATTGAGTGCAGTGTAATTATGTGGCGTGTAACTATGTGGCACTGAGTGGTATATAGAGGGTATGTTGCATTGAGTGCAGTGTAATTATGTGATATGTAATTATGTGGCACTGAGTAGTATTTGGAGGGTATGTTGCATTGAGTGCAGTGTAATTATGTGGCATGTAACTATATGGCACTGAGTGGTATTTGGAGTGTATGTTGCATTGAGTGCAGTGCAATTACGTGGCGTGTAATTATGTGGCACTGAATGGTATTTGGATTGTATGTTGTATTGAGTGCAGTGTAATATGTGGCACTGAGTGGTGTTTGGAGTGTATGTTCCATTGAGCGCAGTGTAATTATGTATCATATAACTATGTGGCACTGAGTGGCATTGTGTGGATTGTATGGTGTATTTAGCCGAGTGTAATTGTGTGGCGTGTAATTATGTGGCAATGAGTGGTATTGTTTAGAGTTTATGTTGCATTGAGTACAGTGTAATTATGCAGCACATATTTATGTGGCACTGAGTGGTATTGTGTGGAGTGTGTTTCATTCAGAAGAGCGTAATTATGTGGCGTGTAATTATGTTATACTGAGTGGTATTTGGAGTGTATGTTGCATTAAGTGCAGTGTAAATATGTGGCACTGAGAGGTATTTGAAGTGTATGTTGCTTTGAGTGCAGTGTAATTATGTGGCGTGTACCTATGTGGCACTGAGTGGTATTTGGAGTGTATGTTGCATTGAGTGCAGTGTAATTATGTGGTGTGTAACTATGTGGCACTGAGCGGTATTTGGAGGGTATGTTGCATTGCGTGCAGGGTAATTATGTGGTGTGTAACTATGTGGCACTGAGCGGTATTTGGAGGGTATGTTGCATTGTGTGCAGTGTAATTATGTGGCGTGTAATTATGTGGCACTGAGTGGTATTTGGAGGGTATGTTGCATTGACTGCAGTGTAATTATGTGATATGTAATTATGTGGCACTGAGTGGTATTAGGAGGGTATGTTGCATTGAGTGCAGTGTAATTATGAGGCATGTAACTATGTGGCACTGAGTGGTATTTGGAGTGTATGTTGCATTGAGTGCAGTGTAATTACGTGGCGTGTAATTATGTGCCACTGAATGGTATTTGGAGTGCATGTTGTATTGAGTGCAGTGTAAATATGTGGCACTGAGTGGTATTTGGAGTGTATGTTGCATTGAGTGCAGTGTAATTATGTGGTGTGTAATTACATCGCACTGAGTGGTTTTTGTAATGTATGTTGCATTGAGTACAGTGTAATTATGTGGTGTGTAATTATGTGACACTGACTGGTATTTGGAGTGTATGTTGCATTGAGTGCTGTGTAATTATGTTGTGCGTAATTATGTGGCACTGAGTGGTATTTGGAGTGTATGTTGCATTGAGTGCAGTGTAATTATGCGGCCTGTAATTATGTGGAACTGAGTTGTATTTGGAGTATATGTTGCATTGAGTGCAGGGTATTTATGTGGCATGTAATTACGTCGCACTGAGTGGTTTTTCGATTGTGTGTTGCATTGAGTACAGTGTAAATATGTGGCGTGTAATTATGTGGCACTGAGTGGTATTTGGAGTGAATGTTGCATTGAGTGCAGTGTAATAATGTGGTGTGTAACTATGTGGCACTGAGCGGTATTTGGAGGGTATGTTGCATTGCGTGCAGTGTAATTATGTGGCCTGTAGTTATATGGCACTGAGTGGTATTTGGAGTGTATGTTGCATTGAGTGCAGTGTAATTATGTAGCATATAATTATGTGGCACTGAGTGGTATTGTGTGGAGTGTGTGTTGCATTCAGTAGAGAGAAATTATGTGGCACTGAGTGGTATTTGGAGTGTATGTTGCATTGAGTGCAGTGTAAATATATGGTGTGTAACTATGTGGCACTGAGCGGTATTTGGAGGGTATGTTGCATTTCGTGCAGTATGATTATGTGGCGTGTAATTATGTGGCACTGAGTGGTATTTGGAGTGTATCTTGCATTGAGTGCAGTGTAATTATGTGGCATATAATTATGCAGCACTGAGTGGTATTTGGAGTGTATGTTGCATTAAGTGCAGTGTAATTATGTGGTGTGTAGTTATGTGGCACTGAGTGGTATTTGGAGTGTAGGTTGCAATGAGTGTAGTGTAATTATGTGGCACTGAGTGGTATTTTGAGTGTATGTTGCAAAGAGTGCAGTGTAATTCTGTGGCATGTAATTATGTGGCACTGAGTTGTATTGTGTGGAGTGTATGTTGCATTGAGTACAGTGTAATTATGTAGCATAGAATTATGTGGCACTGAGTGGTATTGTGTGGAGTGTGTTTCATTTAGAAGAGTGTAATTATGTGGCGTGTAATTATGTGGCACTGAGTGGTATTTGGAGTGTATGTTGCGTTGAGTGCAGTGTAATTATGTATCATATAATTATGTGACACTGAGCGGTATTTTGTGGAGTGTATGTTGTATTCAGTAGAGTATAATTAACTGGTGTGTAATTATGTGATGTGATGTGATGTTTTTGTACTTGTATAGCGCACAGCTACCCGCAGTGGGTTTCCCGGTGCTTGTACGAATACCGCAAGGGAACGCTTCCTGGCTTTCCCTGTGAAGTGTCCACTCCTGGGCACCCCCATGGTGCAGACCAGGCATCCCTCGCGTTGTGGGGGCTGTTGTGGAGACTAAGCAAGCTAATGCCCAGAGTTGCAGCGTGGGACCCATGATCAGAACAGGCACTGAGGCGAGAATATCCGGTCAGGGGAATTAATGAGCCCGAGACCCGCCAGGGCAGGAATCGAACCCTGGTCCCTGGCCAGAGCTCTGCATCAAGGTCTGCCTGCTCTAACCATTGAGCCACACTTCTCCACGCTGAGTGGTATTGTTTGGAGTGTATGTTGCATTGAGGACAGTGTAATTATGTAGCATATAATTATGTGGCACTGAGTGGTATTGTTTGGAGTGTATGTTGCATTGAGTGCAGTGTAATTATGTGGCGTGTAAGTATGTGGCACTGAGTGGTATTTGGAGTGTATGTTGCATTGAGTGAAGTGTAATTATGTGGCACGTAATTATGTTGCACTGAGTGGTATTGTGTTGAGTGTGTGTTGCATTCCATAGAGTGTAATTATGTGGTGTGTAATTATGTGGCACTGAGTGGTATTTGGAGTGTATGTTGCATTGAGTGCAGTGTGATTATGTGGTGTGTACTATGTAGCACTGAGCGGTATTTGAAGGGTAATTTGCATTGCGTGCAGTGTAATTATGTGGCTTGTAATTATGTGGCACTGAGTGGTATTTGGAGTGTATGTTGCATTGAGTGCAGTGTAATTATGTGGCGTGTAATTATGTGGCACTGAGTGGTATTTGGAGTGAATCTTGCATTGAGCGCAGTGTAATTATGTCGCACTGAGTAGTATTTGAAGTGTATGTTGCATTGAGTGCAGTGTAATCAAGTGGCGCGTAATTATAAGGAACTGAGAGGTATTTGAAGTGTATGTTGCTTTGAGTGCAGTGTAATTATGTGGCGTGTACCTATGTGGCACTGAGTGGTATTTGGAGTGTATGTTGCATTGAGTGCAGTGTAATTATGTGGAGTGTAATTATGTGGCACTGAGTGGTATTTGGAGTGAATGTTGCATTGAGCGCAGTGTAATTATGTCGCACTGAGTAGTATTTGGAGTGTATGTTGCATTGAGTGCAGTGTAATCAAGTGGCGCGTAATTATGAGGAACTGAGAGGTATTTGAAGTGTATGTTGCTTTGAGTGCAGTGTAATTATGTGGCGTGTACCTATGTGGCATTGAGTGGTATTGGAGTGTATGTTGCATTGAGTGCAGTGTGATTATGTGGCGTGTAATTATGTGGCACTGAGTGGTATTTGGAGTGTATGTTGCATTGAGTGCAAAGTAATTATGTGGCGTGTAATTATGTGGCACTGAGTGCTATTTGGAGTGTATGTTGCGTTGAGCGCAGTGTAATTATGTATCATATAATTATGTGGCACTGAGTGGTATTGTGTGGAGTGTATGTTGTATTCAGTAGAGTGTAATTGAGTGGTGTGTAATTATGTGGCAATGAGTGGTATTGTTTGGAGTTCATGTTGCATTGAGTACAGTGTAATTATGTAGCATATAATTATGTGGCACTGAGAAGTATTGTGTGGAGATTGTTTCAGGTGAGGAATCCACACGGCAGATGTATCTATCAGACATTATGTTACACTGAGTGGTATCTGGAGTGTATGTTGCATTAAGTGCAGTGTAATTATGTAGCACTGAGTGGTATTTGGAGTGTATGTTGCATTGAGTGCAGTGTCATTATGTGGAGTGTAATTATGTGGCACTGAGTGGTATTTGGAGTGAATGTTGCATTGAGCGCAGTGTAATTATGTTGCACTGAGTAGTATTTGGAGTGTTTTTTGCATTGAGTGCAGTGTAATCAAGTGGCGCGTAATTATGTGGAACTGAGAGGTATTTCAAGTGTATGTTGCTTTGAGTGCAGTGTAATTATGTGGCATGTACCTATGTGGCACTGAGTGGTATTTGGAGTGTATGTTGCATTGAGTGCAGTGTGATTATGTGGGGTGTAATTATGTGGCACTGAGTGGTATTTCGATTGTATGTTGCATTGAGTTCAGTGTAAATATGTGGCGTGTAATTATGTGGCACTGAGTGGTATTGTGTGGAGTGTATGTTGTATTCAGTAGAGTGTATATGTGTGGTGTGTAATTATGTGGCACTGAGTGGTATTGTTTGGAGTGTATGTTGCATTGAGTGCTTTGTAATTATGTAGCATATAATTATGTGGCACTGAGTGGTATTTGGAGTGTATGTTGCATTGAGTGCAGTGTAATTATGTGGTGCATAATTATGTGGCACTGAGAGGTATTTGTAGTGTATGTTGCTTTGAGTGCAGTGTAATTATGTGGCGTGTACCTTTGTGGCACTGAGTGGTATTTGGAATGTATGTTGCATTGAGTGCAGTGTAATTATGTGGTGCATAATTATGTAGCACTGAGTGGTATTTGGAGTGTATGTTGTGAAAAGCGCTGTGTAATTATGTAGCATATAATTATGTGGCACTGAGTGGTATTGGGTGGAGTGTATGTGGCATTGAGTGCATTGTAATTATGTAGCATATAATTATGTGGCACTGAGTGGTATTTGGAGTGTATGTTGCATTGAGTGTGAGTGTAGTTATGTGGTGTGTAATTATGTGGCACTGAGTGGTATTTGGAGTGAATCTTGCATTGAGCGCAGTGTAATTATGTCACACTGAGTAGTATTTGAAGTGTATGTTGCATTGAGTGCAGTGTAATCAAGTGGCGCGTAATTATAAGGAACTGAGAGGTATTTGAAGTGTATGTTGCTTTGAGTGCAGTGTAATTATGTGGCGTGTACCTATGTGGCACTGAGTGGTATTTGGAGTGTATGTTGCATTGAGTGCAGTGTAATTATGTGGAGTGTAATTATGTGGCACTGAGTGGTATTTGGAGTGAATGTTGCATTGAGCGCAGTGTAATTATGTCGCACTGAGTAGTATTTGGAGTGTATGTTGCATTGAGTGCAGTGTAATCAAGTGGCACGTAATTATGAGGAACTGAGAGGTATTTGAAGTGTATGTTGCTTTGAGTGCAGTGTAATTATGTGGCGTGTACCTATGTGGCATTGAGTGGTATTGGAGTGTATGTTGCATTGAGTGCAGTGTGATTATGTGGCGTGTAATTATGTGGCACTGAGTGGTATTTGGAGTGTATGTTGCATTGAGTGCAAAGTAATTATGTGGCGTGTAATTATGTGGCACTGAGTGCTATTTGGAGTGTATGTTGCGTTGAGCGCAGTGTAGTTATGTATCATATAATTATGTGGCACTGAGTGGTATTGTGTGGAGTGTATGTTGTATTCAGTAGAGTGTAATTGAGTGGTGTGTAATTATGTGGCAATGAGTGGTATTGTTTGGAGTTCATGTTGCATTGAGTACAGTGTAATTATGTAGCATATAATTATGTGGCACTGAGAAGTATTGTGTGGAGATTGTTTCAGGTGAGGAATCCACACGGCAGATGTATCTATCAGACATTATGTTACACTGAGTGGTATTTGGAGTGTATGTTGCATTAAGTGCAGTGTAATTATGTGGCACTGAGTGGTATTTGGAGTGTATGTTGCATTGAGTGCAGTGTCATTATGTGGAGTGTAATTATGTGGCACTGAGTGGTATTTGGAGTGAATGTTGCATTGAGCGCAGTGTAATTATGTTGCACTGAGTAGTATTTGGAGTGTATTTTGCATTGAGTGCAGTGTAATCAAGTGGCGCGTAATTATGTGGAACTGAGAGGTATTTCAAGTGTATGTTGCTTTGAGTGCAGTGTAATTATGTGGCATGTACCTATGTGGCACTGAGTGGTATTTGGAGTGTATGTTGCATTGAGTGCAGTGTGATTATGTGGCGTGTAATTATGTGGCACTGAGTGGTATTTGGATTGTATGTTGCACTGAGTTCAGTGTAATTATGTGGTGCATAATTATGTGGCACTGAGAGGTGTTTGTAGTGTATGTTGCTTTGAGTGCAGTGTAATTATGTGGCGTGTACCTTTGTGGCACTGAGTGGTATTTGGAATGTATGTTGCATTGAGTGCAGTGTAATTATGTGGTGCATAATTATGTAGCACTGAGTGGTATTTGGAGTGTATGTTGTGAAAAGCGCTGTGTAATTATGTAGCATATAATTATGTGGCACTGAGTGGTATTGGGTGGAGTGTATGTGGCATTGAGTGCATTGTAATTATGTAGCATATAGTAGTAAAAAGCTTTTATTCAACATTTTTGTCATTAAGCCAACATACATATAATACACATACTTTTTCATAAAATAAAAATTTGTTACAATGAATAAAGACTTTACAAACATTCATATTGTACAAAAGCGCTGATTGGACAAAGTGCAATTCTGGGCATATTCATTAATCATGGGTTTTAAGGGGGATATACATACCAGGGTTTATACTCGACTAGTTCAATCAACTTTTTTTTAAGTTTCTTTAAAAACAGTTATATACAATAATAAAAATATTAAAAGACTAATATTAAAATCAATTAATCCTAGAATGGTAATCCAAGCTTCTTTCTGATTATACAAACACCATGGAGAAACCTACTCAGACCAAACACTAATAGCCTACTGTTAGAGGATCTAAATATGCGTTCTGCCTCTTTGAATGAACGTGTCCCCATATTTTTACATAGAGGCATGATCCATTTTTTTCGAGATTTAACATATAGTGGACAAAAGAAGAGGATATGAGCCTCATCTTCTTTCTGGTTTAATACACATGAAATACAATGAGGATCTTTACTTACTCCTCCCCACCGGCAGGAATTTGATTTAATCTGTAACACTCCATATCTGAATTTGAGGAAGACAGATTTAGCCAGGGGTGGCTCAATTTCGTCCATAAAAAGTTCAAATGACGGAAGATCCTTAAATTGCAAAAATGTGGACGTTAGTTGTCCAGTGGCACGTTCATATATATGATTATTCACATAGTTCCAGTAGGCAGATTTTACCTGGATCTTACAACTATTAGGCAAGGTGATAGATACGGCTGGTGTTTCCCAGTAATGTGATAGACCTATTACTGTAAACCAGTAAGATACATGTCTCAGCCACTTAATTGTGTTGAATGAATCTAATTCCATAATTTCCAATAAGCCTGCTCTATAGTTACTTAGTTCCGGGGTAGACCATAATCGCACCCAATAAAGCAGTGGTCGCAAAAAACACAAGAAATCAGTGCGCTTTACATCAATGTCTAAGTAGAATGACACCAAAGGTGTTCTTAGGGGCAGTCTAAGTAGGCGTCTGAAAAACTTGTTTTCTACAACATCAAATGTTTTTTTAGAATAAGGCCCCCAAATTTCGGCCCCATACAGGGCGGCGGATTGGGCTTTTGCTTGGAACACGTCAATCGCAGGTGTAATAGCTTTAGATGTACTCCCACCATGAATCTTTAAGATGGGCAATGAATTCTGTGTAAGTGTTAACCTGCTTTTGTCGAGTTGGTTCGCCCAAGACATTCTGCTATCCAGCCTAATGCCCAGATAGTCAAATGACTCCACATATTCAAGTTTGTTATTATTTAGGACCAGGTTCTTCTTAAAGGATTTGGAGGGATTAATTGCCATATATTTCGTTTTGGATGAATTTATTTCTAACCCCTTCATTACACAATAACTATTAAATTTATTTATTAAATTTTGCAAGCCTTTCGGAGTTTGAGATATGAGGATGGTGTCATCCGCGAATAGTAATGCAGTGACTGCCTCGCTGCACAATTTGGGCGAATCATGATTGCATTGAGCTAAGTAGTGGGGGATATCATTTACGAACAATGAAAAGAGGGTTGGTGCTAGAACGCACCCTTGTCTCACACCTCTTTTCACTGGAATGGATCGGGTAAGTTCTCCATTTCTACCCCACCTTACTTTAGCATAGTTGTCTGTATGCAATTTTATAAGATTACCCAACAAATCGTCCGGGACGCCCATCTTTTTTAGGCACTCCCATAATAAGTGGCGGGGGACAAGATCGAACGCAGAGCGTAGGTCCATAAATGCAACATATATGCTACTTTTCTTAATATTAACATACTTCCAGCATATACACATAAATCTATACACTTGGTCCACAGTGCTAGTCTTGGATCTGAACCCTGCTTGATAATTAGATAGGATTTCAGAGTCATCAATCCATATTAAAAGCCGATTTAAAATGTGTCTAGCAAAAATTTTCTGTAAAATATCGATTAAACTAATCGGTCTATAGTTCCCTGGATTGTAACGATCCCCTTTTTTATAGATAGTTATAATTTCCGCCCCTTTCCATGTTTCAGGGATCGGGGTGCCCAATAGAATTGAATTGCACAAGAAGTTTATATACGGGCTCCATATCTCCAAATTATGGGTGAATAAGTCGCCAGGTAACTTGTCCGGACCTGGAGCTTTCCCTGCCTTAACTGCTTTTATAGCACAGAGAGTTTCATTAATACTAAATTGCACCGGAGTTGTGCACTGAGTAAGGAACCCGGGGTCATTATATACACCAGAGGACCCTACTTCATCATACAAATCCACAAAATGGTCAAACCAAACCTTTTCATCCAGGAAGAAATCCCTATTGGAACAGCCTTTTTTGTTATTTTTGGCTATTAAATTCCAGAAAGTGCATTGATCATGTCTCCTAGCTGCACTCAAAAGGTCTTCCCAGGTTCGATCGTCCCATTCCCTTTTTGCGTTAAACATAAGGGTTTTATAAGCTTTCCTACACTCTCTAACCCTCATCTGGTCTTTAGATTTCACTGCAGTTATTAGGTTGGATTTTGCTATACTGCACTGTTTGTTGTACCAGGGCGTTTCTAGTTCCAGTTGCCTATTTACATTAACTTTTTTAGTAGTACAACATTTACTCAGGAGGGGAGTTAGAGATTCCACTAGGTGATAATGCATTTCCAAAACCTCGTGGGATCCCAACCTTATGTTCGCATATTGGGGGACGATATCTGAGAAGGTGTTGTAGATTCCCATGAGTGTCTCTTCTTTTGCTAGAATGTGGGGCCATTTAATTGCCTTCCTATTATTAGAAATAGCAACCTCAGCTACCCCACTCTCATTTTCCGTCCCGCAATCTTGCGTCAAAAAAGGGTCAGATAATAATCCTAACTGTAAGGGAAAGTGGTCACTTTCGGGTCGTTTCACAACCTGGAAGGCCAACAGTAGGTACCAGAGGTTTATTGAAATTAGCATAAAATCGATCAGGGATTTAGACAAACCTTTACTAAAAGTAAAATTGGCCGGTTTATCTGGGTTTAATCGACCATTACATGCCCGCAATCCATGCGATACAGTCAGTTCATAAATTTGCATAGCAGCCACTGAACATTTTACATATTTTGTGTTATCTAAGGGGGGGATGTCAAGCGCTCTATCTTCTATTTCTAGTAATTTTTCGAGCCCCACTATGGGTTCGAACTGGCAGTTGAAGTCCCCACCTATGTATATTTTGGAATCCGGCTCTATGTTAACTAAGTAAGAACTCAGTTGTTCAATAACCAATGATGCCTTATTTCGTGGGGAGGGTCTATTATAAACATTTATCATATATACATCTCCCATATTTTTCGTGGTTATCTTAACACCTAGTATATCTTTAGAGGGAAAATACAGTGGTGATACAACAACGTCCAGGGAGATACTTGTCCATATTATTAGACCCCCAGAGGGTCTACCTCTTAATGATGGAATTGCCCCCTTGAAGAACGTTTTGAACCCAAGTCTATGTATAATATTGGTGGCCCATGTTTCCTGCATAAGTATGATGTCATGCTCCTCGATAAAGGAGCTCCAGTTTCTGTCGCACAGGTTCCTGGACAACCCAGCAATGTTCCATGACAAGATCTTTAGGTCACGCTTTGGCCTGCAGGGTTCATGGCCGATGGGTTCTTGATCAATTAAGTGGCTTGTAGCCAAGAGATGGCTTTCCTTGGGGACCTCCGGGATTGTCAGTGCAGCTGCCTGGGTCCAATGAACTTGGTTGTGCAAGGGACATGGAAGAGAACCGTGGCCCCCAGTGCTGCCTTCAACGATTGCGGCTTTCCCTACCTGCAGATCCTTATAGAATGGGTGGGCAGGCAGACCTTTGGGTGCATCCTCTTTGTTTGTTTGTCAGTAACCCCACCATGACCAGTTCTTATCTGACCCTGCGATTAACGGTGGTATTCTTTCAAGTGGTGTCGGAGGGTCAAAAAAGGAATATTTGTTAGTCGTCAACCCATGTTGAAGTGGAACTCTGCTAATCTGTTCCCCTTGCATCGGGTAGAAATAACTAAGGTCGCAGGTCCCAATTCCTCTATTATTACTGCATGGCTGTTGGCTATAGACAAGTTGGGCAACAGAGGGATCTTTAAAGTTCACCAGGATACAATCTCCTTCAATGTCTTTTAATCTTGTTCCCACCCAACTGACTCTTCGGACGTGGATAACCTGGCAGTTTACTGTGTAGGGCAGAGGTCTATTTTCTTTTAGCCAATATAAGGTCTTGTTTTTTAGCTCGTCGTATGACTCCCTTTTATTTGGTTTTAATTGTGGGACCCCAGTGAGAACTACCACATACGGTTGGCATCCTGGTGGGAGATGTGCATTGTAAGCCCTTTTGGGCTTTTGCGAAACAGTGCTACAGTCAGATGTTTGGGCATTGATGTTATTGCAAGTGGCTGCAGATTGCGTTCCCTTTGTTGGATTAACAGGTGCCTTAGTTTCCAGGGTGGTAGACTTTGATGTATGTTTAGTTTTACGTGGAGCCGGTTTTGGTGGATCAGCCGGTTTCGGTCTATCACTGGTTGTTGAGTTTTTCGGGGACTCCATACCTGGTCCTTCCTGCACAGTATTTGACCTGCTCGAGGCCGCCTGCTTTTTTGAGTTCATAGCCCTGTCTTTCGTAGCTGGACAAGGTTGATGTGCTGGTCTAGGTGACATTGGACTTTTTTCCGATCTTACAGATTCTTGATCAATCTTTGAGTGAAGTTTTACCAGCGTTTTTAGGGCAAAAAAATTATCCAGGGATGTTTGTTCAAATTTGTCCAAACGGTCCATTAGCCTTTCCAGTTTTACTGTTACTGGCTGTAATAGTGATGTCATGAGGGAAAGAATTTCTTCCATCAACTTCCCCGATGCCGGTTTATCTACAGAGTTGTTGGCTGATTCAATAGTGACAACTGTGTCAGCATGATCTCTTGTTTTATTATGCTCCATGGATTCTCCATGCTCATTCCCGTTGTTCGTGGGATGATTTGCTACTGTTTGGCTCTGGTCACCTACATTCATGAAGTTCTTACGTATTCTTTTTAGGGTTTTTAATCTATACGCTTTACGAGGGGTGACCGGTCTTTTCCTTTTAGCAGCTGTTCGCCCTGTCATCTTTGGAGGTGATTTGAGGGGGTGGACTGGGGGAGCGTCATGTATCATTACTAAGGGTAAGGACAATGGTACTGAGGTTTGAGTGTTGTTTGTTTGAACGTGCGTAGGAGATTTTTGTAGGGGTGCCTGGTCAGATGTGATTTCATAAAAGTCACTAGCCCGTCGTGTATCGATGACACATGGTTGTGTATCACTAGGGATGGCAGCAGTATTAGAGTCGGCTGGTATGAGGCTATTTGAGGGTGATTTAGCCTGTGCGAGGGACCCCATAGAGGATCGTTTATGAGCCAGGTATTCCCGTGACAGTCTGCGTTCTGCTAGTATGATCTCCTTTTCTACCACTGACACCGCACGGGTTATGAAGTTGTCCATAGTCCCTAACGTGGTGTTTCCCCCCTTTCGTGAGCATCTGCCTGAGCGTGTTGCCATTGGTGAAAATGCAGACATGAGCAACTCGTTTTACAATGGACAGAAGGCTTACCGGGGTTGTTAGGGGGGTGGCCCGTCCCGGCCCCTGCTGGCCCCGGACGGCCACAGACGGCCCGCCCTTTGCCCGGGCTTCGCCCGGCGTCCCGCTTGCGTCCCGCAAGACGGGCTCTCGCTTGATGATATAGGCGAGGCGGTGGTGGGTGGGGCACTCAGGGGGGCGCTGACCAGATGTCAGGTGGTCACGCAGGGACTCCTGGGATAGTGAGTCCCTGCCGCGCTACCCCTGCAGCCTCCTTAGATGTTTGTTTCCCACGATGTTACCTCGGGCAGCAGGCAGGATCCACACTGGATAAGGTTGGTGGGACCACCCACAAAGTCAAGGCGGCGAGCAGTGGATGACAGGCTCCAAAGGACAGGAAAGTTCACAGCGTCTCTGGCGTTTTCGTAGGACACACAGAGTAGGTGGGTCCGCTTCCTTAAATCAAACTGCCGGTGGTGTAGCATATAATTATGTGGCACTGAGTGGTATTTGGAGTGTATGTTGCATTGAGTGCAGTGTAATTATATGGCGTGTAACTATGTGGCACTGAGTGGTATTTGGAGGGTATGTTGCATTGAGTGTGAGTGTAGTTATGTGGTGTGTAATTATGTGGAACTCAGTGGTATTTGGAGTGTATGTTGCATTGAGAGCAGCGTAATTATGTGGCGTGTAATTATGTTGCACTGAGTGGTATTGTGTGAAGTGTGCGTTGCATTCTGTAGAGTGTAATTATGTGGTGTGTAATTATCTGGAACTGAGTGGTATTTGGAGTGTATGTTGCATTGAGTGCAGTGTAATTATGTGGTGTGTAACTATGTGGCACTGAGTGGTATTTGGAGGGTATGTCGCATTGAGAGCAGAGTAATTATGTGGCATGTACTTATGTGGCACTGAGTGGTAATTGGAGTGAAATGTTGCATTGAATGCAGTGTAATTATGTGGCCTGTAAATATGTGGCACTGAGTGGTATTTGGAGTGTATGTTGTGTATAGCGCTGTGTAATTATGTAGCAAATAATTATGTGGCACTGAGTGGTATTGTGTGGAGTGTATGTGGCATTGAGTGCATTGTAATTATGTAGCATATAATATGTTGCACTCAGTGGTATTTGGAGTGTATGTTGCATTGAGTGCAGTGTAATTATGTGGTGTGTAACTATGTGGCACTGAGTGGTATTTGGAGAGTATGTTGCATTGAGTGCAGTGTAATTATGTGACATGTATCTATGTGGCACTGAGTGGTATTTGGAGTGTATTTTGCATTGAGTGCAGTGTAATTACGTGGCGTGTAATTATGTGACACTGAATGGTATTTGGAGTGTATGTTGTATTGAGTGCAGTGTAATTATGTGGCACTGAGTGGTATTTGAAGTGTATGTTCCATTGAGCGCTGTGTAATTATGTATCATATAATTATGTGGCACTGAGTGGTATTGTGTGGATTGTATGTTGTATTTAGTAGAGTGTAATTGTGTGGCGTGTAATTATGTGGCAATGACTGGTATTGTTTGGAGTGTATGTTGCATTGAGTACAATGTAATTATGTAGCATATAATTATGTGGCACTGAGTGGTATTGTGTGGAGTGTGTTTCATTCAGATGAGTGTAATTATGTGGCGTGTAATATGTGGCACTGAGTGGTATTGTTTGGAGTGTATGTTGCATTGAGTACAGTGTAATTATGTAGCATATAATAATGTGGCACTGAGTGGTTTTGTTTGGAGTGTATGTTGCATTGAGTGCAGTGTAATTATGTGGCGTGTAATTATGTGGCACTGAGTGGCATTTGGAGTGTAAGTTGCATTGAGTGCAGTGTAATTATGTAGCATATAATTATGTGGCACAGAGTGGAATTGTGTTGACTATGTGTTGCATTCAGTAGAGTGTAATTACGTGTCATGTAATTATGTGGCACTGAGAGGTATTTGGAGTGTATGTTGCAGTGAGCACAGTGTAATTATGTATCATATAATTATGTGGCACTGAGTGGTATTGTGTGGAGTGTATGTTGTATTTAGTAGAGTGTAATTGTGTGGCATGTAATTATGTGTCACTGAGTGGTATTGTTTGGAGTGTATGTTGCATTGAGTACAGTGTAATTATGTAGCATATAATTATGTGGCACTGAGTGGTATTGTGTGGAGTGTGTTTCATTCAGAAGAGTGTAATTATGTGGCGTGTAATTATGCGGCACTGAGTGGTATTTGGAGTGTAGGTTGCATTGAGTGCAGCATGATTATGTGGCGTGTAACTATCTGGCACTGAGTGGTATTTGGAGTGTATGTTGCATTGAGTGCAGGGTGATTATGTGGCGTGTAATTATGTGGCACTGAGTGGTATTTGGGGTGTATGTTACGTTGAGCGCAGTGTAATTATGTATCATATAATTATGTGGCACTGAGCGGTATTGTGTGGAGTGTATGTTGTATTTAGTAGAGTGTAATTGTGTGGCATGTAATTATGTGTCACTGAGTGGTATTGTTTGGAGTGTATGTTGCATTGAGTACAGTGTAATTATGTAGCATATAATTATGTGGCACTGAGTGGTATTGTGTGGAGATGGCTTTCCTTGGGGACCTCCGGGATTGTCAGTGCAGCTGCCTGGGTCCAATGAACTTGGTTGTGCAAGGGACATGGAAGAGAACCGTGGCCCCCAGTGCTGCCTTCAACGATTGCGGCTTTCCCTACCTGCAGATCCTTATAGAATGGGTGGGCAGGCAGACCTTTGGGTGCATCCTCTTTGTTTGTTTGTCAGTAACCCCACCATGACCAGTTCTTATCTGACCCTGCGATTAACGGTGGTATTCTTTCAAGTGGTGTCGGAGGGTCAAAAAAGGAATATTTGTTAGTCGTCAACCCATGTTGAAGTGGAACTCTGCTAATCTGTTCCCCTTGCATCGGGTAGAAATAAGTAAGGTCGCAGGTCCCAATTCCTCTATTATTACTGCATGGCTGTTGGCTATAGACAAGTTGGGCAACAGAGGGATCTTTAAAGTTCACCAGGATACAATCTCCTTCAATGTCTTTTAATCTTGTTCCCACCCAACTGACTCTTCGGACGTGGATAACCTGGCAGTTTACTGTGTAGGGCAGAGGTCTATTTTCTTTTAGCCAATATAAGGTCTTGTTTTTTAGCTCGTCGTATGACTCCCTTTTATTTGGTTTTAATTGTGGGACCCCAGTGAGAACTACCACATACGGTTGGCATCCTGGTGGGAGATGTGCATTGTAAGCCCTTTTGGGCTTTTGCGAAACAGTGCTACAGTCAGATGTTTGGGCATTGATGTTATTGCAAGTGGCTGCAGATTGCGTTCCCTTTGTTGGATTAACAGGTGCCTTAGTTTCCAGGGTGGTAGACTTTGATGTATGTTTAGTTTTACGTGGAGCTGGTTTTGGTGGATCAGCCGGTTTCGGTCTATCACTGGTTGTTGAGTTTTTCGGGGACTCCATACCTGGTCCTTCCTGCACAGTATTTGACCTGCTCGAGGCCGCCTGCTTTTTTGAGTTCATAGCCCTGTCTTTCGTAGCTGGACAAGGTTGATGTGCTGGTCTAGGTGACATTGGACTTTTTTCCGATCTTACAGATTCTTGATCAATCTTTGAGTGAAGTTTTACCAGCGTTTTTAGGGCAAAAAAATTATCCAGGGATGTTTGTTCAAATTTGTCCAAACGGTCCATTAGCCTTTCCAGTTTTACTGTTACTGGCTGTAATAGTGATGTCATGAGGGAAAGAATTTCTTCCATCAACTTCCCCGATGCCGGTTTATCTACAGAGTTGTTGGCTGATTCAATAGTGACAACTGTGTCAGCATGATCTCTTGTTTTATTATGCTCCATGGATTCTCCATGCTCATTCCCGTTGTTCGTGGGATGATTTGCTACTGTTTGGCTCTGGTCACCTACATTCATGAAGTTCTTACGTATTCTTTTTAGGGTTTTTAATCTATACGCTTTACGAGGGGTGACCGGTCTTTTCCTTTTAGCAGCTGTTCGCCCTGTCATCTTTGGAGGTGATTTGAGGGGGTGGACTGGGGGAGCGTCATGTATCATTACTAAGGGTAAGGACAATGGTACTGAGGTTTGAGTGTTGTTTGTTTGAACGTGTGTAGGAGATTTTTGTAGGGGTGCCTGGTCAGATGTGATTTCATAAAAGTCACTAGCCCGTCGTGTATCGATGACACATGGTTGTGTATCACTAGGGATGGCAGCAGTATTAGAGTCGGCTGGTATGAGGCTATTTGAGGGTGATTTAGCCTGTGCGAGGGACCCCATAGAGGATCGTTTATGAGCCAGGTATTCCCGTGACAGTCTGCGTTCTGCTAGTATGATCTCCTTTTCTACCACTGACACCGCACGGGTTATGAAGTTGTCCATAGTCCCTAACGTGGTGTTTCCCCCCTTTCGTGAGCATCTGCCTGAGCGTGTTGCCATTGGTGAAAATGCAGACATGAGCAACTCGTTTTACAATGGACAGAAGGCTTACCGGGGTTGTTAGGGGGGTGGCCCGTCCCGGCCCCTGCTGGCCCCGGACGGCCACAGACGGCCCGCCCTTTGCCCGGGCTTCGCCCGGCGTCCCGCTTGCGTCCCGCAAGACGGGCTCTCGCTTGATGATATAGGCGAGGCGGTGGTGGGTGGGGCACTCAGGGGGGCGCTGACCAGATGTCAGGTGGTCACGCAGGGACTCCTGGGATAGTGAGTCCCTGCCGCGCTACCCCTGCAGCCTCCTTAGATGTTTGTTTCCCACGATGTTACCTCGGGCAGCAGGCAGGATCCACACTGGATAAGGTTGGTGGGACCACCCACAAAGTCAAGGCGGCGAGCAGTGGATGACAGGCTCCAAAGGACAGGAAAGTTCACAGCGTCTCTGGCGTTTTCGTAGGACACACAGAGTAGGTGGGTCCGCTTCCTTAAATCAAACTGCCGGTGGTGTAGCATATAATTATGTGGCACTGAGTGGTATTTGGAGTGTATGTTGCATTGAGTGCAGTGTAATTATATGGCGTGTAACTATGTGGCACTGAGTGGTATTTGGAGGGTATGTTGCATTGAGTGTGAGTGTAGTTATGTGGTGTGTAATTATGTGGAACTCAGTGGTATTTGGAGTGTATGTTGCATTGAGAGCAGCGTAATTATGTGGCGTGTAATTATGTTGCACTGAGTGGTATTGTGTGAAGTGTGCGTTGCATTCTGTAGAGTGTAATTATGTGGTGTGTAATTATCTGGAACTGAGTGGTATTTGGAGTGTATGTTGCATTGAGTGCAGTGTAATTATGTGGTGTGTAACTATGTGGCACTGAGTGGTATTTGGAGGGTATGTCGCATTGAGAGCAGAGTAATTATGTGGCATGTACTTATGTGGCACTGAGTGGTAATTGGAGTGAAATGTTGCATTGAATGCAGTGTAATTATGTGGCCTGTAAATATGTGGCACTGAGTGGTATTTGGAGTGTATGTTGTGTATAGCGCTGTGTAATTATGTAGCAAATAATTATGTGGCACTGAGTGGTATTGTGTGGAGTGTATGTGGCATTGAGTGCATTGTAATTATGTAGCATATAATATGTTGCACTCAGTGGTATTTGGAGTGTATGTTGCATTGAGTGCAGTGTAATTATGTGGTGTGTAACTATGTGGCACTGAGTGGTATTTGGAGAGTATGTTGCATTGAGTGCAGTGTAATTATGTGACATGTATCTATGTGGCACTGAGTGGTATTTGGAGTGTATTTTGCATTGAGTGCAGTGTAATTACGTGGCGTGTAATTATGTGACACTGAATGGTATTTGGAGTGTATGTTGTATTGAGTGCAGTGTAATTATGTGGCACTGAGTGGTATTTGAAGTGTATGTTCCATTGAGCGCTGTGTAATTATGTATCATATAATTATGTGGCACTGAGTGGTATTGTGTGGATTGTATGTTGTATTTAGTAGAGTGTAATTGTGTGGCGTGTAATTATGTGGCAATGACTGGTATTGTTTGGAGTGTATGTTGCATTGAGTACAATGTAATTATGTAGCATATAATTATGTGGCACTGAGTGGTATTGTGTGGAGTGTGTTTCATTCAGATGAGTGTAATTATGTGGCGTGTAATATGTGGCACTGAGTGGTATTGTTTGGAGTGTATGTTGCATTGAGTACAGTGTAATTATGTAGCATATAATAATGTGGCACTGAGTGGTTTTGTTTGGAGTGTATGTTGCATTGAGTGCAGTGTAATTATGTGGCGTGTAATTATGTGGCACTGAGTGGCATTTGGAGTGTAAGTTGCATTGAGTGCAGTGTAATTATGTAGCATATAATTATGTGGCACAGAGTGGAATTGTGTTGACTATGTGTTGCATTCAGTAGAGTGTAATTACGTGTCATGTAATTATGTGGCACTGAGAGGTATTTGGAGTGTATGTTGCAGTGAGCACAGTGTAATTATGTATCATATAATTATGTGGCACTGAGTGGTATTGTGTGGAGTGTATGTTGTATTTAGTAGAGTGTAATTGTGTGGCATGTAATTATGTGTCACTGAGTGGTATTGTTTGGAGTGTATGTTGCATTGAGTACAGTGTAATTATGTAGCATATAATTATGTGGCACTGAGTGGTATTGTGTGGAGTGTGTTTCATTCAGAAGAGTGTAATTATGTGGCGTGTAATTATGCGGCACTGAGTGGTATTTGGAGTGTAGGTTGCATTGAGTGCAGTGTAATTATGTAGCATATAATTATGTGGCACAGAGTGGAATTGTGTTGACTATGTGTTGCATTCAGTAGAGTGTAATTACGTGTCATGTAATTATGTGGCACTGAGAGGTATTTGGAGTGTATGTTGCAGTGAGCACAGTGTAATTATGTATCATATAATTATGTGGCACTGAGCGGTATTTTGTGGAGTGTATGTTGTATTCAGTAGAGTATAATTAACTGGTGTGTAATTATGTGGCACTGAGTGGTATTGTTTGGAGTGTATGTTGCATTGAGTACAGTGTAATTATGTAGCATATAATTATGTGGCACTGAGTGGTATTGTTTGGAGTGTATGTTGCATTGAGTGCAGTGTAATTATGTGGTGTGCAATTATGTGGCACTGAGTGGTATTTGGAGTGTATGTTGCATTGAGTGAAGTGTAATTATGTGGCATAATTATGTGGCACTGAGTGGTATTTGGAGTGTATGTGGCATTGAGAGCAGCTTAATTATGTGGTATGTAATTATGTTGCACTGAGTGGTATTGTGTGGAGTGTGTGTTGCATTCTGTAGAGTGTAATTATGTGGTGTGTAATTATGTGGCACTGAGTGGTATTTGGAGTGTATGCTGCATTGAGTGCAGTGTAATTATGTGGCATATAATTATGCAGCACTGAGCGGTATTTGGAGTGTATGTTGCATTGAGTGCAGTGTAAATATGTGGTGTGTAATTATGTGGCACTGAGTAGTATTTGGAGTGTATGTTGCAATGAGTGTAGTGTAATTATGTGGCACTGAGTGGTATTTTGAGTGTATGTTGCATTGAGTGCAGTGTAATTATGTGGCGTGTAACTATGTGGCACTGAGTGGTATATAGAGGGTATGTTGCATTGAGTGCAGTGTAATTATGTGATATGTAATTATGTGGCACTGAGTAGTATTTGGAGGGTATGTTGCATTGAGTGCAGTGTAATTATGTGGCATGTAACTATTTGGCACTGAGTGGTATTTGGAGTGTATGTTGCATTGAGTACAGTGTAATTATGTAGCATATAATAATGTGGCACTGAGTGGTTTTGTTTGGAGTGTATGTTGCATTGAGTGCAGTGTAATTATGTGGCGTGTAATTATGTGGCACTGAGTGGCATTTGGAGTGTAAGTTGCATTGAGTGCAGTGTAATTATGTAGCATATAATTATGTGGCACAGAGTGGAATTGTGTTGACTATGTGTTGCATTCAGTAGAGTGTAATTACGTGTCATGTAATTATGTGGCACTGAGAGGTATTTTGAGTGTATGTTGCATTGAGTGCAGTGTAATTATGTGGCGTGTAACTATGTGGCACTGAGTGGTATATAGAGGGTATGTTGCATTGAGTGCAGTGTAATTATGTGATATGTAATTATGTGGCACTGAGTAGTATTTGGAGGGTATGTTGCATTGAGTGCAGTGTAATTATGTGGCATGTAACTATTTGGCACTGAGTGGTATTTGGAGTGTATGTTGCATTGAGTACAGTGTAATTATGTAGCATATAATAATGTGGCACTGAGTGGTTTTGTTTGGAGTGTATGTTGCATTGAGTGCAGTGTAATTATGTGGCGTGTAATTATGTGGCACTGAGTGGCATTTGGAGTGTAAGTTGCATTGAGTGCAGTGTAATTATGTAGCATATAATTATGTGGCACAGAGTGGAATTGTGTTGACTATGTGTTGCATTCAGTAGAGTGTAATTACGTGTCATATAATTATGTGGCACTGAGTGGTATTGTGTGGAGTGTATGTTGTATTTAGTAGAGTGTAATTGTGTGGCATGTAATTATGTGTCACTGAGTGGTATTGTTTGGAGTGTATGTTGCATTGAGTACAGTGTAATTATGTAGCATATAAGTATGTGGCACTGAGTGGTATTGTGTGGAGTGTGTTTCATTCAGAAGAGTGTAATTATGTGGCGTGTAATTATGTGGCATTGAGTGGTATTTGGAGTGTATGTTGCATCGAGTGCAGTGTAATTATGTGGCATGTAATTATGCGGCACTGAGTGGTATTTGGAGTAAAGGTTGCATTGAGTGCAGTGTAAATATGTGGTGTGTAATTATGTGGCACTGAGTAGTATTTGGAGTGTATGTTGCAATGAGTGTAGTGTAATTATGTGGCACTGAGTAGTATTTGGAGTGTATGTTGCATCGAGTGCAGTGTAATTATGTGGCATGTAATTATGCGGCACTGAGTGGTATTTGGAGTAAAGGTTGCATTGAGTGCAGCATGATTATGTGGCGTGTAACTATCTGGCACTGAGTGGTATTTGGAGTGTATGTTGCATTGAGTGCAGGGTGATTATGTGGCGTGTAATTATGTGGCACTGAGTGGTATTTGGAGTGTATGTTACGTTGAGCGCAGTGTAATTATGTATCATATAATTATGTGGCACTGAGCGGTATTTTGTGGAGTGTATGTTGTATTCAGTAGAGTATAATTAACTGGTGTGTAATTATGTGGCACTGAGTGGTATTGTTTGGAGTGTATGTTGCATTGAGTACAGTGTAATTATGTAGCATATAATTATGTGGCACTGAGTGGTATTGTTTGGAGTGTATGTTGCATTGAGTGCAGTGTAATTATGTGGTGTGCAATTATGTGGCACTGAGTGGTATTTGGAGTGTATGTTGCATTGAGTGAAGTGTAATTATGTGGCATAATTATGTGGCACTGAGTGGTATTTGGAGTGTATGTGGCATTGAGAGCAGCTTAATTATGTGGTATGTAATTATGTTGCACTGAGTGGTATTGTGTGGAGTGTGTGTTGCATTCTGTAGAGTATAATTAACTGGTGTGTAATTATGTGGCACTGAGTGGTATTGTTTGAAGTGTATGTTGCATTGAGTACAATGTAATTATGTAGCATATAATTATGTGGCACTGAGTGGTATTGTTTGGAGTGTATGTTGCATTGAGTGCAGTGTAGTTATGTGGCGTGTAATTATGTGGCACTGAGTGGTATTTGGAGTGTATGTTGCATTGAGACCAGTGTAATTATGTGGCGTGTAATTATGTTGCACTGAGTGGTATTTAGAGAGTATGTTGCGTTGAGCGCAGAGTAATTATGTAGCATATAATTATGTGGCATTGAGTGCTATTGTGTGGAGTGTATGTTGTATTCAGTAGAGTGTAATTGCGTGGTTTGTAATTATGTGGCACTGAGTGGTATTGTTTGGAGTGGACGTTGCACAGAGTACAGTGTAATTATGTAACATACAATTATGTGGCACTGAGTGGTATTCTTTGGAGTGTGGGTTGCATTGAGTGCAGTGTAATTATGTGGCGTGTAATTATGTGGCACTGAGTGTATTTGGAGTGAATGTTGCGTTGAGCGCAGTGTAATTATGTAGCATATAATTATGTGGCACTGAGTGGTATTGTGTGGAATGTGTGTTGCATTGAGTGCAGAGTAATTATGTGGCATGTAACTATGTGGCACTGAGTGGTATTTGGAGTGTATGTTCCATTGAGTGCAGTGTAATTATGAGGCACTGAATGGTATTTGGAGTGTATGTCGCATTAAGTGCAGTGTAATTATGTGGCTTTTATTTATGTGGCACTGAGTGGTATTTGGAGTGTATGTCGCATTGAGTGCAGTGTAATTATGTGGCGTGTAATTATGTGGCAATGAGTGGTATTTGGAGTGTATGTTGCATTGAGTGCAGTGTACTCATATGATGCGTAATTATGTTGCACTGAGTGGTATTTGGAGAGTATGTTGCATTGAGCGCAGTGTAATTATGTGGCGTGTAACTATGTGGTACTGAGCGGTTTTTGGAATGTATGTTGCATTGAGTACAGTGTAATTATGTGGCGTGTGATTATGTGACACTGACTGGTATTTGGAGTATATGTTGCATTGAGTGCAGTGTAATTATGTGGTGCGTAAATATGTGGCACTGAGTGGTATTTTGATTGTATGTGGCATTGAGTGCAGTGTAATTATGTGGGGTGTAATTATGCGGCACTGAGTGGTTTTTGGAGTGTGTGTTGAGTTGAGCGCTGTGTAATTATGTAGCATATAATTATGTGGCGCTGAGTTGTATTGTGTGGAGTGTATGTTGTATTCAGTAGAGTGTAATTTTTTTCACGTGTAATTATGTGGCACTGGGTGGTGTTTGGAGTGTATGTTGCATTGAGTGCAGTATAATTATGTGGTGTGTAATTATGTGGCACTGAGTGGTATTGTGTGAAGTGTGCGTTGCATTCTGTAGAGTGTAATTATGTGGTGTGTAATTATCTGGAACTGAGTGGTATTTGGAGTGTATGTTGCATTGAGTGCAGTGTAATTATGTGGTGTGTAACTATGTGGCACTGAGTGGTATTTGGAGGGTATGTCGCATTGAGAGCAGAGTAATTATGTGGCATGTACTTATGTGGCACTGAGTGGTAATTGGAGTGAAATGTTGCATTGAATGCAGTGTAATTATGTGGCCTGTAAATATGTGGCACTGAGTGGTATTTGGAGTGTATGTTGTGTATAGCGCTGTGTAATTATGTAGCAAATAATTATGTGGCACTGAGTGGTATTGTGTGGAGTGTATGTGGCATTGAGTGCATTGTAATTATGTAGCATATAATATGTTGCACTCAGTGGTATTTGGAGTGTATGTTGCATTGAGTGCAGTGTAATTATGTGGTGTGTAACTATGTGGCACTGAGTGGTATTTGGAGAGTATGTTGCATTGAGTGCAGTGTAATTATGTGACATGTATCTATGTGGCACTGAGTGGTATTTGGAGTGTATTTTGCATTGAGTGCAGTGTAATTACGTGGCGTGTAATTATGTGACACTGAATGGTATTTGGAGTGTATGTTGTATTGAGTGCAGTGTAATTATGTGGCACTGAGTGGTATTTGAAGTGTATGTTCCATTGAGCGCTGTGTAATTATGTATCATATAATTATGTGGCACTGAGTGGTATTGTGTGGATTGTATGTTGTATTTAGTAGAGTGTAATTGTGTGGCGTGTAATTATGTGGCAATGACTGGTATTGTTTGGAGTGTATGTTGCATTGAGTACAATGTAATTATGTAGCATATAATTATGTGGCACTGAGTGGTATTGTGTGGAGTGTGTTTCATTCAGATGAGTGTAATTATGTGGCGTGTAATATGTGGCACTGAGTGGTATTGTTTGGAGTGTATGTTGCATTGAGTACAGTGTAATTATGTAGCATATAATAATGTGGCACTGAGTGGTTTTGTTTGGAGTGTATGTTGCATTGAGTGCAGTGTAATTATGTGGCGTGTAATTATGTGGCACTGAGTGGCATTTGGAGTGTAAGTTGCATTGAGTGCAGTGTAATTATGTAGCATATAATTATGTGGCACAGAGTGGAATTGTGTTGACTATGTGTTGCATTCAGTAGAGTGTAATTACGTGTCATGTAATTATGTGGCACTGAGAGGTATTTGGAGTGTATGTTGCAGTGAGCACAGTGTAATTATGTATCATATAATTATGTGGCACTGAGTGGTATTGTGTGGAGTGTATGTTGTATTTAGTAGAGTGTAATTGTGTGGCATGTAATTATGTGTCACTGAGTGGTATTGTTTGGAGTGTATGTTGCATTGAGTACAGTGTAATTATGTAGCATATAATTATGTGGCACTGAGTGGTATTGTGTGGAGTGTGTTTCATTCAGAAGAGTGTAATTATGTGGCGTGTAATTATGCGGCACTGAGTGGTATTTGGAGTGTAGGTTGCATTGAGTGCAGCATGATTATGTGGCGTGTAACTATCTGGCACTGAGTGGTATTTGGAGTGTATGTTGCATTGAGTGCAGGGTGATTATGTGGCGTGTAATTATGTGGCACTGAGTGGTATTTGGGGTGTATGTTACGTTGAGCGCAGTGTAATTATGTATCATATAATTATGTGGCACTGAGCGGTATTTTGTGGAGTGTATGTTGTATTCAGTAGAGTATAATTAACTGGTGTGTAATTATGTGGCACTGAGTGGTATTGTTTGGAGTGTATGTTGCATTGAGTACAGTGTAATTATGTAGCATATAATTATGTGGCACTGAGTGGTATTGTTTGGTGTGTATGTTGCATTGAGTGCAGTGTAATTATGTGGTGTGCAATTATGTGGCACTGAGTGGTATTTGGAGTGTATGTTGCATTGAGTGAAGTGTAATTATGTGGCATAATTATGTGGCACTGAGTGGTATTTGGAGTGTATGTGGCATTGAGAGCAGCTTAATTATGTGGTATGTAATTATGTTGCACTGAGTGGTATTGTGTGGAGTGTGTGTTGCATTCTGTAGAGTGTAATTATGTGGTGTGTAATTATGTGGCACTGAGTGGTATTTGGAGTGTATGCTGCATTGAGTGCAGTGTAATTATGTGGAATATAATTATGCAGCACTGAGCGGTATTTGGAGTGTATGTTGCATTGAGTGCAGTGTAAATATGTGGTGTGTAATTATGTGGCACTGAGTAGTATTTGGAGTGTATGTTGCAATGAGTGTAGTGTAATTATGTGGCACTGAGTGGTATTTTGAGTGTATGTTGCATTGAGTGCAGTGTAATTATGTGGCGTGTAACTATGTGGCACTGAGTGGTATATAGAGGGTATGTTGCATTGAGTGCAGTGTAATTATGTGATATGTAATTATGTGGCACTGAGTAGTATTTGGAGGGTATGTTGCATTGAGTGCAGTGTAATTATGTGGCATGTAACTATTTGGCACTGAGTGGTATTTGGAGTGTATGTTGCATTGAGTACAGTGTAATTATGTAGCATATAATAATGTGGCACTGAGTGGTTTTGTTTGGAGTGTATGTTGCATTGAGTGCAGTGTAATTATGTGGCGTGTAATTATGTGGCACTGAGTGGCATTTGGAGTGTAAGTTGCATTGAGTGCAGTGTAATTATGTAGCATATAATTATGTGGCACAGAGTGGAATTGTGTTGACTATGTGTTGCATTCAGTAGAGTGTAATTACGTGTCATGTAATTATGTGGCACTGAGAGGTATTTGGAGTGTATGTTGCAGTGAGCACAGTGTAATTATGTATCATATAATTATGTGGCACTGAGTGGTATTGTGTGGAGTGTATGTTGTATTTAGTAGAGTGTAATTGTGTGGCATGTAATTATGTGTCACTGAGTGGTATTGTTTGGAGTGTATGTTGCATTGAGTACAGTGTAATTATGTAGCATATAAGTATGTGGCACTGAGTGGTATTGTGTGGAGTGTGTTTCATTCAGAAGAGTGTAATTATGTGGCGTGTAATTATGTGGCATTGAGTGGTATTTGGAGTGTATGTTGCATCGAGTGCAGTGTAATTATGTGGCATGTAATTATGCGGCACTGAGTGGTATTTGGAGTAAAGGTTGCATTGAGTGCAGCATGATTATGTGGCGTGTAACTATCTGGCACTGAGTGGTATTTGGAGTGTATGTTGCATTGAGTGCAGGGTGATTATGTGGCGTGTAATTATGTGGCACTGAGTGGTATTTGGAGTGTATGTTACGTTGAGCGCAGTGTAACTATGTATCATATAATTATGTGGCATAGAGCGGTATTTTGTGGAGTGTATCTTGTATTCAGTAGAGTATAATTAACTGGTGTGTAATTATGTGGCACTGAGTGGTATTGTTTGGAGTGTATGTTGCATTGAGTACAGTGTAATTATGTAGCATATAATTATGTGGCACTGAGTGGTATTGTTTGGAGTGTATGTTGCATTGAGTGCAGTGTAATTATGTGGTGTGCAATTATGTGGCACTGAGTGGTATTTGGAGTGTATGTTGCATTGAGTGAAGTGTAATTATGTGGCATAATTATGTGGCACTGAGTGGTATTTGGAGTGTATGTGGCATTGAGAGCAGCTTAATTATGTGGTATGTAATTATGTTGCACTGAGTGGTATTGTGTGGAGTGTGTGTTGCATTCTGTAGAGTATAATTAACTGGTGTGTAATTATGTGGCACTGAGTGGTATTGTTTGAAGTGTATGTTGCATTGAGTACAATGTAATTATGTAGCATATAATTATGTGGCACTGAGTGGTATTGTTTGGAGTGTATGTTGCATTGAGTGCAGTGTAGTTATGTGGCGTGTAATTATGTGGCACTGAGTGGTATTTGGAGTGTATGTTGCATTGAGACCAGTGTAATTATGTGGCGTGTAATTATGTTGCACTGAGTGGTATTTAGAGAGTATGTTGCGTTGAGCGCAGAGTAATTATGTAGCATATAATTATGTGGCATTGAGTGCTATTGTGTGGAGTGTATGTTGTATTCAGTAGAGTGTAATTGCGTGGTTTGTAATTATGTGGCACTGAGTGGTATTGTTTGGAGTGGACGTTGCACAGAGTACAGTGTAATTATGTAACATACAATTATGTGGCACTGAGTGGTATTCTTTGGAGTGTGGGTTGCATTGAGTGCAGTGTAATTATGTGGCGTGTAATTATGTGGCACTGAGTGTATTTGGAGTGAATGTTGCGTTGAGCGCAGTGTAATTATGTAGCATATAATTATGTGGCACTGAGTGGTATTGTGTGGAATGTGTGTTGCATTGAGTGCAGAGTAATTATGTGGCATGTAACTATGTGGCACTGAGTGGTATTTGGAGTGTATGTTCCATTGAGTGCAGTGTAATTATGAGGCACTGAATGGTATTTGGAGTGTATGTCGCATTAAGTGCAGTGTAATTATGTGGCTTTTATTTATGTGGCACTGAGTGGTATTTGGAGTGTATGTCGCATTGAGTGCAGTGTAATTATGTGGCGTGTAATTATGTGGCAATGAGTGGTATTTGGAGTGTATGTTGCATTGAGTGCAGTGTACTCATATGATGCGTAATTATGTTGCACTGAGTGGTATTTGGAGAGTATGTTGCATTGAGCGCAGTGTAATTATGTGGCGTGTAACTATGTGGTACTGAGCGGTTTTTGGAATGTATGTTGCATTGAGTACAGTGTAATTATGTGGCGTGTGATTATGTGACACTGACTGGTATTTGGAGTATATGTTGCATTGAGTGCAGTGTAATTATGTGGTGCGTAAATATGTGGCACTGAGTGGTATTTTGATTGTATGTGGCATTGAGTGCAGTGTAATTATGTGGGGTGTAATTATGCGGCACTGAGTGGTTTTTGGAGTGTGTGTTGAGTTGAGCGCTGTGTAATTATGTAGCATATAATTATGTGGCGCTGAGTTGTATTGTGTGGAGTGTATGTTGTATTCAGTAGAGTGTAATTTTTTTCACGTGTAATTATGTGGCACTGGGTGGTGTTTGGAGTGTATGTTGCATTGAGTGCAGTATAATTATGTGGTGTGTAATTATGTGGCACTGAGTGGTATTTGGAGTGTATGTTGCATTCAGTGCAGTGTAATTATGTGGAGTGTAACTATGTGGCACTGAGTGGTATTTGGAGTGTATGTTGCATTGAGTGCAGTGTAATTATGTGGCGTGTAATTATGTGCCACTGAATGGTATTTGGAGTGCATGTTGTATTGAGTGCAGTGTAAATATGTGGCACTGAGTGGTATTTGGAGTGTATGTTCCATTGAGCACAGTGTAATTATGTATCATATAATTATGTGGCACTGAGTGGCATTGTGTAGATTGTATGTTGTATTTAGTAGAGTGTAATTGTGTGGCGTGTAATTATGTGGCAGTGAGTGGTATTGTTTAGAGTTTATGTTGCATTGAGTACAGTGTAATTATGCAGCACATATCTATGTGGCACTGAGTGGTATTGTGTGGAGTGTGTTTCATTTAGAAGAGCGTAATTATGTGGCGTGTAATTATGTTACACTGAGTGGTATTTGGAGTGTAAATATGTGGCACTGAGAGGTATTTGAAGTGTATGTTGCTTTGAGTGCAGTGTAATTATGTGGCGTGTACCTATGTGGCACTGAGTGGTATTTGGAGTGTATGTTGCATTGAGTGCTGTGTAATTATGTTGTGCGTAATTATGTGGCACTGAGTGGTATTTGGAGTGTATGTTGCATTGAGTGCAGTGTAATTATGCGGCCTGTAATTATGTGGAACTGAGTTGTATTTGGAGTATATGTTGCATTGAGTGCAGGGTATTTATGTGGCATGTAATTACGTCGCACTGAGTGGATTTTCGAGTGTGTGTTGCATTGAGTTTAGTGTAAATATGTGGCGTGTAATTATGTGGCACTGAGTGGTATTTGGAGTGAATGTTGCATTGAGTGCAGTGTAATAATGTGGTGTGTAATTATGTGACACTGACTGGTATTTGGAGTGTATGTTGCATTGAGTGCTGTGTAATTATGTTGTGCGTAATTATGTGGCACTGAGTGGTATTTGGAGTGTATGTTGCATTGAGTGCAGTGTAATTATGCGGCCTGTAATTATGTGGAACTGAGTTGTATTTGGAGTATATGTTGCATTGAGTGCAGGGTATTTATGTGGCATGTAATTACGTCGCACTGAGTGGATTTTCGAGTGTGTGTTGCATTGAGTTTAGTGTAAATATGTGGCGTGTAATTATGTGGCACTGAGTGGTATTTGGAGTGAATGTTGCATTGAGTGCAGTGTAATAATGTGGTGTGTAACTATGTGGCACTGAGCGGTATTTGGAGGGTATGTTGCATTGCGTGCAGTGTAATTATGTGGCCTGTAGTTATATGGCACTGAGTGGTATTTGGAGTGTATGTTGCATTGAGTGCAGTGTAATTATGTAGCATATAATTATGTGGCACTGAGTGGTATTGTGTGGAGTGTGTGTTGCATTCAGTAGAGAGAAATTATGTGGCACTGAGTGGTATTTGGAGTGTATGTTGCATTGAGTGCAGTGTAAATATATGGTGTGTAACTCTGTGGCACTGAGCGGTATTTGGAGGGTATGTTGCATTGCGTGCAGTATGATTACAGTGCAGTGTAATTATGTGGCGTGTACCTTTGTGGCACTGAGTGGTATTTGGAGTGTATGTTGCATTGAGTGCAGTGTAATTATGTGGTGCATAATTATGTAGCACTGAGTGGTATTTGGAGTGTATGTTGTGAAAAGCGCTGTGTAATTATGTAGCATATAATTATGTGGCACTGAGTGGTATTGGGTGGAGTGTATGTGGCATTGAGTGCATTGTAATTATGTAGCATATAATTATGTGGCACTGAGTGGTATTTGGAGTGTATGTTGCATTGAGTGTGAGTGTAGTTATGTGGTGTGTAATTATGTGGAACTCAGTGGTATTTGGAGTGTATGTTGCGTTGAGTGCAGTGTAATTATATGGCGTGTAACTATGTGGCACTGAGTGGTATTTGGAGGGTATGTTGCATTGAGGTTGAGTGTAGTTATGTGGTGTGTAATTATGTGGAACTCAGTGATATTTGGAGTGTATGTTGCATTGAGAGCAGCGTAATTATGTGGCGTGTAATTATGTTGCACTGAGTGGTATTGTGTGGAGTGTGCGTTGCATTCTGTAGAGTGTAATTATGTGGTGTGTAATTATCTGGAACTGAGTGGTATTTGGAGTGTATGTTGCATTGAGTGCAGTGTAATTATGTGGTGTGTAACTTTGTGGCACTGAGTGGTATTTGGAGGGTATGTCGCATTGAGAGCAGAGTAATTATGTGGCATGTACTTATGTGGCACTAAGTGGTAATTGGAGTGAAATGTTGCATTGAATGCAGTGTAATTATGTGGCCTGTAAATATGTGGCACTGAGTGGTATTTGGAGTGTATGTTGTGTATAGCGCTGTGTAATTATGTAGCAAATAATTATGTGGCACTGAGTGGTATTGTGTGGAGTGTATGTGGCATTGAGTGCATTGTAATTATGTAGCATATAATATGTTGCACTCAGTGGTATTTGGAGTGTATGTTGCATTGAGTGCAGTATAATTATGTATCATATAATTATGTGGCACTGAGTGGTATTGTGTGGATTGTATGTTGTATTTAGTAGAGTGTAATTGTGTGGCGTGTAATTATGTGGCAATGACTGTATTGTTTGGAGTGTATGTTGCATTGAGTACAATGTAATTATGTAGCATATAATTATGTGGCACTGAGTGGTATTGTGTGGAGTGTGTTTCATTCAGATGAGTGTAATTATGTGGCGTGTAATATGTGGCACTGAGTGGTATTGTTTGGAGTGTATGTTGCATTGAGTACAGTGTAATTATGTAGCATATAATAATGTGGCACTGAGTGGTTTTGTTTGGAGTGTATGTTGCATTGAGTGCAGTGTAATTATGTGGCGTGTAATTATGTGGCACTGAGTGGCATTTGGAGTGTAAGTTGCATTGAGTGCAGTGTAATTATGTAGCATATAATTATGTGGCACAGAGTGGAATTGTGTTGACTATGTGTTGCATTCAGTAGAGTGTAATTACGTGTCATGTAATTATGTGGCACTGAGAGGTATTTGGAGTGTTTGTTGCAGTGAGCACAGTGTAATTATGTATCATATAATTATGTGGCACTGAGTGGTATTGTGTGGAGTGTATGTTGCATTGAGTACAGTGTAATTATGTAGCATATAATTATGTGGCACTGAGTGGTATTGTTTGGAGTGTATGTTGCATCGAGTGCAGTGTAATTATGTGGCATGTAATTATGCGGCTCTGAGTGGTATTTGGAGTGTAGGTTGCATTGAGTGCAGCATGATTATGTGGCGTGTAACTATCTGGCACTGAGTGGTATTTGGAGTGTATGTTGCATTGAGTGCAGGGTGATTATGTGGCGTGTAATTATGTGGCACTGAGTGGTATTGTTTGGAGTGTATGTTGCATTGAGTACAGTGTAATTATGTAGCATATAATTATGTGGCACTGAGTGGTATTGTTTGGAGTGTATGTTGCATCGAGTGCAGTGTAATTATGTGGCATGTAATTATGCGGCACTGAGTGGTATTTGGAGTGTAGGTTGCATTGAGTGCAGCATGATTATGTGGCGTGTAACTATCTGGCACTGAGTGGTATTTGGAGTGTATGTTGCATTGAGTGCAGGGTGATTATGTGGCGTGTAATTATGTGGCACTGAGTGGTATTTGGGGTGTATGTTACGTTGAGCGCAGTGTAATTATGTATCATATAATTATGTGGCACTGAGCGGTATTTTGTGGAGTGTATGTTGTATTCAGTAGAGTATAATTAACTGGTGTGTAATTATGTGGCACTGAGTGGTATTGTTTGGAGTGTATGTTGCATTGAGTACAGTGTAATTATGTAGCATATAATTATGTGGCACTGAGTGGTATTGTTTGGAGTGTATGTTGCATTGAGTGAAGTGTAATTATGTGGCATAATTATGTGGTACTGAGTGGTATTTGGAGTGTATGTGGCATTGAGAGCAGCTTAATTATGTGGTATGTAATTATGTTGCACTGAGTGGTATTGTGTGGAGTGTGTGTTGCATTCTGTAGAGTGCAATTATGTGGTGTGTAATTATGTGGCACTGAGTGGTATTTGGAGTGTATGCTGCATTGAGTGCAGTGTAATTATGTGGCATATAATTATGCAGCACTGAGCGGTATTTGGAGTGTATGTTGCATTGAGTGCAGTGTAATTATGTGGTGTGTAATTATGTGGCACTGAGTAGTATTTGGAGTGTATGTTGCAATGAGTGTAGTGTAATTATGTGGCACTGAGTGGTATTTTGAGTGTATGTTGCATTGAGTGCAGTGTAATTATGTGGCGTGTAACTATGTGGCACTGAGTGGTATATAGAGGGTATGTTGCATTGAGTGCAGTGTAATTATGTGATATGTAATTATGTGGCACTGAGTAGTATTTGGAGGGTATGTTGCATTGAGTGCAGTGTAATTATGTGGCATGTAACTATATGGCACTGAGTGGTATTTGGAGTGTATGTTGCATTGAGTACAGTGTAATTATGTAACATATAATAATGTGGCACTGAGTGGTTTTGTTTGGAGTGTATGTTGCATTGAGTGCAGTGTAATTATGTGGCGTGTAATTATGTGGCACTGAGTGGCATTTGGAGTGTAAGTTGCATTGAGTGCAGTGTAATTATGTAGCATATAATTATGTGGCACAGAGTGGAATTGTGTTGACTATGTGTTGCATTCAGTAGAGTGTAATTACGTGTCATGTAATTATGTGGCACTGAGAGGTATTTGGAGTGTATGTTGCAGTGAGCACAGTGTAATTATGTATCATATAATTATGTGGCACTGATTGGTATTGTGTGGAGTGTATGTTGTATATGGTAGAGTGTAATTGTGTGGCATGTAATTATGTGTCACTGAGTGGTATTGTTTGGAGTGTATGTTGCATTGAGTACAGTGTAATTATGTAGCATATAATTATGTGGCACTGAGTGGTATTGTGTGGAGTGTGTTTCATTCAGAAGAGTGTAATTATGTGGCGTGTAATTATGTGGCATTGAGTGGTATTTGGAGTGTATGTTGCATCGAGTGCAGTGTAATTATGTGGCATGTAATTATGCGGCACTGAGTGGTATTTGGAGTGTAGGTTGCATTGAGTGCAGCATGATTATGTGGCGTGTAACTATCTGGCACTGAGTGGTATTTGGAGTGTATGTTGCATTGAGTGCAGGGTGATTATGTGGCGTGTAATTATGTGGCACTGAGTGGTATTTGGAGTGTATGTTACGTTGAGCGCAGTGTAATTATGTATCATATAATTATGTGGCACTGAGCGGTATTTTGTGGAGTGTATGTTGTATTCAGTAGAGTATAATTAACTGGTGTGTAATTATGTGGCACTGAGTGGTATTGTTTGGAGTGTATGTTGCATTGAGTACAGTGTAATTATGTAGCATATAATTATGGGGCACTGAGTGGTATTGTTTGGAGTGTATGTTGCATTGAGTGCAGTGTAATTATGTGGTGTGCAATTATGTGGCACTGAGTGGTATTTGGAGTGTATGTTGCATTGAGTGAAGTGTAATTATGTGGCATAATTATGTGGCACTGAGTGGTATTTGGAGTGTATGTGGCATTCAGAGCAGCTTAATTATGTGGTATGTAATTATGTTGCACTGAGTGGTATTGTGTGGAGTGTGTGTTGCATTCTGTAGAGTATAATTAACTGGTGTGTAATATGTGGCACTGAGTGGTATTGTTTGAAGTGTATGTTGCATTGAGTACAATGTAATTATGTAGCATATAATTATGTGGCAGTGAGTGGTATTGTTTGGAGTGTATGTTGCATTGAGTGCAGTGTAGTTATGTGGCGTGTAATTATGTGGCACTGAGTGGTATTTGGAGTGTATGTTGCATTGAGACCAGTGTAATTATGTGGCGTGTAATTATGTTGCACTGAGTGGTATTTAGAGAGTATGTTGCGTTGAGCGCAGAGTAATTATGTAGCATATAATTATGTGGCATTGAGTGCTATTGTGTGGAGTGTATGTTGTATTCAGTAGAGTGTAATTGCGTGGTTTGTAATTATGTGGCACTGAGTGGTATTGTTTGGAGTGGACGTTGCACAGAGTACAGTGTAATTATGTAACATACAATTATGTGGCACTGAGTGGTATTCTTTGCAGTGTGGGTTGCATTGAGTGCAGTGTAATTATGTGGCGTGTAATTATGTGGCACTGAGTGTATTTGGAGTGAATGTTGCGTTGAGCGCAGTGTAATTATGTAGCATATAATTATGTGGCACTGAGTGGTATTGTGTGGAATGTGTGTTGCATTGAGTGCAGAGTAATTATGTGGCATGTAACTATGTGGCACTGAGTGGTATTTGGAGTGTATGTTCCATTGAGTGAAGTGTAATTATGAGGCACTGAATGGTATTTGGAGTGTATGTCGCATTAAGTGCAGTGTAATTATGTGGCTTTTTTTTATGTGGCACTGAGTGGTATTTGGAGTGTATGTCGCATTGAGTGCAGTGTAATTATGTGGCGTGTAATTATGTGGCAATGAGTGGTATTTGGAGTGTATGTTGCATTGAGTGCAGTGTACTCATATGATGCGTAATTATGTTGCACTGAGTGGTATTTGGAGAGTATGTTGCATTGAGCGCAGTGTAATTATGTGGCGTGTAACTATGTGGTACTGAGCGGTTTTTGGAATGTATGTTGCATTCAGTACAGTGTAATTATGTGGCGTGTGATTATGTGACACTGACTGGTATTTTGAGTATATGTTGCATTGAGTGCAGTGTAATTATGTGGTGCGTAAATATGTGGCACTGAGTGGTATTTTGATTGTATGTGGCATTGAGTGCCGTGTAATTATGTGGGGTGTAATTATGCGGCACTGAGTGGTTTTTGGAGTGTGTGTTGAGTTGAGCGCTGTGTAATTATGTAGCATATAATTATGTGGCGCTGAGTTGTATTGTGTGGAGTGTATGTTGTATTCAGTAGAGTGTAATTTTTTTCGCGTGTAATTATGTGGCACTGGGTGGTGTTTGGAGTGTATGTTGCATTGAGTGCAGTATAATTATGTGGTGTGTAATTATGTGGCACTGAGTGGTATTTGGAGTGTATGTTGCATTCAGTGCAGTGTAATTATGTGGCATTTAATTATGCGGCACTGAGTGGTATTTGGAGTGTATGTTGAATAAAGTGCAGTTTAATTATGTGGCGTGTAATTATGTGGCGCTTAGTGGTATTTGGAGTGTATGTTGCATTGAGTGCAGTATAATTATGTGGCTTGTAATTATGTGGCACTGAATGGTATTTTGAGTATATGCTGTATTGATTGCAGTGCAATTATGTGGTGTGTAATTATGTGGCACTGAGTGGTATTTGGAGTGTATGTTGCATTGAGCGCAGTGTAATTGTGTGGCATGTAATTATGTGTCACTGAGTGGTATTGTTTGGAGTGTATGTTGCATTGAGTACAGTGTAATTATGCAGCATATAATTATGTGGCACTGAGTGGTATTGTGTGGAGTGTGTTTCATTCAGAGGAGTGTAATTATGTGGCGTGTAATTATGTGGCACTGAGTGGTATTCGGAGTGTATGTTGCATTGAGTGCAGTGTAATTATGTGGTGTGTAATTATGCGGCACTGAGTGGTAATTGGAGTGATTGTTGCATTGAGTGCAGCATGATTATGTGGCGTGTAACTATGTGGCACTGAGTGGTATTTGGAGTGTATGTTGCATTGAGAAAAGCGTAATAAGGAGGCGTGTAATTATGTGGCACTGAGTAGTATTTGGAGTATATGTTGCATTGAGAAAAGCGTAATAAGGAGGCGTGTAATTATGTTGCGCTGAGTGGTATTTGGAGAGTATGTTGCGTTGAGCGCAGTGTAATTATGTAGCATATAATTATTTGGTACTGAGTGCAATTGTGTGGAGTGTATGTTGTATTTAGTAGAGTGTAATTGCGTGGTGTGTAATTATGTGGCACTGAGTGGTATTGTTTGGAGTGTGTGTTGCATTGAGTGCAGTATAATTATGTGGTGTGTAATTATGTGGCACTGAGTGGTATTTGGAGTGTATGTTGCATTGAGTGCAGTGTAATTATGTGGTGTGTAACTATGTGGCACTGAGTGGTATTTGGAGGGTATGTCGCATTGAGAGCAGAGTAATTATGTGGCATGTACTTATGTGGCACTGAGTGGTAATTGGAGTGAAATGTTGCATTGAATGCAGTGTAATTATGTGGCCTGTAAATATGTGGCACTGAGTGGTATTTGGAGTGTATGTTGTGTATAGCGCTGTGTAATTATGTAGCAAATAATTATGTGGCACTGAGTGGTATTGTGTGGAGTGTATGTGGCATTGAGTGCATTGTAATTATGTAGCATATAATATGTTGCACTCAGTGGTATTTGGAGTGTATGTTGCATTGAGTGCAGTGTAATTATGTATCATATAATTATGTGGCACTGAGTGGTATTGTGTGGATTGTATGTTGTATTTAGTAGAGTGTAATTGTGTGGCGTGTCATTATGTGGCAATGACTGTATTGTTTGGAGTGTATGTTGCATTGAGTACAATGTAATTATGTAGCATATAATTATGTGGCACTGAGTGGTATTGTGTGGAGTGTGTTTCATTCAGATGAGTGTAATTATGTGGCGTGTAATATGTGGCACTGAGTGGTATTGTTTGGAGTGTATGTTGCATTGAGTACAGTGTAATTATGTAGCATATAATAATGTGGCACTGAGTGGTTTTGTTTGGAGTGTATGTTGCATTGAGTGCAGTGTAATTATGTGGCGTGTAATTATGTGGCACTGAGTGGCATTTGGAGTGTAAGTTGCATTGAGTGCAGTGTAATTATGTAGCATATAATTATGTGGCACAGAGTGGAATTGTGTTGACTATGTGTTGCATTCAGTAGAGTGTAATTACGTGTCATGTAATTATGTGGCACTGAGAGGTATTTGGAGTGTTTGTTGCAGTGAGCACAGTGTAATTATGTATCATATAATTATGTGGCACTGAGTGGTATTGTGTGGAGTGTATGTTGCATTGAGTACAGTGTAATTATGTAGCATATAATTATGTGGCACTGAGTGGTATTGTTTGGAGTGTATGTTGCATCGAGTGCAGTGTAATTATGTGGCATGTAATTATGCGGCTCTGAGTGGTATTTGGAGTGTAGGTTGCATTGAGTGCAGCATGATTATGTGGCGTGTAACTATCTGGCACTGAGTGGTATTTGGAGTGTATGTTGCATTGAGTGCAGGGTGATTATGTGGCGTGTAATTATGTGGCACTGAGTGGTATTGTTTGGAGTGTATGTTGCATTGAGTACAGTGTAATTATGTAGCATATAATTATGTGGCACTGAGTGGTATTGTTTGGAGTGTATGTTGCATCGAGTGCAGTGTAATTATGTGGCATGTAATTATGCGGCACTGAGTGGTATTTGGAGTGTAGGTTGCATTGAGTGCAGCATGATTATGTGGCGTGTAACTATCTGGCACTGAGTGGTATTTGGAGTGTATGTTGCATTGAGTGCAGGGTGATTATGTGGCGTGTAATTATGTGGCACTGAGTGGTATTTGGGGTGTATGTTACGTTGAGCGCAGTGTAATTATGTATCATATAATTATGTGGCACTGAGCGGTATTTTGTGGAGTGTATGTTGTATTCAGTAGAGTATAATTAACTGGTGTGTAATTATGTGGCACTGAGTGGTATTGTTTGGAGTGTATGTTGCATTGAGTACAGTGTAATTATGTAGCATATAATTATGTGGCACTGAGTGGTATTGTTTGGAGTGTATGTTGCATTGAGTGAAGTGTAATTATGTGGCATAATTATGTGGTACTGAGTGGTATTTGGAGTGTATGTGGCATTGAGAGCAGCTTAATTATGTGGTATGTAATTATGTTGCACTGAGTGGTATTGTGTGGAGTGTGTGTTGCATTCTGTAGAGTGCAATTATGTGGTGTGTAATTATGTGGCACTGAGTGGTATTTGGAGTGTATGCTGCATTGAGTGCAGTGTAATTATGTGGCATATAATTATGCAGCACTGAGCGGTATTTGGAGTGTATGTTGCATTGAGTGCAGTGTAATTATGTGGTGTGTAATTATGTGGCACTGAGTAGTATTTGGAGTGTATGTTGCAATGAGTGTAGTGTAATTATGTGGCACTGAGTGGTATTTTGAGTGTATGTTGCATTGAGTGCAGTGTAATTATGTGGCGTGTAACTATGTGGCACTGAGTGGTATATAGAGGGTATGTTGCATTGAGTGCAGTGTAATTATGTGATATGTAATTATGTGGCACTGAGTAGTATTTGGAGGGTATGTTGCATTGAGTGCAGTGTAATTATGTGGCATGTAACTATATGGCACTGAGTGGTATTTGGAGTGTATGTTGCATTGAGTACAGTGTAATTATGTAACATATAATAATGTGGCACTGAGTGGTTTTGTTTGGAGTGTATGTTGCATTGAGTGCAGTGTAATTATGTGGCGTGTAATTATGTGGCACTGAGTGGCATTTGGAGTGTAAGTTGCATTGAGTGCAGTGTAATTATGTAGCATATAATTATGTGGCACAGAGTGGAATTGTGTTGACTATGTGTTGCATTCAGTAGAGTGTAATTACGTGTCATGTAATTATGTGGCACTGAGAGGTATTTGGAGTGTATGTTGCAGTGAGCACAGTGTAATTATGTATCATATAATTATGTGGCACTGATTGGTATTGTGTGGAGTGTATGTTGTATATGGTAGAGTGTAATTGTGTGGCATGTAATTATGTGTCACTGAGTGGTATTGTTTGGAGTGTATGTTGCATTGAGTACAGTGTAATTATGTAGCATATAATTATGTGGCACTGAGTGGTATTGTGTGGAGTGTGTTTCATTCAGAAGAGTGTAATTATGTGGCGTGTAATTATGTGGCATTGAGTGGTATTTGGAGTGTATGTTGCATCGAGTGCAGTGTAATTATGTGGCATGTAATTATGCGGCACTGAGTGGTATTTGGAGTGTAGGTTGCATTGAGTGCAGCATGATTATGTGGCGTGTAACTATCTGGCACTGAGTGGTATTTGGAGTGTATGTTGCATTGAGTGCAGGGTGATTATGTGGCGTGTAATTATGTGGCACTGAGTGGTATTTGGAGTGTATGTTACGTTGAGCGCAGTGTAATTATGTATCATATAATTATGTGGCACTGAGCGGTATTTTGTGGAGTGTATGTTGTATTCAGTAGAGTATAATTAACTGGTGTGTAATTATGTGGCACTGAGTGGTATTGTTTGGAGTGTATGTTGCATTGAGTACAGTGTAATTATGTAGCATATAATTATGGGGCACTGAGTGGTATTGTTTGGAGTGTATGTTGCATTGAGTGCAGTGTAATTATGTGGTGTGCAATTATGTGGCACTGAGTGGTATTTGGAGTGTATGTTGCATTGAGTGAAGTGTAATTATGTGGCATAATTATGTGGCACTGAGTGGTATTTGGAGTGTATGTGGCATTCAGAGCAGCTTAATTATGTGGTATGTAATTATGTTGCACTGAGTGGTATTGTGTGGAGTGTGTGTTGCATTCTGTAGAGTATAATTAACTGGTGTGTAATATGTGGCACTGAGTGGTATTGTTTGAAGTGTATGTTGCATTGAGTACAATGTAATTATGTAGCATATAATTATGTGGCAGTGAGTGGTATTGTTTGGAGTGTATGTTGCATTGAGTGCAGTGTAGTTATGTGGCGTGTAATTATGTGGCACTGAGTGGTATTTGGAGTGTATGTTGCATTGAGACCAGTGTAATTATGTGGCGTGTAATTATGTTGCACTGAGTGGTATTTAGAGAGTATGTTGCGTTGAGCGCAGAGTAATTATGTAGCATATAATTATGTGGCATTGAGTGCTATTGTGTGGAGTGTATGTTGTATTCAGTAGAGTGTAATTGCGTGGTTTGTAATTATGTGGCACTGAGTGGTATTGTTTGGAGTGGACGTTGCACAGAGTACAGTGTAATTATGTAACATACAATTATGTGGCACTGAGTGGTATTCTTTGCAGTGTGGGTTGCATTGAGTGCAGTGTAATTATGTGGCGTGTAATTATGTGGCACTGAGTGTATTTGGAGTGAATGTTGCGTTGAGCGCAGTGTAATTATGTAGCATATAATTATGTGGCACTGAGTGGTATTGTGTGGAATGTGTGTTGCATTGAGTGCAGAGTAATTATGTGGCATGTAACTATGTGGCACTGAGTGGTATTTGGAGTGTATGTTCCATTGAGTGAAGTGTAATTATGAGGCACTGAATGGTATTTGGAGTGTATGTCGCATTAAGTGCAGTGTAATTATGTGGCTTTTTTTTATGTGGCACTGAGTGGTATTTGGAGTGTATGTCGCATTGAGTGCAGTGTAATTATGTGGCGTGTAATTATGTGGCAATGAGTGGTATTTGGAGTGTATGTTGCATTGAGTGCAGTGTACTCATATGATGCGTAATTATGTTGCACTGAGTGGTATTTGGAGAGTATGTTGCATTGAGCGCAGTGTAATTATGTGGCGTGTAACTATGTGGTACTGAGCGGTTTTTGGAATGTATGTTGCATTCAGTACAGTGTAATTATGTGGCGTGTGATTATGTGACACTGACTGGTATTTTGAGTATATGTTGCATTGAGTGCAGTGTAATTATGTGGTGCGTAAATATGTGGCACTGAGTGGTATTTTGATTGTATGTGGCATTGAGTGCCGTGTAATTATGTGGGGTGTAATTATGCGGCACTGAGTGGTTTTTGGAGTGTGTGTTGAGTTGAGCGCTGTGTAATTATGTAGCATATAATTATGTGGCGCCGAGTTGTATTGTGTGGAGTGTATGTTGTATTCAGTAGAGTGTAATTTTTTTCGCGTGTAATTATGTGGCACTGGGTGGTGTTTGGAGTGTATGTTGCATTGAGTGCAGTATAATTATGTGGTGTGTAATTATGTGGCACTGAGTGGTATTTGGAGTGTATGTTGCATTCAGTGCAGTGTAATTATGTGGCATTTAATTATGCGGCACTGAGTGGTATTTGGAGTGTATGTTGAATAAAGTGCAGTTTAATTATGTGGCGTGTAATTATGTGGCGCTTAGTGGTATTTGGAGTGTATGTTGCATTGAGTGCAGTATAATTATGTGGCTTGTAATTATGTGGCACTGAATGGTATTTTGAGTATATGCTGTATTGATTGCAGTGCAATTATGTGGTGTGTAATTATGTGGCACTGAGTGGTATTTGGAGTGTATGTTGCATTGAGCGCAGTGTAATTGTGTGGCATGTAATTATGTGTCACTGAGTGGTATTGTTTGGAGTGTATGTTGCATTGAGTACAGTGTAATTATGCAGCATATAATTATGTGGCACTGAGTGGTATTGTGTGGAGTGTGTTTCATTCAGAGGAGTGTAATTATGTGGCGTGTAATTATGTGGCACTGAGTGGTATTCGGAGTGTATGTTGCATTGAGTGCAGTGTAATTATGTGGTGTGTAATTATGCGGCACTGAGTGGTAATTGGAGTGATTGTTGCATTGAGTGCAGCATGATTATGTGGCGTGTAACTGTGGCACTGAGTGGTATTTGGAGTGTATGTTGCATTGAGTGCAGTGTGATTATGTGGCGTGTAATTATGTGGCACTGAGTAGTATTTGGAGTGTATGTTGCATTGAGAAAAGCGTAATAAGGAGGCGTGTAATTATGTTGCGCTGAGTGGTATTTGGAGAGTATGTTGCGTTGAGCGCAGTGTAATTATGTAGCATATAATTATTTGGTACTGAGTGCAATTGTGTGGAGTGTATGTTGTATTTAGTAGAGTGTAATTGCGTGGTGTGTAATTATGTGGCACTGAGTGGTATTGTTTGGAGTGTGTGTTGCATTGAGTGCAGTATAATTATGTGGTGTGTAATTATGTGGCACTGAGTGGTATTTGGAGTGTATGTTGCATTGAGTGCAGTGTAATTATGTGGTGTGTAACTATGTGGCACTGAGTGGTATTTGGAGGGTATGTCGCATTGAGAGCAGAGTAATTATGTGGCATGTACTTATGTGGCACTGAGTGGTAATTGGAGTGAAATGTTGCATTGAATGCAGTGTAATTATGTGGCCTGTAAATATGTGGCACTGAGTGGTATTTGGAGTGTATGTTGTGTATAGCGCTGTGTAATTATGTATCATATAATTATGTGGCACTGAGTGGTATTGTGTGGAGTGTATGTTGCATTGAGTACAGTGTAATTATGTAGCATATAATTATGTGGCACTGAGTGGTATTGTTTGGAGTGTATGTTGCATCGAGTGCAGTGTAATTATGTGGCATGTAATTATGCGGCTCTGAGTGGTATTTGGAGTGTAGGTTGCATTGAGTGCAGCATGATTATGTGGCGTGTAACTATCTGGCACTGAGTGGTATTTGGAGTGTATGTTGCATTGAGTGCAGGGTGATTATGTGGCGTGTAATTATGTGGCACTGAGTGGTATTGTTTGGAGTGTATGTTGCATTGAGTACAGTGTAATTATGTAGCATATAATTATGTGGCACTGAGTGGTATTGTTTGGAGTGTATGTTGCATCGAGTGCAGTGTAATTATGTGGCATGTAATTATGCGGCACTGAGTGGTATTTGGAGTGTAGGTTGCATTGAGTGCAGCATGATTATGTGGCGTGTAACTATCTGGCACTGAGTGGTATTTGGAGTGTATGTTGCATTGAGTGCAGGGTGATTATGTGGCGTGTAATTATGTGGCACTGAGTGGTATTTGGGGTGTATGTTACGTTGAGCGCAGTGTAATTATGTATCATATAATTATGTGGCACTGAGCGGTATTTTGTGGAGTGTATGTTGTATTCAGTAGAGTATAATTAACTGGTGTGTAATTATGTGGCACTGAGTGGTATTGTTTGGAGTGTATGTTGCATTGAGTACAGTGTAATTATGTAGCATATAATTATGTGGCACTGAGTGGTATTGTTTGGAGTGTATGTTGCATTGAGTGAAGTGTAATTATGTGGCATAATTATGTGGTACTGAGTGGTATTTGGAGTGTATGTGGCATTGAGAGCAGCTTAATTATGTGGTATGTAATTATGTTGCACTGAGTGGTATTGTGTGGAGTGTGTGTTGCATTCTGTAGAGTGCAATTATGTGGTGTGTAATTATGTGGCACTGAGTGGTATTTGGAGTGTATGCTGCATTGAGTGCAGTGTAATTATGTGGCATATAATTATGCAGCACTGAGCGGTATTTGGAGTGTATGTTGCATTGAGTGCAGTGTAATTATGTGGTGTGTAATTATGTGGCACTGAGTAGTATTTGGAGTGTATGTTGCAATGAGTGTAGTGTAATTATGTGGCACTGAGTGGTATTTTGAGTGTATGTTGCATTGAGTGCAGTGTAATTATGTGGCGTGTAACTATGTGGCACTGAGTGGTATATAGAGGGTATGTTGCATTGAGTGCAGTGTAATTATGTGATATGTAATTATGTGGCACTGAGTAGTATTTGGAGGGTATGTTGCATTGAGTGCAGTGTAATTATGTGGCATGTAACTATATGGCACTGAGTGGTATTTGGAGTGTATGTTGCATTGAGTACAGTGTAATTATGTAACATATAATAATGTGGCACTGAGTGGTTTTGTTTGGAGTGTATGTTGCATTGAGTGCAGTGTAATTATGTGGCGTGTAATTATGTGGCACTGAGTGGCATTTGGAGTGTAAGTTGCATTGAGTGCAGTGTAATAATGTAGCATATAATTATGTGGCACAGAGTGGAATTGTGTTGACTATGTGTTGCATTCAGTAGAGTGTAATTACGTGTCATGTAATTATGTGGCACTGAGAGGTATTTGGAGTGTATGTTGCAGTGAGCACAGTGTAATTATGTATCATATAATTATGTGGCACTGATTGGTATTGTGTGGAGTGTATGTTGTATATGGTAGAGTGTAATTGTGTGGCATGTAATTATGTGTCACTGAGTGGTATTGTTTGGAGTGTATGTTGCATTGAGTACAGTGTAATTATGTAGCATATAATTATGTGGCACTGAGTGGTATTGTGTGGAGTGTGTTTCATTCAGAAGAGTGTAATTATGTGGCGTGTAATTATGTGGCATTGAGTGGTATTTGGAGTGTATGTTGCATCGAGTGCAGTGTAATTATGTGGCATGTAATTATGCGGCACTGAGTGGTATTTGGAGTGTAGGTTGCATTGAGTGCAGCATGATTATGTGGCGTGTAACTATCTGGCACTGAGTGGTATTTGGAGTGTATGTTGCATTGAGTGCAGGGTGATTATGTGGCGTGTAATTATGTGGCACTGAGTGGTATTTGGAGTGTATGTTACGTTGAGCGCAGTGTAATTATGTATCATATAATTATGTGGCACTGAGCGGTATTTTGTGGAGTGTATGTTGTATTCAGTAGAGTATAATTAACTGGTGTGTAATTATGTGGCACTGAGTGGTATTGTTTGGAGTGTATGTTGCATTGAGTACAGTGTAATTATGTAGCATATAATTATGGGGCACTGAGTGGTATTGTTTGGAGTGTATGTTGCATTGAGTGCAGTGTAATTATGTGGTGTGCAATTATGTGGCACTGAGTGGTATTTGGAGTGTATGTTGCATTGAGTGAAGTGTAATTATGTGGCATAATTATGTGGCACTGAGTGGTATTTGGAGTGTATGTGGCATTCAGAGCAGCTTAATTATGTGGTATGTAATTATGTTGCACTGAGTGGTATTGTGTGGAGTGTGTGTTGCATTCTGTAGAGTATAATTAACTGGTGTGTAATATGTGGCACTGAGTGGTATTGTTTGAAGTGTATGTTGCATTGAGTACAATGTAATTATGTAGCATATAATTATGTGGCAGTGAGTGGTATTGTTTGGAGTGTATGTTGTATTCAGTAGAGTGTAATTGCGTGGTTTGTAATTATGTGGCACTGAGTGGTATTGTTTGGAGTGGACGTTGCACAGAGTACAGTGTAATTATGTAACATACAATTATGTGGCACTGAGTGGTATTCTTTGCAGTGTGGGTTGCATTGAGTGCAGTGTAATTATGTGGCACTGAGTGTATTTGGAGTGAATGTTGCGTTGAGCGCAGTGTAATTATGTAGCATATAATTATGTGGCACTGAGTGGTATTGTGTGGAATGTGTGTTGCATTGAGTGCAGAGTAATTATGTGGCATGTAACTATGTGGCACTGAGTGGTATTTGGAGTGTATGTTCCATTGAGTGAAGTGTAATTATGAGGCACTGAATGGTATTTGGAGTGTATGTCGCATTAAGTGCAGTGTAATTATGTGGCTTTTTTTTATGTGGCACTGAGTGGTATTTGGAGTGTATGTCGCATTGAGTGCAGTGTAATTATGTGGCGTGTAATTATGTGGCAATGAGTGGTATTTGGAGTGTATGTTGCATTGAGTGCAGTGTACTCATATGATGCGTAATTATGTTGCACTGAGTGGTATTTGGAGAGTATGTTGCATTGAGCGCAGTGTAATTATGTGGCGTGTAACTATGTGGTACTGAGCGGTTTTTGGAATGTATGTTGCATTCAGTACAGTGTAATTATGTGGCGTGTGATTATGTGACACTGACTGGTATTTTGAGTATATGTTGCATTGAGTGCAGTGTAATTATGTGGTGCGTAAATATGTGGCACTGAGTGGTATTTTGATTGTATGTGGCATTGAGTGCCGTGTAATTATGTGGGGTGTAATTATGCGGCACTGAGTGGTTTTTGGAGTGTGTGTTGAGTTGAGCGCTGTGTAATTATGTAGCATATAATTATGTGGCGCTGAGTTGTATTGTGTGGAGTGTATGTTGTATTCAGTAGAGTGTAATTTTTTTCGCGTGTAATTATGTGGCACTGGGTGGTGTTTGGAGTGTATGTTGCATTGAGTGCAGTATAATTATGTGGTGTGTAATTATGTGGCACTGAGTGGTATTTGGAGTGTATGTTGCATTCAGTGCAGTGTAATTATGTGGCATTTAATTATGCGGCACTGAGTGGTATTTGGAGTGTATGTTGAATAAAGTGCAGTTTAATTATGTGGCGTGTAATTATGTGGCGCTTAGTGGTATTTGGAGTGTATGTTGCATTGAGTGCAGTATAATTATGTGGCTTGTAATTATGTGGCACTGAATGGTATTTTGAGTATATGCTGTATTGATTGCAGTGCAATTATGTGGTGTGTAATTATGTGGCACTGAGTGGTATTTGGAGTGTATGTTGCATTGAGCGCAGTGTAATTGTGTGGCATGTAATTATGTGTCACTGAGTGGTATTGTTTGGAGTGTATGTTGCATTGAGTACAGTGTAATTATGCAGCATATAATTATGTGGCACTGAGTGGTATTGTGTGGAGTGTGTTTCATTCAGAGGAGTGTAATTATGTGGCGTGTAATTATGTGGCACTGAGTGGTATTCGGAGTGTATGTTGCATTGAGTGCAGTGTAATTATGTGGTGTGTAATTATGCGGCACTGAGTGGTAATTGGAGTGATTGTTGCATTGAGTGCAGCATGATTATGTGGCGTGTAACTATGTGGCACTGAGTGGTATTTGGAGTGTATGTTGCATTGAGTGCAGTGTGATTATGTGGCGTGTAATTATGTGGCACTGAGTAGTATTTGGAGTGTATGTTGCATTGAGAAAAGCGTAATAAGGAGGCGTGTAATTATGTTGCACTGAGTGGTATTTGGAGAGTATGTTGCGTTGAGCGCAGTGTAATTATGTAGCATATAATTATTTGGTACTGAGTGCAATTGTGTGGAGTGTATGTTGTATTTAGTAGAGTGTAATTGCGTGGTGTGTAATTATGTGGCACTGAGTGGTATTGTTTGGAGTGTGTGTTGCATTGAGTGCAGTATAATTATGTGGTGTGTAATTATGTGGCACTGAGTGGTATTTGGAGTGTATGTTGCATTGAGTGCAGTGTAATTATGTGGTGTGTAACTATGTGGCACTGAGTGGTATTTGGAGGGTATGTCGCATTGAGAGCAGAGTAATTATGTGGCATGTACTTATGTGGCACTGAGTGGTAATTGGAGTGAAATGTTGCATTGAATGCAGTGTAATTATGTGGCCTGTAAATATGTGGCACTGAGTGGTATTTGGAGTGTATGTTGTGTATAGCGCTGTGTAATTATGTAGCAAATAATTATGTGGCACTGAGTGGTATTGTGTGGAGTGTATGTGGCATTGAGTGCATTGTAATTATGTAGCATATAATATGTTGCACTCAGTGGTATTTGGAGTGTATGTTGCATTGAGTGCAGTGTAATTATGTATCATATAATTATGTGGCACTGAGTGGTATTGTGTGGATTGTATGTTGTATTTAGTAGAGTGTAATTGTGTGGCGTGTCATTATGTGGCAATGACTGTATTGTTTGGAGTGTATGTTGCATTGAGTACAATGTAATTATGTAGCATATAATTATGTGGCACTGAGTGGTATTGTGTGGAGTGTGTTTCATTCAGATGAGTGTAATTATGTGGCGTGTAATATGTGGCACTGAGTGGTATTGTTTGGAGTGTATGTTGCATTGAGTACAGTGTAATTATGTAGCATATAATAATGTGGCACTGAGTGGTTTTGTTTGGAGTGTATGTTGCATTGAGTGCAGTGTAATTATGTGGCGTGTAATTATGTGGCACTGAGTGGCATTTGGAGTGTAAGTTGCATTGAGTGCAGTGTAATTATGTAGCATATAATTATGTGGCACAGAGTGGAATTGTGTTGACTATGTGTTGCATTCAGTAGAGTGTAATTACGTGTCATGTAATTATGTGGCACTGAGAGGTATTTGGAGTGTTTGTTGCAGTGAGCACAGTGTAATTATGTATCATATAATTATGTGGCACTGAGTGGTATTGTGTGGAGTGTATGTTGCATTGAGTACAGTGTAATTATGTAGCATATAATTATGTGGCACTGAGTGGTATTGTTTGGAGTGTATGTTGCATCGAGTGCAGTGTAATTATGTGGCATGTAATTATGCGGCTCTGAGTGGTATTTGGAGTGTAGGTTGCATTGAGTGCAGCATGATTATGTGGCGTGTAACTATCTGGCACTGAGTGGTATTTGGAGTGTATGTTGCATTGAGTGCAGGGTGATTATGTGGCGTGTAATTATGTGGCACTGAGTGGTATTGTTTGGAGTGTATGTTGCATTGAGTACAGTGTAATTATGTAGCATATAATTATGTGGCACTGAGTGGTATTGTTTGGAGTGTATGTTGCATCGAGTGCAGTGTAATTATGTGGCATGTAATTATGCGGCACTGAGTGGTATTCGGAGTGTAGGTTGCATTGAGTGCAGCATGATTATGTGGCGTGTAACTATCTGGCACTGAGTGGTATTTGGAGTGTATGTTGCATTGAGTGCAGGGTGATTATGTGGCGTGTAATTATGTGGCACTGAGTGGTATTTGGGGTGTATGTTACGTTGAGCGCAGTGTAATTATGTATCATATAATTATGTGGCACTGAGCGGTATTTTGTGGAGTGTATGTTGTATTCAGTAGAGTATAATTAACTGGTGTGTAATTATGTGGCACTGAGTGGTATTGTTTGGAGTGTATGTTGCATTGAGTACAGTGTAATTATGTAGCATATAATTATGTGGCACTGAGTGGTATTGTTTGGAGTGTATGTTGCATTGAGTGAAGTGTAATTATGTGGCATAATTATGTGGTACTGAGTGGTATTTGGAGTGTATGTGGCATTGAGAGCAGCTTAATTATGTGGTATGTAATTATGTTGCACTGAGTGGTATTGTGTGGACTGTGTGTTGCATTCTGTAGAGTGCAATTATGTGGTGTGTAATTATGTGGCACTGAGTGGTATTTGGAGTGTATGCTGCATTGAGTGCAGTGTAATTATGTGGCATATAATTATGCAGCACTGAGCGGTATTTGGAGTGTATGTTGCATTGAGTGCAGTGTAATTATGTGGTGTGTAATTATGTGGCACTGAGTAGTATTTGGAGTGTATGTTGCAATGAGTGTAGTGTAATTATGTGGCACTGAGTGGTATTTTGAGTGTATGTTGCATTGAGTGCAGTGTAATTATGTGGCGTGTAACTATGTGGCACTGAGTGGTATATAGAGGGTATGTTGCATTGAGTGCAGTGTAATTATGTGATATGTAATTATGTGGCACTGAGTAGTATTTGGAGGGTATGTTGCATTGAGTGCAGTGTAATTATGTGGCATGTAACTATATGGCACTGAGTGGTATTTGGAGTGTATGTTGCATTGAGTACAGTGTAATTATGTAACATATAATAATGTGGCACTGAGTGGTTTTGTTTGGAGTGTATGTTGCATTGAGTGCAGTGTAATTATGTGGCGTGTAATTATGTGGCACTGAGTGGCATTTGGAGTGTAAGTTGCATTGAGTGCAGTGTAATTATGTAGCATATAATTATGTGGCACAGAGTGGAATTGTGTTGACTATGTGTTGCATTCAGTAGAGTGTAATTACGTGTCATGTAATTATGTGGCACTGAGAGGTATTTGGAGTGTATGTTGCAGTGAGCACAGTGTAATTATGTATCATATAATTATGTGGCACTGATTGGTATTGTGTGGAGTGTATGTTGTATATGGTAGAGTGTAATTGTGTGGCATGTAATTATGTGTCACTGAGTGGTATTGTTTGGAGTGTATGTTGCATTGAGTACAGTGTAATTATGTAGCATATAATTATGTGGCACTGAGTGGTATTGTGTGGAGTGTGTTTCATTCAGAAGAGTGTAATTATGTGGCGTGTAATTATGTGGCATTGAGTGGTATTTGGAGTGTATGTTGCATCGAGTGCAGTGTAATTATGTGGCATGTAATTATGCGGCACTGAGTGGTATTTGGAGTGTAGGTTGCATTGAGTGCAGCATGATTATGTGGCGTGTAACTATCTGGCACTGAGTGGTATTTGGAGTGTATGTTGCATTGAGTGCAGGGTGATTATGTGGCGTGTAATTATGTGGCACTGAGTGGTATTTGGAGTGTATGTTACGTTGAGCGCAGTGTAATTATGTATCATATAATTATGTGGCACTGAGCGGTATTTTGTGGAGTGTATGTTGTATTCAGTAGAGTATAATTAACTGGTGTGTAATTATGTGGCACTGAGTGGTATTGTTTGGAGTGTATGTTGCATTGAGTACAGTGTAATTATGTAGCATATAATTATGGGGCACTGAGTGGTATTGTTTGGAGTGTATGTTGCATTGAGTGCAGTGTAATTATGTGGTGTGCAATTATGTGGCACTGAGTGGTATTTGGAGTGTATGTTGCATTGAGTGAAGTGTAATTATGTGGCATAATTATGTGGCACTGAGTGGTATTTGGAGTGTATGTGGCATTCAGAGCAGCTTAATTATGTGGTATGTAATTATGTTGCACTGAGTGGTATTGTGTGGAGTGTGTGTTGCATTCTGTAGAGTATAATTAACTGGTGTGTAATATGTGGCACTGAGTGGTATTGTTTGAAGTGTATGTTGCATTGAGTACAATGTAATTATGTAGCATATAATTATGTGGCAGTGAGTGGTATTGTTTGGAGTGTATGTTGCATTGAGTGCAGTGTAGTTATGTGGCGTGTAATTATGTGGCACTGAGTGGTATTTGGAGTGTATGTTGCATTGAGACCAGTGTAATTATGTGGCGTGTAATTATGTTGCACTGAGTGGTATTTAGAGAGTATGTTGCGTTGAGCGCAGAGTAATTATGTAGCATATAATTATGTGGCATTGAGTGCTATTGTGTGGAGTGTATGTTGTATTCAGTAGAGTGTAATTGCGTGGTTTGTAATTATGTGGCACTGAGTGGTATTGTTTGGAGTGGACGTTGCACAGAGTACAGTGTAATTATGTAACATACAATTATGTGGCACTGAGTGGTATTCTTTGCAGTGTGGGTTGCATTGAGTGCAGTGTAATTATGTGGCGTGTAATTATGTGGCACTGAGTGTATTTGGAGTGAATGTTGCGTTGAGCGCAGTGTAATTATGTAGCATATAATTATGTGGCACTGAGTGGTATTGTGTGGAATGTGTGTTGCATTGAGTGCAGAGTAATTATGTGGCATGTAACTATGTGGCACTGAGTGGTATTTGGAGTGTATGTTCCATTGAGTGAAGTGTAATTATGAGGCACTGAATGGTATTTGGAGTGTATGTCGCATTAAGTGCAGTGTAATTATGTGGCTTTTTTTTATGTGGCACTGAGTGGTATTTGGAGTGTATGTCGCATTGAGTGCAGTGTAATTATGTGGCGTGTAATTATGTGGCAATGAGTGGTATTTGGAGTGTATGTTGCATTGAGTGCAGTGTACTCATATGATGCGTAATTATGTTGCACTGAGTGGTATTTGGAGAGTATGTTGCATTGAGCGCAGTGTAATTATGTGGCGTGTAACTATGTGGTACTGAGCGGTTTTTGGAATGTATGTTGCATTCAGTACAGTGTAATTATGTGGCGTGTGATTATGTGACACTGACTGGTATTTTGAGTATATGTTGCATTGAGTGCAGTGTAATTATGTGGTGCGTAAATATGTGGCACTGAGTGGTATTTTGATTGTATGTGGCATTGAGTGCCGTGTAATTATGTGGGGTGTAATTATGCGGCACTGAGTGGTTTTTGGAGTGTGTGTTGAGTTGAGCGCTGTGTAATTATGTAGCATATAATTATGTGGCGCTGAGTTGTATTGTGTGGAGTGTATGTTGTATTCAGTAGAGTGTAATTTTTTTCGCGTGTAATTATGTGGCACTGGGTGGTGTTTGGAGTGTATGTTGCATTGAGTGCAGTATAATTATGTGGTGTGTAATTATGTGGCACTGAGTGGTATTTGGAGTGTATGTTGCATTCAGTGCAGTGTAATTATGTGGCATTTAATTATGCGGCACTGAGTGGTATTTGGAGTGTATGTTGAATAAAGTGCAGTTTAATTATGTGGCGTGTAATTATGTGGCGCTTAGTGGTATTTGGAGTGTATGTTGCATTGAGTGCAGTATAATTATGTGGCTTGTAATTATGTGGCACTGAATGGTATTTTGAGTATATGCTGTATTGATTGCAGTGCAATTATGTGGTGTGTAATTATGTGGCACTGAGTGGTATTTGGAGTGTATGTTGCATTGAGCGCAGTGTAATTGTGTGGCATGTAATTATGTGTCACTGAGTGGTATTGTTTGGAGTGTATGTTGCATTGAGTACAGTGTAATTATGCAGCATATAATTATGTGGCACTGAGTGGTATTGTGTGGAGTGTGTTTCATTCAGAGGAGTGTAATTATGTGGCGTGTAATTATGTGGCACTGAGTGGTATTCGGAGTGTATGTTGCATTGAGTGCAGTGTAATTATGTGGTGTGTAATTATGCGGCACTGAGTGGTAATTGGAGTGATTGTTGCATTGAGTGCAGCATGATTATGTGGCGTGTAACTATGTGGCACTGAGTGGTATTTGGAGTGTATGTTGCATTGAGTGCAGTGTGATTATGTGGCGTGTAATTATGTGGCACTGAGTAGTATTTGGAGTGTATGTTGCATTGAGAAAAGCGTAATAAGGAGGCGTGTAATTATGTTGCACTGAGTGGTATTTGGAGAGTATGTTGCGTTGAGCGCAGTGTAATTATGTAGCATATAATTATTTGGTACTGAGTGCAATTGTGTGGAGTGTATGTTGTATTTAGTAGAGTGTAATTGCGTGGTGTGTAATTATGTGGCACTGAGTGGTATTGTTTGGAGTGTGTGTTGCATTGAGTGCAGTATAATTATGTGGTGTGTAATTATGTGGCACTGAGTGGTATTTGGAGTGTATGTTGCATTGAGTGCAGTGTAATTATGTGGTGTGTAACTATGTGGCACTGAGTGGTATTTGGAGGGTATGTCGCATTGAGAGCAGAGTAATTATGTGGCATGTACTTATGTGGCACTGAGTGGTAATTGGAGTGAAATGTTGCATTGAATGCAGTGTAATTATGTGGCCTGTAAATATGTGGCACTGAGTGGTATTTGGAGTGTATGTTGTGTATAGCGCTGTGTAATTATGTAGCAAATAATTATGTGGCACTGAGTGGTATTGTGTGGAGTGTATGTGGCATTGAGTGCATTGTAATTATGTAGCATATAATATGTTGCACTCAGTGGTATTTGGAGTGTATGTTGCATTGAGTGCAGTGTAATTATGTGGTGTGTAACTATGTGGCACTGAGTGGTATTTGGAGAGTATGTTGCATTGAGTGCAGTGTAATTATGTGACATGTATCTATGTGGCACTGAGTGGTATTTGGAGTGTATTTTGCATTGAGTGCAGTGTAATTACGTGGCGTGTAATTATGTGACACTGAATGGTATTTGGAGTGTATGTTGTATTGAGTGCAGTGTAATTATGTGGCACTGAGTGGTATTTGAAGTGTATGTTCCATTGAGCGCTGTGTAAATATGTATCATATAATTATGTGGCACTGAGTGGTATTGTGTGGATTGTATGTTGTATTTAGTAGAGTGTAATTGTGTGGCGTGTAATTATGTGGCAATGACTGGTATTGTTTGGAGTGTATGTTGCATTGAGTACAATGTAATTATGTAGCATATAATTATGTGGCACTGAGTGGTATTGTGTGGAGTGTGTTTCATTCAGATGAGTGTAATTATGTGGCGTGTAATATGTGGCACTGAGTGGTATTGTTTGGAGTGTATGTTGCATTGAGTACAGTGTAATTATGTAGCATATAATAATGTGGCACTGAGTGGTTTTGTTTGGAGTGTATGTTGCATTGAGTGCAGTGTAATTATGTGGCGTGTAATTATGTGGCACTGAGTGGCATTTGGAGTGTAAGTTGCATTGAGTGCAGTGTAATTATGTAGCATATAATTATGTGGCACAGAGTGGAATTGTGTTGACTATGTGTTGCATTCAGTAGAGTGTAATTACGTGTCATGTAATTATGTGGCACTGAGAGGTATTTGGAGTGTATGTTGCAGTGAGCACAGTGTAATTATGTATCATATAATTATGTGGCACTGAGTGGTATTGTGTGGAGTGTATGTTGTATTTAGTAGAGTGTAATTGTGTGGCATGTAATTATGTGTCACTGAGTGGTATTGTTTGGAGTGTATGTTGCATTGAGTACAGTGTAATTATGTAGCATATAATTATGTGGCACTGAGTGGTATTGTGTGGAGTGTGTTTCATTCAGAAGAGTGTAATTATGTGGCGTGTAATTATGCGGCACTGAGTGGTATTTGGAGTGTAGGTTGCATTGAGTGCAGCATGATTATGTGGCGTGTAACTATCTGGCACTGAGTGGTATTTGGAGTGTATGTTGCATTGAGTGCAGGGTGATTATGTGGCGTGTAATTATGTGGCACTGAGTGATATTTGGGGTGTATGTTACGTTGAGCGCAGTGTAATTATGTATCATATAATTATGTGGCACTGAGCGGTATTTTGTGGAGTGTATGTTGTATTCAGTAGAGTATAATTAACTGGTGTGTAATTATGTGGCACTGAGTGGTATTGTTTGGAGTGTATGTTGCATTGAGTACAGTGTAATTATGTAGCATATAATTATGTGGCACTGAGTGGTATTGTTTGGAGTGTATGTTGCATTGAGTGCAGTGTAATTATGTGGTGTGCAATTATGTGGCACTGAGTGGTATTTGGAGTGTATGTTGCATTGAGTGAAGTGTAATTATGTGGCATAATTATGTGGCACTGAGTGGTATTTGGAGTGTATGTGGCATTGAGAGCAGCTTAATTATGTGGTATGTAATTATGTTGCACTGAGTGGTATTGTGTGGAGTGTGTGTTGCATTCTGTAGAGTGTAATTATGTGGTGTGTAATTATGTGGCACTGAGTGGTATTTGGAGTGTATGCTGCATTGAGTGCAGTGTAATTATGTGGCATATAATTATGCAGCACTGAGCGGTATTTGGAGTGTATGTTGCATTGAGTACAGTGTAAATATGTGGTGTGTAATTATGTGGCACTGAGTAGTATTTGGAGTGTATGTTGCAATGAGTGTAGTGTAATTATGTGGCACTGAGTGGTATTTTGAGTGTATGTTGCATTGAGTGCAGTGTAATTATGTGGCGTGTAACTATGTGGCACTGAGTGGTATATAGAGGGTATGTTGCATTGAGTGCAGTGTAATTATGTGATATGTAATTATGTGGCACTGAGTAGTATTTGGAGGGTATGTTGCATTGAGTGCAGTGTAATTATGTGGCATGTAACTATTTGGCACTGAGTGGTATTTGGAGTGTATGTTGCATTGAGTACAGTGTAATTATGTAGCATATAATAATGTGGCACTGAGTGGTTTTGTTTGGAGTGTATGTTGCATTGAGTGCAGTGTAATTATGTGGCGTGTAATTATGTGGCACTGAGTGGCATTTGGAGTGTAAGTTGCATTGAGTGCAGTGTAATTATGTAGCATATAATTATGTGGCACAGAGTGGAATTGTGTTGACTATGTGTTGCATTCAGTAGAGTGTAATTACGTGTCATGTAATTATGTGGCACTGAGAGGTATTTGGAGTGTATGTTGCAGTGAGCACAGTGTAATTATGTATCATATAATTATGTGGCACTGAGTGGTATTGTGTGGAGTGTATGTTGTATTTAGTAGAGTGTAATTGTGTGGCATGTAATTATGTGTCACTGAGTGGTATTGTTTGGAGTGTATGTTGCATTGAGTACAGTGTAATTATGTAGCATATAAGTATGTGGCACTGAGTGGTATTGTGTGGAGTGTGTTTCATTCAGAAGAGTGTAATTATGTGGCGTGTAATTATGTGGCATTGAGTGGTATTTGGAGTGTATGTTGCATCGAGTGCAGTGTAATTATGTGGCATGTAATTATGCGGCACTGAGTGGTATTTGGAGTAAAGGTTGCATTGAGTGCAGCATGATTATGTGGCGTGTAACTATCTGGCACTGAGTGGTATTTGGAGTGTATGTTGCATTGAGTGCAGGGTGATTATGTGGCGTGTAATTATGTGGCACTGAGTGGTATTTGGAGTGTATGTTACGTTGAGCGCAGTGTAATTATGTATCATATAATTATGTGGCACTGAGCGGTATTTTGTGGAGTGTATGTTGTATTCAGTAGAGTATAATTAACTGGTGTGTAATTATGTGGCACTGAGTGGTATTGTTTGGAGTGTATGTTGCATTGAGTACAGTGTAATTATGTAGCATATAATTATGTGGCACTGAGTGGTATTGTTTGGAGTGTATGTTGCATTGAGTGCAGTGTAATTATGTGGTGTGCAATTATGTGGCACTGAGTGGTATTTGGAGTGTATGTTGCATTGAGTGAAGTGTAATTATGTGGCATAATTATGTGGCACTGAGTGGTATTTGGAGTGTATGTGGCATTGAGAGCAGCTTAATTATGTGGTATGTAATTATGTTGCACTGAGTGGTATTGTGTGGAGTGTGTGTTGCATTCTGTAGAGTATAATTAACTGGTGTGTAATTATGTGGCACTGAGTGGTATTGTTTGAAGTGTATGTTGCATTGAGTACAATGTAATTATGTAGCATATAATTATGTGGCACTGAGTGGTATTGTTTGGAGTGTATGTTGCATTGAGTGCAGTGTAGTTATGTGGCGTGTAATTATGTGGCACTGAGTGGTATTTGGAGTGTATGTTGCATTGAGACCAGTGTAATTATGTGGCGTGTAATTATGTTGCACTGAGTGGTATTTAGAGAGTATGTTGCGTTGAGCGCAGAGTAATTATGTAGCATATAATTATGTGGCATTGAGTGCTATTGTGTGGAGTGTATGTTGTATTCAGTAGAGTGTAATTGCGTGGTTTGTAATTATGTGGCACTGAGTGGTATTGTTTGGAGTGGACGTTGCACAGAGTACAGTGTAATTATGTAACATACAATTATGTGGCACTGAGTGGTATTCTTTGGAGTGTGGGTTGCATTGAGTGCAGTGTAATTATGTGGCGTGTAATTATGTGGCACTGAGTGTATTTGGAGTGAATGTTGCGTTGAGCGCAGTGTAATTATGTAGCATATAATTATGTGGCACTGAGTGGTATTGTGTGGAATGTGTGTTGCATTGAGTGCAGAGTAATTATGTGGCATGTAACTATGTGGCACTGAGTGGTATTTGGAGTGTATGTTCCATTGAGTGCAGTGTAATTATGAGGCACTGAATGGTATTTGGAGTGTATGTCGCATTAAGTGCAGTGTAATTATGTGGCTTTTATTTATGTGGCACTGAGTGGTATTTGGAGTGTATGTCGCATTGAGTGCAGTGTAATTATGTGGCGTGTAATTATGTGGCAATGAGTGGTATTTGGAGTGTATGTTGCATTGAGTGCAGTGTACTCATATGATGCGTAATTATGTTGCACTGAGTGGTATTTGGAGAGTATGTTGCATTGAGCGCAGTGTAATTATGTGGCGTGTAACTATGTGGTACTGAGCGGTTTTTGGAATGTATGTTGCATTGAGTACAGTGTAATTATGTGGCGTGTGATTATGTGACACTGACTGGTATTTGGAGTATATGTTGCATTGAGTGCAGTGTAATTATGTGGTGCGTAAATATGTGGCACTGAGTGGTATTTTGATTGTATGTGGCATTGAGTGCAGTGTAATTATGTGGGGTGTAATTATGCGGCACTGAGTGGTTTTTGGAGTGTGTGTTGAGTTGAGCGCTGTGTAATTATGTAGCATATAATTATGTGGCGCTGAGTTGTATTGTGTGGAGTGTATGTTGTATTCAGTAGAGTGTAATTTTTTTCACGTGTAATTATGTGGCACTGGGTGGTGTTTGGAGTGTATGTTGCATTGAGTGCAGTATAATTATGTGGTGTGTAATTATGTGGCACTGAGTGGTATTTGGAGTGTATGTTGCATTCAGTGCAGTGTAATTATGTGGAGTGTAACTATGTGGCACTGAGTGGTATTTGGAGTGTATGTTGCATTGAGTGCAGTGTAATTATGTGGCGTGTAATTATGTGCCACTGAATGGTATTTGGAGTGCATGTTGTATTGAGTGCAGTGTAAATATGTGGCACTGAGTGGTATTTGGAGTGTATGTTCCATTGAGCACAGTGTAATTATGTATCATATAATTATGTGGCACTGAGTGGCATTGTGTAGATTGTATGTTGTATTTAGTAGAGTGTAATTGTGTGGCGTGTAATTATGTGGCAGTGAGTGGTATTGTTTAGAGTTTATGTTGCATTGAGTACAGTGTAATTATGCAGCACATATCTATGTGGCACTGAGTGGTATTGTGTGGAGTGTGTTTCATTTAGAAGAGCGTAATTATGTGGCGTGTAATTATGTTACACTGAGTGGTATTTGGAGTGTAAATATGTGGCACTGAGAGGTATTTGAAGTGTATGTTGCTTTGAGTGCAGTGTAATTATGTGGCGTGTACCTATGTGGCACTGAGTGGTATTTGGAGTGTATGTTGCATTGAGTGCAGTGTAATTATGTGGTTTGTAATTACATCGCACTGAGTGGTTTTTGTAATGTATGTTGCATTGAGTACAGTGTAATTATGTGGCGTGTAATTATGTGACACTGACTGGTATTTGGAGTGTATGTTGCATTGAGTGCTGTGTAATTATGTTGTGCGTAATTATGTGGCACTGAGTGGTATTTGGAGTGTATGTTGCATTGAGTGCAGTGTAATTATGCGGCCTGTAATTATGTGGAACTGAGTTGTATTTGGAGTATATGTTGCATTGAGTGCAGGGTATTTATGTGGCATGTAATTACGTCGCACTGAGTGGATTTTCGAGTGTGTGTTGCATTGAGTTTAGTGTAAATATGTGGCGTGTAATTATGTGGCACTGAGTGGTATTTGGAGTGAATGTTGCATTGAGTGCAGTGTAATAATGTGGTGTGTAACTATGTGGCACTGAGCGGTATTTGGAGGGTATGTTGCATTGCGTGCAGTGTAATTATGTGGCCTGTAGTTATATGGCACTGAGTGGTATTTGGAGTGTATGTTGCATTGAGTGCAGTGTAATTATGTAGCATATAATTATGTGGCACTGAGTGGTATTGTGTGGAGTGTGTGTTGCATTCAGTAGAGAGAAATTATGTGGCACTGAGTGGTATTTGGAGTGTATGTTGCATTGAGTGCAGTGTAAATATATGGTGTGTAACTCTGTGGCACTGAGCGGTATTTGGAGGGTATGTTGCATTGCGTGCAGTATGATTACAGTGCAGTGTAATTATGTGGCGTGTACCTTTGTGGCACTGAGTGGTATTTGGAGTGTATGTTGCATTGAGTGCAGTGTAATTATGTGGTGCATAATTATGTAGCACTGAGTGGTATTTGGAGTGTATGTTGTGAAAAGCGCTGTGTAATTATGTAGCATATAATTATGTGGCACTGAGTGGTATTGGGTGGAGTGTATGTGGCATTGAGTGCATTGTAATTATGTAGCATATAATTATGTGGCACTGAGTGGTATTTGGAGTGTATGTTGCATTGAGTGTGAGTGTAGTTATGTGGTGTGTAATTATGTGGAACTCAGTGGTATTTGGAGTGTATGTTGCGTTGAGTGCAGTGTAATTATATGGCGTGTAACTATGTGGCACTGAGTGGTATTTGGAGGGTATGTTGCATTGAGGTTGAGTGTAGTTATGTGGTGTGTAATTATGTGGAACTCAGTGATATTTGGAGTGTATGTTGCATTGAGAGCAGCGTAATTATGTGGCGTGTAATTATGTTGCACTGAGTGGTATTGTGTGGAGTGTGCGTTGCATTCTGTAGAGTGTAATTATGTGGTGTGTAATTATCTGGAACTGAGTGGTATTTGGAGTGTATGTTGCATTGAGTGCAGTGTAATTATGTGGTGTGTAACTTTGTGGCACTGAGTGGTATTTGGAGGGTATGTCGCATTGAGAGCAGAGTAATTATGTGGCATGTACTTATGTGGCACTGAGTGGTATTTGGAGTGTATGTTGTGTATAGCGCTGTGTAATTATGTAGCATATAATTATGTGGCACTGAGTGGTATTGTGTGGAGTGTATGTGGCATTGAGTACATTGTAATTATGTAGCATATAATATGTGGCACTCAGTGGTATTTGGAGTGTATGTTGCATTGAGTGCAGTGTAATTATGTGGTGTGTAACTATGTGGCACTGAGTGGTATTTGGAAAGTATGTTGCATTGAGTGCAGTGTAATTATGTGACATGTATCTATGTGGCACTGAGTGGTATTTGGAGTGTATTTTGCATTGAGTGCAGTGAAATTACGTGGCGTGTAATTATGTGACACTGAATGGTATTTGGAGTGTATGTTGTATTGAGTGCAGTGTAATTATGTGGCACTGAGTGGTATTTGAAGTGTATGTTCCATTGAGCGCTGTGTAATTATGTATCATATAATTATGTGGCACTGAGTGGTATTGTGTGGATTGTATGTTGTATTTAGTAGAGTGTAATTGTGTGGCGTGTAATTATGTGGCAATGACTGGTATTGTTTGGAGTGTATGTTGCATTGAGTACAATGTAATTATGTAGCATATAATTATGTGGCACTGAGTGGTATTGTGTGGAGTGTGTTTCATTCAGATGAGTGTAATTATGTGGCGTGTAATATGTGGCACTGAGTGGTATTGTTTGGAGTGTATGTTGCATTGAGTACAGTGTAATTATGTAGCATATAATAATGTGGCACTGAGTGGTTTTGTTTGGAGTGTATGTTGCATTGAGTGCAGTGTAATTATGTGGCGTGTAATTATGTGGCACTGAGTGGCATTTGGAGTGTAAGTTGCATTGAGTGCAGTGTAATTATGTAGCATATAATTATGTGGCACAGAGTGGAATTGTGTTGACTATGTGTTGCATTCAGTAGAGTGTAATTACGTGTCATGTAATTATGTGGCACTGAGAGGTATTTGGAGTGTTTGTTGCAGTGAGCACAGTGTAATTATGTATCATATAATTATGTGGCACTGAGTGGTATTGTGTGGAGTGTATGTTGCATTGAGTACAGTGTAATTATGTAGCATATAATTATGTGGCACTGAGTGGTATTGTTTGGAGTGTATGTTGCATCGAGTGCAGTGTAATTATGTGGCATGTAATTATGCGGCTCTGAGTGGTATTTGGAGTGTAGGTTGCATTGAGTGCAGCATGATTATGTGGCGTGTAACTATCTGGCACTGAGTGGTATTTGGAGTGTATGTTGCATTGAGTGCAGGGTGATTATGTGGCGTGTAATTATGTGGCACTGAGTGGTATTGTTTGGAGTGTATGTTGCATTGAGTACAGTGTAATTATGTAGCATATAATTATGTGGCACTGAGTGGTATTGTTTGGAGTGTATGTTGCATCGAGTGCAGTGTAATTATGTGGCATGTAATTATGCGGCACTGAGTGGTATTTGGAGTGTAGGTTGCATTGAGTGCAGCATGATTATGTGGCGTGTAACTATCTGGCACTGAGTGGTATTTGGAGTGTATGTTGCATTGAGTGCAGGGTGATTATGTGGCGTGTAATTATGTGGCACTGAGTGGTATTTGGGGTGTATGTTACGTTGAGCGCAGTGTAATTATGTATCATATAATTATGTGGCACTGAGCGGTATTTTGTGGAGTGTATGTTGTATTCAGTAGAGTATAATTAACTGGTGTGTAATTATGTGGCACTGAGTGGTATTGTTTGGAGTGTATGTTGCATTGAGTACAGTGTAATTATGTAGCATATAATTATGTGGCACTGAGTGGTATTGTTTGGAGTGTATGTTGCATTGAGTGAAGTGTAATTATGTGGCATAATTATGTGGTACTGAGTGGTATTTGGAGTGTATGTGGCATTGAGAGCAGCTTAATTATGTGGTATGTAATTATGTTGCACTGAGTGGTATTGTGTGGAGTGTGTGTTGCATTCTGTAGAGTGCAATTATGTGGTGTGTAATTATGTGGCACTGAGTGGTATTTGGAGTGTATGCTGCATTGAGTGCAGTGTAATTATGTGGCATATAATTATGCAGCACTGAGCAGTATTTGGAGTGTATGTTGCATTGAGTGCAGTGTAATTATGTGGTGTGTAATTATGTGGCACTGAGTAGTATTTGGAGTGTATGTTGCAATGAGTGTAGTGTAATTATGTGGCACTGAGTGGTATTTTGAGTGTATGTTGCATTGAGTGCAGTGTAATTATGTGGCGTGTAACTATGTGGCACTGAGTGGTATATAGAGGGTATGTTGCATTGAGTGCAGTGTAATTATGTGATATGTAATTATGTGGCACTGAGTAGTATTTGGAAGGTATGTTGCATTGAGTGCAGTGTAATTATGTGGCATGTAACTATATGGCACTGAGTGGTATTTGGAGTGTATGTTGCATTGAGTACAGTGTAATTATGTAACATATAATAATGTGGCACTGAGTGGTTTTGTTTGGAGTGTATGTTGCATTGAGTGCAGTGTAATTATGTGGCGTGTAATTCTGTGGCACTGAGTGGCATTTGGAGTGTAAGTTGCATTGAGTGCAGTGTAATTATGTAGCATATAATTATGTGGCACAGAGTGGAATTGTGTTGACTATGTGTTGCATTCAGTAGAGTGTAATTACGTGTCATGTAATTATGTGGCACTGAGAGGTATTTGGAGTGTATGTTGCAGTGAGCACAGTGTAATTATGTATCATATAATTATGTGGCACTGATTGGTATTGTGTGGAGTGTATGTTGTATATGGTAGAGTGTAATTGTGTGGCATGTAATTATGTGTCACTGAGTGGTATTGTTTGGAGTGTATGTTGCATTGAGTACAGTGTAATTATGTAGCATATAATTATGTGGCACTGAGTGGTATTGTGTGGAGTGTGTTTCATTCAGAAGAGTGTAATTATGTGGCGTGTAATTATGTGGCATTGAGTGGTATTTGGAGTGTATGTTGCATCGAGTGCAGTGTAATTATGTGGCATGTAATTATGCGGCACTGAGTGGTATTTGGAGTGTAGGTTGCATTGAGTGCAGCATGATTATGTGGCGTGTAACTATCTGGCACTGAGTGGTATTTGGAGTGTATGTTGCATTGAGTGCAGGGTGATTACGTGGCGTGTAATTATGTGGCACTGAGTGGTATTTGGAGTGTATGTTACGTTGAGCGCAGTGTAATTATGTATCATATAATTATGTGGCACTGAGCGGTATTTTGTGGAGTGTATGTTGTATTCAGTAGAGTATAATTAACTGGTGTGTAATTATGTGGCACTGAGTGGTATTGTTTGGAGTGTATGTTGCATTGAGTACAGTGTAATTATGTAGCATATAATTATGGGGCACTGAGTGGTATTGTTTGGAGTGTATGTTGCATTGAGTGCAGTGTAATTATGTGGTGTGCAATTATGTGGCACTGAGTGGTATTTGGAGTGTATGTTGCATTGAGTGAAGTGTAATTATGTGGCATAATTATGTGGCACTGAGTGGTATTTGGAGTGTATGTGGCATTCAGAGCAGCTTAATTATGTGGTATGTAATTATGTTGCACTGAGTGGTATTGTGTGGAGTGTGTGTTGCATTCTGTAGAGTATAATTAACTGGTGTGTAATATGTGGCACTGAGTGGTATTGTTTGAAGTGTATGTTGCATTGAGTACAATGTAATTATGTAGCATATAATTATGTGGCAGTGAGTGGTATTGTTTGGAGTGTATGTTGCATTGAGTGCAGTGTAGTTATGTGGCGTGTAATTATGTGGCACTGAGTGGTATTTGGAGTGTATGTTGCATTGAGATCAGTGTAATTATGTGGCGTGTAATTATGTTGCACTGAGTGGTATTTAGAGAGTATGTTGCGTTGAGCGCAGAGTAATTATGTAGCATATAATTATGTGGCATTGAGTGCTATTGTGTGGAGTGTATGTTGTATTCAGTAGAGTGTAATTGCGTGGTTTGTAATTATGTGGCACTGAGTGGTATTGTTTGGAGTGGACGTTGCACAGAGTACAGTGTAATTATGTAACATACAATTATGTGGCACTGAGTGGTATTATTTGCAGTGTGGGTTGCAATGATGTGCAGTGTAATTATGTGGCGTGTAATTATGTGGCACTGAGTGTATTTGGAGTGAATGTTGCGTTGAGCGCAGTGTAATTATGTAGCATATAATTATGTGGCACTGAGTGGTATTGTGTGGAATGTGTGTTGCATTGAGTGCAGAGTAATTATGTGGCATGTAACTATGTGGCACTGAGTGGTATTTGGAGTGTATGTTCCATTGAGTGAAGTGTAATTATGAGGCACTGAATGGTATTTGGAGTGTATGTCGCATTAAGTGCAGTGTAATTATGTGGCTTTTTTTTATGTGGCACTGAGTGGTATTTGGAGTGTATGTCGCATTGAGTGCAGTGTAATTATGTGGCGTGTAATTATGTGGCAATGAGTGGTATTTGGAGTGTATGTTGCATTGAGTGCAGTGTACTCATATGATGCGTAATTATGTTGCACTGAGTGGTATTTGGAGAGTATGTTGCATTGAGCGCAGTGTAATTATGTGGCGTGTAACTATGTGGTACTGAGCGGTTTTTGGAATGTATGTTGCATTCAGTACAGTGTAATTATGTGGCGTGTGATTATGTGACACTGACTGGTATTTTGAGTATATGTTGCATTGAGTGCAGTGTAATTATGTGGTGCGTAAATATGTGGCACTGAGTGGTATTTTGATTGTATGTGGCATTGAGTGCCGTGTAATTATGTGGGGTGTAATTATGCGGCACTGAGTGGTTTTTGGAGTGTGTGTTGAGTTGAGCGCTGTGTAATTATGTAGCATATAATTATGTGGCGCTGAGTTGTATTGTGTGGAGTGTATGTTGTATTCAGTAGAGTGTAATTTTTTTCGCGTGTAATTATGTGGCACTGGGTGGTGTTTGGAGTGTATGTTGCATTGAGTGCAGTATAATTATGTGGTGTGTAATTATGTGGCACTGAGTGGTATTTGGAGTGTATGTTGCATTCAGTGCAGTGTAATTATGTGGCATTTAATTATGCGGCACTGAGTGGTATTTGGAGTGTATGTTGAATAAAGTGCAGTTTAATTATGTGGCGTGTAATTATGTGGCGCTTAGTGGTATTTGGAGTGTATGTTGCATTGAGTGCAGTATAATTATGTGGCTTGTAATTATGTGGCACTGAATGGTATTTTGAGTATATGCTGTATTGATTGCAGTGCAATTATGTGGTGTGTAATTATGTGGCACTGAGTGGTATTTGGAGTGTATGTTGCATTGAGCGCAGTGTAATTGTGTGGCATGTAATTATGTGTCACTGAGTGGTATTGTTTGGAGTGTATGTTGCATTGAGTACAGTGTAATTATGCAGCATATAATTATGTGGCACTGAGTGGTATTGTGTGGAGTGTGTTTCATTCAGAGGAGTGTAATTATGTGGCGTGTAATTATGTGGCACTGAGTGGTATTCGGAGTGTATGTTGCATTGAGTGCAGTGTAATTATGTGGTGTGTAATTATGCGGCACTGAGTGGTAATTGGAGTGATTGTTGCATTGAGTGCAGCATGATTATGTGGCGTGTAACTATGTGGCACTGAGTGGTATTTGGAGTGTATGTTGCATTGAGTGCAGTGTGATTATGTGGCGTGTAATTATGTGGCACTGAGTAGTATTTGGAGTGTATGTTGCATTGAGAAAAGCGTAATAAGGAGGCGTGTAATTATGTTGCACTGAGTGGTATTTGGAGAGTATGTTGCGTTGAGCGCAGTGTAATTATGTAGCATATAATTATTTGGTACTGAGTGCAATTGTGTGGAGTGTATGTTGTATTTAGTAGAGTGTAATTGCGTGGTGTGTAATTATGTGGCACTGAGTGGTATTGTTTGGAGTGTGTGTTGCATTGAGTGCAGTATAATTATGTGGTGTGTAATTATGTGGCACTGAGTGGTATTTGGAGTGTATGTTGCATTGAGTGCAGTGTAATTATGTGGTGTGTAACTATGTGGCACTGAGTGGTATTTGGAGGGTATGTCGCATTGAGAGCAGAGTAATTATGTGGCATGTACTTATGTGGCACTGAGTGGTAATTGGAGTGAAATGTTGCATTGAATGCAGTGTAATTATGTGGCCTGTAAATATGTGGCACTGAGTGGTATTTGGAGTGTATGTTGTGTATAGCGCTGTGTAATTATGTAGCAAATAATTATGTGGCACTGAGTGGTATTGTGTGGAGTGTATGTGGCATTGAGTGCATTGTAATTATGTAGCATATAATATGTTGCACTCAGTGGTATTTGGAGTGTATGTTGCATTGAGTGCAGTGTAATTATGTGGTGTGTAACTATGTGGCACTGAGTGGTATTTGGAGAGTATGTTGCATTGAGTGCAGTGTAATTATGTGACATGTATCTATGTGGCACTGAGTGGTATTTGGAGTGTATTTTGCATTGAGTGCAGTGTAATTACGTGGCGTGTAATTATGTGACACTGAATGGTATTTGGAGTGTATGTTGTATTGAGTGCAGTGTAATTATGTGGCACTGAGTGGTATTTGAAGTGTATGTTCCATTGAGCGCTGTGTAAATATGTATCATATAATTATGTGGCACTGAGTGGTATTGTGTGGATTGTATGTTGTATTTAGTAGAGTGTAATTGTGTGGCGTGTAATTATGTGGCAATGACTGGTATTGTTTGGAGTGTATGTTGCATTGAGTACAATGTAATTATGTAGCATATAATTATGTGGCACTGAGTGGTATTGTGTGGAGTGTGTTTCATTCAGATGAGTGTAATTATGTGGCGTGTAATATGTGGCACTGAGTGGTATTGTTTGGAGTGTATGTTGCATTGAGTACAGTGTAATTATGTAGCATATAATAATGTGGCACTGAGTGGTTTTGTTTGGAGTGTATGTTGCATTGAGTGCAGTGTAATTATGTGGCGTGTAATTATGTGGCACTGAGTGGCATTTGGAGTGTAAGTTGCATTGAGTGCAGTGTAATTATGTAGCATATAATTATGTGGCACAGAGTGGAATTGTGTTGACTATGTGTTGCATTCAGTAGAGTGTAATTACGTGTCATGTAATTATGTGGCACTGAGAGGTATTTGGAGTGTATGTTGCAGTGAGCACAGTGTAATTATGTATCATATAATTATGTGGCACTGAGTGGTATTGTGTGGAGTGTATGTTGTATTTAGTAGAGTGTAATTGTGTGGCATGTAATTATGTGTCACTGAGTGGTATTGTTTGGAGTGTATGTTGCATTGAGTACAGTGTAATTATGTAGCATATAATTATGTGGCACTGAGTGGTATTGTGTGGAGTGTGTTTCATTCAGAAGAGTGTAATTATGTGGCGTGTAATTATGCGGCACTGAGTGGTATTTGGAGTGTAGGTTGCATTGAGTGCAGCATGATTATGTGGCGTGTAACTATCTGGCACTGAGTGGTATTTGGAGTGTATGTTGCATTGAGTGCAGGGTGATTATGTGGCGTGTAATTATGTGGCACTGAGTGATATTTGGGGTGTATGTTACGTTGAGCGCAGTGTAATTATGTATCATATAATTATGTGGCACTGAGCGGTATTTTGTGGAGTGTATGTTGTATTCAGTAGAGTATAATTAACTGGTGTGTAATTATGTGGCACTGAGTGGTATTGTTTGGAGTGTATGTTGCATTGAGTACAGTGTAATTATGTAGCATATAATTATGTGGCACTGAGTGGTATTGTTTGGAGTGTATGTTGCATTGAGTGCAGTGTAATTATGTGGTGTGCAATTATGTGGCACTGAGTGGTATTTGGAGTGTATGTTGCATTGAGTGAAGTGTAATTATGTGGCATAATTATGTGGCACTGAGTGGTATTTGGAGTGTATGTGGCATTGAGAGCAGCTTAATTATGTGGTATGTAATTATGTTGCACTGAGTGGTATTGTGTGGAGTGTGTGTTGCATTCTGTAGAGTGTAATTATGTGGTGTGTAATTATGTGGCACTGAGTGGTATTTGGAGTGTATGCTGCATTGAGTGCAGTGTAATTATGTGGCATATAATTATGCAGCACTGAGCGGTATTTGGAGTGTATGTTGCATTGAGTACAGTGTAAATATGTGGTGTGTAATTATGTGGCACTGAGTAGTATTTGGAGTGTATGTTGCAATGAGTGTAGTGTAATTATGTGGCACTGAGTGGTATTTTGAGTGTATGTTGCATTGAGTGCAGTGTAATTATGTGGCGTGTAACTATGTGGCACTGAGTGGTATATAGAGGGTATGTTGCATTGAGTGCAGTGTAATTATGTGATATGTAATTATGTGGCACTGAGTAGTATTTGGAGGGTATGTTGCATTGAGTGCAGTGTAATTATGTGGCATGTAACTATTTGGCACTGAGTGGTATTTGGAGTGTATGTTGCATTGAGTACAGTGTAATTATGTAGCATATAATAATGTGGCACTGAGTGGTTTTGTTTGGAGTGTATGTTGCATTGAGTGCAGTGTAATTATGTGGCGTGTAATTATGTGGCACTGAGTGGCATTTGGAGTGTAAGTTGCATTGAGTGCAGTGTAATTATGTAGCATATAATTATGTGGCACAGAGTGGAATTGTGTTGACTATGTGTTGCATTCAGTAGAGTGTAATTACGTGTCATGTAATTATGTGGCACTGAGAGGTATTTGGAGTGTATGTTGCAGTGAGCACAGTGTAATTATGTATCATATAATTATGTGGCACTGAGTGGTATTGTGTGGAGTGTATGTTGTATTTAGTAGAGTGTAATTGTGTGGCATGTAATTATGTGTCACTGAGTGGTATTGTTTGGAGTGTATGTTGCATTGAGTACAGTGTAATTATGTAGCATATAAGTATGTGGCACTGAGTGGTATTGTGTGGAGTGTGTTTCATTCAGAAGAGTGTAATTATGTGGCGTGTAATTATGTGGCATTGAGTGGTATTTGGAGTGTATGTTGCATCGAGTGCAGTGTAATTATGTGGCATGTAATTATGCGGCACTGAGTGGTATTTGGAGTAAAGGTTGCATTGAGTGCAGCATGATTATGTGGCGTGTAACTATCTGGCACTGAGTGGTATTTGGAGTGTATGTTGCATTGAGTGCAGGGTGATTATGTGGCGTGTAATTATGTGGCACTGAGTGGTATTTGGAGTGTATGTTACGTTGAGCGCAGTGTAATTATGTATCATATAATTATGTGGCACTGAGCGGTATTTTGTGGAGTGTATGTTGTATTCAGTAGAGTATAATTAACTGGTGTGTAATTATGTGGCACTGAGTGGTATTGTTTGGAGTGTATGTTGCATTGAGTACAGTGTAATTATGTAGCATATAATTATGGGGCACTGAGTGGTATTGTTTGGAGTGTATGTTGCATTGAGTGCAGTGTAATTATGTGGTGTGCAATTATGTGGCACTGAGTGGTATTTGGAGTGTATGTTGCATTGAGTGAAGTGTAATTATGTGGCATAATTATGTGGCACTGAGTGGTATTTGGAGTGTATGTGGCATTCAGAGCAGCTTAATTATGTGGTATGTAATTATGTTGCACTGAGTGGTATTGTGTGGAGTGTGTGTTGCATTCTGTAGAGTATAATTAACTGGTGTGTAATATGTGGCACTGAGTGGTATTGTTTGAAGTGTATGTTGCATTGAGTACAATGTAATTATGTAGCATATAATTATGTGGCAGTGAGTGGTATTGTTTGGAGTGTATGTTGCATTGAGTGCAGTGTAGTTATGTGGCGTGTAATTATGTTGCACTGAGTGGTATTTGGAGTGTATGTTGCATTGAGATCAGTGTAATTATGTGGCGTGTAATTATGTTGCACTGAGTGGTATTTAGAGAGTATGTTGCGTTGAGCGCAGAGTAATTATGTAGCATATAATTATGTGGCATTGAGTGCTATTGTGTGGAGTGTATGTTGTATTCAGTAGAGTGTAATTGCGTGGTTTGTAATTATGTGGCACTGAGTGGTATTGTTTGGAGTGGACGTTGCACAGAGTACAGTGTAATTATGTAACATACAATTATGTGGCACTGAGTGGTATTATTTGCAGTGTGGGTTGCATTGAGTGCAGTGTAATTATGTTGCGTGTAATTATGTGGCACTGAGTGTATTTGGAGTGAATGTTGCGTTGAGCGCAGTGTAATTATGTAGCATATAATTATGTGGCACTGAGTGGTATTGTGTGGAATGTGTGTTGCATTGAGTGCAGAGTAATTATGTGGCATGTAACTATGTGGCACTGAGTGGTATTTGGAGTGTATGTTCCATTGAGTGAAGTGTAATTATGAGGCACTGAATGGTATTTGGAGTGTATGTCGCATTAAGTGCAGTGTAATTATGTGGCTTTTTTTTATGTGGCACTGAGTGGTATTTGGAGTGTATGTCGCATTGAGTGCAGTGTAATTATGTGGCGTGTAATTATGTGGCAATGAGTGGTATTTGGAGTGTATGTTGCATTGAGTGCAGTGTACTCATATGATGCGTAATTATGTTGCACTGAGTGGTATTTGGAGAGTATGTTGCATTGAGCGCAGTGTAATTATGTGGCGTGTAACTATGTGGTACTGAGCGGTTTTTGGAATGTATGTTGCATTGAGTACAGTGTAATTATGTGGCGTGTGATTATGTGACACTGACTGGTATTTTGAGTATATGTTGCATTGAGTGCAGTGTAATTATGTGGTGCGTAAATATGTGGCACTGAGTGGTATTTTGATTGTATGTGGCATTGAGTGCCGTGTAATTATGTGGGGTGTAATTATGCGGCACTGAGTGGTTTTTGGAGTGTGTGTTGAGTTGAGCGCTGTGTAATTATGTAGCATATAATTATGTGGCGCTGAGTTGTATTGTGTGGAGTGTATGTTGTATTCAGTAGAGTGTAATTTTTTTCGCGTGTAATTATGTGGCACTGGGTGGTGTTTGGAGTGTATGTTGCATTGAGTGCAGTATAATTATGTGGTGTGTAATTACGTGGCACTGAGTGGTATTTGGAGTGTATGTTGCATTCAGTGCAGTGTAATTATGTGGCATTTAATTATGCGGCACTGAGTGGTATTTGGAGTGTATGTTGAATAAAGTGCAGTTTAATTATGTGGCGTTTAATTATGTGGCGTGTAATTATGTGGCGCTTAGTGGTATTTGGAGTGTATGTTGCATTGAGTGCAGTATAATTATGTGGCTTGTAATTATGTGGCACTGAATGGTATTTTGAGTATATGCTGTATTGATTGCAGTGCAATTATGTGGTGTGTAATTATGTGGCACTGAGTGGTATTTGGAGTGTATGTTGCATTGAGCGCAGTGTAATTGTGTGGCATGTAATTATGTGTCACTGAGTGGTATTGTTTGGAGTGTATGTTGCATTGAGTACAGTGTAATTATGCAGCATATAATTATGTGGCACTGAGTGGTATTGTGTGGAGTGTGTTTCATTCAGAGGAGTGTAATTATGTGGCGTGTAATTATGTGGCACTGAGTGGTATTCGGAGTGTATGTTGCATTGAGTGCAGTGTAATTATGTGGTGTGTAATTATGCGGCACTGAGTGGTAATTGGAGTGATTGTTGCATTGAGTGCAGCATGATTATGTGGCGTGTAACTATGTGGCACTGAGTGGTATTTGGAGTGTATGTTGCATTGAGTGCAGTGTGATTATGTGGCGTGTAATTATGTGGCACTGAGTAGTATTTGGAGTGTATGTTGCATTGAGAAAAGCGTAATAAGGAGGCGTGTAATTATGTTGCACTGAGTGGTATTTGGAGAGTATGTTGCGTTGAGCGCAGTGTAATTATGTAGCATATAATTATTTGGTACTGAGTGCAATTGTGTGGAGTGTATGTTGTATTTAGTAGAGTGTAATTGCGTGGTGTGTAATTATGTGGCACTGAGTGGTATTGTTTGGAGTGTGTGTTGCATTGAGTGCAGTATAATTATGTGGTGTGTAATTATGTGGCACTGAGTGCTATTTGGAGTGTATGTTGCATTGAGTGCAGTGTAATTATGTGGCATGTAATTATGTGGCACTGAGTGTTATTTGGAGTGAATGTTGCATTGAGCGCAGTGTAATTATATAGCATATAATTATGTGGCACTGAAAGGTATTTGGAGTGTACGTTGCATTGAGTGCAGTATAATTATGTGGTGTGTAATTATGTGGCACTGAGTGGTATTTGGAGTGTATGTTGCATTCAGTGCAGTGTAATTATGTGGCGTGTGACTATGTGGCACTGAGTGGTATTTGGAGTGTATGTTGCATTGAGTGCAGTTTAATTATGTGGCACGTAATTATGTTGCGATTAGTGGTATTTGGAGTGTATGTTGCATTGAGTGCAGTGTAATTATGTGGCATGTAACTATGCGGCACTGAGTAGTAGTTGGAGTGTATGTTGCATTGAGTGCAGTGTAATTATGTGGCGTGTAATTATGTGGCACTAAATGGTATTTGGAGTGTATGCTGTATTGAGTGCAGTGCAATTATGTGGCGTGTAATTATGTGCACTGAGTGGTATTTGGAGTGTATGTTGCATTGAGCGCAGTGTAATTATGTATCATATAATTATGTGGCACTGAGTGGTATTGTGTGGAGTGTATGTTGTATTTAGTAGAGTGTAATTGTGTGGCATGTAATTATGTGTCACTGAGTGGTATTGTTTGGAGTGTATGTTGCATTGAGTGCAGTGTAATTATGTGGCTTGAAATATGCGGCAATGAGTGGTATTTGGAATGTATGTTGCATTGAGTGCAGCATGATTATGTGGCGTGTAACTATGTGGCACTGAGTGGTATTTGGAGTGTATGTTGTATTGAGCACAGTGTAATTATGTATCATATAATTATGTGGCACTGAGCGGTATTTTATGGAGTGTATGTTGTATTCAGTAGAGTATAATTAACTGGTGTGTAATAATGTGGCACTGAGTGGTATTGTTTGGAGTGTATGTTGCATTGAGTACAATGTAATTATGTAGCATATAATTATGTGGCACTGAGTGGTATTGTTTGGAGTGTATGTTGCATTGAGTACAGTGTAATCATGTGGCCTGTAATTATGTGGCACTGAGTGGCATTTGGAGTGTATGTTGCATTGAGACCAGTGTAATTATGTGGCGTGTAATTATGTTGCACTGAGTGGTATTTAGAGAGTATGTTGCGTTGCGCGCAGTGTAATTATGTAGCATATAATTATGTGGCATTGAGTGCTATTGTGTGGAGTGTATGTTGTATTCAGTAGAGTGTAATTGTGTGGTGTGTAATTATGTGGCACTGAGTGGTATTGTTTGGAGTGGACGTTGCACAGAGTACAGTGTAATTATGTAGCATACAATTATGTGGCACTGAGTGGTATTCTTTGGAGTGTGTGTTGCATTGAGTGCGGTGTAAATATGTGGTGTGTAATTATGTGGCAATGAGTGGTATTTGGAGTGTATGTTGCATTGAGTGCAGTGTCATTATGTGGCATGCAATTATGTGGCACTGAGTGGTATTTGGAGTGTATGTTGCATTGAGTGCAGTGTAATTATGCGGCATGTAATTATGCGGCACTGAGTGGTATTTGGAGTGTATGTTGCAATCAGTGCAGTGTAATTATGTGGCACTGAGTGGTATTTGGAGTGTATGTTGCATTGAGTGCAGTGTAATTATGTGGCATGTAACTATTGGGCACTGAGTGGTATTTGGGGTTATGTTGCATTGAGTGCCGTGCAATTATGTGGCACTGAGTGATTTTTTGAGTGTATGTTGCATTGTGTGCAGTGTCATTATGTGGCGTGTAATTATGTGGCACAGAGTGGTATTTGGAGTGAATGTTGCGTTGAGTGCAGTGTAATTAAGTGGCAAGCAATTATGTGGCACTGAGTGGTATTTGGAGTGTATGTTGCATTGAGGGCAGTGTAATTATGTGGCATGCAATTACGTGGCACTGAGTGGTTTTTGGAGTGTATGTTGCATTCAGTGCAGTGTAATTATGTGGCGTTTATTTATGCGGCACTGAGTGGTATTTGGAGTGTATGTTGCATAAAGTGCAGTTTAATTATGTGGCGTGTAATTATGTGGCGCTTAGTGGTATTTGGAGTGTATGTTGCAATGAGTGCAGTGTAAATATGTGGCATGTAACTATGTGGAACTGAGTGGTATTTGGAGGGTATGTTGCATTGAGTGCAGTGTAATGATGTGACATGTAATTATGTGGCACTGAGAAGTTTTGTTTGGAGTGTATGTTGCATTGAGTGCAGTGTAATTATGTGGCGTGTAATTATGTGGCACTCAGTGGCATTTAGAGTGTATGTTGCAGTGAGTGCAGTGTAATTATGTGGCATGTATGTGACACTGAGTGGTATTTGGAGGGTATGTTGCATTGAGTGCAGTGTAAATATGTGGCGTGTAATTAAGCGACACTTAGTGGTATTTGGAGTGTATGTTGCATTGAGTGCAGTGTAATTATGTGGCATGTAACTATGCGGCACTGAGTAGTAGTTGGAGTGTATGTTGCATTGAGTGCAGTGTAATTATGTGGCATGTAATTATGTGGCACTGAATGGTATTTGGAGTGTATGCTGTATTGAGTGCAGTGCAATTATGTAGCGTGTAATTATGCGACACTGAGTGGTATTTGGAGTGTTTGTTGCATTGAGTGCAGTGTAATTATGTGGCGTGTAATTATGCGACACTGAGTGGTATTTGGAGTGTATGTTGCATTGAGTGCAGTGTAATTATGTGGCGTGTAATTATGTGGTACTGAGCGGCTTTGGGAATGTATGTTGCATTGAGTACAGTGTAATTATGTGGCGTGTGATTATGTGACACTGACTGGTATTTGGAGTATATGTTGCATTGAGTGCAGTTTAATTATGTGGTGCGTAATTATGTGGCACTGAGTGGTATTTTGATTGTATGTGGCATTGAGTGCAGTGTAATTATGTGGGGTGTAATTTTGCGGCACTGAGTGGTTTTTGGAGTGTGTGTTGACTTGAGCGCTGTGTAATTATGTAGTATATAATTATGTGGCACTGAGTGGTATTGTGTGGAGTGCATGTTGTATTCAGTAGAGTGTAATTTTTTTCGCGTGTAATTATGTGGCACTGTGTGGTGTTTGGAGTGTATGTTTCATTGAGTGCAGTATATTTATGTGGTGTGTAATTAAGTGGCACTGAGTGGTAGTTGGAGTGTATGTTGCATTCAGTGCAATGTAATTATGTGGAGAGTAACTATGTGGCACTGAGTGGTATTTGGAGTGTATGTTGCATTGAGTGCAGTGTAATTATTTGGCATTTAATTATGTGGCACTGAGTGGTATTTGGCGAGTATGTTGCATAAAGTGCAGTTTAATTATGTGGCGTGTAATTATGTGGCGCTCAGTGGTATTTGGAGTGTATGCTGCATTGAGTGCAGTATAATTATGTGGCTTGTAATTATGTGGCACTGAATGGTATTTTGAGTATATGCTGTATTGATTGCAGTGCAATTATGTGGTGTGTAATTAAGTGGCACTGAGTGGTATTTGGAGTGTATGTTGCATTGAGTGCAGTGTAATTATGTGGCGTGTAATTATGCGGCACTGAGTGGTATTTGGAGTGTATGTTGCATTGAGTGCAGTATAATTATGTGGCTTGTAATTATGTGGCACTGAATGGTATTTTGAGTATATGCTGTATTGATTGCAGTGCAATTATGTGGTGTGTAATTAAGTGGCACGGAGTGGTATTTGGAGTGTATGTTGCATTGAGTGCAGTGTAATTATGTGGTGTGTAATTATGCGGCACTGAGTGGTATTTGGAGTGATTGTTGCATTGAGTGCAGCATGATTATATGGCGTGTAACTATGTGGCACTGAGTGGTATTTGGAGTGTATGTTGCATTGAGTGAAGTGTGATTATGTGGCGTGTAATTATGTGGCACTGAGTGGTATTTGGAGTGTATGTTGCATTGAGACCAGCGTAATAATGTGGCGTATAATTATGTTGCACTGAGTAGTATTTGGAGAGTATGTTGCGTTGAGCGCAGTGTAATTATGTAGCATATAATTATTTGGCACGGAGTGCAATTGTGTGGAGTGTATGTTATATTTAGTAGAGTGTAATTGCGTGGTGTGTAATTATGTGGCACTGAGTGGTATTGTTTGGAGTGTGTGTTGCATTGAGTGCAGTATAATTATGTGGCGTGTAATTATGTGGCACTGAGTGGTATTTGGAGTGTATGTTGCATTGAGTGCAGTGTAATTATGTGGCGTGTAATAATGTGGCACTGAGTGGTATTTGGAGGGAATGTTGCATTGAGCGCAGTGTAATTATGTAGCATATATTTATGTGGCACTGAGTGGTATTTGGAGTGTATGTTGCATTGAGTGCAGTATAATTATGTGGTATGTAAATATGTGGCACTGAGTGGTATTTGGAGTGTATGTTGCATTCAGTGCAGTGTAATTATGTGACGTGTAACTATGTGGCACTGAGTGGTATTTGGAGTGTATGTTGCATTGAGTGCAGTGTAATTATGTGGCATTTAATTATGCGGCACTGAGTGGTATTTGGAGTGTATGTTGCATAAAGTGCAGTTTAATTATGTGTGCTTTGCCGCCGCCTCCCGCCGGAGCCCGAGCCCAGAGCCCGACAAGAACCAGACTCCCAGACCTCTCAGAGCCCGTTCCACAGTCCCTGCAAAGAAGGGACCCGTGGAGGCACCGAGTGACGTGGGACCGGACCTCTTGGAAGACACTCGGAAAGCTGACTGTGCAGCTTCTGATGCATCCTCGACGTTGTGCTTTGGGGACTGAGAACCCCCACCACCGAGCAGCCCTTGCTCCGAAGATCAGCCCTCCAGCATCTCCACGATCTGCGTGGGGCCCTTTTGCATTGTGCCACTCGACGCGCCAGCCCGGCCACTAGCCACGTGGTCAGCGGCCATCTTGGCGACGAAACCGACGATTTACACAGCAGGTCTGGTTGCTCCAGACCTACCCAAGCTCCTGTAAAAAGGAGCACTCGCTCTGACCTTGCTGGCCTGAGTGTTAAGCATCTTTCAACTTCTGCGTGGCTTGCATTTGCCAAGGCCTGTTTGCTCCGATCAAGTTGCCAACACCGCCAACAGCGAGAAGCCTGCGTGGGACAGCTCGTGACCGACTCCTGGACGTCCTCGACCCCCGGTGTCCACGTGGCTGCAGAGAGAAGCTACCCAACAACGCCTGTTTGCACCCGACATCGCCTGGTTCCAATCTGGTTCCACGGTAGTCACTGGCTAGTGACTATGAACATTGTCCCCTCTGCTTTCAGGTCTTCACATCTTCAGATCCACCCTTGGATCCACCGGAACTCTTCACATCGAGCCGCCTGCAGCATCTTCAGCTCCAAGCACCATCGACCAGCGTGACGAAACCCGACACTACTTCGACCCTGTGCACCCGCTTCCTGTGGGTGAGGTAACTCAGCTCCGCCGGTGCTCCTGCACTGGTACACATCTCAAGGGCCTGTGTCTTAAGTTTCAGCGCCGTAGGTCACTCGGAAGGTTCCTAACTTTCTAACTTTGTACTTTTTACGCACCATAGACTTTGCATTGGAAAGTGCGTTCACTTTGAACACTGCACCCAAGTCCCGCTGGCCTTTCCCGACTTAGTCACTGCTAGTCTCGAATAGCTCCAGCGATTCCCAAGGCCCTAGGCCTGTTCCCTTTCCTATTGGTATCTCTTATACCACTTTCTTAGTATATGGTTTAGGTGGCCCCTAGGGCTCATCCATATTGTGCAACTTTTGTGTATTTTAAACTGTCTTGTGATTTAAAGCTTGTGCTTCTGTGCTCATAAAGAGTCCAGGGGATTTTATAGTTAATAAACCAATATATATTTTCAATATATATCTGTGTGGTGTCCCTTTCATTTGGTATTCAGGGGGGTTGTGTATGGTAATACAGCTGGCTTCACAAGCCTTTCAGAGTTTAGCCTAAGACTGCTTTGTCCACGTTACCACTAGGATAACTGGTCTACAAGGTTGAATTACAACCAATCATCATAAGGGTTGCTTGGCATGGTACAAAGTGATCACTAAGAATTAGTGAGCATTATATACCAGGCCAACTTCTCACATTGGTGAGCAGCGGATTGGGATCTGAGCTTGCTGTTGTTTTACCATTACAATCTTTGAGATTATCATTTGAAAGATCATACAGGTACCTGCTAGGTACATATAAAACAAGACTAGTATACTTAAGTTCTACTGAACTTAGTTGTTGTAGAGCAAAGGGAGTAGCACACCCTAGCTACAACTACTAGATAGGTTTAGTAGGTAAACACCAGTGTAGGTAGATTGCAACATATCCACCCACACTAGAGCAATGTCTGGAGCAGAGGGTTCCACTGGGAACATCCCTGTTGAGAGTGACCCTCCAAGGGCACCATCCAAATTTGCAATTTTTTCCTTTAAGGAATTAAGACAGCTTTGTGTCTTAAGGGGTCTGAAGACAGGGCCATCCCCTACTACAGACCACCTAAGAGAGCTCTTAGACCAGTCTGAGACTCTAAAGCCCTCTAAGGCAAACCCCACAGGGAATGCTGAAGGAGGCCATCCCTCAGAGGATGACACTGTAGACACCCCTGCCCCTATCATCCTGGTAGATGAGGAAGCCTCCACCACTGGAGCTCCTCAGGTAGATGAGGAGGAAGAGGAAGAGGAAGAAGAGCAGGAGGTGGAAAGCAGTGAGTCAGGTGATGACAGAAATAGTCAGGTGCTGGTCAGTAGACTGAACCAGGCTAACTTAAGCCTATTTGGGACTGAATCAGGTAACAACCCATTCAGACCCCCAGGTGGACTTAACCAGAAGCCTAGGAGTAGAAGGAATCACTCAGGTGACTCTAACAACTCCCATGCTTCTAGAGGCTCGCATGGCCACTCCAGGAAGGAGATGACTAGCCCTCAGAGAAGGGAACATGAGGCCAAGATGAGAGAGGCTGAGCTTAGGATTCAGAGGCAAGAATTAGAGGTTGCCCTGGCCCAAGAGAAACTTGCTAGAGCAAGACAGCCTAGAGAGAGTGGGGTAATAGAACCCACTGGTGGCAGCAATATCCACAAGGATAAAGACAGGTCTTTTGATAACAGAAACCTGAGTAGGATTGTGCCCCCCTACAAAGCTGGGGATGATATCCATAAATGGATTACTGCAATGGAGAGAGCCTGCAGAGTACAGCAGATCCCTCAGGAGCAGTGGGCAGCAATCTTGTGGCTCTCCTTTGAAGGTAGAGGCCGAGATAGACTCCTCACAGTTAGTGATGGGGATTCTAGAAACTACCTGGTCCTGAAGAGTGCTCTGATTGATGGGTTAGGCTTAACCACTGAACAGTACAGGTTAATGTTCAGAGATACCCAGAAGACACAGACTCAGGACTGGTCTGAATTTGTTGAGTGTGCCACTAAGGCTCTGGAGGGATGGTTGCTGGGAAGCAAGGTTACAGACTATGAAGGATTGTATAATTTGCTGATGAGAGAACAAATTTTAAATAATTGTCAGAACCAGCAGTTGCATCAACATTTGGTTGACTCAGATTTGACCTCTCCCCAAGAATTGGGAAAGAAGGCAGATAAATGGGTAAGAACCAGAGTTAAGCAAAAGAACCAGAACCAGAACCAGGGTGGTGACCAGAAGAAAACAGACCAGAAGGGTGGGGAGCAGAAATCTAAAGACCAGAAGTCTTCAACAGGGCCCCAAACTGAGACAGAGGGTGGGTCCCAAACTTCCAAGAAGAAGAAGAGAGAAGGTCAGAAGAAACCCTGGTGTAAAACTTGTAAGAACACCTCTCACTGGACAAGTGAGTGTAAAAAGGGTGGAGCCCCCAGCACTGCAGCCCCTAAGGCAACTGCACCCACTAGTACAGCTAGCAGTGCTGGTCCTCAAACCAAGGGGGTAGTGGGTATCACTTTGGGAACTGAAGGAGATTCTGACCTAGTCAGAACCCTTACACAGGCTGTTCTGATTTGTGAAGGGGACATAGATTTGACCCCTGACATAAATCCCAGTAATCTGGGCAAATACAGACAGACGCCTTTGATCAACAATAAAGTGGCTCAAGCTTACAGGGACACATGCGCCAGTGTCACTATGGTGACACCTAACTTTGTGGACCCTGGACAATACATGCCAGGTGATAATTACCTGGTGACCAATGCCAGCAATGTCACTACTACACATAGTGTGGCACTTGTTAACTTTTCCTGGGGAGGGGTAACTGGCCTAAAAAGAGTTGTGGTTAGTGCTGATCTCCCAGTAGAATGTTTGTTGGGCAATGACCTGGAGAACTCTCTATGGTCAGAAGTTGAGTACAGTACTCATGCAGAGATGTTAGGGATATCATCACATGTCCTTGCTGTGACCAGGTCACAGGCCAAAAAGTGCCTCTCTGAACCTCAGGTCTTGGATCCTGGAACAATGGACCAAGCACCTTCCAAGAAGAAGAACAGGAGGGTAAAGGCTGTGCCTTCCCAACTGCCTGCAAGTGAGGATCAGGCTTCACAGGAAACTGATCTTGAGACCCCTGAAGGAACTGTCTCTGAAGAACTTGAACCTGATCAGGTTGAGTTTCTGGGGACAGGGGGACCTTCTAGGGCAGACTTGGGGCAGGCTCAGTTAACCTGTCCTTGTCTTGAACCCCTCAGACAGCAGGCTGCTGCTGAGGCTGCTGGGAATGCTCAAGGTGCCCATAAAGTTTATTGGGATGAAGGACTCCTTTACACAGAGGGTAGAGACCCCAAGCCTGGTGCAACCAGGAGGTTGGTTATACCTCTGCAATTTAGGGGTTTCCTTCTCACCTTGGCCCATGATATTCCTTTAGCAGGACACTTAGGCCAGAACAAGACCTGGGACAGGCTTGTCCCTCACTTTCACTGGCCTCACATGTCTGAAGACACCAAGGAGTTTTGTCGCTCCTGTGAAACCTGCCAAGCCAGTGGTAAAGCAGGTGGAACAACAAAGGCCCCCCTGATACCACTACTTGTGGTGGGGGTTCCCTTTGAAAGAGTGGGGATTGATATTGTTGGTCCAATGGATCCCCCTACAGCATCTGGGCACAGATTCATACTGGTGGTAGTGGATCATGCCACCAGGTACCCAGAGGCAATTCCACTTAGGACCACAACAGCTCCTGTTGTGGCCAGGGCCTTACTTGGAGTTTTCTCCTGAGTGGGGTTTCCTAAGGAGGTAATATCTGATAGAGGTGCCAACTTCATGTCAGGTTATTTGACAGCTATGTGGAAGGAATGTGGTGTCAACTACAAGTTCACCACTCCTTATCACCCACAATGCAATGGGCTTGTTGAGAGATTTAACAAGACCCTAAAGGGCATGATTAAAGGATTACCTGAAAAGCTCAGGCGAAGATGGGACATCCTACTGCCCTGCCTTTTGTTTGCTTACAGAGAGGTCCCTCAAAAGGGGGTTGGCTTCAGCCCCTTTGAATTGTTGTTTGGGCACCCTGTAAGAGGACCCCTGTGTCTAGTGAAGGAAGGATGGGAGTTACCTCTCAAAAAGCCTAAGCAAGACATAGTGGACTATGTACTTGGTCTCCGCTCCAGGATGGCAGAGTACATGGAAAAGGCATCCAAAAACCTTGAGGCTAGCCAAGAATTACAGAAAGCTTGGCATGACCAAAAGGCTGTCCTTGTTGAATTTCAGCCTGGACAGAAGGTATGGGTGTTGGAGCCAGAGGCCCCAGCAGCACTCCAAGACAAATGGTCTAGACCCCATACAATTCTGGAAAAGAAGGGAGAGGTTACCTACTTGGTGGACCTAGGAACTCCCAGGAGCCCCCACAGGGTGCTCCATGTAAACAGATTGAAGGCATATGTCAGCAGGGAAGACATGGGCTTGCTCATGGCTACAGATGAGGGACAGGAGGAAGAGAGTGACCCTCTCCCAGACCTGCTCACTCAGAACCCTGAGGATGGTTCAGTTGATGGTGTGGCCTTAGGTGGCAGCCTCACTGAGCATCAGCAACATGACTGCAGACAAGTTCTACAGGCATACAGACATATGTTCTCCTTGACACCCAGTCAGACTAACTGGTGTACCCATGTGGTGGACACTGGTGACAGTCTTCCTGTAAAGAGCAAGATTTACAGGCAACCTGACCACGTCAGGGACTGTATAAAGACTGAGGTGCAAAAGATGCTGGAATTAGGTGTTATTGAGCCTTCAGAGAGCCCCTGGGCTAGCCCAGTGGTTCTGGTCCCCAAACCTCACACCAAAGATGGCAAGAGAGAGATGAGGTTCTGTGTGGATTACAGAGGACTCAATGCTGTCACCAGGACAGATGCACACCCTATTCCAAGGGCAGATGAGCTCATTGACAAGTTGGCGTCTGCCAAATATTTGAGCACATTTGACTTGACAGCTGGCTACTGGCAAATCAGGTTAGCTGAGGAGTCTAAAGCCAAAACAGCATTTTCGACCCCTAGTAGGCATTATCAGTTTGTGGTGATGCCCTTTGGTTTGAAAAATGCACCTGCCACCTTCCAAAGGTTGGTGAATCAAGTCCTTACTGGGTTGGATGACTTTTGTGCAGCTTATCTGGATGATATTGCTGTCTTTAGCTCCACCTGGGAGGATCACCTGGTCCACCTGAAGGAAGTGCTTGAGGCTCTGCAGAAGGCAGGCCTCACTATCAAGGCAACAAAGTGCCAGATAGGGCAGAGTAAGGTTGTATACCTGGGCCACCTTGTAGGTGGAGGCAAAGTTCAACCACTGGAGAGTAAGATCCAGACCATCAAGGACTGGTCCCCTCCAACCACCCAGACTCAGGTCAGAGCTTTCTTGGGCCTGACTGGGTACTACAGGAAGTTTGTTAAGAACTATGGGTCCATTGTGACTCCTCTTAATGATCTGACATCTAAGAAGATGCCCAAAAAGGTTCAGTGGACAGAAATCTGTCAAAAGGCATTTGATGACCTGAAGAAGGCCATGTGCTCTGCACCTATCCTGAAGAGTCCTGACTACTCAAGAGAGTTCATTGTCCAAACAGATGCTTCTGAGTTAGGAGTGGGAGCAGTGCTTTCACAGCTTAATGTAGATGGCCAGGACCAGCACATTGCTTTCATTAGCAGAAGGCTGACCCCCAGAGAGAAACGTTGGTCAGCTATAGAGAGGGAGGCCTTTGCTGTGGTGTGGGCCCTGAAGAAGTTGAGACCATACTTGTTTGGCACTCACTTCAAGATTCAGACCGACCATAAGCCCCTCTTATGGCTTAATCAGATGAAGGGTGAAAACCCCAAACGACTCAGGTGGTCCATTTCCCTACAGGGGATGGACTTTACAGTGGAGCACCGCCCAGGGACTGACCATGGCAACGCAGATGGTCTCTCTAGGTACTTCCACTTAGAACATGAAGACACAACTGGTCAAGGTTAGTCTAATGTCCCTGCGTTTGGGGGGGGGGGGGTTATGTAGGAGAGTAGGGTCTGCTATCCTATGGTCACCCCAAATTTTTGCTTTTTGCTTCACTGGTTTCTGACTTAATGTGGCTGTGGGCCTGCTAATCAGACCCACAGCCTGCTGTTCTCTCTCTAAATTACTGCCAATGCACTTTAGGTGCATTACGAATTGGAACTGGTTCACCTTATTAGCCCCTGTAGAAGTGTACCATAGGTACCCAGGGCATAGGTGTATCCAAGGCCTACCAGGGGCTGCAGCATGCATTGTGCCACCCCTGGCCTGGCCTCCATATTTGACACAACTGGCTGATCACTCAGCTGGGGTAAGTTGGTGTAATCACCTCTTACTGAGGTACAGTATATCTGTGCATAACCCTAAACTGGACACATATGTTCCTATCAGCCACTCCTATGGAAGGCCTCATCAATCCTGGAGGCAGAGTGCTTGGAAATATGTGAGATGGTGCTCTAGCATGAGCTGAGCCTGTCTGCAGCTGTCGGGAACCACTCCCTAAGCTGTTCCGGGATATTGCCATACCATATACTCTTAAGTGCATTATAATCCTCGCGGTTAAATGCTATCTTTGGTTTGGCTTTATCAAAACATGTCGAGTAAGGTGTCATACGAATTGGAATACTATCCCCTCGACAGTTCTGTCGACGGGGATAGCATTCCACCCTTCTAGAGGGACACGACATGTGTGTAACCTTAAACACCGGTTAAAGTTAACCAGAGCCTCAGCATCACAAAATGGATGCTGCCACCACAGACACGAGTCTGGCCTCCTGCTGCTGACCGAAACTCGGCAGATGGTGGCCTGGACAAAGGGTTTCCTGCCTTGGGAGGTGGAAGCACCACCCCAGACAGGGTTTTGTGTATTGAGTAGGACAGGGCTGAATAGAATCAGACATGCCCGGGGCACACAAGGTGTCCCCGTGCATAGGCCAGTCCAAACCGGTCCTGGGACTTTCCAGACCCAGGCTTGGCGTGGAACTGGACAAAGGAAAGGGGGTGTAACCGCCCCCCTTCCTGGTTCCTCCCAGAGGAGGGACCTAGTAGGTGATCCACCCCTCAGATTGGGAATAAGAGTGGGAGCAGTGCCATTGCACAGCAGATCATCCTGAATCAACTTAAAACTAAGAAGACGACTGGACTTCGACATTCTGCTGCTCAGAAGACTGAAGAGAATCTCCCTTGTGGCCTAGGAGTGGCCACCCTGTGAACACAGGTACCAACCAGCAACTCGACGTCTGCTTTGCCGCCGCCTCCCGCCGGAGCCGGAGCCCAGAGCCCGACAAGAACCAGACTCCCAGACCTCTCAGAGCCCGATCCACAGTCCCTGCAAAGAAGGGACCCGTGGAGGCACCGAGTGACGTGGGACCGGACCTCTTGGAAGACACTCGAAAAGCTGACTGCGCAGCTTCTGAGGCATCCTCGACGTTGTGCTTTGGGGACTGAGAACCCCCACCACCGAGCAGCTCTTGCACCGAAGATCAGCCCTCCAGCATCTCCACGATCTGCGTGGGGCCCTTTTGCATTGTGCCACTCGACGCGCCATCCCGGCCACAAGCCACGTGGTCAGCGGCCATCTTGGCGACGAAACCGACGATTTACACAGCAGGTCTGGTTGCTCCAGACCTACCCAAGCTCCTGTAAAAAGGAGCACTCGCTCTGACCTTGCTGGTCCGAGTGTTAAGCATCTTTCAACTTCTGCGTGGCTTGCATTTGCCAAGGCCTGTTTGCTCCGATCAAGTTGCCAACACCGCCAACAGCGAGAAGCCTGCGTGGGACAGCTCATGACTGACTCCTGGACGTCCTCGACCCCCGGTGTCCACGTGGCTGCAGAGAGAAGCTACCTAACAACGCCTGTTTGCACCCGACATCGCCTGGTTCCAATCTGGTTCCACGGTAGTCACTGGCTAGTGACTTTGAACATTGTCCCCTCTGCTTTCAGGTCTTCACATCTTCAGATCCACCCTTGGATCCACCGGAACTCTTCACATCGAGCCGCCTGCAGCATCTTCAGCTCCAAGCACCATCGACCAGCGTGACGAAACCCGACACTACTTCGACCCTGTGCACCCGCTTCCTGTGGGTGAGGTGACTCAGCTCCGCCGGTGCTCCTGCACTGGTACACATCTCAAGGGCCTGTGTCTTAAGTTTCAGCTCCGTAGGTCACTCGGAAGGTTCCTAACTTTCTAACTTTGTACTTTTTACGCACCATAGACTTTGCATTGGAAAGTGCGTGCACTTTGAACACTGCACCCGAGTCCCGTGGGCCTTTCCCGACTTAGTCACTGCTAGTCTCGAATAGCTCCAGCGATTCCCAAGGCCCTAGGCCTGTTCCCTTTCCTATTGGTATCTCTTATACCACTTTCTTAGTATATGGTTTAGGTGGCCCCTAGGGCTCATCCATATTGTGCAACTTTTGTGTATTTTAAACTGTCTTGTGATTTAACGCTTGTGCTTCTGTGCTCATAAAGAGTCCAGGGGATTTAATAGTTAATAAATCAATATATATTTTCAATATATATCTGTGTGGTGTCCCTTTCATTTGGTATTCAAGGGGGTTGTGTATGGTAATACAGCTGGCTTCACATGCCTTTCAGAGTTTAGCCTAAGACTGCTTTGTCCACGTTACCACTAGGATAACTGGTCTACAAGGTTAAATTACAACCAATCATCATAAGGGTTGCTTGGCATGGTACAAAGTGATCACTAAGAATTAGTGAGCATTATATACCAGGCCAACTTCTCACACACTTGAACTATTATTTTTCCTTCCAAGAGTATTTATTGAGATTGTGGTATATTTTTGTCGTTATTTGGTCTTGTGCTAAGCCTTATATAAAAATACTTATTTTTATAATACTACTGTGTCGTGTCCATTTGTAGTGTATTCACTTTATTACTGTATGTGGTCATAAATGCTTAACACACAGCCTCTGAGATAAGCCTGTCTGCTCTGCCAAGCTACCAAGGGGGTGAGCAGGGGTTATCAAAGGGTGTGATCCCCTTGCCCTGACTAGAAAAGGTGTGTCCCTATTTGTCAGAAGTGCATACCTCTGCCAACTAGAGACAGCCGGTTCTAACAATTCCTGTATGAGATGCAAAGCGCTTTGACCTAACAGTGTGCCACTGTGAATTCACCATGATGTCATAATTCATGACGCTGAGCAGGGCTATACAGTCAGGCCTGTGACCGGCAAGACTGTTAGTCAGACATTACTGTCAAGACCATAAGGGGAATCGGCCCTCGCTGACGAGGAACCAAACTCTCGGCCATGGGACCCAGGGCCTTTGGATTTCGCAGGCAGAAGATAGGCCTCTGCTTGCTGACCTTGATGTGCCTGGGGTCCATGCTCTACCCTTTACAAGCACTTACAGGAGAAAGTGCAGAGCTCCGTGAACCTGCTCCTGGAGTTCAAGCTGCTGCAGGAGACGCTCTTTGCGCAGCTGGAAGGGACGTATGAGGAGCGGTCCAGGCTGGAGCAGTCCCTCTAGAAGGAGCATGCGGAGCACAAAAAGACCAAGGACGATTTTGTAGTATTTAAATTGGAAGCTCAAGAAGCTCTGAGCAAAGAGAAGGAAGAAGCCATGAACCACTTTGTCGATCTCCCCTCTCACAAGATCCTGAAGAACCAGCATGAAGGAGTGAAGCAGCAGCTCCTGGACTTGCAGGAGCAGTATAACTCTCTAAAGCTGGAAAACCGGCGAGCATTGGGGAGCCACAACCAGAAATATGCCCAGCTGCAGCGGGGGTATGAGGAACACCTGGGAATGTTGCTGGCTACAATATCGAAACTAATGGAAGAAAGTATTGTTCTTTCTTAGCAATGCACACGAAGAGCTCCGCTATCAGCTGCTTAGTGCGCAGGAGCAGCCGAATCCGATGCGCCAGATGAAGGAAGTTCTTAAGAGGATACCAAGCTTCAAGATTTTCACAGCCCTGAAAAACCAGCAATTCCAATCACAGGCCCCAGACAATATGCGTTCCAGAGCCTCTGAAGCTGAATTGCAGCATATTCGCAAACAGGCTGGTCTACCACTGAATACTCTGGAGACGCCGGCAGACTCTGGGAAGAAAACCCCATAAGGTGCTGTCTGGACTACAGAATCCCGCCAAAATTATTGGTACCCCGGACAGGGTCTCTTGAAGTTCTGCCACAGCCAGCGTTGCCTCTGTGGCTAGCGAAGCATAGAGATGGTAGTGCCCTGCGTTTCTAGAGGACGGTGGATAGCATCCAGGCTAGAGACGAGATGCTAAAAGAATTAAAGACCATAAACTTCACCATTGGGAACATTAATATTGGATATGACAAACTGGGGATCTGTCTGCTGTTTGCTGTTTGCTCCACGGACCTTTGCCCTCGGATACTCGTGTGGGAGCCTCTCATTCTTTGGACGCCCACACCTCGCCGGACCCGCTCCGCGGGTCCCGCATCGCTCCTGAAGCCTGAGGGGAACTGTTGCTTCAAGGACAAGTGCTAGCTGGGGAGTTCAGGGCTGCTGCTGGGCTGCGAGCGAAGACCGGGACTACAGATCCCAGGAGTCCCCGGTCGGCCGATCACCATCACCTGGCCCGCTCTCCCTGCAAGTGCCGCCCCCAGCTCACAGGTGGGGTTAAAACTTCACCCTTTACCCTCCTCTGTGGGACCTGTCTGCTGTTTGCTCCACGGACCTTTGCCCTCGGATACTCGTGTGGGAGCCTCTCATTCTTTGGACGCCCACACCTCGCCGGACCCGCTCCGCGGGTCCCGCATCGTTCCTGAAGCCTGAGGGGAACTGTTGCTTCAAGGACAAGTGCTAGCTTGGGAGTTCAGGGCTGCTGCCGGGCTGCGAGCGAAGACCGGGACTACAGATCCCAGGAGTCCCCGGTCGGCCGATCACCATCACCTGGCCCGCTCTCCCTGCAAGCCCCGCCCCCAGCTCACAGGTGGGGTTAAAACTTCTCCCTTTACCCTCCTCTGTGGGACCTGTCTGCTGTTTGCTCCACGGACCTTTGCCCTGGGATACTCGTGTGGGAGCCTCTCATTCTTTGGACGCCCACACCTCGCCGGACCCGCTCCGCGGGTCCCGCATCGCTCCTGAAGCCTGAGGGGAACTGTTGCTTCAAGGACAAGTGCTAGCTGGGGAGTTCAGGGCTGCTGCTGGGCTGTGAGCGAAGACCGGGACTACAGATCCCAGGAGTCCCCGGCCGGCCGATCACCATCACCTGGCCCGCTCTCCCTGCAAGCGCCGCCCCACTCCCACCCTTACGTCCTAAACACCAATAAGTGACGGATAGACACGCTGCGCGGGAGCGCCCAGGGCGAAGCCCGGGCAAAGGGCGGGCCGTCTAAGGCCGTCCAAGGACGTATAAGGACGGGCGGGGCCTTTTCTCTTTCGTGTTGGACTCAAGGACCGAGAGTATGTTATTTTAGTTATCAGTCTCATCAGGTATTCTATCCACTTGCTTCGATAAGGTTTAGTATTTTGGATGTGCCTTAACTGTTTTAATTTGAAAATTGTATATATACTGTAACCCCACATGATGTCCTTACGATCAGGGAAGAATAGGCAGGTAACAGTAAGGTCAAGTAGTGGTACAGCCAAAGGAACTTTAGATGACTTTATTATACAGGCCACGGGGATACTGGACAAAGAAATTGCCCTTACAGAAAGGCGTCTGTCTTTAGACCTAGTTATGGGGAAACGCTCTTCCCTGGGAAAGATTGGCTCTTCAACCATCCCTGAAAAGAGTATAATCTCTGACCTGGAAGCCAGCCCTAACCTAGTAGTAATCCCAGACTCCCAATCAATATCTGTGGATGGCGTAGTTGATTGTCTACTAGGAGATCATGTTCCCACGAATACCATTGGGGATGGTACCCAGCACTGTAATTTGGCCGCATCAGTATCAGGGTCGGTCCCCTCACAAACCTATGTTCAGGACCCTGATCCAGTAGCTAATAAACCTGGCAAACGTAAGAGAGGGGGGGGTCATACTAAGGGAAGTAGAATTAAATTGGCAAAAACATCCGCTTCAAGAGTCTTCGCTAAACCATCCAAACAAAGGGGAACTTCGTCTGGGGAGTTTGGACAGTGGATTCATTGTTGTCAAAATAACAAAAATGAGGAGCTCTTGGTAAATATAGAGAAGCTGGTAAAAAGCCTCTTGACTCCCCTCATAGAAAGAACACAAATTATCAACCTAAAATTGGATCAACTAGAGCATCTAATATCAGTTAACACACACTCGTTGGAGACTTTGGCTGAAAATAGTAAACCCCCTGAGCCCTTGGGAAATCGGAATACAACAAAGAAGGGGGCCCAGAAAAATCTAAATCAAATCACACAAACCCAACCTACTGTATCTATGGCTTCCCAGGGAACCCCCGCACAAGCAGCCTCGACCAAACCTACATTGGCGACTATTGTGGGCTCTCAGCCAAAGACTGTTACAGCTATAGCATCAACATCAAGCTCAACTGCGTCCGTTCCAGCTGTCGCGCCTGGAGGTAATCCAACTCCATTGAGCAGACCACCAGCCCCTAGTAACATAGCCCCCCTAAGTAAACCAATTTGTGTGAATATACCCCCTGACTCGGCCCCTTATATGGTAATCCTGACAGGTGTTCCAGAAGTTGCAACAAATAAATATGAATCAAGCAAGGAGCTATTAAACAAGGTAAAATTTTGGCTTAATAATAATAGGCCACTTCCACCGGCTACTGCTACAAAAATACTAGGTGTACGAAGGGTGCCCTGGGTGGGGCCAAGTAAGAAGGATCTAGAGGAAGATTGTATTCTTATCAATTTTAGGGATAATAGGGTTAAAGATATGATTTGTACTAAAGCAAGGTTAGCCAGAATGGGAGATATCCAATGTATAGGCCTAGAATACTTTTACCCAAATTTGTATCATGCTCCCCCTAACTTCTGTCACCCTGAGTCGAGAGTTCAAGGTAACAGCCATTTTGGTTGGACACAGAGTAATACTGTTCCTCGACCTCCCCGAAATCATCCTGGTATGTGGTACCAGGGTGATGGATGCCTTATGAGGCCGCCAAGCATTAGCAATTCAATGCAAGTACCCTATAATCAACCAAGAATAAGATTCCAGGGAGAGGAATACTTAGGGTGGATGCAGAATAATATTCCCCTGAGAAACCGTTTTGACCCATTAGTGGGAATGGAGGGTTTAGACTGACCACCAGCCAGGCATAAGGAAAATGTTTTATTTGCGTCACATCTGGCTACGGGGGGAAATATGGGGGAAACGCAGAAGGATAATCCATTGGTAGTTGTCCCTGACCGCGATTCTCATTTTACTAGCCCTCCGAACATCGAGGATAATGGTAACCCAGGATGTGAGATCAAATCATCTTCTCCTGGGCAAGACTGGGTAACTCCAACAGAACCTGTAGGGAATAATATAGGGGATCCCAGACTATGCTTAATTTCGTGGAATATCGCAGGTCTTGCGAGTAGACTGGAGGACGAAGCCTGGCTGGATTTTGTGGATGGCCAGGATATTCTGTGCCTACAGGAGACATGGAGCCGGATGGATCGGGATATTGAGGGTTTTCAATCATTCAATGTTTTGGCGGTTCCATCAGCAGCTGGGAGGGCTAGGGGTGGAATAATGACAGCACTATCTATTAAATTGCAGAATTTGACAACCTCCAAGATAGTAGATACTCCCTGGTACCAGTTGCTCTTGTTGGAAAACCTGTTCCCTAAGCCTTTGTTGTTGATCAATTGGTACCACAATGTTTTTGATGGGAATGATATATCGATAATTCAGAGTTTGGAGGAAGCAATTTTTAAGGCGCGTAGTGAACGACCACTACTGTTTGTTATCTGGGTTGGTGATTTTAATTGTTCAATGTGTAGATTTGGTGGTTCAAATGTGTGTGGTTTGGAGGATCTAAACAAACAGCCTTTAATGCATTTTAAGCACACGCCCCAGGGGGACGCCTTAAATAACATCATCGTTTTAAATGACTTATGTATGGTCGAACCCTGGGCTGCCCCAACTTCATTACCAATACCAACCTTCCAGGGAACAAGAGGAGTGACGAGCACTATTGATTTTGTATTTGTGTCTAGCGGTTTTCTCCAATATGTTAATAGGCTTGAGGTAGTAGCAAACGCTGCAAGTGACCATAATCCTTTAATGCTGTCTTTGTGCATCCCTGCAAGTAGAAAATTGCCGGCTTGGGAACACCCCATAAAATATAACAAGAATCAGGGCGTCACTTTGAAGTGGGGGAAAATAGATGCGGTTGGCCCAGAGGCAGAGATCTTTAATACCTGTAAAACTGAAATTGAATCGTGTCTACTCCCAGCATCTGATCCTGAAAAGGTTATTGAGAGTTTCGAAAAACTATGTGGGCATGTGGCTGAGCACCTTCAAAAACCAGCGGGGAGAGAAACTCTAAAAGTTTTTAGATGGTTTGATTCCGTGTGCTCCGCCTCACATAAATCCCTAAGAATGGCCCTACAACAAAAACCAAGGAACAGAGTACTGATAAGAACAAGTAGAAGGGCCTATAAAGAGGCTATTGTAAAGAGGAAGCGGGATTTAAAAAACCGTGCCTGGGATGATCTAGAGAAGGCCTCTGAGTTGAAGGATAGTAGGCTCTTCTGGGAGGTATTAAACCGTCCCTTGTTTAAGAGAGATGCCAAGGAAACCATAGTGATGCAGGACACTAGTGAATCATGGGAATCCCATTTTGGTAAAATCTTTAATCCAAAGGCTCTACTAACTGCGGAAATATTGGATAATACAGGGGAATTGGTGATTTCATCCACAGATGTGGCCCTTAGCTCTTCGCTCACATTGGAAGAGGTTGAGGAGGCTTTAAGGAAAGGCATATTATTAAAAGCCCCAGGCCCTGATGCTGTCCCTTTGGACTTTTTTAAACACAACATTGAGGTATGGGCTCCTCTGTTGTTAAATGTGTTTAAGGCTGCTGTTGTTGGTCGCATCCCTGTGTCTTGGAGGAAGGCAGTGGTGGTGCCAATCTTTAAGAAGGGCAATAGGTGTGATCCTCGATGCTATCGCCCTATATCTCTAATAGATGCATCGTGTAAAATATTGGGAAGGGTCGTTTTGGCCAGACTAGAGACATGGGCAGATTCTGTTGGCCTAATTGTGAACTCCCAGTACGGTTTCAGGAGGGGAAAGGGCACGGTTGAGCAGTGTCTGAACTTAGCATTAATTGGCAAGTACATGAAGGCTAGGAAGTCTACAATACACCTTGCCTTCATGGACTTGTCGAGCGCCTTTGATACTGTCTGCAGAAGCAAGCTATGGCAGATGATGAATGACATGGGTTTTGAGGAACCCCTGGTCACTCTACTTCGTAGACTACACGCAGCCACAACCGTGTCCATAAGGTTTGGAACTGGAGGTGAAATGACAAATTCCATTCCATCAACGGTGCGCCAAGGATGTATTTTGGCACCTCACGGCGCAGTGGAAGGGGCTCTGAAGGGGCAGATGTGCACAGGAAAGGCTCTCAGCACGTGCAGTGATGTACACACAGGATGCCAAAGCTACACTGTCCTGGGTAAGGGCATATTTACAGCAGGCATCAGGGTTGATACCTTATATGGGAAGCAAAGTGCTTTCACCTAACAGTGTGTCACTGTGAATTCACCATGATGTCATAATTAATGATGCTGAGCAGGGCTATATAGGCAGGCCTGTGACTGGCAAGACTGATAGTCGGACATTACTGTCAAGACGATTACGGGAACCGGCCCTCGCTGACGAGGAACCAAACTCTCGGCCATGGGACCCGGGGACTTTGGAGTTCGCAGGCGGAAGAGGATTCTGGTGATAGGCCTCTGCTTGCTGACCTTGATGTGCCTGGGGTCCGATTTCTACCTGTTCAAGCACTTACAGGAGAAAGTGCAGAGCTCCGTGAACCTGCTCCAGGAGTTCAAGCCGCTGCAGGAGACGCTCTTAGCGCAGCTGGAAGGGACAGATAAGGAGCGGTCCAGGATAGAGCAGTCCCTCCAGAAGGAGCGTGCAGAGCACAAAAAGACCAAGGACTATTTTGTAGTACTTAAATCAAAATTTCAAGAAGCTCTGAGCAAACAGAAGGAAGAAGCCATGAACCACTTCTTCGCCCTCCTCTCTAACCACAACATCCTGAAGAACCAGCATGAAGTAGTGAAGCAGCAGCTCCTGGACTTGCAGGAGCAGTATAACTCTCTAAAGCTGGAAAACCGGCGAGCATTTGAAGCTGAATTGCAGCGTATTCACCGAAAATTATTGGTACCCCGGACAGGGTCTCTTGAAGTTCTGCCACAGCCAGCCTTGCCTCTGTGGCTAGCGAAGCATAGAGATGGTCGTGCCCTGCGTTTCTAGAGGACGGTGGATAGCATCCAGGCTGGAGAGGAGATGAAAAAAGAGTTAATACCATAAACTTCACAATTGGGAACATGAATATTGGATATGACAAACTGACCTGGACGGTGGACAAGAATGTGATGCCTTTCTGCACTGTTGGCGAGTACACAAGAAATCTGACATTTGATGCTGATCAGATCTTTTCGCCACTGGTGCCACGAGGCCTAAAAATAAAGATTTTTTTTTAGATGCATCCGATGTTGTCTGATTGACTCTGACTGATTAACATTAAGCTCCTTTTTAAAATCTGTGAATAGGCTACCAAAGAGCCTTTGTTATAAGACTATGTTTTACATTGCATTAGAAATCTGAAGAATAGGAGAAGCCTGGTGAGGACCGGGCTACCTCTCTTTAAACTGTTTTTATTGCCTGCATTACCTTGGAAGTATTGGGAGAGGTTAACCCCTTTTGGAAGTTTAAGAACTATTTTGAAAAGCTGAACAAAGAACTGTGGCAACCTAATTACAAGTAACTGGAGCCTGTGTTAACTGATAAGACTGTATTTATAAGCCTGCTTGAAATATATAAAAGAGTTATATTTTCACACTAATACAGTCTGGTGTCATTGTGTGGTGGGTTGGTTATTATTGTGTGTGATACTGCAAATGTTTAACCCTATGCACTCCAGAGTTTAGCCTAGACTGCTTGCGCCACACTACCTAGAGGGTGAGCAGGGGTGATTTCTGGGAGTAATCCCTTGCCCTGACGTAGAGGAGAGGGTCCCTGCTTGTCGCCAGTGCTGCCCTGCGCCAACCAGAGACCCCCAATTCTAACATAGGGCATGGTTCTTGCGACACAGAGGGGCACTGGGCTGGGGCAGGGCCAGTGTGATTCTAGGGCATGGTACAGAGGGGCGCTGGGCTGGGACAGGGTTAGTCTGCTTTTAGGGCATGGTTCTGGCGCCACAGAGGGGCGCTAGGCTGGGGCAGTGTCACTGTGCTCCCAGGGCATGGTTCTTGCGACACAGAGGGGCACTGGGCTGGGGCAGGGTCAGTGTGCTTCTAGGGCATAGTTCTTGCGACACAGAGTGGGGCTGGGCTGGGGCAGAGTCAATGTGCTTCTAGGGCATGGTTTTTGTGACACAGAGGGTCGCTGGGCTGGGTCAGGGTCAGTCTGCTCCTAGGGCATGGTTATTGCGAAACAGAGGGGAGATTGGCTGTTTGGAGTTTGGAGTGTATGTTGCATTGAGTGCATTGTAATTATGTAGTATATAATTATGTTGCACTGAGTGGCATTTGGAATGTATGTTGCATTGAGTGCAGTGTAATTATGTGGTACATAATTATGTGGCACTGAGAGGTATTTGGAGTGTATGTTGCTTTGAGTGCAGTGTAATTATGTTATGCATAATTATGTAGCACTGAGTGGTATTTGGAGTTTATGTTGTGTTAAGCGCTGTGTAATTATGTAGCATATAATTATGTGGCACTGAGTGGTATTGTGTGGAGTGTATGTGGCATTGAGTGCATTGTAATTATGTAGCATATAATTATGTGGCACTGAGTGGTATTTGGAGTGTATTTTGCATTGAGTGCAGTGTAATTATGTGGCGTGTAATTATGTGGCACTCAGTGGTATTTGGAGTGCATGTTGCATTGAGTGCAGTGTAATTATGTGGCATGTAACTATAAGGCACTGAATTGTATTTGGAGGGTATGTTGCATTGAGTGCAGTGTAATTATGTGGCATGTAACTATGTGGCACTGAGTGGTATTTGGAGTGTATGTTGCATTGAGTGCAGTGTAATTACGTGGCGTGTAATTATGTGGCACTGAAAGGTATTTGGAGTGTATGTTGCATTGAGTGCTATTTGGAGTGTATGTTGCGTTGAGCGCAGTGTAACTATGTATCATATAATTATGTGGCACTGAGTGGTATTGTGTGGAGTGTATGTTGTAATCAGTAGAGTGTAAATGCGTGGTGTGTAATTATGTGGCACTGAGTGGTATTGTTTGGAGTGTACGTTGCACAAAATACAGTGTAATTATGTGGCATATAATTATGTGGCACTGAGTGGTATTCTTTGGAGTGTGTGTTGCATTCAGTAGTGTCTAATTATGTGTCATGTAATTATGTGGCACTGAGAGGTATTTGGAGTATATGTTGCATTGAGCGCAGTGTAATTATGTAGGATGTACATCATTACCACGCATACTTTTAAAAAGCGTTCCATTATAACGCGGTTGTAAAAACGCAATTCGTTACGACTTGCGTTGGGGTGGGCGCAAATTAAAAGAATTTAATTTACTATTCCAACACCAGTCCCCGTGGATAGTAGGGAAGGTGTTGGGAAGGTAAATTATCCTTGACCGCCCCCCAGCGCAATTCGTTGTAACAGATTTCGTTGTTATGACCGCGTCATAATAGTACGGCGTTGTAACGGTTCCGTTGTAAACTTCGCATACCAATTATGTATCATATAATTATGTGGCACTGAGTGGTATTGTGTGGAGTGTATGTTGTATTTAGTAGAGTGTAATTGTGTGGAATGTATTTATGTGTCACTGAGTAGTATTGTTTGGATTGTATGTTGCATTGAGTACAGTGTAATTATGTAGCATTTAATTATGTGGCACTGAGTGGTATTGTGTGGAGTGTGTTTCATTCAGAAGAGTGTAATTATGTGGCGTGTAATTATGTGGCATTGAGTGGTATTTGGAGTGTATGTTGCATCAAGTGCAGTGTAATTATGTGGCATGTAATTATGCGGCACTGAGTGGTATTTGGAGTGTAGGTTGCATTGAGTGCAGCATGATTATGTGGCATGTAACTATCTGGCACTGAGTGGTATTTGGAGTGTATGTTGCATTGAGTGCAGGGTGATTATGTGGCGTGTAATTATGTGGCACTGAGTGGTATTTGGAGTGTATGTTACGTTGAGCGCAGTGTAATTATGTATCATATAATTATGTGGCACTGAGCGGTATTTTGTGGAGTGTATGTTGTATTCAGTAGAGTATAATTAACTGGTGTGTAATTATGTGGCACTGAGTGGTATTGTTTGGAGTGTATGTTGCATTGAGTACAGTGTAATTATGTAGCATATAATTATGTGGCACTGAGTGGTATTGTTTGGAGTGTATGTTGCATTGAGTGCAGTGTAATTATGTGGTGTGCAATTATGTGGCACTGAGTGGTATTTGGAGTGTATGTTGCATTGAGTGAAGTGTAATTATGTGGCACATAATTATGTGGCACTGAGTGGTATTTGGAGTGTATATGGCATTGAGAGCAGCTTAATTATGTGGTGTGTAGTTATGTTGCACTGAGTGGTATTGTGTGGAGTGTGTTGCATTCTGTAGAGTGTAATTATGTGGTGTGTAATTATGTGGCACTGAGTGGTATTTGGAGTGTATGTTGCTTTGAGTGCAGTGTAATTATGTGGCATATAATTATGCAGCACTGAGCGGAATTTGGAGTGTATGTTGCATTGAGTGCAGTGTAATTATGTGGTGTGTAATTATGTGGCACTGAGTAGTATTTGGAGTGTATGTTGCAATGAGTGTAGTGTAATTTTGTGGCACTGAGTGGTATTTTGAGTGTATGTTGCATTGAGTGCAGTGTAATTTTGTGGCGTGTAATTATGCGGCACTGAGTGGTATTTGGAGTGTATGTTGCATTGAGTGCAGTGTAATTATGTGGCATGTAACTATGTGGCACTGAGTAGTATTTGGAGTGTATGTTGCTTTGAGTTCAGTGTAATTATGTGGCGTGTAACTATGTGGCATTGAGTGGTATATAGAGGGCATGTTGCATTGAGTGCAGTGTAATTATGTGATATGTAATTATGTGGCACTGAGTAGTATTTGGAGGGTATGTTGAATTGAGTGCAGTGTAATTATGTGGCATGTAACTATATGGCACTGAGTGGTATTTGGAGTGTATGTTGCATTGAGTGCAGTGTAATTATGTATCATATAACTATGTGGCACTGAGTGGCATTGTGTGGATTGTATGGTGTATTTAGCCGAGTGTAATTGTGTGGCGTGTAATTATGTGGCAATGAGTGGTATTGTTTGGAGTTCATGTTGCATTGAGTACAGTGTAATTATGTAGCATATAATTATGTGGCACTGAGTGGTATTGTGTGGAGTGTGTTTCTTTCAGAAGAGCATAATTATGTGGCGTGTAATTATGTTACACTGAGTCCTATTTGGAGTGTATGTTGCATTAAGTGCAGTGTAATTATGTGGCACTGACTGGTATTTTGAGTGTATGTTGTATTGAGTGCAGTGTCATTATGTGGCGTGTAATTATGTGGCACTGAGTGGTATTTGGAGTGTATGTTGCATTGAGTGCAGTGTAATTATGTGGCGTGTAATTATGTGGCACTGAGTGGTATTTGGAGTGAATCTTGCATTGAGCGCAGTGTAATTATGTCGCACTGAGTAGTATTTGAAGTGTATGTTGCATTGAGTGCAGTGTAATCAAGTGGAGCGTAAATATAAGGAACTGATAGGTATTTGAAGTGTATGTTGCTTTGAGTGCAGTGTAATTATGTGGCGTGTACCTATGTGGCACTGAGTGGTATTTGGAGTGTATGTTGCATTGAGTGCAGTGTAATTATGTGGAGTGTAATTATGTGGCACTGAGTGGTATTTGGAGTGAATGTTGCATTGAGCGCAGTGTAATTATGTCGCACTGAGTAGTATTTGGAGTGTATGTTGCATTGAGTGCAGTGTAATCAAGTGGCGCGTAATTATGAGGAACTGAGAGGTATTTGAAGTGTATGTTGCTTTGAGTGCAGTGTAATTATGTGGCGTGTACCTATGTGGCATTGAGTGGTATTGGAGTGTATGTTGCATTGAGTTCAGTGTGATTATGTGGTGTGTAATTATGTGGCACTGAGTGGTATTTGCAGTGTATGTTGCATTGAGTGCAAAGTAATTATGTGGCGTGTAATTATGTGGCACTGAGTGCTATTTGGAGTGTATGTTGCGTTGAGCGCAGTGTAATTATGTATCATATAATTATGTGGCACTGAGTGGTATTGTGTGGAGTGTATGTTGTATTCAGTAAAGTGTAATTGAGTGGTGTGTAATTATGTGGCAATGAGTGGTATTGTTTGGAGTTCATGTTGCATTGAGTACAGTGTAATTATGTAGCATATAATTATGTGGCACTGAGTAGTATTGTGTGGAGATTGTTTCAGGTGAGGAATCCACACGGCAGATGTATCTATCAGCCATTATGTTACACTGAGTGGTATTTGGAGTGTATGTTGCATTAAGTGCAGTGTAATTATGTGGCACTGAGTGGTATTTGGAGTGTATGTTGCATTGAGTTCAGTGTCATTATGTGGAGTGTAATTATGTGGCACTGAGTGGTATTTGGAGTGAATGTTGCATTGAGCGCAGTGTAATTATGTTGCACTGAGTAGTATTTGGAGTGTATTTTGCATTGAGTGCAGTGAAATCAAGTGGCGCGTAATTATGTGGAACTGAGAGGTATTTCAAGTGTATGTTGCTTTGAGTGCAGTGTAATTATGTGGCATGTACCTATGTGGCACTGAGTGGTATTTGGAGTGTATGTTGCATTGAGTGCAGTGTGATTATGTGGCGTGTAATTATGTGGCACTGAGTGGTATTTGGATTGTATGTTGCATTGAGTTCAGTGTAAATATGTGGCGTGTAATTATGTGGCACTGAGTGGTATTGTGTGGAGTGTATGTTGTATTCAGTAGAGTGTATATGTGTGGTGTGTAATTATGTGGCACTGAGTGGTATTGTTTGGAGTGTATGTTGCATTGACTGTTTTGTAATTATGTAGCATATAATTATGTGGCACTGAGTGGTATTTGGGGTGTATGTTGCATTGAGTGCAGTGTAATTATGTGGTGCATAATTATGTGGCACTTAGAAGTATTTGTAGTGTATGTTGCTTTGAGTGCAGTGTAATTATGTGGCGTGTACCTTTGTGGCACTGAGTGGTATTTGGAGTGTATGTTGCATTGAGTGCAGTGTAATTATGTGGTGCATAATTATGTAGCACTGAGTGGTATTTGGAGTGTATGTTGTGAAAAGCGCCGTGTAATTATGTAGCATATAATTATGTGGCACTGAGTGGTATTGTGTGGAGTGTATGTTGTATTCAGTAGAGTGTAATTGAGTGGTGTGTAATTATGTGGCACTGAGTGGTATTGTTTGGAGTGTACGTTGCACAGAGTACAGTGTAATTATGTAGCATATAATTATGTGGCACTGAGTGGTATTGTGTGGAGTGTTTTTCATTCAGATGAGTGTAATTATGTGGCGTGTAATTATGTGGCACTGAGTGGTATTTGGAGTGTATGTTGCATTGAGTGCAGTGTAATTATGTGGTGCATAATTATGTGGCACTGAGAGGTATTTGTAGTGTATGTTGCTTTGAGTGCAGTGTAATTATGTGGCGTGTACCTTTGTGGCACTGAGTGGTATTTGGAGTGTATGTTGTGAAAAGCGCTGTGTAATTATGTAGCATATAATTATGTGGCACTGAGTGGTATTGTGTGGAGTGTATGTGGCATTGAGTGCATTGTAATTATGTAGCATATAATTATGTGGCACTGAGTGGTATTTGGAGTGTATGTTGCATTGAGTGTGAGTGTAGTTATGTGGTGTGTAATTATGTGGAACTCAGTGGTATTTGGAGTGTATGTTGCATTGAGTGCAGTGTAATTATATGGCGTGTAACTATGTGGCACTGAGTGGTATTTGGAGGGTATGTTGCATTGAGTGTGAGTGTAGTTATGCGGTGTGTAATTATGAGGAACTCAGTGGTATTTGGAGTGTATGTTGCATTGAGAGCAGCGTAATTATGTGGCTTGTAATTATGTTGCACTGAGTGGTATTGTGTGGAGTGTGCGTTGCATTCTGTAGAGTGTAATTATGTGGTGTGTAATTATCTGGAACTGAGTGGTATTTGGAGTGTATGTTGCATTGAGTGCAGTGTAATTATATGGTGTGTAACTATGTGGCACTGAGTGGTATTTGGAGGGTATGTCGCATTGAGAGCAGAGTAATTATGTGGCATGTACTTATGTGGCACTGAGTGGTAATTGGAGTGAAATGTTGCATTGACTGCAGTGTAATTATGTGGCCTGTAAATATGTGGCACTGAGTGGTATTTGGAGTGTATGTTGTGTATAGCACTGTGTAATTATGTAGCATATAATTATGTGGCACTGAGTGGTATTGTGTGGAGTGTATGTGGCATTGAGTGCATTGTAATTATGTAGCATATAATATGTGGCACTCAGTGGTATTTGGAGTGTATGTTGCATTGAGTGCAGTGTAATTATGTGGTGTGTAACTATGTGGCACTGAGTGGTATTTGGAGAGTATGTTGCATTGAGTGCAGTGTAATTATGTGACATGTATCTATGTGGCACTGAGTGGTATTTGGAGTGTATTTTGCATTGAGTGCAGTGTAATTACGGGGCGTGTAATTATGTGACACTGAATGGTATTTGGAGTGTATGTTGTATTGAGTGCAGTGTAATTATGTGGCACTGAGTGGTATTTGCAGTGTATGCTCCATTGAGCGCTGTGTAATTATGTATCATATAATTATGTGGCACTGAGTGGTATTGTGTGGATTGTATGTTGTATTTAGTAGAGTGTAATTGTGTGGCGTGTAATTATGTGGCAAAGACTGGTATTGTTTGGAGTGTATGTTGCATTGAGTACAATGTAATTATGTAGCATATAATTATGTGGCACTGAGTGGTATTGTGTGGAGTGTGTTTCATTCAGATGAGTGTAATTATGTGGCGTGTAATATGTGGCACTGAGTGGTATTTGGAGTGTATGTTGTGTTAAGCGATGTGTAAATATGTAGCATATAATTATGTGGCACTGAGTGGTATTGTTTGGAGTGTATGTTGCATTGAGTACAGTGTAATTATGTAGCATATAATAATGTGGCACTGAGTGGTTTTGTTTGGAGTGTATGTTGCATTGAGTGCAGTGTAATTATGTGGCGTGTAATTATGTGGCACTGAGTGGCATTTGGAGTGTAAGTTGCATTGAGTGAAGTGTAATTATGTAGCATATAATTATGTGGCACAGAGTGGAATTGTGTTGACTATGTGTTGCATTCAGTAGAGTGTAATTACGTGTCATGTAATTATGTGGCACTGAGAGGTATTTGGAGTGTATGTTGCAGTAAGCGCAGTGTAATTATGTATCATATAATTATGTGGCACTGAGTGGTATTGTGTGGAGTGTATGTTGTATTTAGTAGAGTGTAATTGAGTGGCATGTAATTATGTGTCACTGAGTGGTATTGTTTGGAGTGTATGTTGCATTGAGTACAGTGTAATTATGTAGCATATAATTATGTGGCACTGAGTGGTATTGTGTGGAGTGTGTTTCATTCAGAAGAGTAATTATGTGGCGTGTAATTATGTGGCATTGAGTGGTATTTGGAGTGTATGTTGCATCGAGTGCAGTGTAATTATGTGGCATGTAATTATGCGGCACTGAGTGGTATTTGGAGTGTAGGTTGCATTGAGTGCAGCATGATTATGTGGCGTGTAACTATCTGGCACTGAGTGGTATTTGGAGTGTATGTTGCATTGAGTGCAGGGTGATTATGTGGCGTGTAATTATGTGGCACTGAGTGGTATTTGGAGTGTATGTTACGTTGAGCGCAGTGTAATTATGTATCATATAATTATGTGGCACTGAGCGGTATTTTGTGGAGTGTATGTTGTATTCAGTAGAGTATAATTAACTGGTGTGTAATTATGTGGCACTGAGTGGTATTGTTTGGAGTGTATGTTGCATTGAGTACAGTGTAATTATGTAGCATATAATTATGTGGCACTGAGTGGTATTGTTTGGAGTGTATGTTGCATTGAGTGCAGTGTTATTATGTGGTGTGCAATTATGTGGCACTGAGTGGTATTTGGAGTGTATGTTGCATTGAGTGAAGTGTAATTATGTGGCAAATAATTATGTGGCACTGAGTGGTATTTGGAGTGTATGTGGCATTGAGAGCAGCTTAATTATGTGTTATGTAATTATGTTGCACTGAGTGGTATTGTGTGGAGTGTGTGTTGCATTCTGTAGAGTGTAAATATGTGGTGTGTAATTATGTGGCACTGAGTGGTATTTGGAGTGTATGCTGCATTGAGTGCAGTGTAATTATGTGGCATATAATTATGCAGCACTGAGCGGTATTTGGAGTGTATGTTGCATTGAGTGCAGTGTAATTATGTGGTGTGTAATTATGTGGCACTGAGTAGTATTTGGAGTGTATGTTGCAATGAGTGTAGTGTAATTATGTGGCACTGAGTGGTATTTTGAGTGTATGTTGCATTGAGTGCAGTGTAATTATGTGGCGTGTAACTATGTGGCACTGAGTGGTATATAGAGGGTATGTTGCATTGAGTGCAGTGTAATTATGTGATATGTAATTATGTGGCACTGAGTAGTATTTGGAGGGTATGTTGCATTGAGTGCAGTGTAATTATGTGGCATGTAACTATATGGCACTGAGTGGTATTTGGAGTGTATGTTGCATTGAGTGCAGTGTAATTACGTGGCGTGTAATTATGTGGCACTGAATGGTATTTGGATTGTATGTTGTATTGAGTGCAGTGTAATATGTGGCACTGAGTGGTATTTGGAGTGTATGTTCCATTGAGCGCAGTGTAATTATGTATCATATAACTATGTGGCACTGAGTGGCATTGTGTGGATTGTATGGTGTATTTAGCCGAGTGTAATTGTGTGGCGTGTAATTATGTGGCAATGAGTGGTATTGTTTAGAGTTTATGTTGCATTGAGTACAGTGTAATTATGCAGCACATATTTATGTGGCACTGAGTGGTATTGTGTGGAGTGTGTTTCATTCAGAAGAGCGTAATTATGTGGCATGTAATTATGTTATACTGAGTGGTATTTGGAGTGTATGTTGCATTAAGTGCAGTGTAAATATGTGGCACTGAGAGGTATTTGAAGTGTATGTTGCTTTGAGTGCAGTGTAATTATGTGGCGTGTACCTATGTGGCACTGAGTGGTATTTGGAGTGTATGTTGCATTGAGTGCAGTGTAAATATGTGGTGTGTAACTATGTGGCACTGAGCGGTATTTGGAGGGTATGTTGCATTGCGTGCAGGGTAATTATGTGGTGTGTAACTATGTGGCACTGAGCGGTATTTGGAGGGTATGTTGCATTGTGTGCAGTGCAATTATGTGGCGTGTAATTATGTGGCACTGAGTGGTATTTGGAGGGTATGTTGCATTGACTGCAGTGTAATTATGTGATATGTAATTATGTGACACTGAGCGGTATTTTGTGGAGTGTATGTTGTATTCAGTAGAGTATAATTAACTGGTGTGTAATTATGTGATGTGATGTGATGTTTTTGTACTTGTATAGCGCACAGCTACCCGCAGTGGGTTTCCCGGTGCTTGTACGAATACCGCAAGGGAACCCTTCCTGGCTTTCCCTGTGAAGTGTCCACTCCTGGGCACCCCCATGGTGCAGACCAGGCATCCCTCGCGTTGTGGGGGCCGTTGTGGAGACTAAGCAAGCTAATGCCCAGAGTTGCAGCGTGGGACCCATGATCAGAACAGGCACTGAGGCGAGAATATCCGGTCAGGGGAATTAATGAGCCCGAGACCCGCCAGGGCAGGAATCGAACCCTGGTCCCTGGCCAGAGCTCTGCATCAAGGTCTGCCTGCTCTAACCATTGAGCCACACTTCTCCACGCTGAGTGGTATTGTTTGGAGTGTATGTTGCATTGAGGACAGTGTAATTATGTAGCATATAATTATGTGGCACTGAGTGGTATTGTTTGGAGTGTATGTTGCATTGAGTGCAGTGTAATTATGTGGCGTGTAAGTATGTGCCACTGAGTGGTATTTGGAGTGTATGTTGCATTGAGTGAAGTGTAATTATGTGGCACGTAATTATGTGGCACTGAGTGGAATTTGGAGTGTATGTTGCTTTGAGAGCAGCGTAATTATGTGGCATGTAATAATGTTGCACTGAGTGGTATTGTGTCGAGTGTGTGTTGCATTCCATAGAGTGTAATTATGTGGTGTGTAATTATGTGTGTGGCTCACTGGTTAGAGGCGGCAGACCCGAGAGCAGAGGACGGCCCGGGACCAGGGTTCGATTCCCAGCGCGGCAGGTTTCTGGACCAGGGTCAGCGGACTCGATAATTCTCTCGCCTCGGTGCCCACTCTGATCAGCGATCACACTCGGCAACTCTGGGCATTAGCTTGCCTCATCTTCACTAACGGCCCCACCAGACCGCCGGGGATGCCTGGTCTCACCCTGGAGATACCCATTAAGGGACCATCTCTCAGGGAAGCCAGGAAGGGTTTCGCAGCGGTCGAAGCGCCTTGGGACCCTACGGGTAAGTAGTGCGCTATATAAATGCCAATACATTTACATTTTACATTTACATTTACATGTGGCACTGAGTGGTATTTGGAGTGTATGTTGCATTGAGTGCAGTGTAATTATGTGGTGTGTACTATGTAGCACTGAGCGGTATTTGAAGGGTAATTTGCATTGCGTGCAGTGTAATTATGTGGCTTGTAATTATGTGGCACTGAGTGGTATTTGGAGTGTATGTTGCATTGAGTGCAGTGTAATTATGTGGCGTGTAATTATGTGGCACTGAGTGGTATTTGGAGTGAATCTTGCATTGAGCGCAGTGTAATTATGTTGCACTGAGTAGTATTTGAAGTGTATGTTGCATTGAGTGCAGTGTAATCAAGTGGCGCGTAATTATAAGGAACTGAGAGGTATTTGAAGTGTATGTTGCTTTGAGTGCAGTGTAATTATGTGGCGTGTACCTATGTGGCACTGAGTGGTATTTGCAGTGTATGTTGCATTGAGTGCAGTGTAATTATGTGGAGTGTAATTATGAGGCACTGAGTGGTATTTGGAGTGAATGTTGCATTGAGCGCAGTGTAATTATGTCGCACTGAGTAGTATTTGGAGTCTATGTTGCATTGAGTGCAGTGTAATCAAGTGGCGCGTAATTATGAGGAACTGAGAGGTATTTGAAGTGTATGTTGCTTTGAGTGCAGTGTAATTATGTGGCGTGTACCTATGTGGCATTGAGTGGTATTGGAGTGTATGTTGCATTGAGTGCAGTGTGATTATGTGGCGTGTAATTATGTGGCACTGAGTGGTATTTGGAGTGTATGTTGCATTGAGTGCAAAGTAATTATGTGGCGTGTAATTATGTGGCACTGAGTGCTATTTGGAGTGTATGTTGCGTTGAGCGCAGTGTAATTATGTATCATATAATTATGTGGCACTGAGTGGTATTGGTGGAGTGTATGTTGTATTCAGTAGAGTGTAATTGAGTGGTGTGTAATTATGTGGCAATGAGTGGTATTGTTTGGAGTTCATGTTGCATTGAGTACAGTCTAATTATGTAGCATATAATTATGTGGCACTGAGTAGTATTGTGTGGAGATTGTTTCAGGTGAGGAATCCACACGGCAGATGTATCTATCAGACATTATGTTACACTGAGTGGTATTTGGAGTGTATGTTGCATTAAGTGCAGTGAAATGATGTGGCACTGAGTGGTATTTGGAGTGTATGTTGCATTGAGTGCAGTGTCATTATGTGGAGTGTAATTATGTGGCACTGAGTGGTATTTGGAGTGTATGTTGCATTGAGAGCAGCGTAATGATGTGGCATGTAATTATGTTGCACTGAGTGGTATTGTGTGGAGTGTGTGTTGCATTCCGTAGAGAGTAATTATGTGGTGTGTAATTATGTGGCACTGAGTGGTATTTGGAGTGTATGTTGCATTGAGTGCAGTGTAATTATGTGGCATATAATTATGCAACACTGAGCGGTATTTGGAGTGTATGTTGCATTGAGTACAGTGTAATTATGTGGTGTGTAATTATGTGACATTGAGTAGTATTTGGAGTGTATGTTGTAATGAGTGTAGTGTAATTATGTGGCACTGAGTGGTATTTTGAGTGTATGTTGCATTGAGTGCAGTGTAATTTTGTGGCGTGTAATTATGCGGCACTGAGTGGTATTTGGAGTGTATGTTGCATTGAGTGCAGTGTAATTATGTGGCATGTAACTATGTGGCACTGAGTAGTATTTGGAGTGTATGTTGCTTTGAGTTCAGTGTAATTATGTGGCGTGTAACTATGTGGCATTGAGTGGTATATAGAGGGCATGTTGCATTGAGTGCAGTGTAATTATGTGATATGTAATTATGTGGCACTGAGTAGTATTTGGAGAGTATGTTGAATTGAGTGCAGTGTAATTATGTGGCATGTAACTATATGGCACTGAGTGGTATTTGGAGTGTATGTTGCATTGAGTGCAGTGTAATTATGTATCATATAACTATGTGGCACTGAGTGGCATTATGTGGATTGTATGGTGTATTTAGCCGAGTGTAATTGTGTGGCGTGTAATTATGTGGCAATGAGTGGTATTGTTTGGAGTTCATGTTGCATTGAGTACAGTGTAATTATGTAGCATATAATTATGTGGCACTGAGTGGTATTGTGTGGAGTGTGTTTCTTTCAGAAGAGCATAATTATGTGGCGTGTAATTATGTTACACTGAGTCCTATTTGGAGTGTATGTTGCATTAAGTGCAGTGTAATTATGTGGCACTGACTGGTATTTTGAGTGTATGTTGTATTGAGTGCAGTGTCATTATGTGGCGTGTAATTATGTGGCACTGAGTGGTATTTGGAGTGTATGTTGCATTGAGTGCAGTGTAATTATGTGGCGTGTAATTATGTGGCACTGAGTGGTATTTGGAGTGAATGTTGCATTGAGCGCAGTGTAATTATGTCGCACTGAGTAGTATTTGGAGTGTATGTTGCATTGAGTGCAGTGTAATCAAGTGGCGCGTAATTATGAGGAACTGAGAGGTATTTGAAGTGTATGTTGCTTTGAGTGCAGTGTAATTATGTGGCGTGTACCTATGTGGCATTGAGTGGTATTGGAGTGTATGTTGCATTGAGTTCAGTGTGATTATGTGGTGTGTAATTATGTGGCACTGAGTGGTATTTGCAGTGTATGTTGCATTGAGTGCAAAGTAATTATGTGGCGTGTAATTATGTGGCACTGAGTGCTATTTGGAGTGTATGTTGCGTTGAGCGCAGTGTAATTATGTATCATATAATTATGTGGCACTGAGTGGTATTGTGTGGAGTGTATGTTGTATTCAGTAGAGTGTAATTGAGTGGTGTGTAATTATGTGGCAATGAGTGGTATTGTTTGGAGTTCATGTTGCATTGAGTACAGTGTAATTATGTAGCATATAATTATGTGGCACTGAGTAGTATTGTGTGGAGATTGTTTCAGGTGAGGAATCCACACGGCAGATGTATCTATCAGCCATTATGTTACACTGAGTGGTATTTGGAGTGTATGTTGCATTAAGTGCAGTGTAATTATGTGGCACTGAGTGGTATTTGGAGTGTATGTTGCATTGAGTGCAGTGTCATTATGTGGAGTGTAATTATGTGGCACTGAGTGGTATTTGGAGTGAATGTTGCATTGAGCGCAGTGTAATTATGTTGCACTGAATAGTATTTGGAGTGTATTTTGCATTGAGTGCAGTGTAATCAAGTGGCGCGTAATTATGTGGAACTGAGAGGTATTTCAAGTGTATGTTGCTTTGAATGCAGTGTAATTATGTGGCATGTACCTATGTGGCACTGAGTGGTATTTGGAGTGTATGTTGCATTGAGTGCAGTGTGATTATGTGGCGTGTAATTATGTGGCACTGAGTGGTATTTGGATTGTATGTTGCATTGAGTTCAGTGTAAATATGTGGCGTGTAATTATGTGGCACTGAGTGGTATTGTGTGGAGTGTATGTTGTATTCAGTAGAGTGTATATGTGTGGTGTGTAATTATGTGGCACTGAGTGGTATTGTTTGGAGTGTATGTTGCATTGACTGCTTTGTAATTATGTAGCATATAATTATGTGGCACTGAGTGGTATTTGGAGTGTATGTTGCATTGAGTGCAGTGTAATTATGTGGTGCATAATTATGTGGCACTTAGAGGTATTTGTAGTGTATGTTGCTTTGAGTGCAGTGTAATTATGTGGCGTGTACCTTTGTGGCACTGAGTGGTATTTGGAGTGTATGTTGCATTGAGTGCAGTGTAATTATGTGGTGCATAATTATGTAGCATTGAGTGGTATTTGGAGTGTATGTTGTGAAAAGCGCCGTGTAATTATGTAGCATATAATTATGTGGCACTGAGTGGTATTGTGTGGAGTGTATGTTGTATTCAGTAGAGTGTAATTGAGTGGTGTGTAATTATGTGGCACTGAGTGGTATTGTTTGGAGTGTACGTTGCACAGAGTACAGTGTAATTATGTAGCATATAATTATGTGGCACTGAGTGGTATTTGGAGTGTATGTTGCATTGAGTGCAGTGTAATTATGTGGTGCATAATTATGTGGCACTGAGAGGTATTTGTAGTGTATGTTGCTTTGAGTGCAGTGTAATTATGTGGCGTGTACCTTTGTGGCACTGAGTGGTATTTGGAGTGTATGTTGTGAAAAGCGCTGTGTAATTATGTAGCATATAATTATGTGGCACTGAGTGGTATTGTGTGGAGTGTATGTGGCATTGAGTGCATTGTAATTATGTAGCATATAATTATGTGGCACTGAGTGGTATTTGGAGTGTATGTTGCATTGAGTGTGAGTGTAGTTATGTGGTGTGTAATTATGTGGAACTCAGTGGTATTTGGAGTGTATGTTGCATTGAGTGCAGTGTAATTATGTGGTGTGTAATTATGTGGCACTGAGTAGTATTTGGAGTGTATGTTGCAATGAGTGTAGTGTAATTATGTGGCACTGAGTGGTATTTTGAGTGTATGTTGCATTGAGTGCAGTGTGATTACGTGGCGTGTAATTATGTGGCACTGAATGGTATTTGGATTGTATGTTGTATTGAGTGCAGTGTAATATGTGGCACTGAGTGGTATTTGGAGTGTATGTTCCATTGAGCGCAGTGTAATTATGTATCATATAACTATGTGGCACTGAGTGGCATTGTGTGGATTGTATGGTGTATTTAGCCGAGTGTAATTGTGTGGCGTGTAATTATGTGGCAATGAGTGGTATTGTTTAGAGTTTATGTTGCATTGAGTACAGTGTAATTATGCAGCACATATTTATGTGGCACTGAGTGGTATTGTGTGGAGTGTGTTTCATTCAGAAGAGCGTAATTATGTGGCATGTAATTATGTTATACTGAGTGGTATTTGGAGTGTATGTTGCATTAAGTGCAGTGTAAATATGTGGCACTGAGAGGTATTTGAAGTGTATGTTGCTTTGAGTGCAGTGTAATTATGTGGCGTGTACCTATGTGGCACTGAGTGGTATTTGGAGTGTATGTTGCATTGAGTGCAGTGTAAATATGTGGTGTGTAACTATGTGGCACTGAGCGGTATTTGGAGGGTATGTTGCATTGCGTGCAGGGTAATTATGTGGTGTGTAACTATGTGGCACTGAGCGGTATTTGGAGGGTATGTTGCATTGTGTGCAGTGTAATTATGTGGCGTGTAATTATGTGGCACTGAGTGGTATTTGGAGGGTATGTTGCATTGACTGCAGTGTAATTATGTGATATGTAATTATGTGACACTGAGCGGTATTTTGTGGAGTGTATGTTGTATTCAGTAGAGTATAATTAACTGGTGTGTAATTATGTGATGTGATGTGATGTTTTTGTACTTGTATAGCGCACAGCTACCCGCAGTGGGTTTCCCGGTGCTTGTACGAATACCGCAAGGGAACCCTTCCTGGCTTTCCCTGTGAAGTGTCCACTCCTGGGCACCCCCATGGTGCAGACCAGGCATCCCTCGCGTTGTGGGGGCCGTTGTGGAGACTAAGCAAGCTAATGCCCAGAGTTGCAGCGTGGGACCCATGATCAGAACAGGCACTGAGGCGAGAATATCCGGTCAGGGGAATTAATGAGCCCGAGACCCGCCAGGGCAGGAATCGAACCCTGGTCCCTGGCCAGAGCTCTGCATCAAGGTCTGCCTGCTCTAACCATTGAGCCACACTTCTCCACGCTGAGTGGTATTGTTTGGAGTGTATGTTGCATTGAGGACAGTGTAATTATGTAGCATATAATTATGTGGCACTGAGTGGTATTGTTTGGAGTGTATGTTGCATTGAGTGCAGTGTAATTATGTGGCGTGTAAGTATGTGGCACTGAGTGGTATTTGGAGTGTATGTTGCATTGAGTGAAGTGTAATTATGTGGCACGTAATTATGTGGCACTGAGTGGAATTTGGAGTGTATGTTGCTTTGAGAGCAGCGTAATTATGTGGCATGTAATAATGTTGCACTGAGTGGTATTGTGTCGAGTGTGTGTTGCATTCCATAGAGTGTACTTATGTGGTGTGTAATTATGTGGCACTGAGTGGTATTTGGAGTGTATGTTGCATTGAGTGCAGTGTAATTATGTGGTGTGTACTATGCAGCACTGAGCGGTATTTGAAGGGTAATTTGCATTGCGTGCAGTGTAATTATGTGGCTTGTAATTATGTGGCACTGAGTGGTATTTGGAGTGTATGTTGCATTGAGTGCAGTGTAATTATGTGGCGTGTAATTATGTGGCACTGAGTGGTATTTGGAGTGAATCTTGCATTGAGCGCAGTGTAATTATGTCGCACTGAGTAGTATTTGAAGTGTATGTTGCATTGAGTGCAGTGTAATCAAGTGGCGCGTAATTATAAGGAACTGAGAGGTATTTGAAGTGTATGTTGCTTTGAGTGCAGTGTAATTATGTGGCGTGTACCTATGTGGCACTGAGTGGTATTTGCAGTGTATGTTGCATTGAGTGCAGTGTAATTATGTGGAGTGTAATTATGAGGCACTGAGTGGTATTTGGAGTGAATGTTGCATTGAGCGCAGTGTAATTATGTCGCACTGAGTAGTATTTGGAGTCTATGTTGCATTGAGTGCAGTGTAATCAAGTGGCGCGTAATTATGAGGAACTGAGAGGTATTTGGAGTGTATGTTGCATTGAGTGCAAAGTAATTATGTGGCGTGTAATTATGTGGCACAGAGTGCTATTTGGAGTGTATGTTGCGTTGAGCGCAGTGTAATTATGTATCATATAATTATGTGGCACTGAGTGGTATTGTGTGGAGTGTATGTTGTATTCAGTAGAGTGTAATTGAGTGGTGTGTAATTATGTGGCAATGAGTGGTATTGTTTGGAGTTCATGTTGCATTGAGTACAGTCTAATTATGTAGCATATAATTATGTGGCACTGAGTAGTATTGTGTGGAGATTGTTTAAGGTGAGGAATCCACACGGCAGATGTATCTATCAGACATTATGTTACACTGAGTGGTATTTGGAGTGTATGTTGCATTAAGTGCAGTGTAATTATGTGGCACTGAGTGGTATTTGGAGTGTATGTTGCATTGAGTGCAGTGTCATTATGTGGAGTGTAATTATGTGGCACTGAGTGGTATTTGGAGTGAATGTTGCATTGAGCGCAGTGTAATTATGTTGCACTGAGTAGTATTTGGAGTGTATTTTGCATTGAGTGCAGTGTAATCAAGTGGCGCGTAATTATGTGGAACTGAGAGGTATTTCAAGTGTATGTTGCTTTGAGTGCAGTGTAATTATCTGGCATGTACCTATGTGGCACTGAGTGGTATTTGGAGTGTATGTTGCATTGAGTGCAGTGTGATTATGTGGCGTGTACTTATGTGGCACAGAGGGGTATTTGGATTGTATGTTGCATTGAGTGCAGTGTAATTACGTGGCGTGTAATTATGTGGCACTGAGTGGTATTTGGAGTGTATGTGGCATTGAGAGCAGCTTAATTATGTGGTATGTAATTATGTTGCACTGAGTGGTATTGTGTGGAGTGTGTGTTGCATTCTGTAGAGTGTAATTATGTGGCACTGAGTGGCATTTGGAGTGTAAGTTGCATTGAGTGCAGTGTAATTATGTAGCATATAAGTATGTGGCACAGAGTGGAATTGTGTTGACTATGTGTTGCATTCAGTAGAGTGTAATTACGTGTCATGTAATTATGTGGCACTGAGAGGTATGTGGAGTGTATGTTGCAGTGAGCACAGTGTAATTATGTATCATATAATTATGTGGCACTGAGTGGTATTGTGTGGAGTGTATGTTGTATTTAGTAGAGTGTAATTGTGTGGCATGTAATTATGTGTCACTGAGTGGTATTGTTTGGAGTGTATGTTGCATTGAGTACAGTGTAATTATGTAGCATATAATTATGTGGCACTGAGTGGTATTGTGTGGAGTGTGTTTCATTCAGAAGAGTGTAATTATGTGGCGTGTAATTATGTGGCATTGAGTGGTATTTAGAGTGTATGTTGCATCGAGTGCAGTGTAATTATGTGGCATGTAATTATGCGGCACTGAGTGGTATTTGGAGTGTAGGTTGCATTGAGTGCAGCATGATTATGTGGCGTGTAACTATCTGGCACTGAGTGGTATTTGGAGTGTATGTTGCATTGAGTGCAGGGTGATTATGTGGCGTGTAATTATGTGGCACTGAGTGGTATTTGGGGTGTATGTTACGTTGAGCGCAGTGTAATTATGTATCATATAATTATGTGGCACTGAGCGGTATTTTGTGGAGTGTATGTTGTATTCAGTAGAGTATAATTAACTGGTGTGTAATTATGTGGCACTGAGTGGTATTGTTTGGAGTGTATGTTGCATTGAGTGCAGTGTAATTATGTGGTGTGCAATTATGTGGCACTGAGTGGTATTTGGAGTGTATGTTGCATTGAGTGAAGTGTAATTATGTGGCATAATTATGTGGCACTGAGTGGTATTTGGAGTGTATGTGGCATTGAGAGCAGCTTAATTATGTGGTATGTAATTATGTTGCACTGAGTGGTATTGTGTGGAGTGTGTGTTGCATTCTGTAGGGTGTAATTATGTGGTGTGTAATTATGTGGCACTGAGTGGTATTTGGAGTGTATGCTGCATTGAGTGCAGTGTAATAATGTGGCATATAATTATGCAGCACTGAGCGGTATTTGGAGCGTATGTTGCATTGAGTGCAGTGTAATTATGTGGTGTGTAATTATGTGGCACTGAGTAGTATTTGGAGTGTATGTTGCAATGAGTGTAGTGTAATTATGTGGCACTGAGTGGTATTTTGAGTGTATGTTGCATTGAGTGCAGTGTAATTATGTGGCGTGTATGTGGCACTGAGTGGTATATAGAGGGTATGTTGCATTGAGTGCAGTGTAATTATGTGATATGTAATTATGTGGCACTGAGTAGTATTTGGAGGGTATGTTGCATTGAGTGCAGTGTAATTATGTGGCATGTAACTATATGGCACTGAGTGGTATTTGAAGTGTATGTTGCATTGAGTACAGTGTAATTATGTAGCATATAATAATGTGGCACTGAGTGGTTTTGTTTGGAGTGTATGTTGCATTGAGTGCAGTGTAATTATGTGGCGTGTAATTATGTGGCACTGAGTGGCATTTGGAGTGTAAGTTGCATTGAGTGCAGTGTAATTATGTAGCATATAATTATGTGGCACAGAGTGGAATTGTGTTGACTATGTGTTGCATTCAGTAGAGTGTAATTACGTGTCATGTAATTATGTGGCACTGAGAGGTATTTGGAGTGTATGTTGCAGTGAGCACAGTGTAATTATGTATCATATAATTATGTGGCACTGAGTGGTATTGTGTGGAGTGTATGTTGTATTTAGTAGAGTGTAATTGTGTGGCATGTAATTATGTGTCACTGAGTGGTATTGTTTGGAGTGTATGTTGCATTGAGTACAGTGTAATTATGTAGCATATAATTATGTGGCACTGAGTGGTATTGTGTGGAGTGTGTTTCATTCAGAAGAGTGTAATTATGTGGCGTGTAATTATGTGGCATTGAGTGGTATTTGGAGTGTATGTTGCATCGAGTGCAGTGTAATTATGTGGCATGTAATTATGCGGCACTGAGTGGTATTTGGAGTGTAGGTTGCATTGAGTGCAGCATGATTATGTGGCGTGTAACTATCTGGCACTGAGTGGTATTTGGAGTGTATGTTGCATTGAGTGCAGGGTGATTATGTGGCATGTAATTATGTGGCACTGAGTGGTATTTGGAGTGTATGTTACGTTGAGCGCAGTGTAATTATGTATCATATAATTATGTGGCACTGAGCGGTATTTTGTGGAGTGTATGTTGTATTCAGTAGAGTTAAATTAACTGGTGTGTAATTATGTGGCACTGAGTGGTATTGTTTGGAGTGTATGTTGCATTGAGTACAGTGTAATTATGTAGCATATAATTATGTGGCACTGAGTGGTATTGTTTGGAATGTATGTTGCATTGAGTGCAGTGTAATTATGTGGTGTGCAATTATGTGGCACTGAGTGGTATTTGGAGTGTATGTTGCATTGAGTGAAGTGTAATTATGTGGCATAATTATGTGGCACTGAGTGGTATTTGGAGTGTATGTGGCATTGAGAGCAGCTTAATTATGTGGTATGTAATTATGTTGCACTGAGTGGTATTGTGTGGAGTGTGTGTTGCATTCTGTAGAGTGTAATTATGTGGTGTGTAATTATGTGGCACTGAGTGGTATTTGGAGTGTATGCTGCATTGAGTGCAGTGTAATTATGTGGCATATAATTATGCAGCACTGAGCGGTATTTGGAGTGTATGTTGCATTGAGTGCAGTGTAATTATGTGGTGTGTAATTATGTGGCACTGAGTAGTATTTGGAGTGTATGTTGCAATGAGTGTAGTGTAATTATGTGGCATGTAACTATATGGCACTGAGTGGTATTTGGAGTGTATGTTGCATTGAGTGCAGTGTAATTACGTGGCGTGTAATTATGTGGCACTGAATGGTATTTGGAGTGTATGTTGCATTGAGTGAAGTGTAATTATGTGGCATAATTATGTGGCACTGAGTGGTATTTGGAGTGTATGTGGCATTGAGAGCAGCTTAATTATGTGGTATGTAATTATGTTGCACTGAGTGGTATTGTGTGGAGTGTGTGTTGCATTCTGTAGAGTGTAATTATGTGGTGTGTAATTATGTGGCACTGAGTGGTATTTGGAGTGTATGCTGCATTGAGTGCAGTGTAATTATGTGGCATATAATTATGCAGCACTGAGCGGTATTTGGAGTGTATGTTGCATTGAGTGCAGTGTAATTATGTGGCGTGTAACTATGTGGCACTGAGTGGTATATAGAGGGTATGTAGCATTGAGTGCAGTGTAATTATGTGATATGTAATTATGTGGCACTGAGTAGTATTTGGAGGGTATGTTGCATTGAGTGCAGTGTAATTATGTGGCATGTAACTATATGGCACTGAGTGGTATTTGGAGTGTATGTTGCATTGAGTGCAGTGTAATTACGTGGCGTGTAATTATGTGGCACTGAATGGTATTTGGATTGTATGTTGTATTGAGTGCAGTGTAATATGTAGCACTGAGTGGTATTTGGAGTGTATGTTCCATTGAGCGCAGTGTAATTATGTATCATATAACTATGTGGCACTGAGTGGCATTGTGTGGATTGTATGGTGTATTTAGCCGAGTGTAATTGTGTGGCGTGTAATTATGTGGCAATGAGTGGTATTGTTTAGAGTTTATGTTGCATTGAGTACAGTGTAATTATGCAGCACATATTTATGTGGCACTGAGTGGTATTGTGTGGAGTGTGTTTCATTCAGAAGAGCGTAATTATGTGGCGTGTAATTATGTTATACTGAGTGGTATTTGGTGTGTATGTTGCATTAAGTGCAGTGTAAATATGTGGCACTGAGAGGTATTTGAAGTGTATGTTGCTTTGAGTGCAGTGTAATTATGTGGCGTGTACCTATGTGGCACTGAGTGGTATTTGGAGTGTATGTTGCATTGAGTGCAGTGTAATTATGTGGTGTGTAACTATGTGGCACTGAGCGGTATTTGGAGGGTATGTTGCATTGCGTGCAGGGTAATTATGTGGTGTGTAACTATGTGGTACTGAGCGGTATTTGGAGGGTATGTTGCATTGTATGCAGTGTAATTATGTGGCTTGTAATTATGTGGCACTGAGTGGTATTTGGAGGGTATGTTGCATTGACTGCAGTGTAATTATGTGATATGTAATTATGTGGCACTGAGTGGTATTAGGAGGGTATGTTGCATTGAGTGCAGTGTAATTATGAGGCATGTAACTATGTGGCACTGAGTGGTATTTGGAGTGTATGTTGCATTGAGTGCAGTGTAATTACGTGGCGTGTAATTATGTGCCACTGAATGGTATTTGGAGTGTATGTTGTATTGAGTGCAGTGTAAATATGTGGCACTGAGTGGTATTTGGAGTGTATGTTCCATTGAGCACAGTGTAATTATGTATCATATAATTATGTGGCACTGAGTGGCATTGTGTGGATTGTATGTTGTATTTAGTAGAGTGTAATTGTGTGGCGTGTAATTATGTGGCAGTGAGTGGTATTGTTTAGCGTTTATGTTGCATTGAGTACAGTGTAATTATGCAGCACATATCTATGTGGCACTGAGTGGTATTGTGTGGAGTGTGTTTCATTTAGAAGAGCGTAATTATGTGGCGTGTAATTATGTTACACTGAGTGGTATTTGGAGTGTATGTTGCATTAAGTGCAGTGTAAATATGTGGCACTGAGAGGTATTTGAAGTGTATGTTGCTTTGAGTGCAGTGTAATTATGTGGCGTGTACCTATGTGGCACTGAGTGGTATTTGGAGTGTATGTTGCGTTGAGCGCAGTGTAATTATGTATCATATAATTAGGTGGCACTGAGTGGTATTGTGTGGAGTGTATGTTGTATTCAGTAGAGTGTAATTGAGTGGTGTGTAATTATGTGGCAATGAGTGGTATTGTTTGGAGTTCATGTTGCATTGAGTACAGTCTAATTATGTAGCATATAATTATGTGGCACTGAGTAGTATTGTGTGGAGATTGTTTCAGGTGAGGAATCCACACGGCAGATGTATCTATCAGACATTATGTTACACTGAGTGGTATTTGGAGTGTATGTTGCATTAAGTGCAGTGTAATTATGTGGCACTGAGTGGTATTTGGAGTGTATGTTGCATTGAGTGCAGTGTCATTATGTGGAGTGTAATTATGTGGCACTGAGTGGTATTTGGAGTGAATGTTGCATTGAGCGCATTTTAATATGTTGCACTGAGTAGTATTTGGAGTGTATTTTGCATTGAGTGCAGTGTAATCAAGTGGCGCGTAATTATGTGGAACTGAGAGGTATTTCAAGTGTATGTTGCTTTGAGTGCAGTGTAATTATCTGGCATGTACCTATGTGGCACTGAGTGGTATTTGGAGTGTATGTTGCATTGAGTGCAGTGTGATTATGTGGCGTGTAATTATGTGGCACTGAGTGGTATTTGGATTGTATGTTGCATTGAGTTCAGTGTAAATATGTGGCGTGTAATTATGTGGCACTGAGTGGTATTGTTTGGAGTGTATGTTGCATTGAGTGCTTTGTAATTATGTAGCATATAATTATGTGGCACTGAGTGGTATTTGGAGTGTATGTTGCATTGAGTGCATTGTAATTATGTGGTGCATAATTATGTGGCACTGAGAGGTATTTGTAGTGTATGTTGCTTTGAGTGCAGTGTAATTATGTGGCGTGTACCTTTGTGGCACTGAGTGGTATTTGGAGTGTATGTTGCATTGAGTGCAGTGTAATTATGTGGTGCATAATTATGTAGCACTGAGTGGTATTTGGAGTGTATGTTGAGAAAAGCGCTGTGTAATTATGTAGCATATAATTATGTGGCACTGAGTGGTATTGGGTGGAGTGTATGTGGCATTGAGTGCATTGTAATTATGTAGCATATAATTATGTGGCACTGAGTGGTATTTGGAGTGTATGTTGCATTGAGTGTGAGTGTAGTTATGTGGTGTGTAATTATGTGGAACTCAGTGGTATTTGGAGTGTATGTTGCATTGAGAGCAGCGTAATTATGTGGTGTGTAATTATGTTGCACTGAGTGGTATTGTGTGGAGTGTGCGTTGCATTCTGTAGAGTGTAATTATGTGGTGTGTAATTATCTGGAACTGAGTGGTATTTGGAGTGTATGTTGCATTGAGTGCAGTGTAATTATGTGGTGTGTAACTATGTGGCACTGAGTGGTATTTGGAGGGTATGTCGCATTGAGAGCAGAGTAATCATGTGGCATGTACTTATGTGGCACTGAGTGGTAATTGGAGTGAAATGTTGCATTGACTGCAGTGTAATTATGTGGCCTGTAAATATGTGGCTCTGAGTGGTATTTGGAGTGTATGTTGTGTATAGCGCTGTGTAATTATGTAGCATATAATTATGTGGCACTGAGTGGTATTGTGTGGAGTGTATGTGGCATTGAGTGCATTGTAATTATGTAGCATATAATATGTGGCAATTAGTGGTATTTGGAGTGTATGTTGCATTGAGTGCAGTGTAATTATGTGGTGTGTAACTATGTGGCACTGAGTGGTATTTGGAGAGTATGTTGCATTGAGTGCAGTGTAATTATGTGACATGTATCTATGTGGCACTGAGTGGTATTTGGAGTGTATTTTGCATTGAGTGCAGTGTAATTACGTGGCGTGTAATTATGTGACACTGAATGGTATTTGGAGTGTATGTTGTATTGAGTGCAGTGTTATTATGTGGCACTGAGTGGTATTTGAAGTGTATGTTCCATTGAGCGCTGTGTAATTATGTATCATATAATTATGTGGCACTGAGTGGTATTGTGTGGATTGTATGTTGTATTTAGTAGAGTGTAATTGTGTGGCGTGTAATTATGTGGCAATGACTGGTATTGTTTGGAGTGTATGTTGCATTGAGTACAATGTAATTATGTAGCATATAATTATGTGGCACTGAGTGGTATTGTGTGGAGTGTGTTTCATTCAGATGAGTGTAATTATGTGGAGTGTAATATGTGGCACTGAGTGGTATTGTTTGGAGTGTATGTTGCATTGAGTACAGTGTAATTATGTAGCATATAATAATGTGGCACTGAGTGGTTTTGTTTGGAGTGTATGTTGCATTGAGTGCAGTGTAATTATGTGGCGTGTAATTATGTGGCACTGAGTGGCATTTGGAGTGTAAGTTGCATTGAGTGCAGTGTAATTATGTAGCATATAATTATGTGGCACAGAGTGGAATTGTGTTGACTATGTGTTGCATTCAGTAGAGTGTAATTACGTGTCATGTAATTATGTGGCACTGAGAGGTATTTGGAGTGTATGTTGCAGTGAGCACAGTGTAATTATGTATCATATAATTATGTGGCACTGAGTGGTATTGTGTGGAGTGTATGTTGTATTTAGTAGAGTGTAATTGTGTGGCATGTAATTATGTGTCACTGAGTGGTATTGTTTGGAGTGTATGTTGCATTGAGTACAGTGTAATTATGTAGCATATAATTATGTGGCACTGAGTGGTATTGTGTGGAGTGTGTTTCATTCAGAAGAGTGTAATTATGTGGCGTGTAATTATGTGGCATTGAGTGGTATTTGGAGTGTATGTTGCATCGAGTGCAGTGTAATTATGTGGCATGTAATTATGCGGCACTGAGTGGTATTTGGAGTGTAGGTTGCATTGAGTGCAGCATGATTATGTGGCGTGTAACTATCTGGCACTGAGTGGTATTTGGAGTGTATGTTGCATTGAGTGCAGGGTGATTATGTGGCGTGTAATTATGTGGCACTGAGTGGTATTTGGGGTGTATGTTACGTTGAGCGCAGTGTAATTATGTATCATATAATTATGTGGCACTGAGCGGTATTTTGTGGAGTGTATGTTGTATTCATTAGAGTATAATTAACTGGTGAGTAATTATGTGGCACTGAGTGGTATTGTTTGGAGTGTATGTTGCATTGAGTACGGTGTAATTATGTAGCATATAATTATGTGGCACTGAGTGGTATTGTTTGGAGTGTATGTTGCATTGAGTGCAGTGTAATTATGTGGTGTGCAATTATGTGGCACTGAGTGGTATTTGGAGTGTATGTTGCATTGAGTGAAGTGTAATTATGTGGCATAATTATGTGGCACTGAGTGGTATTTGGAGTGTATGTGGCATTGAGAGCAGCTTAATTATGTGGTATGTAATTATGTTGCACTGAGTGGTATTGTGTGGAGTGTGTGTTGCATTCTGTAGAGTGTAATTATGTGGCGTGTAATTATGTGGCACTGAGTGGCATTTGGAGTGTAAGTTGCATTGAGTGCAGTGTAATTATGTAGCATATAAGTATGTGGCACAGAGTGGAATTGTGTTGACTATGTGTTGCATTCAGTAGAGTGTAATTACGTGTCATGTAATTATGTGGCACTGAGAGGTATGTGGAGTGTATGTTGCAGTGAGCACAGTGTAATTATGTATCATATAATTATGTGGCACTGAGTGGTATTGTGTGGAGTGTATGTTGTATTTAGTAGAGTGTAATTGTGTGGCATGTAATTATGTGTCACTGAGTGGTATTGTTTGGAGTGTATGTTGCATTGAGTACAGTGTAATTATGTAGCATATAATTATGTGGCACTGAGTGGTATTGTGTGGAGTGTGTTTCATTCAGAAGAGTGTAATTATGTGGCGTGTAATTATGTGGCATTGAGTGGTATTTGGAGTGTATGTTGCATCGAGTGCAGTGTAATTATGTGGCATGTAATTATGCGGCACTGAGTGGTATTTGGAGTGTAGGTTGCATTGAGTGCAGCATGATTATGTGGCGTGTAACTATCTGGCACTGAGTGGTATTTGGAGTGTATGTTGCATTGAGTGCAGGGTGATTATGTGGCGTGTAATTATGTGGCACTGAGTGGTATTTGGGGTGTATGTTACGTTGAGCGCAGTGTAATTATGTATCATATAATTATGTGGCACTGAGCGGTATTTTGTGGAGTGTATGTTGTATTCAGTAGAGTATAATTAACTGGTGTGTAATTATGTGGCACTGAGTGGTATTGTTTGGAGTGTATGTTGCATTGAGTACGGTGTAATTATGTAGCATATAATTATGTGGCACTGAGTGGTATTGTTTGGAGTGTATGTTGCATTGAGTGCAGTGTAATTATGTGGTGTGCAATTATGTGGCACTGAGTGGTATTTGGAGTGTATGTTGCATTGAGTGAAGTGTAATTATGTGGCATAATTATGTGGCACTGAGTGGTATTTGGAGTGTATGTGGCATTGAGAGCAGCTTAATTATGTGGTATGTAATTATGTTGCACTGAGTGGTATTGTGTGGAGTGTGTGTTGCATTCTGTAGAGTGTAATTATGTGGTGTGTAATTATGTGGCACTGAGTGGTATTTGGAGTGTATGCTGCATTGAGTGCAGTGTAATAATGTGGCATATAATTATGCAGCACTGAGCGGTATTTGGAGCGTATGTTGCATTGAGTGCAGTGTAATTATGTGGTGTGTAATTATGTGGCACTGAGTAGTATTTGGAGTGTATGTTGCAATGAGTGTAGTGTAATTATGTGGCACTGAGTGGTATTTTGAGTGTATGTTGCATTGAGTGCAGTGTAATTATGTGGCGTGTATGTGGCACTGAGTGGTATATAGAGGGTATGTTGCATTGAGTGCAGTGTAATTATGTGATATGTAATTATGTGGCATTGAGTAGTATTTGGAGGGTATGTTGCATTGAGTGCAGTGTAATTATGTGGCATGTAACTATATGGCACTGAGTGGTATTTGAAGTGTATGTTGCATTGAGTACAGTGTAATTATGTAGCATATAATAATGTGGCACTGAGTGGTTTTGTTTGGAGTGTATGTTGCATTGAGTGCAGTGTAATTATGTGGCGTGTAATTATGTGGCACTGAGTGGCATTTGGAGTGTAAGTTGCATTGAGTGCAGTGTAATTATGTAGCATATAATTATGTGGCACAGAGTGGAATTGTGTTGACTATGTGTTGCATTCAGTAGAGTGTAATTACGTGTCATGTAATTATGTGGCACTGAGAGGTATTTGGAGTGTATGTTGCAGTGAGCACAGTGTAATTATGTATCATATAATTATGTGGCACTGAGTGGTATTGTGTGGAGTGTATGTTGTATTTAGTAGAGTGTAATTGTGTGGCATGTAATTATGTGTCACTGAGTGGTATTGTTTGGAGTGTATGTTGCATTGAGTACAGTGTAATTATGTAGCATATAATTATGTGGCACTGAGTGGTATTGTGTGGAGTGTGTTTCATTCAGAAGAGTGTAATTATGTGGCGTGTAATTATGTGGCATTGAGTGGTATTTGGAGTGTATGTTGCATTGAGTGCAGTGTAATTATGTGGCATGTAATTATGCGGCACTGAGTGGTATTTGGAGTGTAGGTTGCATTGAGTGCAGCATGATTATGTGGCGTGTAACTATCTGGCACTGAGTGGTATTTGGAGTGTATGTTGCATTGAGTGCAGGGTGATTATGTGGCATGTAATTATGTGGCACTGAGTGGTATTTGGAGTGTATGTTACGTTGAGCGCAGTGTAATTATGTATCATATAATTATGTGGCACTGAGCGGTATTTTGTGGAGTGTATGTTGTATTCAGTAGAGTTAAATTAACTGGTGTGTAATTATGTGGCACTGAGTGGTATTGTTTGGAGTGTATGTTGCATTGAGTACAGTGTAATTATGTAGCATATAATTATGTGGCACTGAGTGGTATTGTTTGGAATGTATGTTGCATTGAGTGCAGTGTAATTATGTGGTGTGCAATTATGTGGCACTGAGTGGTATTTGGAGTGTATGTTGCATTGAGTGAAGTGTAATTATGTGGCATAATTATGTGGCACTGAGTGGTATTTGGAGTGTATGTGGCATTGAGAGCAGCTTAATTATGTGGTATGTAATTATGTTGCACTGAGTGGTATTGTGTGGAGTGTGTGTTGCATTCTGTAGAGTGTAATTATGTGGTGTGTAATTATGTGGCACTGAGTGGTATTTGGAGTGTATGCTGCATTGAGTGCAGTGTAATTATGTGGCATATAATTATGCAGCACTGAGCGGTATTTGGAGTGTATGTTGCATTGAGTGCAGTGTAATTATGTGGTGTGTAATTATGTGGCACTGAGTAGTATTTGGAGTGTATGTTGCAATGAGTGTAGTGTAATTATGTGGCATGTAACTATATGGCACTGAGTGGTATTTGGAGTGTATGTTGCATTGAGTGCAGTGTAATTACGTGGCGTGTAATTATGTGGCACTGAATGGTATTTGGAGTGTATGTTGCATTGAGTGAAGTGTAATTATGTGGCATAATTATGTGGCACTGAGTGGTATTTGGAGTGTATGTGGCATTGAGAGCAGCTTAATTATGTGGTATGTAATTATGTTGCACTGAGTGGTATTGTGTGGAGTGTGTGTTGCATTCTGTAGAGTGTAATTATGTGGTGTGTAATTATGTGGCACTGAGTGGTATTTGGAGTGTATGCTGCATTGAGTGCAGTGTAATTATGTGGCATATAATTATGCAGCACTGAGCGGTATTTGGAGTGTATGTTGCATTGAGTGCAGTGTAATTATGTGGCGTGTAACTATGTGGCACTGAGTGGTATATAGAGGGTATGTAGCATTGAGTGCAGTGTAATTATGTGATATGTAATTATGTGGCACTGAGTAGTATTTGGAGGATATGTTGCATTGAGTGCAGTGTAATTATGTGGCATGTAACTATATGGCACTGAGTGGTATTTGGAGTGTATGTTGCATTGAGTGCAGTGTAATTACGTGGCGTGTAATTATGTGGCACTGAATGGTATTTGGATTGTATGTTGTATTGAGTGCAGTGTAATATGTAGCACTGAGTGGTATTTGGAGTGTATGTTCCATTGAGCGCAGTGTAATTATGTATCATATAACTATGTGGCACTGAGTGGCATTGTGTGGATTGTATGGTGTATTTAGCCGAGTGTAATTGTGTGGCGTGTAATTATGTGGCAATGAGTGGTATTGTTTAGAGTTTATGTTGCATTGAGTACAGTGTAATTATGCAGCACATATTTATGTGGCACTGAGTGGTATTGTGTGGAGTGTGTTTCATTCAGAAGAGCGTAATTATGTGGCGTGTAATTATGTTATACTGAGTGGTATTTGGTGTGTATGTTGCATTAAGTGCAGTGTAAATATGTGGCACTGAGAGGTATTTGAAGTGTATGTTGCTTTGAGTGCAGTGTAATTATGTGGCGTGTACCTATGTGGCACTGAGTGGTATTTGGAGTGTATGTTGCATTGAGTGCAGTGTAATTATGTGGTGTGTAACTATGTGGCACTGAGCGGTATTTGGAGGGTATGTTGCATTGCGTGCAGGGTAATTATGTGGTGTGTAACTATGTGGTACTGAGCGGTATTTGGAGGGTATGTTGCATTGTATGCAGTGTAATTATGTGGCTTGTAATTATGTGGCACTGAGTGGTATTTGGAGGGTATGTTGCATTGACTGCAGTGTAATTATGTGATATGTAATTATGTGGCACTGAGTGGTATTAGGAGGGTATGTTGCATTGAGTGCAGTGTAATTATGAGGCATGTAACTATGTGGCACTGAGTGGTATTTGGAGTGTATGTTGCATTGAGTGCAGTGTAATTACGTGGCGTGTAATTATGTGCCACTGAATGGTATTTGGAGTGTATGTTGTATTGAGTGCAGTGTAAATATGTGGCACTGAGTGGTATTTGGAGTGTATGTTCCATTGAGCACAGTGTAATTATGTATCATATAATTATGTGGCACTGAGTGGCATTGTGTGGATTGTATGTTGTATTTAGTAGAGTGTAATTGTGTGGCGTGTAATTATGTGGCAGTGAGTGGTATTGTTTAGCGTTTATGTTGCATTGAGTACAGTGTAATTATGCAGCACATATCTATGTGGCACTGAGTGGTATTGTGTGGAGTGTGTTTCATTTAGAAGAGCGTAATTATGTGGCGTGTAATTATGTTACACTGAGTGGTATTTGGAGTGTATGTTGCATTAAGTGCAGTGTAAATATGTGGCACTGAGAGGTATTTGAAGTGTATGTTGCTTTGAGTGCAGTGTAATTATGTGGCGTGTACCTATGTGGCACTGAGTGGTATTTGGAGTGTATGTTGCGTTGAGCGCAGTGTAATTATGTATCATATAATTAGGTGGCACTGAGTGGTATTGTGTGGAGTGTATGTTGTATTCAGTAGAGTGTAATTGAGTGGTGTGTAATTATGTGGCAATGAGTGGTATTGTTTGGAGTTCATGTTGCATTGAGTACAGTCTAATTATGTAGCATATAATTATGTGGCACTGAGTAGTATTGTGTGGAGATTGTTTCAGGTGAGGAATCCACACGGCAGATGTATCTATCAGACATTATGTTACACTGAGTGGTATTTGGAGTGTATGTTGCATTAAGTGCAGTGTAATTATGTGGCACTGAGTGGTATTTGGAGTGTATGTTGCATTGAGTGCAGTGTCATTATGTGGAGTGTAATTATGTGGCACTGAGTGGTATTTGGAGTGAATGTTGCATTGAGCGCATTTTAATATGTTGCACTGAGTAGTATTTGGAGTGTATTTTGCATTGAGTGCAGTGTAATCAAGTGGCGCGTAATTATGTGGAACTGAGAGGTATTTCAAGTGTATGTTGCTTTGAGTGCAGTGTAATTATCTGGCATGTACCTATGTGGCACTGAGTGGTATTTGGAGTGTATGTTGCATTGAGTGCAGTGTGATTATGTGGCGTGTAATTATGTGGCACTGAGTGGTATTTGGATTGTATGTTGCATTGAGTTCAGTGTAAATATGTGGCGTGTAATTATGTGGCACTGAGTGGTATTGTTTGGAGTGTATGTTGCATTGAGTGCTTTGTAATTATGTAGCATATAATTATGTGGCACTGAGTGGTATTTGGAGTGTATGTTGCATTGAGTGCAGTGTAATTATGTGGTGCATAATTATGTGGCACTGAGAGGTATTTGTAGTGTATGTTGCTTTGAGTGCAGTGTAATTATGTGGCGTGTACCTTTGTGGCACTGAGTGGTATTTGGAGTGTATGTTGCATTGAGTGCAGTGTAATTATGTGGTGCATAATTATGTAGCACTGAGTGGTATTTGGAGTGTATGTTGAGAAAAGCGCTGTGTAATTATGTAGCATATAATTATGTGGCACTGAGTGGTATTGGGTGGAGTGTATGTGGCATTGAGTGCATTGTAATTATGTAGCATATAATTATGTGGCACTGAGTGGTATTTGGAGTGTATGTTGCATTGAGTGTGAGTGTAGTTATGTGGTGTGTAATTATGTGGAACTCAGTGGTATTTGGAGTGTATGTTGCATTGAGTGCAGTGTAATTATATGGCGCGTAACTATGTGGCACTGAGTGGTATTTGGAGGGTATGTTGCATTGAATGTGAGTGTAGTTATGTGGTGTGTAATTATGTGGAACTCAGTGGTATTTGGAGTGTATGTTGCATTGAGAGCAGCGTAATTATGTGGTGTGTAATTATGTTGCACTGAGTGGTATTGTGTGGAGTGTGCGTTGCATTCTGTAGAGTGTAATTATGTGGTGTGTAATTATCTGGAACTGAGTGGTATTTGGAGTGTATGTTGCATTGAGTGCAGTGTAATTATGTGGTGTGTAACTATGTGGCACTGAGTGGTATTTGGAGGGTATGTCGCATTGAGAGCAGAGTAATCATGTGGCATGTACTTATGTGGCACTGAGTGGTAATTGGAGTGAAATGTTGCATTGACTGCAGTGTAATTATGTGGCCTGTAAATATGTGGCTCTGAGTGGTATTTGGAGTGTATGTTGTGTATAGCGCTGTGTAATTATGTAGCATATAATTATGTGGCACTGAGTGGTATTGTGTGGAGTGTATGTGGCATTGAGTGCATTGTAATTATGTAGCATATAATATGTGGCAATTAGTGGTATTTGGAGTGTATGTTGCATTGAGTGCAGTGTAATTATGTGGTGTGTAACTATGTGGCACTGAGTGGTATTTGGAGAGTATGTTGCATTGAGTGCAGTGTAATTATGTGACATGTATCTATGTGGCACTGAGTGGTATTTGGAGTGTATTTTGCATTGAGTGCAGTGTAATTACGTGGCGTGTAATTATGTGACACTGAATGGTATTTGGAGTGTATGTTGTATTGAGTGCAGTGTTATTATGTGGCACTGAGTGGTATTTGAAGTGTATGTTCCATTGAGCGCTGTGTAATTATGTATCATATAATTATGTGGCACTGAGTGGTATTGTGTGGATTGTATGTTGTATTTAGTAGAGTGTAATTGTGTGGCGTGTAATTATGTGGCAATGACTGGTATTGTTTGGAGTGTATGTTGCATTGAGTACAATGTAATTATGTAGCATATAATTATGTGGCACTGAGTGGTATTGTGTGGAGTGTGTTTCATTCAGATGAGTGTAATTATGTGGAGTGTAATATGTGGCACTGAGTGGTATTGTTTGGAGTGTATGTTGCATTGAGTACAGTGTAATTATGTAGCATATAATAATGTGGCACTGAGTGGTTTTGTTTGGAGTGTATGTTGCATTGAGTGCAGTGTAATTATGTGGCGTGTAATTATGTGGCACTGAGTGGCATTTGGAGTGTAAGTTGCATTGAGTGCAGTGTAATTATGTAGCATATAATTATGTGGCACAGAGTGGAATTGTGTTGACTATGTGTTGCATTCAGTAGAGTGTAATTACGTGTCATGTAATTATGTGGCACTGAGAGGTATTTGGAGTGTATGTTGCAGTGAGCACAGTGTAATTATGTATCATATAATTATGTGGCACTGAGTGGTATTGTGTGGAGTGTATGTTGTATTTAGTAGAGTGTAATTGTGTGGCATGTAATTATGTGTCACTGAGTGGTATTGTTTGGAGTGTATGTTGCATTGAGTACAGTGTAATTATGTAGCATATAATTATGTGGCACTGAGTGGTATTGTGTGGAGTGTGTTTCATTCAGAAGAGTGTAATTATGTGGCGTGTAATTATGTGGCATTGAGTGGTATTTGGAGTGTATGTTGCATCGAGTGCAGTGTAATTATGTGGCATGTAATTATGCGGCACTGAGTGGTATTTGGAGTGTAGGTTGCATTGAGTGCAGCATGATTATGTGGCGTGTAACTATCTGGCACTGAGTGGTATTTGGAGTGTATGTTGCATTGAGTGCAGGGTGATTATGTGGCGTGTAATTATGTGGCACTGAGTGGTATTTGGGGTGTATGTTACGTTGAGCGCAGTGTAATTATGTATCATATAATTATGTGGCACTGAGCGGTATTTTGTGGAGTGTATGTTGTATTCATTAGAGTATAATTAACTGGTGAGTAATTATGTGGCACTGAGTGGTATTGTTTGGAGTGTATGTTGCATTGAGTACGGTGTAATTATGTAGCATATAATTATGTGGCACTGAGTGGTATTGTTTGGAGTGTATGTTGCATTGAGTGCAGTGTAATTATGTGGTGTGCAATTATGTGGCACTGAGTGGTATTTGGAGTGTATGTTGCATTGAGTGAAGTGTAATTATGTGGCATAATTATGTGGCACTGAGTGGTATTTGGAGTGTATGTGGCATTGAGAGCAGCTTAATTATGTGGTATGTAATTATGTTGCACTGAGTGGTATTGTGTGGAGTGTGTGTTGCATTCTGTAGAGTGTAATTATGTGGCGTGTAATTATGTGGCACTGAGTGGCATTTGGAGTGTAAGTTGCATTGAGTGCAGTGTAATTATGTAGCATATAAGTATGTGGCACAGAGTGGAATTGTGTTGACTATGTGTTGCATTCAGTAGAGTGTAATTACGTGTCATGTAATTATGTGGCACTGAGAGGTATGTGGAGTGTATGTTGCAGTGAGCACAGTGTAATTATGTATCATATAATTATGTGGCACTGAGTGGTATTGTGTGGAGTGTATGTTGTATTTAGTAGAGTGTAATTGTGTGGCATGTAATTATGTGTCACTGAGTGGTATTGTTTGGAGTGTATGTTGCATTGAGTACAGTGTAATTATGTAGCATATAATTATGTGGCACTGAGTGGTATTGTGTGGAGTGTGTTTCATTCAGAAGAGTGTAATTATGTGGCGTGTAATTATGTGGCATTGAGTGGTATTTGGAGTGTATGTTGCATCGAGTGCAGTGTAATTATGTGGCATGTAATTATGCGGCACTGAGTGGTATTTGGAGTGTAGGTTGCATTGAGTGCAGCATGATTATGTGGCGTGTAACTATCTGGCACTGAGTGGTATTTGGAGTGTATGTTGCATTGAGTGCAGGGTGATTATGTGGCGTGTAATTATGTGGCACTGAGTGGTATTTGGGGTGTATGTTACGTTGAGCGCAGTGTAATTATGTATCATATAATTATGTGGCACTGAGCGGTATTTTGTGGAGTGTATGTTGTATTCAGTAGAGTATAATTAACTGGTGTGTAATTATGTGGCACTGAGTGGTATTGTTTGGAGTGTATGTTGCATTGAGTACGGTGTAATTATGTAGCATATAATTATGTGGCACTGAGTGGTATTGTTTGGAGTGTATGTTGCATTGAGTGCAGTGTAATTATGTGGTGTGCAATTATGTGGCACTGAGTGGTATTTGGAGTGTATGTTGCATTGAGTGAAGTGTAATTATGTGGCATAATTATGTGGCACTGAGTGGTATTTGGAGTGTATGTGGCATTGAGAGCAGCTTAATTATGTGGTATGTAATTATGTTGCACTGAGTGGTATTGTGTGGAGTGTGTGTTGCATTCTGTAGAGTGTAATTATGTGGTGTGTAATTATGTGGCACTGAGTGGTATTTGGAGTGTATGCTGCATTGAGTGCAGTGTAATAATGTGGCATATAATTATGCAGCACTGAGCGGTATTTGGAGCGTATGTTGCATTGAGTGCAGTGTAATTATGTGGTGTGTAATTATGTGGCACTGAGTAGTATTTGGAGTGTATGTTGCAATGAGTGTAGTGTAATTATGTGGCACTGAGTGGTATTTTGAGTGTATGTTGCATTGAGTGCAGTGTAATTATGTGGCGTGTATGTGGCACTGAGTGGTATATAGAGGGTATGTTGCATTGAGTGCAGTGTAATTATGTGATATGTAATTATGTGGCATTGAGTAGTATTTGGAGGGTATGTTGCATTGAGTGCAGTGTAATTATGTGGCATGTAACTATATGGCACTGAGTGGTATTTGAAGTGTATGTTGCATTGAGTACAGTGTAATTATGTAGCATATAATAATGTGGCACTGAGTGGTTTTGTTTGGAGTGTATGTTGCATTGAGTGCAGTGTAATTATGTGGCGTGTAATTATGTGGCACTGAGTGGCATTTGGAGTGTAAGTTGCATTGAGTGCAGTGTAATTATGTAGCATATAATTATGTGGCACAGAGTGGAATTGTGTTGACTATGTGTTGCATTCAGTAGAGTGTAATTACGTGTCATGTAATTATGTGGCACTGAGAGGTATTTGGAGTGTATGTTGCAGTGAGCACAGTGTAATTATGTATCATATAATTATGTGGCACTGAGTGGTATTGTGTGGAGTGTATGTTGTATTTAGTAGAGTGTAATTGTGTGGCATGTAATTATGTGTCACTGAGTGGTATTGTTTGGAGTGTATGTTGCATTGAGTACAGTGTAATTATGTAGCATATAATTATGTGGCACTGAGTGGTATTGTGTGGAGTGTGTTTCATTCAGAAGAGTGTAATTATGTGGCGTGTAATATGTGGCATTGAGTGGTATTTGGAGTGTATGTTGCATCGAGTGCAGTGTAATTATGTGGCATGTAATTATGCGGCACTGAGTGGTATTTGGAGTGTAGGTTGCATTGAGTGCAGCATGATTATGTGGCGTGTAACTATCTGGCACTGAGTGGTGTTTGGAGTGTATGTTGCATTGAGTGCAGGGTGATTATGTGGCATGTAATTATGTGGCACTGAGTGGTATTTGGAGTGTATGTTACGTTGAGCGCAGTGTAATTATGTATCATATAATTATGTGGCACTGAGCGGTATTTTGTGGAGTGTATGTTGTATTCAGTAGAGTTAAATTAACTGGTGTGTAATTATGTGGCACTGAGTGGTATTGTTTGGAGTGTATGTTGCATTGAGTACAGTGTAATTATGTAGCATATAATTATGTGGCACTGAGTGGTATTGTTTGGAATGTATGTTGCATTGAGTGCAGTGTAATTATGTGGTGTGCAATTATGTGGCACTGAGTGGTATTTGGAGTGTATGTTGCATTGAGTGAAGTGTAATTATGTGGCATAATTATGTGGCACTGAGTGGTATTTGGAGTGTATGTGGCATTGAGAGCAGCTTAATTATGTGGTATGTAATTATGTTGCACTGAGTGGTATTGTGTGGAGTGTGTGTTGCATTCTGTAGAGTGTAATTATGTGGTGTGTAATTATGTGGCACTGAGTGGTATTTGGAGTGTATGCTGCATTGAGTGCAGTGTAATTATGTGGCATATAATTATGCAGCACTGAGCGGTATTTGGAGTGTATGTTGCATTGAGTGCAGTGTAATTATGTGGTGTGTAATTATGTGGCACTGAGTAGTATTTGGAGTGTATGTTGCAATGAGTGTAGTGTAATTATGTGGCATGTAACTATATGGCACTGAGTGGTATTTGGAGTGTATGTTGCATTGAGTGCAGTGTAATTACGTGGCGTGTAATTATGTGGCACTGAATGGTATTTGGAGTGTATGTTGCATTGAGTGAAGTGTAATTATGTGGCATAATTATGTGGCACTGAGTGGTATTTGGAGTGTATGTGGCATTGAGAGCAGCTTAATTATGTGGTATGTAATTATGTTGCACTGAGTGGTATTGTGTGGAGTGTGTGTTGCATTCTGTAGAGTGTAATTATGTGGTGTGTAATTATGTGGCACTGAGTGGTATTTGGAGTGTATGCTGCATTGAGTGCAGTGTAATTATGTGGCATATAATTATGCAGCACTGAGCGGTATTTGGAGTGTATGTTGCATTGAGTGCAGTGTAATTATGTGGCGTGTAACTATGTGGCACTGAGTGGTATATAGAGGGTATGTTGCATTGAGTGCAGTGTAATTATGTGATATGTAATTATGTGGCACTGAGTAGTATTTGGAGGGTATGTTGCATTGAGTGCAGTGTAATTATGTGGCATGTAACTATATGGCACTGAGTGGTATTTGGAGTGTATGTTGCATTGAGTGCAGTGTAATTACGTGGCGTGTAATTATGTGGCACTGAATGGTATTTGGATTGTATGTTGTATTGAGTGCAGTGTAATATGTGGCACTGAGTGGTATTTGGAGTGTATGTTCCATTGAGCGCAGTGTAATTATGTATCATATAACTATGTGGCACTGAGTGGCATTGTGTGGATTGTATGGTGTATTTAGCCGAGTGTAATTGTGTGGCGTGTAATTATGTGGCAATGAGTGGTATTGTTTAGAGTTTATGTTGCATTGAGTACAGTGTAATTATGCAGCACATATTTATGTGGCACTGAGTGGTATTGTGTGGAGTGTGTTTCATTCAGAAGAGCGTAATTATGTGGCGTGTAATTATGTTATACTGAGTGGTATTTGGTGTGTATGTTGCATTAAGTGCAGTGTAAATATGTGGCACTGAGAGGTATTTGAAGTGTATGTTGCTTTGAGTGCAGTGTAATTATGTGGCGTGTACCTATGTGGCACTGAGTGGTATTTGGAGTGTATGTTGCATTGAGTGCAGTGTAATTATGTGGTGTGTAACTATGTGGCACTGAGCGGTATTTGGAGGGTATGTTGCATTGCGTGCAGGGTAATTATGTGGTGTGTAACTATGTGGTACTGAGCGGTATTTGGAGGGTATGTTGCATTGTATGCAGTGTAATTATGTGGCTTGTAATTATGTGGCACTGAGTGGTATTTGGAGGGTATGTTGCATTGACTGCAGTGTAATTATGTGATATGTAATTATGTGGCACTGAGTGGTATTAGGAGGGTATGTTGCATTGAGTGCAGTGTAATTATGAGGCATGTAACTATGTGGCACTGAGTGGTATTTGGAGTGTATGTTGCATTGAGTGCAGTGTAATTACGTGGCGTGTAATTATGTGCCACTGAATGGTATTTGGAGTGTATGTTGTATTGAGTGCAGTGTAAATATGTGGCACTGAGTGGTATTTGGAGTGTATGTTCCATTGAGCACAGTGTAATTATGTATCATATAATTATGTGGCACTGAGTGGCATTGTGTGGATTGTATGTTGTATTTAGTAGAGTGTAATTGTGTGGCGTGTAATTATGTGGCAGTGAGTGGTATTGTTTAGCGTTTATGTTGCATTGAGTACAGTGTAATTATGCAGCACATATCTATGTGGCACTGAGTGGTATTGTGTGGAGTGCGTTTCATTTAGAAGAGCGTAATTATGTGGCGTGTAATTATGTTACACTGAGTGGTATTTGGAGTGTATGTTGCATTAAGTGCAGTGTAAATATGTGGCACTGAGAGGTATTTGAAGTGTATGTTGCTTTGAGTGCAGTGTAATTATGTGGCGTGTACCTATGTGGCACTGAGTGGTATTTGGAGTGTATGTTGCGTTGAGCGCAGTGTAATTATGTATCATATAATTAGGTGGCACTGAGTGGTATTGTGTGGAGTGTATGTTGTATTCAGTAGAGTGTAATTGAGTGGTGTGTAATTATGTGGCAATGAGTGGTATTGTTTGGAGTTCATGTTGCATTGAGTACAGTCTAATTATGTAGCATATAATTCTGTGGCACTGAGTAGTATTGTGTGGAGTGTGTTTCATTCAGAAGAGTGTAATTATGTGGCGTGTAATTATGTGGCATTGAGTGGTATTTGGAGTGTATGTTGCATCGAGTGCAGTGTAATTATGTGGCATGTAATTATGCGGCACTGAGTGGTATTTGGAGTGTAGGTTGCATTGAGTGCAGCATGATTATGTGGCGTGTAACTATCTGGCACTGAGTGGTATTTGGAGTGTATGTTGCATTGAGTGCAGGGTGATTATGTGGCGTGTAATTATGTGGCACTGAGTGGTATTTGGGGTGTATGTTACGTTGAGCGCAGTGTAATTATGTATCATATAATTATGTGGCACTGAGCGGTATTTTGTGGAGTGTATGTTGTATTCATTAGAGTATAATTAACTGGTGAGTAATTATGTGGCACTGAGTGGTATTGTTTGGAGTGTATGTTGCATTGAGTACGGTGTAATTATGTAGCATATAATTATGTGGCACTGAGTGGTATTGTTTGGAGTGTATGTTGCATTGAGTGCAGTGTAATTATGTGGTGTGCAATTATGTGGCACTGAGTGGTATTTGGAGTGTATGTTGCATTGAGTGAAGTGTAATTATGTGGCATAATTATGTGGCACTGAGTGGTATTTGGAGTGTATGTGGCATTGAGAGCAGCTTAATTATGTGGTATGTAATTATGTTGCACTGAGTGGTATTGTGTGGAGTGTGTGTTGCATTCTGTAGAGTGTAATTATGTGGCGTGTAATTATGTGGCACTGAGTGGCATTTGGAGTGTAAGTTGCATTGAGTGCAGTGTAATTATGTAGCATATAAGTATGTGGCACAGAGTGGAATTGTGTTGACTATGTGTTGCATTCAGTAGAGTGTAATTACGTGTCATGTAATTATGTGGCACTGAGAGGTATGTGGAGTGTATGTTGCAGTGAGCACAGTGTAATTATGTATCATATAATTATGTGGCACTGAGTGGTATTGTGTGGAGTGTATGTTGTATTTAGTAGAGTGTAATTGTGTGGCATGTAATTATGTGTCACTGAGTGGTATTGTTTGGAGTGTATGTTGCATTGAGTACAGTGTAATTATGTAGCATATAATTATGTGGCACTGAGTGGTATTGTGTGGAGTGTGTTTCATTCAGAAGAGTGTAATTATGTGGCGTGTAATTATGTGGCATTGAGTGGTATTTGGAGTGTATGTTGCATCGAGTGCAGTGTAATTATGTGGCATGTAATTATGCGGCACTGAGTGGTATTTGGAGTGTAGGTTGCATTGAGTGCAGCATGATTATGTGGCGTGTAACTATCTGGCACTGAGTGGTATTTGGAGTGTATGTTGCATTGAGTGCAGGGTGATTATGTGGCGTGTAATTATGTGGCACTGAGTGGTATTTGGGGTGTATGTTACGTTGAGCGCAGTGTAATTATGTATCATATAATTATGTGGCACTGAGCGGTATTTTGTGGAGTGTATGTTGTATTCAGTAGAGTATAATTAACTGGTGTGTAATTATGTGGCACTGAGTGGTATTGTTTGGAGTGTATGTTGCATTGAGTACGGTGTAATTATGTAGCATATAATTATGTGGCACTGAGTGGTATTGTTTGGAGTGTATGTTGCATTGAGTGCAGTGTAATTATGTGGTGTGCAATTATGTGGCACTGAGTGGTATTTGGAGTGTATGTTGCATTGAGTGAAGTGTAATTATGTGGCATAATTATGTGGCACTGAGTGGTATTTGGAGTGTATGTGGCATTGAGAGCAGCTTAATTATGTGGTATGTAATTATGTTGCACTGAGTGGTATTGTGTGGAGTGTGTGTTGCATTCTGTAGAGTGTAATTATGTGGTGTGTAATTATGTGGCACTGAGTGGTATTTGGAGTGTATGCTGCATTGAGTGCAGTGTAATAATGTGGCATATAATTATGCAGCACTGAGCGGTATTTGGAGCGTATGTTGCATTGAGTGCAGTGTAATTATGTGGTGTGTAATTATGTGGCACTGAGTAGTATTTGGAGTGTATGTTGCAATGAGTGTAGTGTAATTATGTGGCACTGAGTGGTATTTTGAGTGTATGTTGCATTGAGTGCAGTGTAATTATGTGGCGTGTATGCGGCACTGAGTGGTATTTGGAGTGTATGTTGCATTGAGTGCAGTGTAATTATGTGGTGTGTAATTACATCGCACTGAGTGGTTTTTGTAATGTATGTTGCATTGAGTACAGTGTAATTATGTGACGTGTAATTATGTGACACTGACTGGTATTTGGAGTGTATGTTGCATTGAGTGCTGTGTAATTATGTTGTGCGTAATTATGTGGCACTGAGTGGTATTTGGAGTGTATGTTGCGTTGAGTGCAGTGTAATTATGTATCATATAATTATGTGACACTGAGCAGTATTTTGTGGAGTGTATGTTGTATTCAGTAGAGTATAATTAACTGGTGTGTAATTATGTGATGTGATGTGATGTTTTTGTACTTGTATAGCGCACAGCTACCCACAGTGGGTTTCCCGGTGCTTGTACGAATACCGCAAGGGAACGCTTCCAGGCTTTCCCTGTGAAGTGTCCACTCCTGGGCACCCCCATGGTGCAGACCAGGCATCCCTCGCGTTGTGGGGGCCGTTGTGGAGACTAAGCAAGCTAATGCCCAGAGTTGCAGCGTGGGACCCATGATCAGAACAGGCACTGAGGCGAGAATATCCGGTCAGGGGAATTAATGAGCCCGAGACCCGCCAGGGCAGGAATCGAACCCTGGTCCCTGGCCAGAGCTCTGCATCAAGGTCTGCCTGCTCTAACCATTGAGCCACACTTCTCCACGCTGAGTGGTATTGTTTGGAGTGTATGTTGCATTGAGGACAGTGTAATTATGTAGCATATAATTATGTGGCACTGAGTGGTATTGTTTGGAGTGTATGTTGCATTGAGTGCAGTGTAATTATGTGGCGTGTAAGTATGTGGCACTGAGTGGTATTTGGAGTGTATGTTGCATTGAGTGAAGTGTAATTATGTGGCACGTAATTATGTGGCACTGAGTGGAATTTGGAGTGTATGTTGCTTTGAGAGCAGCGTAATTATGTGGCATGTAATAATGTTGCACTGAGTGGTATTGTGTCGAGTGTGTGTTGCATTCCATAGAGTGTACTTATGTGGTGTGTAATTATGTGGCACTGAGTGGTATTTGGAGTGTATGTTGCATTGAGTGCAGTGTAATTATGTGGTGTGTACTATGCAGCACTGAGCGGTATTTGAAGGGTAATTTGCATTGCGTGCAGTGTAATTATGTGGCTTGTAATTATGTGGCACTGAGTGGTATTTGGAGTGTATGTTGCATTGAGTGCAGTGTAATTATGTGGCGTGTAATTATGTGGCACTGAGTGGTATTTGGAGTGAATCTTGCATTGAGCGCAGTGTAATTATGTCGCACTGAGTAGTATTTGAAGTGTATGTTGCATTGAGTGCAGTGTAATCAAGTGGCGCGTAATTATAAGGAACTGAGAGGTATTTGAAGTGTATGTTGCTTTGAGTGCAGTGTAATTATGTGGCGTGTACCTATGTGGCACTGAGTGGTATTTGCAGTGTATGTTGCATTGAGTGCAGTGTAATTATGTGGAGTGTAATTATGAGGCACTGAGTGGTATTTGGAGTGAATGTTGCATTGAGCGCAGTGTAATTATGTCGCACTGAGTAGTATTTGGAGTCTATGTTGCATTGAGTGCAGTGTAATCAAGTGGCGCGTAATTATGAGGAACTGAGAGGTATTTGGAGTGTATGTTGCATTGAGTGCAAAGTAATTATGTGGCGTGTAATTATGTGGCACAGAGTGCTATTTGGAGTGTATGTTGCGTTGAGCGCAGTGTAATTATGTATCATATAATTATGTGGCACTGAGTGGTATTGTGTGGAGTGTATGTTGTATTCAGTAGAGTGTAATTGAGTGGTGTGTAATTATGTGGCAATGAGTGGTATTGTTTGGAGTTCATGTTGCATTGAGTACAGTCTAATTATGTAGCATATAATTATGTGGCACTGAGTAGTATTGTGTGGAGATTGTTTAAGGTGAGGAATCCACACGGCAGATGTATCTATCAGACATTATGTTACACTGAGTGGTATTTGGAGTGTATGTTGCATTAAGTGCAGTGTAATTATGTGGCACTGAGTGGTATTTGGAGTGTATGTTGCATTGAGTGCAGTGTCATTATGTGGAGTGTAATTATGTGGCACTGAGTGGTATTTGGAGTGAATGTTGCATTGAGCGCAGTGTAATTATGTTGCACTGAGTAGTATTTGGAGTGTATTTTGCATTGAGTGCAGTGTAATCAAGTGGCGCGTAATTATGTGGAACTGAGAGGTATTTCAAGTGTATGTTGCTTTGAGTGCAGTGTAATTATCTGGCATGTACCTATGTGGCACTGAGTGGTATTTGGAGTGTATGTTGCATTGAGTGCAGTGTGATTATGTGGCGTGTACTTATGTGGCACAGAGGGGTATTTGGATTGTATGTTGCATTGAGTGCAGTGTAATTACGTGGCGTGTAATTATGTGGCACTGAGTGGTATTTGGAGTGTATGTGGCATTGAGAGCAGCTTAATTATGTGGTATGTAATTATGTTGCACTGAGTGGTATTGTGTGGAGTGTGTGTTGCATTCTGTAGAGTGTAATTATGTGGCGTGTAATTATGTGGCACTGAGTGGCATTTGGAGTGTAAGTTGCATTGAGTGCAGTGTAATTATGTAGCATATAAGTATGTGGCACAGAGTGGAATTGTGTTGACTATGTGTTGCATTCAGTAGAGTGTAATTACGTGTCATGTAATTATGTGGCACTGAGAGGTATGTGGAGTGTATGTTGCAGTGAGCACAGTGTAATTATGTATCATATAATTATGTGGCACTGAGTGGTATTGTGTGGAGTGTATGTTGTATTTAGTAGAGTGTAATTGTGTGGCATGTAATTATGTGTCACTGAGTGGTATTGTTTGGAGTGTATGTTGCATTGAGTACAGTGTAATTATGTAGCATATAATTATGTGGCACTGAGTGGTATTGTGTGGAGTGTGTTTCATTCAGAAGAGTGTAATTATGTGGCGTGTAATTATGTGGCATTGAGTGGTATTTAGAGTGTATGTTGCATCGAGTGCAGTGTAATTATGTGGCATGTAATTATGCGGCACTGAGTGGTATTTGGAGTGTAGGTTGCATTGAGTGCAGCATGATTATGTGGCGTGTAACTATCTGGCACTGAGTGGTATTTGGAGTGTATGTTGCATTGAGTGCAGGGTGATTATGTGGCGTGTAATTATGTGGCACTGAGTGGTATTTGGGGTGTATGTTACGTTGAGCGCAGTGTAATTATGTATCATATAATTATGTGGCACTGAGCGGTATTTTGTGGAGTGTATGTTGTATTCAGTAGAGTATAATTAACTGGTGTGTAATTATGTGGCACTGAGTGGTATTGTTTGGAGTGTATGTTGCATTGAGTGCAGTGTAATTATGTGGTGTGCAATTATGTGGCACTGAGTGGTATTTGGAGTGTATGTTGCATTGAGTGAAGTGTAATTATGTGGCATAATTATGTGGCACTGAGTGGTATTTGGAGTGTATGTGGCATTGAGAGCAGCTTAATTATGTGGTATGTAATTATGTTGCACTGAGTGGTATTGTGTGGAGTGTGTGTTGCATTCTGTAGGGTGTAATTATGTGGTGTGTAATTATGTGGCACTGAGTGGTATTTGGAGTGTATGCTGCATTGAGTGCAGTGTAATAATGTGGCATATAATTATGCAGCACTGAGCGGTATTTGGAGCGTATGTTGCATTGAGTGCAGTGTAATTATGTGGTGTGTAATTATGTGGCACTGAGTAGTATTTGGAGTGTATGTTGCAATGAGTGTAGTGTAATTATGTGGCACTGAGTGGTATTTTGAGTGTATGTTGCATTGAGTGCAGTGTAATTATGTGGCGTGTATGTGGCACTGAGTGGTATATAGAGGGTATGTTGCATTGAGTGCAGTGTAATTATGTGATATGTAATTATGTGGCACTGAGTAGTATTTGGAGGGTATGTTGCATTGAGTGCAGTGTAATTATGTGGCATGTAACTATATGGCACTGAGTGGTATTTGAAGTGTATGTTGCATTGAGTACAGTGTAATTATGTAGCATATAATAATGTGGCACTGAGTGGTTTTGTTTGGAGTGTATGTTGCATTGAGTGCAGTGTAATTATGTGGCGTGTAATTATGTGGCACTGAGTGGCATTTGGAGTGTAAGTTGCATTGAGTGCAGTGTAATTATGTAGCATATAATTATGTGGCACAGAGTGGAATTGTGTTGACTATGTGTTGCATTCAGTAGAGTGTAATTACGTGTCATGTAATTATGTGGCACTGAGAGGTATTTGGAGTGTATGTTGCAGTGAGCACAGTGTAATTATGTATCATATAATTATGTGGCACTGAGTGGTATTGTGTGGAGTGTATGTTGTATTTAGTAGAGTGTAATTGTGTGGCATGTAATTATGTGTCACTGAGTGGTATTGTTTGGAGTGTATGTTGCATTGAGTACAGTGTAATTATGTAGCATATAATTATGTGGCACTGAGTGGTATTGTGTGGAGTGTGTTTCATTCAGAAGAGTGTAATTATGTGGCGTGTAATTATGTGGCATTGAGTGGTATTTGGAGTGTATGTTGCATCGAGTGCAGTGTAATTATGTGGCATGTAATTATGCGGCACTGAGTGGTATTTGGAGTGTAGGTTGCATTGAGTGCAGCATGATTATGTGGCGTGTAACTATCTGGCACTGAGTGGTATTTGGAGTGTATGTTGCATTGAGTGCAGGGTGATTATGTGGCATGTAATTATGTGGCACTGAGTGGTATTTGGAGTGTATGTTACGTTGAGCGCAGTGTAATTATGTATCATATAATTATGTGGCACTGAGCGGTATTTTGTGGAGTGTATGTTGTATTCAGTAGAGTTAAATTAACTGGTGTGTAATTATGTGGCACTGAGTGGTATTGTTTGGAGTGTATGTTGCATTGAGTACAGTGTAATTATGTAGCATATAATTATGTGGCACTGAGTGGTATTGTTTGGAATGTATGTTGCATTGAGTGCAGTGTAATTATGTGGTGTGCAATTATGTGGCACTGAGTGGTATTTGGAGTGTATGTTGCATTGAGTGAAGTGTAATTATGTGGCATAATTATGTGGCACTGAGTGGTATTTGGAGTGTATGTGGCATTGAGAGCAGCTTAATTATGTGGTATGTAATTATGTTGCACTGAGTGGTATTGTGTGGAGTGTGTGTTGCATTCTGTAGAGTGTAATTATGTGGTGTGTAATTATGTGGCACTGAGTGGTATTTGGAGTGTATGCTGCATTGAGTGCAGTGTAATTATGTGGCATATAATTATGCAGCACTGAGCGGTATTTGGAGTGTATGTTGCATTGAGTGCAGTGTAATTATGTGGTGTGTAATTATGTGGCACTGAGTAGTATTTGGAGTGTATGTTGCAATGAGTGTAGTGTAATTATGTGGCATGTAACTATATGGCACTGAGTGGTATTTGGAGTGTATGTTGCATTGAGTGCAGTGTAATTACGTGGCGTGTAATTATGTGGCACTGAATGGTATTTGGAGTGTATGTTGCATTGAGTGAAGTGTAATTATGTGGCATAATTATGTGGCACTGAGTGGTATTTGGAGTGTATGTGGCATTGAGAGCAGCTTAATTATGTGGTATGTAATTATGTTGCACTGAGTGGTATTGTGTGGAGTGTGTGTTGCATTCTGTAGAGTGTAATTATGTGGTGTGTAATTATGTGGCACTGAGTGGTATTTGGAGTGTATGCTGCATTGAGTGCAGTGTAATTATGTGGCATATAATTATGCAGCACTGAGCGGTATTTGGAGTGTATGTTGCATTGAGTGCAGTGTAATTATGTGGCGTGTAACTATGTGGCACTGAGTGGTATATAGAGGGTATGTAGCATTGAGTGCAGTGTAATTATGTGATATGTAATTATGTGGCACTGAGTAGTATTTGGAGGGTATGTTGCATTGAGTGCAGTGTAATTATGTGGCATGTAACTATATGGCACTGAGTGGTATTTGGAGTGTATGTTGCATTGAGTGCAGTGTAATTACGTGGCGTGTAATTATGTGGCACTGAATGGTATTTGGATTGTATGTTGTATTGAGTGCAGTGTAATATGTAGCACTGAGTGGTATTTGGAGTGTATGTTCCATTGAGCGCAGTGTAATTATGTATCATATAACTATGTGGCACTGAGTGGCATTGTGTGGATTGTATGGTGTATTTAGCCGAGTGTAATTGTGTGGCGTGTAATTATGTGGCAATGAGTGGTATTGTTTAGAGTTTATGTTGCATTGAGTACAGTGTAATTATGCAGCACATATTTATGTGGCACTGAGTGGTATTGTGTGGAGTGTGTTTCATTCAGAAGAGCGTAATTATGTGGCGTGTAATTATGTTATACTGAGTGGTATTTGGTGTGTATGTTGCATTAAGTGCAGTGTAAATATGTGGCACTGAGAGGTATTTGAAGTGTATGTTGCTTTGAGTGCAGTGTAATTATGTGGCGTGTACCTATGTGGCACTGAGTGGTATTTGGAGTGTATGTTGCATTGAGTGCAGTGTAATTATGTGGTGTGTAACTATGTGGCACTGAGCGGTATTTGGAGGGTATGTTGCATTGCGTGCAGGGTAATTATGTGGTGTGTAACTATGTGGTACTGAGCGGTATTTGGAGGGTATGTTGCATTGTATGCAGTGTAATTATGTGGCTTGTAATTATGTGGCACTGAGTGGTATTTGGAGGGTATGTTGCATTGACTGCAGTGTAATTATGTGATATGTAATTATGTGGCACTGAGTGGTATTAGGAGGGTATGTTGCATTGAGTGCAGTGTAATTATGAGGCATGTAACTATGTGGCACTGAGTGGTATTTGGAGTGTATGTTGCATTGAGTGCAGTGTAATTACGTGGCGTGTAATTATGTGCCACTGAATGGTATTTGGAGTGTATGTTGTATTGAGTGCAGTGTAAATATGTGGCACTGAGTGGTATTTGGAGTGTATGTTCCATTGAGCACAGTGTAATTATGTATCATATAATTATGTGGCACTGAGTGGCATTGTGTGGATTGTATGTTGTATTTAGTAGAGTGTAATTGTGTGGCGTGTAATTATGTGGCAGTGAGTGGTATTGTTTAGCGTTTATGTTGCATTGAGTACAGTGTAATTATGCAGCACATATCTATGTGGCACTGAGTGGTATTGTGTGGAGTGTGTTTCATTTAGAAGAGCGTAATTATGTGGCGTGTAATTATGTTACACTGAGTGGTATTTGGAGTGTATGTTGCATTAAGTGCAGTGTAAATATGTGGCACTGAGAGGTATTTGAAGTGTATGTTGCTTTGAGTGCAGTGTAATTATGTGGCGTGTACCTATGTGGCACTGAGTGGTATTTGGAGTGTATGTTGCGTTGAGCGCAGTGTAATTATGTATCATATAATTAGGTGGCACTGAGTGGTATTGTGTGGAGTGTATGTTGTATTCAGTAGAGTGTAATTGAGTGGTGTGTAATTATGTGGCAATGAGTGGTATTGTTTGGAGTTCATGTTGCATTGAGTACAGTCTAATTATGTAGCATATAATTATGTGGCACTGAGTAGTATTGTGTGGAGATTGTTTCAGGTGAGGAATCCACACGGCAGATGTATCTATCAGACATTATGTTACACTGAGTGGTATTTGGAGTGTATGTTGCATTAAGTGCAGTGTAATTATGTGGCACTGAGTGGTATTTGGAGTGTATGTTGCATTGAGTGCAGTGTCATTATGTGGAGTGTAATTATGTGGCACTGAGTGGTATTTGGAGTGAATGTTGCATTGAGCGCATTTTAATATGTTGCACTGAGTAGTATTTGGAGTGTATTTTGCATTGAGTGCAGTGTAATCAAGTGGCGCGTAATTATGTGGAACTGAGAGGTATTTCAAGTGTATGTTGCTTTGAGTGCAGTGTAATTATCTGGCATGTACCTATGTGGCACTGAGTGGTATTTGGAGTGTATGTTGCATTGAGTGCAGTGTGATTATGTGGCGTGTAATTATGTGGCACTGAGTGGTATTTGGATTGTATGTTGCATTGAGTTCAGTGTAAATATGTGGCGTGTAATTATGTGGCACTGAGTGGTATTGTTTGGAGTGTATGTTGCATTGAGTGCTTTGTAATTATGTAGCATATAATTATGTGGCACTGAGTGGTATTTGGAGTGTATGTTGCATTGAGTGCAGTGTAATTATGTGGTGCATAATTATGTGGCACTGAGAGGTATTTGTAGTGTATGTTGCTTTGAGTGCAGTGTAATTATGTGGCGTGTACCTTTGTGGCACTGAGTGGTATTTGGAGTGTATGTTGCATTGAGTGCAGTGTAATTATGTGGTGCATAATTATGTAGCACTGAGTGGTATTTGGAGTGTATGTTGAGAAAAGCGCTGTGTAATTATGTAGCATATAATTATGTGGCACTGAGTGGTATTGGGTGGAGTGTATGTGGCATTGAGTGCATTGTAATTATGTAGCATATAATTATGTGGCACTGAGTGGTATTTGGAGTGTATGTTGCATTGAGTGTGAGTGTAGTTATGTGGTGTGTAATTATGTGGAACTCAGTGGTATTTGGAGTGTATGTTGCATTGAGAGCAGCGTAATTATGTGGTGTGTAATTATGTTGCACTGAGTGGTATTGTGTGGAGTGTGCGTTGCATTCTGTAGAGTGTAATTATGTGGTGTGTAATTATCTGGAACTGAGTGGTATTTGGAGTGTATGTTGCATTGAGTGCAGTGTAATTATGTGGTGTGTAACTATGTGGCACTGAGTGGTATTTGGAGGGTATGTCGCATTGAGAGCAGAGTAATCATGTGGCATGTACTTATGTGGCACTGAGTGGTAATTGGAGTGAAATGTTGCATTGACTGCAGTGTAATTATGTGGCCTGTAAATATGTGGCTCTGAGTGGTATTTGGAGTGTATGTTGTGTATAGCGCTGTGTAATTATGTAGCATATAATTATGTGGCACTGAGTGGTATTGTGTGGAGTGTATGTGGCATTGAGTGCATTGTAATTATGTAGCATATAATATGTGGCAATTAGTGGTATTTGGAGTGTATGTTGCATTGAGTGCAGTGTAATTATGTGGTGTGTAACTATGTGGCACTGAGTGGTATTTGGAGAGTATGTTGCATTGAGTGCAGTGTAATTATGTGACATGTATCTATGTGGCACTGAGTGGTATTTGGAGTGTATTTTGCATTGAGTGCAGTGTAATTACATGGCGTGTAATTATGTGACACTGAATGGTATTTGGAGTGTATGTTGTATTGAGTGCAGTGTTATTATGTGGCACTGAGTGGTATTTGAAGTGTATGTTCCATTGAGCGCTGTGTAATTATGTATCATATAATTATGTGGCACTGAGTGGTATTGTGTGGATTGTATGTTGTATTTAGTAGAGTGTAATTGTGTGGCGTGTAATTATGTGGCAATGACTGGTATTGTTTGGAGTGTATGTTGCATTGAGTACAATGTAATTATGTAGCATATAATTATGTGGCACTGAGTGGTATTGTGTGGAGTGTGTTTCATTCAGATGAGTGTAATTATGTGGAGTGTAATATGTGGCACTGAGTGGTATTGTTTGGAGTGTATGTTGCATTGAGTACAGTGTAATTATGTAGCATATAATAATGTGGCACTGAGTGGTTTTGTTTGGAGTGTATGTTGCATTGAGTGCAGTGTAATTATGTGGCGTGTAATTATGTGGCACTGAGTGGCATTTGGAGTGTAAGTTGCATTGAGTGCAGTGTAATTATGTAGCATATAATTATGTGGCACAGAGTGGAATTGTGTTGACTATGTGTTGCATTCAGTAGAGTGTAATTACGTGTCATGTAATTATGTGGCACTGAGAGGTATTTGGAGTGTATGTTGCAGTGAGCACAGTGTAATTATGTATCATATAATTATGTGGCACTGAGTGGTATTGTGTGGAGTGTATGTTGTATTTAGTAGAGTGTAATTGTGTGGCATGTAATTATGTGTCACTGAGTGGTATTGTTTGGAGTGTATGTTGCATTGAGTACAGTGTAATTATGTAGCATATAATTATGTGGCACTGAGTGGTATTGTGTGGAGTGTGTTTCATTCAGAAGAGTGTAATTATGTGGCGTGTAATTATGTGGCATTGAGTGGTATTTGGAGTGTATGTTGCATCGAGTGCAGTGTAATTATGTGGCATGTAATTATGCGGCACTGAGTGGTATTTGGAGTGTAGGTTGCATTGAGTGCAGCATGATTATGTGGCGTGTAACTATCTGGCACTGAGTGGTATTTGGAGTGTATGTTGCATTGAGTGCAGGGTGATTATGTGGCGTGTAATTATGTGGCACTGAGTGGTATTTGGGGTGTATGTTACGTTGAGCGCAGTGTAATTATGTATCATATAATTATGTGGCACTGAGCGGTATTTTGTGGAGTGTATGTTGTATTCATTAGAGTATAATTAACTGGTGAGTAATTATGTGGCACTGAGTGGTATTGTTTGGAGTGTATGTTGCATTGAGTACGGTGTAATTATGTAGCATATAATTATGTGGCACTGAGTGGTATTGTTTGGAGTGTATGTTGCATTGAGTGCAGTGTAATTATGTGGTGTGCAATTATGTGGCACTGAGTGGTATTTGGAGTGTATGTTGCATTGAGTGAAGTGTAATTATGTGGCATAATTATGTGGCACTGAGTGGTATTTGGAGTGTATGTGGCATTGAGAGCAGCTTAATTATGTGGTATGTAATTATGTTGCACTGAGTGGTATTGTGTGGAGTGTGTGTTGCATTCTGTAGAGTGTAATTATGTGGCGTGTAATTATGTGGCACTGAGTGGCATTTGGAGTGTAAGTTGCATTGAGTGCAGTGTAATTATGTAGCATATAAGTATGTGGCACAGAGTGGAATTGTGTTGACTATGTGTTGCATTCAGTAGAGTGTAATTACGTGTCATGTAATTATGTGGCACTGAGAGGTATGTGGAGTGTATGTTGCAGTGAGCACAGTGTAATTATGTATCATATAATTATGTGGCACTGAGTGGTATTGTGTGGAGTGTATGTTGTATTTAGTAGAGTGTAATTGTGTGGCATGTAATTATGTGTCACTGAGTGGTATTGTTTGGAGTGTATGTTGCATTGAGTACAGTGTAATTATGTAGCATATAATTATGTGGCACTGAGTGGTATTGTGTGGAGTGTGTTTCATTCAGAAGAGTGTAATTATGTGGCGTGTAATTATGTGGCATTGAGTGGTATTTGGAGTGTATGTTGCATCGAGTGCAGTGTAATTATGTGGCATGTAATTATGCGGCACTGAGTGGTATTTGGAGTGTAGGTTGCATTGAGTGCAGCATGATTATGTGGCGTGTAACTATCTGGCACTGAGTGGTATTTGGAGTGTATGTTGCATTGAGTGCAGGGTGATTATGTGGCGTGTAATTATGTGGCACTGAGTGGTATTTGGGGTGTATGTTACGTTGAGCGCAGTGTAATTATGTATCATATAATTATGTGGCACTGAGCGGTATTTTGTGGAGTGTATGTTGTATTCAGTAGAGTATAATTAACTGGTGTGTAATTATGTGGCACTGAGTGGTATTGTTTGGAGTGTATGTTGCATTGAGTACGGTGTAATTATGTAGCATATAATTATGTGGCACTGAGTGGTATTGTTTGGAGTGTATGTTGCATTGAGTGCAGTGTAATTATGTGGTGTGCAATTATGTGGCACTGAGTGGTATTTGGAGTGTATGTTGCATTGAGTGAAGTGTAATTATGTGGCATAATTATGTGGCACTGAGTGGTATTTGGAGTGTATGTGGCATTGAGAGCAGCTTAATTATGTGGTATGTAATTATGTTGCACTGAGTGGTATTGTGTGGAGTGTGTGTTGCATTCTGTAGAGTGTAATTATGTGGTGTGTAATTATGTGGCACTGAGTGGTATTTGGAGTGTATGCTGCATTGAGTGCAGTGTAATAATGTGGCATATAATTATGCAGCACTGAGCGGTATTTGGAGCGTATGTTGCATTGAGTGCAGTGTAATTATGTGGTGTGTAATTATGTGGCACTGAGTAGTATTTGGAGTGTATGTTGCAATGAGTGTAGTGTAATTATGTGGCACTGAGTGGTATTTTGAGTGTATGTTGCATTGAGTGCAGTGTAATTATGTGGCGTGTATGTGGCACTGAGTGGTATATAGAGGGTATGTTGCATTGAGTGCAGTGTAATTATGTGATATGTAATTATGTGGCATTGAGTAGTATTTGGAGGGTATGTTGCATTGAGTGCAGTGTAATTATGTGGCATGTAACTATATGGCACTGAGTGGTATTTGAAGTGTATGTTGCATTGAGTACAGTGTAATTATGTAGCATATAATAATGTGGCACTGAGTGGTTTTGTTTGGAGTGTATGTTGCATTGAGTGCAGTGTAATTATGTGGCGTGTAATTATGTGGCACTGAGTGGCATTTGGAGTGTAAGTTGCATTGAGTGCAGTGTAATTATGTAGCATATAATTATGTGGCACAGAGTGGAATTGTGTTGACTATGTGTTGCATTCAGTAGAGTGTAATTACGTGTCATGTAATTATGTGGCACTGAGAGGTATTTGGAGTGTATGTTGCAGTGAGCACAGTGTAATTATGTATCATATAATTATGTGGCACTGAGTGGTATTGTGTGGAGTGTATGTTGTATTTAGTAGAGTGTAATTGTGTGGCATGTAATTATGTGTCACTGAGTGGTATTGTTTGGAGTGTATGTTGCATTGAGTACAGTGTAATTATGTAGCATATAATTATGTGGCACTGAGTGGTATTGTGTGGAGTGTGTTTCATTCAGAAGAGTGTAATTATGTGGCGTGTAATTATGTGGCATTGAGTGGTATTTGGAGTGTATGTTGCATTGAGTGCAGTGTAATTATGTGGCATGTAATTATGCGGCACTGAGTGGTATTTGGAGTGTAGGTTGCATTGAGTGCAGCATGATTATGTGGCGTGTAACTATCTGGCACTGAGTGGTATTTGGAGTGTATGTTGCATTGAGTGCAGGGTGATTATGTGGCATGTAATTATGTGGCACTGAGTGGTATTTGGAGTGTATGTTACGTTGAGCGCAGTGTAATTATGTATCATATAATTATGTGGCACTGAGCGGTATTTTGTGGAGTGTATGTTGTATTCAGTAGAGTTAAATTAACTGGTGTGTAATTATGTGGCACTGAGTGGTATTGTTTGGAGTGTATGTTGCATTGAGTACAGTGTAATTATGTAGCATATAATTATGTGGCACTGAGTGGTATTGTTTGGAATGTATGTTGCATTGAGTGCAGTGTAATTATGTGGTGTGCAATTATGTGGCACTGAGTGGTATTTGGAGTGTATGTTGCATTGAGTGAAGTGTAATTATGTGGCATAATTATGTGGCACTGAGTGGTATTTGGAGTGTATGTGGCATTGAGAGCAGCTTAATTATGTGGTATGTAATTATGTTGCACTGAGTGGTATTGTGTGGAGTGTGTGTTGCATTCTGTAGAGTGTAATTATGTGGTGTGTAATTATGTGGCACTGAGTGGTATTTGGAGTGTATGCTGCATTGAGTGCAGTGTAATTATGTGGCATATAATTATGCAGCACTGAGCGGTATTTGGAGTGTATGTTGCATTGAGTGCAGTGTAATTATGTGGTGTGTAATTATGTGGCACTGAGTAGTATTTGGAGTGTATGTTGCAATGAGTGTAGTGTAATTATGTGGCATGTAACTATATGGCACTGAGTGGTATTTGGAGTGTATGTTGCATTGAGTGCAGTGTAATTACGTGGCGTGTAATTATGTGGCACTGAATGGTATTTGGAGTGTATGTTGCATTGAGTGAAGTGTAATTATGTGGCATAATTATGTGGCACTGAGTGGTATTTGGAGTGTATGTGGCATTGAGAGCAGCTTAATTATGTGGTATGTAATTATGTTGCACTGAGTGGTATTGTGTGGAGTGTGTGTTGCATTCTGTAGAGTGTAATTATGTGGTGTGTAATTATGTGGCACTGAGTGGTATTTGGAGTGTATGCTGCATTGAGTGCAGTGTAATTATGTGGCATATAATTATGCAGCACTGAGCGGTATTTGGAGTGTATGTTGCATTGAGTGCAGTGTAATTATGTGGCGTGTAACTATGTGGCACTGAGTGGTATATAGAGGGTATGTAGCATTGAGTGCAGTGTAATTATGTGATATGTAATTATGTGGCACTGAGTAGTATTTGGAGGATATGTTGCATTGAGTGCAGTGTAATTATGTGGCATGTAACTATATGGCACTGAGTGGTATTTGGAGTGTATGTTGCATTGAGTGCAGTGTAATTACGTGGCGTGTAATTATGTGGCACTGAATGGTATTTGGATTGTATGTTGTATTGAGTGCAGTGTAATATGTAGCACTGAGTGGTATTTGGAGTGTATGTTCCATTGAGCGCAGTGTAATTATGTATCATATAACTATGTGGCACTGAGTGGCATTGTGTGGATTGTATGGTGTATTTAGCCGAGTGTAATTGTGTGGCGTGTAATTATGTGGCAATGAGTGGTATTGTTTAGAGTTTATGTTGCATTGAGTACAGTGTAATTATGCAGCACATATTTATGTGGCACTGAGTGGTATTGTGTGGAGTGTGTTTCATTCAGAAGAGCGTAATTATGTGGCGTGTAATTATGTTATACTGAGTGGTATTTGGTGTGTATGTTGCATTAAGTGCAGTGTAAATATGTGGCACTGAGAGGTATTTGAAGTGTATGTTGCTTTGAGTGCAGTGTAATTATGTGGCGTGTACCTATGTGGCACTGAGTGGTATTTGGAGTGTATGTTGCATTGAGTGCAGTGTAATTATGTGGTGTGTAACTATGTGGCACTGAGCGGTATTTGGAGGGTATGTTGCATTGCGTGCAGGGTAATTATGTGGTGTGTAACTATGTGGTACTGAGCGGTATTTGGAGGGTATGTTGCATTGTATGCAGTGTAATTATGTGGCTTGTAATTATGTGGCACTGAGTGGTATTTGGAGGGTATGTTGCATTGACTGCAGTGTAATTATGTGATATGTAATTATGTGGCACTGAGTGGTATTAGGAGGGTATGTTGCATTGAGTGCAGTGTAATTATGAGGCATGTAACTATGTGGCACTGAGTGGTATTTGGAGTGTATGTTGCATTGAGTGCAGTGTAATTACGTGGCGTGTAATTATGTGCCACTGAATGGTATTTGGAGTGTATGTTGTATTGAGTGCAGTGTAAATATGTGGCACTGAGTGGTATTTGGAGTGTATGTTCCATTGAGCACAGTGTAATTATGTATCATATAATTATGTGGCACTGAGTGGCATTGTGTGGATTGTATGTTGTATTTAGTAGAGTGTAATTGTGTGGCGTGTAATTATGTGGCAGTGAGTGGTATTGTTTAGCGTTTATGTTGCATTGAGTACAGTGTAATTATGCAGCACATATCTATGTGGCACTGAGTGGTATTGTGTGGAGTGTGTTTCATTTAGAAGAGCGTAATTATGTGGCGTGTAATTATGTTACACTGAGTGGTATTTGGAGTGTATGTTGCATTAAGTGCAGTGTAAATATGTGGCACTGAGAGGTATTTGAAGTGTATGTTGCTTTGAGTGCAGTGTAATTATGTGGCGTGTACCTATGTGGCACTGAGTGGTATTTGGAGTGTATGTTGCGTTGAGCGCAGTGTAATTATGTATCATATAATTAGGTGGCACTGAGTGGTATTGTGTGGAGTGTATGTTGTATTCAGTAGAGTGTAATTGAGTGGTGTGTAATTATGTGGCAATGAGTGGTATTGTTTGGAGTTCATGTTGCATTGAGTACAGTCTAATTATGTAGCATATAATTATGTGGCACTGAGTAGTATTGTGTGGAGATTGTTTCAGGTGAGGAATCCACACGGCAGATGTATCTATCAGACATTATGTTACACTGAGTGGTATTTGGAGTGTATGTTGCATTAAGTGCAGTGTAATTATGTGGCACTGAGTGGTATTTGGAGTGTATGTTGCATTGAGTGCAGTGTCATTATGTGGAGTGTAATTATGTGGCACTGAGTGGTATTTGGAGTGAATGTTGCATTGAGCGCATTTTAATATGTTGCACTGAGTAGTATTTGGAGTGTATTTTGCATTGAGTGCAGTGTAATCAAGTGGCGCGTAATTATGTGGAACTGAGAGGTATTTCAAGTGTATGTTGCTTTGAGTGCAGTGTAATTATCTGGCATGTACCTATGTGGCACTGAGTGGTATTTGGAGTGTATGTTGCATTGAGTGCAGTGTGATTATGTGGCGTGTAATTATGTGGCACTGAGTGGTATTTGGATTGTATGTTGCATTGAGTTCAGTGTAAATATGTGGCGTGTAATTATGTGGCACTGAGTGGTATTGTTTGGAGTGTATGTTGCATTGAGTGCTTTGTAATTATGTAGCATATAATTATGTGGCACTGAGTGGTATTTGGAGTGTATGTTGCATTGAGTGCAGTGTAATTATGTGGTGCATAATTATGTGGCACTGAGAGGTATTTGTAGTGTATGTTGCTTTGAGTGCAGTGTAATTATGTGGCGTGTACCTTTGTGGCACTGAGTGGTATTTGGAGTGTATGTTGCATTGAGTGCAGTGTAATTATGTGGTGCATAATTATGTAGCACTGAGTGGTATTTGGAGTGTATGTTGAGAAAAGCGCTGTGTAATTATGTAGCATATAATTATGTGGCACTGAGTGGTATTGGGTGGAGTGTATGTGGCATTGAGTGCATTGTAATTATGTAGCATATAATTATGTGGCACTGAGTGGTATTTGGAGTGTATGTTGCATTGAGTGTGAGTGTAGTTATGTGGTGTGTAATTATGTGGAACTCAGTGGTATTTGGAGTGTATGTTGCATTGAGTGCAGTGTAATTATATGGCGCGTAACTATGTGGCACTGAGTGGTATTTGGAGGGTATGTTGCATTGAATGTGAGTGTAGTTATGTGGTGTGTAATTATGTGGAACTCAGTGGTATTTGGAGTGTATGTTGCATTGAGAGCAGCGTAATTATGTGGTGTGTAATTATGTTGCACTGAGTGGTATTGTGTGGAGTGTGCGTTGCATTCTGTAGAGTGTAATTATGTGGTGTGTAATTATCTGGAACTGAGTGGTATTTGGAGTGTATGTTGCATTGAGTGCAGTGTAATTATGTGGTGTGTAACTATGTGGCACTGAGTGGTATTTGGAGGGTATGTCGCATTGAGAGCAGAGTAATCATGTGGCATGTACTTATGTGGCACTGAGTGGTAATTGGAGTGAAATGTTGCATTGACTGCAGTGTAATTATGTGGCCTGTAAATATGTGGCTCTGAGTGGTATTTGGAGTGTATGTTGTGTATAGCGCTGTGTAATTATGTAGCATATAATTATGTGGCACTGAGTGGTATTGTGTGGAGTGTATGTGGCATTGAGTGCATTGTAATTATGTAGCATATAATATGTGGCAATTAGTGGTATTTGGAGTGTATGTTGCATTGAGTGCAGTGTAATTATGTGGTGTGTAACTATGTGGCACTGAGTGGTATTTGGAGAGTATGTTGCATTGAGTGCAGTGTAATTATGTGACATGTATCTATGTGGCACTGAGTGGTATTTGGAGTGTATTTTGCATTGAGTGCAGTGTAATTACGTGGCGTGTAATTATGTGACACTGAATGGTATTTGGAGTGTATGTTGTATTGAGTGCAGTGTTATTATGTGGCACTGAGTGGTATTTGAAGTGTATGTTCCATTGAGCGCTGTGTAATTATGTATCATATAATTATGTGGCACTGAGTGGTATTGTGTGGATTGTATGTTGTATTTAGTAGAGTGTAATTGTGTGGCGTGTAATTATGTGGCAATGACTGGTATTGTTTGGAGTGTATGTTGCATTGAGTACAATGTAATTATGTAGCATATAATTATGTGGCACTGAGTGGTATTGTGTGGAGTGTGTTTCATTCAGATGAGTGTAATTATGTGGAGTGTAATATGTGGCACTGAGTGGTATTGTTTGGAGTGTATGTTGCATTGAGTACAGTGTAATTATGTAGCATATAATAATGTGGCACTGAGTGGTTTTGTTTGGAGTGTATGTTGCATTGAGTGCAGTGTAATTATGTGGCGTGTAATTATGTGGCACTGAGTGGCATTTGGAGTGTAAGTTGCATTGAGTGCAGTGTAATTATGTAGCATATAATTATGTGGCACAGAGTGGAATTGTGTTGACTATGTGTTGCATTCAGTAGAGTGTAATTACGTGTCATGTAATTATGTGGCACTGAGAGGTATTTGGAGTGTATGTTGCAGTGAGCACAGTGTAATTATGTATCATATAATTATGTGGCACTGAGTGGTATTGTGTGGAGTGTATGTTGTATTTAGTAGAGTGTAATTGTGTGGCATGTAATTATGTGTCACTGAGTGGTATTGTTTGGAGTGTATGTTGCATTGAGTACAGTGTAATTATGTAGCATATAATTATGTGGCACTGAGTGGTATTGTGTGGAGTGTGTTTCATTCAGAAGAGTGTAATTATGTGGCGTGTAATTATGTGGCATTGAGTGGTATTTGGAGTGTATGTTGCATCGAGTGCAGTGTAATTATGTGGCATGTAATTATGCGGCACTGAGTGGTATTTGGAGTGTAGGTTGCATTGAGTGCAGCATGATTATGTGGCGTGTAACTATCTGGCACTGAGTGGTATTTGGAGTGTATGTTGCATTGAGTGCAGGGTGATTATGTGGCGTGTAATTATGTGGCACTGAGTGGTATTTGGGGTGTATGTTACGTTGAGCGCAGTGTAATTATGTATCATATAATTATGTGGCACTGAGCGGTATTTTGTGGAGTGTATGTTGTATTCATTAGAGTATAATTAACTGGTGAGTAATTATGTGGCACTGAGTGGTATTGTTTGGAGTGTATGTTGCATTGAGTACGGTGTAATTATGTAGCATATAATTATGTGGCACTGAGTGGTATTGTTTGGAGTGTATGTTGCATTGAGTGCAGTGTAATTATGTGGTGTGCAATTATGTGGCACTGAGTGGTATTTGGAGTGTATGTTGCATTGAGTGAAGTGTAATTATGTGGCATAATTATGTGGCACTGAGTGGTATTTGGAGTGTATGTGGCATTGAGAGCAGCTTAATTATGTGGTATGTAATTATGTTGCACTGAGTGGTATTGTGTGGAGTGTGTGTTGCATTCTGTAGAGTGTAATTATGTGGCGTGTAATTATGTGGCACTGAGTGGCATTTGGAGTGTAAGTTGCATTGAGTGCAGTGTAATTATGTAGCATATAAGTATGTGGCACAGAGTGGAATTGTGTTGACTATGTGTTGCATTCAGTAGAGTGTAATTACGTGTCATGTAATTATGTGGCACTGAGAGGTATGTGGAGTGTATGTTGCAGTGAGCACAGTGTAATTATGTATCATATAATTATGTGGCACTGAGTGGTATTGTGTGGAGTGTATGTTGTATTTAGTAGAGTGTAATTGTGTGGCATGTAATTATGTGTCACTGAGTGGTATTGTTTGGAGTGTATGTTGCATTGAGTACAGTGTAATTATGTAGCATATAATTATGTGGCACTGAGTGGTATTGTGTGGAGTGTGTTTCATTCAGAAGAGTGTAATTATGTGGCGTGTAATTATGTGGCATTGAGTGGTATTTGGAGTGTATGTTGCATCGAGTGCAGTGTAATTATGTGGCATGTAATTATGCGGCACTGAGTGGTATTTGGAGTGTAGGTTGCATTGAGTGCAGCATGATTATGTGGCGTGTAACTATCTGGCACTGAGTGGTATTTGGAGTGTATGTTGCATTGAGTGCAGGGTGATTATGTGGCGTGTAATTATGTGGCACTGAGTGGTATTTGGGGTGTATGTTACGTTGAGCGCAGTGTAATTATGTATCATATAATTATGTGGCACTGAGCGGTATTTTGTGGAGTGTATGTTGTATTCAGTAGAGTATAATTAACTGGTGTGTAATTATGTGGCACTGAGTGGTATTGTTTGGAGTGTATGTTGCATTGAGTACGGTGTAATTATGTAGCATATAATTATGTGGCACTGAGTGGTATTGTTTGGAGTGTATGTTGCATTGAGTGCAGTGTAATTATGTGGTGTGCAATTATGTGGCACTGAGTGGTATTTGGAGTGTATGTTGCATTGAGTGAAGTGTAATTATGTGGCATAATTATGTGGCACTGAGTGGTATTTGGAGTGTATGTGGCATTGAGAGCAGCTTAATTATGTGGTATGTAATTATGTTGCACTGAGTGGTATTGTGTGGAGTGTGTGTTGCATTCTGTAGAGTGTAATTATGTGGTGTGTAATTATGTGGCACTGAGTGGTATTTGGAGTGTATGCTGCATTGAGTGCAGTGTAATAATGTGGCATATAATTATGCAGCACTGAGCGGTATTTGGAGCGTATGTTGCATTGAGTGCAGTGTAATTATGTGGTGTGTAATTATGTGGCACTGAGTAGTATTTGGAGTGTATGTTGCAATGAGTGTAGTGTAATTATGTGGCACTGAGTGGTATTTTGAGTGTATGTTGCATTGAGTGCAGTGTAATTATGTGGCGTGTATGTGGCACTGAGTGGTATATAGAGGGTATGTTGCATTGAGTGCAGTGTAATTATGTGATATGTAATTATGTGGCATTGAGTAGTATTTGGAGGGTATGTTGCATTGAGTGCAGTGTAATTATGTGGCATGTAACTATATGGCACTGAGTGGTATTTGAAGTGTATGTTGCATTGAGTACAGTGTAATTATGTAGCATATAATAATGTGGCACTGAGTGGTTTTGTTTGGAGTGTATGTTGCATTGAGTGCAGTGTAATTATGTGGCGTGTAATTATGTGGCACTGAGTGGCATTTGGAGTGTAAGTTGCATTGAGTGCAGTGTAATTATGTAGCATATAATTATGTGGCACAGAGTGGAATTGTGTTGACTATGTGTTGCATTCAGTAGAGTGTAATTACGTGTCATGTAATTATGTGGCACTGAGAGGTATTTGGAGTGTATGTTGCAGTGAGCACAGTGTAATTATGTATCATATAATTATGTGGCACTGAGTGGTATTGTGTGGAGTGTATGTTGTATTTAGTAGAGTGTAATTGTGTGGCATGTAATTATGTGTCACTGAGTGGTATTGTTTGGAGTGTATGTTGCATTGAGTACAGTGTAATTATGTAGCATATAATTATGTGGCACTGAGTGGTATTGTGTGGAGTGTGTTTCATTCAGAAGAGTGTAATTATGTGGCGTGTAATATGTGGCATTGAGTGGTATTTGGAGTGTATGTTGCATCGAGTGCAGTGTAATTATGTGGCATGTAATTATGCGGCACTGAGTGGTATTTGGAGTGTAGGTTGCATTGAGTGCAGCATGATTATGTGGCGTGTAACTATCTGGCACTGAGTGGTGTTTGGAGTGTATGTTGCATTGAGTGCAGGGTGATTATGTGGCATGTAATTATGTGGCACTGAGTGGTATTTGGAGTGTATGTTACGTTGAGCGCAGTGTAATTATGTATCATATAATTATGTGGCACTGAGCGGTATTTTGTGGAGTGTATGTTGTATTCAGTAGAGTTAAATTAACTGGTGTGTAATTATGTGGCACTGAGTGGTATTGTTTGGAGTGTATGTTGCATTGAGTACAGTGTAATTATGTAGCATATAATTATGTGGCACTGAGTGGTATTGTTTGGAATGTATGTTGCATTGAGTGCAGTGTAATTATGTGGTGTGCAATTATGTGGCACTGAGTGGTATTTGGAGTGTATGTTGCATTGAGTGAAGTGTAATTATGTGGCATAATTATGTGGCACTGAGTGGTATTTGGAGTGTATGTGGCATTGAGAGCAGCTTAATTATGTGGTATGTAATTATGTTGCACTGAGTGGTATTGTGTGGAGTGTGTGTTGCATTCTGTAGAGTGTAATTATGTGGTGTGTAATTATGTGGCACTGAGTGGTATTTGGAGTGTATGCTGCATTGAGTGCAGTGTAATTATGTGGCATATAATTATGCAGCACTGAGCGGTATTTGGAGTGTATGTTGCATTGAGTGCAGTGTAATTATGTGGTGTGTAATTATGTGGCACTGAGTAGTATTTGGAGTGTATGTTGCAATGAGTGTAGTGTAATTATGTGGCATGTAACTATATGGCACTGAGTGGTATTTGGAGTGTATGTTGCATTGAGTGCAGTGTAATTACGTGGCGTGTAATTATGTGGCACTGAATGGTATTTGGAGTGTATGTTGCATTGAGTGAAGTGTAATTATGTGGCATAATTATGTGGCACTGAGTGGTATTTGGAGTGTATGTGGCATTGAGAGCAGCTTAATTATGTGGTATGTAATTATGTTGCACTGAGTGGTATTGTGTGGAGTGTGTGTTGCATTCTGTAGAGTGTAATTATGTGGTGTGTAATTATGTGGCACTGAGTGGTATTTGGAGTGTATGCTGCATTGAGTGCAGTGTAATTATGTGGCATATAATTATGCAGCACTGAGCGGTATTTGGAGTGTATGTTGCATTGAGTGCAGTGTAATTATGTGGCGTGTAACTATGTGGCACTGAGTGGTATATAGAGGGTATGTTGCATTGAGTGCAGTGTAATTATGTGATATGTAATTATGTGGCACTGAGTAGTATTTGGAGGGTATGTTGCATTGAGTGCAGTGTAATTATGTGGCATGTAACTATATGGCACTGAGTGGTATTTGGAGTGTATGTTGCATTGAGTGCAGTGTAATTACGTGGCGTGTAATTATGTGGCACTGAATGGTATTTGGATTGTATGTTGTATTGAGTGCAGTGTAATATGTGGCACTGAGTGGTATTTGGAGTGTATGTTCCATTGAGCGCAGTGTAATTATGTATCATATAACTATGTGGCACTGAGTGGCATTGTGTGGATTGTATGGTGTATTTAGCCGAGTGTAATTGTGTGGCGTGTAATTATGTGGCAATGAGTGGTATTGTTTAGAGTTTATGTTGCATTGAGTACAGTGTAATTATGCAGCACATATTTATGTGGCACTGAGTGGTATTGTGTGGAGTGTGTTTCATTCAGAAGAGCGTAATTATGTGGCGTGTAATTATGTTATACTGAGTGGTATTTGGTGTGTATGTTGCATTAAGTGCAGTGTAAATATGTGGCACTGAGAGGTATTTGAAGTGTATGTTGCTTTGAGTGCAGTGTAATTATGTGGCGTGTACCTATGTGGCACTGAGTGGTATTTGGAGTGTATGTTGCATTGAGTGCAGTGTAATTATGTGGTGTGTAACTATGTGGCACTGAGCGGTATTTGGAGGGTATGTTGCATTGCGTGCAGGGTAATTATGTGGTGTGTAACTATGTGGTACTGAGCGGTATTTGGAGGGTATGTTGCATTGTATGCAGTGTAATTATGTGGCTTGTAATTATGTGGCACTGAGTGGTATTTGGAGGGTATGTTGCATTGACTGCAGTGTAATTATGTGATATGTAATTATGTGGCACTGAGTGGTATTAGGAGGGTATGTTGCATTGAGTGCAGTGTAATTATGAGGCATGTAACTATGTGGCACTGAGTGGTATTTGGAGTGTATGTTGCATTGAGTGCAGTGTAATTACGTGGCGTGTAATTATGTGCCACTGAATGGTATTTGGAGTGTATGTTGTATTGAGTGCAGTGTAAATATGTGGCACTGAGTGGTATTTGGAGTGTATGTTCCATTGAGCACAGTGTAATTATGTATCATATAATTATGTGGCACTGAGTGGCATTGTGTGGATTGTATGTTGTATTTAGTAGAGTGTAATTGTGTGGCGTGTAATTATGTGGCAGTGAGTGGTATTGTTTAGCGTTTATGTTGCATTGAGTACAGTGTAATTATGCAGCACATATCTATGTGGCACTGAGTGGTATTGTGTGGAGTGCGTTTCATTTAGAAGAGCGTAATTATGTGGCGTGTAATTATGTTACACTGAGTGGTATTTGGAGTGTATGTTGCATTAAGTGCAGTGTAAATATGTGGCACTGAGAGGTATTTGAAGTGTATGTTGCTTTGAGTGCAGTGTAATTATGTGGCGTGTACCTATGTGGCACTGAGTGGTATTTGGAGTGTATGTTGCGTTGAGCGCAGTGTAATTATGTATCATATAATTAGGTGGCACTGAGTGGTATTGTGTGGAGTGTATGTTGTATTCAGTAGAGTGTAATTGAGTGGTGTGTAATTATGTGGCAATGAGTGGTATTGTTTGGAGTTCATGTTGCATTGAGTACAGTCTAATTATGTAGCATATAATTCTGTGGCACTGAGTAGTATTGTGTGGAGTGTGTTTCATTCAGAAGAGTGTAATTATGTGGCGTGTAATTATGTGGCATTGAGTGGTATTTGGAGTGTATGTTGCATCGAGTGCAGTGTAATTATGTGGCATGTAATTATGCGGCACTGAGTGGTATTTGGAGTGTAGGTTGCATTGAGTGCAGCATGATTATGTGGCGTGTAACTATCTGGCACTGAGTGGTATTTGGAGTGTATGTTGCATTGAGTGCAGGGTGATTATGTGGCGTGTAATTATGTGGCACTGAGTGGTATTTGGGGTGTATGTTACGTTGAGCGCAGTGTAATTATGTATCATATAATTATGTGGCACTGAGCGGTATTTTGTGGAGTGTATGTTGTATTCATTAGAGTATAATTAACTGGTGAGTAATTATGTGGCACTGAGTGGTATTGTTTGGAGTGTATGTTGCATTGAGTACGGTGTAATTATGTAGCATATAATTATGTGGCACTGAGTGGTATTGTTTGGAGTGTATGTTGCATTGAGTGCAGTGTAATTATGTGGTGTGCAATTATGTGGCACTGAGTGGTATTTGGAGTGTATGTTGCATTGAGTGAAGTGTAATTATGTGGCATAATTATGTGGCACTGAGTGGTATTTGGAGTGTATGTGGCATTGAGAGCAGCTTAATTATGTGGTATGTAATTATGTTGCACTGAGTGGTATTGTGTGGAGTGTGTGTTGCATTCTGTAGAGTGTAATTATGTGGCGTGTAATTATGTGGCACTGAGTGGCATTTGGAGTGTAAGTTGCATTGAGTGCAGTGTAATTATGTAGCATATAAGTATGTGGCACAGAGTGGAATTGTGTTGACTATGTGTTGCATTCAGTAGAGTGTAATTACGTGTCATGTAATTATGTGGCACTGAGAGGTATGTGGAGTGTATGTTGCAGTGAGCACAGTGTAATTATGTATCATATAATTATGTGGCACTGAGTGGTATTGTGTGGAGTGTATGTTGTATTTAGTAGAGTGTAATTGTGTGGCATGTAATTATGTGTCACTGAGTGGTATTGTTTGGAGTGTATGTTGCATTGAGTACAGTGTAATTATGTAGCATATAATTATGTGGCACTGAGTGGTATTGTGTGGAGTGTGTTTCATTCAGAAGAGTGTAATTATGTGGCGTGTAATTATGTGGCATTGAGTGGTATTTGGAGTGTATGTTGCATCGAGTGCAGTGTAATTATGTGGCATGTAATTATGCGGCACTGAGTGGTATTTGGAGTGTAGGTTGCATTGAGTGCAGCATGATTATGTGGCGTGTAACTATCTGGCACTGAGTGGTATTTGGAGTGTATGTTGCATTGAGTGCAGGGTGATTATGTGGCGTGTAATTATGTGGCACTGAGTGGTATTTGGGGTGTATGTTACGTTGAGCGCAGTGTAATTATGTATCATATAATTATGTGGCACTGAGCGGTATTTTGTGGAGTGTATGTTGTATTCAGTAGAGTATAATTAACTGGTGTGTAATTATGTGGCACTGAGTGGTATTGTTTGGAGTGTATGTTGCATTGAGTACGGTGTAATTATGTAGCATATAATTATGTGGCACTGAGTGGTATTGTTTGGAGTGTATGTTGCATTGAGTGCAGTGTAATTATGTGGTGTGCAATTATGTGGCACTGAGTGGTATTTGGAGTGTATGTTGCATTGAGTGAAGTGTAATTATGTGGCATAATTATGTGGCACTGAGTGGTATTTGGAGTGTATGTGGCATTGAGAGCAGCTTAATTATGTGGTATGTAATTATGTTGCACTGAGTGGTATTGTGTGGAGTGTGTGTTGCATTCTGTAGAGTGTAATTATGTGGTGTGTAATTATGTGGCACTGAGTGGTATTTGGAGTGTATGCTGCATTGAGTGCAGTGTAATAATGTGGCATATAATTATGCAGCACTGAGCGGTATTTGGAGCGTATGTTGCATTGAGTGCAGTGTAATTATGTGGTGTGTAATTATGTGGCACTGAGTAGTATTTGGAGTGTATGTTGCAATGAGTGTAGTGTAATTATGTGGCACTGAGTGGTATTTTGAGTGTATGTTGCATTGAGTGCAGTGTAATTATGTGGCGTGTATGTGGCACTGAGTGGTATATAGAGGGTATGTTGCATTGAGTGCAGTGTAATTATGTGATATGTAATTATGTGGCATTGAGTAGTATTTGGAGGGTATGTTGCATTGAGTGCAGTGTAATTATGTGGCATGTAACTATATGGCACTGAGTGGTATTTGAAGTGTATGTTGCATTGAGTACAGTGTAATTATGTAGCATATAATAATGTGGCACTGAGTGGTTTTGTTTGGAGTGTATGTTGCATTGAGTGCAGTGTAATTATGTGGCGTGTAATTATGTGGCACTGAGTGGCATTTGGAGTGTAAGTTGCATTGAGTGCAGTGTAATTATGTAGCATATAATTATGTGGCACAGAGTGGAATTGTGTTGACTATGTGTTGCATTCAGTAGAGTGTAATTACGTGTCATGTAATTATGTGGCACTGAGAGGTATTTGGAGTGTATGTTGCAGTGAGCACAGTGTAATTATGTATCATATAATTATGTGGCACTGAGTGGTATTGTGTGGAGTGTATGTTGTATTTAGTAGAGTGTAATTGTGTGGCATGTAATTATGTGTCACTGAGTGGTATTGTTTGGAGTGTATGTTGCATTGAGTACAGTGTAATTATGTAGCATATAATTATGTGGCACTGAGTGGTATTGTGTGGAGTGTGTTTCATTCAGAAGAGTGTAATTATGTGGCGTGTAATATGTGGCATTGAGTGGTATTTGGAGTGTATGTTGCATCGAGTGCAGTGTAATTATGTGGCATGTAATTATGCGGCACTGAGTGGTATTTGGAGTGTAGGTTGCATTGAGTGCAGCATGATTATGTGGCGTGTAACTATCTGGCACTGAGTGGTGTTTGGAGTGTATGTTGCATTGAGTGCAGGGTGATTATGTGGCATGTAATTATGTGGCACTGAGTGGTATTTGGAGTGTATGTTACGTTGAGCGCAGTGTAATTATGTATCATATAATTATGTGGCACTGAGCGGTATTTTGTGGAGTGTATGTTGTATTCAGTAGAGTTAAATTAACTGGTGTGTAATTATGTGGCACTGAGTGGTATTGTTTGGAGTGTATGTTGCATTGAGTACAGTGTAATTATGTAGCATATAATTATGTGGCACTGAGTGGTATTGTTTGGAATGTATGTTGCATTGAGTGCAGTGTAATTATGTGGTGTGCAATTATGTGGCACTGAGTGGTATTTGGAGTGTATGTTGCATTGAGTGAAGTGTAATTATGTGGCATAATTATGTGGCACTGAGTGGTATTTGGAGTGTATGTGGCATTGAGAGCAGCTTAATTATGTGGTATGTAATTATGTTGCACTGAGTGGTATTGTGTGGAGTGTGTGTTGCATTCTGTAGAGTGTAATTATGTGGTGTGTAATTATGTGGCACTGAGTGGTATTTGGAGTGTATGCTGCATTGAGTGCAGTGTAATTATGTGGCATATAATTATGCAGCACTGAGCGGTATTTGGAGTGTATGTTGCATTGAGTGCAGTGTAATTATGTGGTGTGTAATTATGTGGCACTGAGTAGTATTTGGAGTGTATGTTGCAATGAGTGTAGTGTAATTATGTGGCATGTAACTATATGGCACTGAGTGGTATTTGGAGTGTATGTTGCATTGAGTGCAGTGTAATTACGTGGCGTGTAATTATGTGGCACTGAATGGTATTTGGAGTGTATGTTGCATTGAGTGAAGTGTAATTATGTGGCATAATTATGTGGCACTGAGTGGTATTTGGAGTGTATGTGGCATTGAGAGCAGCTTAATTATGTGGTATGTAATTATGTTGCACTGAGTGGTATTGTGTGGAGTGTGTGTTGCATTCTGTAGAGTGTAATTATGTGGTGTGTAATTATGTGGCACTGAGTGGTATTTGGAGTGTATGCTGCATTGAGTGCAGTGTAATTATGTGGCATATAATTATGCAGCACTGAGCGGTATTTGGAGTGTATGTTGCATTGAGTGCAGTGTAATTATGTGGCGTGTAACTATGTGGCACTGAGTGGTATATAGAGGGTATGTTGCATTGAGTGCAGTGTAATTATGTGATATGTAATTATGTGGCACTGAGTAGTATTTGGAGGGTATGTTGCATTGAGTGCAGTGTAATTATGTGATATGTAATTATGTGGCACTGAGTAGTATTTGGAGGGTATGTTGCATTGAGTGCAGTGTAATTATGTGGCATGTAACTATATGGCACTGAGTGGTATTTGGAGTGTATGTTGCATTGAGTGCAGTGTAATTACGTGGCGTGTAATTATGTGGCACTGAATGGTATTTGGATTGTATGTTGTATTGAGTGCAGTGTAATATGTGGCACTGAGTGGTATTTGGAGTGTATGTTCCATTGAGCGCAGTGTAATTATGTATCATATAACTATGTGGCACTGAGTGGCATTGTGTGGATTGTATGGTGTATTTAGCCGAGTGTAATTGTGTGGCGTGTAATTATGTGGCAATGAGTGGTATTGTTTAGAGTTTATGTTGCATTGAGTACAGTGTAATTATGCAGCACATATTTATGTGGCACTGAGTGGTATTGTGTGTAGTGTGTTTCATTCAGAAGAGCGTAATTATGTGGCGTGTAATTATGTTATACTGAGTGGTATTTGGTGTGTATGTTGCATTAAGTGCAGTGTAAATATGTGGCACTGAGAGGTATTTGAAGTGTATGTTGCTTTGAGTGCAGTGTAATTATGTGGCGTGTACCTATGTGGCACTGAGTGGTATTTGGAGTGTATGTTGCATTGAGTGCAGTGTAATTATGTGGTGTGTAACTATGTGGCACTGAGCGGTATTTGGAGGGTATGTTGCATTGCGTGCAGGGTAATTATGTGGTGTGTAACTATGTGGTACTGAGCGGTATTTGGAGGGTATGTTGCATTGTATGCAGTGTAATTATGTGGCTTGTAATTATGTGGCACTGAGTGGTATTTGGAGGGTATGTTGCATTGACTGCAGTGTAATTATGTGATATGTAATTATGTGGCACTGAGTGGTATTAGGAGGGTATGTTGCATTGAGTGCAGTGTAATTATGAGGCATGTAACTATGTGGCACTGAGTGGTATTTGGAGTGTATGTTGCATTGAGTGCAGTGTAATTACGTGGCGTGTAATTATGTGCCACTGAATGGTATTTGGAGTGTATGTTGTATTGAGTGCAGTGTAAATATGTGGCACTGAGTGGTATTTGGAGTGTATGTTCCATTGAGCACAGTGTAATTATGTATCATATAATTATGTGGCACTGAGTGGCATTGTGTGGATTGTATGTTGTATTTAGTAGAGTGTAATTGTGTGGCGTGTAATTATGTGGCAGTGAGTGGTATTGTTTAGCGTTTATGTTGCATTGAGTACAGTGTAATTATGCAGCACATATCTATGTGGCACTGAGTGGTATTGTGTGGAGTGTGTTTCATTTAGAAGAGCGTAATTATGTGGCGTGTAATTATGTTACACTGAGTGGTATTTGGAGTGTATGTTGCATTAAGTGCAGTGTAAATATGTGGCACTGAGAGGTATTTGAAGTGTATGTTGCTTTGAGTGCAGTGTAATTATGTGGCGTGTACCTATGTGGCACTGAGTGGTATTTGGAGTGTATGTTGCGTTGAGCGCAGTGTAATTATGTATCATATAATTAGGTGGCACTGAGTGGTATTGTGTGGAGTGTATGTTGTATTCAGTAGAGTGTAATTGAGTGGTGTGTAATTATGTGGCAATGAGTGGTATTGTTTGGAGTTCATGTTGCATTGAGTACAGTCTAATTATGTAGCATATAATTCTGTGGCACTGAGTAGTATTGTGTGGAGATTGTTTCAGGTGAGGAATCCACACGGCAGATGTATCTATCAGACATTATGTTACACTGAGTGGTATTTGGAGTGTATGTTGCATTAAGTGCAGTGTAATTATGTGGCACTGAGTGGTATTTGGAGTGTATGTTGCATTGAGTGCAGTGTCATTATGTGGAGTGTAATTATGTGGCACTGAGTGGTATTTGGAGTGAATGTTGCATTGAGCGCAGTGTAATTATGTTGCACTGAGTAGTATTTGGAGTGTATTTTGCATTGAGTGCAGTGTAATCAAGTGGCGCGTAATTATGTGGAACTGAGAGGTATTTCAAGTGTATGTTGCTTTGAGTGCAGTGTAATTATCTGGCATGTACCTATGTGGCACTGAGTGGTATTTGGAGTGTATGTTGCATTGAGTGCAGTGTGATTATGTGGCGTGTAATTATGTGGCACTGAGTGGTATTTGGATTGTATGTTGCATTGAGTTCAGTGTAAATATGTGGCGTGTAATTATGTGGCACTGAGTGGTATTGTTTGGAGTGTATGTTGCATTGAGTGCTTTGTAATTATGTAGCATATAATTATGTGGCACTGAGTGGTATTTGGAGTGTATGTTGCATTGAGTGCAGTGTAATTATGTGGTGCATAATTATGTGGCACTGAGAGGTATTTGTAGTGTATGTTGCTTTGAGTGCAGTGTAATTATGTGGCGTGTACCTTTGTGGCACTGAGTGGTATTTGGAGTGTATGTTGCATTGAGTGCAGTGTAATTATGTGGTGCATAATTATGTAGCACTGAGTGGTATTTGGAGTGTATGTTGAGAAAAGCGCTGTGTAATTATGTAGCATATAATTATGTGGCACTGAGTGGTATTGGGTGGAGTGTATGTGGCATTGAGTGCATTGTAATTATGTAGCATATAATTATGTGGCACTGAGTGGTATTTGGAGTGTATGTTGCATTGAGTGTGAGTGTAGTTATGTGGTGTGTAATTATGTGGAACTCAGTGGTATTTGGAGTGTATGTTGCATTGAGTGCAGTGTAATTATATGGCGCGTAACTATGTGGCACTGAGTGGTATTTGGAGGGTATGTTGCATTGAGTGTGAGTGTAGTTATGTGGTGTGTAATTATGTGGAACTCAGTGGTATTTGGAGTGTATGTTGCATTGAGAGCAGCGTAATTATGTGGTGTGTAATTATGTTGCACTGAGTGGTATTGTGTGGAGTGTGCGTTGCATTCTGTAGAGTGTAATTATGTGGTGTGTAATTATCTGGAACTGAGTGGTATTTGGAGTGTATGTTGCATTGAGTGCAGTGTAATTATGTGGTGTGTAACTATGTGGCACTGAGTGGTATTTGGAGGGTATGTCGCATTGAGAGCAGAGTAATCATGTGGCATGTACTTATGTGGCACTGAGTGGTAATTGGAGTGAAATGTTGCATTGACTGCAGTGTAATTATGTGGCCTGTAAATATGTGGCACTGAGTGGTATTTGGAGTGTATGCTGTGTATAGCGCTGTGTAATTATGTAGCATATAATTATGTGGCACTGAGTGGTATTGTGTGGAGTGTATGTGGCATTGAGTGCATTGTAATTATGTAGCATATAATATGTGGCAATTAGTGGTATTTGGAGTGTATGTTGCATTGAGTGCAGTGTAATTATGTGGTGTGTAACTATGTGGCACTGAGTGGTATTTGGAGAGTATGTTGCATTGAGTGCAGTGTAATTATGTGACATGTATCTATGTGGCACTGAGTGGTATTTGGAGTGTATTTTGCATTGAGTGCAGTGTAATTACGTGGCGTGTAATTATGTGACACTGAATGGTATTTGGAGTGTATGTTGTATTGAGTGCAGTGTTATTATGTGGCACTGAGTGGTATTTGAAGTGTATGTTCCATTGAGCGCTGTGTAATTATGTATCATATAATTATGTGGCACTGAGTGGTATTGTGTGGATTGTATGTTGTATTTAGTAGAGTGTAATTGTGTGGCGTGTAATTATGTGGCAATGACTGGTATTGTTTGGAGTGTATGTTGCATTGAGTACAATGTAATTATGTAGCATATAATTATGTGGCACTGAGTGGTATTGTGTGGAGTGTGTTTCATTCAGATGAGTGTAATTATGTGGAGTGTAATATGTGGCACTGAGTGGTATTGTTTGGAGGGTATGTTGCATTGAGTACAGTGTAATTATGTAGCATATAATAATGTGGCACTGAGTGGTTTTGTTTGGAGTGTATGTTGCATTGAGTGCAGTGTAATTATGTGGCGTGTAATTATGTGGCACTGAGTGGCATTTGGAGTGTAAGTTGCATTGAGTGCAGTGTAATTATGTAGCATATAATTATGTGGCACAGAGTGGAATTGTGTTGACTATGTGTTGCATTCAGTAGAGTGTAATTACGTGTCATGTAATTATGTGGCACTGAGAGGTATTTGGAGTGTATGTTGCAGTGAGCACAGTGTAATTATGTATCATATAATTATGTGGCACTGAGTGGTATTGTGTGGAGTGTATGTTGTATTTAGTAGAGTGTAATTGTGTGGCATGTAATTATGTGTCACTGAGTGGTATTGTTTGGAGTGTATGTTGCATTGAGTACAGTGTAATTATGTAGCATATAATTATGTGGCACTGAGTGGTATTGTGTGGAGTGTGTTTCATTCAGAAGAGTGTAATTATGTGGCGTGTAATTATGCGGCACTGAGTGGTATTTGGAGTGTATGTTGCATTGAGTGCAGGGTGATTATGTGGCGTGTAATTATGTGGCACTGAGTGGTATTTGGAGTGCATGTTACGTTGAGCGCAGTGTAATTATGTATCATATAATTATGTGGCACTGAGCGGTATTTTGTGGAGTGTATGTTGTATTCAGTAGAGTTAAATTAACTGGTGTGTAATTATGTGGCACTGAGTGGTATTGTTTGGAGTGTATGTTGCATTGAGTACAGTGTAATTATGTAGCATATAATTATGTGGCACTGAGTGGTATTGTTTGGAGTGTATGTTGCATTGAGTGCAGTGTAATTATGTGGTGTGCAATTATGTGGCACTGAGTGGTATTTGGAGTGTATGTTGCATTGAGTGAAGTGTAATTATGTGGCATAATTAGGTGGCACTGAGTGGTATTTGGAGTGTATGTGGCATTGAGAGCAGCTTAATTATGTGGTATGTAATTATGTTGCACTGAGTGGTATTGTGTGGAGTGTGTGTTGCATTCTGTAGAGTGTAATTATGTGGTGTGTAATTATGTGGCACTGAGTGGTATTTGGAGTGTATGCTGCATTGAGTGCAGTGTAATTATGTGGCATATAATTATGCAGCACTGAGCGGTATTTGGAGTGTATGTTGCATTGAGTGCAGTGTAATTATGTGGTGTGTAATTATGTGGCACTGAGTAGTATTTGGAGTGTATGTTGCAATGAGTGTAGTGTAATTATGTGGCACTGAGTGGTATTTTGAGTGTATGTTGCATTGAGTGCAGTGTAATTATGTGGCGTGTAACTATGTGGCACTGAGTGGTATATAGAGGGTATGTTGCATTGAGTGCAGTGTAATTATGTGATATGTAATTATGTGGCACTGAGTAGTATTTGGAGGGTATGTTGCATTGAGTGCAGTGTAATTATGTGGCATGTAACTATATGGCACTGAGTGGTATTTGGAGTGTATGTTGCATTGAGTGCAGTATAATTACGTGGCGTGTAATTATGTGGCACTGAATGGAATTTGGATTGTATGTTGTATTGAGTGCCGTGTAATATGTAGCACTGAGTGGTATTTGGAGTGTATGTTCCATTGAGCGCAGTGTAATTATGTATCATATAACTATGTGGCACTGAGTGGCATTGTGTGGATTGTATGGTGTATTTAGCCGAGTGTAATTGTGTGGCGTGTAATTATGTGGCAATGAGTGGTATTGTTTAGAGTTTATGTTGCATTGAGTACAGTGTAATTATGCAGCACATATTTATGTGGCACTGAGTGGTATTGTGTGGAGTGTGTTTCATTCAGAAGAGCGTAATTATGTGGCGTGTAATTATGTTATACTGAGTGGTATTTGGAGTGTATGTTGCATTAAGTGCAGTGTAAATATGTGGCACTGAGAGGTATTTGAAGTGTATGTTGCTTTGAGTGCAGTGTAATTATGTGGCGTGTAACTATGTGGCACTGAGCGGTATTTGGAGGGTATGTTGCATTGCGTGCAGGGTAATTATGTGGTGTGTAACTATGTGGTACTGAGCGGTATTTGGAGGGTATGTTGCATTGTATGCAGTGCAATTATGTGGCGTGTAATTATGTGGCACTGAGTGGTATTTGGAGGGTATGTTGCATTGACTGCAGTGTAATTATGTGATATGTAATTATGTGGCACTGAGTGGTATTAGGAGGGTATGTTGCATTGAGTGCAGTGTAATTATGAGGCATGTAACTATGTGGCACTGAGTGGTATTTGGAGTGTATGTTGCATTGAGTGCAGTGTAAGAAACAAGTTACTTACCTGTAACTTTAGTTCTCCAGTATTGGTAACTTTCATAGATTCCCATTGCTTGTATCATTCCCCGTCGTCGGAATGGGAGCCTCGGTAATAAAATATATATATATATATACCTAGGTAAATACACCCTAATAGGTGTAAAAAGATAAAAAATTAGGCCTAGGCCTCATTATCTTTTGCAGCCTATTGCTGTCATTATGTAAAAGGACCCAAAGTCCCCTTAGCAACCAATCAGATCAGCCTCACCCTGTAGAACCTTCCTGAGAAAGCTCAGAGCCTCAGATTTTCGTAGCCGTTGCTTCGCCACATAATCACCTAGCCCTAAAGTGAGCTTTCCCAGGGGAGGCGGGTGGGCGCATGGGAATCTATGAAAGTTACCAATACTGGAGAACTAAAGTTACAGGTAAGTAACTTGTTTCTTACTCCAGTATTGGAACTTTCATAGATTCCCATTGCTTGTATCAGAGTAGATAGCAGTTAGCATACCTCAAACATTTCGTGCACAGTTACAGAATCATTATAAACTAATGACATCACATATTATACAACCATAAAGCAGTAACAAAGCATAATAAACGAAATGTTTGAAAAAACAGGAGGAGGGAAGAGAGGAAAGCTCACCTCTTATTGGAAGAGATTTCTCAGGACTGCCTGTCCTACAGCCGAATCCTCCTTTGCCGCCGCCTCCAGGCAGTAATGTCTCGTGAAGGAGTGCGTACTGCTCCAGGTGGCTGCTCTGCAAATGTCCTTTATGGATACTCCAGCAAACAGCGCCGCTGATGCTGAGACTGACCTTGTGGAATGCGCCTTCACCTGTCCTTGTAAAGGTTTGCCTGCCGCCTGGTGGCAGAACCGGATCGCACTAGTTATCCATCTAGATATCCCTTGTTTTGACAAAGGAAATCCTTTCCTTGGGGCTCCGAAAGCCACAAACAGTTGGGGTGTCTTTCGAAATCCAGCTGTGCGTTGTAGATAGAATTTCAAACATCTCTGAACGTCCAGAGAATGAAGTGTCCTCTCAGCCTGGGTTGAAGGCCGAGGAAAAAAAGATTTCAAAATCACTGGCTCGTTAAGATGAAAGTCCGTCGGTACCTTCGGAATGAACTTGGGGTTCATCCGTAGGATAACTGTATCATTCTTGAACTGTAAGAAGGGTTCTTTGATGGTTAAAGCCTGAAGCTCTCCTACTCTCCTTGCAGAGGTGAGTGCCAAAAGAAGCGCCACTTTCCATGATAGGAACTTCAGGTCCGCTTTATGTACTGGTTCAAATGGCGGTCTCATTAGCTGGGCCAGGACCACATTCAAGTGCCACACCGGAGGTGGGGGCCTAACTGGCGGGAAAACTCTAAACAGTCCCTTCAAGAATTGTTTGATTACTCTCGCTGATAAAAGAGAGGGGCCCGATCTTGTTCTCCTATACCTGGAAATGGCTGCCAAGTGGACCTTGATAGAAGCATGAGCCAGACCTGCTTGTGCCAATGAAAGAATATAAGGTAAAAGTTGATGCGGAGCTGATGAGAAAGGATGTACATTCTCCCTCTGACACCACAAATGGAACCTCTTCCATTTCGCTCTATATGTCTTATTAGTGCTAGGGGCTCGTGCCTGTGCCAAGATGGTCCTGCATTCCTCTGGGATGTTTAAATCCTTAAACTCTCTGTATTCAGGAGCCAAGCTGCCAACTGAAGCGAGCTCGGGTTCGGGTGAAGAACTTGGCCGTTGTACATAGAGAGCAGTGTCAGTTTGGGTTGCAGATGAATGGGCGGTGTCTCTGATAGAAGAAGAAGCTCCGTGTACCAAAATTGGCGAGCCCAGGCAGGCGCTATTAGTATCATCCTGCAACTGTCCATCTTGAGTTTCTTGAGGACTCGAGGAATTAGGGGAAATGGCGGAAAGGCGTAAACAAATGCGCCTGACCAGGACATCGAAAGGGCATTCCCCAGTGACCCTCGATGGTGTTCCCTGCTTGCGTAACACCGGCATTTCTTGTTCCCCGGTGTTGCAAACAGGTCGATCGCTGGGGTCCCCCAACGGGAGAAGATGTCCTTGATCACTGCGTCCTCCAATTCCCACTCGTGCGAGACTGCTCTCAGGCGGCTTAGCGTATCTGCCTTCGTGTTGCATACTCCTGGAAGGTGTTCTGCTACGAGTGTGATGTTCTGCGCTATCGCCCATTCCCACAGTATTTGGGCTTCCTGTGAAAGCAGTGGCGATCTTGTGCCTCCCTGCTTGTTGACGTAATGCATTGCGGTGGTGTTGTCCGTCCGCACCAGGATTGCTGAATCTGTAATCCTTGGGAGGAAAGCCAACATTGCCAGTCGAATAGCTCTTAGCTCCAGAACGTTGATATGTAGATGACGTTCTTCCGGAGTCCAGTGACCACTGACCTGGAGGTCTTGCATGACCGCTCCCCAACCTTGAAGAGAAGCGTCCGTGGTAATGACCTGAGGAGCCCTTGCAGCCTTGAAACTGAGTCCCACAGTGAGGTGAGATCTTTTCATCCACCATGAAACCGACCGTTTCATCCGCTGGGTTATCGTCACTCTGTCGTCGAACGAACCTTCCACTTGTCTCCACTGAAGGTCCAGCTCCTCCTGCAGGGGGCGCATTCGCAGCCTGCAATGCGGAATCAATTGAATACAGGATGAAATCGACCCTAGAAGAGATTTGTACATCCTGACCGTCATCCAACTTCTCTTTTGGCAACGGGTGGCTGACGATATGAGTTTCCTCTGTCTCTCTTCCGATGGGAAGGCTTTGCACTCCTGAGTATTGAGTATCGCTCCCAAGAACTTCACCGTACTTGCAGGTTGAAGAACTGACTTTTCCTTGTTGAGTTGTAAACCCAGGTGAATAAAGAGGTTCAAGCACGTGTCCACTGCCCTTGATGCCTCTTGTAAGCTTGGGGCCTTCAGCAGCCAGTCGTCTAAGTACGGGAATACTTCCAGCGACTGTCTCCTCAGAAAAGCTGCTACCGGTGCCAGCACTTTTGTGAATATCCGAGGAGCGGACTTTAATCCAAATGGGAGCACCATGAACTGGAAGTGACTCTTGCCTACTGTAAAGCGAAGGAAACGTCTGTGAGCTGGATGGATCGGGATATGAAAATAGGCATCTTCCAGGTCTAATGTTGCCATGTAGTCGCCTGGGTTCAAGAGGCGCAATATGTCCTGGAGTGAAATCATTCGAAACGATAGTTTCGTGAGATAGGTGTTGAGCTCCCTCAAGTCCAGGATAGGACGCCACTTCTGTTTTGTTTTTCGGATCAGAAAAAATCTGGAATAGAAACCTTCTCCCCTTTGTGATAGGGGAACACGCTGGATCGCCCCTTTTTGAAGCATTTGTTGAGCTTCCTCTTGAAGAAGGTTCAGATGGTTGGAAGTAGTGGCGTGGGGAGCTCTTGTAGGTGGAAAGTCCTGGAATTCTAGAGTATGCCCATTCCGGATGATATTTAATACCCACTGATCCGATGTAATCTCTTCCCAGCTGCTCAGATGTTGTGATATCCTGCCGCCCACTGGAGATCCCAGAAGCGGAGGAACAGTTGGCAGAGTCGGGAGGCCGCTATTGACGCTTGCCAGCGTCCTTGCCCTGACGCCCCTGTCGTCCACGAGCGTTCTGGCGAGAGAAAGACTGGGATTGCGACTGCCGCTGATAGTATTGATTGCCGTACTGTGGCCTGTAAGACTGCGACTGCTGTGAATATCGCTGTTGTTGATAACCTCCTCTAGGTGAAGAGAAACCTCTTCCTCGTGCTCCACGGAAGGGTGTTTTCCTATATTGCAGGTTCCCCAGAGCCCTTGCTGTCTCCGTGTCCTTCTTTATACCCTGTAGGGTCTCGTCGACATGTTTCCCAAACAACATGTCCCCATCGAAGGGCAAATCCAAAATCCTATTCTGGACCTCTGGCCGGAAGTATGTAGCTCTCAGCCATCCTTGTCGCCGAAGAACCGCTGCACTGCCTAGGGCCCGGAAAGAGATGGTGGCGATGTCCATCGCGCAATCAATCATCTCTGAAGAGGAACGTTGTCCCTCTTCCAGAAGTTTCTGTGCTTCCGCCTTCTGGTCATCCGCTAGCAGATTTACATAGTGTGCCACATCACTCCACATCTGGCGGTCGTACCTTGCTAGGATCGCCAAGGCATTCGCCGCTCTGACCAGCAAGCTAGCCATTGACGAAAAACGCTTCCCAGCGCTGTCCAACCTTCTACCCTCCTTATCCGGCGGAGTCGTGAGGGTGGCCGAAGGATTCCGCGATTTCTTCTGTGCCGCCTGCGATATGACCGAGTCAGGCCTAGGTTGTCCAATCAAACAGGCGGGACTGTCATCCGGAGCTTTGTACTTCTTCTCCAAGCGCGGAAGAGTTGGAATGACCGTCGCTGGGGTCTGCATCACTTTCTTCCCTTCCTCCCATATGTGCTCCACAATGGGAATCGAGCGCACGGCCTTACGGTATGCCTCCTTGAAATCGTATAAAAAACAATCCGTAGATGTTGTAGGCATCGCTAACTTAAAACGTGCTGTGGCTCTTTCCATCAGGCTGAAGAAACCTCCTACATCAGCCGGAGGCGAGTCAACCGGGTCTGGCACTGGTGAAGCCGGATCCGGAGCTATATACTGGTTCCATTCACTGTCCTGGTCATGATCTTGGTTTTGCCCCGTTTCATCCTCATCCGAGGTATCTACTTGGACTTGCGGAGGATATGCCCTCTCATGTTCTTCCTGTGCAGGCCGTACTGACTCTGCTGCCACCACCTGCGGTTGAACCTGTGCTTGACCTTCCACAGGTTGCGACCCTTTCTTGCTCCTATACTCCTCCAGCATCGCCCTTAAGTCTGTTAAAAGACTCATAGGCATCGTCACCATACCCTGCTGTGGTTGGGTATCTTGGTATGCAACCTGTCTTTCTGGCCGCTGTGCCTTCTGATAATAATATTCCTCATCCAAATCCGAATCATGGTATTTCAGATTCAATTGAGATGGACTGTAAGCATCCCCATACATCTCATTTTCCTCTTCTGAGTAGTCATCCTCATCCAACAAAAGGGGTGGAGGTAATGATGGCACTTTCCTTGGAGAAGTCATATCTGGGGTTATCCTCCTCCTTCTGCTGTTTTCTGGCGCTCCTGTCGTCAACGGCGTTGAAAACAAATCCACCGTTTCCTTGTTCTGCATCATCGTCGACGGGTCCGTCGACGAGAGTCCCTTCACCGTCGACGGCATCGTCGACGGAACCATCATCGTCGCAGGGTCCACCGTCGTCGACGGAATCGACATCGAGGTCCTCGTCGACGCTCTCGTCGTCGTCCTCGTCGTCGCTGGGTGGCTCGTCGACGACTGAGGAGACAAAATCACCTCAGATGTTTTAGAGTCCTTTTTGACCCCTGTAGAGGCCTCTACAGTCAGTTTCTTGACGGACCTGGCTATTTTAACCTGGTGGGAAGGCCCAGCCGAGCTCTCATCCAGTTTAGCCTTTTGCACCTGCAGTGCCTGCCTTTCCCTCTCCTTTACACTCACGTGAGGAGATTCGATAGGCCCTGGCTTGCCAGACCTATCAGAGGTCAAACGCACAGCCTTTAAGGGGGGTTCAGTTGAAGTGTCCACAGACGATCCGCCCCTCTTCAATGAAGTTTTCGAAGATGTTGATCTGGCATCTTCCTCATCACCAGAAATTACGTCATCCTTCTTTCCAACTTCCTGAGCCACAGAAGCAGCCGTCCCTCACGATCACGGAGTGTTTTAACAGACATTCTCCTGCATATACTACACTTATCAACCTTATGGTCTGGGTAAAGACAGTAAATACAGTCTTGATGTTGATCCTCTGTATAAAGTCGTTTTTTGCCACAAGTGGCACAAGACCTGAAAAGGCTCTTCTTTTCCTTATCAGCCATGACAAAGCTGAAAGAAATCCTCAAAGAAAAACTGTTTAAACAGTACCTCAAGTTGAAGTTAGAGCAGAGCTCTAAGGAGACTCCCTGTCACCAACGAAGCGGTAGAAAATCTGAGGCTCTGAGCTTTCTCAGGAAGGTTCTACAGGGTGAGGCTGATCTGATTGGTTGCTAAGGGGACTTTGGGTCCTTTTACATAATGACAGCAATAGGCTGCAAAAGATAATGAGGCCTAGGCCTAATTTTTTACCTTTTTACACCTATTAGGGTGTATTTACCTAGGTATATATATATATATATTTTATTACCGAGGCTCCCATTCCGACGACGGGGAATGATACAAGCAATGGGAATCTATGAAAGTTCCAATACTGGAGTAATTACGTGGCGTGTAATTATGTGCCACTGAATGGTATTTGGAGTGTATGTTGTATTGAGTGCAGTGTAAATATGTGGCACTGAGTGGTATTTGGAGTGTATGTTCCATTGAGCACAGTGTAATTATGTATCATATAATTATGTGGCACTGAGTGGCATTGTGTGGATTGTATGTTGTATTTAGTAGAGTGTAATTGTGTGGCGTGTAATTATGTGGCAGTGAGTGGTATTGTTTAGCGTTTATGTTGCATTGAGTACAGTGTAATTATGCAGCACATATCTATGTGGCACTGAGTGGTATTGTGTGGAGTGTGTTTCATTTAGAAGAGCGTAATTATGTGGCGTGTAATTATGTTACACTGAGTGGTATTTGGAGTGTATGTTGCATTAAGTGCAGTGTAAATATGTGGCACTGAGAGGTATTTGAAGTGTATGTTGCTTTGAGTGCAGTGTAATTATGTGGCGTGTACCTATGTGGCACTGAGTGGTATTTGGAGTGTATGTTGTATTGAGTGCAGTGTAATTATGTGGTGTGTAATTACATCGCACTGAGTGGTTTTTGTAATGTATGTTGCATTGAGTACAGTGTAATTATGTGACGTGTAATTATGTGACACTGACTGGTATTTGGAGTGTATGTTGCATTGAGTGCTGTGTAATTATGTTGTGCGTAATTATGTGGCACTGAGTGGTATTTGGAGTGTATGTTGCATTGAGTGCAGTGTAATTATGCGGCCTGTAATTATGTGGAACTGAGTTGTATTTGGAGTATATGTTGCATTGAGTGCAGGGTATTTATGTGGCATGTAATTACGTCGCACTGAGTGGTTTTTCGTGTGTGTTGCATTGAGTACAGTGTAAATATGTGGCGTGTAATTATGTGGCACTGAGTGGTATTTGGAGTGAATGTTGCATTGAGTGCAGTGTAATAATGTGGTGTGTAACTATGTGGCACTGAGCGGTATTTGGAGGGTATGTTGCATTGCGTGCAGTGTAATTATGTGGCCTGTAGTTATATGGCACTGAGTGGTATTTGGAGTGTATGTTGCATTGAGTGCAGTGTAATTATGTAGCATATAATTATGTGGCACTGAGTGGTATTGTGTGGAGTGTGTGTTGCATTCAGTAGAGAGAAATTATGTGGCACTGAGTGGTATTTGGAGTGTATGTTGCATTGAGTGCAGTGTAAATATATGGTGTGTAACTATGTGGCACTGAGCGGTATTTGGAGGGTATCTTGCATTGAGTGCAGTGTAATTATGTGGCATATAATTATGCAGCACTGAGTGGTATTTGGAGTATATGTTGCATTAAGTGCAGTGTAATTATGTGGTGTGTAGTTATGTGGCACTGAGTGGTATTTGGAGTGTAGGTTGCAATGAGTGTAGTGTAAATATGTGGCACTGAGTGGTATTTGGAGTGTATGTTGCAAAGAGTGCAGTGTAATTATGTGGCATGTAATTATAAGCTACTGGGTGCTATTTGGAGTGTATGTTGTGTTGAGCGCAGTGTAATTATGTAGCATATAATTATGTGGCACTGAGTGGTACTCTTTGGAGTGTGTGTTGCATTCAGTAGAGTCTAATTATGTGTCATGTAATTATGTGGCACTGAGAGGTATTTGGAGTGTATGTTGCATTGAGCACAGTGTAATTATGTATCATATAATTATGTGGCACTGAGTTGTATTGTGTGGAGTGTATGTTGCATTGAGTGCAGTGTAATTATATGGTGTGCAATTATGTGGCACTGAGATGGTATTTGGAGTGTATGTTGCATTGAGTCAAGTGTAATTATGTGGCATAATTATGTGGCACTGAGTGGTATTTGGAGTGTATGTGGCATTGAGAGCAGCTTAATTATGTGGTATGTAATTATGTTGCACTGAGTGGTATTGTGTGGAGTGTGTGTTGCATTCTGTAGAGTGTAATTATGTGGTGTGTAATTATGTGGCACTGAGTGGTATTTGGAGTGTATGCTGCATTGAGTGCAGTGTAATTATGTGGCATATAATTATGCAGCACTGAGCAGTATTTAGAGTGTATGTTGCATTGAGTGCAGTGTAATTATGTGGTGTGTAATTATGTGGCACTGAGTAGTATTTGGAGTGTATGTTGCAATGAGTGTAGTGTAATTATGTGGCACTGAGTGGTATTTTGAGTGTATGTTGCATTGAGTGCAGTGTAATTATGTGGCGTGTAACTATGTGGCACTGAGTGGTATATAGAGGGTATGTTGCATTGAGTGCAGTGTAATTATGTGATATGTAATTATGTGGCACTGAGTAGTATTTGGAGGGTATGTTGCATTGAGTGCAGTGTAATTATGTGGCATGTAACTATATGGCACTGAGTGGTATTTGGAGTGTATGTTGCATTGAGTGCAGTGTAATTACGTGGCGTGTAATTATGTGGCACTGAATGGTATTTGGATTGTATGTTGTATTGAGTGCAGTGTAATATGTAGCACTGAGTGGTATTTGGAGTGTATGTTCCATTGAGCGCAGTGTAATTATGTATCATATAACTATGTGGCACTGAGTGGCATTGTGTGGATTGTATGGTGTATTTAGCCGAGTGTAATTGTGTGGCGTGTAATTATGTGGCAATGAGTGGTATTGTTTAGAGTTTATGTTGCATTGAGTACAGTGTAATAATGCAGCACATATTTATGTGGCACTGAGTGGTATTGTGTGGAGTGTGTTTCATTCAGAAGAGCGTAATTATGTGGCGTGTAATTATGTTATACTGAGTGGTATTTGGAGTGTATGTTGCATTAAGTGCAGTGTAAATATGTGGCACTGAGAGGTATTTGGAGGGTATGTTGCATTGTATGCAGTGTAATTATGTGGCGTGTAATTATGTGGCACTGAGTGGTATTTGGAGGGTATGTTGCATTGACTGCAGTGTAAATATGTGATATGTAATTATGTGGCACTGAGTGGTATTAGGGGGGTATGTTGCATTGAGTGCAGTGTAATTATGAGGCATGTAACTATGTGGCACTGAGTGGTATTTGGAGTGTATGTTGCATTGAGTGCAGTGTAATTACATGGCGTGTAATTATGTGCCACTGAATGGTATTTGGAGTGTATGTTGTATTGAGTGCAGTGTAAATATGTGGCACTGAGTGGTATTTGGAGTGTATGTTCCATTGAGCACAGTGTAATTATGTATCATATAATTATGTGGCACTGAGTGGCATTGTGTGGATTGTATGTTGTATTTAGTAGAGTGTAATTGTGTGGCGTGTAATTATGTGGCAGTGAGTGGTATTGTTTAGCGTTTATGTTGCATTGAGTACCGTGTAATTATGCAGCACATATCTATGTGGCACTGAGTGGTATTGTGTGGAGTGTGTTTCATTTAGAAGAGCGTAATTATGTGGCGTGTAATTATGTTACACTGAGTGGTATTTGGAGTGTATGTTGCATTAAGTGCAGTGTAAATATGTGGCACTGAGAGGTATTTGAAGTGTATGTTGCTTTGAGTGCAGTGTAATTATGTGGCGTGTACCTATGTGGCACTGAGTGGTATTTGGAGTGTATGTTGCATTGAGTGCAGTGTAATTATGTGGTGTGTAATTACATCGCACTGAGTGGTTTTTGTAATGTATGTTGCATTGAGTACAGTGTAATTATGTGACGTGTAATTATGTGACACTGACTGGTATTTGGAGTGTATGTTGCATTGAGTGCTGTGTAATTATGTTGTGCGTAATTATGTGGCACTGAGTGGTATTTGGAGTGTATGTTGCATTGAGTGCAGTGTAATTATGCGGCCTGTAATTATGTGGAACTGAGTTGTATTTGGAGTATATGTTGCATTGAGTGCAGGGTATTTATGTGGCATGTAATTACGTCGCACTGAGTGGTTTTTCGAGTGTGTGTTGCATTGAGTACAGTGTAAATATGTGGCGTGTAATTATGTGGCACTGAGTGGTATTTGGAGTGAATTTTGCATTGAGTGCAGTGTAATAATGTGGTGTGTAACTATGTGGCACTGAGCGGTATTTGGAGGGTATGTTGCATTGCGTGCAGTGTAATTATGTGGCCTGTAGTTATATGGCACTGAGTGGTATTTGGAGTGTATGTTGCATTGAGTGCAGTGTAAATATATGGTGTGTAACTATGTGGCACTGAGCGGTATTTGGAGGGTATCTTGCATTGAGTGCAGTGTAATTATGTGGCATATAATTATGCAGCACTGAGTGGTATTTGGAGTGTATGTTGCATTAAGTGCAGTGTAATTATGTGGTGTGTAGTTATGTGGCACTGAGTGGTATTTGGAGTGTAGGTTGCAATGAGTGTAGTGTAATTATGTGGCACTGAGTGGTATTTGGAGTGTATGTTGCAAAGAGTGCAGTGTAATTATGTGGCATGTAATTATAAGCTACTGGGTGCTATTTGGAGTGTATGTTGTGTTGAGCGCAGTGTAATTATGTAGCATATAATTATGTGGCACTGAGTGGTATTGTTTGGAGTGTATGTTGCATTGAGTGCAGTGTAATTATGTGTCGTGTAAGTATGTGGCACTGAGTGGTATTTGGAGTGTATGTTGCATTGAGTGAAGTGTAATTATGTGGCACGTAATTATGTGGCACTGAGTGGAATTTGGAGTGTATGTTGCTTTGAGAGCAGCGTAATTATGTGGCATGTAATAATGTTGCACTGAGTGGTATTGTGTCGAGTGTGTGTTGCATTACATAGAGTGTAATTATGTGGTGTGTAATTATGTGGCACTGAGTGGTATTTGGAGTGTATGTTGCATTGAGTGCAGTGTAATTATGTGGTGTGTACTATGTAGCACTGAGCGGTATTTGAAGGGTAATTTGCATTGCGTGCAGTGTAATTATGTGGCTTGTAATTATGTGGCACTGAGTGGTATTTGAAGTGTATGTTGCATTGAGCACAGTGTAATTATGTATCATATAATTATGTGGCACTGAGTTGTATTGTGTGGAGTGTGTTTCATTTAGAAGAGTGTAATTATGTGGCGTGTAATTATGTGGCACTGAGTGGTATTTGGAGTGTATGTTGCATTGAGTACAGTGTAATTATGTAGCATAGAATTATGTGGCACTGAGTGGTATTGTGTGGAGTGTGTTTCATTTAGAAGAGTGTAATTATGTGGCGTGTAATTATGTGGCACTGAGTGGTATTTGGAGTGTATGTTGCATTGAGTGCAGTGTGATTGTGGCGTGTAATTATGTGGCACTGAGTGGTATTTGGAGTGTATGTTGCGTTGAGTGCAGTGTAATTATGTATCATATAATTATGTGACACTGAGCGGTATTTTGTGGAGTGTATGTTGTATTCAGTAGAGTATAATTAACTGGTGTGTAATTATGTGATGTGATGTTTTTGTGCTTGTATAGCGCACAGCTACCCACAGTGGGTTTCCCGGTGCTTGTACGAATACCGCAAGGGAACGCTTCCTGGCTTTCCCTGTGAAGTGTCCACTCCTGGGCACCCCCATGGTGCAGACCAGGCATCCCTCGCGTTGTGGGGGCCGTTGTGGAGACTAAGCAAGCTAATGCCCAGAGTTGCAGCGTGGGACCAATGATCAGAACAGGCACTGAGGCGAGAATATCCGGTCAGGGGAATTAATGAGCCCGAGACCCGCCAGGGCAGGAATCGAACCCTGGTCCCTGGCCAGAGCTCTGCATCAAGGTCTGCCTGCTCTAACCATTGAGCCACACTTCTCCACGCTGAGTGGTATTGTTTGGAGTATATGTTGCATTGAGTGCAGGGTGATTATGTGGCGTGTAATTATGTGGCACTGAGTGGTATTTGGAGTGTATGTTACGTTGAGCGCAGTGTAATTATGTATCATATAATTATGTGGCACTGAGCGGTATTTTGTGGAGTGTATGTTGTATTCAGTAGAGTTAAATTAACTGGTGTGTAATTATGTGGCACTGAGTGGTATTGTTTGGAGTGTATGTTGCATTGAGTACAGTGTAATTATGTAGCATATAATTATGTGGCACTGAGTGGTATTGTTTGGAGTGTATGTTGCATTGAGTGCAGTGTAATTATGTGGTGTGCAATTATGTGGCACTGAGTGGTATTTGGAGTGTATGTTGCATTGAGTGAAGTGTAATTATGTGGCATAATTAGGTGGCACTGAGTGGTATTTGGAGTGTATGTGGCATTGAGAGCAGCTTAATTATGTGGTATGTAATTATGTTGCACTGAGTGGTATTGTGTGGAGTGTGTGTTGCATTCTGTAGAGTGTAATTATGTGGCACTGAGTGGTATTTGGAGTGTATGCTGCATTGAGTGCAGTGTAATTATGTGGCATATAATTATGCAGCACTGAGCGGTATTTGGAGTGTATGTTGCATTGAGTGCAGTGTAATTATGTGGTGTGTAATTATGTGGCACTGAGTAGTATTTGGAGTGTATGTTGCAATGAGTGTAGTGTAATTATGTGGCACTGAGTGGTATTTTGAGTGTATGTTGCATTGAGTGCAGTGTAATTATGTGGCGTGTAACTATGTGGCACTGAGTAGTATTTGGAGGGTATGTTGCATTGAGTGCAGTGTAATTATGTGGCATGTAACTATATGGCACTGAGTGGTATTTGGAGTGTATGTTGCATTGAGTGCAGTGTAATTACGTGGCGTGTAATTATGTGGCACTGAATGGTATTTGGATTGTATGTTGTATTGAGTGCAGTGTAATATGTAGCACTGAGTGGTATTTGGAGTGTATGTTCCATTGAGCGCAGTGTAATTATGTATCATATAACTATGTGGCACTGAGTGGCATTGTGTGGATTGTATGGTGTATTTAGCCGAGTGTAATTGTGTGGCGTGTAATTATGTGGCAATGAGTGGTATTGTTTAGAGTTTATGTTGCATTGAGTACAGTGTAATTATGCAGCACATATTTATGTGGCACTGAGTGGTATTGTGTGGAGTGTGTTTCATTCAGAAGAGCGTAATTATGTTGCGTGTAATTATGTTATACTGAGTGGTATTTGGAGTGTATGTTGCATTAAGTGCAGTGTAAATATGTGGCACTGAGAGGTATTTGAAGTGTATGTTGCTTTGAGTGCAGTGTAATTATGTGGCGTGTAACTATGTGGCACTGAGCGGTATTTGGAGGGTATGTTGCATTGCGTGCAGGGTAATTATGTGGTGTGTAACTATGTGGTACTGAGCGGTATTTGGAGGGTATGTTGCATTGTATGCAGTGTAATTATGTGGCGTGTAATTATGTGGCACTGAGTGGTATTTGGAGGGTATGTTGCATTGACTGCAGTGTAATTATGTGATATGTAATTATGTGGTACTGAGTGGTATTAGGAGGGTATGTTGCATTGAGTGCAGTGTAATTATGAGGCATGTAACTATGTGGCACTGAGTGGTATTTGGGGTGTATGTTGCATTGAGTGCAGTGTAATTACGTGGCGTGTAATTATGTGCCACTGAATGGTATTTGGAGTGTATGTTGTATTGAGTGCAGTGTAAATATGTGGCACTGAGTGGTATTTGGAGTGTATGTTCCATTGAGCACAGTGTAATTATGTATCATATAATTATGTGGCACTGAGTGGCATTGTGTGGATTGTATGTTGTATTTAGTAGAGTGTAATTGTGTGGCGTGTAATTATGTGGCAGTGAGTGGTATTGTTTAGCGTTTATGTTGCATTGAGTACAGTGTAATTATGCAGCACATATCTATGTGGCACTGAGTGGTATTGTGTGGAGTGTGTTTCATTTAGAAGAGCGTAATTATGTGGCGTGTAATTATGTTACACTGAGTGGTATTTGGAGTGTATGTTGCATTAAGTGCAGTGTAAATATGTGGCACTGAGAGGTATTTGAAGTGTATGTTGCTTTGAGTGCAGTGTAATTATGTGGCGTGTACCTATGTGGCACTGAGTGGTATTTGGAGTGTATGTTGCATTGAGTGCAGTGTAATTATGTGGTGTGTAATTACATCGCACTGAGTGGTTTTTGTAATGTATGTTGCATTGAGTACAGTGTAATTATGTGACGTGTAATTATGTGACACTGACTGGTATTTGGAGTGTATGTTGCATTGAGTGCTGTGTAATTATGTTGTGCGTAATTATGTGGCACTGAGTGGTATTTGGAGTGTATGTTGCATTGAGTGCAGTGTAATTATGCGGCCTGTAATTATGTGGAACTGAGTTGTATTTGGAGTATATGTTGCATTGAGTGCAGGGTATTTATGTGGCATGTAATTACGTCGCACTGAGTGGTTTTTCGAGTGTGTGTTGCATTGAGTACAGTGTAAATATGTGGCGTGTAATTATGTGGCACTGAGTGGTATTTGGAGTGAATGTTGCATTGAGTGCAGTGTAATAATGTGGTGTATAACTATGTGGCACTGAGCGGTATTTGGAGTGTATGTTGCATTGAGTGCAGTGTAATTATGTGGTGCATAATTATGTGGCACTGAGAGGTATTTGTAGTGTATGTTGCTTTGAGTGCAGTGTAATTATGTGGCGTGTACCTTTGTGGCACTGAGTGGTATTTGGAGTGTATGTTGCATTGAGTGCAGTGTAATTATGTGGTGCATAATTATGTAGCACTGAGTGGTATTTGGAGTGTATGTTGAGAAAAGCGCTGTGTAATTATGTAGCATATAATTATGTGGCACTGAGTGGTATTGGGTGGAGTGTATGTGGCATTGAGTGCATTGTAATTATGTAGCATATAATTATGTGGCACTGAGTGGTATTTGGAGTGTATGTTGCATTGAGTGTGAGTGTAGTTATGTGGTGTGTAATTATGTGGAACTCAGTGGTATTTGGAGTGTATGTTGCATTGAGTGCAGTGTAATTATATGGCGCGTAACTATGTGGCACTGAGTGGTATTTGGAGGGTATGTTGCATTGAGTGTGAGTGTAGTTATGTGGTGTGTAATTATGTGGAACTCAGTGGTATTTGGAGTGTATGTTGCATTGAGAGCAGCGTAATTATGTGGCGTGTAATTATGTTGCACTGAGTGGTATTGTGTGGAGTGTGCGTTGCATTCTGTAGAGTGTAATTATGTGGTGTGTAATTGTCTGGAACTGAGTGGTATTTGGAGTGTATGTTGCATTGAGTGCAGTGTAATTATGTGGTGTGTAACTATGTGGCACTGAGTGGTATTTGGAGGGTATGTCGCATTGAGAGCAGAGTAATTATGTGGCATGTACTTATGTGGCACTGAGTGGTAATTGGAGTGAAATGTTGCATTGACTGCAGTGTAATTATGTGGCCTGTAAATATGTGGCACTGAGTGGTATTTGGAGTGTATGTTGTGTATAGCGCTGTGTAATTATGTAGCATATAATTATGTGGCACTGAGTGGTATTGTGTGGAGTGTATGTGGCATTGAGTGCATTGTAATTATGTAGCATATAATATGTGGCAATTAGTGGTATTTGGAGTGTATGTTGCATTGAGTGCAGTGTAATTATGTGGTGTGTAACTATGTGGCACTGAGTGGTATTTGGAAAGTATGTTGCATTGAGTGCAGTGTAATTATGTGACATGTATCTATGTGGCACTGAGTGGTATTTGGAGTGTATTTTGCATTGAGTGCAGTGTAATTACGTGGCGTGTAATTATGTGACACTGAATGGTATTTGGAGTGTATGTTGTATTGAGTGCAGTGTAATTATGTGGCACTGAGTGGTATTTGAAGTGTATGTTCCATTGAGCGCTGTGTAATTATGTATCATATAATTATGTGGCACTGAGTGGTATTGTGTGGATTGTATGTTGTATTTAGTAGAGTGTAATTGTGTGGCGTGTAATTATGTGGCAATGACTGGTATTGTTTGGAGTGTATGTTGCATTGAGTACAATGTAATTATGTAGCATATAATTATGTGGCACTGAGTGGTATTGTGTGGAGTGTGTTTCATTCAGATGAGTGTAATTATGTGGAGTGTAATATGTGGCACTGAGTGGTATTGTTTGGAGTGTATGTTGCATTGAGTACAGTGTAATTATGTAGCATATAATAATGTGGCACTGAGTGGTTTTGTTTGGAGTGTATGTTGCATTGAGTGCAGTGTAATTATGTGGCGTGTAATTATGTGGCACTGAGTGGCATTTGGAGTGTAAGTTGCATTGAGTGCAGTGTAATTATGTAGCATATAATTATGTGGCACAGAGTGGAATTGTGTTGACAATGTGTTGCATTCAGTAGAGTGTAATTACGTGTCATGTAATTATGTGGCACTGAGAGGTATTTGGAGTGTATGTTGCAGTGAGCACAGTGTAATTATGTATCATATAATTATGTGGCACTGAGTGGTATTGTGTGGAGTGTATGTTGTATTTAGTAGAGTGTAATTGTGTGGCATGTAATTATGTGTCACTGAGTGGTATTGTTTGGAGTGTATGTTGCATTGAGTACAGTGTAATTATGTAGCATATAATTATGTGGCACTGAGTGGTATTGTGTGGAGTGTGTTTCATTCAGAAGAGTGTAATTATGTGGCGTGTAATTATGTGGCATTGAGTGGTATTTGGAGTGTATGTTGCATCGAGTGCAGTGTAATTATGTGGCATGTAATTATGCGGCACTGAGTGGTATTTGGAGTGTAGGTTGCATTGAGTGCAGCATGATTATGTGGCGTGTAACTATCTGGCACTGAGTGGTATTTGGAGTGTATGTTGCATTGAGTGCAGGGTGATTATGTGGCGTGTAATTATGTGGCACTGAGTGGTATTTGGGGTGTATGTTACGTTGAGCGCAGTGTAATTATGTATCATATAATTATGTGGCACTACGCGGTATTTTGTGGAGTGTATGTTGTATTCAGTAGAGTATAATTAACTGGTGTGTAATTATGTGGCACTGAGTGGTATTGTTTGGAGTGTATGTTGCATTGAGTACGGTGTAATTATGTAGCATATAATTATGTGGCACTGAGTGGTATTGTTTGGAGTGTATGTTGCATTGAGTGCAGTGTAATTATGTGGTGTGCAATTATGTGGCACTGAGTGGTATTTGGAGTGTATGTTGCATTGAGTGAAGTGTAATTATGTGGCATAATTATGTGGCACTGAGTGGTATTTGGAGTGTATGTGGCATTGAGAGCAGCTTAATTATGTGGTATGTAATTATGTTGCACTGAGTGGTATTGTGTGGAGTGTGTGTTGCATTCTGTAGAGTGTAATTATGTGGTGTGTAATTATGTGGCACTGAGTGGTATTTGGAGTGTATGCTGCATTGAGTGCAGTGTAATTATGTGGCATATAATTATGCAGCACTGAGCGGTATTTGGAGCGTATGTTGCATTGAGTGCAGTGTAATTATGTGGTGTGTAATTATGTGGCACTGAGTAGTATTTGGAGTGTATGTTGCAATGAGTGTAGTGTAATTATGTGGCACTGAGTGGTTTTTTGAGTGTATGTTGCATTGAGTGCAGTGTAATTATGTGGCGTGTAACTATGTGGCACTGAGTGGTATATAGAGGGTATGTTGCATTGAGTGCAGTGTAATTATGTGATATGTAATTATGTGGCACTGAGTAGTATTTGGAGGGTATGTTGCATTGAGTGCAGTGTAATTATGTGGCATGTAACTATATGGCACTGAGTGGTATTTGGAGTGTATGTTGCATTGAGTACAGTGTAATTATGTAGCATATAATAATGTGGCACTGAGTGGTTTTGTTTGGAGTGTATGTTGCATTGAGTGCAGTGTAATTATGTGGCGTGTAATTATGTGGCACTGAGTGGCATTTGGAGTGTAAGTTGCATTGAGTGCAGTGTAATTATGTAGCATATAATTATGTGGCACAGAGTGGAATTGTGTTGACTATGTGTTGCATTCAGTAGAGTGTAATTACGTGTCATGTAATTATGTGGCACTGAGAGGTATTTGGAGTGTATGTTGCAGTGAGCACAGTGTAATTATGTATCATATAATTATGTGGCACTGAGTGGTATTGTGTGGAGTGTATGTTGTATTTAGTAGAGTGTAATTGTGTGGCATGTAATTATGTGTCACTGAGTGGTATTGTTTGGAGTGTAGGTTGCATTGAGTGCAGCATGATTATGTGGCGTGTAACTATCTGGCACTGAGTGGTATTTGGAGTGTATGTTGCATTGAGTGCAGGGTGATTATGTGGCGTGTAACTATGTGGCACTGAGTGGTATTTGGAGTGTATGTTGCATTGAGTGCAGTGTAATTACGTGGCGTGTAATTATGTGCCACTCAATGGTATTTGGAGTGTATGTTGTATTGAGTGCAGTGTAATTAGGTGGCACTGAGTGGTATTTGGAGTGTATGTTCCATTGAGCACAGTGTAATTATTTATCATATAATTATGTGGCACTGAGTGGCATTGTGTGGATTGTATGTTGTATTTAGTAGAGTGTAATTGTGTGGCGTGTAATTATGTGGCAGTGAGTGGTATTGTTTAGAGTTTATGTTGCATTGAGTACAGTGTAATTATGCAGCACATATTTATGTGGCACTGAGTGGTATTGTGTGGAGTGTGTTTCATTCAGAAGAGCGTAATTATGTGGCGTGTAATTATGTTACACTGAGTGGTATTTGGAGTGTATGTTGCATTAAGTGCAGTGTAAATATGTGGCACTGAGAGGTATTTGAAGTGTATGTTGCTTTGAGTGCAGTGTAATTATGTGGCGTGTACCTATGTGGCACTGAGTGGTATTTGGAGTGTATGTTGAGCTGGAGCGGGAGCTGGAGGTACTATTGTTGGCAAATACCTGTGTAAATCCTTTTTAAAAAAAACAAAGCTTACTTTTAAATATTGCGTGGTGTCACATACCTGGTTGCTTTTAACCCTGCACCACCGCCAGGATCTGATTGCACTTTAGCGCACAGCCGATCTAAACGCTGTTGACGCTCCTCACCAGCCCCAGCGGCCGCCATCAGACGAGGCGTGCACGCTGACCACGCCCACTTAGGCCACGCCCCCCCCCCGATCGCTCTACAAAAGCGCTGAGCACTAGCGCTCCTGTAGACTTCTTGACCCAGTTCCTGAGGCGGAAAGCCGGGAGCTGGAGGTACTATTGTTGGCAAATACCTGTGTAAATCCTTTTTAAAAAAACAAAGCTTACTTTTAAATATTGCGTGGTGTCACATACCTGGTTGCTTTTAACCCTGCACCACCGCCAGGATCTGATTGCACTTTAGCGCACAGCCGATCTAAACGCTGTTGACGCTCCTCACCAGCCCCAGCGGCCGCCATCAGACGAGGCGTGCACGCTGACCACGCCCACTTAGGCCACCCCCCCCTCTGGTTAAATATGTGCATCTACAGGAAGCGCAGCGGACGAGCGCAGCGGGAGCGCCGGTTGCGCGCCGAAGGCGCGCCTAAGGCAAGCCCGTCTGCGCCCGTCCGCGACCAGCCGGGACCCGGGGCCACAAACCTTGGCTCCCACCCCACCCAGAGCAGGACCTACAGCTCGGCGACCTTATACAGCATAGGTAGGACTACTATTCCCCAGTGCTCTCATATCTTTGCACCCACAGAGCTACCCGCCCGATGTTCGGGGTGCAAACACTCCTTCTGCAAACCCCCGTCGACCGCGACACAAACGTACCGCATGTACGCGCTAAACTGCCGTTACTTACCTAAACACAGCACACAGATCGCCATGCTGCTCGAGGAGGAAAAACCAGACGCGGTATTCCTGACAGAAACGTGGCTCACTGCTCACTCTGAGCCAGACGTGGTAAAAGCTTTACCCGTAGGCTACTATATCCTTAGAGTGGATAGACCGGTAGGGAGAGGCGGAGGTCTGGCGATCATTTTAAAGAACCAGTACCGATGCCGTACTACAGCAGAAACTATCCCTGAGTGCGAGAGTGTAGCATTCTGCATAGAGTTCAACGCAAATAGCACCTTCTCCGGCACCCTGATCTACCGCCCCCCTGAGCCTGTAAAAGAGTTCCACAGGTCCCTTCCAGAAATTACAGCGCAAAGAATCCTTTCCTCCGCCAACCATACAATCCTAGGGGACCTCAATCTCCACTTCAACTCCCCCTCAGACCACATTGCTCAGGAACTACAAGAGGACCTGGAAGCTCTCCAACTGTTCCAACTGGTTGCAGCCCGACCCATGAAAAAGGCAATTTACTCGACCCTATATTTAGTAACTGCCTGAATCTAACTGTGGATCAACCCACCCCCCTTCCATGGTCGGACCATTTTTTGGTCCCATTTACCTGGGTCAAACACAAGACCCCCCAGCTACCTCCCCAAATCACCACCAGGAGGAACTGGTCAAAACTCCCATTGGAGCTCTGGATGCACAACTTGGACTCCACTCGCCCGTCACCCTGCCCAGACCCTAATGTGGCAAACGCCCACTATGAGAGTTGGATCACCCACTCGCTAGACGCGATCCTCCCGCTTCGTAGGTCCTCCTCGAAGAGACTACAGAAATCTGCCCCCTGGTTCTCCGACTCTCTAAGACAACTAAAACGCCTTTGCAGACAACGAGAGAGAGCCTGGCGTTTAGACTTCCTCCCAGACAAGAAGGCTGCCTACAAAGAGGCGATCAGAGCCTACAAAGAAGGGATCAGATCAGCCCAGGCAACCCACTACTCTGAGAAAATACTAGAAGCAAAATCTAAGCCCAAAGAAATCTTCCAAATTATAAAGCAATGCTCCAATGTCAACACGGCCCCCCCTCCTAACAAAACCCAGGACCAATGCAACGAGCTCGCGGACTTTTTTCACAACAAAGTTCTAAAAATCTACTCCACACTCCCAACTGCAGCCACATCCCCGGATTCGATCAATCCACTCCCCCCTAGACCACCCCTTCACCCAGACCAGCCCTCCCTCGAGCACTTCCATCCTCTGGACCTCGACACTTTAAGCAAGGTGGCACGACAAGTCAAGTCGGGCTCCCCTTGTGATCCTGCCCCTCCAGAGATCCTGATGCAGGCAAGCAAAGCCACCCTGCCTATAATCTTGGATCTCCTAAACACATCCATATCCGCTTGCTCAGTCCCCATGGCTTGGAAACAGGCCATGGTACGGGCACTGTTGAAGAAACCCAGCCTAGACCCAGATGACCACTCCAGCTACCGCCCCATCTCACTTCTCCCTTGGGCTAGCAAGGTGTTAGAGAAGCACATAAACACGCAGCTGGTCCAGTTCCTGGAGGACCACTCTCTACTACACACATCCCAGACAGGCTTCAGACCGAAGCATGGCACGGAAACCGCCTTGTTAGCGGTCACCGAAGAAACTAGAAGGATACTGGACCAGGGAGGATCAGTGGCAGTGATCCTCCTTGATCTAAGTGCCGCCTTCGATACGGTCAGCTATTCCACCTTGCTGGATCGTCTCTATAACATCGGAGTTTCAGGTGACGCTTTAAGGTGGTTTGACTCCTTTCTGTCTGGGAGGTCGTTTCAGATCTTTGACGGAAAGACAGTGTCCTCCAGAAAACCCCTGAGCTGCGGAGTGCCACAGGGCTCCTCTCTGAGCCCTGTACTGTTCAACGTGTACATGAGGCCGCTGGCGGGTGTTGTCGAACCATATGGCATTAAAATCGTGTCATATGCCGACGACACCACTCTTGTGGTCTCGCTGGCCACGGAGAACAACAAACACTCCCCAGCAGACCTGCTAAAATGCCTAGAGGACGTTAAGGGATGGATGACCAACTCCTCCCTTAAACTAAACGGAGAAAAGACGGAGCTCATGCTCCTAGGCCCAACCTCCCCTGTGCCTTTCACTTCCTTGTGGCCCAGTGCTCTGGGCCTCCCTCCCACTCACAAGGAAAGTGTTAAAAGCCTGGGAGTATGGCTAGACAACAAACTTTCCTTCTCCACCCAGGCCAAAAAACTGTCCACCACTTGTTTTTGCCTACTTAGAATCCTGAGGAAAGTCCTCCCGTTACTTCCCCTAGAGGCCAAAAAGGTGGCGGTACAAGGTCTTATCCAATCCCGCCTGGACTCAAACAATGCCCTATACTTGGGAGCTCCGGAGATGACCCTCAGGAAATTGCAAATTGTTCAAAATTGCGCAGCACGCACCCTACTGAAAATTCCGCGCACCCAGTCGGCCAGACCTGCTCTAAAAAGTCTCCACTGGCTGCCAGTAAGGCAGAGAGTGGCCTTCAAGGCGCTATGCTTGGCGCACCGCGCCTTCTGGAAAACGGGCCCTGCCATAAACACCGACCTTGTCACCCCCTACCACCCTAGGAGGAACCTTCGGTCGACGGAGGCATTCCTCGCCGTTGTTCCCAGAGTGAAGCGAGCCAGGTCTGGAGGTAGGATGTTCTCTTTGAACACCACCAGGCTCTGGAATGCTCTCTCCATCTCACTCCGGTCCAACCCAGACCTCCTCGCATTCCGGAAAAATCTAAAGACCCTGCTGTTTGCTCAATCCTATGTACCTTAGCTCCTATTCCCATCACTTCCCTTCAACCCAGCGCTTGGACGCCTGCGGGCAGCAACCGCGCTCAATAAATATATTTTACAATTACAATTACAATTACAATGTTGCATTGAGTGAAGTGTGATTATGTGGCGTGTAATTATGTGGCACTGAGTGCTATTTGGAGTTTATTTTGCGTTGAGCGCAGTGTAAATATGTATCATATAATTATGTGGCACTGAGTGGTATTGTGTGGAGTGAATTTTGTATTCAGTAGAGTGTAATTGAGTGGTGTGTAATTATGTGGCACTGAGTGGTATTGTTTGGAGTGTACGTTGCTCACAGTACAGTGTAATTATGTAGCATATAATTATGTGGCTCTGAGTGGTATTCTTTGGAGTGTGTGTTGCATTCAATAGAGTCTAATTATGTGGCACTGAGTGGTATTTGGAGTGAATGTTGCATTAAGTGCAGTGTAATTATGTGGCACTGAGTGGTATTTGGAGTGTATGTTGCATTGAGTGCAGTGTAATTATGTGGCACATAAATATGTGGCACTGAGTGGTATTTGGAGTGTATGTTGCATTGAGAGCAACATAATTATGTGGCGTGTAATTATGTTGCACTGAGTGGTATTGTGTGGAGTGTGCGTTGCATTCCTTAGAGTGTAAATATGTGGTGTGTAATTATGTGGCACTGAGTGGTATTTTGGAGTGTATGTTGCATTGAGTGCAGTGTAATTATGTGGTGTGTAACTATGTGGTACTGAGCGGTATTTGGAGGGTATGTTGCATTGAGTGCAGTGTAATTATGTGGCATGTAATTATGTGGCAATGAGTGGTATTTAGAGTGTATGTTGCATTGAGTGCAGTGTGATCATGTGGCACGCAATTATGTGGCACTGAGAGGTTATTTGGAGTGTATGTTGCATTGAGTGCAGTGTAATTATGTGGCACATAATTATGTGGCACTGAGTGGTATTTGGAGTGTATGTTGCATTGAGAGCAGCGTAATTATGTGGCGTGTCATTATGTTGCACTGAGTGGTATTGTGTGGAGTGTGCGTTGCATTCCGTAGAGTGTAATTATGTGGTGTGTAATTATGTGGCACTGAGTGGTATTTGGAGTATATGTTGCATTGACTGCAGTGTAATTATGTGTCCTGTAATTATGTGGCACTGAGTGGTATTTGGAGTGTATGTTGCATTGAGTGCAGGGTATTTATGTGGCGTGTAATTACATCGCACTGAGTGTTTTTTGTAATGTATGTTGCATTGAGTACAGTGTAATTATGTGGCGTGTAATTATGTGACACTGACTGGTATTTGGAGTGTATGTTGCATTGAGTGCTGTGTAATTATGTTGTGCGTAATTATGTGGCACTGAGTGGTATTTGGAGTGTATGTTGCATTGAGTGCAGTGTAATTATGCGGCCTGTAATTATGTGGAACTGAGTTGTATTTGGAGTAAATGTTGCATTGAGTGCAGGGTATTTATGTGGCATGTAATTACGTCGCACTGAGTGGTTTTTCGAGTGTGTGTTGCATTGAGTACAGTGTAAATATGTGGCGTGTAATTATGTGGCACTGAGTGGTATTTGGAGTGAATGTTGCATTGAGTGCAGTGTAATAATGTGGTGTGTAACTATGTGGCACTGAGCGGTATTTGGAGGGTATGTTGCATTGCGTGCAGTGTAATTATGTGGCCTGTAGGTATATGGCACTGAGTGGTATTTGGAGTGTATGTTGCATTGAGTACAGTGTAATTATGTAGCATATAATTATGTGGCACTGAGTGGTATTGTGTGGAGTGTGTGTTGCATTCAGTAGAGAGAAATTATGTGGCACTGAGTGGTATTTGGAGTGTATGTTGCATTGAGTGCAGTGTAAATATATGGTGTGTAACTATGTGAAACTGAGCGGTATTTGGAGGGTATGTTGCATTGCTTGCAGTATGATTATGTGGCATGTAATTATGTGGCACTGAGTGGTATTTGGAGTGTATGTTGCATTGAGTGCAGTGTAATTATGTGGCATATAATTATGCAGCACTGAGTGGTATTTGGAGTGTATGTTGCATTAAGTGCAGTGTAATTATGTGGTGTGTAGTTATGTGGCACTGAGTGGTATTTGGAGTGTAGGTTGCAATGAGTGTAGTGTAATTATGTGGCACTGAGTGGTATTTTGAGTGTATGTTGCAAAGAGTGCAGTGTAATTATGTGGCATGTAATTATAAGCCACTGGGTGCTATTTGGAGTGTATGTTGTGTTGAGCGCAGTGTAATTATGTAGCATATAATTATGTGGCACTGAGTGGTACTCTTTGGAGTGTGTGTTGCATTCAGTAGAGTCTAATTATGTGTCATGTAATTATGTGGCACTGAGAGGTATTTGGAGTGTATGTTGCATTGAGCACAGTGTAATTATGTATCATATAATTATGTGGTACTGAGTTGTATTGTGTGGAGTGTATGTTGCATTGAGTACAGTGTAATTATGTAGCATAGAATTATGTGGCACTGAGCGGTATTGTGTGGAGTGTGTTTCATTTAGAAGAGTGTAATTATGTGGCGTGTAATTATGTGGCACTGAGTGGTATTTGGAGTGTATGTTGCATTGAGTGCAGTGTGATTGTGGCGTGTAATTATGTGGCACTGAGTGGTATTTGGAGTGTATGTTGCATTGAGTGCAGTGTAATTATGTATCATATAATTATGTGGCACTGAGCGGTATTTTGTGGAGTGTATGTGTTATTCAGTAGAGTATAATTAACTGGTGTGTAATTATGTGATGTGATGTGATGTTTTTGTACTTGTATAGCGCACAGCTACCCGCAGTGGGTTTCCCGGTGCTTGTACGAATACCGCAAGGGAACCCTTTCTGGCTTTCCCTGTGAAGTGTCCACTCCTGGGCACCCCCATGGTGCAGACCAGGCATCCCTCGCGTTGTGGGGGCTGTTGTGGAGACTAAGCAAGCTATTGCCCGGAGTTGCAGCGTGGGACCCATGATCAGAACAGGCACTGAGGCGAGAATATCCGGTCAGAGCCCGAGACCCGCCAGGGCAGGAATCGAACCCTGGTCCCTTGCCAGAGCTTTGCATCAAGGTCTGCCTGCTCTAACCATTGAGCCACACTTCTCCACGCTGAGTGGTATTGTTTGGAGTGTATGTTGCATTGAGGACAGTGTAATATATGTAGCATATAATTATGTGGCACTGAGTGGTATTGTTTGGAGTGTATGTTGCATTGAGTGCAGTGTAATTATGTGGCGTGTAAGTATGTGGCACTGAGTGGTATTTGGAGTGTATGTTGCATTGAGTGAAGTTTAATTATGTGGCACGTAATTATGTGGCACTGAGTGGAATTTGGAGTGTATGTTGCTTTGAGAGCAGCGTAATTATGTGGCATGTAATAATGTTGCACTGAGTGGTATTGTGTCGAGTGTGTGTTGCATTTCATAGAGTGTAATTATGTGGTGTGTAATTATGTGGCACTGAGTGGTATTTGGTGTGTCTGTTGCATTGAGTGCAGTGTAATTATGTGGTGTGTAACTATGTAGGACTGAGCGGTATTTGAAGGGTTATTTGCATTGCGTGCAGTGTAATTATGTGGCGTGTAATTATGTGGTACTGAGTGGTATTTTGAGTGTATGTTGCATTGAGTGCAGTGTAATTATGTAGCATATAAATATGTGGCACTGAGTGGTATTGTGTGGAGTGTGTCTTGCATTCAGTAGAGTGTAATTATGTGGTGCTTAATTATGTGGCACTGAGTGGTATTTGGAGTGTATGTTGCATTGAGTGCAGTGTAATTATGTGATGTGTAACTATAGGGCGCTGAGCGGTATTTGGAAGGTATGTTGCATTGCGTGCAGTGTAATTATGTGGCGTGTAATTATGTGACACTGAGTGGTATTTGGAGTGTATGTTGCATTGAGTGCAGTGTAATTATGTGGCATATAATTATGCAGCACTGAGTGGTATTTGGAGTGTATGTTGCATTGAGTGCAGTGTAATTATGTGGTGTGTCATTATGTGGCACTGAGTAGTATTTGGAGTGTAGGTTGCAATGAGTGTAGTGTAATTATGTGGCACTGAGTGGTATTTTGAGTGTATGTTGCATTGCGTGCAGTGTAATTTTGTGGCGTGTAATTATGCGGCACTGAGTGGTATTCGGAGTGTATGTTGCATTGAGTGCAGTGTAATTATGTGGCATGTAACTATGCGGCACTGAGTGGTATTTGGAGTGTATAATGCATTGAGTGCAGTGTAATTATGTGGTGTGTAACTATGTAGCACTGAGTGGTATTTGGAATGTATGTTGCATTGAGTGCAGTGCAATTATGTGGCACGTAATTATGTGGCACTGAGTGGTATTTGGAGTGAATGTTGCATTGAGCGCAGTGTAATTATGTCGCACTGAGTAGTATTTGGAGTGTATGTTTCATTGAGTGCAGTGTAATTATGTGGCGTGTAATTATGTGGCACTGAGTGCTATTTGGAGTGTATGTTGCGTTGAGCGCAGTGCAATTATGTATCATATAATTATGTGGCACTGAGTGGTATTGTGTGGAGTGTATGTTGTATTCAGTAGAGTGTAATTGAGTGGTGTGTAATTATGTGGCACTGAGTGGTATTGTTTGGAGTGTACGTTGCACAGAGTACAGTGTAATTATGTAGCATATAATTATGTGGCACTGAGTGGTATTCTTTGGAGTGTGTGTTGCATTCAATAGAGTCTAATTATGTGGCGCGTAATTATGAGGAACTGAGAGGTATTTTAAGTGTATGTTGCTTTGAGTGCAGTGTAATTATGTGGCATGTACCTATGTGGCACTGAGTGATATTTGGAGTGTATGTTGCATTGAGTGCAGTGTGATTATGTGGCACGTAATTATGTGGCACTGAGTGGTATTTGGAGTGTATGTTGCATTGAGTGCAATGTAATTATGTGGCGTGTAATTATGTGGCACTGAGTGCTATTTGGAGTGTATGTTGCGTTGAGCGCAGTGTAATTATGTATCATATAATTATGTGGCACTGAGTGGTATTGTGTGGAGTGTATGTTGTATTCAGTAGAGTGTTATTGAGTGGTGTGTAATTATGTGGCACTGAGTGGTATTGTTTGGAGTGTACGTTGCACAGAGTACAGTGTAATTATGTAGCATATAATTATGTGGCACTGAGTGGTATTCTTTGGAGTGTGTGTTGCATTCAATAGAGTCTAATTATGTGGCATGTAATTATGTGGCACTGAGTGGTATTTGGAGAGAATGTTGCATTAAGTGCAGTGTAATTATGTGGCACTGAGTAGTATTTTGAGAGTATGTTGCATTGAGTGCAGTGTAATTGTGTGGCATGTAATTATGTGTCACTGAGTGGTATTGTTTGGAGTGTATGTTGCATTGTGTACAGTGTAAATATGTAGCAATTAATTATATGGCACTGAGTGGTATTGTGTGGAGTGTGTTTAATTCAGAAGAGTGTAATTATGTGGTGTGTATTTATGTGGCACTGAGTGGTATTTGGAGTGTATGTTGCATCGAGTGCATTGTAATTATGTGGCATGTAATTATGCGGCACTGAGTGGTATTTGGAGTGTATGTTGTATTGAGTGCAGCATGATTATGTGGCGTGTAACTATGTGGCACTGAGTAGTATTTGAAGTGTATGTTGCATTGAGTGCAGTGTGATTGTGGCATGTAATTTTGTGGCACTGAGTGGTATTTGGAGTGTATGTTGCTTTGAGTGCAGTGTAATTATGTATCATATAATTATGTGGCACTCAGCGGTATTTTGTGTAGTGTATGTTGTATTCAGTAGAGTATTATTAACTGGTGTGTAATTATGTGGCACTGAGTGGTATTGTTTGGAGTGTATGTTGCATTGAGTACAGTGTAATTATGTAGCATATAATTATGTGGCACTGAGTGGTATTGTTTGGAGTGTATGTTGCATTGAGTGCAGTGTAATTATGTGGCGTGTAATTATGTTGCACTGAGTGGTATTGTGTGGAGTGTGCGTTGCATTCCGTAGAGTGTAATTATGTGGTGTGTAATTATGTGGCACTGAGTGGAATTTGGAGTGTATGTTGCATTGAGTGCAGTGTAATTATGTGGTGTGTAACTATGTGGCACTGAGCGGTATTTGGAGGGTATGTTGCATTGAGAGCAGCGTAATTATGTGGCATGTACTTATGGGCACTGAGTGGTAATTGGATTGAAATGTTGCATTGACTGCAGTGTAATTATGTGTCCTGTAATTATGTGGCACTGAGTTGCATTGAGTGCAGGGTATTTATGTGGCGTGTAATTACATCGCACTGAGTGGTTTTTGGAGTGTATGTTGCATTGAGTACAGTGTAATTATGTGGCGTGTAATTATGTGACACTGACTGGTATTTGGAGTGTATGTTGCATTGAGTGCTGTGTAATTATGTTGTGCGTAATTATGTGGCACTGAGTGGTATTTGGAGTGTATGTTGCATTGAGTGCAGTGTAAATATGCGGCCTGTAATTATGTGGCACTGAGTGGTATTTGGAGTGTATGTTGCCTTGAGTGCAGGGTATTTATGTGGCATGTAATTACGGCGCACTGAGTGGTTTTTGGAGTGTGTGTTGCATTGAGTACAGTGTAAATATGTGGTGTGTAATTATGTGGCACTGAGCGGTATTTGGAGGGTATGTTGCATTGCGTGCAGTGTAATTATGTGGCGTGTAGTTATATGGCACTGAGTGGTATTTGGAGTGTATGTTGCATTGAGTGCAGTGTAATTATGTAGCATATAATTATGTGGCACTGAGTGGTATTTTGTGGAGTGTGTGTTGCATTCAGTAGAGTGTAATTATGTGGCACTGAGTTGTATTTGGAGTGTATGTTGCATTGAGTGCAGTGTAAATATATGGTGTGTAACTATGTGGCACTGAGCGGTAATTGGAGGGTATGTTGCATTGCGTGCAGTGTAATTATGTGGCGTGTAATTATGTGGCACTGAGTGGTATTTGGAGTGTATGTTGCATTGAGTGCAGTGTAATTATGTGGCGTGTAATTATGTGGCACTGAGTGGTATTGTTTGGAGTGTATGTTGTATTCAGTAGAGTATAATTAACTGGTGTGTAATTATGTGATGTGATGTGATGTTTTTGTACTTGTATAGCGCACAGCTACCCGCAGTGGGTTTCCCGGCGCTTGTACGAATACCGCAAGGGAACCCTTCCTGGCTTTCCCTGTGAAGTGTCCACTCCTGGGCACCCCCATGGTGCAGACCAGGCATCCCTCGCGTTGTGGGGGCCGTTGTGGAGACTAAGGGAGCTATTGCCCAGAGTTGCAGCGTGGGACCCATGATCGGAACAGGCACTGAGGCGAGAATATCCGGTCAGGGGAATTAATGAGCCCGAGACCCGCCAGGGCAGGAATCGAACCCTGGTCCCTGGCCAGAGCTCTGCATCAAGGTCTGCCTGCTCTAACCATTGAGCCACACTTCTCCACGCTGAGTGGTATTGTTTGGAGTGTATGTTGCATTGAGTACAGTGTAATTATGTAGCATATAATTATGTGGCACTGAGTGGTATTGTTTGGAGTGTATGTTGCATTGAGTGCAGTGTAATTATGTGGCGTGTAAGTATGTGGCACTGAGTGGTATTTGGAGTGTATGTTGCTTTGAGAGCAGCGTAATTATGTGGCGTGTAATAATGTTGCACTGAGTGGTATTGTGTCGAGTGTGTGTTGCATTCCATAGAGTGTAATTATGTGGCGTGTAAGTATGTGGCACTGAGTGGTATTTGGAGTGTATGTTGCATTGAGTGCAGTATAATTATGTGGTGTGTAACTATGTGGCATTGAGCGGTATTTGAAGGGTAATTTGCATTGCGTGCAGTGTATTTATGTGGCATGTAATTATGTGGTACTGAGTGGTATTTTGAGTGTATGTTGCATTGAGTGCAGTGTAATTATGTAGCATATAATTATGTGGCACTGAGTGGTATTGTGTGGAGTGTGTCTTGCATTCAGTAGAGTGTAATTATGTGGTGTGTAATTATGTGGCACTGAGTGGTATTTGGAGTGTATATTGCATTGAGTGCAATGTAATTATGTCATGTGTAACTATGTGGCACTGAGCAGTATTTGGAGGGTATGTTGCATTGCGTGCAGTGTAATTATGTGGCGTGTAATTATGTGACACTGAGTGGTATTTGGAGTGTATGTTGCATTGAGTGCAGTGTAATTATGTGGCATATAACTATGCAGCACTGAGTGGTATTTGGAGTGTATGTTGCATTGAGTGCAGTGTAATTATGTGGTTTGTCATTATGTGGCACTGAGTAGTGTTTGGAGTGTAGGTTGCAATGAGTGTAGTGTAATTATGTGGCCCTGAGTGGTATTTTGAGTGTATGTTTCATTGAGTGCAGTGTAATTTTGTGGCGTGTAATTTTGCGACACTGAGTGGTATTTGGAGTGTATGTTGCATTGAGTGCAGTGTAATTATGTGGCATGTAACTATGCGGCACTGAGTGGTATTTGGAGTGTATAATGCATTGAGTGCAGTGTAATTATGTGGCGTGTAACTAAGTGGCACTTAGTGGTATTTGGAAGGTATGTTGCATTGAGTGCAGTGTAATTACGTGGCGTTTAATTATATGGCACTGAGTGGTATTTAGAGTGTATGTTGCATTGAGTGCAGTGTAATTATGTGGCATGTAACTATGTAGCACTGAGTGGTATTTGGAGTGTATGTTGCATTGAAGGCAGTGCAATTATGTGGCACGTAATTATGTGGCACTGAGTGGTATTTGGAGTGAATGTTGCATTGAGCGCAGTGTAATTATGTCGCACTGAGTGGTATTTGGAGTGTATGTTCCATTGAGCACAGTGTAATTATGTATCATATAATTATGTGGCACTGAGTGGCATTGTGTGGATTGTATGTTGTATTTAGTAGAGTGTAATTGTGTGGCGTGTAATTATGTGGCAGTGAGTGGTATTGTTTAGAGTTTATGTTGCATTGAGTACAGTGTAATTATGCAGCACATATCTATGTGGCACTGAGTGGTATTGTGTGGAGTGTGTTTCATTTAGAAGAGCGTAATTATGTGGCGTGTAATTATGTTACACTGAGTGGTATTTGGAGTGTATGTTGCATTAAGTGCAGTGTAAACATGTGGCACTGAGAGGTATTTGAAGTGTATGTTGCTTTGATTGCAGTGTAATTATGTGGCGTGTACCTATGTGGCACTGAGTGGTATTTGGAGTGTATGTTGCATTGAGTGCAGTGTAATTATGTGGTGTGTAATTACATCGCACTGAGTGGTTTTTGTAATGTATGTTGCATTGAGTACAGTGTAATTATGTGACGTGTAATTATGTGACACTGACTGGTATTTGGAGTGTATGTTGCATTGAGTGCTGTGTAATTATGTTGTGCGTAATTATGTGGCACTGAGTGGTATTTGGAGTGTATGTTGCATTGAGTGCAGTGTAATTATGCGGCCTGTAATTATGTGGAACTGAGTTGTATTTGGAGTATATGTTGCATTGAGTGCAGGGTATTTATGTGGCATGTAATTACGTCGCACTGAGTGGTTTTTCGAGTGTGTGTTGCATTGAGTACAGTGTAAATCAGTGGCGTGTAATTATGTGGCACTGAGTGGTATTTGGAGTGAATGTTGCATTGAGTGCAGTGTAAATATATGGTGTGTAACTATGTGGCACTGAGCGGTATTTGGAGGGTATGTTGCATTGCGTGCAGTATGATTATGTGGCGTGTAATTATGTGGCACTGAGTGGTATTTGGAGTGTATCTTGCATTGAGTGCAGTGTAATTATGTGGCATATAATTATGCAGCACTGAGTGGTATTTGGAGTGTATGTTGCATTAAGTGCAGTGTAATTATGTGGTGTGTAGTTATGTGGCACTGAGTGGTATTTGGAGTGTAGGTTGCAATGAGTGTAGTGTAATTATGTGGCACTGAGTGGTATTTGGAGTGTATGTTGCAAAGAGTGCAGTGTAATTATGTGGCATGTAATTATAAGCTACTGGGTGCTATTTGGAGTGTATGTTGTGTTGAGCGCAGTGTAATTATGTAGCATATAATTATGTGGCACTGAGTGGTACTCTTTGGAGTGTGTGTTGCATTCAGTAGAGTCTAATTATGTGTCATGTAATTATGTGGCACTGAGAGGTATTTGGAGTGTATGTTGCATTGAGCACAGTGTAATTATGTATCATATAATTATGTGGCACTGAGTTGTATTGTGTGGAGTGTATGTTGCATTGAGTACAGTGTAATTATGTAGCATAGAATTATGTGGCACTGAGTGGTATTGTGTGGAGTGTGTTTCATTTAGAAGAGTGTAATTATGTGGCGTGTAATTATGTGGCACTGAGTGGTATTTGGAGTGTATGTTGCATTGAGTGCAGTGTGATTGTGGCGTGTAATTATGTGGCACTGAGTGGTATTTGGAGTGTATGTTGCGTTGAGTGCAGTGTAATTATGTATCATATAATTATGTGACACTGAGCAGTATTTTGTGGAGTGTATGTTGTATTCAGTAGAGTATAATTAACTGGTGTGTAATTATGTGATGTGATGTGATGTTTTTGTACTTGTATAGCGCACAGCTACCCACAGTGGGTTTCCCGGTGCTTGTACGAATACCGCAAGGGAACGCTTCCTGGCTTTCCCTGTGAAGTGTCCACTCCTGGGCACCCCCATGGTGCAGACCAGGCATCCCTCGCGTTGTGGGGGCCGTTGTGGAGACTAAGCAAGCTAATGCCCAGAGTTGCAGCGTGGGACCCATGATCAGAACAGGCACTGAGGCGAGAATATCCGGTCAGGGGAATTAATGAGCCCGAGACCCGCCAGGGCAGGAATCGAACCCTGGTCCCTGGCCAGAGCTCTGCATCAAGGTCTGCCTGCTCTAACCATTGAGCCACACTTCTCCACGGTGATGGATCAAGCCCTGATCTTTGGACTGGGTAAGAGTGGTCTGTTTAACTCAGACACTCTGTTCATCACCACCCCCTTTTCTAAATCGTTTTTGGCCACTATAGGTGTGGCAGGGTATACTCAGACATGAGTCCCTTTCTCACTGCTCCATCAGGATTCAAGCAAGCCGGGCCGAAGAAGGCTGAAATGCCAGAAACCGGTCCCCGGTAGCTTGTCTCCTTTCTGGTGAAGAATTGGCTTGGTAGTTTAGTCTGCCCTGTTCCCATGATGCACTGGGCCAGGGACAGACTGATTTGCATATAGCCAGGTTCTGAGCTGGGATGGGGCAGTGAGATAAATAACGGTGATGGATCAAGCCCTGATCTTTGGACTGGGTAAGAGTGGTCTGTTTAACTCAGACACTCTGTTCATCACCACCCCCTTTTCTAAATCGTTTTTGGCCACTATAGGTGTGGCAGGGTATACTCAGACATGAGTCCCTTTCTCACTGCTCCATCAGGATTCAAGCAAGCCGGGCCGAAGAAGGCTGAAATGCCAGAAACCGGTCCCCGGTAGCTTGTCTCCTTTCTGGTGAAGAATTGGCTTGGTAGTTTAGTCTGCCCTGTTCCCATGATGCACTGGGCCAGGGACAGACTGATTTGCATATAGCCAGGTTCTGAGCTGGGATGGGGCAGTGAGATAAATAACGGTGATGGATCAAGCCCTGATCTTTGGACTGGGTAAGAGTGGTCTGGTTAACTCAGACACTCTGTTCATCACCATCCCCTTTTCTAAATCGTTTTTGGCCACTATAGGTGTGGCAGGGTATACTCAGACATGAGTCCCTTTCTCACTGCTCCATCAGGATTCAAGCAAGCCGGGCCGAAGAAGGCTGAAATGCCAGAAACCGGTCCCCGGTAGCTTGTCTCCTTTCTGGTGAAGAATTGGCTTGGTAGTTTAGTCTGCCCTGTTCCCATGATGCACTGGGCCAGGGACAGACTGATTTGCATATAGCCAGGTTCTGAGCTGGGATGGGGCAGTGAGATAAATAACGGTGATGGATCAAGCCCTGATCTTTGGACTGGGTAAGAGTGGTCTGTTTAACTCAGACACTCTGTTCATCACCACCCCCTTTTCTAAATCGTTTTTGGCCACTATTGGTGTGGCAGGGTATACTCAGACATGAGTCCCTTTCTCACTGCTCCATCAGGATTCAAGCAAGCCGGGCCGAAGAAGGCTGAAATGCCAGAAACCGGTCCCCGGTAGCTTGTCTCCTTTCTGGTGAAGAATTGGCTTGGTAGTTTAGTCTGCCCTGTTCCCATGATGCACTGGGCCAGGGACAGACTGATTTGCATATAGCCAGGTTCTGAGCTGGGATGGGGCAGTGAGATAAATAACGGTGATGGATCAAGCCCTGATCTTTGGACTGGGTAAGAGTGGTCTGTTTAACTCAGACACTCTGTTCATCACCACCCCCTTTTCTAAATCGCTCTAACCATTGAGCCACACTTCTCCACGCTGAGTGGTATTGTTTGGAGTATATGTTGCATTGCGGACAGTGTAATTATGTAGCATATAATTATGTGGCACTGAGTGGTATTGTTTGGAGTGTATGTTGCATTGAGTGCAGTGTAATTATGTGGCGTGTAAGTATGTGGCACTGAGTGGTATTTGGAGTGTATGTTGCATTGAGTGAAGTGTAATTATGTGGCACGTAATTATGTGTCACTGGGTGGAATTTGGAGTGTATGTTGCTTTGAGAGCAGCGTAATTATGTGGCATGTAATAATGTTGCACTGAGTGGTATTGTGTCGAGTGTGTGTTGCATTCCATAGAGTGTAATTATGTGGTGTGTAATTATGTGGCACTGAGTGGTATTTGGAGTGTATGTTGCATTGAGTGCAGTGTAATTATGTGGTGTGTACTATGTAGCACTGAGCGGTATTTGAAGGGTAATTTGCATTGCGTGCAGTGTAATTATGTGGCTTGTAATTATGTGGCACTGAGTGGTATTTGGAGTGTATTTTGCATTGAGTGCAGTGTAATTATGTGGCGTGTAATTATGTGGCACTGAGTGGTATTTGGAGTGAATCTTGCATTGAGCGCAGTGTAATTATGTCGCACTGAGTAGTATTTGAAGTGTATGTTGTATTGAGTGCAGTGTAATCAAGTGGCGCGTAATTATAAGGAACTGAGAGGTATTTGAAGTGTATGTTGCTTTGAGTGCAGTGTAATTATGTGGCGTGTACCTATGTGGCACTGAGTGGTATTTGGAGTGTATGTTGCATTGAGTGCAGTGTAATTATGTGGAGTGTAATTATGTGGCACTGAGTGGTATTTGGAGTGTATGTTGCATTGAGTGCAAAGTAATTATGTGGCGTGTAATTATGTGGCACTGAGTGCTATTTGGAGTGTATGTTGCGTTGAGCGCAGTGTAATTATGTATCATATAATTATGTGGCACTGAGTGGTATTGTGTGGAGTGTATGTTGTATTCAGTAGAGTGTAATTGAGTGGTGTGTAATTATGTGGCACTGAGTGGTATTGTTTGGAGTTCATGTTGCATTGAGTACAGTGTAATTATGTAGCATATAATTATGTGGCACTGAGTAGTATTGTGTGGAGATTGTTTCAGGTGAGGAATCCACACGGCAGATGTATCTATCAGACATTATGTTACACTGAGTGGTATTTGGAGTGTATGTTGCATTAAGTGCAGTGTAATTATGTGGCACTGAGTGGTATTTGGAGTGTATGTTGCATTGAGTGCAGTGTCATTACGTGGAGTGTAATTATGTGGCACTGAGTGGTATTTGGAGTGAATGTTGCATTGAGCACAGTGTAATTATGTTGCACTGAGTAGTTTTTGGAGTGTATTTTGCATTGAGTGCAGTGTAATCAAGTGGCGCGTAATTATGTGGAACTGAGAGGTATTTCAAGTGTATGTTGCTTTGAGTGCAGTGTAATTATGTGGCATGCACCTATGTGGCACTGAGTGGTATTTGGAGTGTATGTTGCATTGAGTGCAGTGTGATTATGTGGCGTGTAATTATGTGGCACTGAGTGGTATTTGGATTGTATGTTGCATTGAGTTCAGTGTAAATATGTGGTGTGTAATTATGTGGCACTGAGTGGTATTGTGTGGAGTGTATGTTGTATTCAGTAGAGTGTATATGTGTGGTGTGTAATTATGTGGCACTGAGTGGTATTGTTTGGAGTGTATGTTGCATTGAGTGCTTTGTAATTATGTAGCATATAATTATGTGGCACTGAGTGGTATTTGGAGTGTTTGTTGCATTGAGAGCAGAGTAATTATGTGGCATGTACTTATGTGGCACTGAGTGGTAATTGGAGTGAAATGTTGCATTGACTGCAGTGTAATTATGTGGCCCTCTGTTATGTGAGAGGGGTTACCCCAAGAAACTTGTCAAAACCTGCATGAAAAGAGCCCAATGGACCCCACGCGAAATACTTTTAGAGCGCAAATCCAAACCTGCCTTAGAAAAGCAAGTATGTGTCACAACCTATTGCCCCAACGCCAACCGTCTGAAAAGGGTTATAAAACAGAACTGGCACTTGGTAAAGAACCTTGATGCAAGTCTTGCAAATGAGCCTTTATTTGCCTTTAAGAAAGAAAATAATATCGCGAACCATATTGTTCGAGCTGCCATGCCTGTTGCCAAACCACAAACGTTACGCCAAATGATGGGGATGCCACCCATCCTTGGACACCACAAATGTGGAAACTGCTTATGTTGTGAATCAACTATGGAAGGTTCTTTGTTCCAGCATAATGGAGTGTCATGGAAACATGACACGGTGAGTAACTGCAAGAGCAAATATGTGGTATATGGCATAATATGCCCATGTCAATTACTATATATAGGCAAAACTAACCAGGAGATCCGCCAGCGGATCTCGCAACATAAATCAAGGATTAAAAGGAAAGTTGAAAATGCCCCCTTGGTGCAACATTGGACGCGATTGCAGCATACTGTGTGTGACCTCAAGTGGACAGTAATTTCGAAAATAGAAAGAAATCCCAGAGGTGGCGATTTAAATCTGACATTATCAAAACGTGAGGCTTTCCTTATCGTTAAGTTCGATACAGCAGTATCCGGACTTAATGAATTAAGTGAAATCTTCAAATTGTAATTATCTGTAGTGAACCCTTTTCCAGCCCTGCAAGTGACTTTACTCTGGCAATCACCCGTGTTATTTTTACATTTATGAAACTCCGACCCATAGCTCACCCCCAATCCGGTCCAGAAACCCTATGTAACCTTGGCCTCTGAGTGGGCGGTCCTGCAACTCAGGGCCTAGGTATATAGTCAGAGCAGTTCAGCCCCAGCCTGCTACTGTGCAGGAGCCTGTGTATAGTGCTGTCTTGGACGCCGTCAATTGGAAAACTCGCTCTGATCGAAATCAGTAAGTACTCGACCTTGCAAACCCGCTTAGTTACATCCTTTTTAGAAGGTCCAAATCAGTTTCCTCACCCTTGCTTCCGTTCTTCTTTTTTTCTAGTTTAATATCCTCCGCTGACCGCGTTGACTAAGATATGCCGGTAAGCCCTGAGTTTTATTAATCCCGTTGTGAACGAGCAGAAACAAACTAACGCGTTCACTTATTGCTGTTCAGAGGCTCCAATAATTAAATTGACACTCACGCGTTCTTTTATTTCTTTTTCTAATCTAGCCCAAAGGCGCTTTGAATTGATATATTCGTGTGTTCTACCCACCGCGGTCACACCCATGTGACTTGTTATTCCGGTAAGCTGCCGCCTTCATTTTAAACTTATTTCACTAGAGAGAAGGCTTACTAGCGGCTAATGGTGTACACTGTTTTTTCAGATGAGCACCGCGTTGAACGTCCCTCTTTTATAGGGTTTTCTTGAACAAGTGCAACTTTATCTCCCTGCAAAAAAACGAATTCTGGTAAAGATTTGCATTAATTTTGGTTTTCGATCATTCGTGTTCTTTATAAGTTGCAACTCATGTTTACCGTTTATTAATTTATTTCTCAAGACGCGTCGAGCGACTGAATACAGGCAGCTACTACACACACGTCCTCCCCAACTTACACTAGGTGAGATTCTCTCCTAAAACCGTTAGCGCATCAAACCAACTAAATCTCCCATTTTAACACATTTCAATTTCCCCCTATAGGTTCACCATCTAATTGTGTCAATCAATCCCTACCTTGAGACTATTTCTTCTCCAAATACAGAAGGTGAGTAAAATCTTCGTCACTTAGACCGCTTGTCCACCCCCTACATGCGGACTTTGTTCAGATTCTCTAAACACTCTATACTAGTCAGTTGAGACCATATAGCTTTAGTGGTTAGTCTGAGGAGAGAAGGGTGGTAACTGAGTGCACGTGACTGATGTTGATCTTGTGACTGAACTAAACTGTGCCTGTCTGAGTCGTTTCTAATTTTGTTTCCCCCCCCCCCTTTCTTCTTCTTTTTTACTCTTGCAGAGAACTCCAAAGGCCCTGAAGAGAATCCCCACAAGTTACTGGGATTCGAAACGCGTAGGCCCCAGCCATATTACTGTCTGCTTTTAGTGATAAGCGTGAATGCCATGATAATTGTTGCTTATCACTAATTCTTGTACATTTTCCTTTCTCTAAAGATTCATAAAGTATTTTTTATACTTGACTATAGGAATGTACGGTATAATTGATTACACACTAAATGAAAGTATTGTTTAAATGTTTTGCAGACATTGGCTTCTTTTGTCTTATGTTTGGTATTATATTGTAAAATATTGTATGTTTTGGTAAATTTTGTAGCTCTCTTATCCAGTGCACCCCTTCTCCCCATGAATGATTGTTTGTTGTATGGTTGTGATATGATTGATATGATGAATGATTTCCCCCTGTTTCGACTTTTTTGATAAATGTGTTTTATATGTTCGTTTTTTGAAAATGGAAAAAGTATCTTTTGATAAAATCAGAAACAAGAATAAAAGCTATTAACTAGCCTCCAGTCTTGAACATTTTCTCAAGTACTGTGTCTGAATTCATGTTACTACGGTGTTATCAGTACTGGCAATTCCTTCCTTGTTATGTTCTATGACGGCTTAGCCATACTGATTAGAGCCAACCCTTAGTTGTTTATTGGCTGTAAATATGTGGCACTGAGTGGTATTTGGAGTGTATGTTGTGTATAGCGCTGTGTAAATATGTAGCATATAATTATGTGGCACTGAGTGGTATTGTGTGGAGTGTATGTGGCATTGAGTGCATTGTAATTATGTAGCATATAATATGTGGCACTCAGTGGTATTTGGAGTGTATGTTGCATTGAGTGCAGTGTAATTATGTGGTGTGTAACTATGTGGCAGTGAGTGGTATTTGGAGAGTATGTTGCATTGAGTGCAGTGTAATTATGTGGCGTGTAATTATGTTGCACTGAGTGGTATTGTGTGGAGTGTGCGTTGCATTCCGTAGAGTGTAATTATGTGGTGTGTAATTATGTGGCACTGAGTGGAATTTGGAGTGTATGTTGCATTGAGTGCAGTGTAATTATGTGGTGTGTAACTATGTGGCACTGAGCGGTATTTGGAGGGTATGTTGCATTGAGAGCAGCGTAATTATGTGGCATGTACTTATGGGCACTGAGTGGTAATTGGATTGAAATGTTGCATTGACTGCAGTGTAATTATGTGTCCTGTAATTATGTGGCACTGAGTTGCATTGAGTGCAGGGTATTTATGTGGCGTGTAATTACATCGCACTGAGTGGTTTTTGGAGTGTATGTTGCATTGAGTACAGTGTAATTATGTGGCGTGTAATTATGTGACACTGACTGGTATTTGGAGTGTATGTTGCATTAAGTGCTGTGTAATTATGTTGTGCGTAATTATGTGGCACTGAGTGGTATTTGGAGTGTATGTTGCATTGAGTGCAGTGTAAATATGCGGCCTGTAATTATGTGGCACTGAGTGGTATTTGGAGTGTATGTTGCCTTGAGTGCAGGGTATTTATGTGGCATGTAATTACGGCGCACTGAGTGGTTTTTGGAGTGTGTGTTGCATTGAGTACAGTGTAAATATGTGGTGTGTAATTATGTGGCACTGAGCGGTATTTGGAGGGTATGTTGCATTGCGTGCAGTGTAATTATGTGGCGTGTAGTTATATGGCACTGAGTGGTATTTGGAGTGTATGATGCATTGAGTGCAGTGTAATTATGTAGCATATAATTATGTGGCACTGAGTGGTATTTTGTGGAGTGTGTGTTGCATTCAGTAGAGTGTAATTATGTGGCACTGAGTTGTATTTGGAGTGTATGTTGCATTGAGTGCAGTGTAAATATATGGTGTGTAACTATGTGGCACTGAGCGGTAATTGGAGGGTATGTTGCATTGCGTGCAGTGTAATTATGTGGCGTGTAATTATGTGGCACTGAGTGGTATTTGGAGTGTATGTTGCATTGAGTGCAGTGTAATTATGTGGCGTGTAATTATGTGGCACTGAGTGGTATTGTTTGGAGTGTATGTTGTATTCAGTAGAGTATAATTAACTGGTGTGTAATTATGTGATGTGATGTGATGTTTTTGTACTTGTATAGCGCACAGCTACCCGCAGTGGGTTTCCCGGCGCTTGTACGAATACCGCAAGGGAACCCTTCCTGGCTTTCCCTGTGAAGTGTCCACTCCTGGGCACCCCCATGGTGCAGACCAGGCATCCCTCGCGTTGTGGGGGCCGTTGTGGAGACTAAGGGAGCTATTGCCCAGAGTTGCAGCGTGGGACCCATGATCGGAACAGGCACTGAGGCGAGAATATCCGGTCAGGGGAATTAATGAGCCCGAGACCCGCCAGGGCAGGAATCGAACCCTGGTCCCTGGCCAGAGCTCTGCATCAAGGTCTGCCTGCTCTAACCATTGAGCCACACTTCTCCACGCTGAGTGGTATTGTTTGGAGTGTATGTTGCATTGAGTACAGTGTAATTATGTAGCATATAATTATGTGGCACTGAGTGGTATTGTTTGGAGTGTATGTTGCATTGAGTGCAGTGTAATTATGTGGCGTGTAAGTATGTGGCACTGAGTGGTATTTGGAGTGTATGTTGCTTTGAGAGCAGCGTAATTATGTGGCGTGTAATAATGTTGCACTGAGTGGTATTGTGTCGAGTGTGTGTTGCATTCCATAGAGTGTAATTATGTGGCGTGTAAGTATGTGGCACTGAGTGGTATTTGGAGTGTATGTTGCATTGAGTGCAGTATAATTATGTGGTGTGTAACTATGTGGCATTGAGCGGTATTTGAAGGGTAATTTGCATTGCGTGCAGTGTATTTATGTGGCATGTAATTATGTGGTACTGAGTGGTATTTTGAGTGTATGTTGCATTGAGTGCAGTGTAATTATGTAGCATATAATTATGTGGCACTGAGTGGTATTGTGTGGAGTGTGTCTTGCATTCAGTAGAGTGTAATTATGTGGTGTGTAATTATGTGGCACTGAGTGGTATTTGGAGTGTATATTGCATTGAGTGCAATGTAATTATGTCATGTGTAACTATGTGGCACTGAGCAGTATTTGGAGGGTATGTTGCATTGCGTGCAGTGTAATTATGTGGCGTGTAATTATGTGACACTGAGTGGTATTTGGAGTGTATGTTGCATTGAGTGCAGTGTAATTATGTGGCATATAACTATGCAGCACTGAGTGGTATTTGGAGTGTATGTTGCATTGAGTGCAGTGTAATTATGTGGTTTGTCATTATTTGGCACTGAGTAGTGTTTGGAGTGTAGGTTGCAATGAGTGTAGTGTAATTATGTGGCACTGAGTGGTATTTTGAGTGTATGTTTCATTGAGTGCAGTGTAATTTTGTGGCGTGTAACTAAGTGGCACTTAGTGGTATTTGGAAGGTATGTTGCATTGAGTGCAGTGTAATTACGTGGCGTTTAATTATATGGCACTGAGTGGTATTTAGAGTGTATGTTGCATTGAGTGCAGTGTAATTATGTGGCATGTAACTATGTAGCACTGAGTGGTATTTGGAGTGTATGTTGCATTGAAGGCAGTGCAATTATGTGGCACGTAATTATGTGGCACTGAGTGGTATTTGGAGTGAATGTTGCATTGAGCGCAGTGTAATTATGTCGCACTGAGTGGTATTTGGAGTGTATGTTCCATTGAGCACAGTGTAATTATGTATCATATAATTATGTGGCACTGAGTGGCATTGTGTGGATTGTATGTTGTATTTAGTAGAGTGTAATTGTGTGGCGTGTAATTATGTGGCAGTGAGTGGTATTGTTTAGAGTTTATGTTGCATTGAGTACAGTGTAATTATGCAGCACATATCTATGTGGCACTGAGTGGTATTGTGTGGAGTGTGTTTCATTTAGAAGAGCGTAATTATGTGGCGTGTAATTATGTTACACTGAGTGGTATTTGGAGTGTATGTTGCATTAAGTGCAGTGTAAATATGTGGCACTGAGAGGTATTTGAAGTGTATGTTGCTTTGAGTGCAGTGTAATTATGTGGCGTGTACCTATGTGGCACTGAGTGGTATTTGGAGTGTATGTTGCATTGAGTGCAGTGTAATTATGTGGTGTGTAATTACATCGCACTGAGTGGTTTTTGTAATGTATGTTGCATTGAGTACAGTGTAATTATGTGACGTGTAATTATGTGACACTGACTGGTATTTGGAGTGTATGTTGCATTGAGTGCTGTGTAATTATGTTGTGCGTAATTATGTGGCACTGAGTGGTATTTGGAGTGTATGTTGCGTTGAGTGCAGTGTAATTATGTATCATATAATTATGTGACACTGAGCAGTATTTTGTGGAGTGTATGTTGTATTCAGTAGAGTATAATTAACTGGTGTGTAATTATGTGATGTGATGTGATGTTTTTGTACTTGTATAGCGCACAGCTACCCACAGTGGGTTTCCCGGTGCTTGTACGAATACCGCAAGGGAACGCTTCCAGGCTTTCCCTGTGAAGTGTCCACTCCTGGGCACCCCCATGGTGCAGACCAGGCATCCCTCGCGTTGTGGGGGCCGTTGTGGAGACTAAGCAAGCTAATGCCCAGAGTTGCAGCGTGGGACCCATGATCAGAACAGGCACTGAGGCGAGAATATCCGGTCAGGGGAATTAATGAGCCCGAGACCCGCCAGGGCAGGAATCGAACCCTGGTCCCTGGCCAGAGCTCTGCATCAAGGTCTGCCTGCTCTAACCATTGAGCCATACTTCTCCACGGTGATGGATCAAGCCCTGATCTTTGGACTGGGTAAGAGTGGTCTGTTTAACTCAGACACTCTGTTCATCACCACCCCCTTTTCTAAATCGTTTTTGGCCACTATAGGTGTGGCAGGGTATACTCAGACATGAGTCCCTTTCTCACTGCTCCATCAGGATTCAAGCAAGCCGGGCCGAAGAAGGCTGAAATGCCAGAAACCGGTCCCCGGTAGCTTGTCTCCTTTCTGGTGAAGAATTGGCTTGGTAGTTTAGTCTGCCCTGTTCCCATGATGCACTGGGCCAGGGACAGACTGATTTGCATATAGCCAGGTTCTGAGCTGGGATGGGGCAGTGAGATAAATAACGGTGATGGATCAAGCCCTGATCTTTGGACTGGGTAAGAGTGGTCTGTTTAACTCAGACACTCTGTTCATCACCACCCCCTTTTCTAAATCGTTTTTGGCCACTATAGGTGTGGCAGGGTATACTCAGACATGAGTCCCTTTCTCACTGCTCCATCAGGATTCAAGCAAGCCGGGCCGAAGAAGGCTGAAATGCCAGAAACCGGTCCCCGGTAGCTTGTCTCCTTTCTGGTGAAGAATTGGCTTGGTAGTTTAGTCTGCCCTGTTCCCATGATGCACTGGGCCAGGGACAGACTGATTTGCATATAGCCAGGTTCTGAGCTGGGATGGGGCAGTGAGATAAATAACGGTGATGGATCAAGCCCTGATCTTTGGACTGGGTAAGAGTGGTCTGGTTAACTCAGACACTCTGTTCATCACCACCCCCTTTTCTAAATCGTTTTTGGCCACTATAGGTGTGGCAGGGTATACTCAGACATGAGTCCCTTTCTCACTGCTCCATCAGGATTCAAGCAAGCCGGGCCGAAGAAGGCTGAAATGCCAGAAACCGGTCCCCGGTAGCTTGTCTCCTTTCTGGTGAAGAATTGGCTTGGTAGTTTAGTCTGCCCTGTTCCCATGATGCACTGGGCCAGGGACAGACTGATTTGCATATAGCCAGGTTCTGAGCTGGGATGGGGCAGTGAGATAAATAACGGTGATGGATCAAGCCCTGATCTTTGGACTGGGTAAGAGTGGTCTGTTTAACTCAGACACTCTGTTCATCACCACCCCCTTTTCTAAATCGTTTTTGGCCACTATAGGTGTGGCAGGGTATACTCAGACATGAGTCCCTTTCTCACTGCTCCATCAGGATTCAAGCAAGCCGGGCCGAAGAAGGCTGAAATGCCAGAAACCGGTCCCCGGTAGCTTGTCTCCTTTCTGGTGAAGAATTGGCTTGGTAGTTTAGTCTGCCCTGTTCCCATGATGCACTGGGCCAGGGACAGACTGATTTGCATATAGCCAGGTTCTGAGCTGGGATGGGGCAGTGAGATAAATAACGGTGATGGATCAAGCCCTGATCTTTGGACTGGGTAAGAGTGGTCTGTTTAACTCAGACACTCTGTTCATCACCACCCCCTTTTCTAAATCGTTTTTGGCCACTATAGGTGTGGCAGGGTATACTCAGACATGAGTCCCTTTCTCACTGCTCCATCAGGATTCAAGCAAGCCGGGCCGAAGAAGGCTGAAATGCCAGAAACCGGTCCCCGGTAGCTTGTCTCCTTTCTGGTGAAGAATTGGCTTGGTAGTTTAGTCTGCCCTGTTCCCATGATGCACTGGGCCAGGGACAGACTGATTTGCATATAGCCAGGTTCTGAGCTGGGATGGGGCAGTGAGATAAATAACGGTGATGGATCAAGCCCTGATCTTTGGACTGGGTAAGAGTGGTCTGGTTAACTCAGACACTCTGTTCATCACCACCCCCTTTTCTAAATCGTTTTTGGCCACTATAGGTGTGGCAGGGTATACTCAGACATGAGTCCCTTTCTCACTGCTCCATCAGGATTCAAGCAAGCCGGGCCGAAGAAGGCTGAAATGCCAGAAACCGGTCCCCGGTAGCTTGTCTCCTTTCTGGTGAAGAATTGGCTTGGTAGTTTAGTCTGCCCTGTTCCCATGATGCACTGGGCCAGGGACAGACTGATTTGCATAAAGCCAGGTTCTGAGATGGGATGGGGCAGTGAGATAAATAACGGTGATGGATCAAGCCCTGATCTTTGGACTGGGTAAGAGTGGTCTGTTTAACTCAGACACTCTGTTCATCACCACCCCCTTTTCTAAATCGTTTTTGGCCACTATAGGTGTGGCAGGGTATACTCAGACATGAGTCCCTTTCTCACTGCTCCATCAGGATTCAAGCAAGCCGGGCCGAAGAAGGCTGAAATGCCAGAAACCGGTCCCCGGTAGCTTGTCTCCTTTCTGGTGAAGAATTGGCTTGGTAGTTTAGTCTGCCCTGTTCCCATGATGCACTGGGCCAGGGACAGACTGATTTGCATATAGCCAGGTTCTGAGCTGGGATGGGGCAGTGAGATAAATAATGGTGATGGATCAAGCCCTGATCTTTGGACTGGGTAAGAGTGGTCTGTTTAACTCAGACACTCTGTTCATCACCACCCCCTTTTCTAAATCGTTTTTGGCCACTATAGGTGTGGCAGGGTATACTCAGACATGAGTCCCTTTCTCACTGCTCCATCAGGATTCAAGCAAGCCGGGCCGAAGAAGGCTGAAATGCCAGAAACCGGTCCCCGGTAGCTTGTCTCCTTTCTGGTGAAGAATTGGCTTGGTAGTTTAGTCTGCCCTGTTCCCATGATGCACTGGGCCAGGGACAGACTGATTTGCATATAGCCAGGTTCTGAGCTGGGATGGGGCAGTGAGATAAATAACGGTGATGGATCAAGCCCTGATCTTTGGACTGGGTAAGAGTGGTCTGTTTAACTCAGACACTCTGTTCATCACCACCCCCTTTTCTAAATCGCTCTAACCATTGAGCCACACTTCTCCACGCTGAGTGGTATTGTTTGGAGTATATGTTGCATTGCGGACAGTGTAATTATGTAGCATATAATTATGTGGCACTGAGTGGTATTGTTTGGAGTGTATGTTGCATTGAGTGCAGTGTAATTATGTGGCGTGTAAGTATGTGGCACTGAGTGGTATTTGGAGTGTATGTTGCATTGAGTGAAGTGTAATTATGTGGCACGTAATTATGTGTCACTGGGTGGAATTTGGAGTGTATGTTGCTTTGAGAGCAGCGTAATTATGTGGCATGTAATAATGTTGCACTGAGTGGTATTGTGTCGAGTGTGTGTTGCATTCCATAGAGTGTAATTATGTGGTGTGTAATTATGTGGCACTGAGTGGTATTTGGAGTGTATGTTGCATTGAGTGCAGTGTAATTATGTGGTGTGTACTATGTAGCACTGAGCGGTATTTGAAGGGTAATTTGCATTGCGTGCAGTGTAATTATGTGGCTTGTAATTATGTGGCACTGAGTGGTATTTGGAGTGTATTTTGCATTGAGTGCAGTGTAATTATGTGGCGTGTAATTATGTGGCACTGAGTGGTATTTGGAGTGAATCTTGCATTGAGCGCAGTGTAATTATGTCGCACTGAGTAGTATTTGAAGTGTATGTTGTATTGAGTGCAGTGTAATCAAGTGGCGCGTAATTATAAGGAACTGAGAGGTATTTGAAGTGTATGTTGCTTTGAGTGCAGTGTAATTATGTGGCGTGTACCTATGTGGCACTGAGTGGTATTTGGAGTGTATGTTGCATTGAGTGCAGTGTAATTATGTGGAGTGTAATTATGTGGCACTGAGTGGTATTTGGAGTGTATGTTGCATTGAGTGCAAAGTAATTATGTGGCGTGTAATTATGTGGCACTGAGTGCTATTTGGAGTGTATGTTGCGTTGAGCGCAGTGTAATTATGTATCATATAATTATGTGGCACTGAGTGGTATTGTGTGGAGTGTATGTTGTATTCAGTAGAGTGTAATTGAGTGGTGTGTAATTATGTGGCACTGAGTGGTATTGTTTGGAGTTCATGTTGCATTGAGTACAGTGTAATTATGTAGCATATAATTATGTGGCACTGAGTAGTATTGTGTGGAGATTGTTTCAGGTGAGGAATCCACACGGCAGATGTATCTATCAGACATTATGTTACACTGAGTGGTATTTGGAGTGTATGTTGCATTAAGTGCAGTGTAATTATGTGGCACTGAGTGGTATTTGGAGTGTATGTTGCATTGAGTGCAGTGTCATTACGTGGAGTGTAATTATGTGGCACTGAGTGGTATTTGGAGTGAATGTTGCATTGAGCACAGTGTAATTATGTTGCACTGAGTAGTTTTTGGAGTGTATTTTGCATTGAGTGCAGTGTAATCAAGTGGCGCGTAATTATGTGGAACTGAGAGGTATTTCAAGTGTATGTTGCTTTGAGTGCAGTGTAATTATGTGGCATGCACCTATGTGGCACTGAGTGGTATTTGGAGTGTATGTTGCATTGAGTGCAGTGTGATTATGTGGCGTGTAATTATGTGGCACTGAGTGGTATTTGGATTGTATGTTGCATTGAGTTCAGTGTAAATATGTGGTGTGTAATTATGTGGCACTGAGTGGTATTGTGTGGAGTGTATGTTGTATTCAGTAGAGTGTATATGTGTGGTGTGTAATTATGTGGCACTGAGTGGTATTGTTTGGAGTGTATGTTGCATTGAGTGCTTTGTAATTATGTAGCATATAATTATGTGGCACTGAGTGGTATTTGGAGTGTTTGTTGCATTGAGAGCAGAGTAATTATGTGGCATGTACTTATGTGGCACTGAGTGGTAATTGGAGTGAAATGTTGCATTGACTGCAGTGTAATTATGTGGCCCTCTGTTATGTGAGAGGGGTTACCCCAAGAAACTTGTCAAAACCTGCATGAAAAGAGCCCAATGGACCCCACGCGAAATACTTTTAGAGCGCAAATCCAAACCTGCCTTAGAAAAGCAAGTATGTGTCACAACCTATTGCCCCAACGCCAACCGTCTGAAAAGGGTTATAAAACAGAACTGGCACTTGGTAAAGAACCTTGATGCAAGTCTTGCAAATGAGCCTTTATTTGCCTTTAAGAAAGAAAATAATATCGCGAACCATATTGTTCGAGCTGCCATGCCTGTTGCCAAACCACAAACGTTACGCCAAATGATGGGGATGCCACCCATCCTTGGACACCACAAATGTGGAAACTGCTTATGTTGTGAATCAACTATGGAAGGTTCTTTGTTCCAGCATAATGGAGTGTCATGGAAACATGACACGGTGAGTAACTGCAAGAGCAAATATGTGGTATATGGCATAATATGCCCATGTCAATTACTATATATAGGCAAAACTAACCAGGAGATCCGCCAGCGGATCTCGCAACATAAATCAAGGATTAAAAGGAAAGTTGAAAATGCCCCCTTGGTGCAACATTGGACGCGATTGCAGCATACTGTGTGTGACCTCAAGTGGACAGTAATTTCGAAAATAGAAAGAAATCCCAGAGGTGGCGATTTAAATCTGACATTATCAAAACGTGAGGCTTTCCTTATCGTTAAGTTCGATACAGCAGTATCCGGACTTAATGAATTAAGTGAAATCTTCAAATTGTAATTATCTGTAGTGAACCCTTTTCCAGCCCTGCAAGTGACTTTACTCTGGCAATCACCCGTGTTATTTTTACATTTATGAAACTCCGACCCATAGCTCACCCCCAATCCGGTCCAGAAACCCTATGTAACCTTGGCCTCTGAGTGGGCGGTCCTGCAACTCAGGGCCTAGGTATATAGTCAGAGCAGTTCAGCCCCAGCCTGCTACTGTGCAGGAGCCTGTGTATAGTGCTGTCTTGGACGCCGTCAATTGGAAAACTCGCTCTGATCGAAATCAGTAAGTACTCGACCTTGCAAACCCGCTTAGTTACATCCTTTTTAGAAGGTCCAAATCAGTTTCCTCACCCTTGCTTCCGTTCTTCTTTTTTTCTAGTTTAATATCCTCCGCTGACCGCGTTGACTAAGATATGCCGGTAAGCCCTGAGTTTTATTAATCCCGTTGTGAACGAGCAGAAACAAACTAACGCGTTCACTTATTGCTGTTCAGAGGCTCCAATAATTAAATTGACACTCACGCGTTCTTTTATTTCTTTTTCTAATCTAGCCCAAAGGCGCTTTGAATTGATATATTCGTGTGTTCTACCCACCGCGGTCACACCCATGTGACTTGTTATTCCGGTAAGCTGCCGCCTTCATTTTAAACTTATTTCACTAGAGAGAAGGCTTACTAGCGGCTAATGGTGTACACTGTTTTTTCAGATGAGCACCGCGTTGAACGTCCCTCTTTTATAGGGTTTTCTTGAACAAGTGCAACTTTATCTCCCTGCAAAAAAACGAATTCTGGTAAAGATTTGCATTAATTTTGGTTTTCGATCATTCGTGTTCTTTATAAGTTGCAACTCATGTTTACCGTTTATTAATTTATTTCTCAAGACGCGTCGAGCGACTGAATACAGGCAGCTACTACACACACGTCCTCCCCAACTTACACTAGGTGAGATTCTCTCCTAAAACCGTTAGCGCATCAAACCAACTAAATCTCCCATTTTAACACATTTCAATTTCCCCCTATAGGTTCACCATCTAATTGTGTCAATCAATCCCTACCTTGAGACTATTTCTTCTCCAAATACAGAAGGTGAGTAAAATCTTCGTCACTTAGACCGCTTGTCCACCCCCTACATGCGGACTTTGTTCAGATTCTCTAAACACTCTATACTAGTCAGTTGAGACCATATAGCTTTAGTGGTTAGTCTGAGGAGAGAAGGGTGGTAACTGAGTGCACGTGACTGATGTTGATCTTGTGACTGAACTAAACTGTGCCTGTCTGAGTCGTTTCTAATTTTGTTTCCCCCCCCCCCTTTCTTCTTCTTTTTTACTCTTGCAGAGAACTCCAAAGGCCCTGAAGAGAATCCCCACAAGTTACTGGGATTCGAAACGCGTAGGCCCCAGCCATATTACTGTCTGCTTTTAGTGATAAGCGTGAATGCCATGATAATTGTTGCTTATCACTAATTCTTGTACATTTTCCTTTCTCTAAAGATTCATAAAGTATTTTTTATACTTGACTATAGGAATGTACGGTATAATTGATTACACACTAAATGAAAGTATTGTTTAAATGTTTTGCAGACATTGGCTTCTTTTGTCTTATGTTTGGTATTATATTGTAAAATATTGTATGTTTTGGTAAATTTTGTAGCTCTCTTATCCAGTGCACCCCTTCTCCCCATGAATGATTGTTTGTTGTATGGTTGTGATATGATTGATATGATGAATGATTTCCCCCTGTTTCGACTTTTTTGATAAATGTGTTTTATATGTTCGTTTTTTGAAAATGGAAAAAGTATCTTTTGATAAAATCAGAAACAAGAATAAAAGCTATTAACTAGCCTCCAGTCTTGAACATTTTCTCAAGTACTGTGTCTGAATTCATGTTACTACGGTGTTATCAGTACTGGCAATTCCTTCCTTGTTATGTTCTATGACGGCTTAGCCATACTGATTAGAGCCAACCCTTAGTTGTTTATTGGCTGTAAATATGTGGCACTGAGTGGTATTTGGAGTGTATGTTGTGTATAGCGCTGTGTAAATATGTAGCATATAATTATGTGGCACTGAGTGGTATTGTGTGGAGTGTATGTGGCATTGAGTGCATTGTAATTATGTAGCATATAATATGTGGCACTCAGTGGTATTTGGAGTGTATGTTGCATTGAGTGCAGTGTAATTATGTGGTGTGTAACTATGTGGCAGTGAGTGGTATTTGGAGAGTATGTTGCATTGAGTGCAGTGTAATTATGTGGCGTGTAATTATGTTGCACTGAGTGGTATTGTGTGGAGTGTGCGTTGCATTCCGTAGAGTGTAATTATGTGGTGTGTAATTATGTGGCACTGAGTGGAATTTGGAGTGTATGTTGCATTGAGTGCAGTGTAATTATGTGGTGTGTAACTATGTGGCACTGAGCGGTATTTGGAGGGTATGTTGCATTGAGAGCAGCGTAATTATGTGGCATGTACTTATGGGCACTGAGTGGTAATTGGATTGAAATGTTGCATTGACTGCAGTGTAATTATGTGTCCTGTAATTATGTGGCACTGAGTTGCATTGAGTGCAGGGTATTTATGTGGCGTGTAATTACATCGCACTGAGTGGTTTTTGGAGTGTATGTTGCATTGAGTACAGTGTAATTATGTGGCGTGTAATTATGTGACACTGACTGGTATTTGGAGTGTATGTTGCATTAAGTGCTGTGTAATTATGTTGTGCGTAATTATGTGGCACTGAGTGGTATTTGGAGTGTATGTTGCATTGAGTGCAGTGTAAATATGCGGCCTGTAATTATGTGGCACTGAGTGGTATTTGGAGTGTATGTTGCCTTGAGTGCAGGGTATTTATGTGGCATGTAATTACGGCGCACTGAGTGGTTTTTGGAGTGTGTGTTGCATTGAGTACAGTGTAAATATGTGGTGTGTAATTATGTGGCACTGAGCGGTATTTGGAGGGTATGTTGCATTGCGTGCAGTGTAATTATGTGGCGTGTAGTTATATGGCACTGAGTGGTATTTGGAGTGTATGATGCATTGAGTGCAGTGTAATTATGTAGCATATAATTATGTGGCACTGAGTGGTATTTTGTGGAGTGTGTGTTGCATTCAGTAGAGTGTAATTATGTGGCACTGAGTTGTATTTGGAGTGTATGTTGCATTGAGTGCAGTGTAAATATATAGTGTGTAACTATGTGGCACTGAGCGGTAATTGGAGGGTATGTTGCATTGCGTGCAGTGTAATTATGTGGCGTGTAATTATGTGGCACTGAGTGGTATTTGGAGTGTATGTTGCATTGAGTGCAGTGTAATTATGTGGCGTGTAATTATGTGGCACTGAGTGGTATTGTTTGGAGTGTATGTTGTATTCAGTAGAGTATAATTAACTGGTGTGTAATTATGTGATGTGATGTGATGTTTTTGTACTTGTATAGCGCACAGCTACCCGCAGTGGGTTTCCCGGCGCTTGTACGAATACCGCAAGGGAACCCTTCCTGGCTTTCCCTGTGAAGTGTCCACTCCTGGGCACCCCCATGGTGCAGACCAGGCATCCCTCGCGTTGTGGGGGCCGTTGTGGAGACTAAGGGAGCTATTGCCCAGAGTTGCAGCGTGGGACCCATGATCGGAACAGGCACTGAGGCGAGAATATCCGGTCAGGGGAATTAATGAGCCCGAGACCCGCCAGGGCAGGAATCGAACCCTGGTCCCTGGCCAGAGCTCTGCATCAAGGTCTGCCTGCTCTAACCATTGAGCCACACTTCTCCACGCTGAGTGGTATTGTTTGGAGTGTATGTTGCATTGAGTACAGTGTAATTATGTAGCATATAATTATGTGGCACTGAGTGGTATTGTTTGGAGTGTATGTTGCATTGAGTGCAGTGTAATTATGTGGCGTGTAAGTATGTGGCACTGAGTGGTATTTGGAGTGTATGTTGCTTTGAGAGCAGCGTAATTATGTGGCGTGTAATAATGTTGCACTGAGTGGTATTGTGTCGAGTGTGTGTTGCATTCCATAGAGTGTAATTATGTGGCGTGTAAGTATGTGGCACTGAGTGGTATTTGGAGTGTATGTTGCATTGAGTGCAGTATAATTATGTGGTGTGTAACTATGTGGCATTGAGCGGTATTTGAAGGGTAATTTGCATTGCGTGCAGTGTATTTATGTGGCATGTAATTATGTGGTACTGAGTGGTATTTTGAGTGTATGTTGCATTGAGTGCAGTGTAATTATGTAGCATATAATTATGTGGCACTGAGTGGTATTGTGTGGAGTGTGTCTTGCATTCAGTAGAGTGTAATTATGTGGTGTGTAATTATGTGGCACTGAGTGGTATTTGGAGTGTATATTGCATTGAGTGCAATGTAATTATGTCATGTGTAACTATGTGGCACTGAGCAGTATTTGGAGGGTATGTTGCATTGCGTGCAGTGTAATTATGTGGCGTGTAATTATGTGACACTGAGTGGTATTTGGAGTGTATGTTGCATTGAGTGCAGTGTAATTATGTGGCATATAACTATGCAGCACTGAGTGGTATTTGGAGTGTATGTTGCATTGAGTGCAGTGTAATTATGTGGTTTGTCATTATTTGGCACTGAGTAGTGTTTGGAGTGTAGGTTGCAATGAGTGTAGTGTAATTATGTGGCACTGAGTGGTATTTTGAGTGTATGTTTCATTGAGTGCAGTGTAATTTTGTGGCGTGTAACTAAGTGGCACTTAGTGGTATTTGGAAGGTATGTTGCATTGAGTGCAGTGTAATTACGTGGCGTTTAATTATATGGCACTGAGTGGTATTTAGAGTGTATGTTGCATTGAGTGCAGTGTAATTATGTGGCATGTAACTATGTAGCACTGAGTGGTATTTGGAGTGTATGTTGCATTGAAGGCAGTGCAATTATGTGGCACGTAATTATGTGGCACTGAGTGGTATTTGGAGTGAATGTTGCATTGAGCGCAGTGTAATTATGTCGCACTGAGTGGTATTTGGAGTGTATGTTCCATTGAGCACAGTGTAATTATGTATCATATAATTATGTGGCACTGAGTGGCATTGTGTGGATTGTATGTTGTATTTAGTAGAGTGTAATTGTGTGGCGTGTAATTATGTGGCAGTGAGTGGTATTGTTTAGAGTTTATGTTGCATTGAGTACAGTGTAATTATGCAGCACATATCTATGTGGCACTGAGTGGTATTGTGTGGAGTGTGTTTCATTTAGAAGAGCGTAATTATGTGGCGTGTAATTATGTTACACTGAGTGGTATTTGGAGTGTATGTTGCATTAAGTGCAGTGTAAATATGTGGCACTGAGAGGTATTTGAAGTGTATGTTGCTTTGAGTGCAGTGTAATTATGTGGCGTGTACCTATGTGGCACTGAGTGGTATTTGGAGTGTATGTTGCATTGAGTGCAGTGTAATTATGTGGTGTGTAATTACATCGCACTGAGTGGTTTTTGTAATGTATGTTGCATTGAGTACAGTGTAATTATGTGACGTGTAATTATGTGACACTGACTGGTATTTGGAGTGTATGTTGCATTGAGTGCTGTGTAATTATGTTGTGCGTAATTATGTGGCACTGAGTGGTATTTGGAGTGTATGTTGCGTTGAGTGCAGTGTAATTATGTATCATATAATTATGTGACACTGAGCAGTATTTTGTGGAGTGTATGTTGTATTCAGTAGAGTATAATTAACTGGTGTGTAATTATGTGATGTGATGTGATGTTTTTGTACTTGTATAGCGCACAGCTACCCACAGTGGGTTTCCCGGTGCTTGTACGAATACCGCAAGGGAACGCTTCCAGGCTTTCCCTGTGAAGTGTCCACTCCTGGGCACCCCCATGGTGCAGACCAGGCATCCCTCGCGTTGTGGGGGCCGTTGTGGAGACTAAGCAAGCTAATGCCCAGAGTTGCAGCGTGGGACCCATGATCAGAACAGGCACTGAGGCGAGAATATCCGGTCAGGGGAATTAATGAGCCCGAGACCCGCCAGGGCAGGAATCGAACCCTGGTCCCTGGCCAGAGCTCTGCATCAAGGTCTGCCTGCTCTAACCATTGAGCCATACTTCTCCACGGTGATGGATCAAGCCCTGATCTTTGGACTGGGTAAGAGTGGTCTGTTTAACTCAGACACTCTGTTCATCACCACCCCCTTTTCTAAATCGTTTTTGGCCACTATAGGTGTGGCAGGGTATACTCAGACATGAGTCCCTTTCTCACTGCTCCATCAGGATTCAAGCAAGCCGGGCCGAAGAAGGCTGAAATGCCAGAAACCGGTCCCCGGTAGCTTGTCTCCTTTCTGGTGAAGAATTGGCTTGGTAGTTTAGTCTGCCCTGTTCCCATGATGCACTGGGCCAGGGACAGACTGATTTGCATATAGCCAGGTTCTGAGCTGGGATGGGGCAGTGAGATAAATAACGGTGATGGATCAAGCCCTGATCTTTGGACTGGGTAAGAGTGGTCTGTTTAACTCAGACACTCTGTTCATCACCACCCCCTTTTCTAAATCGTTTTTGGCCACTATAGGTGTGGCAGGGTATACTCAGACATGAGTCCCTTTCTCACTGCTCCATCAGGATTCAAGCAAGCCGGGCCGAAGAAGGCTGAAATGCCAGAAACCGGTCCCCGGTAGCTTGTCTCCTTTCTGGTGAAGAATTGGCTTGGTAGTTTAGTCTGCCCTGTTCCCATGATGCACTGGGCCAGGGACAGACTGATTTGCATATAGCCAGGTTCTGAGCTGGGATGGGGCAGTGAGATAAATAACGGTGATGGATCAAGCCCTGATCTTTGGACTGGGTAAGAGTGGTCTGGTTAACTCAGACACTCTGTTCATCACCACCCCCTTTTCTAAATCGTTTTTGGCCACTATAGGTGTGGCAGGGTATACTCAGACATGAGTCCCTTTCTCACTGCTCCATCAGGATTCAAGCAAGCCGGGCCGAAAAAGGCTGAAATGCCAGAAACCGGTCCCCGGTAGCTTGTCTCCTTTCTGGTGAAGAATTGGCTTGGTAGTTTAGTCTGCCCTGTTCCCATGATGCACTGGGCCAGGGACAGACTGATTTGCATATAGCCAGGTTCTGAGCTGGGATGGGGCAGTGAGATAAATAACGGTGATGGATCAAGCCCTGATCTTTGGACTGGGTAAGAGTGGTCTGTTTAACTCAGACACTCTGTTCATCACCACCCCCTTTTCTAAATCGTTTTTGGCCACTATAGGTGTGGCAGGGTATACTCAGACATGAGTCCCTTTCTCACTGCTCCATCAGGATTCAAGCAAGCCGGGCCGAAGAAGGCTGAAATGCCAGAAACCGGTCCCCGGTAGCTTGTCTCCTTTCTGGTGAAGAATTGGCTTGGTAGTTTAGTCTGCCCTGTTCCCATGATGCACTGGGCCAGGGACAGACTGATTTGCATATAGCCAGGTTCTGAGCTGGGATGGGGCAGTGAGATAAATAACGGTGATGGATCAAGCCCTGATCTTTGGACTGGGTAAGAGTGGTCTGTTTAACTCAGACACTCTGTTCATCACCACCCCCTTTTCTAAATCGTTTTTGGCCACTATAGGTGTGGCAGGGTATACTCAGACATGAGTCCCTTTCTCACTGCTCCATCAGGATTCAAGCAAGCCGGGCCGAAGAAGGCTGAAATGCCAGAAACCGGTCCCCGGTAGCTTGTCTCCTTTCTGGTGAAGAATTGGCTTGGTAGTTTAGTCTGCCCTGTTCCCATGATGCACTGGGCCAGGGACAGACTGATTTGCATATAGCCAGGTTCTGAGCTGGGATGGGGCAGTGAGATAAATAACGGTGATGGATCAAGCCCTGATCTTTGGACTGGGTAAGAGTGGTCTGGTTAACTCAGACACTCTGTTCATCACCACCCCCTTTTCTAAATCGTTTTTGGCCACTATAGGTGTGGCAGGGTATACTCAGACATGAGTCCCTTTCTCACTGCTCCATCAGGATTCAAGCAAGCCGGGCCGAAGAAGGCTGAAATGCCAGAAACCGGTCCCCGGTAGCTTGTCTCCTTTCTGGTGAAGAATTGGCTTGGTAGTTTAGTCTGCCCTGTTCCCATGATGCACTGGGCCAGGGACAGACTGATTTGCATAAAGCCAGGTTCTGAGCTGGGATGGGGCAGTGAGATAAATAACGGTGATGGATCAAGCCCTGATCTTTGGACTGGGTAAGAGTGGTCTGTTTAACTCAGACACTCTGTTCATCACCACCCCCTTTTCTAAATCGTTTTTGGCCACTATAGGTGTGGCAGGGTATACTCAGACATGAGTCCCTTTCTCACTGCTCCATCAGGATTCAAGCAAGCCGGGCCGAAGAAGGCTGAAATGCCAGAAACCGGTCCCCGGTAGCTTGTCTCCTTTCTGGTGAAGAATTGGCTTGGTAGTTTAGTCTGCCCTGTTCCCATGATGCACTGGGCCAGGGACAGACTGATTTGCATATAGCCAGGTTCTGAGCTGGGATGGGGCAGTGAGATAAATAATGGTGATGGATCAAGCCCTGATCTTTGGACTGGGTAAGAGTGGTCTGTTTAACTCAGACACTCTGTTCATCACCACCCCCTTTTCTAAATCGTTTTTGGCCACTATAGGTGTGGCAGGGTATACTCAGACATGAGTCCCTTTCTCACTGCTCCATCAGGATTCAAGCAAGCCGGGCCGAAGAAGGCTGAAATGCCAGAAACCGGTCCCCGGTAGCTTGTCTCCTTTCTGGTGAAGAATTGGCTTGGTAGTTTAGTCTGCCCTGTTCCCATGATGCACTGGGCCAGGGACAGACTGATTTGCATATAGCCAGGTTCTGAGCTGGGATGGGGCAGTGAGATAAATAACGGTGATGGATCAAGCCCTGATCTTTGGACTGGGTAAGAGTGGTCTGTTTAACTCAGACACTCTGTTCATCACCACCCCCTTTTCTAAATCGCTCTAACCATTGAGCCACACTTCTCCACGCTGAGTGGTATTGTTTGGAGTATATGTTGCATTGCGGACAGTGTAATTATGTAGCATATAATTATGTGGCACTGAGTGGTATTGTTTGGAGTGTATGTTGCATTGAGTGCAGTGTAATTATGTGGCGTGTAAGTATGTGGCACTGAGTGGTATTTGGAGTGTATGTTGCATTGAGTGAAGTGTAATTATGTGGCACGTAATTATGTGTCACTGGGTGGAATTTGGAGTGTATGTTGCTTTGAGAGCAGCGTAATTATGTGGCATGTAATAATGTTGCACTGAGTGGTATTGTGTCGAGTGTGTGTTGCATTCCATAGAGTGTAATTATGTGGCTTGTAATTATGTGGCACTGAGTGGTATTTGGAGTGTATTTTGCATTGAGTGCAGTGTAATTATGTGGCGTGTAATTATGTGGCACTGAGTGGTATTTGGAGTGAATCTTGCATTGAGCGCAGTGTAATTATGTCGCACTGAGTAGTATTTGAAGTGTATGTTGTATTGAGTGCAGTGTAATCAAGTGGCGCGTAATTATAAGGAACTGAGAGGTATTTGAAGTGTATGTTGCTTTGAGTGCAGTGTAATTATGTGGCGTGTACCTATGTGGCACTGAGTGGTATTTGGAGTGTATGTTGCATTGAGTGCAGTGTAATTATGTGGAGTGTAATTATGTGGCACTGAGTGGTATTTGGAGTGTATGTTGCATTGAGTGCAAAGTAATTATGTGGCGTGTAATTATGTGGCACTGAGTGCTATTTGGAGTGTATGTTGCGTTGAGCGCAGTGTAATTATGTATCATATAATTATGTGGCACTGAGTGGTATTGTGTGGAGTGTATGTTGTATTCAGTAGAGTGTAATTGAGTGGTGTGTAATTATGTGGCAATGAGTGGTATTGTTTGGAGTTCATGTTGCATTGAGTACAGTGTAATTATGTAGCATATAATTATGTGGCACTGAGTAGTATTGTGTGGAGATTGTTTCAGGTGAGGAATCCACACGGCAGATGTATCTATCAGACATTATGTTACACTGAGTGGTATTTGGAGTGTATGTTGCATTAAGTGCAGTGTAATTATGTGGCACTGAGTGGTATTTGGAGTGTATGTTGCATTGAGTGCAGTGTCATTACGTGGAGTGTAATTATGTGGCACTGAGTGGTATTTGGAGTGAATGTTGCATTGAGCACAGTGTAATTATGTTGCACTGAGTAGTTTTTGGAGTGTATTTTGCATTGAGTGCAGTGTAATCAAGTGGCGCGTAATTATGTGGAACTGAGAGGTATTTCAAGTGTATGTTGCTTTGAGTGCAGTGTAATTATGTGGCATGCACCTATGTGGCACTGAGTGGTATTTGGAGTGTATGTTGCATTGAGTGCAGTGTGATTATGTGGCGTGTAAATATGTGGCACTGAGTGGTATTTGGATTGTATGTTGCATTGAGTTCAGTGTAAATATGTGGTGTGTAATTATGTGGCACTGAGTGGTATTGTGTGGAGTGTATGTTGTATTCAGTAGAGTGTATATGTGTGGTGTGTAATTATGTGGCACTGAGTGGTATTGTTTGGAGTGTATGTTGCATTGAGTGCTTTGTAATTATGTAGCATATAATTATGTGGCACTGAGTGGTATTTGGAGTGTTTGTTGCATTGAGAGCAGAGTAATTATGTGGCATGTACTTATGTGGCACTGAGTGGTAATTGGAGTGAAATGTTGCATTGACTGCAGTGTAATTATGTGGCCCTCTGTTATGTGAGAGGGGTTACCCCAAGAAACTTGTCAAAACCTGCATGAAAAGAGCCCAATGGACCCCACGCGAAATACTTTTAGAGCGCAAATCCAAACCTGCCTTAGAAAAGCAAGTATGTGTCACAACCTATTGCCCCAACGCCAACCGTCTGAAAAGGGTTATAAAACAGAACTGGCACTTGGTAAAGAACCTTGATGCAAGTCTTGCAAATGAGCCTTTATTTGCCTTTAAGAAAGAAAATAATATCGCGAACCATATTGTTCGAGCTGCCATGCCTGTTGCCAAACCACAAACGTTACGCCAAATGATGGGGATGCCACCCATCCTTGGACACCACAAATGTGGAAACTGCTTATGTTGTGAATCAACTATGGAAGGTTCTTTGTTCCAGCATAATGGAGTGTCATGGAAACATGACACGGTGAGTAACTGCAAGAGCAAATATGTGGTATATGGCATAATATGCCCATGTCAATTACTATATATAGGCAAAACTAACCAGGAGATCCGCCAGCGGATCACGCAACATAAATCAAGGATTAAAAGGAAAGTTGAAAATGCCCCCTTGGTGCAACATTGGACGCGATTGCAGCATACTGTGTGTGACCTCAAGTGGACAGTAATTTCGAAAATAGAAAGAAATCCCAGAGGTGGCGATTTAAATCTGACATTATCAAAACGTGAGGCTTTCCTTATCGTTAAGTTCGATACAGCAGTATCCGGACTTAATGAATTAAGTGAAATCTTCAAATTGTAATTATCTGTAGTGAACCCTTTTCCAGCCCTGCAAGTGACTTTACTCTGGCAATCACCCGTGTTATTTTTACATTTATGAAACTCCGACCCATAGCTCACCCCCAATCCGGTCCAGAAACCCTATGTAACCTTGGCCTCTGAGTGGGCGGTCCTGCAACTCAGGGCCTAGGTATATAGTCAGAGCAGTTCAGCCCCAGCCTGCTACTGTGCAGGAGCCTGTGTATAGTGCTGTCTTGGACGCCGTCAATTGGAAAACTCGCTCTGATCGAAATCAGTAAGTACTCGACCTTGCAAACCCGCTTAGTTACATCCTTTTTAGAAGGTCCAAATCAGTTTCCTCACCCTTGCTTCCGTTCTTCTTTTTTTCTAGTTTAATATCCTCCGCTGACCGCGTTGACTAAGATATGCCGGTAAGCCCTGAGTTTTATTAATCCCGTTGTGAACGAGCAGAAACAAACTAACGCGTTCACTTATTGCTGTTCAGAGGCTCCAATAATTAAATTGACACTCACGCGTTCTTTTATTTCTTTTTCTAATCTAGCCCAAAGGCGCTTTGAATTGATATATTCGTGTGTTCTACCCACCGCGGTCACACCCATGTGACTTGTTATTCCGGTAAGCTGCCGCCTTCATTTTAAACTTATTTCACTAGAGAGAAGGCTTACTAGCGGCTAATGGTGTACACTGTTTTTTCAGATGAGCACCGCGTTGAACGTCCCTCTTTTATAGGGTTTTCTTGAACAAGTGCAACTTTATCTCCCTGCAAAAAAACGAATTCTGGTAAAGATTTGCATTAATTTTGGTTTTCGATCATTCGTGTTCTTTATAAGTTGCAACTCATGTTTACCGTTTATTAATTTATTTCTCAAGACGCGTCGAGCGACTGAATACAGGCAGCTACTACACACACGTCCTCCCCAACTTACACTAGGTGAGATTCTCTCCTAAAACCGTTAGCGCATCAAACCAACTAAATCTCCCATTTTAACACATTTCAATTTCCCCCTATAGGTTCACCATCTAATTGTGTCAATCAATCCCTACCTTGAGACTATTTCTTCTCCAAATACAGAAGGTGAGTAAAATCTTCGTCACTTAGACCGCTTGTCCACCCCCTACATGCGGACTTTGTTCAGATTCTCTAAACACTCTATACTAGTCAGTTGAGACCATATAGCTTTAGTGGTTAGTCTGAGGAGAGAAGGGTGGTAACTGAGTGCACGTGACTGATGTTGATCTTGTGACTGAACTAAACTGTGCCTGTCTGAGTCGTTTCTAATTTTGTTTCCCCCCCCCCCTTTCTTCTTCTTTTTTACTCTTGCAGAGAACTCCAAAGGCCCTGAAGAGAATCCCCACAAGTTACTGGGATTCGAAACGCGTAGGCCCCAGCCATATTACTGTCTGCTTTTAGTGATAAGCGTGAATGCCATGATAATTGTTGCTTATCACTAATTCTTGTACATTTTCCTTTCTCTAAAGATTCATAAAGTATTTTTTATACTTGACTATAGGAATGTACGGTATAATTGATTACACACTAAATGAAAGTATTGTTTAAATGTTTTGCAGACATTGGCTTCTTTTGTCTTATGTTTGGTATTATATTGTAAAATATTGTATGTTTTGGTAAATTTTGTAGCTCTCTTATCCAGTGCACCCCTTCTCCCCATGAATGATTGTTTGTTGTATGGTTGTGATATGATTGATATGATGAATGATTTCCCCCTGTTTCGACTTTTTTGATAAATGTGTTTTATATGTTCGTTTTTTGAAAATGGAAAAAGTATCTTTTGATAAAATCAGAAACAAGAATAAAAGCTATTAACTAGCCTCCAGTCTTGAACATTTTCTCAAGTACTGTGTCTGAATTCATGTTACTACGGTGTTATCAGTACTGGCAATTCCTTCCTTGTTATGTTCTATGACGGCTCAGCCATACTGATTAGAGCCAACCCTTAGTTGTTTATTGGCTGTAAATATGTGGCACTGAGTGGTATTTGGAGTGTGTGTTGTGTATAGCGCTGTGTAAATATGTAGCATATAATTATGTGGCACTGAGTGGTATTGTGTGGAGTGTATGTGGCATTGAGTGCATTGTAATTATGTAGCATATAATATGTGGCACTCAGTGGTATTTGGAGTGTATGTTGCATTGAGTGCAGTGTAATTATGTGGTGTGTAACTATGTGGCAGTGAGTGGTATTTGGAGAGTATGTTGCATTGAGTGCAGTGTAATTATGTGGCGTGTAATTATGTTGCACTGAGTGGTATTGTGTGGAGTGTGCGTTGCATTCCGTAGAGTGTAATTATGTGGTGTGTAATTATGTGGCACTGAGTGGAATTTGGAGTGTATGTTGCATTGAGTGCAGTGTAATTATGTGGTGTGTAACTATGTGGCACTGAGCGGTATTTGGAGGGTATGTTGCATTGAGAGCAGCGTAATTATGTGGCATGTACTTATGGGCACTGAGTGGTAATTGGATTGAAATGTTGCATTGACTGCAGTGTAATTATGTGTCCTGTAATTATGTGGCACTGAGTTGCATTGAGTGCAGGGTATTTATGTGGCGTGTAATTACATCGCACTGAGTGGTTTTTGGAGTGTATGTTGCATTGAGTACAGTGTAATTATGTGGCGTGTAATTATGTGACACTGACTGGTATTTGGAGTGTATGTTGCATTGAGTGCTGTGTAATTATGTTGTGCGTAATTATGTGGCACTGAGTGGTATTTGGAGTGTATGTTGCATTGAGTGCAGTGTAAATATGCGGCCTGTAATTATGTGGCACTGAGTGGTATTTGGAGTGTATGTTGCCTTGAGTGCAGGATATTTATGTGGCATGTAATTACGGCGCACTGAGTGGTTTTTGGAGTGTGTGTTGCATTGAGTACAGTGTAAATATGTGGTGTGTAATTATGTGGCACTGAGCGGTATTTGGAGGGTATGTTGCATTGCGTGCAGTGTAATTATGTGGCGTGTAGTTATATGGCACTGAGTGGTATTTGGAGTGTATGTTGCATTGAGTGCAGTGTAATTATGTAGCATATAATTATGTGGCACTGAGTGGTATTTTGTGGAGTGTGTGTTGCATTCAGTAGAGTGTAATTATGTGGCACTGAGTTGTATTTGGAGTGTATGTTGCATTGAGTGCAGTGTAAATATATGGTGTGTAACTATGTGGCACTGAGCGGTAATTGGAGGGTATGTTGCATTGCGTGCAGTGTAATTATGTGGCGTGTAATTATGTGGCACTGAGTGGTATTTGGAGTGTATGTTGCATTGAGTGCAGTGTAATTATGTGGCGTGTAATTATGTGGCACTGAGTGGTATTGTTTGGAGTGTATGTTGTATTCAGTAGAGTATAATTAACTGGTGTGTAATTATGTGATGTGATGTGATGTTTTTGTACTTGTATAGCGCACAGCTACCCGCAGTGGGTTTCCCGGCGCTTGTACGAATACCGCAAGGGAACCCTTCCTGGCTTTCCCTGTGAAGTGTCCACTCCTGGGCACCCCCATGGTGCAGACCAGGCATCCCTCGCGTTGTGGGGGCCGTTGTGGAGACTAAGGGAGCTATTGCCCAGAGTTGCAGCGTGGGACCCATGATCGGAACAGGCACTGAGGCGAGAATATCCGGTCAGGGGAATTAATGAGCCCGAGACCCGCCAGGGCAGGAATCGAACCCTGGTCCCTGGCCAGAGCTCTGCATCAAGGTCTGCCTGCTCTAACCATTGAGCCACACTTCTCCACGCTGAGTGGTATTGTTTGGAGTGTATGTTGCATTGAGTACAGTGTAATTATGTAGCATATAATTATGTGGCACTGAGTGGTATTGTTTGGAGTGTATGTTGCATTGAGTGCAGTGTAATTATGTGGCGTGTAAGTATGTGGCACTGAGTGGTATTTGGAGTGTATGTTGCTTTGAGAGCAGCGTAATTATGTGGCGTGTAATAATGTTGCACTGAGTGGTATTGTGTCGAGTGTGTGTTGCATTCCATAGAGTGTAATTATGTGGCGTGTAAGTATGTGGCACTGAGTGGTATTTGGAGTGTATGTTGCATTGAGTGCAGTATAATTATGTGGTGTGTAACTATGTGGCATTGAGCGGTATTTGAAGGGTAATTTGCATTGCGTGCAGTGTATTTATGTGGCATGTAATTATGTGGTACTGAGTGGTATTTTGAGTGTATGTTGCATTGAGTGCAGTGTAATTATGTAGCATATAATTATGTGGCACTGAGTGGTATTGTGTGGAGTGTGTCTTGCATTCAGTAGAGTGTAATTATGTGGTGTGTAATTATGTGGCACTGAGTGGTATTTGGAGTGTATATTGCATTGAGTGCAATGTAATTATGTCATGTGTAACTATGTGGCACTGAGCAGTATTTGGAGGGTATGTTGCATTGCGTGCAGTGTAATTATGTGGCGTGTAATTATGTGACACTGAGTGGTATTTGGAGTGTATGTTGCATTGAGTGCAGTGTAATTATGTGGCATATAACTATGCAGCACTGAGTGGTATTTGGAGTGTATGTTGCATTGAGTGCAGTGTAATTATGTGGTTTGTCATTATGTGGCACTGAGTAGTGTTTGGAGTGTAGGTTGCAATGAGTGTAGTGTAATTATGTGGCACTGAGTGGTATTTTGAGTGTATGTTTCATTGAGTGCAGTGTAATTTTGTGGCGTGTAACTAAGTGGCACTTAGTGGTATTTGGAAGGTATGTTGCATTGAGTGCAGTGGAATTACGTGGCGTTTAATTATATGGCACTGAGTGGTATTTAGAGTGTATGTTGCATTGAGTGCAGTGTAATTATGTGGCATGTAACTATGTAGCACTGAGTGGTATTTGGAGTGTATGTTGCATTGAAGGCAGTGCAATTATGTGGCACGTAATTATGTGGCACTGAGTGGTATTTGGAGTGAATGTTGCATTGAGCGCAGTGTAATTATGTCGCACTGAGTGGTATTTGGAGTGTATGTTCCATTGAGCACAGTGTAATTATGTATCATATAATTATGTGGCACTGAGTGGCATTGTGTGGATTGTATGTTGTATTTAGTAGAGTGTAATTGTGTGGCGTGTAATTATGTGGCAGTGAGTGGTATTGTTTAGAGTTTATGTTGCATTGAGTACAGTGTAATTATGCAGCACATATCTATGTGGCACTGAGTGGTATTGTGTGGAGTGTGTTTCATTTAGAAGAGCGTAATTATGTGGCGTGTAATTATGTTACACTGAGTGGTATTTGGAGTGTATGTTGCATTAAGTGCAGTGTAAATATGTGGCACTGAGAGGTATTTGAAGTGTATGTTGCTTTGAGTGCAGTGTAATTATGTGGCGTGTACCTATGTGGCACTGAGTGGTATTTGGAGTGTATGTTGCATTGAGTGCAGTGTAATTATGTGGTGTGTAATTACATCGCACTGAGTGGTTTTTGTAATGTATGTTGCATTGAGTACAGTGTAATTATGTGACGTGTAATTATGTGACACTGACTGGTATTTGGAGTGTATGTTGCATTGAGTGCTGTGTAATTATGTTGTGCGTAATTATGTGGCACTGAGTGGTATTTGGAGTGTATGTTGCGTTGAGTGCAGTGTAATTATGTATCATATAATTATGTGACACTGAGCAGTATTTTGTGGAGTGTATGTTGTATTCAGTAGAGTATAATTAACTGGTGTGTAATTATGTGATGTGATGTGATGTTTTTGTACTTGTATAGGGCACAGCTACCCACAGTGGGTTTCCCGGTGCTTGTACGAATACCGCAAGGGAACGCTTCCTGGCTTTCCCTGTGAAGTGTCCACTCCTGGGCACCCCCATGGTGCAGACCAGGCATCCCTCGCGTTGTGGGGGCCGTTGTGGAGACTAAGCAAGCTAATGCCCAGAGTTGCAGCGTGGGACCCATGATCAGAACAGGCACTGAGGCGAGAATATCCGGTCAGGGGAATTAATGAGCCCGAGACCCGCCAGGGCAGGAATCGAACCCTGGTCCCTGGCCAGAGCTCAGCATCAAGGTCTGCCTGCTCTAACCATTGAGCCACACTTCTCCACGGTGATGGATCAAGCCCTGATCTTTGGACTGGGTAAGAGTGGTCTGTTTAACTCAGACACTCTGTTCATCACCACCCCCTTTTCTAAATCATTTTTGGCCACTATAGGTGTGGCAGGGTATACTCAGACATGAGTCCCTTTCTCACTGCTCCATCAGGATTCAAGCAAGCCGGGCCGAAGAAGGCTGAAATGCCAGAAACCGGTCCCCGGTAGCTTGTCTCCTTTCTGGTGAAGAATTGGCTTGGTAGTTTAGTCTGCCCTGTTCCCATGATGCACTGGGCCAGGGACAGACTGATTTGCATATAGCCAGGTTCTGAGCTGGGATGGGGCAGTGAGATAAATAACGGTGATGGATCAAGCCCTGATCTTTGGACTGGGTAAGAGTGGTCTGTTTAACTCAGACACTCTGTTCATCACCACCCCCTTTTCTAAATCGTTTTTGGCCACTATAGGTGTGGCAGGGTATACTCAGACATGAGTCCCTTTCTCACTGCTCCATCAGGATTCAAGCAAGCCGGGCCGAAGAAGGCTGAAATGCCAGAAACCGGTCCCCGGTAGCTTGTCTCCTTTCTGGTGAAGAATTGGCTTGGTAGTTTAGTCTGCCCTGTTCCCATGATGCACTGGGCCAGGGACAGACTGATTTGCATATAGCCAGGTTCTGAGCTGGGATGGGGCAGTGAGATAAATAACGGTGATGGATCAAGCCCTGATCTTTGGACTGGGTAAGAGTGGTCTGGTTAACTCAGACACTCTGTTCATCACCACCCCCTTTTCTAAATCGTTTTTGGCCACTATAGGTGTGGCAGGGTATACTCAGACATGAGTCCCTTTCTCACTGCTCCATCAGGATTCAAGCAAGCCGGGCCGAAGAAGGCTGAAATGCCAGAAACCGGTCCCCGGTAGCTTGTCTCCTTTCTGGTGAAGAATTGGCTTGGTAGTTTAGTCTGCCCTGTTCCCATGATGCACTGGGCCAGGGACAGACTGATTTGCATATAGCCAGGTTCTGAGCTGGGATGGGGCAGTGAGATAAATAACGGTGATGGATCAAGCCCTGATCTTTGGACTGGGTAAGAGTGGTCTGTTTAACTCAGACACTCTGTTCATCACCACCCCCTTTTCTAAATCGTTTTTGGCCACTATAGGTGTGGCAGGGTATACTCAGACATGAGTCCCTTTCTCACTGCTCCATCAGGATTCAAGCAAGCCGGGCCGAAGAAGGCTGAAATGCCAGAAACCGGTCCCCGGTAGCTTGTCTCCTTTCTGGTGAAGAATTGGCTTGGTAGTTTAGTCTGCCCTGTTCCCATGATGCACTGGGCCAGGGACAGACTGATTTGCATATAGCCAGGTTCTGAGCTGGGATGGGGCAGTGAGATAAATAACGGTGATGGATCAAGCCCTGATCTTTGGACTGGGTAAGAGTGGTCTGTTTAACTCAGACACTCTGTTCATCACCACCCCCTTTTCTAAATCGTTTTTGGCCACTATAGGTGTGGCAGGGTATACTCAGACATGAGTCCCTTTCTCACTGCTCCATCAGGATTCAAGCAAGCCGGGCCGAAGAAGGCTGAAATGCCAGAAACCGGTCCCCGGTAGCTTGTCTCCTTTCTGGTGAAGAATTGGCTTGGTAGTTTAGTCTGCCCTGTTCCCATGATGCACTGGGCCAGGGACAGACTGATTTGCATATAGCCAGGTTCTGAGCTGGGATGGGGCAGTGAGATAAATAACGGTGATGGATCAAGCCCTGATCTTTGGACTGGGTAAGAGTGGTCTGTTTAACTCAGACACTCTGTTCATCACCACCCCCTTTTCTAAATCGCTCTAACCATTGAGCCACACTTCTCCACGCTGAGTGGTATTGTTTGGAGTATATGTTGCATTGCGGACAGTGTAATTATGTAGCATATAATTATGTGGCACTGAGTGGTATTGTTTGGAGTGTATGTTGCATTGAGTGCAGTGTAATTATGTGGCGTGTAAGTATGTGGCACTGAGTGGTATTTGGAGTGTATGTTGCATTGAGTGAAGTGTAATTATGTGGCACGTAATTATGTGTCACTGGATGGAATTTGGAGTGCATGTTTCTTTGAGAGCAGCGTAATTATGTGGCATGTAATAATGTTGCACTGAGTGGTATTGTGTCGAGTGTGTGTTGCATTCCATAGAGTGTAATTATGTGGTGTGTAATTATGTGGCACTGAGTGGTATTTGGAGTGTATGTTGCATTGAGTGCAGTGTAATTATGTGGTGTGTACTATGTAGCACTGAGCGGTATTTGAAGGGTAATTTGCATTGCGTGCAGTGTAATTATGTGGCTTGTAATTATGTGGCACTGAGTGGTATTTGGAGTGTATTTTGCATTGAGTGCAGTGTAATTATGTGGCGTGTAATTATGTGGCACTGAGTGGTATTTGGAGTGAATCTTGCATTGAGCGCAGTGTAATTATGTCGCACTGAGTAGTATTTGAAGTGTATGTTGTATTGAGTGCAGTGTAATCAAGTGGCGCGTAATTATAAGGAACTGAGAGGTATTTGAAGTGTATGTTGCTTTGAGTGCAGTGTAATTATGTGGCGTGTACCTATGTGGCACTGAGTGGTATTTGGAGTGTATGTTGCATTGAGTGCAGTGTAATTATGTGGAGTGTAATTATGTGGCACTGAGTGGTATTTGGAGTGTATGTTGCATTGAGTGCAAAGTAATTATGTGGCGTGTAATTATGTGGCACTGAGTGCTATTTGGAGTGTATGTTGCGTTGAGCGCAGTGTAATTATGTATCATATAATTATGTGGCACTGAGTGGTATTGTGTGGAGTGTATGTTGTATTCAGTAGAGTGTAATTGAGTGGTGTGTAATTATGTGGCAATGAGTGGTATTGTTTGGAGTTCATGTTGCATTGAGTACAGTGTAATTATGTAGCATATAATTATGTGGCACTGAGTAGTATTGTGTGGAGATTGTTTCAGGTGAGGAATCCACACGGCAGATGTATCTATCAGACATTATGTTACACTGAGTGGTATTTGGAGTGTATGTTGCATTAAGTGCAGTGTAATTATGTGGCACTGAGTGGTATTTGGAGTGTATGTTGCATTGAGTGCAGTGTCATTACGTGGAGTGTAATTATGTGGCACTGAGTGGTATTTGGAGTGAATGTTGCATTGAGCACAGTGTAATTATGTTGCACTGAGTAGTTTTTGGAGTGTATTTTGCATTGAGTGCAGTGTAATCAAGTGGCGCGTAATTATGTGGAACTGAGAGGTATTTCAAGTGTATGTTGCTTTGAGTGCAGTGTAATTATGTGGCATGCACCTATGTGGCACTGAGTGGTATTTGGAGTGTATGTTGCATTGAGTGCAGTGTGATTATGTGGCGTGTAATTATGTGGCACTGAGTGGTATTTGGATTGTATGTTGCATTGAGTTCAGTGTAAATATGTGGTGTGTAATTATGTGGCACTGAGTGGTATTGTGTGGAGTGTATGTTGTATTCAGTAGAGTGTATATGTGTGGTGTGTAATTATGTGGCACTGAGTGGTATTGTTTGGAGTGTATGTTGCATTGAGTGCTTTGTAATTATGTAGCATATAATTATGTGGCACTGAGTGGTATTTGGAGTGTTTGTTGCATTGAGAGCAGAGTAATTATGTGGCATGTACTTATGTGGCACTGAGTGGTAATTGGAGTGAAATGTTGCATTGACTGCAGTGTAATTATGTGGCCCTCTGTTATGTGAGAGGGGTTACCCCAAGAAACTTGTCAAATCCTGCATGAAAAGAGCCCAATGGACCCCACGCGAAATACTTTTAGAGCGCAAATCCAAACCTGCCTTAGAAAAGCAAGTATGTGTCACAACCTATTGCCCCAACGCCAACCGTCTGAAAAGGGTTATAAAACAGAACTGGCACTTGGTAAAGAACCTTGATGCAAGTCTTGCAAATGAGCCTTTATTTGCCTTTAAGAAAGAAAATAATATCGCGAACCATATTGTTCGAGCTGCCATGCCTGTTGCCAAACCACAAACGTTACGCCAAATGATGGGGATGCCACCCATCCTTGGACACCACAAATGTGGAAACTGCTTATGTTGTGAATCAACTATGGAAGGTTCTTTGTTCCAGCATAATGGAGTGTCATGGAAACATGACACGGTGAGTAACTGCAAGAGCAAATATGTGGTATATGGCATAATATGCCCATGTCAATTACTATATATAGGCAAAACTAACCAGGAGATCCGCCAGCGGATCTCGCAACATAAATCAAGGATTAAAAGGAAAGTTGAAAATGCCCCCTTGGTGCAACATTGGACGCGATTGCAGCATACTGTGTGTGACCTCAAGTGGACAGTAATTTCGAAAATAGAAAGAAATCCCAGAGGTGGCGATTTAAATCTGACATTATCAAAACGTGAGGCTTTCCTTATCGTTAAGTTCGATACAGCAGTATCCGGACTTAATGAATTAAGTGAAATCTTCAAATTGTAATTATCTATAGTGAACCCTTTTCCAGCCCTGCAAGTGACTTTACTCTGGCAATCACCCGTGTTATTTTTACATTTATGAAACTCCGACCCATAGCTCACCCCCAATCCGGTCCAGAAACCCTATGTAACCTTGGCCTCTGAGTGGGCGGTCCTGCAACTCAGGGCCTAGGTATATAGTCAGAGCAGTTCAGCCCCAGCATGCTACTGTGCAGGAGCCTGTGTATAGTGCTGTCTTGGACGCCGTCAATTGGAAAACTCGCTCTGATCGAAATCAGTAAGTACTCGACCTTGCAAACCCGCTTAGTTACATCCTTTTTAGAAGGTCCAAATCAGTTTCCTCACCCTTGCTTCCGTTCTTCTTTTTTTCTAGTTTAATATCCTCCGCTGACCGCGTTGACTAAGATATGCCGGTAAGCCCTGAGTTTTATTAATCCCGTTGTGAACGAGCAGAAACAAACTAACGCGTTCACTTATTGCTGTTCAGAGGCTCCAATAATTAAATTGACACTCACGCGTTCTTTTATTTCTTTTTCTAATCTAGCCCAAAGGCGCTTTGAATTGATATATTCGTGTGTTCTACCCACCGCGGTCACACCCATGTGACTTGTTATTCCGGTAAGCTGCCGCCTTCATTTTAAACTTATTTCACTAGAGAGAAGGCTTACTAGCGGCTAATGGTGTACACTGTTTTTTCAGATGAGCACCGCGTTGAACGTCCCTCTTTTATAGGGTTTTCTTGAACAAGTGCAACTTTATCTCCCTGCAAAAAAACGAATTCTGGTAAAGATTTGCATTAATTTTGGTTTTCGATCATTCGTGTTCTTTATAAGTTGCAACTCATGTTTACCGTTTATTAATTTATTTCTCAAGACGCGTCGAGCGACTGAATACAGGCAGCTACTACACACACGTCCTCCCCAACTTACACTAGGTGAGATTCTCTCCTAAAACCGTTAGCGCATCAAACCAACTAAATCTCCCATTTTAACACATTTCAATTTCCCCCTATAGGTTCACCATCTAATTGTGTCAATCAATCCCTACCTTGAGACTATTTCTTCTCCAAATACAGAAGGTGAGTAAAATCTTCGTCACTTAGACCGCTTGTCCACCCCCTACATGCGGACTTTGTTCAGATTCTCTAAACACTCTATACTAGTCAGTTGAGACCATATAGCTTTAGTGGTTAGTCTGAGGAGAGAAGGGTGGTAACTGAGTGCACGTGACTGATGTTGATCTTGTGACTGAACTAAACTGTGCCTGTCTGAGTCGTTTCTAATTTTGTTTCCCCCCCCCCCTTTCTTCTTTTTTTTACTCTTGCAGAGAACTCCAAAGGCCCTGAAGAGAATCCCCACAAGTTACTGGGATTCGAAACGCGTAGGCCCCAGCCATATTACTGTCTGCTTTTAGTGATAAGCGTGAATGCCATGATAATTGTTGCTTATCACTAATTCTTGTACATTTTCCTTTCTCTAAAGATTCATAAAGTATTTTTTATACTTGACTATAGGAATGTACGGTATAATTGATTACACACTAAATGAAAGTATTGTTTAAATGTTTTGCAGACATTGGCTTCTTTTGTCTTATGTTTGGTATTATATTGTAAAATATTGTATGTTTTGGTAAATTTTGTAGCTCTCTTATCCAGTGCACCCCTTCTCCCCATGAATGATTGTTTGTTGTATGGTTGTGATATGATTGATATGATGAATGCTTTCCCCCTGTTTCGACTTTTTTGATAAATGTGTTTTATATGTTCGTTTTTTGAAAATGGAAAAAGTATCTTTTGATAAAATCAGAAACAAGAATAAAAGCTATTAACTAGCCTCCAGTCTTGAACATTTTCTCAAGTACTGTGTCTGAATTCATGTTACTACGGTGTTATCAGTACTGGCAATTCCTTCCTTGTTATGTTCTATGACGGCTCAGCCATACTGATTAGAGCCAACCCTTAGTTGTTATTGGCTGTAAATATGTGGCACTGAGTGGTATTTGGAGTGTATGTTGTGTATAGCGCTGTGTAAATATGTAGCATATAATTATGTGGCACTGAGTGGTATTGTGTGGAGTGTATGTGGCATTGAGTGCATTGTAATTATGTAGCATATAATATGTGGCACTCAGTGGTATTTGGAGTGTATGTTGCATTGAGTGCAGTGTAATTATGTGGTGTGTAACTATGTGGCAGTGAGTGGTATTTGGAGAGTATGTTGCATTGAGTGCAGTGTAATTATGTGACATGTATCTATGTGGCACTGAGTGGTATTTGGAGTGTATTTTGCATTGAGTGCAGTGTAATTACGTGGCTTGTAATTATGTGACACTGAATGGTATTTGGAGTGTATGTTGTATTGAGTGCAGTGTAATTATGTGGCACTGAGTGGCATTTGAAGTGTATGTTCCATTGAGCGCTGTGCAATTATGTATCATATAATTATGTATTTACAAAAAGGGGTGGTGAGGGACAGAGTCTCTGAATTAAACAGAAAGCTCTCACCCAGTCAAAAGATCAGGGCTAGATCCAACACCGTTTTTTAGCTCACTGCACCATCCCAGTTTCAGAACCTGACTGTATGCAAATTAGTCTGTTCCTGTCCCAGTGCATGATGGGAACAGGACAAACCAAACTACAGAAGCCAATTCTTACACTGGGAAGGAAACAAGCTCCCGGGGACCGGTTTCTGGCATTACAGCCGTCTTCGGCCCGGTTTGCTTGAATCCTGATGGTGCAATGAGCAAGGGTCTCACATCTGAGAATACCCTTCCACGCTTAGGGTGGACAAAAATATTTACAAAAAGGGGGTGGTGAGGGACAGAGTCTCTGAATTAAACAGAAAGCTCTCACCCAGTCAAAAGATCAGGGCTAGATCCAACACCGTTTTTTAGCTCACTGCACCATCCCAGTTTCAGAACCTGACTGTATGCAAATTAGTCTGTTCCTGTCCCAGTGCATGATGGGAACAGGACAAACCAAACTACAGAAGCCAATTCTTACACTGGGAAGGAAACAAGCTCCCGGGGACCGGTTTCTGGCATTACAGCCGTCTTCGGCCCGGTTTGCTTGAATCCTGATGGTGCAATGAGCAAGGGTCTCACATCTGAGAATACCCTTCCACGCTTAGGGTGGACAAAAATATTTACAAAAAGGGGTGGTGAGGGACAGAGTCTCTGAATTAAACAGAAAGCTCTCACCCAGTCAAAAGATCAGGGCTAGATCCAACACCGTTTTTTAGCTCACTGCACCATCCCAGTTTCAGAACCTGACTGTATGCAAATTAGTCTGTTCCTGTCCCAGTGCATGATGGGAACAGGACAAACCAAACTACAGAAGCCAATTCTTACACTGGGAAGGAAACAAGCTCCCGGGGACCGGTTTCTGGCATTACAGCCGTCTTCGGCCCGGTTTGCTTGAATCCTGATGGTGCAATGAGCAAGGGTCTCACATCTGAGAATACCCTTCCACGCTTAGGGTGGACAAAAATATTTACAAAAAGGGGTGGTGAGGGACAGAGTCTCTGAATTAAACAGAAAGCTCTCACCCAGTCAAAAGATCAGGGCTAGATCCAACACCGTTTTTTAGCTCACTGCACCATCCCAGTTTCAGAACCTGACTGTATGCAAATTAGTCTGTTCCTGTCCCAGTGCATGATGGGAACAGGACAAACCAAACTACAGAAGCCAATTCTTACACTGGGAAGGAAACAAGCTCCCGGGGACCGGTTTCTGGCATTACAGCCGTCTTCGGCCCGGTTTGCTTGAATCCTGATGGTGCAATGAGCAAGGGTCTCACATCTGAGAATACCCTTCCACGCTTAGGGTGGACAAAAATATTTACAAAAAGGGGTGGTGAGGGACAGAGTCTCTGAATTAAACAGAAAGCTCTCACCCAGTCAAAAGATCAGGGCTAGATCCAACACCGTTTTTTAGCTCACTGCACCATCCCAGTTTCAGAACCTGACTGTATGCAAATTAGTCTGTTCCTGTCCCAGTGCATGATGGGAACAGGACAAACCAAACTACAGAAGCCAATTCTTACACTGGGAAGGAAACAAGCTCCCGGGGACCGGTTTCTGGCATTACAGCCGTCTTCGGCCCGGTTTGCTTGAATCCTGATGGTGCAATGAGCAAGGGTCTCACATCTGAGAATACCCTTCCACGCTTAGGGTGGACAAAAATATTTACAAAAAGGGGTGGTGAGGGACAGAGTCTCTGAATTAAACAGAAAGCTCTCACCCAGTCAAAAGATCAGGGCTAGATCCAACACCGTTTTTTAGCTCACTGCACCATCCCAGTTTCAGAACCTGACTGTATGCAAATTAGTCTGTTCCTGTCCCAGTGCATGATGGGAACAGGACAAACCAAACTACAGAAGCCAATTCTTACACTGGGAAGGAAACAAGCTTCCGGGGACCGGTTTCTGGCATTACAGCCGTCTTCGGCCCGGTTTGCTTGAATCCTGATGGTGCAATGAGCAAGGGTCTCACATCTGAGAATACCCTTCCACGCTTAGGGTGGACAAAAATATTTACAAAAAGGGGGTGGTGAGGGACAGAGTCTCTGAATTAAACAGAAAGCTCTCACCCAGTCAAAAGATCAGGGCTAGATCCAACACCGTTTTTTAGCTCACTGCACCATCCCAGTTTCAGAACCTGACTGTATGCAAATTAGTCTGTTCCTGTCCCAGTGCATGATGGGAACAGGACAAACCAAACTACAGAAGCCAATTCTTACACTGGGAAGGAAACAAGCTCCCGGGGACCGGTTTCTGGCATTACAGCCGTCTTCGGCCCGGTTTGCTTGAATCCTGATGGTGCAATGAGCAAGGGTCTCACATCTGAGAATACCCTTCCACGCTTAGGGTGGACAAAAATATTTACAAAAAGGGGTGGTGAGGGACAGAGTCTCTGAATTAAACAGAAAGCTCTCACCCAGTCAAAAGATCAGGGCTAGATCCAACACCGTTTTTTAGCTCACTGCACCATCCCAGTTTCAGAACCTGACTGTATGCAAATTAGTCTGTTCCTGTCCCAGTGCATGATGGGAACAGGACAAACCAAACTACAGAAGCCAATTCTTACACTGGGAAGGAAACAAGCTCCCGGGGACCGGTTTCTGGCATTACAGCCGTCTTCGGCCCGGTTTGCTTGAATCCTGATGGTGCAATGAGCAAGGGTCTCACATCTGAGAATACCCTTCCACGCTTAGGGTGGACAAAAATATTTACAAAAAGGGGTGGTGAGGGACAGAGTCTCTGAATTAAACAGAAAGCTCTCACCCAGTCAAAAGATCAGGGCTAGATCCAACACCGTTTTTTAGCTCACTGCACCATCCCAGTTTCAGAACCTGACTGTATGCAAATTAGTCTGTTCCTGTCCCAGTGCATGATGGGAACAGGACAAACCAAACTACAGAAGCCAATTCTTACACTGGGAAGGAAACAAGCTCCCGGGGACCGGTTTCTGGCATTACAGCCGTCTTCGGCCCGGTTTGCTTGAATCCTGATGGTGCAATGAGCAAGGGTCTCACATCTGAGAATACCCTTCCACGCTTAGGGTGGACAAAAATATTTACAAAAAGGGGTGGTGAGGGACAGAGTCTCTGAATTAAACAGAAAGCTCTCACCCAGTCAAAAGATCAGGGCTAGATCCAACACCGTTTTTTAGCTCACTGCACCATCCCAGTTTCAGAACCTGACTGTATGCAAATTAGTCTGTTCCTGTCCCAGTGCATGATGGGAACAGGACAAACCAAACTACAGAAGCCAATTCTTACACTGGGAAGGAAACAAGCTCCCGGGGACCGGTTTCTGGCATTACAGCCGTCTTCGGCCCGGTTTGCTTGAATCCTGATGGTGCAATGAGCAAGGGTCTCACATCTGAGAATACCCTTCCACGCTTAGGGTGGACAAAAATATTTACAAAAAGGGGTGGTGAGGGACAGAGTCTCTGAATTAAACAGAAAGCTCTCACCCAGTCAAAAGATCAGGGCTAGATCCAACACCGTTTTTTAGCTCACTGCATCATCCCAGTTTCAGAACCTGACTGTATGCAAATTAGTCTGTTCCTGTCCCAGTGCATGATGGGAACAGGACAAACCAAACTACAGAAGCCAATTCTTACACTGGGAAGGAAACAAGCTCCCGGGGACCGGTTTCTGGCATTACAGCCGTCTTCGGCCCGGTTTGCTTGAATCCTGATGGTGCAATGAGCAAGGGTCTCACATCTGAGAATACCCTTCCACGCTTAGGGTGGACAAAAATATTTACAAAAAGGGGTGGTGAGGGACAGAGTCTCTGAATTAAACAGAAAGCTCTCACCCAGTCAAAAGATCAGGGCTAGATCCAACACCGTTTTTTAGCTCACTGCACCATCCTAGTTTCAGAACCTGACTGTATGCAAATTAGTCTGTTCCTGTCCCAGTGCATGATGGGAACAGGACAAACCAAACTACAGAAGCCAATTCTTACACTGGGAAGGAAACAAGCTCCCGGGGACCGGTTTCTGGCATTACAGCCGTCTTCGGCCCGGTTTGCTTGAATCCTGATGGTGCAATGAGCAAGGGTCTCACATCTGAGAATACCCTTCCACGCTTAGGGTGGACAAAAATATTTACAAAAAGGGGTGGTGAGGGACAGAGTCTCTGAATTAAACAGAAAGCTCTCACCCAGTCAAAAGATCAGGGCTAGATCCAACACCGTTTTTTAGCTCACTGCACCATCCCAGTTTCAGAACCTGACTGTATGCAAATTAGTCTGTTCCTGTCCCAGTGCATGATGGGAACAGGACAAACCAAACTACAGAAGCCAATTCTTACACTGGGAAGGAAACAAGCTCCCGGGGACCGGTTTCTGGCATTACAGCCGTCTTCGGCCCGGTTTGCTTGAATCCTGTTGGTGCAATGAGCAAGGGTCTCACATCTGAGAATACCCTTCCACGCTTAGGGTGGACAAAAATATTTACAAAAAGGGGTGGTGAGGGACAGAGTCTCTGAATTAAACAGAAAGCTCTCACCCAGTCAAAAGATCAGGGCTAGATCCAACACCGTTTTTTAGCTCACTGCACCATCCCAGTTTCAGAACCTGACTGTATGCAAATTAGTCTGTTCCTGTCCCAGTGCATGATGGGAACAGGACAAACCAAACTACAGAAGCCAATTCTTACACTGGGAAGGAAACAAGCTCCCGGGGACCGGTTTCTGGCATTACAGCCGTCTTCGGCCCGGTTTGCTTGAATCCTGATGGTGCAATGAGCAAGGGTCTCACATCTGAGAATACCCTTCCACGCTTAGGGTGGACAAAAATATTTACAAAAAGGGGGTGGTGAGGGACAGAGTCTCTGAATTAAACAGAAAGCTCTCACCCAGTCAAAAGATCAGGGCTAGATCCAACACCGTTTTTTAGCTCACTGCACCATCCCAGTTTCAGAACCTGACTGTATGCAAATTAGTCTGTTCCTGTCCCAGTGCATGATGGGAACAGGACAAACCAAACTACAGAAGCCAATTCTTACACTGGGAAGGAAACAAGCTCCCGGGGACCGGTTTCTGGCATTACAGCCGTCTTCGGCCCGGTTTGCTTGAATCCTGATGGTGCAATGAGCAAAGTTTTGGCCACTATAGGTGTGGCAGGGTATACTCAGACATGAGTCCCTTTCTCACTGCTCCATCAGGATTCAAGCAAGCCGGGCCGAAGAGGCTGAAATGCCAGAAACCGGTCCCCGGTAGCTTGGCTCCTTTCTGGTAAAGAATTGGCTTGGTAGTTTAGTCTGCCCTGTTCCCATGATGCACTGGGCCAGGGACAGACTGATTTGCATATAGCCAGGTTCTGAGCTGGGATGGGGCAGTGAGATAAATAACGGTGATGGATCAAGCCCTGATCTTTGGACTGGGTAAGAGTGGTCTGCTCAATTCAGACACTCTGTTCATCACCACCCCCTTTTGTAAATCGATTTTGGCCACTATAGGTGTGGCAGGGTATACTCAGACATGAGTCCCTTTCTCACTGCTCCATCAGGATTCAAGCAAGCCGGGCCGAAGAGGCTGAAATGCCAGAAACCGGTCCCCGGTAGCTTGGCTCCTTTCTGGTAAAGAATTGGCTTGGTAGTTTAGTCTGCCCTGTTCCCATGATGCACTGGGACAGGGACAGACTGATTTGCATATAGCCAGGTTCTGAGCTGGGATGGGGCAGTGAGATAAATAACGGTGATGGATCAAGCCCTGATCTTTGGACTGGGTAAGAGTGGTCTGCTCAATTCAGACACTCTGTTCATCACCACCCCCTTTTGTAAATCGATTTTGGCCACTATAGGTGTGGCAGGGTATACTCAGACATGAGTCCCTTTCTCACTGCTCCATCAGGATTCAAGCAAGCCGGGCCGAAGAGGCTGAAATGCCAGAAACCGGTCCCCGGTAGCTTGGCTCCTTTCTGGTAAAGAATTGGCTTGGTAGTTTAGTCTGCCCTGTTCCCATGATGCACTGGGCCAGGGACAGACTGATTTGCATATAGCCAGGTTCTGAGCTGGGATGGGGCAGTGAGATAAATAACGGTGATGGATCAAGCCCTGATCTTTGGACTGGGTAAGAGTGGTCTGCTCAATTCAGACACTCTGTTCATCACCACCCCCTTTTGTAAATCGATTTTGGCCACTATAGGTGTGGCAGGGTATACTCAGACATGAGTCCCTTTCTCACTGCTCCATCAGGATTCAAGCAAGCCGGGCCGAAGAGGCTGAAATGCCAGAAACCGGTCCCCGGTAGCTTGGCTCCTTTCTGGTAAAGAATTGGCTTGGTAGTTTAGTCTGCCCTGTTCCCATGATGCACTGGGCCAGGGACAGACTGATTTGCATATAGCCAGGTTCTGAGCTGGGATGGGGCAGTGAGATAAATAACGGTGATGGATCAAGCCCTGATCTTTGGACTGGGTAAGAGTGGTCTGCTCAATTCAGACACTCTGTTCATCACCACCCCCTTTTGTAAATCGATTTTGGCCACTATAGGTGTGGCAGGGTATACTCAGACATGAGTCCCTTTCTCACTGCTCCATCAGGATTCAAGCAAGCCGGGCCGAAGAGGCTGAAATGCCAGAAACCGGTCCCCGGTAGCTTGGCTCCTTTCTGGTAAAGAATTGGCTTGGTAGTTTAGTCTGCCCTGTTCCCATGATGCACTGGGCCAGGGACAGACTGATTTGCATATAGCCAGGTTCTGAGCTGGGATGGGGCAGTGAGATAAATAACGGTGATGGATCAAGCCCTGATCTTTGGACTGGGTAAAAGTGGTCTGCTCAATTCAGACACTCTGTTCATCACCACCCCCTTTTGTAAATCGATTTTGGCCACTATAGGTGTGGCAGGGTATACTCAGACATGAGTCCCTTTCTCACTGCTCCATCAGGATTCAAGCAAGCCGGGCCGAAGAGGCTGAAATGCCAGAAACCGGTCCCCGGTAGCTTGGCTCCTTTCTGGTAAAGAATTGGCTTGGTAGTTTAGTCTGCCCTGTTCCCATGATGCACTGGGACAGGGACAGACTGATTTGCATATAGCCAGGTTCTGAGCTGGGATGGGGCAGTGAGATAAATAACGGTGATGGATCAAGCCCTGATCTTTGGACTGGGTAAAAGTGGTCTGCTCAATTCAGACACTCTGTTCATCACCACCCCCTTTTGTAAATCGATTTTGGCCACTATAGGTGTGGCAGGGTATACTCAGACATGAGTCCCTTTCTCACTGCTCCATCAGGATTCAAGCAAGCCGGGCCGAAGAGGCTGAAATGCCAGAAACCGGTCCCCGGTAGCTTGGCTCCTTTCTGGTAAAGAATTGGCTTGGTAGTTTAGTCTGCCCTGTTCCCATGATGCACTGGGCCAGGGACAGACTGATTTGCATATAGCCAGGTTCTGAGCTGGGATGGGGCAGTGAGATAAATAACGGTGATGGATCAAGCCCTGATCTTTGGACTGGGTAAGAGTGGTCTGCTCAATTCAGACACTCTGTTCATCACCACCCCCTTTTGTAAATCATATAATTATGTGGCACTGAGTGGTATTGTGTGGATTGTATGTTGTATTTAGTAGAGTGTAATTGTGTGGCGTGTAATTATGTGGCAATGACTGGTATTGTTTGGAGTGTATGTTGCATTGAGTACAATGTAATTATGTAGCATATAATTATGTGGCACTGAGTGGTATTGTGTGGAGTGTGTTTCATTCAGATGAGTGTAATTATGTGGCGTTTAATATGTGGCGCTGAGTGGTATTTGGAGTGTATGTTGTGTTAAGCGATGTGTAAATATGTAGCATATAATTATGTGGCACTGAGTGGTATTGTTTGGAGTGTATGTTGCATTGAGTACAGTGTAATTATGTAGCATATAATAATGTGGCACTGAGTGGTTTTGTTTGGAGTGTATGTTGCATTGAGTGCAGTGTAATTATGTGGCGTGTAATTATGTGGCACTGAGTGGCATTTGGAGTGTAAGTTGCATTGAGTGCAGTGTAAATATGTAGCATATAATTATGTGGCACAGAGTGGAATTGTGTTGACTATGTGTTGCATTCAGTAGAGTGTAATTACGTGTCATGTAATTATGTGGCACTGAGAGGTATTTGGAGTGTATGTTGCAGTGAGCGCAGTGTAATTATGTATCATGTAATTATGTGGCACTGAGTGGTATTGTGTGGAGTGTATGTTGTATTTAGTAGAGTGTAATTGTGTGGCATGTAATTATGTGTCACTGAGTGGTATTGTTTGGAGTGTATGTTGCATTGAGTACAGTGTAATTATGTAGCATATAATTATGTGGCACTGAGTGGTATTGTGTGGAGTGTGTTTCATTCAGAAGAGTGTAATTATGTGGCGTGTAATTATGTGGCATTGAGTGGTATTTGGAGTGTATGTTGCATCGAGTGCAGTGTAATTATGTGGCATGTAATTATGCGGCACTGAGTGGTATTTGGAGTGTAGGTTGCATTGAGTGCAGCATGATTATGTGGCGTGTAACTATCTGGCACTGAGTGGTATTTGGAGTGTATGTTGCATTGAGTGCAGGGTGATTATGTGGCGTGTAATTATGTGGCACTGAGTGGTATTTGGAGTGTATGTTACGTTGAGCGCAGTGTAATTATGTATCATTTAATTATGTGGCACTGAGCGGTATTTTGTGGAGTGTATGTTGTATTCAGTAGAGTATAATTAACTGGTGTGTAATGTGGCACTGAGTGGTATTGTTTGGAGTGTATGTTGCATTGAGTACAGTGTAATTATGTAGCATATAATTATGTGGCACTGAGTGGTATTGTTTGGAGTGTATGTTGCATTGAGTGCAGTGTAATTATGTGGTGTGCAATTATGTGGCACTGAGTGGTATTTGGAGTGTATGTTGCATTGAGTGAAGTGTAATTATGTGGCACATAATTATGTGGCACTGAGTGGTATTTGGAGTGTATGTGGCATTGAGAGCAGCTTAATTATGTGGTATGTAATTATGTTGCACTGAGTGGTATTGTGTGGAGTGTGTGTTCCATTCTGTAGAGTGTAATTATGTGGTGTGTAATTATGTGGCACTGAGTGGTATTTGGAGTGTATGTTGCATTGAGCGCAGTGTAATTATGAGGCATATAATTATGCAGCACTGAGCAGTATTTGGAGTGTATGTTGCATTGAGTGCAGTGTAATTATGTGGTGTGTAATTATGTGGCACTGAGTAGTATTTGGAGTGTATGTTGCAATGAGTGTAGTGTAATTATGTGGCACTGAGTGGTATTTTGAGTATATGTTGCATTGAGTGCAGTGTAATTTTGTGGCGTGTAATTGTGCGGCACTGAGTGGTATTTGGAGTGTATGTTGCATTGAGTGCAGTGTAATTATGTGGCATGTAAATATGCAGCACTGAGTAGTATTTGGAGTGTATGTTGCCTTGAGTTCAGTGTAATTATGTGGCGTGTAACTATGTGGCACTGAGTTGTATATAGAGGGTATGTTGCTTTGAGTGCAGTGTAATTATGTGATATGTAATTATGTGGCACTGAGTAGTATTTGGAGGGTATGTTGCATTGAGTGCAGTGTAATTATGTGGCATGTAACTATATGGCACTGAGTGGTATCTGGAGTGTATGTTGCATTGAGTGCAGTGTAATTACGTGGCGTGTAATTATGTGGCACTGAATGGTATTTGGAGTGTATGTTGTATTGAGTGCAGTGTAATATGTGGCACTGAGTGGTATTTGGAGTGTATGTTCCATTGAGCGCAGTGTAATTATGTATCATATAACTATGTGGCACTGAGTGGCATTGTGTGGATTGCATGGTGTATTTAGCCGAGTGTAATTGTGTGGCGTGTAATTATGTGGCAATGAGTGATATTGTTTAGAGTTTATGTTGCATTGAGTACAGTGTAATTATGCAGCACATATTTATGTGGCACTGAGTGGTATTCACGCTATTCAGAAGAGCGTAATTATGTGGCGTGTAATTATGTTACACTGAGTGGTATTTGGAGTGTATGTTGCAGTGTAAATATGTGGCACTGAGAGGTATTTGAAGTGTATGTTGCTTTGAGTGCAGTGTAATTATGTGGCGTGTACCGATGTGGCACTGAGTGGTATTTGAAGTGTATGTTGCATTGAGTGCAGTGTAATTATGTGGTGTGTAACTATGTGGCACTGAGCGGTATTTGGAGGGTATGTTGCATTGCGTGCAGGGTAATTATGTGGTGTGTAACTATGTGGCACTGAGCGGTATTTGGAGGGTATGTTGCATTGTGTGCAGTGTAATTATGTGGCGTGTAATTATGTGCCACTGAGTGGTATTTGGAGGGTATGTTGCATTGACTGCAGTGTAATTATGTGATATGTAATTATGTGGCAATGAGTGGTATTAGGAGGGTATGTTGCATTGAGTGCAGTGTAATTATGAGGCATGTAACTATGTGGCACTGAGTGGTATTTGGCGTGTATGTTGCATTGAGTGCAGTGTAATTACGTGGCGTGTAATTATGTGCCACTGAATGGTATTTGGTGTGTATGTTGTATTGAGTGCAGTGTAATTATGTGGCACTGAGTGGTATTTGGAGTGTATGTTCCATTGAGCACAGTGTAATTATGTATCATATAATTATGTGGCACTGAGTGGCATTGTGTGGATTGTATGTTGTATTTAGTAGAGTGTAATTGTGTGGCGTGTAATTATGTGGCAGTGAGTGGTATTGTTTAGAGTTTATGTTGCATTGAGTACAGTGTAATTATGCAGCACATATTTATGTGGCACTGAGTGGTATTGTGTGGAGTGTGTTTCATTCAGAAGAGCGTAATTATGTGGCGTGTAATTATGTTACACTGAGTGGTATTTGGAGTGTATGTTGCATTAAGTGCAGTGTAAATATGTGGCACTGAGAGGTATTTGAAGTGTATGTTGCTTTGAGTGCAGTGTAATTATGTGGCGTGTACCTATGTGGCACTGAGTGGTATTTGGAGTGTATGTTGCATTGAGTGCAGTGTAATTATGTGGTGTGTAACTATGTGGCACTGAGCGGTATTTGGAGGGTATTTTGCATTGCGTGCAGGGTAATAATGTGGTGTGTAACTATGTGGCACTGAGCGGTATTTGGAGGGTATGTTGCATTGTGTGCAGTGTAATTATGTGGCGTGTAATTATGTGGCACTGAGTGGTATTTGGAGGGTATGTTGCATTGACTGCAGTGTGATTATGTGATATGTAGTTATGTGGCACTGAGTGGTATTAGGAGGGTATGTTGCATTGAGTGCAGTGTAATTATGTGGCATGTAACTATGTGGCACTGAGTGGTATTTGGAGTGTATGTTGCATTGAGTGCAGTGTAATTACGTGGCGTGTAATTATGTGCCACTGAATGGTATTTGGAGTGTATGTTGTATTGAGTGCAGTGTAATTAGGTGGCACTGAGTGGTATTTGGAGTGTATGTTCCATTGAGCACAGTGTAATTATTTATCATATAATTATGTGGCACTGAGTGGCATTGTGTGGATTGTATGTTGTATTTAGTAGAGTGTAATTGTGTGGCGTGTAATTATGTGGCAGTGAGTGGTATTGTTTAGAGTTTATGTTGCATTGAGTACAGTGTAATTATGCAGCACATATTTATGTGGCACTGAGTGGTATTGTGTGGAGTGTGTTTCATTCAGAAGAGCGTAATTATGTGGCGTGTAATTATGTTACACTGAGTGGTATTTGGAGTGTATGTTGCATTAAGTGCAGTGTAAATATGTGGCACTGAGAGGTATTTGAAGTGTATGTTGCTTTGAGTGCAGTGTAATTATGTGGCGTGTACCTATGTGGCACTGAGTGGTATTTGGAGTGTATGTTGAGCTGGAGCGGGAGCTGGAGGTACTATTGTTGGCAAATACCTGTGTAAATCCTTTTTAAAAAAACAAAGCTTACTTTTAAATATTGCGTGGTGTCACATACCTGGTTGCTTTTAACCCTGCACCACCGCCAGGATCTGATTGCACTTTAGCGCACAGCCGATCTAAACGCTGTTGACGCTCCTCACCAGCCCCAGCGGCCGCCATCAGACGAGGCGTGCACGCTGACCACGCCCACGTAGGCCACGCCCCCCCCGATCGCTCTACAAAAGCGCTGAGCACTAGCGCTCCTGTAGACTTCTTGACCCAGTTCCTGAGGCGGAAAGCCGGGAGCTGGAGGTACTATTGTTGGCAAATACCTGTGTAAATCCTTTTTAAAAAAACAAAGCTTACTTTTAAATATTGCGTGGTGTCACATACCTGGTTGCTTTTAACCCTGCACCACCGCCAGGATCTGATTGCACTTTAGCGCACAGCCGATCTAAACGCTGTTGACGCTCCTCACCAGCCCCAGCGGCCGCCATCAGACGAGGCGTGCACGCTGACCACGCACACTTAGGCCACCCCCCCCCCTCTGGTTAAATATGTGCATCTACAGGAAGCGCAGCGGACGAGCGCAGCGGGAGCGCCGGTTGCGCGCCGAAGGCGCGCCTAAGGCAAGCCCGTCTGCGCCCGTCCGCGACCAGCCGGGACCCGGGGCCACAAACCTTGGCTCCCACCCCACCCAGAGCAGGACCTACAGCTCGGCGACCTTATACAGCATAGGTAGGACTACTATTCCCCAGTGCTCTCATATCTTTGCACCCACAGAGCTACCCGCCCGATGTTCGGGGTGCAAACACTCCTTCTGCAAACCCCCGTCGACCGCGACACAAACGTACCGCATGTACGCGCTAAACTGCCGTTCCTTACCTAAACACAGCACACAGATCGCCATGCTGCTCGAGGAGGAAAAACCAGACGCGGTATTCCTGACAGAAACGTGGCTCACTGCTCACTCTGAGCCAGACGTGGTAAAAGCTTTACCCGTAGGCTACTATATCCTTAGAGTGGATAGACCGGTAGGGAGAGGCGGAGGTCTGGCGATCATTTTAAAGAACCAGTACCGATGCCGTACTACAGCAGAAACTATCCCTGAGTGCGAGAGTGTAGCATTCTGCATAGAGTTCAACGCAAATAGCACCTTCTCCGGCACCCTGATCTACCGCCCCCCTGAGCCTGTAAAAGAGTTCCACAGGTCCCTTCCAGAAATTACAGCGCAAAGAATCCTTTCCTCCGCCAACCATACAATCCTAGGGGACCTCAATCTCCACTTCAACTCCCCCTCAGACCACATTGCTCAGGAACTACAAGAGGACCTGGAAGCTCTCCAACTGTTCCAACTGGTTGCAGCCCGACCCATGAAAAAGGCAATTTACTCGACCCTATATTTAGTAACTGCCTGAATCTAACTGTGGATCAACCCACCCCCCTTCCATGGTCGGACCATTTTTTGGTCCCATTTACCTGGGTCAAACACAAGACCCCCCAGCTACCTCCCCAAATCACCACCAGGAGGAACTGGTCAAAACTCCCATTGGAGCTCTGGATGCACAACTTGGACTCCACTCGCCCGTCACCCTGCCCAGACCCTAATGTGGCAAACGCCCACTATGAGAGTTGGATCACCCACTCGCTAGACGCGATCCTCCCGCTTCGTAGGTCCTCCTCGAAGAGACTACAGAAATCTGCCCCCTGGTTCTCCGACTCTCTAAGACAACTAAAACGCCTTTGCAGACAACGAGAGAGAGCCTGGCGTTTAGACTTCCTCCCAGACAAGAAGGCTGCCTACAAAGAGGCGATCAGAGCCTACAAAGAAGGGATCAGATCAGCCCAGGCAACCCACTACTCTGAGAAAATACTAGAAGCAAAATCTAAGCCCAAAGAAATCTTCCAAATTATAAAGCAATGCTCCAATGTCAACACGGCCCCCCCTCCTAACAAAACCCAGGACCAATGCAACGAGCTCGCGGACTTTTTTCACAACAAAGTTCTAAAAATCTACTCCACACTCCCAACTGCAGCCACATCCCCGGATTCGATCAATCCACTCCCCCCTAGACCACCCCTTCACCCAGACCAGCCCTCCCTCGAGCACTTCCATCCTCTGGACCTCGACACTTTAAGCAAGGTGGCACGACAAGTCAAGTCGGGCTCCCCTTGTGATCCTGCCCCTCCAGAGATCCTGATGCAGGCAAGCAAAGCCACCCTGCCTATAATCTTGGATCTCCTAAACACATCCATATCCGCTTGCTCAGTCCCCATGGCTTGGAAACAGGCCATGGTACGGGCACTGTTGAAGAAACCCAGCCTAGACCCAGATGACCACTCCAGCTACCGCCCCATCTCACTTCTCCCTTGGGCTAGCAAGGTGTTAGAGAAGCACATAAACACGCAGCTGGTCCAGTTCCTGGAGGACCACTCTCTACTACACACATCCCAGACAGGCTTCAGACCGAAGCATGGCACGGAAACCGCCTTGTTAGCGGTCACCGAAGAAACTAGAAGGATACTGGACCAGGGAGGATCAGTGGCAGTGATCCTCCTTGATCTAAGTGCCGCCTTCGATACGGTCAGCTATTCCACCTTGCTGGACCGTCTCTATAACATCGGAGTTTCAGGTGACGCTTTAAGGTGGTTTGACTCCTTTCTGTCTGGGAGGTCGTTTCAGATCTTCGACGGAAAGACAGTGTCCTCCAGAAAACCCCTGAGCTGCGGAGTGCCACAGGGCTCCTCTCTGAGCCCTGTACTGTTCAACGTGTACATGAGGCCGCTGGCGGGTGTTGTCGAACCATATGGCATTAAAATCGTGTCATATGCCGACGACACCCAGCTTGTGGTCTCGCTGGCCACGGAGAACAACAAACACTCCCCAGCAGACCTGCTAAAATGCCTAGAGGACGTTAAGGGATGGATGACCAACTCCTCCCTTAAACTAAACGGAGAAAAGACGGAGCTCATGCTCCTAGGACCAACCTCCCCTGTGCCTTTCACTTCCTTGTGGCCCAGTGCTCTGGGCCTCCCCCCCACTCACAAGGAAAGTGTTAAAAGCCTGGGAGTATGGCTAGACAACAAACTTTCCTTCTCCACCCAGGCCAAAAAACTGTCCACCACTTGTTTTGGCCTACTTAGAATCCTGAGGAAAGTCCTCCCGTTACTTCCCCTAGAGGCCAAAAAGGTGGCGGTACAAGGTCTTATCCAATCCCGCCTGGACTCAAACAATGCCCTATACTTGGGGGCTCCGGAGATGACCCTCAGGAAATTGCAAATTGTTCAAAATTGCGCAGCACGCACCCTACTGAAAATTCCGCGCACCCAGTCGGCCAGACCTGCTCTAAAAAGTCTCCACTGGCTGCCAGTAAGGCAGAGAGTGGCCTTCAAGGCGCTATGCTTGGCGCACCGCGCCTTCTGGAAAACGGGCCCTGCCATAAACACCGACCTTGTCACCCCCTACCACCCTAGGAGGAACCTTCGGTCGACGGAGGCATTCCTCGCCGTTGTTCCCAGAGTGAAGCGAGCCAGGTCTGGAGGTAGGCTGTTCTCTTTAAACACCACCAGGCTCTGGAATGCTCTCTCCATCTCACTCCGGTCCAACCCAGACCTCCTCGCATTCCGGAAAAATCTAAAGACCCTGCTGTTTGCTCAATCCTATGTACCTTAGCTCCTATTCCCATCACTTCCCTTCAACCCAGCGCTTGGACGCCTGCGGGCAGCAACCGCGCTCAATAAATATTTTTTACAATTACAATTACAATTACAATGTTGCATTGAGTGAAGTGTGATTATGTGGCGTGTAATTATGTGGCACTGAGTGCTATTTGGAGTTTATTTTGCGTTGAGCGCAGTGTAAATATGTATCATATAATTATGTGGCACTGAGTGGTATTGTGTGGAGTGAATTTTGTATTCAGTAGAGTGTAATTGAGTGGTGTGTAATTATGTGGCACTGAGTGGTATTGTTTGGAGTGTACGTTGCTCAGAGTACAGTGTAATTATGTAGCATATAATTATGTGGCACTGAGTGGTATTCTTTGGAGTGTGTGTTGCATTCAATAGAGTCTAATTATGTGGCACTGAGTGGTATTTGGAGTGAATGTTGCATTAAGTGCAGTGTAATTATGTGGCACTGAGTGGTATTTGGAGTGTATGTTGCATTGAGTGCAGTGTAATTATGTGGCACATAAATATGTGGCACTGAGTGGTATTTGGAGTGTATGTTGCATTGAGAGCAACATAATTATGTGGCGTGTAATTATGTTGCACTGAGTGGTATTGTGTGGAGTGTGCGTTGCATTCCGTAGAGTGTAATTATGTGGTGTGTAATTATGTGGCACTGAGTGGTATTTGGAGTGTATGTTGCATTGAGTGCAGTGTAATTATGTGGTGTGCAACTATGTGGTACTGAGCGGTATTTGGAGGGTATGTTGCATTGAGTGCAGTGTAATTATGTGGCATGTAATTATGTGGCAATGAGTGGTATTTAGAGTGTATGTTGCATTGAGTGCAGTGTGATCATGTGGCACACAATTATGTGGCACTGAGAGGTTATTTGGAGTGTATGTTGCATTGAGTGCAGTGTAATTATGTGGCACGTAATTATGTGGCACTGAGTGGTATTTGGAGTGTATGTTGCATTGAGAGCAGCATAATTATGTGGCGTGTCATTATGTTGCACTGAGTGGTATTGTGTGGAGTGTGCGTTGCATTCCGTAGAGTGTAATTATGTGGTGTGTAATTATGTGGCACTGAGTGGTATTTGGAGTATATGTTGCATTGACTGCAGTGTAATTATGTGTCCTGTAATTATGTGGCACTGAGTGGTATTTGGAGTGTATGTTGCATTGAGTGCAGGGTATTTATGTGGCCTGTAATTACATCGCACTGAGTGGTTTTTGTAATGTATGTTGCATTGAGTACAGTGTAATTATGTGGCGTGTAATTATGTGACACTGACTGGTATTTGGAGTGTATGTTGCATTGAGTGCTGTGTAATTATGTTGTGCGTAATTATGTGGCACTGAGTGGTATTTGGAGTGTATGTTGCATTGAGTGCAGTGTAATTATGCGGCCTGTAATTATGTGGAACTGAGTTGTATTTGGAGTAAATGTTGCATTGAGTGCAGGGTATTTATGTGGCATGTAATTACGTCGAACTGAGTGGTTTTTCGAGTGTGTGTTGCATTGAGTACAGTGTAAATATGTGGCGTGTAATTATGTGGCACTGAGCGGTATTTGGAGGGTATGTTGCATTGCGTGCAGTGTAATTATGTGGCCTGTAGGTATATGGCACTGAGTGGTATTTGGAGTGTATGTTGCATTGAGTACAGTGTAATTATGTAGCATATAATTATGTGGCACTGAGTGGTATTGTGTGGAGTGTGTGTTGCATTCAGTAGAGAGAAATTATGTGGCACTGAGTGGTATTGGGAGTGTATGTTCCATTGAGTGCAGTGTAAATATATGGTGTGTAACTATGTGGCACTGAGCGGTATTTGGAGGGTATGTTGCATTGCGTGCAGTATGATTATGTGGCGTGTAATTATGTGGCACTGAGTGGTATTTGGAGTGTATGTTGCATTGAGTGCAGTGTAATTATGTGGCATATAATTATGCAGCACTGAGTGGTATTTGGAGTGTATGTTGCATTAAGTGCAGTGTAATTATGTGGTGTGTAGTTATGTGGCACTGAGTGGTATTTGGAGTGTAGGTTGCAAAGAGTGTAGTGTAATTATGTGGCACTGAGTGGTATTTTGAGTGTATGTTGCAAACAGTGTAGTGTAATTATGTGGCATGTAATTATAAGCCACTGGGTGCTATTTGGAGTGTATGTTGTGTTGAGCGCAGTGTAATTATGTAGCATATAATTATGTTGCACTGAGTGGTACTCTTTGGAGTGTGTGTTGCATTCAGTAGAGTCTAATTATGTGTCATGTAATTATGTGGCACTGAGAGGTATTTGGAGTGTATGTTGCATTGAGCACAGTGTAATTATGTATCATATAATTATGTGGCACTGAGTTGTATTGTGTGGAGTGTATGTTGCATTGAGTACAGTGTAATTATGTAGCATAGAATTATGTGGCACTGAGTGGTATTGTGTGGAGTGTGTTTCATTTAGAAGAGTGTAATTATGTGGCGTGTAATTATGTGGCACTGAGTGGTATTTGGAGTGTATGTTGCATTGAGTGCAGTGTGATTGTGGCGTGTAATTATCTGGCACTGAGTGGTATTTGGAGTGTATGTTGCATTGAGTGCAGTGTAATTATGTATCATATAATTATGTGGCACTGAGCGGTATTTTGTGGAGTGTATGTGTTATTCAGTAGAGTATAATTAACTGGTGTGTAATTATGTGATGTGATGTGATGTTTTTGTACTTGTATAGCGCACAGCTACCCGCAGTGGGTTTCCCGGTGCTTGTACGTATACCGCAAGGGAACCCTTTCTGGCTTTCCCTGTGAAGTGTCCACTCCTGGGCACCCCCATGGTGCAGACCAGGCATCCCTCGCGTTGTGGGGGCTGTTGTGGAGACTAAGCAAGCTATTGCCCAGAGTTGCAGCGTGGGACCCATGATCAGAACAGGCACTGAGGCGAGAATATCCGGTCAGAGCCCGAGACGCGCCAGGGCAGGAATCGAACCCTGGTCCCTTGCCAGAGCTCTGCATCAAGGTCTGCCTGCTCTAACCATTGAGCCACACTTCTCCACGCTGAGTGGTATTGTTTGGAGTGTATGTTGCATTGAGGACAGTGTAATTATGTAGCATATAATTATGTGGCACTGAGTGGTATTGTTTGGAGTGTATGTTGCATTGAGTGCAGTGTAATTATGTGGCGTGTAAGTATGTGGCACTGAGTGGTATTTGGAGTGTATGTTGCATTGAGTGAAGTTTAATTATGTGGCACGTAATTATGTGGCACTGAGTGGTATTTGGAGTGTATGTTTCTTTGAGAGCAGCGTAATTATGTGGCATGTAATAATGTTGCACTGAGTGGTATTGTGTCGAGTGTGTGTTGCATTTCATAGAGTGTAATTATGTGGTGTGTAATTATGTGGCACTGAGTGGTATTTGGAGTGTATGTTGCATTGAGTGCAGTGTAATTATGTGGTGTGTAACTATGTAGCACTGAGCGGTATTTGAAGGGTAATTTGCATTGCGTGCAGTGTAATTATGTGGCGTGTAATTATGTGGTACTGAGTGGTATTTTGAGTGTATGTTGCATTGAGTGCAGTGTAATTATGTAGCATATAATTATGTGGCACTGAGTGGTATTGTGTGGAGTGTGTCTTGCATTCAGTAGAGTGTAATTATGTGGTGCTTAATTATGTGGCACTGAGTGGTATTTGGAGTGTATGTTGCATTGAGTGCAGTGTAATTATGTGATGTGTAACTATAGGGCGCTGAGCGGTATTTGGAAGGTATGTTGCATTGCGTGCAGTGTAATTATGTGGCGTGTAATTATGTGACACTGAGTGGTATTTGGAGTGTATGTTGCATTGAGTGCAGTGTAATTATGTGGCATATAATTATGCAGCACTGAGTGGTATTAGGAGTGTATGTTGCATTGAGTGCAGTGTAATTATGTGGTGTGTCATTATGTGGCACTGAGTAGTATTTGGAGTGTAGGTTGCAATGAGTGTAGTGTAATTATGTGGCACTGAGTGGTATTTTGAGTGTATGTTGCATTGAGTGCAGTGTAATTTTGTGGTGTGTAATTATGCGGCACTGAGTGGTATTCGGAGTGTATGTTGCATTGAGTGCAGTGTAATTATGTGGCATGTAACTATGCGGCACTGAGTGGTATTTGGAGTGTATAATGCATTGAGTGCAGTGTAATTATGTGGCGTGTAACTATGTAGCACTGAGTGGTATTTGGAATGTATGTTGCATTGAGTGCAGTGCAATTATGTGGCACGTAATTATGTGGCACTGAGTGGTATTTGGAGTGAATGTTGCATTGAGCGCAGTGTAATTATGTCGCACTGAGTAGTATTTGGAGTGTATGTTTCATTGAGTGCAGTGTAATTATGTGGCGTGTAATTATGTGGCACTGAATGCTATTTGGAGTGTATGTTGCGTTGAGCGCAGTGTAAATATGTATCATATAATTATGTGGCACTGAGTGGTATTGTGTAGAGTGTATGTTGTATTCAGTAGAGTGTAATTGAGTGGTGTGTAATTAGGTGGCACTGAGTGGTATTGTTTGGAGTGTACGTTGCACAGAGTACAGTGTAATTATGTAGCATATAATTATGTGGCACTGAGTGGTATTCTTTGGAGTGTGTGTTGCATTCAATAGAGTCTAATTATGTGGCGCGTAATTATGAGGAACTGAGAGGTATTTTAAGTGTATGTTGCTTTGAGTGCAGTGTAATTATGTGGCGTGTACCTATGTGGCACTGAGTGATATTTGGAGTGTATGTTGCATTGAGTGCAGTGTGATTATGTGGCACGTAATTATGTGGCACTGAGTGGTATTTGGAGTGTATGTTGCATTGAATGCAATGTAATTATGTGGCGTGTAATTATGTGGCACTGAGTGCTATTTGGAGTGTATGTTGCGTTGAGCGCAGTGTAATTATGTATCATATAATTATGTGGCACTGAGTGGTATTGTGTGGAGTGTATGTTGTATTCAGTAGAGTGTAATTGAGTGGTGTGTAATTATGTGGAACTGAGTGGTATTGTTTGGAGTGTACGTTGCACAGAGTACAGTGTAATTATGTAGCATATATTTATGTGGCACTGAGTGGTATTCTTTGGAGTGTGTGTTGCATTCAATAGAGTCTAATTATGTGGCATGTAATTATGTGGCACTGAGTGGTATTTGGAGAGAATGTTGCATTAAGTGCAGTGTAATTATGTGGCACTGAGTAGTATTTTGAGAGTATGTTGCATTGAGTGCAGTGTAATTGTGTGACATGTAATTATGTGTCACTGAGTGGTATTGTTTGGAGTGTATGTTGCATTGAGTACAGTGTAAATATGTAGCAATTAATTATATGGCACTGAGTGGTATTGTGTGGAGTCTGTTTAATTCAGAAGAGTGTAATTATGTGGTGTGTATTTATGTGGCACTGAGTGGTATTTGGAGTGTATGTTGCATCGAGTGCAGTGTAATTATGTGGCATGTAATTATGCGGCACTGAGTGGTATTTGGAGTGTATGTTGTATTGAGTGCAGCATGATTATGTGGCGTGTAACTATGTGGCACTGAGTAGTATTTGAAGTGTATGTTGCATTGAGTGCAGTGTGATTGTGGCATGTAATTATGTGGCACTGAGTGGTATTTGGAGTGTATGTTGCTTTGAGTGCAGTGTAATTATGTATCATATAATTATGTGGCACTCAGCGGTATTTTGTGTAGTGTATGTTGTATTCAGTAGAGTATAATTAACTGGTGTGTAATTATGTGGCACTGAGTGGTATTGTTTGGAGTGTATGTTGCATTGAGTACAGTGTAATTATGTAGCATATAATTATGTGGCACTGAGTGGTATTGTTTGGAGTGTATGTTGCATTGAGTGCAGTGTAATTATGTGGCGTGTAAATATGTTGCACTGAGTGTTATTGTGTGGAGTGTGCGTTGCATTCCGTAGAGTGTAATTATGTGGTGTGTAATTATGTGGCACTGAATGGTATTTGGAGTGTATGTTGCATTGAGTGCAGTGTAATTATGTGGTGTGTAACTATGTGGCACTGAGCGGTATTTGGAGGGTATGTTGCATTGAGAGCAGCGTAATTATGTGGCATGTACTTATGGGCACTGAGTGGTAATTGGAGTGAAATGTTGCATTGACTGCAGTGTAATTATGTGTCCTGTAATTATGTGGCACTGAGTGGTATTTGGAGTGTGTGTTGCATTGAGTGCAGGGTATTTATGTGGCGTGTAATTACATCGCACCGAGTGGTTTTTGGAGTGTATGTTGCATTGAGTACAGTGTAATTATGTGGCGTGTAATTATGTGACACTGACTGGTATTTGGAGTGTATGTTGCATTGAGTGCTGTGTAATTATGTTGTGCCAAATTATGTGGCACTGAGTGGTATTTGGAATGTATGTTGCATTGAGTGCAGTGTAATTATGCGGCCTGTAATTATGTGGCACTGAGTGGTATTTGGAGTGTATGTTGCCTTGAGTGCAGGGTATTTATGTGGCATGTAATTACGGCGCACTGAGTGGTTTTTGGAGTGTGTGTTGCATTGAGTACAGTGTAAATATGTGGTGTGTAATTATGTGGCACTGAGTGGTATTTGGAGTGAATGTTGCATTTAGTGCAGTGTAATAATGTGGAGTGTAACTATGTGGCACTGAGCGGTATTTGGAGGGTATGTTGCATTGCGTGCAGTGTAATTATGTGGCGTGTAGTTATATGGCACTGAGTGGTATTTGGAGTGTATGTTGCATTGAGTGCAGTGTAATTATGTAGCATATAATTATGTGGCACTGAGTGGTATTTTGTGGAGTGTGTGTTGCATTCAGTAGAGTGTAATTATGTGGCACTGAGTTGTATTTGGAGTGTATGTTGCATTGCGTGCAGTGTAATTATGTGGCGTGTAATTATGTGGCACTGAGTGGTATTTGGAGTGTATGTTGCATTGAGTGCAGTGTAATTATGTGGCATATAATTTTGCAGCACTGAGTGGTATTTGGAGTGTATGTTGCATTAAGTGCAGTGTAATTATGTGGTGTGTAATTATGTGGCACTGAGTGGTATTTGGAGTGTAGGTTGCAATGAGTGTAGTGTAATTATGTGGCACTGAGTTGTATTTGGAGTGTATGTTGCATTGCGTGCAGTGTAATTATGTGGCGTGTAATTATGTGGCACTGAGTGGTATTTGGAGTGTATGTTGCATTAAGTGCAGTGTAATTATGTGGCATATAATTTTGCAGCACTGAGTGGTATTTGGAGTGTATGTTGCATTGAGTGCTGTGTAATTATGTTGTGCGTAATTATGTGGCACTGAGTGGTATTTGGAGTGTATGTTGCATTGAGTGCAGTGTAATTATGCGGCCTGTAATTATGTGGAACTGAGTTGTATTTGGAGTAAATGTTGCATTGAGTGCAGGGTATTTATGTGGCATGTAATTACGTCGAACTGAGTGGTTTTTCGAGTGTGTGTTGCATTGAGTACAGTGTAAATATGTGGCGTGTAATTATGTGGCACTGAGCGGTATTTGGAGGGTATGTTGCATTGCGTGCAGTGTGTTTATGTGGCCTGTAGGTATATGGCACTGAGTGGTATTTGGAGTGTATGTTGCATTGAGTACAGTGTAATTATGTAGCATATAATTATGTGGCACTGAGTGGTATTGTGTGGAGTGTGTGTTGCATTCAGTAGAGAGAAATTATGTGGCACTGAGTGGTATTGGGAGTGTATGTTCCATTGAGTGCAGTGTAAATATATGGTGTGTAACTATGTGGCACTGAGCGGTATTTGGAGGGTATGTTGCATTGCGTGCAGTATGATTATGTGGCGTGTAATTATGTGGCACTGAGTGGTATTTGGAGTGTATGTTGCATTGAGTGCAGTGTAATTATGTGGCATATAATTATGCAGCACTGAGTGGTATTTGGAGTGTATGTTGCATTAAGTGCAGTGTAATTATGTGGTGTGTAGTTATGTGGCACTGAGTGGTATTTGGAGTGTAGGTTGCAAAGAGTGTAGTGTAATTATGTGGCACTGAGTGGTATTTTGAGTGTATGTTGCAAACAGTGTAGTGTAATTATGTGGCATGTAATTATAAGCCACTGGGTGCTATTTGGAGTGTATGTTGTGTTGAGCGCAGTGTAATTATGTAGCATATAATTATGTTGCACTGAGTGGTACTCTTTGGAGTGTGTGTTGCATTCAGTAGAGTCTAATTATGTGTCATGTAATTATGTGGCACTGAGAGGTATTTGGAGTGTATGTTGCATTGAGCACAGTGTAATTATGTATCATATAATTATGTGGCACTGAGTTGTATTGTGTGGAGTGTATGTTGCATTGAGTACAGTGTAATTATGTAGCATAGAATTATGTGGCACTGAGTGGTATTGTGTGGAGTGTGTTTCATTTAGAAGAGTGTAATTATGTGGCGTGTAATTATGTGGCACTGAGTGGTATTTGGAGTGTATGTTGCATTGAGTGCAGTGTGATTGTGGCGTGTAATTATCTGGCACTGAGTGGTATTTGGAGTGTAGGTTGCAAAGAGTGTAGTGTAATTATGTGGCACTGAGTGGTATTTTGAGTGTATGTTGCAAACAGTGTAGTGTAATTATGTGGCATGTAATTATAAGCCACTGGGTGCTATTTGGAGTGTATGTTGCATTGAGTGCAGTGTAATTATGTATCATATAATTATGTGGCACTGAGCGGTATTTTGTGGAGTGTATGTGTTATTCAGTAGAGTATAATTAACTGGTGTGTAATTATGTGATGTGATGTGATGTTTTTGTACTTGTATAGCGCACAGCTACCCGCAGTGGGTTTCCCGGTGCTTGTACGAATACCGCAAGGGAACCCTTTCTGGCTTTCCCTGTGAAGTGTCCACTCCTGGGCACCCCCATGGTGCAGACCAGGCATCCCTCGCGTTGTGGGGGCTGTTGTGGAGACTAAGCAAGCTATTGCCCAGAGTTGCAGCGTGGGACCCATGATCAGAACAGGCACTGAGGCGAGAATATCCGGTCAGAGCCCGAGACGCGCCAGGGCAGGAATCGAACCCTGGTCCCTTGCCAGAGCTCTGCATCAAGGTCTGCCTGCTCTAACCATTGAGCCACACTTCTCCACGCTGAGTGGTATTGTTTGGAGTGTATGTTGCATTGAGGACAGTGTAATTATGTAGCATATAATTATGTGGCACTGAGTGGTATTGTTTGGAGTGTATGTTGCATTGAGTGCAGTGTAATTATGTGGCGTGTAAGTATGTGGCACTGAGTGGTATTTGGAGTGTATGTTGCATTGAGTGAAGTTTAATTATGTGGCACGTAATTATGTGGCACTGAGTGGTATTTGGAGTGTATGTTTCTTTGAGAGCAGCGTAATTATGTGGCATGTAATAATGTTGCACTGAGTGGTATTGTGTCGAGTGTGTGTTGCATTTCATAGAGTGTAATTATGTGGTGTGTAATTATGTGACACTGACTGGTATTTGGAGTGTATGTTGCATTGAGTGCTGTGTAATTATGTTGTGCGTAATTATGTGGCACTGAGTGGTATTTGGAGTGTATGTTGCATTGAGTGCAGTGTAATTATGCGGCCTGTAATTATGTGGAACTGAGTTGTATTTGGAGTAAATGTTGCATTGAGTGCAGGGTATTTATGTGGCATGTAATTACGTCGAACTGAGTGGTTTTTCGAGTGTGTGTTGCATTGAGTACAGTGTAAATATGTGGCGTGTAATTATGTGGCACTGAGCGGTATTTGGAGGGTATGTTGCATTGCGTGCAGTGTAATTATGTGGCCTGTAGGTATATGGCACTGAGTGGTATTTGGAGTGTATGTTGCATTGAGTACAGTGTAATTATGTAGCATATAATTATGTGGCACTGAGTGGTATTGTGTGGAGTGTGTGTTGCATTCAGTAGAGAGAAATTATGTGGCACTGAGTGGTATTGGGAGTGTATGTTCCATTGAGTGCAGTGTAAATATATGGTGTGTAACTATGTGGCACTGAGCGGTATTTGGAGGGTATGTTGCATTGCGTGCAGTATGATTATGTGGCGTGTAATTATGTGGCACTGAGTGGTATTTGGAGTGTATGTTGCATTGAGTGCAGTGTAATTATGTGGCATATAATTATGCAGCACTGAGTGGTATTTGGAGTGTATGTTGCATTAAGTGCAGTGTAATTATGTGGTGTGTAGTTATGTGGCACTGAGTGGTATTTGGAGTGTAGGTTGCAAAGAGTGTAGTGTAATTATGTGGCACTGAGTGGTATTTTGAGTGTATGTTGCAAACAGTGTAGTGTAATTATGTGGCATGTAATTATAAGCCACTGGGTGCTATTTGGAGTGTATGTTGTGTTGAGCGCAGTGTAATTATGTAGCATATAATTATGTTGCACTGAGTGGTACTCTTTGGAGTGTGTGTTGCATTCAGTAGAGTCTAATTATGTGTCATGTAATTATGTGGCACTGAGAGGTATTTGGAGTGTATGTTGCATTGAGCACAGTGTAATTATGTATCATATAATTATGTGGCACTGAGTTGTATTGTGTGGAGTGTATGTTGCATTGAGTACAGTGTAATTATGTAGCATAGAATTATGTGGCACTGAGTGGTATTGTGTGGAGTGTGTTTCATTTAGAAGAGTGTAATTATGTGGCGTGTAATTATGTGGCACTGAGTGGTATTTGGAGTGTATGTTGCATTGAGTGCAGTGTGATTGTGGCGTGTAATTATCTGGCACTGAGTGGTATTTGGAGTGTATGTTGCATTGAGTGCAGTGTAATTATGTATCATATAATTATGTGGCACTGAGCGGTATTTTGTGGAGTGTATGTGTTATTCAGTAGAGTATAATTAACTGGTGTGTAATTATGTGATGTGATGTGATGTTTTTGTACTTGTATAGCGCACAGCTACCCGCAGTGGGTTTCCCGGTGCTTGTACGTATACCGCAAGGGAACCCTTTCTGGCTTTCCCTGTGAAGTGTCCACTCCTGGGCACCCCCATGGTGCAGACCAGGCATCCCTCGCGTTGTGGGGGCTGTTGTGGAGACTAAGCAAGCTATTGCCCAGAGTTGCAGCGTGGGACCCATGATCAGAACAGGCACTGAGGCGAGAATATCCGGTCAGAGCCCGAGACGCGCCAGGGCAGGAATCGAACCCTGGTCCCTTGCCAGAGCTCTGCATCAAGGTCTGCCTGCTCTAACCATTGAGCCACACTTCTCCACGCTGAGTGGTATTGTTTGGAGTGTATGTTGCATTGAGGACAGTGTAATTATGTAGCATATAATTATGTGGCACTGAGTGGTATTGTTTGGAGTGTATGTTGCATTGAGTGCAGTGTAATTATGTGGCGTGTAAGTATGTGGCACTGAGTGGTATTTGGAGTGTATGTTGCATTGAGTGAAGTTTAATTATGTGGCACGTAATTATGTGGCACTGAGTGGTATTTGGAGTGTATGTTTCTTTGAGAGCAGCGTAATTATGTGGCATGTAATAATGTTGCACTGAGTGGTATTGTGTCGAGTGTGTGTTGCATTTCATAGAGTGTAATTATGTGGTGTGTAATTATGTGGCACTGAGTGGTATTTGGAGTGTATGTTGCATTGAGTGCAGTGTAATTATGTGGTGTGTAACTATGTAGCACTGAGCGGTATTTGAAGGGTAATTTGCATTGCGTGCAGTGTAATTATGTGGCGTGTAATTATGTGGTACTGAGTGGTATTTTGAGTGTATGTTGCATTGAGTGCAGTGTAATTATGTAGCATATAATTATGTGGCACTGAGTGGTATTGTGTGGAGTGTGTCTTGCATTCAGTAGAGTGTAATTATGTGGTGCTTAATTATGTGGCACTGAGTGGTATTTGGAGTGTATGTTGCATTGAGTGCAGTGTAATTATGTGATGTGTAACTATAGGGCGCTGAGCGGTATTTGGAAGGTATGTTGCATTGCGTGCAGTGTAATTATGTGGCGTGTAATTATGTGACACTGAGTGGTATTTGGAGTGTATGTTGCATTGAGTGCAGTGTAATTATGTGGCATATAATTATGCAGCACTGAGTGGTATTAGGAGTGTATGTTGCATTGAGTGCAGTGTAATTATGTGGTGTGTCATTATGTGGCACTGAGTAGTATTTGGAGTGTAGGTTGCAATGAGTGTAGTGTAATTATGTGGCACTGAGTGGTATTTTGAGTGTATGTTGCATTGAGTGCAGTGTAATTTTGTGGTGTGTAATTATGCGGCACTGAGTGGTATTCGGAGTGTATGTTGCATTGAGTGCAGTGTAATTATGTGGCATGTAACTATGCGGCACTGAGTGGTATTTGGAGTGTATAATGCATTGAGTGCAGTGTAATTATGTGGCGTGTAACTATGTAGCACTGAGTGGTATTTGGAATGTATGTTGCATTGAGTGCAGTGCAATTATGTGGCACGTAATTATGTGGCACTGAGTGGTATTTGGAGTGAATGTTGCATTGAGCGCAGTGTAATTATGTCGCACTGAGTAGTATTTGGAGTGTATGTTTCATTGAGTGCAGTGTAATTATGTGGCGTGTAATTATGTGGCACTGAATGCTATTTGGAGTGTATGTTGCGTTGAGCGCAGTGTAAATATGTATCATATAATTATGTGGCACTGAGTGGTATTGTGTAGAGTGTATGTTGTATTCAGTAGAGTGTAATTGAGTGGTGTGTAATTAGGTGGCACTGAGTGGTATTGTTTGGAGTGTACGTTGCACAGAGTACAGTGTAATTATGTAGCATATAATTATGTGGCACTGAGTGGTATTCTTTGGAGTGTGTGTTGCATTCAATAGAGTCTAATTATGTGGCGCGTAATTATGAGGAACTGAGAGGTATTTTAAGTGTATGTTGCTTTGAGTGCAGTGTAATTATGTGGCGTGTACCTATGTGGCACTGAGTGATATTTGTAGTGTATGTTGCATTGAGTGCAGTGTGATTATGTGGCACGTAATTATGTGGCACTGAGTGGTATTTGGAGTGTATGTTGCATTGAATGCAATGTAATTATGTGGCGTGTAATTATGTGGCACTGAGTGCTATTTGGAGTGTATGTTGCGTTGAGCGCAGTGTAATTATGTATCATATAATTATGTGGCACTGAGTGGTATTGTGTGGAGTGTATGTTGTATTCAGTAGAGTGTAATTGAGTGGTGTGTAATTATGTGGAACTGAGTGGTATTGTTTGGAGTGTACGTTGCACAGAGTACAGTGTAATTATGTAGCATATATTTATGTGGCACTGAGTGGTATTCTTTGGAGTGTGTGTTGCATTCAATAGAGTCTAATTATGTGGCATGTAATTATGTGGCACTGAGTGGTATTTGGAGAGAATGTTGCATTAAGTGCAGTGTAATTATGTGGCACTGAGTAGTATTTTGAGAGTATGTTGCATTGAGTGCAGTGTAATTGTGTGACATGTAATTATGTGTCACTGAGTGGTATTGTTTGGAGTGTATGTTGCATTGAGTACAGTGTAAATATGTAGCAATTAATTATATGGCACTGAGTGGTATTGTGTGGAGTCTGTTTAATTCAGAAGAGTGTAATTATGTGGTGTGTATTTATGTGGCACTGAGTGGTATTTGGAGTGTATGTTGCATCGAGTGCAGTGTAATTATGTGGCATGTAATTATGCGGCACTGAGTGGTATTTGGAGTGTATGTTGTATTGAGTGCAGCATGATTATGTGGCGTGTAACTATGTGGCACTGAGTAGTATTTGAAGTGTATGTTGCATTGAGTGCAGTGTGATTGTGGCATGTAATTATGTGGCACTGAGTGGTATTTGGAGTGTATGTTGCTTTGAGTGCAGTGTAATTATGTATCATATAATTATGTGGCACTCAGCGGTATTTTGTGTAGTGTATGTTGTATTCAGTAGAGTATAATTAACTGGTGTGTAATTATGTGGCACTGAGTGGTATTGTTTGGAGTGTATGTTGCATTGAGTACAGTGTAATTATGTAGCATATAATTATGTGGCACTGAGTGGTATTGTTTGGAGTGTATGTTGCATTGAGTGCAGTGTAATTATGTGGCGTGTAAATATGTTGCACTGAGTGTTATTGTGTGGAGTGTGCGTTGCATTCCGTAGAGTGTAATTATGTGGTGTGTAATTATGTGGCACTGAATGGTATTTGGAGTGTATGTTGCATTGAGTGCAGTGTAATTATGTGGTGTGTAACTATGTGGCACTGAGCGGTATTTGGAGGGTATGTTGCATTGAGAGCAGCGTAATTATGTGGCATGTACTTATGGGCACTGAGTGGTAATTGGAGTGAAATGTTGCATTGACTGCAGTGTAATTATGTGTCCTGTAATTATGTGGCACTGAGTGGTATTTGGAGTGTGTGTTGCATTGAGTGCAGGGTATTTATGTGGCGTGTAATTACATCGCACCGAGTGGTTTTTGGAGTGTATGTTGCATTGAGTACAGTGTAATTATGTGGCGTGTAATTATGTGACACTGACTGGTATTTGGAGTGTATGTTGCATTGAGTGCTGTGTAATTATGTTGTGCCAAATTATGTGGCACTGAGTGGTATTTGGAATGTATGTTGCATTGAGTGCAGTGTAATTATGCGGCCTGTAATTATGTGGCACTGAGTGGTATTTGGAGTGTATGTTGCCTTGAGTGCAGGGTATTTATGTGGCATGTAATTACGGCGCACTGAGTGGTTTTTGGAGTGTGTGTTGCATTGAGTACAGTGTAAATATGTGGTGTGTAATTATGTGGCACTGAGTGGTATTTGGAGTGAATGTTGCATTTAGTGCAGTGTAATAATGTGGAGTGTAACTATGTGGCACTGAGCGGTATTTGGAGGGTATGTTGCATTGCGTGCAGTGTAATTATGTGGCGTGTAGTTATATGGCACTGAGTGGTATTTGGAGTGTATGTTGCATTGAGTGCAGTGTAATTATGTAGCATATAATTATGTGGCACTGAGTGGTATTTTGTGGAGTGTGTGTTGCATTCAGTAGAGTGTAATTATGTGGCACTGAGTTGTATTTGGAGTGTATGTTGCATTGCGTGCAGTGTAATTATGTGGCGTGTAATTATGTGGCACTGAGTGGTATTTGGAGTGTATGTTGCATTGAGTGCAGTGTAATTATGTGGCATATAATTTTGCAGCACTGAGTGGTATTTGGAGTGTATGTTGCATTAAGTGCAGTGTAATTATGTGGTGTGTAATTATGTGGCACTGAGTGGTATTTGGAGTGTAGGTTGCAATGAGTGTAGTGTAATTATGTGGCACTGAGTTGTATTTGGAGTGTATGTTGCATTGCGTGCAGTGTAATTATGTGGCGTGTAATTATGTGGCACTGAGTGGTATTTGGAGTGTATGTTGCATTAAGTGCAGTGTAATTATGTGGCATATAATTTTGCAGCACTGAGTGGTATTTGGAGTGTATGTTGCATTGAGTGCTGTGTAATTATGTTGTGCGTAATTATGTGGCACTGAGTGGTATTTGGAGTGTATGTTGCATTGAGTGCAGTGTAATTATGCGGCCTGTAATTATGTGGAACTGAGTTGTATTTGGAGTAAATGTTGCATTGAGTGCAGGGTATTTATGTGGCATGTAATTACGTCGAACTGAGTGGTTTTTCGAGTGTGTGTTGCATTGAGTACAGTGTAAATATGTGGCGTGTAATTATGTGGCACTGAGCGGTATTTGGAGGGTATGTTGCATTGCGTGCAGTGTGTTTATGTGGCCTGTAGGTATATGGCACTGAGTGGTATTTGGAGTGTATGTTGCATTGAGTACAGTGTAATTATGTAGCATATAATTATGTGGCACTGAGTGGTATTGTGTGGAGTGTGTGTTGCATTCAGTAGAGAGAAATTATGTGGCACTGAGTGGTATTGGGAGTGTATGTTCCATTGAGTGCAGTGTAAATATATGGTGTGTAACTATGTGGCACTGAGCGGTATTTGGAGGGTATGTTGCATTGCGTGCAGTATGATTATGTGGCGTGTAATTATGTGGCACTGAGTGGTATTTGGAGTGTATGTTGCATTGAGTGCAGTGTAATTATGTGGCATATAATTATGCAGCACTGAGTGGTATTTGGAGTGTATGTTGCATTAAGTGCAGTGTAATTATGTGGTGTGTAGTTATGTGGCACTGAGTGGTATTTGGAGTGTAGGTTGCAAAGAGTGTAGTGTAATTATGTGGCACTGAGTGGTATTTTGAGTGTATGTTGCAAACAGTGTAGTGTAATTATGTGGCATGTAATTATAAGCCACTGGGTGCTATTTGGAGTGTATGTTGTGTTGAGCGCAGTGTAATTATGTAGCATATAATTATGTTGCACTGAGTGGTACTCTTTGGAGTGTGTGTTGCATTCAGTAGAGTCTAATTATGTGTCATGTAATTATGTGGCACTGAGAGGTATTTGGAGTGTATGTTGCATTGAGCACAGTGTAATTATGTATCATATAATTATGTGGCACTGAGTTGTATTGTGTGGAGTGTATGTTGCATTGAGTACAGTGTAATTATGTAGCATAGAATTATGTGGCACTGAGTGGTATTGTGTGGAGTGTGTTTCATTTAGAAGAGTGTAATTATGTGGCGTGTAATTATGTGGCACTGAGTGGTATTTGGAGTGTATGTTGCATTGAGTGCAGTGTGATTGTGGCGTGTAATTATCTGGCACTGAGTGGTATTTGGAGTGTAGGTTGCAAAGAGTGTAGTGTAATTATGTGGCACTGAGTGGTATTTTGAGTGTATGTTGCAAACAGTGTAGTGTAATTATGTGGCATGTAATTATAAGCCACTGGGTGCTATTTGGAGTGTATGTTGCATTGAGTGCAGTGTAATTATGTATCATATAATTATGTGGCACTGAGCGGTATTTTGTGGAGTGTATGTGTTATTCAGTAGAGTATAATTAACTGGTGTGTAATTATGTGATGTGATGTGATGTTTTTGTACTTGTATAGCGCACAGCTACCCGCAGTGGGTTTCCCGGTGCTTGTACGAATACCGCAAGGGAACCCTTTCTGGCTTTCCCTGTGAAGTGTCCACTCCTGGGCACCCCCATGGTGCAGACCAGGCATCCCTCGCGTTGTGGGGGCTGTTGTGGAGACTAAGCAAGCTATTGCCCAGAGTTGCAGCGTGGGACCCATGATCAGAACAGGCACTGAGGCGAGAATATCCGGTCAGAGCCCGAGACGCGCCAGGGCAGGAATCGAACCCTGGTCCCTTGCCAGAGCTCTGCATCAAGGTCTGCCTGCTCTAACCATTGAGCCACACTTCTCCACGCTGAGTGGTATTGTTTGGAGTGTATGTTGCATTGAGGACAGTGTAATTATGTAGCATATAATTATGTGGCACTGAGTGGTATTGTTTGGAGTGTATGTTGCATTGAGTGCAGTGTAATTATGTGGCGTGTAAGTATGTGGCACTGAGTGGTATTTGGAGTGTATGTTGCATTGAGTGAAGTTTAATTATGTGGCACGTAATTATGTGGCACTGAGTGGTATTTGGAGTGTATGTTTCTTTGAGAGCAGCGTAATTATGTGGCATGTAATAATGTTGCACTGAGTGGTATTGTGTCGAGTGTGTGTTGCATTTCATAGAGTGTAATTATGTGGTGTGTAATTATGTGGCACTGAGTGGTATTTGGAGTGTATGTTGCATTGAGTGCAGTGTAATTATGTGGTGTGTAACTATGTAGCACTGAGCGGTATTTGAAGGGTAATTTGCATTGCGTGCAGTGTAATTATGTGGCGTGTAATTATGTGGTACTGAGTGGTATTTTGAGTGTATGTTGCATTGAGTGCAGTGTAATTATGTAGCATATAATTATGTGGCACTGAGTGGTATTGTGTGGAGTGTGTCTTGCATTCAGTAGAGTGTAATTATGTGGTGCTTAATTATGTGGCACTGAGTGGTATTTGGAGTGTATGTTGCATTGAGTGCAGTGTAATTATGTGATGTGTAACTATAGGGCGCTGAGCGGTATTTGGAAGGTATGTTGCATTGCGTGCAGTGTAATTATGTGGCGTGTAATTATGTGACACTGAGTGGTATTTGGAGTGTATGTTGCATTGAGTGCAGTGTAATTATGTGGCATATAATTATGCAGCACTGAGTGGTATTAGGAGTGTATGTTGCATTGAGTGCAGTGTAATTATGTGGTGTGTCATTATGTGGCACTGAGTAGTATTTGGAGTGTAGGTTGCAATGAGTGTAGTGTAATTATGTGGCACTGAGTGGTATTTTGAGTGTATGTTGCATTGAGTGCAGTGTAATTTTGTGGTGTGTAATTATGCGGCACTGAGTGGTATTCGGAGTGTATGTTGCATTGAGTGCAGTGTAATTATGTGGCATGTAACTATGCGGCACTGAGTGGTATTTGGAGTGTATAATGCATTGAGTGCAGTGTAATTATGTGGCGTGTAACTATGTAGCACTGAGTGGTATTTGGAATGTATGTTGCATTGAGTGCAGTGCAATTATGTGGCACGTAATTATGTGGCACTGAGTGGTATTTGGAGTGAATGTTGCATTGAGCGCAGTGTAATTATGTCGCACTGAGTAGTATTTGGAGTGTATATTTCATTGAGTGCAGTGTAATTATGTGGCGTGTAATTATGTGGCACTGAATGCTATTTGGAGTGTATGTTGCGTTGAGCGCAGTGTAAATATGTATCATATAATTATGTGGCACTGAGTGGTATTGTGTAGAGTGTATGTTGTATTCAGTAGAGTGTAATTGAGTGGTGTGTAATTAGGTGGCACTGAGTGGTATTGTTTGGAGTGTACGTTGCACAGAGTACAGTGTAATTATGTAGCATATAATTATGTGGCACTGAGTGGTATTCTTTGGAGTGTGTGTTGCATTCAATAGAGTCTAATTATGTGGCGCGTAATTATGAGGAACTGAGAGGTATTTTGAGTGTATGTTGCTTTGAGTGCAGTGTAATTATGTGGCGTGTACCTATGTGGCACTGAGTGATATTTGGAGTGTATGTTGCATTGAGTGCAGTGTGATTATGTGGCACGTAATTATGTGGCACTGAGTGGTATTTGGAGTGTATGTTGCATTGAGTGCAATGTAATTATGTGGCGTGTAATTATGTGGCACTGAGTGCTATTTGGAGTGTATGTTGCGTTGAGCGCAGTGTAATTATGTATCATATAATTATGTGGCACTGAGTGGTATTGTGTGGAGTGTATGTTGTATTCAGTAGAGTGTAATTGAGTGGTGTGTAATTATGTGGAACTGAGTGGTATTGTTTGGAGTGTACGTTGCACAGAGTACAGTGTAATTATGTAGCATATATTTATGTGGCACTGAGTGGTATTCTTTGGAGTGTGTGTTGCATTCAATAGAGTCTAATTATGTGGCGTGTAATTATGTGGCACTGAGTGGTATTTGGAGAGAATGTTGCATTAAGTGCAGTGTAATTATGTGGCACTGAGTAGTATTTTGAGAGTATGTTGCATTGAGTGCAGTGTAATTGTGTGACATGTAATTATGTGTCACTGAGTGGTATTGTTTGGAGTGTATGTTGCATTGAGTACAGTGTAAATATGTAGCAATTAATTATATGGCACTGAGTGGTATTGTGTGGAGTCTGTTTAATTCAGAAGAGTGTAATTATGTGGTGTGTATTTATGTGGCACTGAGTGGTATTTGGAGTGTATGTTGCATCGAGTGCAGTGTAATTATGTGGCATGTAATTATGCGGCACTGAGTGGTATTTGGAGTGTATGTTGTATTGAGTGCAGCATGATTATGTGGCGTGTAACTATGTGGCACTGAGTAGTATTTGAAGTGTATGTTGCATTGAGTGCAGTGTGATTGTGGCATGTAATTATGTGGCACTGAGTGGTATTTGGAGTGTATGTTGCTTTGAGTGCAGTGTAATTATGTATCATATAATTATGTGGCACTCAGCGGTATTTTGTGTAGTGTATGTTGTATTCAGTAGAGTATAATTAACTGGTGTGTAATTATGTGGCACTGAGTGGTATTGTTTGGAGTGTATGTTGCATTGAGTACAGTGTAATTATGTAGCATATAATTATGTGGCACTGAGTGGTATTGTTTGGAGTGTATGTTGCATTGAGTGCAGTGTAATTATGTGGCGTGTAAATATGTTGCACTGAGTGTTATTGTGTGGAGTGTGCGTTGCATTCCGTAGAGTGTAATTATGTGGTGTGTAATTATGTGGCACTGAGTGGTATTTGGAGTGTATGTTGCATTGAGTGCAGTGTAATTATGTGGTGTGTAACTATGTGGCACTGAGCGGTATTTGGAGGGTATGTTGCATTGAGAGCAGCGTAATTATGTGGCATGTACTTATGGGCACTGAGTGGTAATTGGAGTGAAATGTTGCATTGACTGCAGTGTAATTATGTGTCCTGTAATTATGTGGCACTGAGTGGTATTTGGAGTGTGTGTTGCATTGAGTGCAGGGTATTTATGTGGCGTGTAATTACATCGCACCGAGTGGTTTTTGGAGTGTATGTTGCATTGAGTACAGTGTAATTATGTGGCGTGTAATTATGTGACACTGACTGGTATTTGGAGTGTATGTTGCATTGAGTGCTGTGTAATTATGTTGTGCCAAATTATGTGGCACTGAGTGGTATTTGGAATGTATGTTGCATTGAGTGCAGTGTAATTATGCGGCCTGTAATTATGTGGCACTGAGTGGTATTTGGAGTGTATGTTGCCTTGAGTGCAGGGTATTTATGTGGCATGTAATTACGGCGCACTGAGTGGTTTTTGGAGTGTGTGTTGCATTGAGTACAGTGTAAATATGTGGTGTGTAATTATGTGGCACTGAGTGGTATTTGGAGTGAATGTTGCATTTAGTGCAGTGTAATAATGTGGAGTGTAACTATGTGGCACTGAGCGGTATTTGGAGGGTATGTTGCATTGCGTGCAGTGTAATTATGTGGCGTGTAGTTATATGGCACTGAGTGGTATTTGGAGTGTATGTTGCATTGAGTGCAGTGTAATTATGTAGCATATAATTATGTGGCACTGAGTGGTATTTTGTGGAGTGTGTGTTGCATTCAGTAGAGTGTAATTATGTGGCACTGAGTTGTATTTGGAGTGTATGTTGCATTGCGTGCAGTGTAATTATGTGGCGTGTAATTATGTGGCACTGAGTGGTATTTGGAGTGTATGTTGCATTGAGTGCAGTGTAATTATGTGGCATATAATTTTGCATCACTGAGTGGTATTTGGAGTGTATGTTGCATTAAGTGCAGTGTAATTATGTGGTGTGTAATTATGTGGCACTGAGTGGTATTTGGAGTGTAGGTTGCAATGAGTGTAGTGTAATTATGTGGCACTGAGTTGTATTTGGAGTGTATGTTGCATTGCGTGCAGTGTAATTATGTAGCATATAATTATGTGGCACTGAGTTGTATTGTGTGGAGTGTATGTTGTATTTAGTAAATTGTAATTGTGTGGCATGTAATTATGTGTCACTGAGTGGTATTGTTTGGAGTGTATGTTGCATTGAGTACAGTGTAATTATGTAGCATATAATTATGTGGCACTGAGTGGTATTGTGTGGAGTGTGTTTCATTTAGAAGAGTGTAATTATGTGGTGTGTAATTATGTGACACTGGGTGGTATTTGGACTGTATGTTGCGTTGAGTGCAGTGTAATTATGTATCATATAATTATGTGGCACTGAGCGGTATTTTGTGGAGTGTATGTTGTATTCAGTAGAGTATAATTAACTGGTGTGTAATTATGTGATGTGATGTTTTTGTACTTGTATAGCGCACAGCTACCTGCAGTGGGTTTCCCGGCGCTTGTACGAATACCGCAAGGGAACCCTTCCTGGCTTTCCCTGTGAAGTGTCCACTCCTGGGCACCCCCATGGTGCAGACCAGGCATCCCTCGCGTTGTGGGGGCCGTTGTGGAGACTAAGCAAGCTATTGCCCAGAGTTGCAGCGTGGGACCCATGATCGGAACAGGCACTGAGGCGAGAATATCCGGTCAGGGGAATTAATGAGCCCGAGACCCGCCAGGGCAGGAATCGAACCCTGGTCCCTGGCCAGAGCTCTGCATCAAGGTCTGCCTGCTCTAACCATTGAGCCACACTTCTCCACGCTGAGTGGTATTGTTTTGAGTGTATGTTGCATTGAGTACAGTGTAATTATGTAGCATATAATTATGTGGCACTGAGTGGTATTGTTTGGAGTGTATGTTGCATTGAGTGCAGTGTAATTATGTGGCGTGTAAGTATGTGGCACTGAGTGGTATTTGGAGTGTATGTTGCTTTGAGAGCAGCGTAATTATGTGGCGTGTAATAATGTTGCACTGAGTGGTATTGTGTCGAGTGTGTGTTGCATTCCATAGAGTGTAATTATGTGGCGTGTAAGTACGTGGCACTGAGTGGTATTTGGAGTGTATGTTGCATTGAGTGCAGTATAATTATGTGGTGTGTAACTATGTGGCATTGAGCGGTATTTGAAGGGTAATTTGCATTGCGTGCAGTGTATTTATGTGGCATGTAATTATGTGGTACTGAGTGGTATTTTGAGTGTATGTTGCATTGAGTGCAGTGTAATTATGTAGCATATAATTATGTGGCACTGAGTGGTATTGTGTGGAGTGTGTCTTGCATTCAGTAGAGTGTAATTATGTGGTGTGTAATTATGTGGCACTGAGTGGTATTTGGAGTGTATATTGCATTGAGTGCAGTGTAATTATGTCATGTGTAACTATGTGGCACTGAGCGGTATTTGGAGGGTATGTTGCATTGCGTGCAGTGTAATTATGTGGCGTGTAATTATGTGACACTGAGTGGTATTTGGAGTGTATGTTGCATTGAGTGCAGTGTAATTATGTGGCATATAACTATGCTGCACTGAGTGGTATTTGGAGTGTATGTTGCATTGAGTGCAGTGTAATTATGTGGTTTGTCATTATGTGGCACTGAGTAGTATTTGGAGTGTAGGTTGCAATGAGTGTAGTGTAATTATGTGGCACTGAGTGGTATTTTGAGTGTATGTTTCATTGAGTGCAGTGTAATTTTGTGGCGTGTAATTTTGCGACACTGAGTGGTATTTGGAGTGTATGTTGCATTGAGTGCAGTGTAATTATGTGGCATGTAACTATGCTGCACTGAGTGGTATTTGGAGTGTATAATGCATTGAGTGCAGTGTAATTATGTGGCGTGTAACTATGTGGCACTTAGTGGTATTTGGAAGGTATGTTGCATTGAGTGCAGTGTAACTACGTGGCGTTTAATTATATGGCACTGAGTGGTATTTAGAGTGTATGTTGCATTGAGTGCAGTGTAATTATGTGGCATGTAACTATGTAGCACTGAGTGGTATTTGGAGTGTATGTTGCATTGAGTGCAGTGCAATTATGTGGCACGTAATTATGTGGCACTGAGTGGTATTTGGAGTGAATGTTGCATTGAGCGCAGTGTAATTATGTCGCACTGAGTAGTATTTGGAGTGTATGTTGCATTTGCAGTGTAATCAAGTGGCGCGTAATTATGAGGAACTGAGAGGTATTTGAAGTGTATGTTGCTTTGAGTGCAGTGTAATTATGTGGCGTGTACCTATGTGGCACTGAGTGGTATGTGGAGTGTATGTTGCATTGAGTGCAGTGTGATTATGTGGCATGTAATTATGTGGCACTGAGTGGTATTTGGAGTGTATGTTGCATTGAGTGCAATGTAATTATGTGGCGTGTAATTATGTGGCACTGAGTGCTATTTGGAGTGTATGTTGCGTGGAGTGCAGTGTAATTATGTATCATATGGAAAGGGGCGACCACTCGGTCCCCCCGAACGTATGGAAGGGTGCCCCGATCCCCCGGGAAACCATTTTTGGGCGGGAGGCGTGGCTCGGCTGGTATGCCCGAAGTGGCGTAGCCGGGGCGCGCCCTTTCCCGCCCAAGAGGGGTTGTCCTAGACACCCGCACGGAAGACCGCGCCCAGTGGGCGTACCTGAGGAGGATCCCCGCCCTCCCGCAGACGGATAAATAGAGCGGGAATCCGAAGAAGCGTCCTCTTGTTCTTGTGCTCGGAAGGCTGCACCACTCGTCGCTCGTGAGCCCTCGACGGAACAAGCAGCAATTTTGAGAACTTGTAATCTTGTTGTTTCTCTTTCAGTTATCGAGAGTTCGAAGGATCTGGGACCTCGTTGATTGACTTGAACGGAGTAAACGAAGCTATGGCCGGCAAAAGAGCGGGAAAGAGCTCCGAGCTAGAGAAGGTACTGCGCACCTTGTCGAACCGAATGGCAATCATGGACCGGAAACTCGGTAAAGTTGATTCGATCGGTCGAGGTCTGGCCGAAGTTAAGAAGCAGTTAGCGGCCCAGAACAACCCCTCAGGTCGCCCTAAGAAGGTAATAGGCCCGGCCTTGCCGGGTATGGTCCCTGAGGGTAGGGAGAAGTGTATTAAGAGGAGGGCGGTGTCTGGGGAGGGAGCCCCCATCACGCCGGCGGACATCCCGGTACCGGTCCCGGATATAGGTTTGCCAATTCCTGTGGTAATCACTCCGGTTAATGATGATCAAATGCCCCCGGAACTGGCCATTCAGTTAGCAGCAGTATTACCCTGGCTCAAGAAGAAAGCGGGGGGGGCAGTGGCTGCGGGGGACCCAGCCGAGGAGGCTAGGTTAATAATCGAGCAGTTACGGCAGTCGAGGGAAGCCGGGACGGCGAATGTTCCTTTTGTTCCCCCACAGGTGGCGCCGGGAGTACCAGCGGTTAGCCGGGAAAAGGCAGCAGACACGACGGTTGAACCCGGTAAGCAACCATTGCCAATGGCAGGGGAAGGTTCATTGCCGTCAAGGCGGGAAAAGGTGGCCCGGCAAATTCCAGTGGCCACAGAGGAAATGATATGGGGGAGAAATACATTAATATGTTTTCATTGTTAACTGACCATCGCGAGATGGAATATGCCAAATCCCAGAAAGATCTATGGCATCCCAGTGTGTGGCGGGCCAAGATGGCGGAATTTAGGGTCGATGAGACCGTAGCGAACTGGGTGAAGGCCTTTTCGATATTTACGGCAGTCATGGGTGAACGAAAGCCAGAAGTAATGACCGAGTTGTCTTGTTATCAGAATAGGATTATGGATTTTTATACCATGTATGGGGGGACGAGTGGAAAGGATATGACATGAAATTCCGGAAAGCGAAAGAGTTTGATACAACGTTGACCTGGGACTGCCTCGACTCGGTGTCATGGCACAAGCAGCTCTTGCCTGGTGCGGCGGGTACGTCCTCGCCGGGCGGGAGCGGGCCGGGGTCAGTTTGCCAAAAGCCTGCGTTGCCCTTTCGAGCAGGCGCCGGTGGGGAAATTCAGCCCAAGTCCGGCGGAAATGGCGGCAAGCAGGGGGTTTGTTGGGGCTTCAATAGAGGCAACTGTAACAAGCCCCAGGGAACTTGTAGGTTCAGGCATGCGTGTGCGGGCTGTGGGAACTCCTCACACCCAGAGAGTAGCTGTAGATCAAAGAACAGGGGGACGGGAGGAAAAGGGGGGTCTAAGCAAGAGTGAGGTGATGCTTGGGAATCACTTGCCTACACCTGTCGACATCATGGCTCTGACTCCTTGGTTGAACAAATACCCTGATCATGTATCCGCCGGGGTTTTGAGGAATGGATTCCTATATGGCTTCAACATCCCTGCGGGGGATTTTCGGGGGGACTCCTTTTGTAAAAATCAGTTATCTGTCCAACATAATCCAAGCGTAGCAGCAAAGAAAATTTCCAAAGAGGTCAGCTTGGGGCGGGTGGCGGGGCCTTTTCAATGCCCGCCGGTGGCGGATTTTGTGTGTTCACCACTAGGAGTGGTTCCAAAGAAAGACCCGGGGGAGTTTAGACTCATTAACAACTTGTCTGCCCCAAGGGGATCCTCGGTGAACGAAGCCATTAACCCGGATATTTGTTCGGTTCGTTACGCATCGTTCGATGATGCCGTTACCATATTGAATCATCTGGGCCCCGGAGCACTGATGGCGAAATCAGACATCGAATCGGCATTCAGGTTGCTCCCGGTACACCCGCGGGACCAGCGCTTGCTGGGTTTTGCGTTTCAGGGGAGTTATTACATGGATAGATGCATGCCTATGGGTTGCTCCATTTCCTGTGCCTATTTTGAAATGTTTAGCTGTTTTTTAGAGTGGGCATTCACTGAGGCCACGGGGCATAGGCACATTATGCACTATCTGGATGACTTCCTCTTCTTGGGAGCGACCGGCGATACGAAATGTGCGCAGGCGCTGCAGGACTTCTGCATCCTCATGCGGAAATTTGGAGTCCCATTGGCACCAGGTAAGACGGTTGGACCATCTACTTCACTGGAGTTTCTGGGAATTAAGCTCGACTCAGTGGAGGGATGTTTCCGGTTGCCGATGGAGAAGGTGGCCAAGTTCAGGGCATCCTTAACGCAACGCCTGGGCAGAGAGAAAGTGACCCTGCGCCAGTTACAACAGACAGTGGGTCAGCTGAACTTTGCCTTGAGAGTAATACCGATGGCTCGCCCATTCTCCCGCTCCATTGCACAAGCGATGGTTGGCCTCAAGGAGGGTCACCACCGTACGAGACTGTCGGCAGAGGTTCGCCAGGATATGCGCATTTGGTTGGCATTTCTGGCGGACTTCAACGGTCGAGTTGTGTGGAACAAACCACCAGCATCATCGGATGAACTAGGTTTGTGGACCGATTCAGCTGGGAGCGTGGGATTTGGCGCCATCTTTGGTAACCGATGGTCGGCATAAGTATGGCCGACGTGGTGGCACTCCAGCGGTCTAACAGGTAACATTGGGTTCTTGGAGCTATTTCCCATTTGGGTTGCTCTGATGGCATGGCCAGACGACTTTAGGGACCGATCAGTTGTGTTTTGGTCTGACAATATGACTGTGGTTGAGTGCATTAATCAGCAGGCAGCCCGCTGCAAGTGGATCTTGAGATTGTTAAAAGAAATCGTTTTGCATTGCATGAAATTGAATGTACAATTCAGGGCGAAACATGTGCCAGGTGTAATGAATAATGCAGCGGATGCACTCTCTCGTTTACACATGCAGGCTTTCAGGGGTTATCTACCCACAGCGGACCTAGTGGCGGCACCGTTCCCCGAAGCGCTATGGCTAATCGGTGCCCCGGATTACAAGACCTCGTGGCAGCCAGCTTAGCTCCCAGGACAAGGAAGGCTTACGAGGGAGCGTTTCGTTCCTACTGCACATTTTTGGGTGCGACAGGGGGACAGAGCTGGGGTCAAGAGGGCTCCTTCCTGGGGTTCCTGGTAGCGCTGCACAGAGAAGGCCGATCAGCGGCAACGGCCAATAGACATAGGGCGGCCATTTCGTTCATGGCACAACTGCACGGCATAAGTGACCCAACGGGTTCCTTTTTGGTTAGGAAGGCACTACGCGGCTGGCAACGCCTCGAGGGTTGCAAGCAAGATACGAGGCGCCCGATTGGCTTAGACAGATTGTCTCTGCTTTTAGCAAAGCTGGACGAGACGTGCTCCTCCCCTTTCGAAGCAGTTCTGTTCCGGGCAGCCTTCGCCTTGGCATTCCATGGGGCAATGCGGGTAGGCGAACTAGTGGCGAGGAACAAGAAGGATATGGAGGGAGGCTTGTGCAGGGATCACGTACAAATAAGGGGTGATTCCATGGTGATCTCGATAGCCTGTTCCAAGACAGACCAAGAAGCTATGGGAGAGAGTGTTGTCGTGCAGCTCGCACGAGGGTCCCCCACTTGTCCGATAAAGTGTGTAGAGGAATACTTGGCACAGGGGACGGCGACATGGGGGGGAGCCTGCTTAGGCACAATGATGGCACCCCACTGACGAGATTTCAGTTTCAGAGGGTGCTAGCACTGACAATCGCTGCCACGGGCATGGACCCGTGCGATTTTGGGACCCACTCATTCAGGATAGGGGCTGCTACTGAGGCGACGGCCTGGGGTCTGAGCGCGGAGGAAGTAAAACAGCTGGGCCGTAGGTCCTCGAATTGCTTCAAAAGTATGTGCGATTGCACATGTTGTAAAAGTCAATTGACATGCACTCACGCTTCTTGTCTTTTGTTCTGATTGCAGTTTCGCAAGCCTGTCACGCGGGGAGGAATTGGGAGTCGACCCAACACCAGGAGACCAGCGGTCGAGGATCACCGACTGGAGAGAGAGTGGTATGGGTCGTGGGCCACTCATATGTGAGGCGCGCCGGAGACGTATTCAAGGCAGGTGACGCGATCCACGCATCTGGTGAATACGGGTACAGAGTGACCTTTCATGGGAAGGGCGGCCTCTGTTTTGACCAATTTCAATCATTTTTAGAGGGTCTTTTAGGGCGGCAAAGGTCACCGCCATCTGTAGTCATAGTACACCTGGGGGGCGCCACCCAGAATGGATGGGAGCGCCCGGGGGGAGGCGGCCATTGGCCCCTTCCATGGGGAGGCGGCACCCACTAAGGATGGGTCGCCTAGGGGGAGACGGCCATAGGCCCCTCCCAGGGGGGAGACGGCTAGATGCCCCTCCTACGAATTTCCCGGGGGCCGGATATCCGCTCGGGCGGAATAGAGTGTGGGGATGGGGGGGAGTCCACGCTGTCCTTCATACACATACCTCACACGGGAACTCGGACGACCTTTAAGATGGCGTTGAGTGAAAGGGGGCCCCCACGACAAGGGAAGTTACAGTTGGCAATGAGGGTAAAGTCCTCTGCGCATGCGCCACTCACACCGTGAGGGCGGGATTTTGGTAGTAGGGATCTGACACCGGTTAGGACCTTGCCGTTGGCCCTTAATGCTAGGATGTACAATTTTAGTTTAAAATGTATGCATTTTCAGGATGCTAGACTCGGCTAGGAAACCTTTGTATTAGAGATCTGTTAAGGTTAGCCAAAGAACATGTCTTCATCAAAATGTAATGAAAGTAAAATTGTACATAATTTATGAAAAGTTTTATTTAGTGTTTTAAATTTTGTTTCATATTTTAATAAATACGGCCGGGGGGTAACTCCCCCCCGCCTTCCAAAAGCTCAAACCTGTGTCTGTCCTCTCCCATGGGGAATTGGTGTTGGGAGGGGGTGGCGGGCATCCCGGCCATATGGAAAGGGGCGACCACTCGGTCCCCCCGAACGTATGGAAGGGTGCCCCGATCCCCCCGGGAAACCATTTTTGGGCGGGAGGCGTGGCTCGGCTGGTATGCCCGAAGTGGCGTAGCCGGGGCGCGCCCTTTCCCGCCCAAGAGGGGTTGTCCTAGACACCAGCACGGAAGACCGCGCCAAGTGGGCGTACCTGAGGAGGATCCCGGCCCTCCCGCAGACGGATAAATAGAGCGGGAATCCGAAGAAGCGTCCTCTTGTTCCTGTGCTCGGAAGGCTGCACCACTCGTCGCTCGTGAGCCCTCGACGGAACAAGCGGCAATTTTGACCCACCCACCAGCCCCTATTGCAATGTTTTTGAATAAAGTGATTTGTTGATGATTTCAGATTGTATTAGAGAAATGCAGTCAAGTTATTTCAGACTTTAAGAGATGTGTATAGGCCTTTCTTTCTTGGTAGAAAGTACAGGAATGTATCAAAGTAAGGTAATTGTTTTGTGCTTTAGGACCTTTTTTTTCCCTTTGTAGAAATGAGAAGTTGATGAATCATTAAGCTGTGTCACGCTAGGTGAATTTTCTTCCCTTAGTAGGTAAACAACTGTCGTGTTTATTTTTTGGTCGGGCGGTAAGGTCATGATCGGTGAGCAGTAATTTCAAGGCCCCTAGAGGGGGGCGCCACCCAGAATGGATGGGAGCGCCCGGGGGGAGGCGGCCATTGGCCCCTTCCACGGGGAGGCGGCACCCACTAAGGATGGGTCGCCTAGGGGGAGACGGCCATAGGCCCCTCCCAGGGGGGAGACGGCTAGATGCCCCTCCTACGAATTTCCCGGGGGCCGGATATCCGCTCGGGCGGAAGAGAGTGTGGGGATGGGGGGGAGTCCACGCTGTCCTTCATACACATACCTCACACGGGAACTCGGACGACCTTTAAGATGGCGTCGAGTGAAAGGGGGCCCCCACGACAAGGGAAGTTACAGTTGGCAATGAGGGTAAAGTCCTCTGCGCATGCGCCACTCACACCGTGAGGGCGGGATTTTGGTAGTAGGGATCTGACTACTTGCCGTTGGCCTTTAATGCTAGGATGTACAATTTTAGTTTAAAATGTATGCATTTTCAGGATGCTAGACTCGGCTAGGAAACCTTTGTATTAGAGATCTGTTAAGGTTAGCCAAAGAACATGTCTTCATCAAAATGTAATGAAAGTAAAATTGTACATAATTTATGAAACGTTTTATTTAATGTTTTAAATTTTGTTTCATATTTTAATAAATACGGCCGGGGGGGGGGGTAACTCCCCCCCGCCTTCCAAAAGCTCAAACCTGTGTCTGTCCTCTCCCATGGGGAATTCATGTTGGGAGGGGGTGGCGGGCATCCCGGCCATATAATTATGTGGCACTGAGCGGTATTTTGTGGAGTGTATGTTGTATTCAGTAGAGTATAATTAACTGGTGTGTAATTATGTGATGTGATGTGATGTTTTTGTACTTCTATAGCGCACAGCTACCCGCAGTGGGTTTCCCGGTGCTTGTACGAATACCGCAAGGGAACCCTTTCTGGCTTTCCCTGTGAAGTGTCCACTCCTGGGCACCCCCATGGTGCAGACCAGGCATCCCTCGCGTTGTGGGGGCTGTTGTGGAGACTAAGCAAGCTATTGCCCAGAGTTGCAGCGTGGGACCCATGATCAGAACAGGCACTGAGGCGAGAATATCCGTCAGAGCCCGAGACCCGCCAGGGCAGGAATCGAACCCTGGTCCCTTGCCAGAGCTCTGCATCAAGGTCTGCCTGCTCTAACCATTGAGCCACACTTCTCCACGCTGAGTGGTATTGTTTGGAGTGTATGTTGCATTGAGGACAGTGTAATTATGTAGCATATAATTATGTGGCACTGAGTGGTATTGTTTGGAGTGTATGTTGCATTGAGTGCAGTGTAATTATGTGGCGTGTAAGTATGTGGCACTGAGTGGTATTTGGAGTGTATGTTGCATTGAGTGAAGTTTAATTATGTGGCACGTAATTATGTGGCACTGAGTGGTATTTGGAGTGTATGTTTCTTTGAGAGCAGCGTAATTATGTGGCATGTAATAATGTTGCACTGAGTGGTATTGTGTCGAGTGTGTGTTGCATTTCATAGAGTGTAATTATGTGGTGTGTAATTATGTGGCACTGAGTGGTATTTGGAGTGTATGTTGCATTGAGTGCAGTGTAATTATGTGGTGTGTAACTATGTAGCACTGAGCGGTATTTGAAGGGTAATTTGCATTGCGTGCAGTGTAATTATGTGGCGTGTAATTATGTGGTACTGAGTGGTATTTTGAGTGTATGTTGCATTGAGTGCAGTGTAATTATGTAGCATATAATTATGTGGCACTGAGTGGTATTGTGTGGAGTGTGTCTTGCATTCAGTAGAGTGTAATTATGTGGTGCTTAATTATGTGGCACTGAGTGGTATTTGGAGTGTATGTTGCATTGAGTGCAGTGTAATTATGTGATGTGTAACTATAGGGCGCTGAGCGGTATTTGGAAGGTATGTTGCATTGCGTGCAGTGTAATTATGTGGCGTGTAATTATGTGACACTGAGTGGTATTTGGAGTGTATGTTGCATTGAGTGCAGTGTAATTATGTGGCATATAATTATGCAGCACTGAGTGGTATTAGGAGTGTATGTTGCATTGAGTGCAGTGTAATTATGTGGTGTGTCATTATGTGGCACTGAGTAGTATTTGGAGTGTAGGTTGCAATGAGTGTAGTGTAATTATGTGGCACTGAGTGGTATTTTGAGTGTATGTTGCATTGAGTGCAGTGTAATTTTGTGGCGTGTAATTATGCGGCACTGAGTGGTATTCGGAGTGTATGTTGCATTGAGTGCAGTGTAATTATGTGGCATGTAACTATGCGGCACTGAGTGGTATTTGGAGTGTATAATGCATTGAGTGCAGTGTAATTATGTGGCGTGTAACTATGTAGCACTGAGTGGTATTTGGAATGTATGTTGCATTGAGTGCAGTGCAATTATGTGGCACGTAATTATGTGGCACTGAGTGGTATTTGGAGTGAATGTTGCATTGAGCGCAGTGTAATTATGTCGCACTGAGTAGTATTTGGAGTGTATGTTTCATTGAGTGCAGTGTAATTATGTGGCGTGTAATTATGTGGCACTGAATGCTATTTGGAGTGTATGTTGCGTTGAGCGCAGTGTAATTATGTATCATATAATTATGTGGCACTGAGTGGTATTGTGTGGAGTGTATGTTGTATTCAGTAGAGTGTAATTGAGTGGTGTGTAATTAGGTGGCACTGAGTGGTATTGTTTGGAGTGTACGTTGCACAGAGTACAGTGTAATTATGTAGCATATAATTATGTGCCACTGAGTGGTATTCTTTGGAGTGTGTGTTGCATTCAATAGAGTCTAATTATGTGGCGCGTAATTATGAGGAACTGAGAGGTATTTTAAGTGTATGTTGCTTTGAGTGCAGTGTAATTATGTGGCGTGTACCTATGTGGCACTGAGTGATATTTGGAGTGTATGTTGCATTGAGTGCAGTGTGATTATGTGGCACGTAATTATGTGGCACTGAGTGGTATTTGGAGTGTATGTTGCATTGAGTGCAATGTAATTATGTGGCGTGTAATTATGTGGCACTGAGTGCTATTTGGAGTGTATGTTGCGTTGAGCGCAGTGTAATTATGTATCATATAATTATGTGGCACTGAGTGGTATTGTGTGGAGTGTATGTTGTATTCAGTAGAGTGTAATTGAGTGGTGTGTAATTATGTGGAACTGAGTGGTATTGTTTGGAGTGTACGTTGCACAGAGTACAGTGTAATTATGTAGCATATAATTATGTGGCACTGAGTGGTATTCTTTGGAGTGTGTGTTGCATTCAATAGAGTCTAATTATGTGGCATGTAATTATGTGGCACTGAGTGGTATTTGGAGAGAATGTTGCATTAAGTGCAGTGTAATTATGTGGCACTGAGTAGTATTTTGAGAGTATGTTGCATTGAGTGCAGTGTAATTGTGTGACATGTAATTATGTGTCACTGAGTGGTATTGTTTGGAGTGTATGTTGCATTGAGTACAGTGTAAATATGTAGCAATTAATTATATGGCACTGAGTGGTATTGTGTGGAGTCTGTTTAATTCAGAAGAGTGTAATTATGTGGTGTGTATTTATGTGGCACTGAGTGGTATTTGGAGTGTATGTTGCATCGAGTGCAGTGTAATTATGTGGCATGTAATTATGCGGCACTGAGTGGTATTTGGAGTGTATGTTGTATTGAGTGCAGCATGATTATGTGGCGTGTAACTATGTGGCACTGAGTAGTATTTGAAGTGTATGTTGCATTGAGTGCAGTGTGATTGTGGCATGTAATTATGTGGCACTGAGTGGTATTTGGAGTGTATGTTGCTTTGAGTGCAGTGTAATTATGTATCATATAATTATGTGGCACTCAGCGGTATTTTGTGTAGTGTATGTTGTATTCAGTAGAGTATAATTAACTGGTGTGTAATTATGTGGCACTGAGTGGTATTGTGTGGAGTGTGCGTTGCATTCCGTAGAGTGTAATTATGTGGTGTGTAATTATGTGGCACTGAGTGGTATTTGGAGTGTATGTTGCATTGAGTGCAGTGTAATTATGTGGTGTGTAACTATGTGGCACTGAGCGGTATTTGGAGGGTATGTTGCATTGAGAGCAGCGTAATTATGTGGCATGTACTTATGGGCACTGAGTGGTAATTGGAGTGAAATGTTGCATTGACTGCAGTGTAATTATGTGTCCTGTAATTATGTGGCACTGAGTGGTATTTGGAGTGTGTGTTGCATTGAGTGCAGGGTATTTATGTGGCGTGTAATTACATCGCACCGAGTGGTTTTTGGAGTGTATGTTGCATTGAGTACAGTGTAATTATGTGGCGTGTAATTATGTGACACTGACTGGTATTTGGAGTGTATGTTACATTGAGTGCTGTGTAATTATGTTGTGCCAAATTATGTGGCACTGAGTGGTATTTGGAATGTATGTTGCATTGAGTGCAGTGTAATTATGCGGCCTGTAATTATGTGGCACTGAGTGGTATTTGGAGTGTATGTTGCCTTGAGTGCAGGGTATTTATGTGGCATGTAATTACGGCGCACTGAGTGGTTTTTGGAGTGTGTGTTGCATTGAGTACAGTGTAAATATGTGGTGTGTAATTATGTGGCACTGAGTGGTATTTGGAGTGAATGTTGCATTTAGTGCAGTGTAATAATATGGAGTGTAACTATGTGGCACTGAGCGGTATTTGGAGGGTATGTTGCATTGCGTGCAGTGTAATTATGTGGCGTGTAGTTATATGGCACTGAGTGGTATTTGGAGTGTATGTTGCATTGAGTGCAGTGTAATTATGTAGCATATAATTATGTGGCACTGAGTGGTATTTTGTGGAGTGTGTGTTGCATTCAGTAGAGTGTAATTATGTGGCACTGAGTTGTATTTGGAGTGTATGTTGCATTGCGTGCAGTGTAATTATGTGGCGTGTAATTATGTGGCACTGAGTGGTATTTGGAGTGTATGTTGCATTGAGTGCAGTGTAATTATGTGGCATATAATTTTGCAGCACTGAGTGGTATTTGGAGTGTATGTTGCATTAAGTGCAGTGTAATTATGTGGTGTGTAATTATGTGGCACTGAGTGGTATTTGGAGTGTAGGTTGCAATGAGTGTAGTGTAATTATGTGGCACTGGGTGCTATTTGGAGTGTATGTTGTGTTGAGCGCAGTGTAATTATGTAGCATATAATTATGTGGCACTGAGTTGTATTGTGTGGAGTGTATGTTGTATTTAGTAAATTGTAATTGTGTGGCATGTAATTATGTGTCACTGAGTGGTATTGTTTGGAGTGTATGTTGCATTGAGTACAGTGTAATTATGTAGCATAGAATTATGTGGCACTGAGTGGTATTGTGTGGAGTGTGTTTCATTTAGAAGAGTGTAATTATGTGGTGTGTAATTATGTGACACTGGGTGGTATTTGGACTGTATGTTGCATCGAGTGCAGTGTAATTATGTGGCATTTAATTATGCGGCACTGAGTGGTATTTGGAGTGTATGTTGCATTGAGTGCAGTGTGATTGTGGCGTGTAATTATTTGGCACTGAGTGGTATTTGGAGTGTATGTTGCGTTGAGTGCAGTGTAATTATGTATCATATAATTATGTGGCACTGAGCGGTATTTTGTGGAGTGTATGTTGTATTCAGTAGAGTATAATTAACTGGTGTGTAATTATGTGATGTGATGTTTTTGTACTTGTATAGCGCACAGCTACCCGCAGTGGGTTTCCCGGCGCTTGTACGAATACCGCAAGGGAACCCTTCCTGGCTTTCCCTGTGAAGTGTCCACTCCTGGGCACCCCCATGGTGCAGACCAGGCATCCCTCGCGTTGTGGGGGCCGTTGTGGAGACTAAGCAAGCTATTGCCCAGAGTTGCAGCGTGGGACCCATGATCGGAACAGGCACTGAGGCGAGAATATCCGGTCAGGGGAATTAATGAGCCCGAGACCCGCCAGGGCAGGAATCGAACCCTGGTCCCTGGCCAGAGCTCTGCATCAAGGTCTGCCTGCTCTAACCATTGAGCCACACTTCTCCACGCTGAGTGGTATTGTTTGGAGTGTATGTTGCATTGAGTACAGTGTAATTATGTAGCATATAATTATGTGGCACTGAGTGGTATTGTTTGGAGTGTATGTTGCATTGAGTGCAGTGTAATTATGTGGCGTGTAAGTATGTGGCACTGAGTGGTATTTGGAGTGTATGTTGCTTTGAGAGCAGCGTAATTATGTGGCGTGTAATAATGTTGCACTGAGTGGTATTGTGTCGAGTGTGTGTTGCATTCCATAGAGTGTAATTATGTGGCGTGTAAGTACGTGGCACTGAGTGGTATTTGGAGTGTATGTTGCATTGAGTGCAGTATAATTATGTGGTGTGTAACTATGTGGCATTGAGCGGTATTTGGAGGGTATGTTGCATTGCGTGCAGTGTAATTATGTGGCGTGTAGTTATATGGCACTGAGTGGTATTTGGAGTGTATGTTGCATTGAGTGCAGTGTAATTATGTAGCATATAATTATGTGGCACTGAGTGGTATTTTGTGGAGTGTGTGTTGCATTCAGTAGAGTGTAATTATGTGGCACTGAGTTGTATTTGGAGTGTATGTTGCATTGCGTGCAGTGTAATTATGTGGCGTGTAATTATGTGGCACTGAGTGGTATTTGGAGTGTATGTTGCATTGAGTGCAGTGTAATTATGTGGCATATAATTTTGCAGCACTGAGTGGTATTTGGAGTGTATGTTGCATTAAGTGCAGTGTAATTATGTGGTGTGTAATTATGTGGCACTGAGTGGTATTTGGAGTGTAGGTTGCAATGAGTGTAGTGTAATTATGTGGCACTGGGTGCTATTTGGAGTGTATGTTGTGTTGAGCGCAGTGTAATTATGTAGCATATAATTATGTGGCACTGAGTTGTATTGTGTGGAGTGTATGTTGTATTTAGTAAATTGTAATTGTGTGGCATGTAATTATGTGTCACTGAGTGGTATTGTTTGGAGTGTATGTTGCATTGAGTACAGTGTAATTATGTAGCATAGAATTATGTGGCACTGAGTGGTATTGTGTGGAGTGTGTTTCATTTAGAAGAGTGTAATTATGTGGTGTGTAATTATGTGACACTGGGTGGTATTTGGACTGTATGTTGCATTGAGTGCAGTGTAATTATGTCATGTGTAACTATGTGGCACTGAGCGGTATTTGGAGGGTATGTTGCATTGCGTGCAGTGTAATTATGTGGCGTGTAATTATGTGACACTGAGTGGTATTTGGAGTGTATGTTGCATTGAGTGCAGTGTAATTATGTGGCATATAACTATGCAGCACTGAGTGGTATTTGGAGTGTATGTTGCATTGAGTGCAGTGTAATTATGTGGTTTGTCATTATGTGGCACTGAGTAGTATTTGGAGTGTAGGTTGCAATGAGTGTAGTGTAATTATGTGGCACTGAGTGGTATTTTGAGTGTATGTTTCATTGAGTGCAGTGTAATTTTGTGGCGTGTAATTTTGCGACACTGAGTGGTATTTGGAGTGTATGTTGCATTGAGTGCAGTGTAATTATGTGGCATGTAACTATGCTGCACTGAGTGGTATTTGGAGTGTATAATGCATTGAGTGCAGTGTAATTATGTGGCGTGTAACTATGTGGCACTTAGTGGTATTTGGAAGGTATGTTGCATTGAGTGCAGTGTAATTACGTGGCGTTTAATTATATGGCACTGAGTGGTATTTAGAGTGTATGTTGCATTGAGTGCAGTGTAATTATGTGGCATGTAACTATGTAGCACTGAGTGGTAATTGGAGTGTATGTTGCATTGAGTGCAGTGCAATTATGTGGCACGTAATTATGTGGCACTGAGTGGTATTTGGAGTGAATGTTGCATTGAGCGCAGTGTAATTATGTCGCACTGAGTAGTATTTGGAGTGTATGTTGCATTTGCAGTGTAATCAAGTGGTGCGTAATTATGAGGAACTGAGAGGTATTTGAAGTGTATGTTGCTTTGAGTGCAGTGTAATTATGTGGCGTGTACCTATGTGGCACTGAGTGGTATGTGGAGTGTATGTTGCATTGAGTGCAGTGTGATTATGTGGCATGTAATTATGTGGCACTGAGTGGTATTTGGAGTGTATGTTGCATTGAGTGCAATGTAATTATGTGGCGTGTAATTATGTGGCACTGAGTGCTATTTGGAGTGTATGTTGCGTGGAGTGCAGTGTAATTATGTATCATATGGAAAGGGGCGACCACTCGGTCCCCCCGAACGTATGGAAGGGTGCCCCGATCCCCCCGGGAAACCATTTTTGGGCGGGAGGCGTGGCTCGGCTGGTATGCCCGAAGTGGCGTAGCCGGGGCGTGCCCTTTCCCGCCCAAGAGGGGTTGTCCTAGACACCCGCACGGAAGACTGCGCCCAGTGGGCGTACCTGAGGAGGATCCCCGCCCTCCCGCAGACGGATAAATAGAGCGGGAATCCGAAGAAGCGTCCTCTTGTTCTTGTGCTTGGAAGGCTGCACCACTCGTCGCTCGTGAGCCCTCGACGGAACAAGCAGCAATTTTGAGAACTTGTAATCTTGTTGTTTCTCTTTCAGTTATCGAGAGTTCGAAGGATCTGGGACCTCGTGATTGACTTGAACGGAGTAAACGAAGCTATGGCCGGCAAAAGAGCGGGAAAGAGCTCCGAGCTAGAGAAGGTACTGCGCACCTTGTCGAACCGAATGGCAATCATGGACCGGAAACTCGGTAAAGTTGATTCGATCGGTCGAGGTCTGGCCGAAGTTAAGAAGCAGTTAGCGGCCCAGAACAACCCCTCAGGTCGCCCTAAGAAGGTAATAGGCCCGGCCTTGCCGGGTATGGTCCCTGAGGGTAGGGAGAAGTGTATTAAGAGGAGGGCGGTGTCTGGGGAGGGAGCCCCCATCACGCCGGCGGACATCCCGGTACCGGTCCCGGATATAGGTTTGCCAATTCCTGTGGTAATCACTCCGGTTAATGATGATCAAATGCCCCCGGAACTGGCCATTCAGTTAGCAGCAGTATTACCCTGGCTCAAGAAGAAAGCGGGGGGGCAGTGGCTGCGGGGGACCCAGCCGAGGAGGCTAGGTTAATAATCGAGCGGTTACGGCAGTCGAGAGAAGCCGGGACGGCGAATGTTCCTTTTGTTCCCCCACAGGTGGCACCGGGAGTACCAGCGGTTAGCCGGGAAAAGGCAGCAGACACGACGGTTGAACCCGGTAAGCAACCATTGCCAATGGCAGGGGAAGGTTCATTGCCGTCAAGGCGGGAAAAGGTGGCCCAGCAAATTCCAGTGGCCACAGAGGAAATGATATGGGGGGAGAAATACATTAATATGTTTTCATTGTTAACTGACCATCGCGAGATGGAATATGCCAAATCCCAGAAAGATCTATGGCATCCCAGTGTGTGGCGGGCCAAGATGGCGGAATTTAGGGTCGATGAGACCGTAGCGAACTGGGTGAAGGCCTTTTCGATATTTACGGCAGTCATGGGTGAACGAAAGCCAGAAGTAATGACCGAGTTGTCTTGTTATCAGAATAGGATTATGGATTTTTATACTATGTATGGGGGGACGAGTGGAAAGGATATGACATGAAATTCCGGAAAGCGAAAGAGTTTGATACAACGTTGACCTGGGACTGCCTCGACTCGGTGTCATGGCACAAGCAGCTCTTGCCTGGTGCGGTGGGTACGTCCTCGCCGGGCGGGAGCGGGCCGGGGTCAGTTTGCCAAAAGCCTGCGTTGCCCTTTCGAGCAGGCGCCGGTGGGGAAATTCAGCCCAAGTCCGGCGGAAATGGCGGCAAGCAGGGGGTTTGTTGGGGCTTCAATAGAGGCAACTGTAACAAGCCCCAGGGAACTTGTAGGTTCAGGCATGCGTGTGCGGGCTGTGGGAACTCCTCACACCCAGAGAGTAGCTGTAGATCAAAGAACAGGGGGACGGGAGGAAAAGGGGGGTCTAAGCAAGAGTGAGGTGATGCTTGGGAATCACTTGCCTACACCTGTCGACATCATGGCTCTGACTCCTTGGTTGAACAAATACCCTGATCATGTATCCGCCGGGGTTTTGAGGAATGGATTCCTATATGGCTTCAACATCCCTGCGGGGGATTTTCGGGGGGACTCCTTTTGTAAAAATCAGTTATCTGTCCAACATAATCCAAGCGTAGCAGCAAAGAAAATTTCCAAAGAGGTCAGCTTGGGGCGGGTGGCGGGGCCTTTTCAATGCCCGCCGGTGGCGGATTTTGTGTGTTCACCACTAGGAGTGGTTCCAAAGAAAGACCCGGGGGAGTTTAGACTCATTAACAACTTGTCTGCCCCAAGGGGATCCTCGGTGAACGAAGCCATTAACCGGGATATTTGTTCGGTTCGGTACGCATCGTTCGATGATGCCGTTACCATATTGAATCATCTGGGCCCCGGAGCACTGATGGCGAAATCAGACATCGAATCGGCATTCAGGTTGCTCCCGGTACACCCGCGGGACCAGCGCTTGCTGGGTTTTGCGTTTCAGGGGAGTTATTACATGGATAGATGCATGCCTATGGGTTGCTCCATTTCCTGTGCCTATTTTGAAATGTTTAGCTGTTTTTTAGAGTGGGCATTCACTGAGGCCACGGGGCATAGGCACATTATGCACTATCTGGATGACTTCCTCTTCTTGGGAGCGACCGGCGATACGAAATGTGCGCAGGCGCTGCAGGACTTCTGCATCCTCATGCGGAAATTTGGAGTCCCATTGGCACCAGGTAAGACGGTTGGACCATCTACTTCACTGGAGTTTCTGGGAATTAAGCTCGACTCAGTGGAGGGATGTTTCCGGTTGCCGATGGAGAAGGTGGCCAAGTTCAGGGCATCCTTAACGCAACGCCTGGGCAGAGAGAAAGTGACCCTGCGCCAGTTACAACAGACAGTGGGTCAGCTGAACTTTGCCTTGAGAGTAATACCGATGGCTCGCCCATTCTCCCGCTCCATTGCACAAGCGATGGTTGGCCTCAAGGAGGGTCACCACCGTACGAGACTGTCGGCAGAGGTTCGCCAGGATATGCGCATTTGGTTGGCATTTCTGGCGGACTTCAACGGTCGAGTTGTGTGGAACAAACCACCAGCATCATCGGATGAACTAGGTTTGTGGACCGATTCAGCTGGGAGCGTGGGATTTGGCGCCATCGTTGGTAACCGATGGTCGGCATAAGTATGGCCGACGTGGTGGCACTCCAGCGGTCTAACAGGTAACATTGGGTTCTTGGAGCTATTTCCCATTTGGGTTGCTCTGATGGCATGGCCAGACGACTTTAGGGACCGATCAGTTGTGTTTTGGTCTGACAATATGACTGTGGTTGAGTGCATTAATCAGCAGGCAGCCCGCTGCAAGTGGATCTTGAGATTGTTAAAAGAAATTGTTTTGCATTGCATGAAATTGAATGTACAATTCAGGGCGAAAAATGTGCCAGGTGTACTGAATAACGCAGCGGATGCACTCTCTCGTTTACACATGCAGGCTTTCAGGGGTTACCTACCCACAGCGGACCTAGTGGCGGCACCGTTCCCCGAAGCGCTATGGCTAATCGGTGCCCCGGATTACAAGACCTCGTGGCAGCCAGCTTAGCTCCCAGGACAAGGAAGGCTTACGAGGGAGCGTTTCGTTCCTACTGCACATTTTTGGGTGCGACAGGGGGACAGGGCTGGGGTCAAGAGGGCTCCTTCCTGGGGTTCCTGGTAGCACTGCACAGAGAAGGCCGATCAGCGGCAACGGCCAATAGACATAGGGCGGCCATTTCGTTCATGGCACAACTGCACGGCATAAGTGACCCAACGGGTTCCTTTTTGGTTAGGAAGGCACTACGCGGCTGGCAACGCCTCGAGGGTTGCAAGCAAGATACGAGGCGCCCGATTGGCTTAGACAGATTGTCTCTGCTTTTAGTAAAGCTGGACGAGACGTGCTCCTCCCCTTTCGAAGCAGTTCTGTTCCGGGCAGCCTTCGCCTTGGCATTCCATGGGGCAATGCGGGTAGGCGAACTAGTGGCGAGGAACAAGAAGGATATGGAGGGAGGCTTGTGCAGGGATCACGTACAAATAAGGGGTGATTCCATGGTGATCTCGATAGCCTGTTCCAAGACAGACCAAGAAGCTATGGGAGAGAGTGTTGTCGTGCAGCTCGCACGAGGGTCCCCCACTTGTCCGATAAAGTGTGTAGAGGAATACTTGGCACAGGGGACGGCGACATGGGGGGGGAGCCTGCTTAGGCACAATGATGGCACCCCACTGACGAGATTTCAGTTTCAGAGGGTGCTAGCACTGACAATCGCTGCCACGGGCATGGACCCGTGCGATTTTGGGACCCACTCATTCAGGATAGGGGCTGCTACTGAGGCGACGGCCTGGGGTCTGAGCGCAGAGGAAGTAAAACAGCTGGGCCGTAGGTCCTCGAATTGCTTCAAAAGTATGTGCGATTGCACATGTTGTAAAAGTCAATTGACATGCACTCACGCTTCTTGTCTTTTGTTCTGATTGCAGTTTCGCAAGCCTGTCACGCGGGGCGGAATTGGGAGTCGACCCAACACCAGGAGACCAGCGGTCGAGGATCACCGACTGGAGAGAGAGTGGTATGGGTCGTGGGCCACTCATATGTGAGGCGCGCCGGAGACGTATTCAAGGCAGGTGACGCGATCCACGCATCTGGTGAATACGGGTACAGAGTGACCTTTCATGGGAAGGGCGGCCTCTGTTTTGACCAATTTCAATCATTTTTGGAGGGTCTTTTAGGGCGGCAAAGGTCACCGCCATCTGTAGTCATAGTACACCTGGGGGGCGCCACCCAGAATGGATGGGAGCGCCCGGGGGGAGGCGGCCATTGGCCCCTTCCATGGGGAGGCGGCACCCACTAAGGATGGGTCGCCTAGGGGGAGACGGCCATAGGCCCCTCCCAGGGGGGAGACCGCTAGATGCCCCTCCTACGAATTTCCCGGGGGCCGGATATCCGCTCGGGCGGAAGAGAGTGTGGGGATGGGGGGGAGTCCACGCTGTCCTTCATACACATACCTCACACGGGAACTCGGACGACCTTTAAGATGGCGTCGAGTGAAAGGGGGCCCCCACGACAAGGGAAGTTACAGTTGGCAATGAGGGTAAAGTCCTCTGCGCATGCGCCACTCACACCGTGAGGGCGGGATTTTGGTAGTAGGGATCTGACACCGGTTAGGACCTTGCCGTTGGCCCTTAATGCTAGGATGTACAATTTTAGTTTAAAATGTATGCATTTTCAGGATGCTAGACTCGGCTAGGAAACCTTTGTATTAGAGATCTGTTAAGGTTAGCCAAAGAACATGTCTTCATCAAAATGTAATGAAAGTAAAATTGTACATAATTTATGAAAAGTTTTATTTAGTGTTTTAAATTTTGTTTCATATTTTAATAAATACGGCCGGGGGGTAACTCCCCCCGCCTTCCAAAAGCTCAAACCTGTGTCTGTCCTCTCCCATGGGGAATTGGTGTTGGGAGGGGGTGGCGGGCATCCCGGCCATATGGAAAGGGGCGACCACTCGGTCCCCCCGAACGTATGGAAGGGTGCCCCGATCCCCCCGGGAAACCATTTTTGGGCGGGAGGCGTGGCTCGGCTGGTATGCCCGAAGTGGCGTAGCCGGGGCGCGCCCTTTCCCGCCCAAGAGGGGTTGTCCTAGACACCAGCACGGAAGACCGCGCCAAGTGGGCGTACCTGAGGAGGATCCCGGCCCTCCCGCAGACGGATAAATAGAGCGGGAATCCGAAGAAGCGTCCTCTTGTTCCTGTGCTCGGAAGGCTGCACCACTCGTCGCTCGTGAGCCCTCGACGGAACAAGCGGCAATTTTGACCCACCCACCAGCCCCTATTGCAATGTTTTTGAATAAAGTGATTTGTTGATGATTTCAGATTGTATTAGAGAAATGCAGTCAAGTTATTTCAGACTTTAAGAGATGTGTATAGGCCTTTCTTTCTTGGTAGAAAGTACAGGAATGTATCAAAGTAAGGTAATTGTTTTGTGCTTTAGGACCTTTTTTTTCCCTTTGTAGAAATGAGAAGTTGATGAATCATCAAGCTGTGTCACGCTAGGTGAATTTTCTTCCCTTAGTAGGTAAACAACTGTCGTATTTATTTTTTGGTCGGGCGGTAAGGTCATGATCGGTGAGCAGTAATTTCAAGGCCCCTAGAGGGGGGCGCCACCCAGAATGGATGGGAGCGCCCGGGGGGAGGCGGCCATTGGCCCCTTCCACGGGGAGGCGGCACCCACTAAGGATGGGTCGCCTAGGGGGAGACGGCCATAGGCCCCTCCCAGGGGGGAGACAGCTAGATGCCCCTCCTACGAATTTCCCGGGGGCCGGATATCCGCTCGGGCGGAAGAGAGTGTGGGGATGGGGGGGGAGTCCACGCTGTCCTTCATACACATACCTCACACGGGAACTCGGACGACCTTTAAGATGGCGTCGAGTGAAAGGGGGCCCCCACGACAAGGGAAGTTACAGTTGGCAATGAGGGTAAAGTCCTCTGCGCATGCGCCACTCACACCGTGAGGGCGGGATTTTGGTAGTAGGGATCTGACACCGGTTAGGACCTTGCCGTTGGCCCTTAATGCTAGGATGTACAATTTTAGTTTAAAATGTATGCATTTTCAGGATGCTAGACTCGGCTAGGAAACCTTTGTATTAGAGATCTGTTAAGGTTAGCCAAAGAACATGTCTTCATCAAAATGTAATGAAAGTAAAATTGTACATAATTTATGAAACGTTTTATTTAATGTTTTAAATTTTGTTTCATATTTTAATAAATACGGCCGGGGGGGGGGGGGGGGGTAACTCCCCCCCGCCTTCCAAAAGCTCAAACCTGTGTCTGTCCTCTCCCATGGGGAATTCATGTTGGGAGGGGGTGGCGGGCATCCCGGCCATATAATTATGTGGCACTGAGCGGTATTTTGTGGAGTGTATGTTGTATTCAGTAGAGTATAATTAACTGGTGTGTAATTATGTGATGTGATGTGATGTTTTTGTACTTCTATAGCGCACAGCTACCCGCAGTGGGTTTCCCGGTGCTTGTACGAATACCGCAAGGGAACCCTTCCTGGCTTTTCCTGTGAAGTGTCCACTCCTGGGCACCCCCATGGTGCAGACCAGGCATCCCTCGCGTTGTGGGGGCCGTTGTGGAGACTAAGCAAGCTATTGCCCAGAGTTGCAGCGTGGGACCCATGATCAGAACAGGCACTGAGGCGAGAATATCCGGTCAGGGGAATTAATGAGCTCGAGACCCGCCAGGGCAGGAATCGAACCCTGGTCCCTGGCCAGAGCTCTGCATCAAGGTCTGCCTGCTCTAACCATTGAGCCACACTTCTCCACGCTGAGTGGTATTGTTTGGAGTGTATGTTGCATTGAGGACAGTGTAATTATGTAGCATATAATTATGTGGCACTGAGTGGTATTGTTTGGAGTGTATGTTGCATTGAGTGCAGTGTAATTATGTGACGAGTAAGTATGTGGCACTGAGTGGTATTTGGAGTGTATGTTGCTTTGAGAGCAGCGTAATTATGTGGCATGTAATAATGTTGCACTGAGTGGTATTGTGTCGAGTGTGTGTTGCATTCCATAGAGTGTAATTATGTGGTGTGTAATTATCTGGCACTGAGTGGTATTTGGAGTGTATGTTGCATGGAGTGCAGTGTAAATATGTGGTGTGTAACTATGTAGCACTGAGCGGTATTTGAAGTTTAATTTGCATTGCGTGCAGTGTAATTATGTGGCGTGTAATTATGTGGTACTGAGTGGTATTTTGAGTGTATGTTGCATTGAGTGCAGTGTAATTATGTAGCATATAATTATGTGGCACTGAGTGGTTTTGTGTGGAATGTGTCTTGCATTCAGTAGAGTGTAATTATGTGGTGCTTAATTATGTGGCACTGAGTGGTATTTGGAGTGTATGTTGCATTGAGTGCAGTGTAATTATGTGATGTGTAACTATGGGGCACTGAGCGGTATTTGGAGGGTATGTTGCATTGTGTGCAGTGTAATTATGTGGCGTGTAATTATGTGACACTGAGTGGTATTTGGAGTGTATGTTGCATTGAGTGCAGTGTAATTATGTGGCATATAATTATGCAGCACTGAGTGGTATTTGGAGTGTATGTTGCATTGAGTGCAGTGTAATTATGTGGTGTGTCATTATGTGGCACTGAGTAGTATTTGGAGTGTAGGTTGCAATGAGTGTAGTGTAATTATGTGGCACTTAGTGGTATTTTGAGTGTATGTTGCCTTGAGTGCAGTGTAATTTTGTGGCGTGTAATTATGCGGCACTGAGTGGTATTCGGAGTGTATGTTGCATTGAGTGCAGTGTAATTATGTGGCATGTAACTATGCGGCACTGAGTGGTATTTGGAGTGTATAATGCATTGAGTGCAGTGTAATTATTTGGCATGTAGTTATGTGACACTGAGTGGTATTTGGAGTGAATGTTGCATTGAGCGCAGTGTAATTATGTCGCACTCAGTAGTATTTGGAGTGTATGTTTCATTGAGTGCAGTGTAATTATGTGGCGTGTAATTATGTGGCACTGAGTGCTATTTGGAGTGTATGTTGCGTTGAGCGCACTGTAATTATGTATCATATAATTATGTGGCACCGAGTGGTATTGTGTGGAGTGTATGTTGTATTCAGTAGAGTGTAATTGAGTGGTGTGTAATTATGTGGCACTGAGTGGTATTGTTTGGAGTGTACGTTGCATTGAGTGCAGTGTAATTATGTGGCATGTAACTATGCGGCACTGAGTGGTATTTGGAGTGTATAATGCATTGAGTGCAGTGTAATTATGTGGCGTGTAACTATGTGGCACTTAGTGGTATTTGGAGGTTATGTTGCATTGAGTGCAGTGTAATTACGTGGCGTTTAATTATATGGCACTGAGTGGTATTTAGAGTGTATGTTGCATTGAGTGCAGTGTAATTATGTGGCATGTAACTATGTAGCACTGAGTGGTATTTGGAGTGTATGTTGCATTGAGTGCAGTGCAATTATGTGGCACGTAATTATGTGGCACTGAGTGGTATTTGGAGTGAATGTTGCATTGAGCGCAGTGTAATTATGCCGCACTGAGTAGTATTTGGAGTGTATGTTGCATTGAGTGCAGTGTAATCAAGTGGCGCGTAATTATGAGGAACTGAGAGATATTTGAAGTGTATGAAGTGCATCTTAACAGGTGTTCCAGAACTGAACTACGACACAGAAGAACCAACATGGTCATTATTAAATAAAACTCGATATTGGTTAAACACCAACAGACCTAACCATCCAAATAATATTACCAGAATTTCGACTGTGAAAAGGGTTTCATAGATAGGTCATCAATTAAAAACAATATCGGGAGACTGCATAATAGTCAACCTCGAAGACCCCCGTGCCGTGGAATACATATGCTCATGGGACTCATCAGGTAATACAGGAGGAATACAGGTTAAACGTCTATCTTTCTTTTACCCCCAACAAACTCGCCGTTTTGATGACTTCAACTACCCCCCAGAATGGTCCTGGAACCATCAAGATCACGAACAAAAAAACTGGAACCCGGGGCATTGGGGGCAGGGAAATAACCATAGAAACTGGAATCAGGGGGATTGGGACCAAGGAAATAACCACTCAAGTTGGCACCCGGGAGATTGGGGACATGACTACAATGAACGGGGTGATTGGAACAACTATGGTAGAAGGCCAAGACAACCACACCATAGAGACACATGGGCTGGAATACCAACATCAAACAGTTATAGCTGCCTGGATATGGTGGACTGACCATCATCAGAGCCCTGTACCACGCCCAACTCGCATAATAATGGATCACGCTTTGAAAGACCAGTCAAACTTCTTGTGACTACGACCTCAAATAAAACCCAAGGTATATCAAAAGCGAGACAACTGGAACCAAAAGTAATGACACAATCTTACCCCATTGTAAAACTGGCTGAAGCACCTCAGTGCATAACCGATGCAAGCAACAGATCAAAAACCACCCCACAAATCCCCCTAAGCCCGCCTGCTATTTCCAGTAAACATCACGACAGGAACTTGTTATCCTGGAACGTGGCAGGACTAGCAACAAAATATATGGAAGGCAGTTTTTTAGACTTGGTTTACTCAAGCGAAATAGTCTGTCTACAAGAGACATGGCTAAATAACCCAATACATTTTGTGGGATATAGAACATACTTCTCCCAGGCTATAAAATCAACATCAGGGAAAAGCAAAGGAGGTTTAACAACATATATCTCCAATCTCTGGACATGTCACAAAGTAACTCCTGTCACACTCCACCAGAACTACCAGATTTTGAGCATAGAAGGTACTAATCAAGAGGTTTACATTCTTGTAAACTTCTATAACAACATGACCACAAATGCACATGTTGTAAAAGTCAATTGACATGCACTCACGCTTCTTGTCTTTTGTTCTGATTGCAGTTTCGCAAGCCTGTCACGCGGGGCGGAATTGGGAGTTGACCCAACACCAGGAGACCAGCGGTCGAGGATCACCGACTGGAGAGAGAGTGGTATGGGTCGTGGGCCACTCATATGTGAGGCGCGCCGGAGACGTATTCAAGGCGGGTGACGCGATCCACGCATCTGGTGAATACGGGTACAGAGTGACCTTTCATGGGAAGGGCGGCCTCTGTTTTGACCAATTTCAATAATTTTTGGAGGGTCTTTTAGGGCGGCAAAGGTCACCGCCATCTGTAGTCATAGTACACCTGGGGGGCGCCACCCAGAATGGATGGGAGCGCCCGGGGGGAGGCGGCCATTGGCCCCTTCCATGGGGAGGCGGCACCCACTAAGGATGGGTCGCCTAGGGGGAGACGGCCATAGGCCCCTCCCAGGGGGGAGACGGCTAGATGCCCCTCCTACGAATTTCCCGGGGGCCGGATATCCGCTCGGGCGGAAGAGAGTGTGGGGATGGGGGGGAGTCCACGCTGTCCTTCATACACATACCTCACACGGGAACTCGGACGACCTTTAAGATGGCGTCGAGTGAAAGGGGGCCCCCACGACAAGGGAAGTTACAGTTGGCAATGAGGGTAAAGTCCTCTGCGCATGCGCCACTCACACCGTGAGGGCGGGATTTTGGTAGTAGGGATCTGACACCGGTTAGGACCTTGCCGTTGGCCCTTAATGCTAGGATGTACAATTTTAGTTTAAAATGTATGCATTTTCAGGATGCTAGACTCGGCTAGGAAACCTTTGTATTAGAGATCTGTTAAGGTTAGCCAAAGAACATGTCTTCATCAAAATGTAATGAAAGTAAATTTGTACATAATTTATGAAACGTTTTATTTAATGTTTTAAATTTTGTTTCATATTTTAATAAATACGGCCGGGGGGGGGGGGGGTAACTCCCCCCCGCCTTCCAAAAGCTCAAACCTGTGTCTGTCCTCTCCCATGGGGAATTCATGTTGGGAGGGGGTGGCGGGCATCCCGGCCATATAATTATGTGGCACTGAGCGGTATTTTGTGGAGTGTATGTTGTATTCAGTAGAGTATAATTAACTGGTGTGTAATTATGTGATGTGATGTGATGTTTTTGTACTTCTATAGCGCACAGCTACCCGCAGTGGGTTTCCCGGTGCTTGTACGAATACCGCAAGGGAACCCTTCCTGGCTTTTCCTGTGAAGTGTCCACTCCTGGGCACCCCCATGGTGCAGACCAGGCATCCCTCGCGTTGTGGGGGCCGTTGTGGAGACTAAGCAAGCTATTGCCCAGAGTTGCAGCGTGGGACCCATGATCAGAACAGGCACTGAGGCGAGAATATCCGGTCAGGGGAATTAATGAGCTCGAGACCCGCCAGGGCAGGAATCGAACCCTGGTCCCTGGCCAGAGCTCTGCATCAAGGTCTGCCTGCTCTAACCATTGAGCCACACTTCTCCACGCTGAGTGGTATTGTTTGGAGTGTATGTTGCATTGAGGACAGTGTAATTATGTAGCATATAATTATGTGGCACTGAGTGGTATTGTTTGGAGTGTATGTTGCATTGAGTGCAGTGTAATTATGTGACGTGTAAGTATGTGGCACTGAGTGGTATTTGGAGTGTATGTTGCTTTGAGAGCAGCGTAATTATGTGGCATGTAATAATGTTGCACTGAGTGGTATTGTGTCGAGTGTGTGTTGCATTCCATAGAGTGTAATTATGTGGTGTGTAATTATCTGGCACTGAGTGGTATTTGGAGTGTATGTTGCATGGAGTGCAGTGTAAATATGTGGTGTGTAACTATGTAGCACTGAGCGGTATTTGAAGTTTAATTTGCATTGCGTGCAGTGTAATTATGTGGCGTGTAATTATGTGGTACTGAGTGGTATTTTGAGTGTATGTTGCATTGAGTGCAGTGTAATTATGTAGCATATAATTATGTGGCACTGAGTGGTTTTGTGTGGAATGTGTCTTGCATTCAGTAGAGTGTAATTATGTGGTGCTTAATTATGTGGCACTGAGTGGTATTTGGAGTGTATGTTGCATTAAGTGCAGTGTAATTATGTGATGTGTAACTATGGGGCACTGAGCGGTATTTGGAGGGTATGTTGCATTGTGTGCAGTGTAATTATGTGGCGTGTAATTATGTGACACTGAGTGGTATTTGGAGTGTATGTTGCATTGAGTGCAGTGTAATTATGTGGCATATAATTATGCAGCACTGAGTGGTATTTGGAGTGTATGTTGCATTGAGTGCAGTGTAATTATGTGGTGTGTCATTATGTGGCACTGAGTAGTATTTGGAGTGTAGGTTGCAATGAGTGTAGTGTAATTATGTGGCACTTAGTGGTATTTTGAGTGTATGTTGCCTTGAGTGCAGTGTAATTTTGTGGCGTGTAATTATGCGGCACTGAGTGGTATTCGGAGTGTATGTTGCATTGAGTGCAGTGTAATTATGTGGCATGTAACTATGCGGCACTGAGTGGTATTTGGAGTGTATAATGCATTGAGTGCAGTGTAATTATTTGGCATGTAGTTATGTGACACTGAGTGGTATTTGGAGTGAATGTTGCATTGAGCGCAGTGTAATTATGTCGCACTCAGTAGTATTTGGAGTGTATGTTTCATTGAGTGCAGTGTAATTATGTGGCGTGTAATTATGTGGCACTGAGTGCTATTTGGAGTGTATGTTGCGTTGAGCGCACTGTAATTATGTATCATATAATTATGTGGCACCGAGTGGTATTGTGTGGAGTGTATGTTGTATTCAGTAGAGTGTAATTGAGTGGTGTGTAATTATGTGGCACTGAGTGGTATTGTTTGGAGTGTACGTTGCATTGAGTGCAGTGTAATTATGTGGCATGTAACTATGCGGCACTGAGTGGTATTTGGAGTGTATAATGCATTGAGTGCAGTGTAATTATGTGGCGTGTAACTATGTGGCACTTAGTGGTATTTGGAGGTTATGTTGCATTGAGTGCAGTGTAATTACGTGGCGTTTAATTATATGGCACTGAGTGGTATTTAGAGTTTATGTTGCATTGAGTGCAGTGTAATTATGTGGCATGTAACTATGTAGCACTGAGTGGTATTTGGAGTGTATGTTGCATTGAGTGCAGTGCAATTATGTGGCACGTAATTATGTGGCACTGAGTGGTATTTGGAGTGAATGTTGCATTGAGCGCAGTGTAATTATGTCGCACTGAGTAGTATTTGGAGTGTATGTTGCATTGAGTGCAGTGTAATCAAGTGGCGCGTAATTATGAGGAACTGAGAGATATTTGAAGTGTATGTTGCTTTGAGTGCAGTGTAATTATGTGGCCTGTACCTATGTGGCACTGAGTGGTATTTGGAGTGTATGTTGCATTGAGTGCAATGTAATTATGTGGCGTGTAATTATGTGGCACTGAGTGCTATTTGGAGTGTATGTTGCGTTGAGCGCAGTGTCATTATGTATCATATAATTATGTGGCACTGAGTGGTATTGTATGGAGTGTATGTTGTATTCAGTAGAGTGTAATTGAGTGGTGTGTAATTATGTGGCAATGAGTGGTACTGTTTGGAGTGTACGTTGCACAGACTACAGTGTAATTATGTAGCATATAATTATGTGGCACTGAGTGGTATTCTTTGGAGTGTGTGTTGCATTCAATAGAGTAATTATGTGGCATGTAATTATGTGGCACTGAGTGGTATTTTGAGAGAATGTTGCATTGAGTGCAGGGTATTTATGTGGCGTGTAATTACGTCGCACTGAGTGGTTTTTGGAGTGTATGTTGCATTGAGTACAGTGTAATTATGTGGCGTGTAATTATGTGAAACTGACTGGTATTTGGAGTGTATGTTGCATTGAGTGCAGTGTAATTATGTTGTGTGTAATTATGTGGCACTGAGTGGTATTTGAAGTGTATGTTGCATTGAGTGCAGTGTAATTATGTGGTGCATAATTATGTAGCACTGAGTGGTATTTGGAGTGTATGTTGTGTTAAGCGCTGTGTAATTATGTAGCATATAATTATGTGCCACTGAGTGGTATTGTGTGGAGTCTATGTGGCATTGAGTGCATTGTAATTATGTAGCATATAATTATGTGCCACTGAGTGGTATTTGGAGTGTATGTTGCATTGAGTGCAGTGTAATTATGTGGCACTGACTGGTATTTTGAGTGTATGTTGCATTGAGTGCAGTGTCATAATGTGGTGTGTAATTATGTGGCACTGAGTGGTATTTGGAGTGTATGTTGCATTGAGTGCAGTGGAATTATGTGGAGTGTAATTATTTGGCACTGAGTGCTATTTGGAGTGTATGTTGCGTTGAGCGCAGTGTAATTATGTATCATATAATTATGTGGCACTGAGTGGTATTGTGTGGAGTGTATGTTGTATTCAGTAGAGTGTAATTGAGTGGTGTGTAATTATGTGGCAATGAGTGGTATTGTTTGGAGTGTACGTTGCACAGACTACAGTGTAATTATGTAGCATATAATTATGTGGCACTGAGTGGTATTCTTTGGAGTGTGTGTTGCATTCAATAGAGTCTAATTATGTGGCATGTAATTATGTGGCACTGAGTGGTATTTTGAGAGAATGTTGCATTGAGTGCAGGGTATTTATGTGGCGTGTAATTACGTCGCACTGAGCTGTTTTTGGAGTGTATGTTGCATTGAGTACAGTGTAATTATGTGGCGTGTAATTATGTGAAACTGACTGGTATTTGGAGTGTATGTTGCATTGAGTGCAGTGTAATTATGTTGTGTGTAATTATGTGGCACTGAGTGGTATTTGAAGTGTATGTTGCATTGAGTGCAGTGTAATTATGTGGTACATAATTATGTAGCACTGAGTGGTATTTGGAGTGTATGTTGTGTTAAGCGCTGTGTAGTTATGTAGCATATAATTATGTGCCACTGAGTGGTATTGTGTGGAGTCTATGTGGCATTGAGTGCATTGTTATTATGTAGCATATAATTATGTGCCACTGAGTGGTATTTGGAGTGTATGTTGCATTGAGTGCAGTGTAATTATGTGGCACTGACTGGTATTTTGAGTGTATGTTGCATTGAGTGCAGTGTCATAATGTGGTGTGTAATTATGTGGCACTGAGTGGTATTTGGAGTGTATGTTGCATTGAGTGCAGTGGAATTATGTGGAGTGTAATTATTTGGCACTGAGTGGTATTTGGAGTGTATGTTGCATTGAGTGCAGTATAATTATGTGGTGTGTAATTATGTGGCACTGAGTGGTATTTGGAGTGTATGTTGCATTGAGTGCAGTGTAATTATGTGGCATGTAATTATGTGGCACTGAGTGGTATTTGGAGTGTATGTTGCATTGAGTGCAGTGTGAATATGTGGCGTGTAATTATGTGGCACTGAGTGGTATTTGGAGTGTATGTTGCATTGAGTGCAGTGTAATTATGTGGAGTGTAATTATGTGGCACTGAGTGGTATTTGCAGTGAATGTTGCATTGAGAGCAGTGTAATTATGTAGCATATAATTGTGTGTGGTGTGTGTTAGATTCAGTAGAGTGTAATTATGTGGCGTGTAATTTTGTGGCACTGAGTGGTATTTGGAGTTTATGTTGCATTGAGTGCAGTGTAATTATATGGCGTGTAATTATGTGGACCAGAAGCCCTTGCGAGGTCCTGTGAGGTCATCGTGCGCCAGGCGGCGCTATAAATCACCACCAATCCTATTGAGTGGGTGAATCTCTGAGGAACTGTTTTGCCGCCGTACCTGCTCTCCCGCTTTCTTCTGTGGCTAGGATCACTGCCAAAAGCACTTTTCAAAACGGCTGTACCCGCCCGCCAGTCTCCAGCTGCCCGGCCGCTCTGAATACCACCAAGAGCGGGGGCGCCAGGAGGAGACCGGCGAGGGGCTTCACTACGAGGACCAGAAGCCCTTGCGAGGTCCTGTGAGGTCATCGTGCGCCAGGCGGCGCTATGAATCACCACCAATCCTATCGAGTGGGTGAATCTCTGAGGAACTGTTTTGCCGCCGTACCTGCTCTCCCGCTTTCTTCTGTGGCTAGGATCACTGCCAAAAGCACTTTTCAAAACGGCTGTACCCGCCCGCCAGTCTCCAGCTGCCCGGCCGCTCTGAATACCACCAAGAGCGGGGGCGCCAGGAGGAGACCGGCGAGGGGCTTCACTACAAGGACCAGAAGCCCTTGCGAGGTCCTGTGAGGTCATCGTGCGCCAGGCGGCGCTATAAATCACCACCAATCCCGTCTCGCGGGACGCGAGCGGGACGCTGGGCGAAGCCTGGGCCAAGGGTGGGCCCGTCTTAGCCCGTCAAAGACCGGAGGAGACTGGGCTGGGCCCACCCCCCTAAGACCCCTCATCAAATAAGAACCGGAACAGTAAGTAATATGTGACCACAAAGTCATCTATGTGCTGATTAGAACTCAAACTTCTGCACTGTCTTTATTTTCTCCATTGGTATACAAATGTCTACCAGAGGCTCTAGGAGCAAAACCTTGAAAAACATGACATCTACTGTTGGTCGAATCGATCTCTTCCTAACTAAAGTGAATCAAACCATCGACCAAACGGTAATGCTAATCGATCGACGAGTCTCCTACGAATTAGACCAAGCTAGGCGCTCATCAATGGGAATGCTGGCTAATGCACAAACCCCGAATGTCCCACTGCAAAAATCCCTAAATCAGGAAACAAACGCGGATATCCACGTGATTCCAAACACTGTTGATCTTTCTGTATCATTACAACTCTCAGACTCACAACTTAGTCAGGGCCTTGAACAGACCCCTGATATCTTTGCGAGTCCAAAGCGAATCTCTATCGAATCCATACAATGTGAATCTAGAGGGATTAGGGAAGGAGCAATTCCCAAAGTGCAGCATCACAAAGACAAACCCCAAAAAAACTTAACAACTAAAGAAACTGCTAATTCAAACCCAGATCCACCTACAAAAACGAGTGATTCAAACAATGCTTCAAATTCAAACACAAAAGACAAAACTGCTGCCTCTTTTAGTGACACCATTCCCGAGGTATTGTTAGTCGAAGATCACAACGATAGATTTAATCATAAGCAAATTCACAAGAAATCGGCAGCTTGTACCACAACAAAAAACGTTTAACACCAAAACACAAGCTTCTTTACTAAAAGAAATTGCGGAAATAGTTAAGCACCAGCTCCAACCGCTTCAGAAAAGCATACAAATCATAGAAAAGCAATTAGCAACACTGGTAGCAATCTCAAAAACAAATCCTATTCAGAGAAACAAAGAACATTTAACCCTCTCTGGACCTAAGGTTCTACCAAATGTCGTAAAATCTATAGATAAACCAAAACAACCAGCTAGTAGTTTGGCTACTACAAATAACACCAATGCAAAACCAGTAGAGAACATAAACAAAAATACGAACAATCCGACATCTTCTTCAAAGAATAAGATTTCTCAAGAAACTATTACAACAGTTATAGGCACACAAAACAAATCGCCAGGAAAACTCCCTAGTGTGGATGGCACAGATAAAAAAGTTCCTCCAATGAAAACTCCTTCTACAGGTCCCACACCAAACACCTTTGGCCATGACCAGACACAGACACAACCTAACAAACCAGAACGGTCAAATAAAAAACGGTCAAAATTGGTAAATCTTCCACCGGAAGCAGCATCTTTTGTGGTCATCTTAACAGGTGTTCCAGAACTGAACTACGACACAGAAGAACCAACATGGTCATTATTAAATAAAACTCGATATTGGTTAAACACCAACAGACCTAACCATCCAAATAATATTACCAGAATTTCGACTGTGAAAAGGGTTTCATAGATAGGTCATCAATTAAAAACAATATCGGGAGACTGCATAATAGTCAACCTCGAAGACCCCCGTGCCGTGGAATACATATGCTCATGGGACTCATCAGGTAATACAGGAGGAAGACAGGTTAAACGTCTATCTTTCTTTTACCCCCAACAAACTCGCCGTTTTGATGACTTCAACTACCCCCCAGAATGGTCCTGGAACCATCAAGATCACGAACAAAAAAACTGGAACCAGGGGCATTGGGGGCAGGGAAATAACCAGAGAAACTGGAATCAGGGGGATTGGGACCAAGGAAATAACCACTCAAGTTGGCACCCGAGAGATTGGGGACATGACTACAATGAACGGGGTGATTGGAACAACTATGGTAGAAGGCCAAGACAACCACACCATAGAGACACATGGGCTGGAATACCAACATCAAACAGTTATAGCTGCCTGGATATGGTGGACTGACCATCATCAGAGCCCTGTACCACGCCCAACTCGCATAATAATGGATCACGCTTTGAAAGACCAGTCAAACTTCTTGTGACTACGACCTCAAATAAAACCCAAGGTATATCAAAAGCGAGACAACTGGAACCAAAAGTAATGACACAATCTTACCCCATTGTAAAACTGGCTGAAGCACCTCAGTGCATAACCGATGCAAGCAACAGATCAAAAACCACCCTACAAATCCCCCTAAGCCCGCCTGCTATTTCCAGTAAACATCACGACAGGAACTTGCTATCCTGGAACGTGGCAGGACTAGCAACAAAATATATGGAAGGCAGTTTTTTAGACTTGGTTTACTCAAGCGAAATAGTCTGTCTACAAGAGACATGGCTAAATAACCCAATACATTTTGTGGGATATAGAACATACTTCTCCCAGGCTATAAAATCAACATCAGGGAGAAGCAAAGGAGGTTTAACAACATATATCTCCAATCTCTGGACATGTCACAAAGTAACTCCTGTCACACTCCACCAGAACTACCAGATTTTGAGCATCGAAGGTACTAATCAAGAGGTTTACATTCTTGTAAACTTCTATAACAACATGACCACAAATGAGCAGTCTAAAACCTTAAAACAAATTCTTGAAGAGATTAACGAATTAAGGAGAAAACATGCCAGAACTTCACACACAATAATCTGGGGAGGCGACTTTAATCTTCATCTATGCAAACATAGCGACGCCTCCATTTGCGGGATTACAGATGAATATGAAAATCCGATACCTCACTTTTCTCATACCAACGAAGGCATCAATATGCAGGCCACGATGGCTGAAATAGACATAGGGTTTGCAAATATGCTTAAAACACCGATTACTGAGTTTTCTCCTACTTTCCATGGTAGAGGTTATGAATCGCTAATTGATTACATTCTGATATCCTGCAGTAAAGCCAAATGTAGAAAATCATTTGAAGTGGAGAGAAATGCACTCAGCGATCATTTCCCTCTTAGACTAACATTCCAAGAACCAGATCTTCAAAAGAACTCTGAAAAGACTTTGCCCGGCTTGCTACATCAAGAAGCACTAACTTTGAAAAGAAAAAATGGATATACCCTTAGGTGGGGCAATTTAGATCAAGAACTTACCAGTGAGAAAATAATTAAGACATGCAGGAATGAAATTGACAAATGTCTAGATCCTTCCTCAAACTCAGTAGAGATTATGAATAGCTATCAAGAAATAGCAAACATAATAAGTCTAGAATTAACTAGACCTATCAAAAAAAACAACAACAATCCGAAAAGCGGGTGGTTCAACACAAAATGCACAAAAGCATACTCAAATTTAAAGAAAGCTTTAACAAAAAAACCAAGAAACAGAGAAGAGGTAATAAAACTAAGGAAAGCCTACGCACATGCAATTAAACAAAGAAAAAAGGAGGTACAAGTACAACTTTGGACACAACTCCTAAAAAGTAGTGCCCTAAAAGACAGCACAGCCTTCTGGGAAACAGTTAAAACTCCATTCCTAGCAGATAATAACGCTGGCCCCTCCTTGGATGTTGCCATAAATGCAGAAGATTGGGTAAACCACTTCTCAGGGGTTTTTGGGGAGGTTAGGACTGAAGACTCAATTTCTCAAGACCCTCTTCCGCTGGTGCAATACCCGATTGAGACACAATTTACACTCAAAGAAACAACCAATGCTATAAAATCTGCAAAAAACGGTAAAGCACCGGGACCAGACTCTATTCCTATGGATCTCTACAAAAGCCTACCTGATTTATGGGCCCCTTTTCTGACTAAAGTGCTTAACGCAGCAAAAGACACAGGCTTTCCTGACTCTTGGTCAACTTCGATCCTGGTCCCCATATTTAAAAAAGGCAACAGAGACAGTCCAACCTGCTACCGCCCCATATCCCTCCTGGATTCAACTGGAAAGATGCTAGGCCGCATACTTCTAAATCGACTCCAGGAGTGGTCAAAAGAGCAAGGGGTACTCTCAGACCTCCAATACGGCTTCAGGGCCGGCCTAAGCACCGTGGATCAAGTCCTAAACTTAACATTACTTGTAGGGAAATATGTAACAGCAAAGAAATCCTGCCTACATATGGTGTACGTCGACCTTACAGCAGCCTTCGACTGCGTGGAACACTCGAAGCTCTGGGCAATCATGTTACGAATGGGGATAGAACCACCTATAGTGGACAACCTTCGTGAGCTATATTCTGGCGCAACTGGAAAGGTCAGATATGGAATAACAGGACAACTAACTGACAGCTTTCAAATTCAGAAAGGGGTCAGACAAGGCTGCGTGTTGGCCCCTTTCCTATTCACACTTTATACGAATGGCCTAGAGGTCGCGCTGCTAAAAGGCGTTAAAGATCTGCCGGAAGCCGGTCGTCGACAGATTCCAGCGCTATTATACGCCGACGACGCGGTAATCCTGGCAAGAACACCCGTCCAGCTTCAGAAGGCCCTAAACAACTATTGTTCCTTTATGACCAGTCTCAATTTAAAAGTGAACATAAGGAAAACCTATGTAATGCACGTCGGTAATAGAGGAAAAAAAGAGAAAAAAATCTTTGTCGACAACCTGCCACTAGAAAGAGCTAACACCTATCCTTATCTCGGTATAACTATCGATGAGGCGTTTAATTGGAGAGAGGCAATTAACTCCAGAAACTTAGCCCTCACAAGAACAGTTGGCGCTTTAAAAGCATTCTCACTTCGCTTGGGAAAAAGACCACCCAACGAAATGATTAAGATATATAACGCAAAATCTATCAGCACCGCCACCTTTGGAGCAGGAGTCTGGGGTACAACGAACGTAGAGCAGCTCCAAAAGACTGAAAACTCCTTTTTAAAGTTTCTCTTGGCGGTTCCTAACAGCACTACCACATTTGGGTGTCACCTTGAACTCGGAGTACACTATATATCGGACATAATTAAGATTCAGCCTATCAAGCTATGGCGAAGAATATGGGCCACGGAAGAATGCCACCTCACGAGAATAATAATAGAGGATTGCATGAAACTAGACCATATGAAAAAAATAAAATGGCTGGCATATGTAAAATCATTTCTCACTGACATTGGCCGTCCGAGTTTCTTTGAAGATCCATTATCCGTAATAGACATTTCAAAAAAAGACCTAAAAACACTGTGCCTGTCACATTTATCTGAAATCCGAACGTTATGTGAAATAGCTAAACCCTCAGTGCAACAATGTTTAATGATACAGTTGGTTCCAACTATGCAACCTTATTTACAATACGATTTATCGCAATATGAAAAGCTACTCCTTACTCGTTTTAGGCTTAACATATACCATTTTCTGGTTTTATTTCCCATTCAGAATGTATGGACTCACAACACTGCAGCGTGTCCGTGTGACTCTATGTCCTCACAGTCCACAATCCATGTCATATTTTTCAGTAAATTTTATATGCAATTACGCAGGAGGTGGATATTACCACTACTAAAAGTTATGAACATCCGTAGATGTCGCCCCGCCTATTTAGCTCTGCAACTTTTGGAAAATTCGTTGATGACAAAATCTATGGCACAATATCTAAAACTTTGTATTAGGCACCGTACGAATCTGTAATGATGTGTAACAGTTTTTAATAACTTTTTTATAATGAATGAAAAATGATTTTTTATATACCGTTTTTATGTACTTTTATGGTTTTCATATATGGAACCCGAATAAAGATATTTTGATTTGAGTGCAGTGTAATTAAGTGGCGTGTAATTATGACGCACTGAGTGGTATTGTTTGGAGTGTATGTTGCATTGAGTGCAGTGTAATTATGTGGCGTGTAATTATGTGGCACTGAGTGGTATTAGGAGTGTATGTTGCATTGAGACCAGTGTAATTATGTGGCGTGTAATTATGTTGCACTGAGCGGTATTTAGAGGGTATGTTGCGTTGAGCGCAGAGTAATTATGTAGCATATAATTATGTGGTATTGAGTGCTATTGTGTGGAGTGTATGTTGTATTCAGTAGAGTGTAATTGCGTGGTGTGTAATTATGTGGCACTGAGTGGTATTGTTTGGAGTGGACGTTGCACAGAGTACAGTGTCATTATGTAGAATACAATTTTGTGGCACTGAGTGGTATTCTTTGGAGTGTGTGTTGCATTGAGTGCGGTGTAATTATGTGGCATGTAATTATGTGGCACTATGTGGTATTTGAAGTGTATGTTGCATTGAGTGCAGTGTAATTATGTGGCGTGTAATTATGTGGCACTGAGTGGTATTTGGAGTGAATGTTGCGTTGAGCGCAGTGTAATTATGTAGCATATAATTATGTGGCACTGAGTGGTATTGTGTGGAATGTGTGTTGCATTGAGTGCAGAGTAATTATGTGGCATGTAACTATGTGGCACTGAGCGGTATTTGGAGTGTATGTTGCATTGAGTGCAGTGTAATTAAGTGGCACTGAATGGTATTTGGAGTGTATGTCGCATTGAGTGCAGTGTAATTATGTGGCGTCTATTTATGTGGCACTGAGTGGTATTTGGAGTGTATGTCACATTGAGTGCAGTGTAATTATGTGGCGTGTAATTATGTGGCAATGAGTGGTATTTGGAGTGTATGTTGCATTGAGTGCAGTGTACTCATATGATGCGTAATTATGTTGAGGTTCCGTGACGATTCGAACCCGTGTTTTCGACATCGTCGTAAACCCATAATTTCGGTACCAGTGAACCGTAAATGATCCATATAGTATATCCTGGTGTTTTCGCTATGCTACGAGCAAGAGCACTCCTGTTATGAGCATATTTCCGGTACACCAATGGCATCCATTTTAGATTAGGGCATCCATCTTGTTTTTCTTGCCCTCACATAGTCAATGAACAAACAGTGACCTCTGATCAATTCATTACACTCAAAGGACACGTAGGCTTTAGCCGACGATTCACCTTGTTGATGACACGTACACCTTAAGTCAGAAACGCTGTAGCCGCATGACTCGACAGAAGCTGCCTCCTCTGCCTGAGGCCAGTCCTGCTATACTGGTTCTTGTGTTCGTTGGCCTGATCATGATTAGGCGGCCGAAGTCGGTAGCCTTGCCCATTTACGACCCACAAACATCTCTTATCCTGTTTTTCTATCTTCTACACCTGGCTCTGCTCCTTTCCTTCTGGGCCTTTATTAGGGGGAGGTAACGAAATTTACGATGAGGCGGTCCGGCTCCTGAATGAGAAGATGACATGGGATTATGATCGAACAGTGGGAACCCCTCATTCATAATGTTTAAACATCAGAAATTTGTTGACGATTCCTGTTTGACGCCAAATATTTATTGTTTAGGATACAAAGTTTAAGAAATGTACTAGCATGTGAAGAATGTTGCCTTCAGCTAAAAATCATGTATTTAAGGAGCAACCCACTTAGTGCAAATCGAACAGGCTCCTAGAATCTGCCCGTGTGTAGTTTCTGTGACTTCTGTATCCCTGCAGTAATAAACCTTTGGTCTCTGACGCCACCATCGAGAAGCCCGTGTTTCTGTTTATTTGTGCACCGAGACAGGTAGAACTCAGGGGTCTTCGGGTGTTGTCCCTGACACCTCTGGACCTTAATTCGGTCCAGAACTCCAATTGGCGCCCAACGTAGGGCGACGTCATTCGGTACCGGTCCAAAAGCCTGAAGAGTTCGAGAAGCTTCGTGTGAAGATTCCAGAGGGAGGCGCCCCACTTCATCGATCCCGGTATATCGCAAAAGTGGCCCGACGTTCTCTTCCACGAGGGTTCCCGTTCGGACGGCTGAAGAGGTCCGCTGCCTTGACTGTCGCCCTGTCTTGGACCCGAGGTGCAGACCTTAGTACGGCGAGATGTAGACGGGTTTCTCCTTGGTGACGTCTTCAGTGCCTCAGTTAAGTATTAAGTGGTTGCTAATTGTTTTTGATTAAGGATTTATCCTTCTAGTTCTCTGGTTTGACTTGGTTTTGTAGATTATCACTGGTTGTTCTAGTTACGATAATCTTTGGTTTGGTTTGGGTATCGATACATTTGTTCATTTGGTAGGCCTAAGTTCTAAGTTCGATTGCGCATCTTTGTTTGTGTTTGTTCTGTGTTTGTGTTCCGGTTAGTAAAATGGTAAGTCGGAAGAACTGTATGTTTTCATGTTTTGGTTGCAACAGGGATTCCCGGTTGGAGGACTCATGTCTGGTTCCTCCGATTGGAACTCCTCTTTATGAATTATACTGCAAACATGGTGTGGGTCCTATATCTTATAATGAGGTGTGGGTTCGCTACACGAAAGAAGATGGTGTCCTTAGTTGGCCACTACATGGTAGTTTTGAACCTGAAATCCTTGATAATTTGGAAGTAAAACTGTTTAAGAAGCCCGGCCGGCAATGTTTGATTCTTTCCGTTTTTGGCGAAAAGAATCTAAACAAAGAGAGATTAAAAAATTGAAGACAGAGCAGAAAGAGCAAGAGTTGACCTTAATACAGGCTGCTGAGCAGCTGCAACTCAATAAAACTGAGAAAACGATAGAGATAGCTGATAGAGAACGTAATTTGGCGATTGACAAGTGCTACCCTGCTCTGCCATCGAGTACTGTTAAGTCAGTAGAAGACCCTGAAAAGGATCACCTGTTGTCTTACTTGTTGAGGTCACCTCCACCGTATGCACAGGGTGCTACAGCTCCACCTTTGCCAAATGTTTTGTTACCGGCTGCTGTCCAGCCTGGTATACCTGCTCCTGCTCCCTTGAACCTAGCTCCTGCACTCCCTGTGGTTAACAATATTCCTCCGGCACCCCCTCTCCCAGGGTTGCCTGCTCCTTTGCCTATTCCTGCTCCGCTTATACCTGTTGCTTCGCAAGCTACTTTGCCTGCCACTCCTACTCTTGCTGTTTCATCTGTTCCAACTACTACTCTACTCAAATCTTCTTCAAGCTATATGACTCCGCTTTCTGTTCGTCGAAGAATCACTGAATCTGTCACTAATATTCTATCTCCTTTTTACAAAACTCTAATTAGGAGTCCTGCCTCTGAATCTACTCAGAGACGTAGTCAGCGTCCTAGTACTGAAGAACGAGGAATATTAGATTCCACAGCTCTTAGATGGATTTCGAAAGTTGGAAGGTATGAAGTACGAGATGTATTAGACACATTTATGCAATGGAATGAACCGACCCAGCGCTATGTGTTCGATGTAATGTGCTCCCTTTTGCGTGAGGATTGGGAGGAGGACGACTCTGAATCAGTTCCGGATGAATTAATTCATGTTCAGCAAAAAATTTCTGCAGGTATGATAGTAGGTCAGGATGTAAAAGAAGCGATGGAACTGATTTTAAGCTATAGGTTTGATCCTTCTTCTCTTGTTCACCAAGGGACTTAGAGAAACGTAGCGCAAAACAAGGTCGTCAATATCCAATGAGGGAAGTTCCGCCAATATGGCGCGAAGCCGTTCAAGCTGATGCGGTCAATGGTATTGTAGCCGCTCCAGCACGATTCCAGAGAGTGTGGATACACATTCCATGGAAACGAGCTGAAGTGTTAGCAGTAAAACAGGCCTTGCCAGATCCGCGTAAAAACCCAGCCGGATATTATAAAGAGCTGACTCAGACGGTTCAGGATTGCGTAATGAATTTAGCAGACATCGACATGCTATTTGGCAATGTAGTGCCGCAACCTATTTGGGCTAAAATTCGTAATGAGAATCATCCAGTTGCCCTTGGTGGTGATTGTTATAGAAATGGGGTAGCCCATAAGGTATGGACCTGGGTGAATATAATTGTAAACAAACAGTGGTCCTGAACCTATAAATCACAGTATTTTGAACAAATCAAGAATGAATCAATATTTAAGTAAAAAAGCAACACTGATCTGTCTGCTATGTGGCAGTGAGTGGTATTGTTTAGAGTTTATGTTGCATTGAGTACAGTGTAATTATGCAGCACATATCTATGTGGCACTGAGTGGTATTGTGTGGAGTGTGTTTCATTCAGAAGAGCGTAATTATGTGGCGTGTAATTATGTTACACTGAGTGGTATTTGGAGTGTATGTTGCATTAAGTGCAGTGTAAATATGTGGCACTGAGAGGTATTTGAAGTGTATGTTGCTTTGAGTGCAGTGTAATTATGTGGCGTGTACCTATGTGGCACTGAGTGGTATTTGGAGTGTATGTTGCATTGAGTGCAGTGTAATTATGTGGTGTGTAACTATGTGGCACTGAGCGGTATTTGGAGGGTATTTTGCATTGCGTGCAGGGTAATAATGTGGTGTGTAACTATGTGGCACTGAGCGGTATTTGGAGGGTATGTTGCATTGTGTGCAGTGTAATTATGTGGCGTGTAATTATGTGGCACTGAGTGGTATTTGGAGGGTATGTTGCATTGACTGCAGTGTGATTATGTGATATGTAGTTATGTGGCACTGAGTGGTATTAGGAGGGTATGTTGCATTGAGTGCAGTGTAATTATGTGGCATGTAACTATGTGGCACTGAGTGGTATTTGGAGTGTATGTTGCATTGAGTGCAGTGTAATTACGTGGCGTGTAATTATGTGCCACTGAATGGTATTTGGAGTGTATGTTGTATTGAGTGCAGTGTAATTAGGTGGCACTGAGTGGTATTTGGAGTGTATGTTCCATTGAGCACAGTGTAATTATTTATCATATAATTATGTGGCACTGAGTGGCATTGTGTGGATTGTATGTTGTATTTAGTAGAGTGTAATTGTGTAGCGTGTAATTATGTGGCAGTGAGTGGTATTGTTTAGAGTTTATGTTGCATTGAGTACAGTGTAATTATGCAGCACATATTTATGTGGCACTGAGTGGTATTGTGTGGAGTGTGTTTCATTCAGAAGAGCGTAATTATGTGGCGTGTAATTATGTTACACTGAGTGGTATTTGGAGTGTATGTTGCATTAAGTGCAGTGTAAATATGTGGCACTGAGAGGTATTTGAAGTGTATGTTGCTTTGAGTGCAGTGTAATTATGTGGCGTGTACCTATGTGGCACTGAGTGGTATTTGGAGTGTATGTTGAGCTGGAGCGGGAGCTGGAGGTACTATTGTTGGCAAATACCTGTGTAAATCCTTTTTAAAAAAACAAAGCTTACTTTTAAATATTGCGTGGTGTCACATACCTGGTTGCTTTTAACCCTGCACCACCGCCAGGATCTGATTGCACTTTAGCGCACAGCCGATCTAAACGCTGTTGACGCTCCTCACCAGCCCCAGCGGCCGCCATCAGACGAGGCGTGCACGCTGACCACGCACACTTAGGCCACCCCCCCCTCTGGTTAAATATGTGCATCTACAGGAAGCGCAGCGGACGAGCGCAGCGGACGAGCGCAGCGGGAGCGCCGGTTGCGCGCCAGAGGCGCGCCTAAGGCAAGCCCGTCTGCGCCCGTCCGCGACCAGCCGGGACCTGGGGCCACAAACCTTGGCTCCCACCCCACCCAGAGCAGGACCTACAGCTCGGCGACCTTATACAGCATAGGTAGGACTACTATTCCCCAGTGCTCTCATATCTTTGCACCCACAGAGCTACCCGCCCGATGTTCGGGGTGCAAACACTCCTTCTGCAAACCCCCGTCGACCGCGACACAAACGTACCGCATGTACGCGCTAAACTGCCGTTCCTTACCTTAACACAGCACACAGATCGCCATGCTGCTCGAGGAGGAAAAACCAGACGCGGTATTCCTGACAGAAACGTGGCTCACTGCTCACTCTGAGCCAGACGTGGTAAAAGCTTTACCCGTAGGCTACTATATCCTTAGAGTGGATAGACCGGTAGGGAGAGGCGGAGGTCTGGCGATCATTTTAAAGAACCAGTACCGATGCCGTACTACAGCAGAAACTATCCCTGAGTGCGAGAGTGTAGCATTCTGCATAGAGTTCAACGCAAATAGCACTTCTCCGGCACCCTGATCTACCGCCCCCCTGAGCCTGTAAAAGAGTTCCACAGGTCCCTTCCAGAAATGACAGCGCAAAGAATCCTTTCCTCCGCCAACCATACAATCCTAGGGGACCTCAATCTCCACTTCAACTCCCCCTCAGACCACATTGCTCAGGAACTACAAGAGGACCTGGAAGCTCTCCAACTGTTCCAACTGGTTGCAGCCCGACCCATGAAAAAGGCAATTTACTCGACCCTATATTTAGTAACTGCCTGAATCTAACTGTGGATCAACCCACCCCCCTTCCATGGTCGGACCATTTTTTGGTCCCATTTACCTGGGTCAAACACAAGACCCCCCAGCTACCTCCCCAAATCACCACCAGGAGGAACTGGTCAAAACTCCCATTGGAGCTCTGGATGCACAACTTGGACTCCACTCGCCCGTCACCCTGCCCAGACCCTAATGTGGCAAACGCCCACTATGAGAGTTGGATCACCCACTCGCTAGACGCGATCCTCCCGCTTCGTAGGTCCTCCTCGAAGAGACTACAGAAATCTGCCCCCTGGTTCTCCGACTCTCTAAGACAACTAAAACGCCTTTGCAGACAACGAGAGAGAGCCTGGCGTTTAGACTTCCTCCCAGACAAGAAGGCTGCCTACAAAGAGGCGATCAGAGCCTACAAAGAAGGGATCAGATCAGCCCAGGCAACCCACTACTCTGAGAAAATACTAGAAGCAAAATCTAAGCCCAAAGAAATCTTCCAAATTATAAAGCAATGCTCCAATGTCAACACGGCCCCCCCTCCTAACAAAACCCAGGACCAATGCAACGAGCTCGCGGACTTTTTTCACAACAAAGTTCTAAAAATCTACTCCACACTCCCAACTGCAGCCACATCCCCGGATTCGATCAATCCACTCCCCCCTAGACCACCCCTTCACCCAGACCAGCCCTCCCTCGAGCACTTCCATCCTCTGGACCTCGACACTTTAAGCAAGGTGGCACGACAAGTCAAGTCGGGCTCCCCTTGTGATCCTGCCCCTCCAGAGATCCTGATGCAGGCAAGCAAAGCCACCCTGCCTATAATCTTGGATCTCCTAAACACATCCATATCCGCTTGCTCAGTCCCCATGGCTTGGAAACAGGCCATGGTACGGGCACTGTTGAAGAAACCCAGCCTAGACCCAGATGACCACTCCAGCTACCGCCCCATCTCACTTCTCCCTTGGGCTAGCAAGGTGTTAGAGAAGCACATAAACACGCAGCTGGTCCAGTTCCTGGAGGACCACTCTCTACTACACACATCCCAGACAGGCTTCAGACCGAAGCATGGCACGGAAACCGCCTTGTTAGCGGTCACCGAAGAAACTAGAAGGATACTGGACCAGGGAGGATCAGTGGCAGTGATCCTCCTTGATCTAAGTGCCGCCTTCGATACGGTCAGCTATTCCACCTTGCTGGACCGTCTCTATAACATCGGAGTTTCAGGTGACGCTTTAAGGTGGTTTGACTCCTTTCTGTCTGGGAGGTCGTTTCAGATCTTCGACGGAAAGACAGTGTCCTCCAGAAAACCCCTGAGCTGCGGAGTGCCACAGGGCACCTCTCTGAGCCCTGTACTGTTCAACGTGTACATGAGGCCGCTGGCGGGTGTTGTCGAACCATATGGCATTAAAATCGTGTCATATGCCGACGACACCCAGCTTGTGGTCTCGCTGGCCACGGAGAACAACAAACACTCCCCAGCAGACCTGCTAAAATGCCTAGAGGACGTTAAGGGATGGATGACCAACTCCTCCCTTAAACTAAACGGAGAAAAGACGGAGCTCATGCTCCTAGGCCCAACCTCCCCTGTGCCTTTCACTTCCTTGTGGCCCAGTGCTCTGGGCCTCCCCCCCACTCACAAGGAAAGTGTTAAAAGCCTGGGAGTATGGCTAGACAACAAACTTTCCTTCTCCACCCAGGCCAAAAAACTGTCCACCACTTGTTTTGGCCTACTTAGAATCCTGAGGAAAGTCCTCCCGTTACTTCCCCTAGAGGCCAAAAAGGTGGCGGTACAAGGTCTTATCCAATCCCGCCTGGACTCAAACAATGCCCTATACTTGGGGGCTCCGGAGATGACCCTCAGGAAATTGCAAATTGTTCAAAATTGCGCAGCACGCACCCTACTGAAAATTCCGCGCACCCAGTCGGCCAGACCTGCTCTAAAAAGTCTCCACTGGCTGCCAGTAAGGCAGAGAGTGGCCTTCAAGGCGCTATGCTTGGCGCACCGCGCCTTCTGGAAAACGGGCCCTGCCATAAACACCGACCTTGTCACCCCCTACCACCCTAGGAGGAACCTTCGGTCGACGGAGGCATTCCTCGCCGTTGTTCCCAGAGTGAAGCGAGCCAGGTCTGGAGGTAGGCTGTTCTCTTTAAACACCACCAGGCGCTGGAATGCTCTCTCCATCTCACTCCGGTCCAACCCAGACCTCCTCGCATTCCGGAAAAATCTAAAGACCCTGCTGTTTGCTCAATCCTATGTACCTTAGCTCCTATTCCCATCACTTCCCTTCAACCCAGCGCTTGGACGCCTGCGGGCAGCAACCGCGCTCAATAAATATTTTTTACAATTACAATTACAATTACAATGTTGCATTGAGTGAAGTGTGATTATGTGGCGTGTAATTATGTGGCACTGAGTGCTATTTGGAGTTTATTTTGCGTTGAGCGCAGTGTAAATATGTATCATATAATTATGTGGCACTGAGTGGTATTGTGTGGAGTGAATTTTGTATTCAGTAGAGTGTAATTGAGTGGTGTGTAATTATGTGGCACTGAGTGGTATTGTTTGGAGTGTACGTTGCTCAGAGTACAGTGTAATTATGTAGCATATAATTATGTGGCACTGAGTGGTATTCTTTGGAGTGTGTGTTGCATTCAATAGAGTCTAATTATGTGGCACTGAGTGGTATTTGGAGTGAATGTTGCATTAAGTGCAGTGTAATTATGTGGCACTGAGTGGTATTTGGAGTGTATGTTGCATTGAGTGCAGTGTAATTATGTGGCACATAAATATGTGGCACTGAGTGGTATTTGGAGTGTATGTTGCATTGAGAGCAACATAATTATGTGGCGTGTAATTATGTTGCACTGAGTGGTATTGTGTGGAGTGTGCGTTGCATTCGGTAGAGTGTAATTATGTGGTGTGTAATTATGTGGCACTGAGTGGTATTTGGAGTGTATGTTGCATTGAGTGCAGTGTAATTATGTGGTGTGCAACTATGTGGTACTGAGCGGTATTTGGAGGGTATGTTGCATTGAGTGCAGTGTAATTATGTGGCATGTAATTATGTGGCAATGAGTGGTATTTAGAGTGTATGTTGCATTGAGTGCAGTGTGATCATGTGGCACGCAATTATGTGGCACTGAGAGGTTATTTGGAGTGTATGTTGCATTGAGTGCAGTGTAATTATGTGGCACGTAATTATGTGGCACTGAGTGGTATTTGGAGTGTATGTTGCATTGAGAGCAGCATAATTATGTGGCGTGTCATTATGTTGCACTGAGTGGTATTGTGTGGAGTGTGCGTTGCATTCCGTAGAGTGTAATTATGTGGTGTGTAATTATGTGGCACTGAGTGGTATTTGGAGTATATGTTGCATTGACTGCAGTGTAATTATGTGTCCTGTAATTATGTGGCACTGAGTGGTATTTGGAGTGTATGTTGCATTGAGTGCAGGGTATTTATGTGGCCTGTAATTACATCGCACTGAGTGGTTTTTGTAATGTATGTTGCATTGAGTACAGTGTAATTATGTGGCGTGTAATTATGTGACACTGAGTGGTATTTGGAGTGTATGTTGCATTGAGTGCAGTGTAATTATGCGGCCTGTAATTATGTGGAACTGAGTTGTATTTGGAGTAAATGTTGCATTGAGTGCAGGGTATTTATGTGGCATGTAATTACGTCGAACTGAGTGGTTTTTCGAGTGTGTGTTGCATTGAGTACAGTGTAAATATGTGGCGTGTAATTATGTGGCACTGAGCGGTATTTGGAGGGTATGTTGCATTGCGTGCAGTGTAATTATGTGGCCTGTAGGTATATGGCACTGAGTGGTATTTGGAGTGTATGTTGCATTGAGTACAGTGTAATTATGTAGCATATAATTATGTGGCACTGAGTGGTATTGTGTGGAGTGTGTGTTGCATTCAGTAGAGAGAAATTATGTGGCACTGAGTGGTATTTGGAGTGTATGTTGCATTGAGTGCAGTGTAAATATATGGTGTGTAACTATGTGGCACTGAGCGGTATTTGGAGGGTATGTTGCATTGCGTGCAGTATGATTATGTGGCGTGTAATTATGTGGCACTGAGTGGTATTTGGAGTGTATGTTGCATTGAGTGCAGTGTAATTATGTGGCATATAATTATGCAGCACTGAGTGGTATTTGGAGTGTATGTTGCATTAAGTGCAGTGTAATTATGTGGTGTGTAGTTATGTGGCACTGAGTGGTATTTGGAGTGTAGGTTGCAAAGAGTGTAGTGTAATTATGTGGCACTGAGTGGTATTTTGAGTGTATGTTGCAAAGAGTGCAGTGTAATTATGTGGCATGTAATTATAAGCCACTGGGTGCTATTTGGAGTGTATGTTGTGTTGAGCGCAGTGTAATTATGTAGCATATAATTATGTTGCACTGAGTGGTACTCTTTGGAGTGTGTGTTGCATTCAGTAGAGTCTAATTATGTGTCATGTAATTATGTGGCACTGAGAGGTATTTGGAGTGTATGTTGCATTGAGCACAGTGTAATTATGTATCATATAATTATGTGGCACTGAGTTGTATTGTGTGGAGTGTATGTTGCATTGAGTACAGTGTAATTATGTAGCATAGAATTATGTGGCACTGAGTGGTATTGTGTGGAGTGTGTTTCATTTAGAAGAGTGTAATTATGTGGCGTGTAATTATGTGGCACTGAGTGGTATTTGGAGTGTATGTTGCATTGAGTGCAGTGTGATTGTGGCGTGTAATGATCTGGCACTGAGTGGTATTTGGAGTGTATGTTGCATTGAGTGCACTGTAATTATGTATCATATAATTATGTGGCACTGAGCGGTATTTTGTGGAGTGTATGTGTTATTCAGTAGAGTATAATTAACTGGTGTGTAATTATGTGATGTGATGTGATGTTTTTGTACTTGTATAGCGCACAGCTACCCGCAGTGGGTTTCCCGGTGCTTGTACGAATACCGCAAGGGAACCCTTTCTGGCTTTCCCTGTGAAGTGTCCACTCCTGGGCACCCCCATGGTGCAGACCAGGCATCCCTCGCGTTGTGGGGGCTGTTGTGGAGACTAAGCAAGCTATTGCCCAGAGTTGCAGCGTGAGACCCATGATCAGAACAGGCACTGAGGCGAGAATATCCGGTCAGAGCCCGAGACCCGCCAGGGCAGGAATCGAACCCTGGTCCCTTGCCAGAGCTCTGCATCAAGGTCTGCCTGCTCTAACCATTGAGCCACATTGAGCCACACTTCTCCACGCTGAGTGGTATTGTTTGGAGTGTATGTTGCATTGAGGACAGTGTAATTATGTAGCATATAATTATGTGGCACTGAGTGGTATTGTTTGGAGTGTATGTTGCATTGAGTGCAGTGTAATTATGTGGCGTGTAAGTATGTGGCACTGAGTGGTATTTGGAGTGTATGTTGCATTGAGTGAAGTTTAATTATGCAGCACGTAATTATGTGGCACTGAGTGGTATTTGGAGTGTATGTTTCTTTGAGAGCAGCGTAATTATGTGGCATGTAATAATGTTGCACTGAGTGGTATTGTGTCGAGTGTGTGTTGCATTTCATAGAGTGTAATTATGTGGTGTGTAATTATGTGGCACTGAGTGGTATTTGGAGTGTATGTTGCATTGAGTGCAGTGTAATTATGTGGTGTGTTACTATGTAGCACTGAGCGGTATTTGAAGGGTAATTTGCATTGCGTGCAGTGTAATTATGTGGCGTGTAATTATGTGGTACTGAGTGGTATTTTGAGTGTATGTTGCATTGAGTGCAGTGTAATTATGTAGCATATAATTATGTGGCACTGAGTGGTATTGTGTGGAGTGTGTCTTGCATTCAGTAGAGTGTAATTATGTGGTGCTTAATTATGTGGCACTGAGTGGTATTTGGAGTGTATGTTGCATTGAGTGCAGTGTAATTATGTGATGTGTAACTATAGGGCGCTGAGCGGTATTTGGAAGGTATGTTGCATTGCGTGCAGTGTAATTATGTGGCGTGTAATTATGTGACACTGAGTGGTATTTGGAGTGTATGTTGCATTGAGTGCAGTGTAATTATGTGGCATATAATTATGCAGCACTGAGTGGTATTAGGAGTGTATGTTGCATTGAGTGCAGTGTAATTATGTGGTGTGTCATTATGTGGCACTGAGTAGTATTTGGAGTGTAGGTTGCAATGAGTGTAGTGTAATTATGTGGCACTGAGTGGTATTTTTAGTGTATGTTGCATTGAGTGCAGTGTAATTTTGTGGCGTGTAATTATGCGGCACTGAGTGGTATTCGGAGTGTATGTTGCATTGAGTGCAGTGTAATTATGTGGCATGTAACTATGCGGCACTGAATGGTATTTGGAGTGTATAATGCATTGAGTGCAGTGTAATTATGTGGCGTGTAACTATGTAGCACTGAGTGGTATTTGGAATGTATGTTGCATTGAGTGCAGTGCAATTATGTGGCACGTAATTATGTGGCACTGAGTGGTATTTGGAGTGAATGTTGCATTGAGCGCAGTGTAATTATGTCGCACTGAGTAGTATTTGGAGTGTATGTTTCATTGAGTGCAGTGTAATTATGTGGCGTGTAATTATGTGGCACTGAATGCTATTTGGAGTGTATGTTGCGTTGAGCGCAGTGTAATTATGTATCATATAATTATGTGGCACTGAGTGGTATTGTGTGGAGTGTATGTTGTATTCAGTAGAGTGTAATTGAGTGGTGTGTAATTAGGTGGCACTGAGTGGTATTGTTTGGAGTGTACGTTGCACAGAGTACAGTGTAATTATGTAGCATATAATTATGTGGCACTGAGTGGTATTCTTTGGAGTGTGTGTTGCATTCAATAGAGTCTAATTATGTGGCGCGTAATTATGAGGAACTGAGAGGTATTTTAAGTGTATGTTGCTTTGAGTGCAGTGTAATTATGTGGCGTGTACCTATGTGGCACTGAGTGATATTTGGAGTGTATGTTGCATTGAGTGCAGTGTGATTATGTGGCACGTAATTATGTGGCACTGAGTGGTATTTGGAGTGTATGTTGCATTGAGTGCAATGTAATTATGTGGCGTGTAATTATGTGGCACTGAGTGCTATTTGGAGTGTATGTTGCGTTGAGCGCAGTGTAATTATGTATCATATAATTATGTGGCACTGAGTGGTATTGTGTGGAGTGTATGTTGTATTCAGTAGAGTGTAATTGAGTGGTGTGTAATTATGTGGAACTGAGTGGTATTGTTTGGAGTGTACATTGCACAGAGTACAGTGTAATTATGTAGCATATAATTATGTGGCACTGAGTGGTATTCTTTGGAGTGTGTGTTGCATTCAATAGAGTCTAATTATGTGGCATGTAATTATGTGGCACTGAGTGGTATTTGGAGAGAATGTTGCATTAAGTGCAGTGTAATTATGTGGCACTGAGTAGTATTTTGAGAGTATGTTGCATTGAGTGCAGTGTAATTGTGTGACATGTAATTATGTGTCACTGAGTGGTATTGTTTGGAGTGTATGTTGCATTGAGTACAGTGTAAATATGTAGCAATTAATTATATGGCACTGAGTGGTATTGTGTGGAGTCTGTTTAATTCAGAAGAGTGTAATGTGGTGTGTATTTATGTGGCACTGAGTGGTATTTGGAGTGTATGTTGCATCGAGTGCAGTGTAATTATGTGGCATGTAATTATGCGGCACTGAGTGGTATTTGGAGTGTATGTTGTATTGAGTGCAGCATGATTATGTGGCGTGTAACTATGTGGCACTGAGTAGTATTTGAAGTGTATGTTGCATTGAGTGCAGTGTGATTGTGGCATGTAATTATGTGGCACTGAGTGGTATTTGGAGTGTATGTTGCTTTGAGTGCAGTGTAATTATGTATCATATAATTATGTGGCACTCAGCGGTATTTTGTGTAGTGTATGTTGTATTCAGTAGAGTATAATTAACTGGTGTGTAATTATGTGGCACTGAGTGGTATTGTTTGGAGTGTATGTTGCGTTGAGTACAGTGTAATTATGTAGCATATAATTATGTGGCACTGAGTGGTATTGTTTGGAGTGTATGTTGCATTGAGTGCAGTGTAATTATGTGGCGTGTAATTATGTTGCACTGAGTGGTATTGTGTGGAGTGTGCGTTGCATTCCGTAGAGTGTAATTATGTGGTGTGTAATTATGTGGCACTGAGTGGTATTTGGAGTGTATGTTGCATTGAGTGCAGTGTAATTATGTGGTGTGTAACTATGTGGCACTGAGCGGTATTTGGAGGGTATGTTGCATTGAGAGCAGCGTAATTATGTGGCACGTACTTATGGGCACTGAGTGGTAATTGGAGTGAAATGTTGCATTGACTGCAGTGTAATTATGTGTCCTGTAATTATGTGGCACTGAGTGGTATTTGGAGTGTGTGTTGCATTGAGTGCAGGGTATTTATGTGGCGTGTAATTACATCGCACCGAGTGGTTTTTGGAGTGTATGTTGCATTGAGTACAGTGTAATTATGTGGCGTGTAATTATGTGACACTGACTGGTATTTGGAGTGTATGTTGCATTGAGTGCTGTGTAATTATGTTGTGCCAAATTATGTGGCACTGAGTGGTATTTGGAATGTATGTTGCATTGAGTGCAGTGTAATTATGCGGCCTGTAATTATGTGGCACTGAGTGGTATTTGGAGTGTATGTTGCCTTGAGTGCAGGGTATTTATGTGGCATGTAATTACGGCGCACTGAGTGGTTTTTGGAGTGTGTGTTGCATTGAGTACAGTGTAAATATGTGGTGTGTAATTATGTGGCACTGAGTGGTATTTGGAGTGAATGTTGCATTGCGTGCAGTGTAATTATGTGGCGTGTAGTTATATGGCACTGAGTGGTATTTGGAGTGTATGTTGCATTGAGTGCAGTGTAATTATGTAGCATATAATTATGTGGCACTGAGTGGTATTTTGTGGAGTGTGTGTTGCATTCAGTAGAGTGTAATTATGTGGCACTGAGTTGTATTTGGAGTGTATGTTGCATTGAGTGCAGTGTAAATATATGGTGTGTAACTATGTGGCACTGAGCGGTATTTGGAGGGTATGTTGCATTGCGTGCAGTGTAATTATGTGGCGTGTAATTATGTGGCACTGAGTGGTATTTGGAGTGTATGTTGTGTTGAGCGCAGTGTAATTATGTAGCATAGAATTATGTGGCACTGAGTGGTATTGTGTGGAGTGTGTTTCATTTAGAAGAGTGTAATTATGTGGTGTGTAATTATGTGACACTGGGTGGTATTTGGACTGTATGTTGCATCGAGTGCAGTGTAATTATGTGGCATTTAATTATGCGGCACTGAGTGGTATTTGGAGTGTATGTTGCATTGAGTGCAGTGTGATTGTGGCGTGTAATTATTTGGCACTGAGTGGTATTTGGAGTGTATGTTGCGTTGAGTGCAGTGTAATTATGTATCATATAATTATGTGGCACTGAGCGGTATTTTGTGGAGTGTATGTTGTATTCAGTAGAGTATAATTAACTGGTGTGTAATTATGTGATGTGATGTTTTTGTACTTGTATAGCGCACAGCTACCCGCAGTGGGTTTCCCGGCGCTTGTACGAATACCGCAAGGGAACCCTTCCTGGCTTTCCCTGTGAAGTGTCCACTCCTGGGCACCCCCATGGTGAAGACCAGGCATCCCTCGCGTTGTGGGGGCCGTTGTGGAGACTAAGCAAGCTATTGCCCAGAGTTGCAGCGTGGGACCCATGATCGGAACAGGCACTGAGGCGAGAATATCCGGTCAGGGGAATTAATGAGCCCGAGACCCGCCAGGGCAGGAATCGAACCCTGGTCCCTGGCCAGAGCTCTGCATCAAGGTCTGCCTGCTCTAACCATTGAGCCACACTTCTCCACGCTGAGTGGTATTGTTTGGAGTGTATGTTGCATTGAGTGCAGTGTAATTATGTGGCGTGTAAGTATGTGGCACTGAGTGGTATTTGGAGTGTATGTTGCTTTGAGAGCAGCGTAATTATGTGGCATGTAATAATGTTGCACTGAGTGGTATTGTGTCGAGTGTGTGTTGCATTCCATAGAGTGTAATTATGTGGCGTGTAAGTACGTGGCACTGAGTGGTATTTGGAGTGTATGTTGCATTGAGTGCAGTATAATTATGTGGTGTGTAACTATGTGGCATTGAGCGGTATTTGAAGGGTAATTTGCATTGCGTGCAGTGTATTTATGTGGCATGTAATTATGTGGTACTGAGTGGTATTTTGAGTGTATGTTGCATTGAGTGCAGTGTAATTATGTAGCATATAATTATGTGGCACTGAGTGGTATTGTGTGGAGTGTGTCTTGCATTCAGTAGAGTGTAATTATGTGGTGTGTAATTATGTGGCACTGAGTGGTATTTGGAGTGTATATTGCATTGAGTGCAGTGTAATTATGTCATGTGTAACTATGTGGCACTGAGCGGTATTTGGAGGGTATGTTGCATTGCGTGCAGTGTAATTATGTGGCGTGTAATTATGTGACACTGAGTGGTATTTGGAGTGTATGTTGCATTGAGTGCAGTGTAATTATGTGGCATATAACTATGCAGCACTGAGTGGTATTTGGAGTGTATGTTGCATTGAGTGCAGTGTAATTATGTGGTTTGTCATTATGTGGCACTGAGTAGTATTTGGAGTGTAGGTTGCAATGAGTGTAGTGTAATTATGTGGCACTGAGTGGTATTTTGAGTGTATGTTTCATTGAGTGCAGTGTAATTTTGTGGCGTGTAATTTTGCGACACTGAGTGGTATTTGGAGTGTATGTTGCATTGAGTGCAGTGTAATTATGTGGCATGTAACTATGTAGCACTGAGTGGTATTTGGAGTGTATGTTGCATTGAGTGCAGTGCAATTATGTGGCACGTAATTATGTGGCACTGAGTGGTATTTGGAGTGAATGTTGCATTGAGCGCAGTGTAATTATGTCGCACTGAGTAGTATTTGGAGTGTATGTTGCATTTGCAGTGTAATCAAGTGGCGCGTAATTATGAGGAACTGAGAGGTATTTGAAGTGTATGTTGCTTTGAGTGCAGTGTAATTATGTGGCGTGTACCTATGTGGCACTGAGTGGTATGTGGAGTGTATGTTGCATTGAGTGCAGTGTGATTATGTGACATGTAATTATGTGGCACTGAGTGGTATTTGGAGTGTATGTTGCATTGAGTGCAATGTAATTATGTGGCGTGTAATTATGTGGCACTGAGTGCTATTTGGAGTGTATGTTGCGTTGAGTGCAGTGTAATTATGTATCATATGGAAAGGGGCGACCACTCGGTCCCCCCGAACGTATGGAAGGGTGCCCCGATCCCCCCGGGAAACCATTTTTGGGCGGGAGGCGTGGCTCGGCTGGTATGCCCGAAGTGGCGTAGCCGGGGCGCGCCCTTTCCCACCCAAGAGGGGTTGTCCTAGACACCCGCACGGAAGACCGCGCCCAGTGGGCGTACCTGAGGAGGATCCCCGCCCTCCCGCAGACGGATAAATAGAGCGGGAATCCGAAGAAGCGTCCTCTTGTTCTTGTGCTCGGAAGGCTGCACCACTCGTCGCTCGTGAGCCCTCGACAGAACAAGCAGCAATTTTGAGAACTTGTAATCTTGTTGTTTCTCTTTCAGTTATCGAGAGTTCGAAGGATCTGGGACCTCGTTGATCGACTTGAACGGAGTAAACGAAGCTATGGCCGGCAAAAGAGCGGGAAAGAGCTCCGAGCTAGAGAAGGTACTGCGCACCTTGTCGAACCGAATGGCAATCATGGACCGGAAACTCGGTAAAGTTGATTCGATCGGTCGAGGTCTGGCCGAAGTTAAGAAGCAGTTAGCGGCCCAGAACAACCCCTCAGGTCGCCCTAAGAAGGTAATAGGCCCGGCCTTGCCGGGTATGGTCCCTGAGGGTAGGGAGAAGTGTATTAAGAGGAGGGCGGTGTCTGGGGAGGGAGCCCCCATCACGCCGGCGTACATCCCGGTACCGGTCCCGGATATAGGTTTGCCAATTCCTGTGGTAATCACTCCGGTTAATGATGATCAAATGCCCCCGGAACTGGCCATTCAGTTAGCAGCAGTATTACCCTGGCTCAAGAAGAAAGCGGGGGGGCAGTGGCTGCGGGGGACCCAGCCGAGGAGGCTAGGTTAATAATCGAGCAGTTACGGCAGTCGAGAGAAGCCGGGACGGCGAATGTTCCTTTTGTTCCCCCACAGGTGGCGCCGGGAGTACCAGCGGTTAGCCGGGAAAAGGCAGCAGACACGACGGTTGAACCCGGTAAGCAACCATTGCCAATGGCAGGGGAAGGTTCATTGCCGTCAAGGCGGGAAAAGGTGGCCCAGCAAATTCCAGTGGCCACAGAGGAAATGATATGAGGGGAGAAATACATTAATATGTTTTCATTGTTAACTGACCATCGCGAGATGGAATATGCCAAATCCCAGAAAGATCTATGGCATCCCAGTGTGTGGCGGGCCAAGATGGCGGAATTTAGGGTCGATGAGACCGTAGCGAACTGGGTGAAGGCCTTTTCGATATTTACGGCAGTCATGGGTGAACGAAAGCCAGAAGTAATGACCGAGTTGTCTTGTTATCAGAATAGGATTATGGATTTTTATACCATGTATGGGGGGACGAGTGGAAAGGATATGACATGAAATTCCGGAAAGCGAAAGAGTTTGATACAACGTTGACCTGGGACTGCCTCGACTCGGTGTCATGGCACAAGCAGCTCTTGCCTGGTGCGGCGGGTACGTCCTCGCCGGGCGGGAGCGGGCCGGGGTCAGTTTGCCAAAAGCCTGCGTTGCCCTTTCGAGCAGGCGCCGGTGGGGAAATTCAGCCCAAGTCCGGCGGAAATGGCGGCAAGCAGGGGGTTTGTTGGGGCTTCAATAGAGGCAACTGTAACAAGCCCCAGGGAACTTGTAGGTTCAGGCATGCGTGTGCGGGCTGTGGGAACTCCTCACACCCAGAGAGTAGCTGTAGATCAAAGAACAGGGGGACGGGAGGAAAAGGGGGGTCTAAGCAAGAGTGAGGTGATGCTTGGGAATCACTTGCCTACACCTGTCGACATCATGGCTCTGACTCCTTGGTTGAACAAATACCCTGATCATGTATCCGCCGGGGTTTTGAGGAATGGATTCCTATATGGCTTCAACATCCCTGCGGGGGATTTTCGGGGGGACTCCTTTTGTAAAAATCAGTTATCTGTCCAACATAATCCAAGCGTAGCAGCAAAGAAAATTTCCAAAGAGGTCAGCTTGGGGCGGGTGGCGGGGCCTTTTCAATGCCCGCCGGTGGCGGATTTTGTGTGTTCACCACTAGGAGTGGTTCCAAAGAAAGACCCGGGGGAGTTTAGACTCGTTAACAACTTGTCTGCCCCAAGGGGATCCTCGGTGAACGAAGCCATTAACCCGGATATTTGTTCGGTTCGTTACGCATCGTTCGATGATGCCGTTACCATATTGAATCATCTGGGCCCCGGAGCACGGATGGCGAAATCAGACATCGAATCGGCATTCAGGTTGCTCCCGGTACACCCGCGGGACCAGCGCTTGCTGGGTTTTGCGTTTCAGGGGAGTTATTACATGGATAGATGCATGCCTATGGGTTGCTCCATTTCCTGTGCCTATTTTGAGATGTTTAGCTGTTTTTTAGAGTGGGCATTCACTGAGGCCACGGGGCATAGGCACATTATGCACTATCTGGATGACTTCCTCTTCTTGGGAGCGACCGGCGATACGAAATGTGCGCAGGCGCTGCAGGACTTCTGCATCCTCATGCGGAAATTTGGAGTCCCATTGGCACCAGGTAAGACGGTTGGACCATCTACTTCACTGGAGTTTCTGGGAATTAAGCTCGACTCAGTGGAGGGATGTTTCCGGTTGCCGATGGAGAAGGTGGCCAAGTTCAGGGCATCCTTAACGCAACGCCTGGGCAGAGAGAAAGTGACCCTGCGCCAGTTACAACAGACAGTGGGTCAGCTGAACTTTGCCTTGAGAGTAATACCGATGGCTCGCCCATTCTCCCGCTCCATTGCACAAGCGATGGTTGGCCTCAAGGAGGGTCACCACCGTACGAGACTGTCGGCAGAGGTTCGCCAGGATATGCGCATTTGGTTGGCATTTCTGGCGGACTTCAACGGTCGAGTTGTGTGGAACAAACCACCAGCATCATCGGATGAACTAGGTTTGTGGACCGATTCAGCTGGGAGCGTGGGATTTGGCGCCATCTTTGGTAACCGATGGTCGGCATAAGTATGGCCGACGTGGTGGCACTCCAGCGGTCTAACAGGTAACATTGGGTTCTTGGAGCTATTTCCCATTTGGGTTGCTCTGATGGCATGGCCAGACGACTTTAGGGACCGATCAGTTGTGTTTTGGTCTGACAATATGACTGTGGTTGAGTGCATTAATCAGCAGGCAGCCCGCTGCAAGTGGATCTTGAGATTGTTAAAAGAAATCATTTTGCATTGCATGAAATTGAATGTACAATTCAGGGCGAAACATGTGCCAGGTGTAATGAATAACGCAGCGGATGCACTCTCTCGTTTACACATGCAGGCTTTCAGGGGTTATCTACCCACAGCGGACCTAGTGGCGGCACCGTTCCCCGAAGCGCTATGGCTAATCGGTGCCCCGGATTACAAGACCTCGTGGCAGCCAGCTTAGCTCCCAGGACAAGGAAGGCTTACGAGGGAGCGTTTCGTTCCTACTGCACATTTTTGGGTGCGACAGGGGGACAGAGCTGGGGTCAAGAGGGCTCCTTCCTGGGGTTCCTGGTAGCGCTGCACAGAGAAGGCCGATCAGCGGCAACGGCCAATAGACACAGGGCGGCCATTTCGTTCATGGCACAACTGCACGGCATAAGTGACCCAACGGGTTCCTTTTTGGTTAGGAAGGCACTACGCGGCTGGCATTGCCTCGAGGGTTGCAAGCAAGATACGAGGCGCCCGATTGGCTTAGACAGATTGTCTCTGCTTTTAGCAAAGCTGGACGAGACGTGCTCCTCCCCTTTCGAAGCAGTTCTGTTCCGGGCAGCCTTCGCCTTGGCATTCCATGGGGCAATGCGGGTAGGCGAACTAGTGGCGAGGAACAAGAAGGATATGGAGGGAGGCTTGTGCAGGGATCACGTACAAATAAGGGGTGATTCCATGGTGATCTCGATAGCCTGTTCCAAGACAGACCAAGAAGCTATGGGAGAGAGTGTTGTCGTGCAGCTCGCACGAGGGTCCCCCACTTGTCCGATAAAGTGTGTAGAGGAATACTTGGCACAGGGGACGGCGACATGGGGGGGAGCCTGCTTAGGCACAATGATGGCACCCCACTGACGAGATTTCAGTTTCAGAGGGTGCTAGCACTGACAATCGCTGCCACGGGCATGGACCCGTGCGATTTTGGGACCCACTCATTCAGGATAGGGGCTGCTACTGAGGCGACGGCCTGGGGTCTGAGCGCGGAGGAAGTAAAACAGCTGGGCCGTAGGTCCTCGAATTGCTTCAAAAGTATGTGCGATTGCACATGTTGTAAAAGTCAATTGACATGCACTCACGCTTCTTGTCTTTTGTTCTGATTGCAGTTTCGCAAGCCTGTCACGCGGGGCGGAATTGGGAGTCGACCCAACACCAGGAGACCAGCGGTCGAGGATCACCGACTGGAGAGAGAGTGGTATGGGTCGTGGGCCACTCATATGTGAGGCGCGCCGGAGACGTATTCAAGGCAGGTGACGCGATCCACGCATCTGGTGAATACGGGTACAGAGTGACCTTTCATGGGAAGGGCGGCCTCTGTTTTGACCAATTTCAATCATTTTTGGAGGGTCTTTTAGGGCGGCAAAGGTCACCGCCATCTGTAGTCATAGTACACCTGGGGGGCGCCACCCAGAATGGATGGGAGCGCCCGGGGGGAGGCGGCCATTGGCCCCTTCCATGGGGAGGCGGCACCCACTAAGGATGGGTCGCCTAGGGGGAGACGGCCATAGGCCCCTCCCAGGGGGGAGACGGCTAGATGCCCCTCCTACGAATTTCCCGGGGGCCGGATATCCGCTCGGGCGGAAGAGAGTGTGGGGATGGGGGGAGTCCACGCTGTCCTTCATACACATACCTCACACGGGAACTCGGACGACCTTTAAGATGGCGTCGAGTGAAAGGGGGCCCCCACGACAAGGGAAGTTACAGTTGGCAATGAGGGTAAAGTCCTCTGCGCATGCGCCACTCACACCGTGAGGGCGGGATTTTGGTAGTAGGGATCTGACACCGGTTAGGACCTTGCCGTTGGCCCTTAATGCTAGGATGTACAATTTTAGTTTAAAATGTATGCATTTTCAGGATGCTAGACTCGGCTAGGAAACCTTTGTATTAGAGATCTGTTAAGGTTAGCCAAAGAACATGTCTTCATCAAAATGTAATGAAAGTAAAATTGTACATAATTTATGAAAAGTTTTATTTAGTGTTTTAAATTTTGTTTCATATTTTAATAAATACGGCCGGGGGGTAACTCCCCCCCGCCTTCCAAAAGCTCAAACCTGTGTCTGTCCTCTCCCATGGGGAATTGGTGTTGGGAGGGGGTGGCGGGCATCCCGGCCATATGGAAAGGGGCGACCACTCGGTCCCCCCGAACGTATGGAAGGGTGCCCCGATCCCCCCGGGAAACCATTTTTGGGCGGGAGGCGTGGCTCGGCTGGTATGCCCGAAGTGGCGTAGCCGGGGCGCGCCCTTTCCCGCCCAAGAGGGGTTGTCCTAGACACCAGCACGGAAGACCGCGCCAAGTGGGCGTACCTGAGGAGGATCCCGGCCCTCCCGCAGACGGATAAATAGAGCGGGAATCCGAAGAAGCGTCCTCTTGTTCCTGTGCTCGGAAGGCTGCACCACTCGTCGCTCGTGAGCCCTCGACGGAACAAGCGGCAATTTTGACCCACCCACCAGCCCCTATTGCAATGTTTTTGAATAAAGTGATTTGTTGATGATTTCAGATTGTATTAGAGAAATGCAGTCAAGTTATTTCAGACTTTAAGAGATGTGTATAGGCCTTTCTTTCTTGGTAGAAAGTACAGGAATGTATCAAAGTAAGGTAATTGTTTTGTGCTTTAGGACCTTTTTTTTCCCTTTGTAGAAATGAGAAGTTGATGAATCATCAAGCTGTGTCACACTAGGTGAATTTTCTTCCCTTAGTAGGTAAACAACTGTCGTATTTATTTTTTGGTCGGGCGGTAAGTTCATGATCGGTGAGCAGTAATTTCAAGGCCCCTAGAGGGGGGCGCCACCCAGAATGGATGGGAGCGCCCGGGGGGAGGCGGCCATTGGCCCCTTCCACGGGGAGGCGGCACCCACTAAGGATGGGTCGCCTAGGGGGAGACGGCCATAGGCCCCTCCCAGGGGGGAGACGGCTAGATGCCCCTCCTACGAATTTCCCGGGGGCCGGATATCCGCTCGGGCGGAAGAGAGTGTGGGGATGGGGGGGGAGTCCACGCTGTCCTTCATACACATACCTCACACGGGAACTCGGACGACCTTTAAGATGGCGTCGAGTGAAAGGGGGCCCCCACGACAAGGGAAGTTACAGTTGGCAATGAGGGTAAAGTCCTCTGCGCATGCGCCACTCACACCGTGAGGGCGGGATTTTGGTAGTAGGGATCTGACTACTTGCCGTTGGCCTTTAATGCTAGGATGTACAATTTTAGTTTAAAATGTATGCATTTTCAGGATGCTAGACTCGGCTAGGAAACCTTTGTATTAGAGATCTGTTAAGGTTAGCCAAAGAACATGTCTTCATCAAAATGTAATGAAAGTAAAATTGTACATAATTTATGAAACGTTTTATTTAATGTTTTAAATTTTGTTTCATATTTTAATAAATACGGCCGGGGGGGGGGGTAACTCCCCCCCGCCTTCCAAAAGCTCAAACCTGTGTCTGTCCTCTCCCATGGGGAATTCATGTTGGGAGGGGGTGGCGGGCATCCCGGCCATATAATTATGTGGCACTGAGCGGTATTTTGTGGAGTGTATGTTGTATTCAGTAGAGTATAATTAACTGGTGTGTAATTATGTGATGTGATGTGATGTTTTTGTACTTCTATAGCGCACAGCTACCCGCAGTGGGTTTCCCGGTGCTTGTACGAATACCGCAAGGGAACCCTTCCTGGCTTTTCCTGTGAAGTGTCCACTCCTGGGCACCCCCATGGTGCAGACCAGGCATCCCTCGCGTTGTGGGGGCCGTTGTGGAGACTAAGCAAGCTATTGCCCAGAGTTGCAGCGTGGGACCCATGATCAGAACAGGCACTGAGGCGAGAATATCCGGTCAGGGGAATTAATGAGCTCGAGACCCGCCAGGGCAGGAATCGAACCCTGGTCCCTGGCCAGAGCTCTGCATCAAGGTCTGCCTGCTCTAACCATTGAGCCACACTTCTCCACGCGGAGTGGTATTGTTTGGAGTGTATGTTGCATTGAGGACAGTGTAATTATGTAGCATATAATTATGTGGCACTGAGTGGTATTGTTTGGAGTGTATGTTGCATTGAGTGCAGTGTAATTATGTGACGTGTAAGTATGTGGCACTGAGTGGTATTTGGAGTGTATGTTGCTTTGAGAGCAGCGTAATTATGTGGCATGTAATAATGTTGCACTGAGTGGTATTGTGTCGAGTGTGTGTTGCATTCCATAGAGTGTAATTATGTGGTGTGTAATTATGTGGCACTGAGTGGTATTTGGAGTGTATGTTGCATGGAGTGCAGTGTAAATATGTGGTGTGTAACTATGTAGCACTGAGCGGTATTTGAAGTTTAATTTGCATTGCGTGCAGTGTAATTATGTGGCTTGTAATTATGTGGTACTGAGTGGTATTTTGAGTGTATGTTGCATTGAGTGCAGTGTAATTATGTAGCATATAATTATGTGGCACTGAGTGGTTTTGTGTGGAATGTGTCTTGCATTCAGTAGAGTGTAATTATGTGGTGCTTAATTATGTGGCACTGAGTGGTATTTGGAGTGTATGTTGCATTGAGTGCAGTGTAATTATGTGATGTGTAACTATGGGGCACTGAGCGGTATTTGGAGGGTATGTTGCATTGTGTGCAGTGTAATTATGTGGCGTGTAATTATGTGACACTGAGTGGTATTTGGAGTGTATGTTGCATTGAGTGCAGTGTAATTATGTGGCATATAATTATGCAGCACTGAGTGGTATTTGGAGTGTATGTTGCATTGAGTGCAGTGTAATTATGTGGTGTGTCATTATGTGGCACTGAGTAGTATTTGGAGTGTAGGTTGCAATGAGTGTAGTGTAATTATGTGGCACTTAGTGGTATTTTGAGTGTATGTTGCCTTGAGTGCAGTGTAATTTTGTGGCGTGTAATTATGCGGCACTGAGTGGTATTCGGAGTGTATGTTGCATTGAGTGCAGTGTAATTATGTGGCATGTAACTATGCGGCACTGAGTGGTATTTGGAGTGTATAATGCATTGAGTGCAGTGTAATTATTTGGCATGTAGTTATGTGACACTGAGTGGTATTTGGAGTGAATGTTGCATTGAGCGCAGTGTAATTATGTCGCACTCAGTAGTATTTGGAGTATATGTTTCATTGAGTGCAGTGTAATTATGTGGCGTGTAATTATGTGGCACTGAGTGCTATTTGGAGTGTATGTTGCGTTGAGCGCACTGTAATTATGTATCATATAATTATGTGGCACCGAGTGGTATTGTGTGGAGTGTATGTTGTATTCAGTAGAGTGTAATTGAGTGGTGTGTAATTATGTGGCACTGAGTGGTATTGTTTGGAGTGTACGTTGCATTGAGTGCAGTGTAATTATGTGGCATGTAACTATGCGGCACTGAGTGGTATTTGGAGTGTATAATGCATTGAGTGCAGTGTAATTATGTGGCGTGTAACTATGTGGCACTTAGTGGTATTTGGAGGTTATGTTGCATTGAGTGCAGTGTAATTACGTGGCGTTTAATTATATGGCACTGAGTGGTATTTAGAGTGTATGTTGCATTGAGTGCAGTGTAATTATGTGGCATGTAACTATGTAGCACTGAGTGGTATTTGGAGTGTATGTTGCATTGAGTGCAGTGCAATTATGTGGCACGTAATTATGTGGCACTGAGTGGTATTTGGAGTGAATGTTGCATTGAGCGCAGTGTAATTATGTCGCACTGAGTAGTATTTGGAGTGTATGTTGCATTGAGTGCAGTGTAATCAAGTGGCGCGTAATTATGAGGAACTGAGAGATATTTGAAGTGTATGTTGCTTTGAGTGCAGTGTAATTATGTGGCCTGTACCTATGTGGCACTGAGTGGTATTTGGAGTGTATGTTGCATTGAGTGCAATGTAATTATGTGGCGTGTAATTATGTGGCACTGAGTGCTATTTGGAGTGTATGTTGCGTTGAGCGCAGTGTCATTATGTATCATATAATTATGTGGCACTGAGTGGTATTGTGTGGAGTGTATGTTGTATTCAGTAGAGTGTAATTGAGTGGTGTGTAATTATGTGGCAATGAGTGGTACTGTTTGGAGTGTACGTTGCACAGACTACAGTGTAATTATGTAGCATATAATTATGTGGCACTGAGTGGTATTCTTTGGAGTGTGTGTTGCATTCAATAGAGTAATTATGTGGCATGTAATTATGTGGCACTGAGTGGTATTTTGAGAGAATGTTGCATTGAGTGCAGGGTATTTATGTGGCGTGTAATTACGTCGCACTGAGTGGTTTTTGGAGTGTATGTTGCATTGAGTACAGTGTAATTATGTGGCGTGTAATTATGTGAAACTGACTGGTATTTGAAGTGTATGTTGCATTGAGTGCAGTGTAATTATGTGGTACATAATTATGTAGCACTGAGTGGTATTTGGAGTGTATGTTGTCCACAAACTCCATGTTATGAATATAGGGGCCAGGGCAATGGGCCTATGTTCAGGCATGGGAACGAACACTTTCCAATGCGACCAAACACCCCGCAGCCAACGTGGAATCTAGCAGCAAATGGTTGGGGCCAGGTACCCAATCCATTTGACTGGGGAGCGGGAATGGGGAACAGATATGGGGTCCTGTCCGGTCTAAATGACTGTGATTGACTTACAGAGGCCACGAACCAGGGAACAGATACCACGGTCCAACAACTGGACGTGGCATCAGCTCCGGCCCTATTAACTGAGACTTCCAGGGACTCCTGCAGGATAATGAGTTGGAATGTTGCGGGGTTAAATGGTAAACGTGAGGATAAATCCTGGTCAAGCTTTGTCCTAGGCCACCACATTATTGCCCTCCAGGAAACGTGGGATACTTCCGACAACCTATGGTGGGATGGGTTCATTAGTTTCACCAAAGCCGCTGTTCATAGCCGCATGGGGAGGGCCAAGGGAGGCCTTCTATTTCTGTTTTCTTTAGATTTAATAGGTAGTTTTAGGCAGATCGACACTGACTCCCCTAACATCCTGGTGGTCGAAAGAGTGACTAAAAACACCAAAAGGACGATTTTTGTAAATTTCTATAATTCGGGGAACAGTGACCACAGAGGCCGCAATATTATTAATTTGGACAAGATTTTAAATAAGGTCAGTCAAAATAATACTCTCGATATAGATTATATTTTACTAGGTGATTTTAACATCCATCCGTGTAACCTAAATTGCAGGGGAAACAGTCCTGACGGGGATGATGGGCCTGAGGGACCCCACTTCGAACACTCCCCTGAGGGGGAGGAATTGGAGGACTTTCTTGTCAGTTTCGACCTTTATGAACCAGATGGTGACACTAGACAGCCAACTTTCACTGGTATTTCGTATGGCACTATCATTGATTATATATTTGTATCCCTAAGCATTCTTATACGGGTTAACATATATCGCACCACACAATTTCACTCAAGTGACCATAACCCTGTTGAGCTAGAAGTGGCTTGGGGAGACAACATAGGACCTCCCCCGCTGAAAGTAACCACCCACCCTTTAAAGACAACTGGCCAAGGAAGACGCTTGAAATGGGCTAAGGTGGTCCCAGATAAATTTTATGCAGAGAACTTCCCAAGGATTAAGGGGCATGTTGAGGTCTGTAAAAACCTTAGCGCACAGGGCAAAGAAACCGTAGAGGCGTTTGAGGCCATATGTGAGCAGGTGTCACAGGACCTTTTGGCAAAAACTAAAAACGTAACCCCAGGAAACAAGCGCTGGTTTGATTCAGCTTGCTCAAAAGCCCATAGATCATTACTGGCTGCTCTCAAAAGTGTTCCTAGGGTAAACGATGAGATCTCAAAACTCAGGAAAATTTATAAATCAACAGTTAAAAAACGAAAGGACACTATTAAACAAGAAGCCTGGGAAGACCTCCTTTCGGCAGCAGTCCTGAAGAACAGCAAAAAATTCTGGGAGATTATTAAACAGCCCTTCTTCTCAGATAATGATAATGATATCATGGACTGCGTTATTCCTGATGATAAATGGTTATGCCATTTTAAAAATGTCTATGGGGATTCTGTTGACGCTACCACAGACGCCCCGTTGATAAGCCCAGCCACCTGCCCCATTATCTTTAACCAAGTAGAGGTGGAGAAAGCCATTATGTCCACTACTAAGCACAAGGCTCCTGGTCCGGACGGGGTGCCTGCTGATTTCTTCAAGTACTCCCCAAAATTGTGGGCCGAAGTCCTGACAAATGTGTTTAACGCAGTGAATGATAACCCTGCACCTGCATCATGGAATATTTCCACCATTGTTCCTATTTTTAAAAAAGGCCAGCGGGATGACCCAGGCTGCTATAGGCCCATATCCCTCTTAGATTCCTCGGTAAAAATCTTAGGGAGAGTCCTCTTATCTAGGTTAAGGGAGAATGTTGAGGGTTGTGGTGGACTATCTGAAATCCAATATGGATTTAGGGAAAAAAAAGGCACTATTGAACAATGCATTAATCTACATCTGCTCATCTCCAAATATACTGTAGCTAAGGAGGGGTCCTTGTATCTTGCATTCATGGACCTCTCCTCTGCTTTCGACTTAGTCAATAGGACTAAGTTGTGGTCCATTCTGTTGGAGATTGGCATAGATGAAGCATTAGTTACCTTTATGTCCTCCCTGCATCAGGAACTCTTCTCTAGCATACGCGTGACCAACGAGGGCAGGTGCACTGCTCTCTTTAGATCTCTAAGGGGGGTGCGGCAGGGCTGCATTTTGGCCCCCTTACTGTTCACCATCTATATCAATGGCCTGGGTGCGCACCTTGAGGGGCAGGATGCCGACGTCCCGTGTGTAGGAGTAACCAAGATACCGGCACTCCTATACGCCGACGACGCCGTGCTGATCGCCCGCACGGGAGTTGGCCTCCAGCGCCTATTGAACGCTTTCGGCACGTTTATGGACCATTTAGACCTAAGAATAAACGTCGCCAAGTCACACACCATGGTGGTGGGCACAGAGTGCCGCAGGAAGAGAACTAAAACATTCACCTGTAGGGGGGATTTGGTTAGTAGGGTACCCACATTTCCCTATTTAGGTATCTTGTTTGACCAGAAAGGGACATGGGGCCCACAGGTTAGAGCCAAGAGATTGGCGGTCACACGATCAGCCTCAGCAATATTGAGCTTTGCTGGTAGGCTAGGAGCAAGGCCTATGGAAGCCATCCTAAAAATTTATAATAGTAAATCTGTGGCCATTGCATTATATGGCTCAGCACTGTGGGGGTACGCAAATGTGGAGCCTATACAGAGAGCGGAGAATGGATTCATCAGAGCCCTGCTCTCTGTACCTCAGTCCACCCCAACGTACTCCGTACATAAAGAAGTTGGTCTTGAATTTCTTTCAGATAAATTAAGCCTGGCCCCTTTGATTCTCTGGCTAAAAATATGGATGAACGATGAACTTCCATTAAATCACAAGATCTTGACCGATGTCTTGGCCTTAGATAAATCCAACAAAATTCCTTGGCTGGCCTATCTAGCAAAAGTTTTCTCAGATCTAGGCCGCCCGGAGCTCTTTACCTCCCCGGAGTCCATCAGGATCCAAGACATTGATCTAGTTAGAAAGTCTTTTATGGGAAGGAAAGAAATGCATCGTGAAGAGCGTGAACTAGCAAAGCCGGCAGTGAGGGATCATTGCCTGCTGCTTACCTCACCTTCACTCGCACCTTACCTTAGTTATGTTACACATCCTTTCCATAGGTTTCTTTTGACTAAATTTAGATTTAACCTGCTGCACTACTATTTAGGTTCTTTTACCAGTTGGCAGAAACCAGATTTAGCTCCGCCCTGTAGCTGTGACCAGTTTTCACCACAGGACACAATGCATTTTGTTATGTTTTGTAGTCTGTATTTAGAGCCTAGGAAAAAATTCCTGTTACCAATTCTTAAGGAGGCCGGCTTCACACAGGTGAGACCGGCTTTGCTCTACTTACAACTACTACCTAACCCTCATATTACCTATTGCGTTGCTAAATTCCTGACAGCTGCCTCCAGGGCGAAAGCCCCTAGCCAAGAATAATTTTTAATGTTAATTACATTTTTCTCTCAAATTGTCTTTTTAATAATTTTTAAAACAGTATTTGACTTTTGTATCACGTGTATTTTTTGGTAAATCTTGTATGTAATGTATTTTATTGTCGTTTCTTTGTATGGCTTTTAAAGAGCCGAATAAAGATATTTTGACTTGACTTGACTTGACTGGTATTTGGAGTGTATGTTGCATTGAGTGCAGTGTAATTATGTTGTGTGTAATTATGTGGCACTGAGTGGTATTTGAAGTGTATGTTGCATTGAGTGCAGTGTAATTATGTGGTGCATAATTATGTAGCACTGAGTGGTATTTGGAGTGTATGTTGTGTTAAGCGCTGTGTAATTATGTAGCATATAATTATGTGCCACTGAGTGGTATTGTGTGGAGTCTATGTGGCATTGAGTGCATTGTAATTATGTAGCATATAATTATGTGCCACTGAGTGGTATTTGGAGTGTATGTTGCATTGAGTGCAGTGTAATTATGTGGCACTGACTGGTATTTTGAGTGTATGTTGCATTGAGTGCAGTGTCATAATGTGGTGTGTAATTATGTGGCACTGAGTGGTATTTGGAGTGTATGTTGCATTGAGTGCAGTGGAATTATGTGGAGTGTAATTATTTGGCACTGAGTGCTATTTGGAGTGTATGTTGCGTTGAGCGCAGTGTAATTATGTATCATATAATTATGTGGCACTGAGTGGTATTGTGTGGAGTGTATGTTGTATTCAGTAGAGTGTAATTGAGTGGTGTGTAATTATGTGGCAATGAGTGGTATTGTTTGGAGTGTACGTTGCACAGACTACAGTGTAATTATGTAGCATATAATTATGTGGCACTGAGTGGTATTCTTTGGAGTGTGTGTTGCATTCAATAGAGTCTAATTATGTGGCATGTAATTATGTGGCACTGAGTGGTATTTTGAGAGAATGTTGCATTGAGTGCAGGGTATTTATGTGGCGTGTAATTACGTCGCACTGAGTGGTTTTTGGAGTGTATGTTGCATTGAGTACAGTGTAATTATGTGGCGTGTAATTATGTGAAACTGACTGGTATTTGGAGTGTATGTTGCATTGAGTGCAGTGTAATTATGTTGTGTGTAATTATGTGGCACTGAGTGGTATTTGAAGTGTATGTTGCATTGAGTGCAGTGTAATTATGTGGTACATAATTATGTAGCACTGAGTGGTATTTGGAGTGTATGTTGTGTTAAGCGCTGTGTAATTATGTAGCATATAATTATGTGCCACTGAGTGGTATTGTGTGGAGTCTATGTGGCATTGAGTGCATTGTAATTATGTAGCATATAATTATGTGCCACTGAGTGGTATTTGGAGTGTATGTTGCATTGAGTGCAGTGTAATTATGTGGCACTGACTGGTATTTTGAGTGTATGTTGCATTGAGTGCAGTGTCATAATGTGGTGTGTAATTATGTGGCACTGAGTGGTATTTGGAGTGTATGTTGCATTGAGTGCAGTGGAATTATGTGGAGTGTAATTATTTGGCACTGAGTGGTATTTGGAGTGTATGTTGCATTGAGTGCAGTATAATTATGTGGTGTGTAATTATGTGGCACTGAGTGGTATTTGGAGTGTATGTTGCATTGAGTGCAGTGTAATTATGTGGCATGTAATTATGTGGCACTGAGTGGTATTTGGAGTGTATGTTGCATTGAGTGCAGTGTGAATATGTGGCGTGTAATTATGTGGCACTGAGTGGTATTTGGAGTGTATGTTGCCTTGAGTGCAGTGTAATTATGTGGAGTGTAATTATGTGGCACTGAGTGGTATTTGCAGTGAATGTTGCATTGAGAGCAGTGTAATTATGTAGCATATAATTGTGTGTGGTGTGTGTTAGATTCAGTAGAGTGTAATTATGTGGCGTGTAATTTTGTGGCACTGAGTGGTATTTGGAGTTTATGTTGCATTGAGTGCAGTGTAATTATATGGCGTGTAATTATGTGGACCAGAAGCCCTTGCGAGGTCCTGTGAGGTCATCGTGCGCCAGGCGGCGCTATATATCACCACCAATCCTATTGAGTGGGTGAATCTCTGAGGAACTGTTTTGCCGCCGTACCTGCTCTCCCGCTTTCTTCTGTGGCTAGGATCACTGCCAAAAGCACTTTTCAAAACGGCTGTACCCGCCCGCCAGTCTCCAGCTGCCCGGCCGCTCTGAATACCACCAAGAGCGGGGGCGCCAGGAGGAGACCGGCGAGGGGCTTCACTACGAGGACCAGAAGCCCTTGCGAGGTCCTGTGAGGTCATCGTGCGCCAGGCGGCGCTATAAATCACCACCAATCCTATTGAGTGGGTGAATCTCTGAGGAACTGTTTTGCCGCCGTACCTGCTCTCCCGCTTTCTTCTGTGGCTAGGATCACTGCCAAAAGCACTTTTCAAAACGGCTGTACCCGCCCGCCAGTCTCCAGCTGCCCGGCCGCTCTGAATACCACCAAGAGCGGGGGCGCCAGGAGGAGACCGGCGAGGGGCTTCACTACAAGGACCAGAAGCCCTTGCGAGGTCCTGTGAGGTCATCGTGCGCCAGGCGGCGCTATAAATCACCACCAATCCCGTCTCGCGGGACGCGAGCGGGACGCTGGGCGAAGCCTGGGCCAAGGGTGGGCCCGTCTTAGCCCGTCAACGACCGGAGGAGACTGGGCTGGGCCCACCCCCCTAAGACCCCTCATCAAATAAGAACCGGAACAGTAAGTAATATGTGACCACAAAGTCATCTATGTGCTGATTAGAACTCAAACTTCTGCACTGTCTTTATTTTCTCCATTGGTATACAAATGTCTACCAGAGGCTCTAGGAGCAAAACCTTGAAAAACATGACATCTACTGTTGGTCCAATCGATCTCTTCCTAACTAAAGTGAATCAAACCATCGACCAAACGGTAATGCTAATCGATCGACGAGTCTCCTACGAATTAGACCAAGCTAGGCGCTCATCAATGGGAATGCTGGCTAATGCACAAACCCCGAATGTCCCACTGCAAAAATCCCTAAATCAGGAAACAAACGCGGATATCCACGTGATTCCAAACACTGTTGATCTTTCTGTATCATTACAACTCTCAGACTCACAACTTAGTCAGGGCCTTGAACAGACCCCTGATATCTTTGCGAGTCCAAAGCGAATCTCTATCGAATCCATACAATGTGAATCTAGAGGGATTAGGGAAGGAGCAATTCCCAAAGTGCAGCATCACAAAGACAAACCCCAAAAAAACTTAACAACTAAAGAAACTGCTAATTCAAACCCAGATCCACCTACAAAAACGAGTGATTCAAACAATGCTTCAAATTCAAACACAAAAGACAAAACTGCTGCCTCTTTTAGTGACACCATTCCCGAGGTATTGTTAGTCGAAGATCACAACGATAGATCTAATCATAAGCAAATTCACAAGAAATCGGCAGCTTGTACCACAACAAAAAACGTTTAACACCAAAACACAAGCTTCTTTACTAAAAGAAATTGCGGAAATAGTTAAGCACCAGCTCCAACCGCTTCAGAAAAGCATACAAATCATAGAAAAGCAATTAGCAACACTGGTAGCAATCTCAAAAACAAATCCTATTCAGAGAAACAAAGAACATTTAACCCTCTCTGGACCTAAGGTTCTACCAAATGTCGTAAAATCTATAGATAAACCAAAACAACCAGCTAGTAGTTTGGCTACTACAAATAACACCAATGCAAAACCAGTAGAGAACATAAACAAAAATACGAACAATCCGACATCTTCTTCAAAGAATAAGATTTCTCAAGAAACTATTACAACAGTTATAGGCACACAAAACAAATCGCCAGGAAAACTCCCTAGTGTGGATGGCACAGATAAAAAAGTTCCTCCAATGAAAACTCCTTCTACAGGTCCCACACCAAACACCTTTGGCCATGACCAGACGCAGACACAACCTAACAAACCAGAACGGTCAAATAAAAAACGGTCAAAATTGGTAAATCTTCCACCGGAAGCAGCATCTTTTGTGGTCATCTTAACAGGTGTTCCAGAACTGAACTACGACACAGAAGAACCAACATGGTCATTATTAAATAAAACTCGATATTGGTTAAACACCAACAGACCTAACCATCCAAATAATATTACCAGAATTTCGACTGTGAAAAGGGTTTCATAGATAGGTCATCAATTAAAAACAATATCGGGAGACTGCATAATAGTCAACCTCGAAGACCCCCGTGCCGTGGAATACATATGCTCATGGGACTCATCAGGTAATACAGGAGGAATACAGGTTAAACGTCTATCTTTCTTTTACCCCCAACAAACTCGCCGTTATGATGACTTCAACTACCCCCCAGAATGGTCCTGGAACCATCAAGATCACGAACAAAAAAACTGGAACCAGGGGCATTGGGGGCAGGGAAATAACCAGAGAAACTGGAATCAGGGGGATTGGGACCAAGGAAATAACCACTCGAGTTGGCACCCGGGAGATTGGGGACATGACTACAATGAACGGGGTGATTGGAACAACTATGGTAGAAGGCCAAGACAACCACACCATAGAGACACATGGGCTGGAATACCAACATCAAACAGTTATAGCTGCCTGGATATGGTGGACTGACCATCATCAGAGCCCTGTACCACGCCCAACTCGCATAATAATGGATCACGCTTTGAAAGACCAGTCAAACTTCTTGTGACTACGACCTCAAATAAAACCCAAGGTATATCAAAAGCGAGACAACTGGAACCAAAAGTAATGACACAATCTTACCCCATTGTAAAACTGGCTGAAGCACCTCAGTGCATAACCGATGCAAGCAACAGATCAAAAACCACCCTACAAATCCCCCTAAGCCCGCCTGCTATTTCCAGTAAACATCACGACAGGAACTTGTTATCCTGGAACGTGGCAGGACTAGCAACAAAATATATGGAAGGCAGTTTTTTAGACTTGGTTTACTCAAGCAAAATAGTCTGTCTACAAGAGACATGGCTAAATAACCCAATACATTTTGTGGGATATAGAACATACTTCTCCCAGGCTATAAAATCAACATCAGGGAGAAGCAAAGGAGGTTTAACAACATATATCTCCAATCTCTGGACATGTCACAAAGTAACTCCTGTCACACTCCACCAGAACTACCAGATTTTGAGCATCGAAGGTACTAATCAAGAGGTTTACATTCTTGTAAACTTCTATAACAACATGACCACAAATGAGCAGTCTAAAACCTTAAAACAAATTCTTGAAGAGATTAACGAATTAAGGAGAAAACATGCCAGAACTTCACACACAATAATCTGGGGAGGCGACTTTAATCTTCATCTATGCAAACATAGCGACGCCTCCATTTGCGGGATTACAGATGAATATGAAAATCCGATACCTCACTTTTCTCATACCAACGAAGGCATCAATATGCAGGCCACGATGGCTGAAATAGACATAGGGTTTGCAAATATGCTTAAAACACCGATTACTGAGTTTTCTCCTACTTTCCATGGTAGAGGTTATGAATCTCTAATTGATTACATTCTGATATCCTGCAGTAAAGCCAAATGTAGAAAATCATTTGAAGTGGAGAGAAATGCACTCAGCGATCATTTCCCTCTTAGACTAACATTCCAAGAACCAGATCTTCAAAAGAACTCTGAAAAGACTTTGCCCGGCTTGCTACATCAAGAAGCACTAACTTTGAAAAGAAAAAATGGATATACCCTTAGGTGGGGCAATTTAGATCAAGAACTTACCAGTGAGAAAATAATTAAGACATGCAGGAATGAAATTGACAAATGTCTAGATCCTTCCTCAAACTCAGTAGAGATTATGAATAGCTATCAAGAAATAGCAAACATAATAAGTCTAGAATTAACTAGACCTATCAAAAAAAACAACAACAATCCGAAAAGCGGGTGGTTCAACACAAAATGCACAAAAGCATACTCAAATTTAAAGAAAGCTTTAACAAAAAAAACAAGAAACAGAGAAGAGGTAATAAAACTAAGGAAAGCCTACGCACATGCAATTAAACAAAGGAAAAAGGAGGTACAAGTACAACTTTGGACACAACTCCTAAAAAGTAGTGCCCTAAAAGACAGCACAGCCTTCTGGGAAACAGTTAAAACTCCATTCCTAGCAGATAATAACGCTGGCCCCTCCTTGGATGTTGCCATAAATGCAGAAGATTGGGTAAACCACTTCTCAGGGGTTTTTGGGGAGGTTAGGACTGAAGACTCAATTTCTCAAGACCCTCTTCCGCTGGTGCAATACCCGATTGAGACACAATTTACACTCAAAGAAACAACCAATGCTATAAAATCTGCAAAAAACGGTAAAGCACCGGGACCAGACTCTATTCCTATGGATCTCTACAAAAGCCTACCTGATTTATGGGCCCCTCTTCTGACTAAAGTGCTTAACGCAGCAAAAGACACGGGCTTTCCTGACTCTTGGTCAACTTCGATCCTGGTCCCCATATTTAAAAAAGGCAACAGAGACAGCCCAACCTGCTACCGCCCCATATCCCTCCTGGATTCAACTGGAAAGATGCTAGGCCGCATACTTCTAAATCGACTCCAGGAGTGGTCAAAAGAGCAAGGGGTACTCTCAGACCTCCAATACGGCTTCAGGGCCGGCCTAAGCACCGTGGATCAAGTCCTAAACTTAACATTACTTGTAGGGAAATATGTAACAGCAAAGAAATCCTGCCTACATATGGTGTACGTCGACCTTACAGCAGCCTTCGACTGCGTGGAACACTCGAAGCTCTGGGCAATCATGTTACGAATGGGGATAGAACCACCTATAGTGGACATCCTTCGTGAGCTATATTCTGGCGCAACTGGAAAGGTCAGATATGGAATAACAGGACAACTAACTGACAGCTTTCAAATTCAGAAAGGGGTCAGACAAGGCTGCGTGTTGGCCCCTTTCCTATTCACACTTTATACGAATGGCCTAGAGGTCGCGCTGCTAAAAGGCGTTAAAGATCTGCCGGAAGCCGGTCGTCGACAGATTCCAGCGCTATTATACGCCGACGACGCGGTAATCCTGGCAAGAACACCCGTCCAGCTTCAGAAGGCCCTAAACAACTATTGTTCCTTTATGACCAGTCTCAATTTAAAAGTGAACATAAGGAAAACCTATGTAATGCACGTCGGTAATAGAGGAAAAAAAGAGAAAAAAATCTTTGTCGACAACCTGCCACTAGAAAGAGCTAACACCTATCCTTATCTCGGTATAACTATCGATGAGGCGTTTAATTGGAGAGAGGCAATTAACTCCAGAAACTTAGCCCTCACAAGAACAGTTGGCGCTTTAAAAGCATTCTCACTTTGCTTGGGAAAAAGACCACCCAACGAAATGATTAAGATATATAACGCAAAATCTATCAGCACCGCCACCTTTGGAGCAGGAGTCTGGGGTACAACGAACGTAGAGCAGCTCCAAAAGACTGAAAACTCCTTTTTAAAGTTTCTCTTGGCGGTTCCTAACAGCACTACCACATTTGGGTGTCACCTTGAACTCGGAGTACACTATATATCGGACATAATTAAGATTCAGCCTATCATGCTATGGCGAAGAATATGGGCCACGGAAGAATGCCACCTCACGAGAATAATAATAGAGGATTGCATGAAACTAGACCATATGAAAAAAATAAAATGGCTGGCATATGTAAAATCATTTCTCACTGACATTGGCCGTCCGAGTTTCTTTGAAGATCCATTATCCGTAATAGACATTTCAAAAAAAGACCTAAAAACACTGTGCCTGTCACATTTATCTGAAATCCGAACGTTATGTGAAATAGCTAAACCCTCAGTGCAACAATTTTTAATGATACAGTTGGTTCCAACTATGCAACCTTATTTACAATACGATTTATCGCAATATGAAAAGCTACTCCTTACTCGTTTTAGGCTTAACATATACCATTTTCTGGTTTTATTTCCCATTCAGAATGTATGGACTCACAACACTGCAGCGTGTCCGTGTGACTCTATGTCCTCACAGTCCACAATCCATGTCATATTTTTCAGTAAATTTTATATGCAATTACGCAGGAGGTGGATATTACCACTACTAAAAGTTATGAACATCCGTAGATGTCGCCCCGCCTATTTAGCTCTGCAACTTTTGGAAAATTCGTTGATGACAAAATCTATGGCACAATATCTAAAACTTTGTATTAGGCACCGTACGAATCTGTAATGATGTGTAACAGTTTTTAATAACTTTTTTATAATGAATGAAAAATGATTTTTTATATACCGTTTTTATGTACTTTTATGGTTTTCATATATGGAACCCGAATAAAGATATTTTGATTTGAGTGCAGTGTAATTAAGTGGCGTGTAATTATGACGCACTGAGTGGTATTGTTTGGAGTGTATGTTGCATTGAGTGCAGTGTAATTATGTGGCGTGTAATTATGTGGCACTGAGTGGTATTAGGAGTGTATGTTGCATTGAGACCAGTGTAATTATGTGGCGTGTAATTATGTTGCACTGAGTGGTATTTAGAGGGTATGTTGCGTTGAGCGCAGAGTAATTATGTAGCATATAATTATGTGGCATTGAGTGCTATTGTGTGGAGTGTATGTTGTATTCAGTAGAGTGTAATTGCGTGGTGTGTAATTATGTGGCACTGAGTGGTATTGTTTGGAAAGGACGTTGCACAGAGTACAGTGTAATTATGTAGAATACAATTTTGTGGCACTGAGTGGTATTCTTTGGAGTGTGTGTTGCATTGAGTGCGGTGTAATTATGTGGCATGTAATTATGTGGCACTATGTGGTATTTGAAGTGTATGTTGCATTGAGTGCAGTGTAATTATGTGGCGTGTAATTATGTGGCACTGAGTGGTATTTGGAGTGAATGTTGCGTTGAGCGCAGTGTAATTATGTAGCATATAATTATGTGGCACTGAGTGGTATTGTGTGGAATGTGTGTTGCATTGAGTGCAGAGTAATTATGTGGCATGTAACTATGTGGCACTGAGTGGTATTTGGAGTGTATGTTGCATTGAGTGCAGTGTAATTAAGTGGCACTGAATGGTATTTGGAGTGTATGTCGCATTTAGTGCAGTGTAATTATGTGGCGTCTATTTATGTGGCACTGAGTGGTATTTGGAGTGTATGTCACATTGAGTGCAGTGTAATTATGTGGCGTGTAATTATGTGGCAATGAGTGGTATTTGGAGTGTATGTTGCATTGAGTGCAGTGTACTCATATGATGCGTAATTATGTTGAGGTTCCGTGACGATTCGAACCCGTGTTTTCGACATCGTCGTAAACCCATAATTTCGGTACCAGTGAACCGTAAATGATCCATATAGTATATCCTGGTGTTTTCGCTATGCTACGAGCAAGAGCACTCCTGTTATGAGCATATTTCCGGTACACCGATGGCATCCATTTTAGATTAGGGCATCCATCTTGTTTTTCTTGCCCTCACATAGTCAATGAACAAACAGTGACCTCTGATCAATTCATTACACTCAAAGGACACGTAGGCTTTAGCCGACGATTCACCTTGTTGATGACACGTACACCTTAAGTCAGAAACGCTGTGGCCGCATGACTCGACAGAAGCTGCCTCCTCTGCCTGAGGCCAGTCCTGCTATACTGGTTCTTGTGTTCGTTGGCCTGATCATGATTAGGCGGCCGAAGTCGGTAGCCTTGCCCATTTACGACCCACAAACATCTCTTATCCTGTTTTTCTATCTTCTACACCTGGCTCTGCTCCTTTCCTTCTGGGCCTTTATTAGGGGGAGGTAACGAAATTTACGATGAGGCGGTCCGGCTCCTGAATGAGAAGATGACATGGGATTATGATCGAACAGTGGGAACCCCTCATTCGTAATGTTTAAACATCAGAAATTTGTTGACGATTCCTGTTTGACGCCAAATATTTATTGTTTAGGATACAAAGTTTAAGAAATGTACTAGCATGTGAAGAATGTTGCCTTCAGCTAAAAATCATGTATTTAAGGAGCAACCCACTTAGTGCAAATCGAACAGGCTCCTAGAATCTGCCCGTGTGTAGTTTCTGTGACTTCTGTATCCCTGCAGTAATAAACCTTTGGTCTCTGACGCCACCATCGAGAAGCCCGTGTTTCTGTTTATTTGTGCACCGAGACAGGTAGAACTCAGGGGTCTTCGGGTGTTGTCCCTGACACCTCTGGACCTTAATTCGGTCCAGAACTCCAATTGGCGCCACACGTGGGGCGACGTCATTCGGTACCGGTCCAAAAGCCTGAAGAGTTCGAGAAGCTTCGTGTGAAGATTCCAGAGGGAGGCGCCCCACTTCATCGATCCCGGTATATCGCAAAAGTGGCCCGACGTTCTCTTCCACGAGGGTTCCCGTTCGGACGGCTGAAGAGGTCCGCTGCCTTGACTGTCGCCCTGTCTTGGACCCGAGGTGCAGACCTTAGTACGGCGAGATGTAGACGGGTTTCTCCTTGGTGACGTCTTCAGTGCCTCAGTTAAGTATTAAGTGGTTGCTAGTTGTTTTTGATTAAGGATTTATCCTTCTAGTTCTCTGGTTTGACTTGGTTTTGTAGATTATCACTGGTTGTTCTAGTTACGATAATCTTTGGTTTGGTTTGGGTATCGATACATTTGTTCATTTGGTAGGCCTAAGTTCTAAGTTCGATTGCGCATCTTTGTTTGTGTTTGTTCTGTGTTTGTGTTCCGGTTAGTAAAATGGTAAGTCGGAAGAACTGTATGTTTTCATGTTTTGGTTGCAACAGGGATTCCCGGTTGGAGGACTCATGTCTGGTTCCTCCGAATGGAACTCCTCTTTATGAATTATACTGCAAACATGGTGTGGGTCCTATATCTTATAATGAGGTGTGGGTTCGCTACACGAAAGAAGATGGTGTCCTTAGTTGGCCACTACATGGTAGTTTTGAACCTGAAATCCTTGATAATTTGGAAGTAAAACTGTTTAAGAAGCCCGGCCGGCAATGTTTGATTCTTTCCGTTTTTGGCGAAAAGAATCTAAACAAAGAGAGATTAAAAAATTGGAGACAGAGCAGAAAGAGCAAGTGTTGACCTTAATACAGGCTGCTGAGCAGCTGCAACTCGATAAAACTGAGAAAACGATAGAGATAGCTGATAGAGAACGTAATTTGGCGATTGACAAGTGCTACCCTGCTCTGCCATCGAGTACTGTTAAGTCAGTAGAAGACCCTGAAAAGGATCACCTGTTGTCTTACTTGTTGAGGTCACCTCCACCGTATGCACAGGGTGCTACAGCTCCACCTTTGCCAAATGTTTTGTTACCGGCTGCTGTCCAGCCTGGTATACCTGCTCCTGCTCCCTTGAACCTAGCTCCTGCACTCCCTGTGGTTAACAATATTCCTCCGGCACCCCCTCTCCCAGGGTTGCCTGCTCCTTTGCCTATGCCTGCTCCGCTTATACCTGTTGCTTCGCAAGCTACTTTGCCTGCCACTCCTACTCTTGCTGTTTCATCTGTTCCAACTACTACTCTACTCAAATCTTCTTCAAGCTATATGACTCCGCTTTCTGTTCGTCGAAGAATCACTGAATCTGTCACTAATATTCTATCTCCTTTTTACAAAACTCTAATTAGGAGTCCTGCCTCTGAATCTACTCAGAGACGTAGTCAGCGTCCTAGTACTGAAGAACGAGGAATATTAGATTCCACAGCTCTTAGATGGATTTCGAAAGTTGGAAGGTATGAAGTACGAGATGTATTAGACACATTTATGCAATGGAATGAACCGACCCAGCGCTATGTGTTCGATGTAATGTGCTCCCTTTTGCGTGAGGATTGGGAGGAGGACGACTCTGAATCAGTTCCGGATGAATTAATTCATGTTCAGCAAAAATTTGCTGCAGGTATGATAGTAGGTCAGGATGTAAAAGAAGCGATGGAACTGATTTTAAGCTATAGGTTTGATCCTTCTTCTCTTGTTCACCAAGGGACTTAGAGAAACGTAGCGCAAAACAAGGTCGTCAATATCCAATGAGGGAAGTTCCGCCAATATGGCGCGAAGCCGTTCAAGCTGATGCGGTCAATGGTATTGTAGCCGCTCCAGCACGATTCCAGAGAGTGTGGATACACATTCCATGGAAACGAGCTGAAGTGTTAGCAGTAAAACAGGCCTTGCCAGATCCGCGTAAAAACCCAGCCGGATATTATAAAGAGCTGACTCAGACGGTTCAGGATTGCGTAATGAATTTAGCAGACATCGACATGCTATTTGGCAATGTAGTGCCGCAACCTATTTGGGCTAAAATTCGTAATGAGAATCATCCAGTTGCCCTTGGTGGTGATTGTTATAGAAATGGGGTAGCCCATAAGGTATGGACCTGGGTGAATATAATTGTAAACAAACAGTGGTCCTGAACTTATAAATCACAGTATTTTGAACAAATCAAGAATGAATCAATATTTAAGTAAAAAAGCAACAATGATCTGTCTGCTATTGGTAAAAAGACTATAGTGACTTTGAAAGGAAGCCTTACACCACGGTTAGAGAAAATATATTCCTATTTAATTTTTATATTCATATTTTTGCAATACTTTTTATCAATAAAAACACACAAAGGTTGCCCCAGAACAGGAGCGTGCAAAGAAAAGATGTGATTCAGAAAAATGAAAACAAGTGAAAAGAGGGGGAAGATGAATAAAGAAATAGTGATTAAGAGATAATTCGCATAATTTTACAATCAATACAGAACACAATTCTTCATTGTATTGAACACCTGGCCAACAACATAGTCCTAACAATCTAGTCAAAAAAATATTGTGTTACATGAGCCTAAGTATCATCAATTTTGCACTGTGTACAATGTTAACAAACAAATGGTCCAACACTATAGTCTTTTTACCAATAGCAGACAGATTATTGTTGCTTTTTTACTTAAATATTGATTCATTCTTGATTTGTTCAAAATACTGTGACTTGGTGGTGATTGGCCAGCTATCGTAGCAGCAGATGGTCTATAGATTGGTGGTTCTAAACCCGAACCCCTAATTGCTAATTTACCTGGTAGGATAATTGATTTAATGAAAACTTTGATGCCAGCATTGCGCGTAAATTGGGACAAATTGTCCGCATGCAAGCAAAAGAAAGACGAAAGCGTATCCGACTTCTTCACTAGATTTGAAGAAACTTTTGTAGATCATAGTGGTCAGGATATGAGCACGGAGGGAGGACAGAGATTATTTGTTGATACGTTTGTGCACAATTTGTTACCAGACCTTAGTAATAAATTAAGAGATTCTGAAAGTGCGTGGGCTGTCTCTACGACTGCGCAAATACTTGCAACTTCTCAGTACTATGAAAATAGGGATAAAGAAGAGAAAGAAAAGTCAGAAAAGAAAACTAAAGACTTAAAAACTAAAGTCCTTCTGCAACAGGCATATCCACCTCGCACGAATCAGACTAATTCACAGCAAGGGCCATATCAGAGGACCGATTACGGTTCCCAAAGACCGCAGTACCAATGGAATCAGTGTGCGTACTGCAAAAAGGAAGGTCATTATAAGAATGAGTGTCCAGTTCTAGCACAGAATGCGCAAAATAATGGTGTTCCAGCTCAGAGAGGTCGTGGTGGTTATACACAAACTTCTAGAGGCCGAGGACGAGGTACTATGCCTCCACAGACTAATGATCGTCCTTCTAATTATTTCGATCAGCGAAACGGACAATCTGCACAGTCTGGTAGATCTCAACAGTACCATGTTGAAGACTACTGTGAGGCTAGCAAGGAAATTCAACAAAATGAATACTAGGACAGCCATGGACAAAGAGAGGGAGTAGTATCAGTTCCAGTAGATCAGAGTGGGCCCTATGTCGCAGTAGCTACATCAGGTGTGGTCGAACCGTTTCTGTTGGATACTGGTGCAGCAAAAAGTTCTATCATACATGCGAAACTCCCTGGCGCACCTTTGTCCGGCTTAACAAACGTTTCAGTAGGTTTTTCAGGCGCCCCTGTTTACAACCCTGTTTCTGGTCCTTTGTCTATTTCTGTTGGGCCTCGTCAATTAAAAGCACCCCTGATTTTGACGACTGGTTGCAATTAAAATCTGCTTGGTTTAGACCTGTTAAAACGCCTGTATGCGACACTGTACTGTTCTCCGTCAGGAGTACGGCTTACGTTGGGTAAGAGAGTCATCTCCCCGATGTACTTGTCAATGGATGCGCTCCCACTGGAGCTGCGTTCTCTCCCTGATACTCTTTGGGCGACTGGTCCTAACGATGTAGGTCTTTTGGAAATTCCTCCTTATGTAGTAACTTTGAAAGCAAATGTCAAATTCCCACGAATCCCACAATATAGGATTTCTAGTGAAGGCGAGCGTGCACTTTTATTGATAGTGCAAGATTTGATCCAGAAGGATGTAATAGAAGAAACTAGAGGAAATGTCTGTAACAGTCCTTTCTTGCCGATTTTGAAACGCACTGATCCTTCAAAACCTCCAGTGTACAGATTTGTAATTGACCTTATAGAGGTTAACAAAATCGTGGTTCCACAGTTTCCTGTGGTTCCAGACATTACGGCATTGTTGACGCTGATTCCTGCCACAGCTACGTGGCACTTATTTATGAGGCCTTGCATCAGTTTTGCGCCGCCGGTGCGTCACTTTTTGTGATGCACCAGCGGCGTACAAAATGCGCCTTGTTGCGCCATATTTAAAAAGTGACGCATCTAGGTAGATGCGTCACTTTTTAAACCCCTGCGCCACATTATACCTGCGTCAGGTATAATGTATGCAGAGGGGGCGTTCCCCCGCAAAAAGCCTCGTAATAGTGACGCAGTGAAATCTATGAGATTTCACTGCGTCACTTTTAGGATGCTGTTGCGTCAAAATCTTGCGCCTGCCTCACAGCAGGCGTAAGACTGACGCAAGCCCTTTCACATGGGGCTTTCCCCATGTGAAAGGATGCATTGCTGGAGTTGCGTCACTTTTGTGACACACTCCAGCAATGCGTCACTTTTGCGCTTACAGATACGTCAGAAATACTGACGTATCTGTAAGTCCTTGCGCCATGATGCGTCATACATTAAATATGACGCATCATTGGTGTCGCAAGGAGTGCGCAGTGAAAAGTGACGCATCGCTGTTTTCACGCAGCGATGCGTCACTTTTCATAAATGAGGACCATGGTTTTCAGTGATCGACTTGAAAAATGCCTTTTTCAGCATCCCGATAGCCGAGGAAAGCAGAGATATTTTCGGCTTCTCCCTAGGAGGTCGAAGTTTCAGGTTTAAGCGTGCTCCACAAGGCTATTGTGAAAGCCCATCCATTTACAGTCAGGCATTAAAAAGTCAATTAGATTCTTTTGTACTTCCTTCTGGTTCTGCTTTGGTGCAATATGTGGATGACCTTCTAGTGGCTGCTGATGACAAGGAAACTTGCAAAACAGCTACAATTTCCTTACTGCATCATTTGTCTGATTTACATCACAAGGTGTCACCTTCCAAACTGCAATATTGCTGCCAAGAAGTGACCTACCTAGGTCATCTCTTGTCAAAAGAGGGAAGAAGGTTGACCCCGGAGAGAATAAAAGCAATTACGCAGATGAATGTTCCTAGCACACAGAGGGAAGTGCGCGCGTTTTTAGGAATTACTTCATACTGCAGGCAATGGATCCCAAATTTTTCTCTCTTAGCAAAACCATTGGTGGCCCTGACGGGGAAAAGTGCTCCAAGTCCGAATGCCAACAGAGTTTCTCTGAGTTACGAAATGCACTGTGTTCAGCTCCGGTGTTGGGTACACCTGACTACAGTAAGCCATTTACACTCTATGTTCACGAGAGAGAAGGTTGTGCATTGAGTGTTTTGACGCAACGATTTGGTGATAAACAACGTCCTTGTGCGTATTTTTCATCAACATTGGACCCGGTAGCCAGAGCGTTGCCAAGTTACTTAAGAGCTACAGCAGCAGCTGCAGTGTCCATTCGACAATCTGCTGGTTTGGTCATGAACAATATGCTGGTGGTCATGGTTCCACATGCTGTGGATACACTCATGAACCGAACGAAGACTCAGCACCTCACCAGTGCTAGATTATCAGGCTATGAGCTGACACTGCTAGCGAGTCATATTCAGATTAAAAGATGCAATGTATTGAATCCAGCAACACTGTTGCCGACTAGCCAGGAGTCGAGTGATTCTGAACCACATGACTGTTGTTTTAGAACCGAGGAGGAGACAAAAGGACGGATTGATCTTAAGGACACTCCGTTAACAGATCCAGATGGCACGTTATATGTTGACGGGTCTTGTTTTAAATTGGAAAATGGTGATGTGACAGCTGCTTATGCAGTAACGACTTTGAGTACGATTGTGGAGACTGCAAGAGTGAGTCAGAATTCTGCCCAAGCTGCAGAATTAATTGCATTGACTAGAGCGTGTGTCTTAGCATAGGGAAAGAGAGTGAATGTATTCACAGATAGTCAGTACGCGTTCGGCGTAGCGCATAGTTTTGGTCGACTGTGGAAGGAAAGAGGTTTTATTACGTCCCATGGGACTAAGATCCAGCATGGTCAGCTAGTCAATGACTTGTTGGAATCTCTAACCTTACCGACTGAAGTTGCGATTGTGAAGTGCAGTGCTCATCGAGCGGTTACGGATGATGTCGGTCGTGGAAATGCTTTTGCTGATGAGATAGCTAAGCAGACAGCTAGGAATATGATGAGTGGGATGTATGTTGCAATGTCTGCGAGATGGGTTGCGGAATCGGGAATGTGTGAGGACACAGTGGAAAGTGTGAAAGCAATTCAGAAAGAAGCGACTGAAGAGGAAAAGATTGCATGGAAAGAGAAGACGGGTAAATTGGACTCGAGTGGATGTTGGATTGACTTGTCAGAGCATCAGCGTTGGATGTTGCCTGATGCGTATGTGCTTGCGGTGGTAACGATGGCGCACGGAGCAGCGCACATCAGTTCTAAAGGGATTTGTAAGATGTTGGCCCCAGTCTGGAAGAATGATGAAATCAGTAAGTGTGCAGAGAGAGTGGTGAGAAACTGTATGATATGTCTGATGCATAACCCTGGTAAGGGAACCCCCACACCCGCTGGACATTTCGCTCCTCCTTCTTGCCCCTTTGAAGTGATTCAGTTGGATTTCATCCACATGGACCGATGTAATAACCTTAAATATGTCCTAGTGGTAGTCTGTGCTTTTTCGAGATGGATTGAAGCATATCCGCTGAAGGGTATCACTGCCTTGTCCACTGCTAAAATCCTCCTAAAGGAATATTTCCCAGATATGGTATGCCTCGGATTGTATGGTCAGATAACGGAAGTGAGTTCGTAGGGAAAGTTATGCAGAGTGTGTGTGCCGGCTTGAAGATCGAGCAAAAATTTCACAGTGCGAACCATCCTCAGTCAGCAGGTTTAGTTGAAGGATACAATGGTACCCTTAAACTAAAACTCGCTAAGACCCAAGCTTCCACGGGTTTGTCCTGGCCAGATGCACTACCGCTGGCCTTGTTATCCACCAGAGCGACTGTGCACTCTCGAGTAGGGCTTAGCCCATATGAGATTGTGTTCGGTCGCCCTGCAAATGTCTGGGGGTACCGAGACCTCGAGAGTTCAAACAGTTAGAATATCCAATGTTAATAGATTACCTTTTTGACTTGACTGCTAAATTGAGTCTCATTCACCAACAGGTTTTCGATGCATTGCCAAAGCCTCCGGAAAGTCCAGGTCATCAGCTGAAACCTGGTGACTACATCGTCATCAGAAACTTTGGACGGACCAGGAATCTCCAACCGAAGTTTGTGGGCCCCTTCCAAGTGCATTTGGCAACGAGGACTGCTGTACGTGTGGCTGGCAGGAAAAACTGGGTTCACGCTTCCCATACTAAGCGTGTACCCCTTCCACTCCCTTATGACAACTGGGTTAGACAAGGAATTGGTGCCTCTGATACAGAACCTGTTCCAAGATATGTTCCTTTCAGTGATGCAGAACTAACTACTGATTCACCGAACTCTGGTTTTCCCCTTGAAGCTGCTTCTTTGATCACTGACCAGAACACTGCATCGAACGAACATTTGTCATCTGCGAATTCGAACATTATTGCCCCTGATGAAAACAGACTATTCCCGGATCAAACAACACCAGGAAAATTGAGATACAACCTGCGTTCTCATACTAAGGACAAATAAAGCAGGAAACTGCCTATTTTTCATATTTGATCCATTACATTGCCTCCAGCCAGGAAGTTTGCTGAATATTTGTATTTCCCCGTGTATTTCTGTTGTTTCTATTACCTTGCCGTCTGGGTCGCCGTAGGGTCGTGGCTTTGTGCCTAGTTGAATCTGCGGGGGCCAGACACAAGGTCGGTCTTTCTGTTAGTTCTGGGAACTCCCAGGGCTGATAGAGGCATTTTCAACTACGTACATATCATCAGTGGTCGCGAGCGGTTGTAGAAGATGGAGCTTCCTGAGCTGCACCGAGAGAATGTAATTTATGTTCGCAGAAATAGATTATACAAAATTCTACATAACAAATGTTTTCTGATGCAATGTGCAATTACGTTTTTGATTATTTTAGTAACATTGGTGGGTGGGTGGAATTGTCTTTGGTATCCATTTAATTTTTGCACCGATCACGACTACAGTACCTCCCCATGTTCTTGTTTCTTCTACTGTTGCTTCTTTTCATTCCTTTCATCCGTTTCCTGAACATGAGCAAGCTCGACGCTCAGAATTCATAAATAACACTTTTGTACAGCTCTTGCACCAACACCAACTGGTAGTTAACACAACGGACTGCTGGGTGTGCGGTTTGATACCACACACTATGGATAAAGGCATTCCCTACCTGGTCTTGCCTTTTAGCTATAATGGATCATGTCGGGCCTTCCAGACTGTATTTGTCTATGCCCTCGAAACCTATCCCCCGCGTCCTCCTCTGTTCCACTAAGTATAACTCCGCTAACAAAGCCTTGCTAAAGGGAATAACTGACATGATTAAAGACGTCAATAATTCCCCATTCATCCCTAAAGATGAGCTACGAGTTTATTTGAGTTGGAATGCAACGGAGTATAGCATTAGTTTGGGTGAAAATAAACGTAAGAGCTCCACTCCAGTTTGGGTCGTACCTCACCGAGGTCAATTCTGCTTGCAAGGTAATGGGAGAAATCCAAGAGCTTGGCTAGGGAAGAGTGATTGTGTTGAAACTTACGTGTATCCATCGAACTCTTCCCCTGCCTTCCTCACTGCTAAGGGTACCTGCTTTATCTGTCGAGACAGAGCATATACATGGTTGCCTGCTGACTTTTCAGGTTCATGCTATATTGCTCGACTGTTGCCTCCGACATACACAGCTGCCTCAAATTATCACAAAACCAGAGTAGTAAGAGGTGTTTTCAGCAAGGAAGACACCGCTGGTCAGGAAGCCGGAGACTTCTTCAAAGGTTTCCTTCCGTTCTGGGGGCCTATGGCCAATAGTAGAAATCTACGTCAGCTAACACGGGTAGTTGAGTCTACTATTACAGAAACTGCTGGTGCCCTTAGTAACTTAACAGCTGAGCTCCAGGCGGATCGTCTCATGACATTACAGAACCGTATGTTCTTGATGTAATACTTGCAGATCGAGGTGGGGTATGCAGAATGATCCAATCGAGTTGCTGTGTTTATATCCCCAATAATGCTCCGACAGTGTATGAAGCGATCTCTAAGCTACACAAGATTTCCGACTCTATCCATGTAGACAAGGGAAATTGGTTGTTAATGGAATGGCTCGGGACTCTATTATCAGCGTGGGGATGGAAGGTTCTAATGGTCGTTGGTATTGTTTTAGTGTTCCTATTCTCATGCTGTCTTGTTATCCAATGTGGCCCTGCCTTGTGTAGCCTCTGTGCTGCAACTTGCTTAAGGAAACCTCCTGTGTTGGGAGCCAAGGTGCGAGATAGAATAATGCTACAGCAACATATCACTGACCTAATGAACATCGAGATAGACTCTGACATAGAGTGAGTAATTGCCTATGTTAGGGCAAAAGGAGGGTCTGAGGTTCCGTGACGATTCGAACCCGTGTTTTCGACATCGTCGTAAACCCATAATTTCGGTACCAGTGAACCGAAAATGATCCATATAGTATATCCTGGTGTTTTCGCTATGCTACGAGCAAGAGCACTCCTGTTATGAGCATATTTCCGGTACACCGATGGCATCCATTTTAGATTAGGGCATCCATCTTGTTTTTCTTGCCCTCACATAGTCAATGAACAAACAGTGACCTCTGATCAATTCATTACACTCAAAGGACACGTAGGCTTTAGCCGACGATTCACCTTGTTGATGACACGTACACCTTAAGTCAGAAACGCTGTGGCCGCATGACTCGACAGAAGCTGCCTCCTCTGCCTGAGGCCAGTCCTGCTATACTGGTTCTTGTGTTCGTTGGCCTGATCATGATTAGGCGGCCGAAGTCGGTAGCCTTGCCCATTTACGACCCACAAACATCTCTTATCCTGTTTTTCTATCTTCTACACCTGGCTCTGCTCCTTTCCTTCTGGGCCTTTATTAGGGGGAGGTAACGAAATTTACGATGAGGCGGTCCGGCTCCTGAATGAGAAGATGACATGGGATTATGATCGAACAGTGGGAACCCCTCATTCGTAATGTTTAAACATCAGAAATTTGGTGACGATTCCTGTTTGACGCCAAATATTTATTGTTTAGGATACAAAGTTTAAGAAATGTACTAGCATGTGAAGAATGTTGCCTTCAGCTAAAAATCATGTATTTAAGGAGCAACCCACTTAGTGCAAATCGAACAGGCTCCTAGAATCTGCCCGTGTGTAGTTTCTGTGACTTCTGTATCCCTGCAGTAATAAACCTTTGGTCTCTGACGCCACCATCGAGAAGCCCGTGTTTCTGTTTATTGGTGCACCGAGACAGGTAGAACTCAGGGGTCTTCGGGTGTTGTCCCTGACACCTCTGGACCTTACTTCGGTCCAGAACTCCAATGTGGCACTGACAGGTATTTGAAGTGTATGTTGCTTTGAGTGCAGTGTAATTATGTGGTGTGTACCTTTGTGGCACTGAGTGGTATTTGGAGTGTATGTTGCATTGAGTGCAGCGTAATTATGTGGTGTGTCATTATGTTGCACTGAGTGGTATTTGGAGAGTATGTTGCATTGAGCGCAGTGTAATTATGTGGTGCATAATTATGTGGCACTGAGTGGTATTTTGATCGTATGTGGCATTGAGTGCAGTTTAATTATGTGGGGTGTAACTAGGTGGTACTGAGCGGTTTTTGGAGTGTATGTTGCATTGAGTACAGTGTAATTATGTGGTGTGTGATTATGTGACACTGACTGGTATTTGGAGTATATGTCTCATGGAGTGCAGTGTAATTATGTGGTGCATAATTATGTGGCACTGAGTGGTATTTTGATCGTATGTGGCATTGAGTGCAGTTTAATTATGTGGGGTGTAATTATGCGGCACTGAGTGGTATTTGGAGTGTGTGTTGAGTTGAGCGCTGTGTAATTATGTAGCATATAATTGTGTGGCGCTGAGTGGTATTGTGTGGAGTGTATGTTGTATTCAGTAGAGTGTAATTTTTTTGGCCTGTAATATTGTGGCACTGAGTGGTATTTAGAGTGTATGTTGCATTGAGCACAGTGTAATTATGTATCATATAATTATGTGGCACTGAGCGGTATTTTGTATTCAGTAGAGTATAATTAACTGGTGTGTAATTATGTGGCACTGAGTGGTATTGTTTGGAGTGTATGTTGCATTGAGTACAATGTAATTATGTAGCATATAATTATGTGGCACTGAGTGTTATTGTTTGGAGTGTATGTTGCATTGAGTGCAGTGTAATTATGTGGCGTGTAATTATGTGGCACTGAGTGGTATTTGAAGTGTATGTTGCATTGAGACCAGTGTAATTATGTGGCGTGTAATTATGTTGCACTGAGTGGTATTTAGAGAGTATGTTGCGTTGAGCGCAGTATAATTATGTAGCATATAATTATGTGGCATTGAGTGCTATTGTGTGGAGTGTATGTTGTATTCAGTAGAGTGTAATTGTGTGGTGTGTAATTATGTGGCACTGAGTGGTATTGTTTGGAGTTGACGTTGCACAGAGTACAGTGTAATTATGTGGCATACAATTATGTGGCACTGAGTGGTATTCTTTGGAGTGTGTGTTGCATTGAGTGCGGTGTAATTATGTGGCGTGTAATTATGTGGCGTGTAATTATGTGGCACTGAGTGGTATTTGGAGTGAATGTTGCATTGAGCGCAGTGTAATTATGTAGCATATAATTATGTGTGGTGTGTGTTGCATTCAGTAGAGTGTAATTATGTGGCATGTAATTATGTGGCACTGAGTGGTATTTGGAGTGTATGTTGCGTTGAGTGCAGTGTAATTAAGTGGCGAAGAATTATGTGGCACTGAGTGGTATTTGGAGTGTATGTTGCATTGAGGGCAGTGTATTTATGTGGCATGCAATTACGTGGCACTGAGTGGTTTTTGGAGTGTATGTTGCATTCAGTGCAGTGTAATTATGTGGCGTTTAATTATACAGCACTGAGTGGTATTTGGAGTGTATGTTGCATAAAGTGCAGTTTAATTATGTGGCGTATAATTATGTGGCGCTTAGTGGTATTTGGAGGGTATGTTGCATTGAGTGCAGAGTAATTATGTGACATGTAATTATGGGGCCCTGAGAGGTATTGTTTGGAGTAAATGTTACATTGAGTGCAATGTAATTATGTGGCGTGTAATTATGTAGCACTCAGTGGCATTTAGAGTGTATCTTGCAGTGAGTGCAGTGTAATTATGTGGCATGTATGTGACACTGAGTGGTATTTGGAGGGCATGTTGCATTGAGTGCAGTGTAATTATGTGGCATGTAACTATGTGGCACTGAGAGGTATTTGGAGTGTATGTTGCATTGAGTGCAGTGTAATTATGTGGCATGTAATTATGCGTCACTGAGTGGTATTTGGAGTGTATGTTGCATTGAGTGCAGTGTAATTATGAGGCATGTAACTATGCGGCACTGAGTGGTAGTTGGAGTGTATGTTGCATTGAGTGCAGTGTAATTATGTGGCGTGTAATTATGTGGCACTGAATGGTATTTGGAGTGTATGCTGTATTGAGCGCAGTGCAATTATGTGGCGTGTAATTATGTGGCACTGAGTGGTATTTGGAGTGTAAGTTGCATTGAGCGCAGTGTAATTATGTATCATATAATTATGTGGCACTGAGTGGTATTGTGTGGAGTGTATGTTGTATTTAGTAGAGTGTAATTGTGTGGCATGTAATTATGTGCCACTGAGTGGTATTGTTTGGAGTGTATGTTGCATTGAGTACAGTGTAATTATGTAGCATATAATTATGTGGCACTGAGTGGTATTGTGTGGAGTGTGTTTCATTCAGAAGAGTGTATGGCGTGTAAATATGTGGCACTGAGTGGTATTTGGAATGTATGTTGCATTGAGTGCAGAATGATTATGTTGCGTGTAACTATGTGGCACTGAGTGGTATTTGAAGTGTATGTTGCATTGAGCACAGTGTAATTATGTATCATATAATTATGTGGCACTGAGCGGTATTTTGTGGAGTTTATGTTGTATTCAGTAGAGTATAATTAACTGGTGTGTAATTATGTGGCACTGAGTGGTATTGTTTGGAGTGTATGTTGCATTGAGTGCAGTGTAATTATGTGGCATGTAATTATGTGGCACTGAGTGGTATTTGGAGTGTATGTTGCATTGAGACCAGAGTAATTATGTGGCGTGTGATTATGTTGCACTGAGTGGTATTTAGAGAGTATGTTGCATTGAGCGCAGAGTAATATGTAGCATTTAATTATGTGGCATTGAGTGCTATTGTGTGGAGTGTATGTTGTATTCAGTAGATTGTCATTGCGTGGTGTGTAATTATGTGGCACTGAGTGGTATTGTTTGGAGTGGACGTTGCACAGAGTACAGTGTAATTATGTAGCATACAATTATGTGGCACTGAGTGGTATTGTGTGGAGTGTGTTTCATTCAGAAGAGTGTAATTATGTGGCGTGTAATTATGTGGCACTGAGTGGTATTTGGAGTGTGTGTTGCATTGAGTGCAGTGTAATTATGTGGCGTGAAATATGCAGCACTGAGTGGTATTTGGAATGTATGTTGCATTGAGTGCAGCATGATTATGTGGCGTGTAACTATGTGGCACTTAGTGGTATTTCGAATGTATGTTGCATTGAGTGCAGCATGATTATGTGGCGTTTAACTATGTGGCACTGAGTGGTATTTGGAGTGTATGTTGCATTGAAATTATGTATCATATAATTATGTAGCACTGAGTGGTATTGTGTGGAGTGTATGTTGTATTCAGAAGAGTCAAATTGAGTGTTGTGTAATTATGTGGCACTGAGTGGTATTCTTTGGAGTGTACGTTGAACAGAGTACAGTGCATTCACGTAGCATATAATTATGTGGCACTGACTGGTATTCTTTAGAGTGTGTGTTGCATTCAGTAGAGTCTGATTATGTGGTATGTAATTATGTGGCACTGAGTGGTATTTGGAGTGAATGTTGCATTAAGTGCAGTGTAATTATGTGGCACTGAGTGGTGTTTGGAGTGTATGTTGCATTGAGTGCAGTGTAATTATGTGGCCTGTAATTATGTGGCACTGAGTGGTATTTGGAGTGTATGTTACATTGAGTGCAGTGTAATTATGTGGCGTGTAATTATGTGGCACTGAGTGGTATTTGGAGTGAATGTTGCGTTGAGCGCAGTGTAATTCTGTAGCATATAATTATGTGGCACTGCATGGTATTGTGTGGAGTGTGTGTTGCATTGAGTGCAGTGTAATTATGTGGCGTGGAATTATGTGGAACTGATTGGTATTCTCGTGTATGTTGCATTGAGTGCAGCGTAATTATCTGGCATGTAATTATGTGGCACTGAGTGGTAAATGGAGTGTATGTTGCATTCACTGTAGTGTATTTATGTGGCCTTTAATTATGTGGCACTGAGTGGTATTTGGAGTGTATGTTGCATTGAGTGCCGTGTAATTATGTGGTGCATAATTATGTGGCACTGAGTGGTATTTGGAGTGTATGTTGCATTGAGTGCTGTGTAATTATGAGGTGTGTAATTATGTGGCACTGAGTGGTATTCGGAGTGTATGTTGCATTGAGTGCAGTATAATTATGTGGTGTGTAATTATGTGGCACTGAGTGGTATTTGGAGTGTATGTTGCATTGAGTGCAGTATAATTATGTGGTGTGTAATTATGTGGCACTGAGTGGAATTTGGAGTGTATGTTGCATTCAGTGCAGTGTAATTATGTGGCGTGTAACTATGTAGCACTGAGTGGTATTTGGAGTTTATGTTGCATAAAGTGCAGTTTAATTATGTGGCGTGTAATTATGTGGCGCTTAGTGGTATTTGGATTGTATGTTGCAATTAGTGCAGTGTAACTATGTGGCGTGTAACTATGTGGAACTGAGTGGTATTTGGAGGGTATGTTGCATTGAGTGCAGTGAAATTATGTGGCATGTAATTATGTGGCACTGAGAGGTATTTGGAGTGTATGTTGCATTGAGTGCAGTGTAATTATGTAGCGTGTAATTATGCGGCACTGAGTGGTATTTGGAGTGTATGTTGCATTGAGTGCAGTGTAATTATGTGGCATGTAACTATGCGGCACTGAGTAGTAGTTGGAGTGTATGTTGCATTGAGTGCAGTGTAATTATGTGGCGTGTAATTATGTGCACTGACTGGTATTTGGAGTGTATGTTGCATTGAGCACAGTGTAATTATGTATCATATAATTATGTGGCACTGAGTGGTATTGTGTGGAGTGTATGTTGTATTTAGTAGAGTGTAATTGTGTGGCATGTAATTATGTGTCACTGAGTGTTACTGTTTGGAGTGTATGTTGCATTGAGTACAGTGTAATTATGTAGCATACAATTATGTGGCACTGAGTGGTATTGTGTGGAGTGTGTTTCATTCAGAAGAGTGTAATTATGTGGCGTGTAATTATGTGGCACTGAGTGGTATTTGGAGTGTGTGTTGCATTGAGTGCAGTGTAATTATGTGGCGTGAAATATGCAGCACTGAGTGGTATTTGGAATGTATGTTGCATTGAGTGCAGCATGATTATGTGGCGTGTAACTATGTGCCACTTAGTGGTATTTCGAATGTATGTTGCATTGAGTGCAGCATGATTATGTGGCGTTTAACTATGTGGCACTGAGTGGTATTTGGAGTGTATGTTGCATTGAAATTATGTATCATATAATTATGTGGCACTGAGTGGTATTGTGTGGAGTGTATGTTGTATTCAGAAGAGTCACATTGAGTGTTGTGTAATTATGTGGCACTGAGTGGTATTCTTTGGAGTGTACGTTGAACAGAGTACAGTGCATTTACGTAGCATATAATTATGTGGCACTGACTGGTATTCTTTAGAGTGTGTGTTGCATTCAGTAGAGTCTGATTATGTGGCATGTAATTATGTGGCACTGAGTGGAATTTGGAGTGAATGTTGCATTAAGTGCAGTGTAATTATGTGGCACTGAGTGGTGTTTGGAGTGTATGTTGCATTGAGTGCAGTGTAATTATGTGGCCTGTAATTATGTGGCACTGAGTGGTATTTGGAGTGTATGTTACATTGAGTGCAGTGCAATTATGTGGCGTGTAATTATGTGGCACTGAGTGGTATTTGGAGTGAATGTTGCGTTGAGCGCAGTGTAATTCTGTAGCATATAATTATGTGGCACTGCATGGTATTGTGTGGAGTGTGTGTTGCATTGAGTGCAGTATAATTATGTGGCGTGGAATTATGTGGAACTGATTGGTATTCGAGTGTATGTTGCATTGAGTGCAGCGTAATTATCTGGCATGTAATTATGTGGCACTGAGTGGTAAATGGAGTGTATGTTGCATTCACTGTAGTGTATTTATGTGGCCTTTAATTATGTGGCACTGAGTGGTATTTGGAGTGTATGTTGCATGGAGTGCCGTGTAATTATGTGGTGCGTAATTATGTGGCACTGAGTGGTATTTGGAGTGTATGTTGCATTGAGTGCTGTGTAATTATGAGGTGTGTAATTATGTGGCACTGAGTGGTATTCGGAGTGTATGTTGCATTGAGTGCAGTATAATTATGTGGTGTGTAATTATCTGGCACTGAGTGGTATTTGGAGTGTATGTTGCATTGAGTGCAGTATAATTATGTGGTGTGTAATTATGTGGCACTGAGTGGAATTTGGAGTGTATGTTGCATTCAGTGCAGTGTAATTATGTGGCGTGTAACTATGTAGCACTGAGTGGTATTTGGAGTTTATGTTGCATAAAGTGCAGTTTAATTATGTGGCGTGTAATTATGTGGCGCTTAGTGGTATTTGGATTGTATGTTGCAATTAGTGCAGTGTAATTATGTGGCGTGTAACTATGTGGAACTGAGTGGTATTTGGAGGGTATGTTGCATTGAGTGCAGTGAAATTATGTGGCATGTAATTATGTGGCACTGAGAGGTATTTGGAGTGTATGTTGCATTGAGTGCAGTGTAATTATGTAGCGTGTAATTATGCGGCACTGAGTGGTATTTGGAGTGTATGTTGCATTGAGTGCAGTGCAATTATGTGGCATGTAACTATGCGGCACTGAGTAGTAGTTGGAGTGTATGTTGCATTGAGTGCAGTGTAATTATGTGGCGTGTAATTATGTGCACTGAGTGGTATTTGGAGTGTATGTTGCATTGAGCACAGTGTAATTATGTATCATATAATTATGTGGCACTGAGTGGTATTGTGTGGAGTGTATGTTGTATTTAGTAGAGTGTAATTGTGTGGCATGTAATTATGTGTCACTGAGTGTTATTGTTTGGAGTGTATGTTGCATTGAGTACAGTGTAATTATGTAGCATGTAATTATGTGGCACTGAAAGGTATTGTGTGGAGTGTGTTTCATTCAGAAGAGTGTAATTATGTGGCGTGTATTTATGTGGCACTGAGTGGTATTTGGAGTGTATGTTGCATTGAGTGCAGTGTGATTATGTGGCGTGAAATATGCGGCACTGAGTGGTATTTGGAATGTATGTTGCATTGAGTGCAGCATGATTATGTGGCGTGTAACTATGTGGCACTTAGTGGTATTTGGAATGTATGTTGCATTGAGTACAATGTAATTATGTAGCATATAATTATGTGGCACTGAGTGGTATTGTTTGGAGTGTATGTTGCATTGAGTGCAGTGTAATTATGTGGCGTGTAATTATGTGGCACTGAGTGGTATTAGGAGTGTATGTTGCATTGAGACCAGTGTAATTATGTGGCGTGTAATTATGTTGCACTGAGTGGTATTTGGAGTGTATGTTGCGTTGAGTGCAGTAAAATTATGTGGTGTGTAATTATGTGGCACTGAGTGGTATTTGGAGTGTATGTTGCATTCAGTGCAGTGTAATTATGTGGCGTGTAACTATGTGGCACTGAGTGGTATTTGGAGTGTATGTTGCATTGAGTGCAGTGTAATTATGTGGCATTTAATTATGCGGCACTGAGTGGTATTTGGAGTGTATGTTGCATAAAGTACAGTTTAATTATGTGGCATGTAATTATGTGGTGCTTAGTGGTATTTGGATTGTATGTTGCAATTAGTGCAGTGTAATTTTGTGGCGTGTAACTATATGGAACTGAGTGGTATTTGGAGGGTATGTTGCATTGAGTGCAGTGAAATTATGTGGCATGTAATTATGTGGCACTGAGAGGTATTTGGAGTGTATGTTGCATTGAGTGCAGTGTAATTATGTGGCGTGTTATTATGTGGCACTGAGTGGTATTTGGAGTGTATGTTGCATTGAGTGCAGTGTAATTATGTGGCATGTAACTATGCGGCACTGAGTAGTAGTTGGAGTGTATGTTGCATTGAGTGCAGTGTAATTATGTGGCGTGTAATTATGTGGCACTAAATGGTATTTGGAGTGTATTCTGTATTGAGTGCAGTGCAATTATGTGGCGTGTAATTATGTGCACTGAGTGGTATTTGGAGTGTATGATGCATTGAGCGCAGTGTAATTATGTATCATATAATTATGTGGCACTGAGTGGTATTGTTTGGAGTGTATGTTGCATTGAGTGCAGTGTAGTTATGTGGCGTGTAATTATGTGGCACTGAGTGGTATTTGGAGTGTATGTTACATTGAGACCAGTGTAGTTATGTGGCGTGTAATTATGTTGCACTGAGTGGTATTTAGAGAGTATGTTGCGTTGAGCGCAGAGTAATTATGTAGCATATAATTATGTGGCATTGAGTGCTATTGTGTGGAGTGTATGTTGTATTCAGTTGAGTGTAATTGCGTGGTTTGTAGTTATGTGGCACTGAGTGGTATTGTTTGGAGTGGACGTTGCACAGAGTACAGTGTAATTATGTAACATACAATTATGTGGCACTGAGTGGTATTCTTTGGAGTGTGGGTTGCATTGAGTGCAGTGTAATTATGTGGCGTGTAATTATGTGGCACTGAGTGTATTTGGAGTGAATGTTGCGTTGAGCGCAGTGTAATTATGTAGCATATAATTATGTGGCACTGAGTGGTATTGTGTGGAATGTGTGTTGCATTGAGTGCAGAGTAATTATGTGGCATGTAACTATGTGGCTGAGGTAATTTGAATTTTTATGGTCAAGAAATGTCCCCTAACGTGAACCCCACCGTCTCCATGTACGTGCTTAAAGTGCATGTAACTTCCCTCCTCGACCAGCTATGAAGACGCAAATACATTTGCGTCCATCGTTAACATGTCCTCTTTCAGATCCACCATGAATGGATTGATAATTCAGTTCCTAAGTATGCCGTGCCACCTTCTTTTCATGGTGCATTCTCACGTTTTCCTAGCCCTGCAGAGCTAGGCCCTGATTTCTGCCATCGAGCCCTTTTCTGCTTTCTGCCTCCTGAAAACTGCAACATGGGATGTATCCCTGACCTCTGTCCTACTCCCTGCGTGGCGAGCGGTGCCCGGCTCGGCCTGCTTGCCTGCCAAAGACAGTATTTTGCCTTCAAGTTATCAGTATTGTCGAGCTCAACTCCTCGAAAACACATTCCAGTCTAGCAGAGTAGATAAACAATTCCGGCTGCAGAGCAAAGGGCCCGGCCTTACTGTCTCCATGTAAGTAATTCATTGCTCCTGTTACCATGGCAGGCCCATGGCCCCTCGCATTACACGCAGACACATAGTCACATATGCACGCATTGATAGTCAGTATAGAGTAGCCTCTGCCCAAGAGACCTTTCCCTCTAGATAATCTAGTTCCCCAAACACGAGATATCAGATTTGATTTAGGAACGAGTTGATCTGACATGCCAGACTTCTGTCTCTTCCTCTAGTGCTAAATGTCAAGTCCCCTGCACCCTCCAGCCTCATGTCAGTCACACGTCATGCCGCTGTGCGCGCATCCTTGCTACAGATTTCTGCTGACATTGCAAAATTCCACTATGTATCCACCCACTTGTGACACTTTCATGTGACGTTTCTAAGCACACACCTCTGTGTACGCCCTCGTGCACGCCTTCTGTTACGCACATGTGTTCTTATCTCGATTCTCTCAGCTGTTACGCCTTCTGTATCCTTCACCACTATATGCATTTACTATATATACTGTATTCTGTTAATAAAGTATCGCTCTATCCCTTCCTGAACCTTCGTGGTGAAAGGAACATGATACCCTGGTTCGAACCATTCCTTTCATGGAATAAAACCCTTATAAACTCAGACCCCACGGACTTTGCCTCTTATTTACGATTGAGTTATTTTATTGAACTTTACCGCATAGAAATTCCGACGGTAAATATTTATTTACCACATGGCACTGAGTGGTATTTGGAGTGTATGTTCCATTGAGTGCAGTGTAATTATGAGGCACTGAATGGTATTTGGAGTGTATGTCGCATTAAGTGCAGTGTAATTATGTGGCGTGTTATTATGTGGCAATGAGTGGTATTTGGAGTGTATGTTGCATTGAGTGCAGTGTACTCATATGATGCGTAATTATGTTGCACTGAGTGGTATTTGGAGAGTATGTTGCATTGAGCGCAGTGTAATTATGTGGCGTGTAACTATGTGGTACTGAGCGGTTTTTGGAATGTATGTTGCATTGAGTACAGTGTAATTATGTGGCATGTGATTATGTGACACTGACTGGTATTTGGAGTATATGTTGCATTGAGTGCAGTGTAATTATGTGGTGCGTAAATATGTGGCATTGAGTGGTATTTTGATTGTATGTGGCATTGAGTGCAGTGTAATTATGTGGGGTGTAATTATGCGGCACTGAGTGGTTTTTGGAGTGTGTGTTGAGTTGAGCGCTGTGTAATTATGTAGCATATAATTATGTGGCGCTGAGTTGTATTGTGTGGAGTGTATGTTGTATTCAGTAGAGTGTAATTTTTTTCGCGTGTAATTATGTGGCACTGGGTGGTGTTTGGAGTGTATGTTGCATTGAGTGCAGTATAATTATGTGGTGTGTAATTATGTGGCACTGAGTGGTATTTGGAGTGTATGTTGCATTCAGTGCAGTCTAATTATGTGGAGTGTAACTATGTGGCACTGAGTGGTATTTGGAGTGTATGTTGCATTGAGTGCAGTGTAATTATGTGGCATTTAATTATGCGGCACTGAGTGGTATTTGGAGTGTATGTTGAATAAAGTGCAGTTTAATTATGTTGCGTGTAATTATGTGGCGCTTAGTGGTATTTGGAGTGTATGTTGCATTGAGTGCAGTATAATTATGTGGCTTGTAATTATGTGGCACTGAATGGTATTTTGAGTATATGCTGTATTGATTGCAGTGCAGTGATGTGGTGTGTAATTATGTGGCACTGAGTGGTATTTGGAGTGTATGTTGCATTGAGCGCAGTGTAATTGTGTGGCATGTAATTATGTGTCACTGAGTGGTATTGTTTGGAGTGTATGTTGCATTGAGTACAGTGTAATTATGCAGCATATAATTATGTGGCACTGAGTGGTATTGTGTGGAGTGTGTTTCATTCAGAGGAGTGTAATTATGTGGCGTGTAATTATGTGGCACTGAGTGGTATTCGGAGTGTATGTTGCATTGAGTGCAGTGTAATTATGTGGTGTGTAATTATGCGGCACTGAGTGGTATTTGGAGTGATTGTTGCATTGAGTGCAGCATGATTATGTGGCGTGTAACTATGTGGCACTGAGTGGTATTTGGAGTGTATGTTGCATTGAGTGCAGTGTGATTATGTGGCGTGTAATTATGTGGCACTGAGTAGTATTTGGAGTGTATGTTGCATTGAGAAAAGCGTAATAAGGAGGCGTGTAATTATGTTGCACTGAGTGGTATTTGGAGAGTATGTTGCGTTGAGCGCAGTGTAATTATGTAGCATATAATTATTTGGCACTAAGTGCAATTGTGTGGAGTGTATGTTGTATTTAGTAGAGTGTAATTGCGTGGTGTGTAATTATGTGGCACTGAGTGGTATTGTTTGGAGTGTGTGTTGCATTGAGTGCAGTATAATTATGTGGTGTGTAATTATGTGGCACTGAGTGCTATTTGGAGTGTATGTTGCATTGAGTGCAGTGTAATTATGTGGCGTGTAATTATGTGGCACTGAGTGGTATTTGGAGTGAATGTTGCATTGAGCGCAGTGTAATTATATAGCATATAATGATGTGGCACTGAGTGGTATTTGGAGTGTATGTTGCATTGAGTGCAGTGTACTCATATGATGCGTAATTATGTTGCACTGAGTGGTATTTGGAGAGTATGTTGCATTGAGCGCAGTGTAATTATGTGGCGTGTAACTATGTGGTACTGAGCGGTTTTTGGAATGTATGTTGCATTGAGTACAGTGTAATTATGTGGCGTGTGATTATGTGAAACTGACTGGTATTTGGAGTATATGTTGCATTGAGTGCAGTGTAATTATGTGGTGCGTAAATATGTGGCACTGAGTGGTATTTTGATTGTATGTGGCATTGAGTGCAGTGTAATTATGTGGGGTGTAATTATGCGGCACTGAGTGGTTTTTGGAGTGTGTGTTGAGTTGAGCGCTGTGTAATTATGTAGCATATAATTATGTGGCGCTGAGTTGTATTGTGTGGAGTGTATGTTGTATTCAGTAGAGTGTAATTTTTTTCGCGTGTAATTATGTGGCACTGGGTGGTGTTTGGAGTGTATGTTGCATTGAGTGCAGTATAATTATGTGGTGTGTAATTATGTGGCACTGAGTGGTATTTGGAGTGTATGTTGCATTCAGTGCAGTGTAATTATGTGGAGTGTAACTATGTGGCACTGAGTGGTATTTGGAGTGTATGTTGCATTGAGTGCAGTGTAATTATGTGGCATTTAATTATGCGGCACTGAGTGGTATTTGGAGTGTATGTTGAATAAAGTGCAGTTTAATTATGTGGCGTGTAATTATGTGGCGCTTAGTGGTATTTGGAGTGTATGTTGCATTGAGTGCAGTATAATTATGTGGCTTGTAATTATGTGGCACTGAATGGTATTTTGAGTATATGCTGTATTGATTGCAGTGCAATTATGTGGTGTGTAATTATGTGGCACTGAGTGGTATTTGGAGTGTATGTTGCATTGAGTGCAGTGTAATTGTGTGGCATGTAATTATGTGTCACTGAGTGGTATTGTTTGGAGTGTATGTTGCATTGAGTACAGTGTAATTATGCAGCATATAATTATGTGGCACTGAGTGGTATTGTGTGGAGTGTGTTTCATTCAGAGGAGTGCAATTATATGGCGTGTAATTATGTGGCACTGAGTGGTATTCGGGGTGTATGTTGCATTGAGTGCAGTATAATTATGTGATGTGTAATTATGTGGCACTGAATGGTATTTGGAGTGTATGCTGTATTGAGTGCAGTGCAATTATGTAGCGTGTAATTATGCGACACTGAGTGGTATTTGGAGTGTTTGTTGCATTGAGTGCAGTGTAATTATGTGGCGTGTAATTATGTGGCACTGAGTAGTATTTGGAGTGTATGTTGCATTGAGAAAAGAGTAATAAGGAGGCGTGTAATTATGTTGCACTGAGTGGTATTTGGAGAGTATGTTGCGTTGAGCGCAGTGTAATTATGTAGCATATAATTATTTGGCACTGAGTGCAATTGTGTGGAGTGTATGTTGTATTTAGTAGAGTGTAATTGCGTGGTGTGTAATTATGTGGCACTGAGTGGTATTGTTTGGAGTGTGTGTTGCATTGAGTGCAGTATAATTATGTGGTGTGTAATTATGTGGCACTGAGTGCTATTTGGAGTGTATGTTGCATTGAGTGCAGTGTAATTATGTGGCGTGTAATTATGTGGCACTGAGTGGTATTTGGAGTGAATGTTGCATTGAGCGCAGTGTAATTATATAGCATATAATTATGTGGCACTGAGTGGTATTTGGAGTGTATGTTGCATTGAGTGCAGCATAATTATGTGATGTGTAATTATGTGGCACTGAGTGGTATTTGGAGTGTATGTTGCATTCAGTGCAGTGTAATTCTGTGGCGTGTAACTATGTGGCACTGACTGGTATTTGGAGTGTATGTTGCATTGAGTGCAGTTTAATTATGTGGCACGTAATTATGTGGCGATTAGTGGTATTTGGAGTGTATGTTGCATTGAGTGCAGTGTAATTATGTGGCATGTAACTATGCGGCACTGAGTAGTAGTTGGAGTGTATGTTGCATTGAGTGCAGAGTAATTATGTGGCGTGTAATTATGTGGCACTAAATGGTATTTGGAGTGTATGCTGTATTGAGTGCAGTGCAATTATGTGGCGTGTAATTATGTGCACTGAGTGGTATTTGGAGTGTATGTTGCATTGAGCGCAGTGTAATTATGTATCATATAATTATGTGGCACTGAGTGGTATTGTGTGGAGTGTATGTTGTATTTAGTAGAGTGTAATTGTGTGGCATGTAATTATGTGTCACTGAGTGGTATTGTTTGGAGTGTATGTTGCATTGAGTACAGTGTAATTATGTAGCATATAATTATGTGGCACTGAGTGGTATTGTGTGGAGTGAGTTTCATTCAGAAGAGTGTAATTATGTGGCGTGTAATTATGTGGCACTGAGTGGTATTTGGAGTGTATGTTGCATTGAGTGCAGTGTAATTATGTGGCTTGAAATATGCGGCAATGAGTGGTATTTGGAATGTATATTGCATTGAGTGCAGCATGATTATGTGGCGTGTAACTATGTGGCACTTAGTGGTATTTGGAATGTATGTTGCATTGAGTGCAGCATGATTATGTGGCGTGTAACTATATGGCACTGAGTGGTATTTGGAGTGTATGTTGCATTGAGCACAGTGTAATTATGTATCATATAATTATGTGGCACTGAGCGGTATTTTATGGAGTGTATGTTGTATTCAGTAGAGTATAATTAACTGGTGTGTAATTATGTGGCACTGAGTGGTATTGTTTGGAGTGTATGTTGCATTGAGTACAATGTAATTATGTAGCATATAATTATGTGGCACTGAGTGGTATTTTTGGAGTGTATGTTGCATTGAGTACAGTGTAATCATGTGGCCTGTAATTATGTGGCACTGAGTGGTATTTGGAGTGTATGTTGCATTGAGACCAGTGTAATTATGTGGCGTGTAATTATGTTGCACTGAGTGGTATTTAGAGAGTATGTTGCGTTGCGCGCAGTGTAATTATGTAGCATATAATTATGTGGCATTGAGTGCTATTGTGTGGAGTGTATGTTGTATTCAGTAGAGTGTAATTGTGTGGTGTGTAATTATGTGGCACTGAGTGGTATTGTTTGGAGTGGACGTTGCACAGAGTACAGTGTAATTATGTAGCATACAATTATGTGGCACTGAGTGGTATTCTTTGGAGTGTGTGTTGCATTGAGTGCGGTGTAAATATGTGGTGTGTAATTATGTGGCAATGAGTGGTATTTGGAGTGTATGTTGCATTGAGTGCAGTGTCATTATGTGGCGTGCAATTATGTGGCACTGAGTGGTATTTGGAGTGTATGTTGCATTGAGTGCAGTGTAATTATGCGGCATGTAATTATGCGGCACTGAGTGGTATTTGGAGTGTATGTTGCAATGAGTGCAGTGTAATTATGTGGCACTGAGTGGTATTTGGAGTGTATGTTGCAATGAGTGCAGTGTAATTATGTGGCATGTAACTATTGGGCACCGAGTGGTATTTGGGGTTTATGTTGCATTGAGTGCCGTGTAATTATGTGGCACTGAGTGATTTTTTGAGTGTATGTTGCATTGTGTGCAGTGTCATTATGTGGCGTGTAATTATGTGGCACTGAGTGGTATTTGGAGTGAATGTTGCGTTGAGTGCAGTGTAATTAAGTGGCGAGCAATTATATGGCACTGAGTGGTATTTGGAGTGTATGTTGCATTGAGGGCAGTGTATTTATGTGGCCTGCAATTACGTTGCACTGAGTGGTTTTTGGAGTGTATGTTGCATTCAGTGCAGTGTAATTATGTGGCGTTTATTTATGCGGCACCGAGTGGTATTTGGAGTGTATGTTGCATAAAGTGCAGTTTAATTATGTGGCGTGTAATTATGTGGCGCTTAGTGGTATTTGGAGTGTATGTTGTAATGAGTGCAGTGTAAATATGTGGCATGTAACTATGTGGAACTGAGTGGTATTTGGAGGGTATGTTGCATTGAGTGCAGTGTAATTATGTGACATGTAATTATGTGGCACTGAGAAGTTTTGTTTGGAGTGTATGTTGCATTGAGTGCAGTGTAATTATGTGGAGTGTAATTATGTGGCACTCAGTGGCATTTAGAGTGTATGTTGCAGTGAGTGCAGTGTAATTATGTGGCATGTATGTGACACTGAGTGGTATTTGGAGGGTATGTTGCATTGAGTGCAGTGAAATTACGTGGCATGTAATTATGTGGCACTGAGAGGTATTTGGAGTGTATGTTGCATTGAGTGCAGTGTAAATATGTGGCGTGTAATTAAGCGACACTGAGTGGTATTTGGAGTGTATGTTGCATTGAGTGCAGTGTAATTATGTGGCATGTAACTATGCGGTACTGAGTAGTAGTTGGAGTGTATGTTGCATTGAGTGCAGTGTAATTATGTGGCGTGTAATTATGTGGCACTGAATGGTATTTGGAGTGTATGCTGTATTGAGTGCAGTGCAATTATGTAGCGTGTAATTATGCGACACTGAGTGGTATTTGGAGTGTTTGTTGCATTGAGTGCAGTGTAATTATGTGGCGTGTAATTATGCGACACTGAGTGGTATTTGGAGTGTATGTTGCATTGAGTGCAGTGTAATTATGTGGCGTGTAATTATGTGGTACTGAGCGGCTTTGGGAATGTATGTTGCATTGAGTACAGTGTAATTATGTGGCGTGTGATTATGTGACACTGACTGGTATTTGGAGTATATGTTGCATTAAGTGCAGTTTAATTATGTGGTGCGTAATTATGTGGCACTGAGTGGTATTTTGATTGTATGTGGCATTGAGTGCAGTGTAATTATGTGGGGTGTAATTTTGCGGCACTGAGTGGTTTTTGGAGTGTGTGTTGACTTGAGCGCTGTGTAATTATTTAGCATATAATTATGTGGCGCTGAGTGGTATTGTGTGGAGTGCATGTTGTATTCAGTAGAGTGTAATTTTTTTCGCGTGTAATTATGTGGCACTGGGTGGTGTTTGGAGTGTATGTTGCATTGAGTGCAGTATATTTATGTGGTGTGTAATTATGTGGCACTGAGTGGTAGTTGGAGTGTATGTTGCATTCAGTGCAATGTAATTATGTGGAGAGTAACTATGTGGCACTGAGTGGTATTTGGAGTGTATGTTGCATTGAGTGCAGTGTAATTATGTGGCATTTAATTATGTGGCACTGAGTGGTATTTGGCGAGTATGTTGCATAAAGTGCAGTTTAATTATGTGGCGTGTAATTATGTGGCGCTTAGTGGTATTTGGAGTGTATGTTGCATTGAGTGCAGTATAATTATGTGGCTTGTAATTATGAGGCACTGAATGGTATTTTGAGTATATGCTGTATTGATTGCAGTGCAATTATGTGGTGTGTAATTAAGTGGCACGGAGTGGTATTTGGAGTGTATGTTGCATTGAGTGCAGTGTAATTATGTGGCGTGTAATTATGCGGCACTGAGTGGTATTTGGAGTGTATGTTGCATTGAGTGCAGTATAATTATGTGGCTTGTAATTATGTGGCACTGAATGGTATTTTGAGTATATGCTGTATTGATTGCAGTGCAATTATGTGGTGTGTAATTAAGTGGCACGGAGTGGTATTTGGAGTGTATGTTGCATTGAGTGCAGTGTAATTATGTGGTGTGTAATTATGCGGCACTGAGTGGTATTTGGAGTGATTGTTGCATTGAGTGCAGCATGATTATGTGGCGTGTAACTATGTGGCACTGAGTGGTATTTAGAGTGTATGTTGCATTGAGTGAAGTGTGATTATGTGGCGTGTAATTTTGTGGCACTGAGTGGTATTTGGAGTGTATGTTGCATTGAGACCAGCGTAATAATGTGGCGTGTAATTATGTTGCACTGAGTAGTATTTGGAGAGTATGTTGCGTTGAGCGCAGTGTAATTATGTAGCATATATTTATGTGGCACTGAGTGGTATTTGGAGTGTATGTTGCATTGAGTGCAGTATAATTATGTGGTGTGTAAATATGTGGCACTGAGTGGTATTTGGAGTGTATGTTGCATTCAGTGCAGTGTAATTATGTGACGTGTAACTATGTGGCACTGAGTGGTATTTGGAGTGTATGTTGCATTGAGTGCAGTGTAATTATGTGGCATTTAATTATGCGGCACTGAGTGGTATTTGGAGTGTATGTTGCATAAAGTGCAGTTTAATTATGTGTGCTTTGCCACCGCCTCCCGCCGGAGCCGAGCCCAGAGCCCGACAAGAACCAGACTCCCAGACCTCTCAGAGCCCAATCCACAGTCCCTGCAAAGAAGGGACCCGTGGAGGCACCGAGTGACGTGGGACCGGACCTCTTGGAAGACACTCAAAAAGCTGACTGCGCAGCTTCTGAGGCATCCTCGACGTTGTGCTTTGGGGACTGAGAGCCTCCACCACCGAGCAGCCCTTGCACCGAAGATCAGCCCTCCAGCATCTCCACGATCTGCGTGGGGCCCTTTTGCATTGTGCCACTCGACGCGCCATCCCGGCCACTAGCCACGTGGTCAGCGGCCATCTTGGCGACGAAACCGACGATTTACACAGCAGGTCTGGTTGCTCTAGACCTACCCAAGCTCCTGTAAAAAGGAGCACTCGCTCTGACCTTGCTGGTCCGAGTGTTAAGCATCTTTCAACTTCTGCGTGGCTTGCATTTGCCAAGGCCTGTTTACTCCGATCAAGTTGCCAACACCGCCAACAGCGAGAAGCCTGCGTGGGACAGCTCGTGACCGACGCCTGGACGTCCTCGACCCCCGGTGTCCACGTGGCTGCAGAGAGAAGGTACCCGACAACGCCTGTTTGCACCCGGCATCGCCTGGTTCCAATCTGGTTCCACGGTAGTCACTGGCTAGTGACTTTGAACATTGTCCCCTCTGCTTTCAGGTCTTCACATCTTCAGATCCACCCTTGGATCCACCGGAACTCTTCACATCGAGCCGCCTGCAGCATCTTCAGCTCCAAGCACCATCGACCAGCGTGACGAAACCCGACACTACTTCGACCCTGTGCACCCGCTTCCTGTGGGTGAGGTAACTCAGCTCCGCCGGTGCTCCTGCACTGGTACACATCTCAAGGGCCTGTGTCTTAAGTTTCAGCTCCGTAGGTCACTTGGAAGGTTCCTAACTTTCTAACTTTGTACTTTTTACGCACCATAGACTTTGCATTGGAAAGTGCGTGCACTTTGAACACTGCACCCGAGTCCCGCGGGCCTTTCCCGACTTAGTCACTGCTAGTCTCGAATAGCTCCAGCGATTCCCAAGGCCCTAGGCCTGTTCCCTTTCCTATTGGTATCTCTTATACCACTTTCTTAGTATATGGTTTAGGTGGCCCCTAGGGCTCATCCATATTGTGCAACTTTTGTGTATTTTAAACTGTCTTGTGATTTAACGCTTGTGCTTCTGTGCTCATAAAGAGTCCAGGGGATTTTATAGTTAATAAATCAATATATATTTTCAATATATATCTGTGTGGTGTCCCTTTCATTTGGTATTCAAGGGGGTTGTGTATGGTAATACAGCTGGCTTCACATGCCTTTCAGAGTTTAGCCTTAGACTGCTTTGTCCACATTACCACTAGGATAACTGGTCTACAAGGTTGAATTACAACCAATCATCATAAGGGTTGCTTGGCATGGTACAAAGTGATCACTAAGAATTAGTGAGCATTATATACCAGGCCAACTTCTCACATTGGTGAGCAGCGGATTGGGATCTGAGCTTGCTGTTGTTTTACCATTACAATCTTTGAGATTATCATTTGAAAGATCATACAGGTACCTGCTAGGTACATATAAAACAAGACTAGTATACTTAAGTTCTACTGAACTTAGTTGTTGTAGAGCAAAGGGAGTAGCACACCCTAGCTACAACTACTAGATAGGTTTAGTAGGTAAACACCAGTGTAGGTAGATTGCAACATATCCACCCACACTAGAGCAATGTCTGGAGCAGAGGGTTCCACTGGGAACATCCCTGTTGAGAATGACCCTCCAAGGGCACCATCCAAATTTGCTATTTTTTCCTTTAAGGAATTAAGACAGCTTTGTGTCTTAAGGGGTCTGAAGACAGGGCCATCCCCTACTACAGACCACCTAAGAGAGCTCTTAGACCAGTCTGAGACTCTAAAGCCCTCTAAGGCAAACCCCACAGGGAATGCTGAAGGAGGCCATCCCTCAGAGGATGACACTGTAGACACCCCTGCCCCTATCATCCTGGTAGATGAGGAAGCCTCCACCACTGGAGCTCCTCGGGTAGATGAGGAGGAAGAGGAAGAGGAAGAAGAGGAGGAGGTGGAAAGCAGTGAGTCAGATGATGACAGAAATAGTCAGGTGCTGGTCAGTAGACTGAACCAGGCTAACTTAGGCCTATTTGGGACTGAATCAGGTAACAACCCATTCAGACCCCCAGGTGGACTTAACCAGAAGCCTAGGAGGAGAAGGAATCACTCAGGTGACTCTAACAACTCCCATGCTTCTAGAGGCTCTCATGGTCACTCCAGGAAGGAGATGACTAGCCCTCAGAGAAGGGAACATGAGGCCAAGATGAGAGAGGCTGAGCTTAGGATTCAGAGGCAAGAATTAGAGGTTGCCCTGGCCCAAGAGAAACTTGCTAGAGCAAGACAGCCTAGAGAGAGTGGGGAGTGGGGTAATAGAACCCACTGGTGGCAGCAATATCCACAAGGATAAAGACAGGTCTTTTGATAACAGAAACCTGAGTAAGATTGTGCCCCCCTACAAAGCTGGGGATGATATCCATAAATGGATTACTGCAATGGAGAGAGCCTGCAGAGTACAGCAGATCCCTCAGGAGCAGTGGGCAGCAATCTTGTGGCTCTCCTTTGAAGGTAGAGGCCGAGACAGACTCCTCACAGTTAGTGATGGGGATTCTAGAAACTACCTGGTCCTGAAGAGTGCTCTGATTGATGGGTTAGGCTTAACCACTGAACAGTACAGGTTAATGTTCAGAGATACCCAGAAGACACAGACTCAGGACTGGTCTGAATTTGTTGAGTGTGCCACTAAGGCTCTGGAGGGATGGTTGCTGGGAAGCAAGGTTACAGACTATGAAGGATTGTATAATTTGCTGATGAGAGAACAAATTTTAAATAATTGTCAGAACCAGCAGTTGCATCAACATTTGGTTGACTCAGATTTGACCTCTCCCCAAGAATTGGGAAAGAAGGCAGATAAATGGGTAAGAACCAGAGTTAAGCAAAAGAACCAGAACCAGAACCAGGGTGGTGACCAGAAGAAAACAGACCAGAAGGGTGGGGAGCAGAAATCTAAAGACCAGAAGTCTTCAACAGGGCCCCAAACTGAGACAGAGGGTGGGTCCCAAACTTCCAAGAAGAAGAAGAGAGAAGGTCAGAAGAAACCCTGGTGTAAAACTTGTAAGAACACCTCTCACTGGACAAGTGAGTGTAAAAAGGGTGGAGCCCCCAGCACTGCAGCCCCTAAGGCAACTGCACCCACTAGTACAGCTAGCAGTGCTGGTCCTCAAACCAAGGGGGTAGTGGGTATCACTTTGGGAACTGAAGGAGATTCTGACCTAGTCAGAACCCTTACACAGGCTGTTCTGATTTGTGAAGGGGACATAGATTTGACCCCTGACATAAGTCCCAGTAATCTGGGCAAATACAGACAGACGCCTTTGATCAACAATAAAGTGGCTCAAGCTTACAGGGACACATGCGCCAGTGTCACTATGGTGACACCTAACTTTGTGGACCCTGGACAATACATGCCAGGTGATAATTACCTGGTGACCAATGCCAGCAATGTCACTACTACACATAGTGTGGCACTTGTTAACTTTTCCTGGGGAGGGGTAACTGGCCTAAAAAGAGTTAGTGGTTAGTGCTGATCTCCCAGTAGAATGTTTGTTGGGCAATGACCTGGAGAACTCTCTATGGTCAGAAGTTGAGTACAGGACTCATGCAGAGATGTTAGGGATATCATCACATGTCCTTGCTGTGACCAGGTCACAGGCCAAAAAGTGCCTCTCTGAACCTCAGGTCTTGGATCCTGGAACAATGGACCAAGCACCTTCCAAGAAGAAGAACAGGAGGGTAAAGGCTGTGCCTTCCCAACTGCCTGCAAGTGAGGATCAGGCTTCACAGGAAACTGATCTTGAGACCCCTGAAGGAACTGTCTCTGAAGAACGTGAACCTGATCAGGTTGAGTTTCTGGGGACAGGGGGACCTTCTAGGGCAGACTTGAATTTGAATTTAAAAACATTTCTATAGCGCACTTTTACCATGCGGTTTCTTGGCGCTGTTGGATTGTGAGAAGCAAGCAGGAGCAGAGGGGGATTTAAGCATTGTAGGCTCGAGAAAAAAGTTTTGAGACCCTTCCGGAACTCAATATAGGAGGATGACATACGGAGTTCCGAGGGGAGGGAGTTCCAAAACACAGGAGCCAGCACTGCGAATTTCGTACCGCCAGTCTTTTTCTTGCTGAAGCGGGGGATGGTTAACAGAGCCTGATGAGTGGACCTAAGCTCTCGTCCAGGTATGTAGGGGGTGATGGCAGAACAAATGAATTCCGGGGCAGTGCCCATTTTAGCTTGGAAAGTGGTGCAACCAAGCTTAAACAGGGCACGCTCTTTCACCGGCAGCCAGTGCAAGGCCTGCAGTAGGGGGGAGGCTCGATGGTATTTAGGCAGGCCATGAATCAGGCGGGCAGCCTGATTCTGCACTAGCTGCAGACGGCGAATGGCGTAAGCTGGAGCGCCATTATAAATGATGTTCCCGTAATCGAGGCGCGAAAGCACCATGGCCATCACTATAATTTTCAGGGCGGGTAAAGAAAAAAAACGAGAAATCTTCCTAATGATTCGAAGGGAAAAGAAACAGGAGGAGACAACTGAATTGACCTGAGGGTGAACGGAAAGTGAGGGATCCAGGAAGATGCCGAGGGTCTTGACCTTGGGAACTGGGAGCGGGGGAGCACCAAGTGAGGAGGGCCAGTAAGAGGGGGACCAGGGACTGCAACCACCTCTGGTCAAGACTAACTCCGTCTTGTCCGGGTTGAGTTTGAGGTGGTTGCAGTTCATCCAATCCTGGATGAACAACATGACGGATTGGACGTTTGAGGCGGAGAAGGAGGGGTGGGAAAGGTTAAAAATTAGCTGGAGGTCATCGGCGTAATTGAACACCGTGACCTCGAGCTGCTGTAACATATAGATGAGGGGGTAAATGTATAAATTAAACAAAAGAGGGGAGAGGGAGGAGCCTTGGGGAACTCCACATGCAACCCTACAAGAGGCAGCGGTGAAACCAGCAAGATGGACTGCCTGAGCCCTGTCACTCAGGAAGGATTTGAGCCAAGCGAGGGCCAGGCCCTCTATGCCCGCCGCCTTGACACGGGTGAGGAGGATGGAGTGGTCCACCGTGTCAAATGCGGCGGATAGGTCTAAAAGAATGAGGGCCTGAGGGACGTAGGTATCGATGCCCTCGCGTAGGCTGTCCATCACTGAGATCACTACCTTCTCCGTCGAATGGAGGGGGCGAAAGCCCGCCTGCCGGGGGGAGAGGCAGTGGTTGGCTTCCACGTAGGTACTCAGGGTGCTGGTTACATGGGTCTCTAAAACCTTGGCCAAGTAGGGTAGAAGGGAGATGGGACGGTAATTGGAAGGGGATGAAGGGTCGGCACCGGGTTTTTTTAAGATGGGAATGACTGCCGCAAATGTATGGGCAGTGGGGACAACTCCAGATTTAAGTGAGTAATTTAAAAGTGTAAGGGAAGGGGTAGGGCAATGTAAGAAGACTTCTCGCAAGATATGAGCAGGGGCGAAGTCTAGGGGGGAACCTGACTTTACCTTTTGGAGCAGGGGAGAAAGTGAAGCTGTAGTCAAGAGGGGGAAGGATGTGAGTTTGGAAGTGATGGCAGGGGGGGAGGGGTTAATGAAGGCAGGGGAAGGGGGAGAGATATTTGCCTTGATCGTTGCGACCTTGTCAACGAAGAAGTCGTTGAGGGAGTCGCAGAGCGGTTGAGAAGGGGAGATCAAGGCTGTGGCTCTGGTAGATGAGGCAAGCTCATGTACTGTGTGCAGTGTAATTATGTGGTGTGTAACTATGTGGCACTGAGCGGTATTTGGAGGGTATTTTGCATTGCGTGCAGGGTAATAATGTGGTGTGTAACTATGTGGCACTGAGCGGTATTTGGAGGGTATGTTGCATTGTGTGCAGTGTAATTATGTGGCGTGTAATTATGTGGCACTGAGTGGTATTTGGAGGGTATGTTGCATTGACTGCAGTGTGATTATGTGATATGTAATTATGTGGCACTGAGTGGTATTAGGAGGGTATGTTGCATTGAGTGCAGTGTAATTATGTGGCATGTAACTATGTGGCACTGAGTGGTATTTGGAGTGTATGTTGCATTGAGTGCAGTGTAATTACGTGGCGTGTAATTATGTGCCACTGAATGGTATTTGGAGTGTATGTTGTATTGAGTGCAGTGTAATTAGGTGGCACTGACTGGTATTTGGAGTGTAGGTTCCATTGAGCACAGTGTAATTATTTATCATATAATTATGTGGCACTGAGTGGCATTGTGTGGATTGTATGTTGTATTTAGTAGAGTGTAATTGTGTGGCGTGTAATTATGTGGCAGTGAGTGGTATTGTTTAGAGTTTATGTTGCATTGAGTACAGTGTAATTATGCAGCACATATTTATGTGGCACTGAGTGGTATTGTGTGGAGTGTGTTTCATTCAGAAGAGCGTAATTATGTGGCGTGTAATTATGTTACACTGAGTGGTATTTGGAGTGTATGTTGCATTAAGTGCAGTGTAAATATGTGGCACTGAGAGGTATTTGAAGTGTATGTTGCTTTGAGTGCAGTGTAATTATGTGGCGTGTACCTATGTGGCACTGAGTGGTATTTGGAGTGTATGTTGAGCTGGAGCGGGAGCTGGAGGTACTATTGTTGGCAAATACCTGTGTAAATCCTTTTTAAAAAAACAAAGCTTACTTTTAAATATTGCGTGGTGTCACATACCTGGTTGCTTTTAACCCTGCACCGCCGCCAGGATCTGATTGCACTTTAGCGCACAGCCGATCTAAACGCTGTTCACCAGCCCCAGCGGCCGCCATCAGACGAGGCGTGCACGCTGACCACGCCCACTTAGGCCACGCCCCCCCCCCATCGCTCTACAAAAGCGCTGAGCACTAGCGCTCCTGTAGACTTCTTGACCCAGTTCCTGAGGCGGAAAGCCGGGAGCTGGAGGTACTATTGTTGGCAAATACCTGTGTAAATCCTTTTAAAAAAAACAAAGCTTACTTTTAAATATTGGTGGTGTCACATACCTGGTTGCTTTTAACCCTGCACCACCGCCAGGATCTGATTGCACTTTAGCGCACAGCCGATCTAAACGCTGTTGACGCTCCTCACCAGCCCCAGCGGCCGCCATCAGACGAGGCGTGCACGCTGACCACGCCCACTTAGGCCACCCCCCCCTCTGGTTAAATATGTGCATCTACAGGAAGCGCAGCGGACGAGCGCAGCGGGAGCGCCGGTTGCGCGCCGAAGGCGCGCCTAAGGCAAGCCCGTCTGCGCCCGTCCGCGACCAGCCGGGACCCGGGGCCACAAACCTTGGCTCCCACCCCACCCAGAGCAGGACCTACAGCTCGGCGACCTTATACAGCATAGGTAGGACTACTATTCCCCAGTGCTCTCATATCTTTGCACCCACAGAGCTACCCGCCCGATGTTCGGGGTGCAGACACTCCTTCTGCAAACCCCCGTCGACCGCGACACAAACGTACCGCATGTATGCGCTAAACTGCCGTTCCTTACCTAAACACAGCACACAGATCGCCATGCTGCTCGAGGAGGAAAAACCAGACGCGGTATTCCTGACAGAAACGTGGCTCACTGCTCACTCCTTAGAGTGGATAGACCGGTAGGGAGAGGCGGAGGACTGGCGATCATTTTAAAGAACCAGTACCGATGCCGTACTACAGCAGAAACTATCCCTGAGTGCGAGTGTGTAGCATTCTGCATAGAGTTCAATGCAAATAGCACCTTCTCCGGCACCCTGATCTACCGCCCCCCTGAGCCTGTAAAAGAGTTCCACAGGTCCCTTCCAGAAATTACAGCGCAAAGAATCCTTTCCTCCGCCAACCATACAATCCTAGGGGACCTCAATCTCCACTTCAACTCCCCCTCAGACCACATTGCTCAGGAACTACAAGAGGACCTGGAAGCTCTCCAACTGTTCCAACTGGTTGCAGCCCCGACCCATGAAAAAGGCAATTTACTCGACCCTATATTTAGTAACTGCCTGAATCTAACTGTGGATCAACCCACCCCCCTTCCATGGTCGGACCATTTTTTGGTCCCATTTACCTGGGTCAAACACAAGACCCCCCAGCTACCTCCCCAAATCACCACCAGGAGGAACTGGTCAAAACTCCCATTGGAGCTCTGGATGCACAACTTGGACTCCACTCGCCCGTCACCCTGCCCAGACCCTAATGTGGCAAACGCCCACTATGAGAGTTGGATCACCCACTCGCTAGACGCGATCCTCCCGCTTCGTAGGTCCTCCTCGAAGAGACTACAGAAATCTGCCCCCTGGTTCTCCGACTCTCTAAGACAACTAAAACGCCTTTGCAGACAACGAGAGAGAGCCTGGCGTTTAGACTTCCTCCCAGACAAGAAGGCTGCCTACAAAGAGGCGATCAGAGCCTACAAAGAAGGGATCAGATCAGCCCAGGCAACCCACTACTCTGAGAAAATACTAGAAGCAAAATCTAAGCCCAAAGAAATCTTCCAAATTATAAAGCAATGCTCCAATGTCAACACGGCCCCCCCTCCTAACAAAACCCAGGACCAATGCAACGAGCTCGCGGACTTTTTTCACAACAAAGTTCTAAAAATCTACTCCACACTCCCAACTGCAGCCACATCCCCGGATTCGATCAATCCACTCCCCCCTAGACCACCCCTTCACCCAGACCAGCCCTCCCTCGAGCACTTCCATCCTCTGGACCTCGACACTTTAAGCAAGGTGGCACGACAAGTCAAGTCGGGCTCCCCTTGTGACCCTGCCCTCCAGAGATCCTGATGCAGGCAAGCAAAGCCACCCTGCCTATAATCTTGGATCTCCTAAACACATCCATATCCGCTTGCTCAGTCCCCATGGCTTGGAAACAGGCCATGGTACGGGCACTGTTGAAGAAACCCAGCCTAGACCCAGATGACCACTCCAGCTACCGCCCCATCTCACTTCTCCCTTGGGCTAGCAAGGTGTTAGAGAAGCACATAAACGCGCAGCTGGTCCAGTTCCTGGAGGACCACTCTCTACTACACACATCCCAGACAGGCTTCAGACCGAAGCATGGCACGGAAACCGCCTTGTTAGCGGTCACCGAAGAAACTAGAAGGATACTGGACCAGGGAGGATCAGTGGCAGTGATCCTCCTTGATCTAAGTGCCGCCTTCGATACGGTCAGCTATTCCACCTTGCTGGACCGTCTCTATAACATTGGAGTTTCAGGTGACGCTTTAAGGTGGTTTGACTCCTTTCTGTCTGGGAGGTCGTTTCAGATCTTCGACGGAAAGACAGTGTCCTCCAGAAATCCCCTGAGCTGCGGAGTGCCACAGGGCTCCTCTCTGAGCCCTGTACTGTTCAACGTGTACATGAGGCCGCTGGCGGGTGTTATCGAACCATATGGCATTAAAATCGTGTCATATGCCGACGACACCCAGCTTGTGGTCTCGCTGGCCACGGAGAACAAAAAACACTCCCCAGCAGACCTGCTAAAATGCCTAGAGGACGTTAAGGGATGGATGACCAACTTCTCCCTTAAACTAAACGGAGAAAAGACGGAGCTCATGCTCCTAGGCCCAACCTCCCCTGTGCCTTTCACTTCCTTGTGGCCCAGTGCTCTGGGCCTCCCCCCCACTCACAAGGAAAGTGTTAAAAGCCTGGGAGTATGGCTAGACAACAAACTTTCCTTCTCCACCCAGGCCAAAAAACTGTCCACCACTTGTTTTGGCCTACTTAGAATCCTGAGGAAAGTCCTCCCGTTACTTCCCCTAGAGGCCAAAAAGGTGGCGGTACAAGGTCTTATCCAATCCCGCCTGGACTCAAACAATGCCCTATACTTGGGGGCTCCGGAGATGACCCTCAGGAAATTGCAAATTGTTCAAAATTGCGCAACACGCACCCTGCTGAAAATTCCGCGCACCCAGTCGGCCAGACCTGCTCTAAAAAGTCTCCACTGGCTGCCAGTAAGGCAGAGAGTGGCCTTCAAGGCGCTATGCTTGGCGCACCGCGCCTTCTGGAAAACGGGCCCTGCCATAAACACCGACCTTGTCACCCCCTACCACCCTAGGAGGAACCTTCGGTCGACGGAGGCATTCCTCGCCGTTGTTCCCAGAGTGAAGCGAGCCAGGTCTGGAGGTAGGCTGTTCTCTTTGAACACCACCAGGCTCTGGAATGCTCTCCCCATCTCACTCCGGTCCAACCCAGACCTCCTCGGAAAAATCTAAAGACACTGCTGTTTGCTCAATCCAATGTACCTTAGCTCCTATTCCCATCACTTCCCTTCAACCCAGCGCTTGGACGCCTGCGGGCAGCAACCGCGCTCAATAAATATTTTTTACAATTACAATGTTGCATTGAGTGCAGTGTGATTATGTGGCGTGTAATTATGTGGCACTGAGTGCTATTTGGAGTTTATTTTGCGTTGAGCGCAGTGTAAATATGTATCATATAATTATGTGGCACTGAGTGGTATTGTGTGGAGTGAATTTTGTATTCAGTAGAGTGTAATTGAGTGGTGTGTAATTATGTGGCACTGAGTGGTATTGTTTGGAGTGTACGTTGCTCAGAGTACAGTGTAATTATGTAGCATATAATTATGTGGCACTGAGTGGTATTCTTTGGAGTGTGTGTTGCATTCAATAGAGTCTAATTATGTGGCACTGAGTGGTATTTGGAGTGAATGTTGCATTAAGTGCAGTGTAATTATGTGGCACTGAGTGGTATTTGGAGTGTATGTTGCATTGAGTGCAGTGTAATTATGTGGCACATAAATATGTGGCACTGAGTGGTATTTGGAGTGTATGTTGCATTGAGAGCAACATAATTATGTGGCGTGTAATTATGTTGCACTGAGTGGTATTGTGTGGAGTGTGCGTTGCATTCCGTAGAGTGTAATTATGTGGTGTGTAATTATGTGGCACTGAGTGGTATTTGGAGTGTATGTTGCATTGAGTGCAGTGTAATTATGTGGTGTGTAACTATGCGGCACTGAGTGGTATTTGGAGTGTATGTTGCTTTGAGTGCAGTGTAATTATGTGGCATGTAATTCTGCGGCACTGAGTGGTATTTGGAGTGTATGTTGCATTGAGTGCAGTGTAATTATGTGGCGGTTAATTATGTGGCAGTAAGTGGTATTTGGAGAGTATGTTGCATTGAGCAAAGTGTAATTATCTGGCACTGAGTGGTATTTTGAGTGTATGTTGCATTGAGTGCAGTGTAATTATGTGGCATGTAATTATGTGGCACTGAGTGCCATTTGGAGTGTATGTTGTATTGAGCGCAGTGTAATTATGTATCATATACTTATGTGGCACTGAGTGGTATTGTGTGGAGTGTGTGTTGCACTGAGTGCAGTGTAATTATGTGGCATGTAATTAAGTGGCAATGAGTGGTATTTGGAGTGTATGTTGCATTGAGTGCAGTGTAATTATGTGGCATGTAGTCAAAGTCAAAATACGCTTTATTCGATTTTCAGGAAAATCATAAAAGGCAATACATAAAACACAGATGTAAAATGCAATTGCAATTGAATACAAAGATCAGTTCATTGTCATCTTAAAAATCAGTACAATTAAAACCATTTAATGTAAAAATATAAAATCAGTTAAGATACACAACAAAGTTTTAAAATAGAAAGTTCCCTGGGGCTTGTTTTTCCCTTATTCTAAATGCAGCTGGTAGGTATGATGCAACGCGGAAAGTAATATGAGTGTTGCTCAACATTTGAAGAAAAACTAACGCTGGCTTGACCTGAAGAAAACCTGCTTCCTTCAGGATAGGTATTAGGTACTTCTCCCTTGCTGCTGTAAAAAGCCCACAGAAGAACATAAAATGTAAAGTGTCTTGCGTGGAGAAGTTATCGCATTGGCAGGGTGGTGCATCCTCAGGTTTAGACCATGTAATAAAACGGCCTAGTGTGTAATGGATCAAATTCAACCTAAACTTTGTGAGCAGAACCCTGTGGAGGGAGTTTTTGACAATTTTTAGATAGGGTTCCAGAGAGACAGTTGTTCTTAACACCAAATATGATCTTACTGATGGTTTCATTATTTCTCTCTGCTCCCTGTCCAACCGTGCCCTTTCAAGGAAATGGTGCTTGATCCACCCACGTCTTTTTTGCCAATGGAGGATGGTGCAGAATAGAGCTCTGGTCTCCCCAATGCAGTATAAGAGGTTTTAAGATAGCTCAGCCACGGTATTCTTAGAGAGCGTTCCCTTGCAACCACATCTAATAGAATGCCATGGTTCAGCGTCAGCTCTGGGTTTAGCCATGTTTTAATCCAGAACAGTAGGGGTGCCAACTTCAATCTGTCTGTAATGTAAGGTAGACCAAGTTCTTCATGGATGGAGAATGTGGGGGTGGAACTTGGGACAGATAGGAGTTTACGAATGAGCCCATTTTCGACCCTCTGAATTGAGTCCTGGTTTGCGTACCCCCACAAGGCAGACCCGTACGTGGCAATGGAGATGCACTTGCTATCATAGACTTTTACCAAGGCCTCCATTGGTTTGGCTCCCAACCTCTTTGAGAAACTCATTAGGGCGGCTGTTGATCGCACCAGGGAAGCCCTCTTTGCTTTAATCTGGGGGACCCATGAAACTCTCTCATCAAACAGGACCCCCAGATAAGGGAAAACAGGGACCCTTGAGACCACGTCTCCCCCACAGGTAAAGGTTGGTTGGCGGGTCTTGTTTCTCTGGGGTCCCACGATCATGGTGTGAGATTTTATGGCGTTTACTTTCAGGTCTAAACTCCCCCTGAAGGAACCAAAGCGGTCCAAAAGGACCTGTAAACTGTTACCAGTTCTTGCGATTAGAACTGCGTCGTCCGCGTATAGGAGGGCCGGTACCTGGGCTCCTCCTACACGCGGTACGTCAGCTGCCCGAGCTCAAGATACTTCCCTAGGCCATTAATATAGATGGTAAAGAGTAGCGGGGCCAGGATACACCCCTGGCGCACCCCTTTCTCTGACCTAAAGCTGTCGGTGCACCTCCCCTCATTGGACTCCCTTACTTTAGTGTTTAGGTTCTGGTGTAAGCTGGACATAAAACCTACCAAAGGTGCATCTATCCCAATTTCTTCTAGCAGGGACCACAATTTAGATCTGTTAACCTGGTCGAAGGCCGAGGAGAGGTTCATGAAGGCGAAATAAATTGACCCCTCCCCGACCACCGTGTATTTAGAGACGAGGAGATGCAGGTTTGAACATTGGTCCAATGTCCCTCGCTTCTCTTGGAACCCATACTGGATGTTTGCTAAACCCCCACCCACCTCCAGGTTTGCCCTTAATTTGTCAAGTAGGACTCTACCCAAGATTTTAATGGTAGAGTCCAGTAGGGAGATGGGTCCGTAACACCCTGGATCCTCCCGGTTGCCCTTCTTAAAGATAGGGACTATAATTGCTGTCGCCCAGGTGTTCGGGAAAGTGTTGTTTTTTGCAGCACTAAATACTCTGGTTAAGACTTGTGCCCACAGTTCTGGGGAATATCTAAAAAAGTCTACTGGGACTCCGTCCGGCCCTGGTGCCTTATCTTTGGAGGAATCCATAATAGCCTTAAGTACCTCCTCTGCTTCAAACTCTTTTTCATAGGGTTCCTGTTCTGTAGCTAAACCGCCCTCAGAGGTGCTACAATTATCGCCATACACATTTTTAAAATGTTCAATCCATTTCTCATCTGGGATGACACAGTCAAGGACATTATTTTCCGAGCCAGAGAAAAACGGGTTGTTTATGGTCTTCCAGAACTTTTTACTGTCACGGAGGACATCTATAGAGAGGAGTTTGTTCCAGGCCTCATTCTTTATGTCGTTTCTCCTTTTCCTGAGGGTTAGTTTGTATTACCGCCTCAGGCTTGTAATAAGGGCCTTATCTCTCGGGAAGTCCTTTAATGATTTTTTGAGTAATCTGTGAATCCGTGAACAGTTGGAGTCAAACCATTTATATGGTCTTGAGGGGAGGCGTGGTTTGGTAACTGTTAAGTCCCTGGTTACTTGAGCACAGATAGACTCAAAAGCCTGTATATTTACTTCATTTGAGGACTCCTGGTCCAAACAGGCTTCAATAGAATCCTCTATTTTAGGCAGGATGGCAGTCATAAAGTCCTCCTCCACTATTCTACCCCACTTGAGTCTTCTATCCTGGTCACTGGGCACCGCAGTGGCGCATGCCTTGGTTTGTCCAACAAGGTTACGCCTTAAGTCACTCCAATGAACCTTTAATAGTAAGGGATTATGGTCACTATGAGTTGAAATGATCGCCTCATATCCCATCACCTTTTGGATGATGGACGCCGAGGTAAAAATGTAGTCGATGATGGACCCCTGACCTGTACCCTTGTAGGTGGGCACCCTATTACCTTCTCCTGTGTAAGCAGGCTCATACAAATTTGTACTGGCCAGCATTGCCTCCAATGCCTCTCCTGAATTGGAGTTTTGGAAGTGCGGGATATCCACAACACCCGCACCCTCGCACGCATCTGTGAGACACGGTAAATTACACTTGTGGAGGTTAAAATCGCCCATTAAAAATAAATCAACGAAGTTATGCGTAGTTTGACTGTAGTTATCTAGGAAATTCTCCAAGAATACTATGTGGTCTGTGTCAGTGACCCTCGCCCAAGAATTATAGAAATTAATTGCAAGAAGGGTGCACCTTGGAGACAAAACCCATTCGACAATTAAAATGTTTGGTGAGCCGGACTCCAGTTGTTTAAATGACCCTGCTAGTTCTAGGGAGAATAACAGCAGTAGGCCCCCTTTCACCCTCCCTGCCCTGCTTGGAACAGTGGGGGTTACAAAGCTCATGTAGCCATCCAGCCAGTACCCTTGGGATGTATCCCACGTTTCTTGTAAGCCTATTACGTCGTTAGTTCTGATAAAATTGACCCAGACTAGGTCATCCCTTTTACCCTTGATACCAGCCACATTCCAACTCATAAACCTGCATAATGGGCTACCCTCTACCCCTAGGTTGGTGCCTACTTGTGTCTGCAAAAGAACTGATTGTCAGTCGTTCTGGTTCAAATCAGTTAGTGAGGTGAATCTGTTGGCTAACATTAAAGTTGGGGCTGCAATATTTACTGTTGATCTGTTTTGGCGGGGTCTAAAGGGTACAACTTGCCAATTGTTACCCACACAGCCAGCTGTAAGTGGTATGTTGTAGTGGCTGCGTGTGGGGGCTATCCTTAGCTGTGGCGGATAGAAGAACCCTAGGGGGACTGCTCTGAGTTGACCACTATCTTGTACTTCAGAGCCATCCCAGAAGAGCCTATCAGGGTATATGTGCACTATCAAAGTTCACAACAACACAATCCCCTTTCACCTGTTTAGGTCTAAACCACACCCACCCCACCCTTCTTACAGTAATAATCCTCGATGAGATATTAAGCCCACCACTGCTCAGATCATCACACCATTTTTTTGCCTTTGTAGTTAGTTCTCCATTTGATTCATTCTCTCCCTCAGCTAGCCATGGTACTCCAATGAAAACCGCTACATATGGTGCAACAACGGGGGGTAGTGTTAGGTGTGTAGTGCATTCTGTCTGTCTTAGCCCCCATGGGACTGTGGGGGGCTCTAGTCCCCCTACTTCCATCTGATTTGTGCCTGGGGTACTTCGAGTCTTCACCTTCTGACCCTCTCCCGCCAGAGGTGTAACCCTCCCATGGCTAGTGTGTGCATGTGCATGTGGGGGTAACGCTGGCCGTGATAGGCCAGGGTTAGGGGCCTCCCGCGCCACGCTGCCAGGTGGCTTTGGGGGATGGATGTAATAAAGTTTTTTCACCAGATTATCAATTAATGCACATTTTTTTAGAAGGCCATCAAGGCACGTGCTCATAGTCTCAGTTATGTCCTTAGCAATCCCTACAAGCATGGGTTCAATCCGCTCAAAAAAGAGATGGTCTAGATGGTCCTTGAAAAAGTCCGTGGCCACCTGGGTAAATGGAGGCACCCCCTCAGATTTTTTACTCTTCTTCGGCAAGGGTTTCCTATGCGTACTAGGTTCATCTGGTTTATTTGTTGGCAAATCAGGGGAGGGGCCAAGTTGGGTTTGGGTGTCAGCTCCAACGCATGTAGGTGGCTTAAGCACGAGAATGTCAGGCTCCAGTGGTATTCCCTGACTGGCAAAGAGTAATTGTCGTTTGTTTGGGTGGCTACCAAACCCAGTTCCTGCTGGGCAGTTTCAATTTCTTTGGACAGGGCCCCAACCGCTGTGTTTAAATAGGATAGGATGGAATCAGAATGTTTTGCCACTTTAGGTTTCTTCCCCCCTGCAGTGTCAATGGAGGGATTTTTACTCTTACCCATTTTAGTTGTAGGCGTTAGGGGGGTGGCCCAGCCCAGCCGCCTTCAGCCGTGGACTGCCGTAGACTGTCCCGCCCTTGTCCCGGGCTTGTCGCGGGAGAGATGGTGCTGTTATGTAGGGTGGGAGGGGTGGGCGCGACTTGCTCCGGGGCTAGGTGGTGCTCCAGGGGGATCCTGGGACTTGGAGCCTGCCTTGTAGGGCTGGCGCGACTTCGACAAGCCCAGGGTCTTGCTGCAATTAGTGCTTTAAATGTCCCGAGGTGACAGGGTGCTGTGGGTCGAATCCTCCGGTTTTACAACACCTGGTGCTGCCCTTACGATGACTCAGCCCCCTGCTCTCCCACACGCTGCGGCTCCCGCGGAGCGGGAGCGGTGAGGTTGTTTTACCAGCTGAGAGGCATGGGCGCGGCTTGCTCCGGGGCCAGGTGGTGCTCCAGGGGGATCCTGGGACTTGGAGTCCGCCTTGTTGGGCTGGCGCGACTTCGACAAGCCCAGGGTCTTGCTGCAGTTAGTGCTTTAAATGTCCCGATGTGACAGGGTGCTGTGGGTCGAATCCGCCGGTTTTACAACACCTGGTGCTGCCCTTACGATGACTCTGCCCCCTGCTCTCCCACACGCTGCGGCTCCCCGCTTCTTCATGTAAGTGCGTTCGCTGCTCTGTGCGCAATCCTTTGAACCATTTTCCAGGGCCTCTCCTCCACCTCTCCTTCCGAGCAACGCCGACCTGGAAAGGGGAAGGTATTCCTGCACCACACTAGGAATAGTTGTATGTGGCATGTAATTATGTGGAGTGAATTTATGTTGCATTGAGTAGAGTGTAATTATGTTGCGTGCAATTATGTGACACAGAGGGGTGCTAGGCTGGGACAGAGTCAGTCTGCTCCTAGGGCATGGTTTTGCGACACAGAGGGGCGCAGGGCGGGGGCAGGGTCAGTCTGCTTTTAGGGCATTGTTCTGGCATCACAGAGGGGCGCTGGGCTAGGGCAGAGTCAGCCCTCCCCGTCCCAGTCCTAACTACATGAGCATAGCTCCTCCCACCAGAAACTCCCAAGCAACTTGAAACCCATCCCTTCCCTCCAGGCCACACCCATACCCTGAGGCATATAACCCTGTGACCTGCCAATCAACAACCTGTTTGTTTTTTCTGCGGAATCACTTCCGAGCAGTCTTCGTCGAGGGGGGCACTGGAATTGGCCTCCTATCTGGTAAGTGTGGAACAGGATGCTAAGCGCCCGTTTTTAACCCCTATTGTGCCTGTTTTTCTTTTACCTTGTAGGCATTTGCTTTGAGTCCCTGCTGTAGCGGGACCGTGGGGTTGGGGGTCCGGACTGCCTGCTGTGGGGTGGTGACTCCCTGCTGCAGCCTCCCCTCTTCCGGGTTCGTTCCCTGCTCTAGCCGGTACACCCGGGGAGGGAGGGGGGGGGTGTGGCTGGCTTTTTCAGCGCGCCGAGGGCGTGCCGGATTGGCTTCTCTGTCTGTACATACGGTGCTCGTCTCTTCGAGCCCGTGTTTTCCCCCTTTTTATTTATGCTTCCTGCAATCCTTGGTGGAGTCTGGGGTTGCGGGGAGAGGGGGGGGGACTGCCTTTGTTTGGTCCGTGGGGGCCCGATATTTAGGTTCAGTCCGACTTTGATGTTTGTTACCTGGGTTAGTGTTCTCTTCCCCGCGTTTCTGTTGTTGGAGCTCCCTCTACTGGCGGTCCAATTTGCTTTATTGCCGTTTTTTGCTGGAGGGATTTGCATGGGGCTTGATTTCGTGTCTTGGCCTCTTGCTGCTCTGCTGTGGAGGGGCCCTAGGGTGTTTTTCCCTGTCCTTGGCCTGTTTCTGTTGTCTGTGAGGGTCATGTGGGGTTTGGTGGCTCTGCTCTCCTGCAATTCTGCTGGGGCGTTGGGGAGTTCTTACCTCTGGGTTCACTGGTTCCTGGGACGGGGTCTTCTGGGTTTCTTCGTGTCCTTACAGTTGGGCCCTGTTCAGTCTTTTCCTTTTGTAGTTTGGTAGTCTTCTCTGATTGGGCGATTTGAAGGCCGGCCTTCGGTCCTGTGTAGGGATTGGCTCCAGGTCTGGGTGGCTTTCCCTGGTTGGCCCTTGGGGATTTTTGCTTTGATTGGTCTGGGTATATCTTGGGGTCTGGATTTCTGTTCTCCTGTTTACAACATGGAGGGTAGAGGTGCAGACGTGCGTGAGCTCGGCTGTGAGGATGGGGAGGTGGTCGCTGGTTCTTCCACTGCTCCTTCCATGGCGAATATTCAAAAAATGATTGAGGCTGCTGTGGCGGCGGCCTTTGTGGCTCATGATCCCAAGGGGCCTAAGAGACAGAAATTGGATGCCTCGGCTGAGGTAGATCCGGACGTTGACTCTGATGAGGAAGTGAAGGGTCGTTTTGTCCAAGGGGCTGACCTTCGCTGTGTTATGCAGCATGTTCGAATCAATTTGGGATTCCCTGATCCTGTGGAGGGTGGAGAGTCTGAAGACTTCTTCGCCAATTACCTGAAGAAAGATCCGGAAAGCCTCCCCATTCATACGTCTGTGAGGAAGGTGCTGGAGGGGGAGTGGAAGGATGTTGACAGGCATGCCTTTCCCCGGTTTCTGGCTAAGAGGTATCCCTTGCAGGGCTTCGCGGAGGAGTTTCCGGCTGTGGTGAAAGTGGATTCTCTGCTGGCTGGTATGGCGTCTCAGAGCCTGGTGGTGTCTAAAGATGCGGTGCCTTCTGATCCTGGGGACAAGCGTGTCGAGGGGGCCTTGAAGCGGTCCTTTGCAGCCTCCAATCTGGCTGTTCGGTCTGCTGCTTACACCAGCTATCTTGTTCAGTCGCTTCTTAAGGACTGTCAGGGTATTTCTGCGCAGCTCATGCAGGAAGAGGATCCCTCTGAGTCTTTGTCCATGTTGGAACAGCAGTTGCGTTTCATGGCTGACTTGTCCTTCGACTCCCTTAGTGCTGCGGCGGCGGCTGCTGGGGCCTCGGTTGCTGCTAGGAGGCAGTTGTGGCTTAAGTCTTGGAAGGCGGAAGCTGCTCAGAAGGCGGCCGTGATGAAGATTCCCTTCACGGGCTCTAAGCTGTTTGGGGAGCCGTTGGAAGCTTTGATTAAAAAGACAGCTGAGGACAAAAAATTGTTGGCTCCGGTCCGCTCTTCTCAGAAAGGGAAGTTTGCGGGTTATAAGCGGGCTTTTGGGCAGGCGTTTCAATCTAAGATGGCTGCTCAGCCCTTTCGGGGTAGGGGACGTGGCCGGGGTGTCCCTTCCTTCCACAAGTCCCGGGGTCAACAAGGTGCTTCCTCTTCTGCAGGTCCCTCCAAGTCGTGACTATGTGATGGATTCCTTGGAGGTGCCGGTTGGGGGTCGCCTCACCTCTTTTTTACCTGTCTGGGAGGAGTTCGTTCGGGATCTGTGGGTTCTACAGGTGGTACGGCTGGGCTACAGAATAGAATTTGGGACTCCTCCGGTGGATGTGTTCAAAGCTACCCCTGTTCCCAGGTCTCTGGCAAGATGTCGTGCTCTATTGGACGGAGTTCGGGACTTGGTGTCAAAGGGTGCTGTGGTGAGGGTGCCTGTGAGTCAACGGGGTCGGGGGGTTTACTCAATCCTGTTTTTGATCCAAAAGCCAAATGGGGACTTCCGTCCGGTCCTGGATCTGAAGGCGGTGAACTTGTGTATCCCTCATCGGTCCTTCAAAATGGTGACTCTGCAGTTGATTCTTCCCTTCCTGTCGGTGGGAGATTTCCTGGCTTCTCTCGATCTACGGGACGCCTATTTTCATGTGCCAGTGCACGCAGATTCCCAGAGGTTCCTGCGTTTCTGTGTAGGGGTGGATCACTACCAGTTACAGGTATTGCCCTTTGGCCTGTCTGCCTCTCCGAGGGTGTTTACTAAGGTGTTGGCGCCCTTGGTGGGTTTGTTGCATGCTAAGGGTATACAGGTTTTCCCTTACTTGGACGATTGGCTGATTTCTTCCTCTTCTTTCCTTCAGGCTCAGTCACATTCCCGGGAGGTTTGCAGTCTCCTTCAACGGTTCGGGTGGATTCTGAACTTGGAAAAATCCCATCTTCGCCCCACTCAGGAACTGTTGTTCATTGGGGGGGTGTTCAACACCAGGTTGGGGAAGGTCTTCCTGTCGGAGCCCCGCAGACTGACTCTTGTGCAAGAGCTGAAGAAGGTGTTGGGGGCTCGGTCTTCCACGGCTCGCCAGTGGTTGCGTGTTCAGGGACTGATGTCAGCAACTGTGATGATTGTTCCTTGGGCCCGCTTACACTTATACCCCCTTGTGAATCATCTTCTGGAGCATTGGGATCCGGCCTCTCTGAATTACGAGCTGTTGGTTCCGGGGAGTGTGTCCATCGCCCGGGAGTTGTCCTGGTGGCTGGTGGATCGGAACCTCTTACAGGGCTCGCCCTTTGTGTCCCAAGTGAGGTTGGTCCTGACGACCGACGCCAGCGAACTGGGTTGGGGTGCGGTCTTGGGTCAGGAGTCTGTGCAGGGTCTTTGGTCTGTGCCGGAGGCGAAGATGTCCTCAAATTGGCGGGAATTGAAGGCGGTTCAGTTGGCTCATTTTCTGCCTTGGGTCCTCCAGAGGGATGTGATGGTGCGGTCGGACAACACGGTGGTGGTGTGTTATATCAACCGCCAGGGGAGCGCGAGGGTGGCTTCCCTCAATTTGTTGGCTCAGAGGATAGGCCTGTGGGCGGAGTCTCACTTGTTGTCTCTGAGGGCTTTACATCTGCCTGGGGTTCTGAACTCGGAGGCGGATCGCCTGAGCAGGGTGTTTCCCTCCCTGTCGGACATGTGCCTGTCTCAGGAAGTCTTTCGTTGCCTGATGGCCCGGTTCGGGGTCCCGGTGGTGGACCTGTTTGCGGCCCCGGGGAACGCCTTGAGGGAGACGTTTTGTTCTCTAGTTCGCTCTGCCGAGGTTTGGAGGGTGGATGCCCTGTCCTTCCGGTGGGAGGGGGGCCTGATGTATGCCTTTCCCCCTATTGCCCTGCTGCCGCGTGTTCTGCTGAAGGTCAAATTGGATCGGGCTTCGGTGATCCTGGTGGCTCCGGATTGGTCCAGGCGGCCTTGGTTCCCTCTGTTGTTGAAGTTGGCAGTGGGGCCTTGCTGGAGGTTGCCGGTGGTCCCTTGTCCCTTGTCATTTCCCCCTCTGTCTCTGGAGTGTCTGGTCCGCCTGAGACTGGCGGGTTGGCTGTTGAGAGGATGAACCTTGTGGCGTTGGGGTGTTCTCCTTCTGTGGCGGAATTTATTCAGAGGTCCAGGCGCCCTTCGACACTCAAATCCTATGCCCGGCATTGGGTTTCTTTTCAGTCTTGGTGTACGGCGCGTGGGTGGTCTGCATTGGAGGTGGATCCGGTACTGGTCTTGGACTTTTTGAAGGACGGCTTTGACTTGGGTCTGGCTGTGTCCTCCCTGAGGGCTCAGTGGGCTGCTGTTCGGGCCTTTCGGGGTTCGGTCTGTGACCCGGTGGTTCCCCTGGTGTCCCGTTTGTTGCGGAGTTGCTTCCTTCAGAAGCCTGTCATTCGGTCCTTTGCTCCTAGTTGGGATCTGCCTCTGGTTTTGGGGGCTTTGCAGGGGGCTCCCTTTGAGCCTCTACTGGAGGTGTCTTTGAGGTTTCTGACGATCAAGGTGCTGTTCCTGGTGGCTATTACGTCGGCTAGGCGGATTGGGGAGTTGGGCTCCTTGCTTCGTTCGGCCCCTTTTTTGCGTTTCTTTCCTGATCGGGTGGTACTGCGGCCTGATCCTTCCTTTGTTCCCAAGGTCCCTTCCTCTTTTCACTGCTCTGCGGATCTGGTTTTGCCTGTTTTATGTCCTGATCCTCTTTCAGAGGTTGAGGTGCGGCTGCACTGTTTGGATGTTCGGAGGGCTCTTGAGATCTATTTGTTGCGTACTGGGCCGTTTTGTAAGGTGGAATCTCTTTTTGTGACCTTTGGCCTGGCTGGTCAGGGTCTTAAGCCTTCTGGGGCTACCCTCAGTCGTTGGCTATGATGGGCTGTGGGTGCTGCGTATGAGGCCTGTGGTGTGTTGGCTCCAGGGTCTGTTCAGGGAAGGTCGACTCGGGGGGTGGCGGCTTCCTGGGCTTGTTTTCAGGGGGCTTCCATGGCTGAAATATGCAGGGCTGCTACCTGGAGTTCTCCGCACACCTTTATGTCCCATTATCGTTTGGTGGTTGGGGGGACTGATTCTGCTGGGTTTGGGGACGCTGTGTTGCGTTCTACTCCGGTGGTGTGACTTTCTGTGCTTTAATAAAGTCTGTTTTTTGCTACTGAGTGAAGCCGATTATTGCTTTGGTATCTGCTCATGTAGTTAGGACTGGGACGGGGAGGGCTGACGAGGAGGTAATGACCGGTTACTCACCGGTAATATTCATTACTCCGAGTCGTAGCCCTCCCCGTCCCAGTCCAGGTTCCCATCCCTCCCTCCCTGTTTCGGCTTCTTGTGCTTGTTGGGTACAGGTTGTTGATTGGCAGGTCACAGGGTTATATGCCTCAGGGTATGGGTGTGGCCTGGAGGGAAGGGATGGGTTTCAAGTTGCTTGGGAGTTTCTGGTGGGAGGAGCTATGCTCATGTAGTTAGGACTGGGACGGGGAGGGCTACGACTCGGAGTAATGAATATTACCGGTGAGTAACCGGTCATTATGTTGCGTGTAATTATGTGACACAGAGGGGTGCTAGGCTGGGACAGAGTCAGTCTGCTCCTAGGGCATGGTTTTGCGACACAGAGGGGCGCAGGGCGGGGGCAGGGTCAGTCTGCTTTTAGGGCATTGTTCCGGCATCACAGAGGGGCGCTGGGCTAGGGCAGAGTCAGTCTGCTCCTAGGGCATGGTTCTTGCGACACAGAGGGGCGCTGGGCTAGGGCTGAGTCAGTCTGCCCCTAGGGCATGGTTCTTGTGACACAGAGGGGCGCTGGGCTGGAAAAGGGTCAGTCTGCTTTTAGGGCATGGTTCTGGCGTCAAAGAGGGGCGCTGGGCTGGGGCAGGGTCAGTATGCTTCTAGGGCATGGTACAGAGGGGCGCTGGGCTGGGTCAGGGTCAGTGTGCTTCTAGGGCATGGTACAGAGGGGGGCTGGGCTGGGGCAGGGTCAGTGTGCTTCTAGGGCATGGTTCTTGCGACACAGAGGGGCGCTGGGCTAGGGCAGAGTCAGTCTGCTCCTAGGGCATGGTTCTTGCAACACAGAGGGGCGCTGTGCTGGGGCAGGGTCAGTGTGCTTCTAAGGCATGGTACAGAGGGGCGCTGGGCTGGGGCAGGGTTAGTCTGCTTTTAGGGCATGGTTCTGGCATCACAGAAGGGCGCTGGGCAGGGTCAGTGTGCTTCTAGGGCATGGTACAGAGGGGCGCTGGGTTGGGACAGGGTTAGTCTGCTTTTAGGGCATCGTTCTGGCGTCACAGAGGGGCGCTGGGCTGGGGCAGAGTCACTGTGCACCCAGGGCATGGTTCTTGCGACACAGAGGGCCGCTGGGCTGGGGCAGGCTCAGTGTGCTTCTAGGGCATGGTTCTTGCGACGCAGAATGGGGCTGGGCTGAGGCAGAGTCAGTGTGCTTCTAGGGCATGGTTTTTGAGACACAGAGGGGCATTGAGCTGGGGCAGAGCCAGTGTGCTTCTAGGGCATGGTACAGAGAGGCGCTGGGCTGGGGCAGGGTCAGTGTGCTTCTAGAGCATGGTACAGAGGGGCGCTGGGCTGGGGCAGGGTCAGTGTGCTTCTAGGGCATGGTACAGAGGGGCGCTCGGCTAGGGCAGAGTCAGTCAGCTCCTAGGGCATGGTTATTGCGAAACAGAGGGGAGATGGGCTGGGGCAGAGTCAGTCTGCTCCTAGGGCATGGTTCTTGCGATACAGAGGGGCGCTGTGTTGAGGCAGGGTCAGTGTGCTTCTAGGGCATGGTACAGAGGGGCGCTGGGCTGGGGTCGAGTCAGTGTGCTTCTAGGGCAGAATTCTTGCGACACAGAGGGCCCCTGTGCTGGGGCAGGTGAGTGTGCTTCTAAGGCATCGTACAGAGGGGTACTGGGCTGGGGCAGGGTTAATCTGCTTTTAGGGCACGGTTCTTGCAACACAGAGGGGCGCTGGGCTGGGACAGAGTCAGTCTGCTCCCAGAGCATGGTTATTGCGATACAGAGGGGTGCTGGGCTGGGGCAGGGTCAGTGTGCATCTAGGGCATGGTTCTTGCGACAGAGGGGCGCTATGCTGGGGCAGAGTCAGTCTGCTCCTAGGGCATGGTTCTTGCGACAAAGAGGGGCGCTGGGCTGGGGCAGAGTCAGTGTGCTTCTAGGGCATGGTACAGAGGGGCGCTGGGCTGGGGCAGGGTCAGTCGGCATTTAGGGCATTGTTCTGGTGTCACAGAGGGGCGCTGGGCTGGGGCAGTGTCACTGTGCTCCCAGGGCATGGTTTATGCAACACAGAGGGGCTTCTAGGCTGGGGCAGGGTCAGTCTGCTCCCAGGGCATGGGTCTTGCGCCACAGAGTGGGGCTGGGCTGGGGCAGGGTCAGTCTGCTTCTAGGGTGTTAGACCTGGCACCTTGGCGTGAGTTTCCCTTCCACTTTTTGCTGATGTGCCTCAGATGTTTTTGCTGGTGTCCGCTGCTCAGGGCACTGCGCCACGGCCAATCCGTGCCGCAGTGCAAGTGCTCCCTATGTAAAGTGTAACTATGATTGATATTCCTGATTGGGTCATTGGATTTACTATCAGTCCCCAGTAGAGTGCACCAGGAGTGCCAGGGCTTGTAAATGCCAATACTTCTAGTGGGCCTGCAGCGCTGGTTGCGCCACCCACAGAAGCAGCCTTTTAAAATGTGTCTAGGGTCTGCCATTGCAGAACCTGCGTGCAGTCTGGTACTGTCATGTTGGCTGGGCAAGTGCACACACTTGCCAGCCCCTAAACCTTCCCATGACTTCATATTAGTCACCCCTATGGTAGGCCCAAGGGCGGGTGCATTGTAAGTGTAAGGTAGGACATGCTCTGATGTGTGTGGCATGTCCTGATAGTGAATTACTGCCAAATTCGTTTTTCACTATTGTAAGGCTACCTGTTCCCTTTAGGCCAGATGGGCTGCTGGAATTATTACACTCTATAATCCCAGCAGGCTCAGGGAACATGGTAGAAAATAATGTTTAGTATGCCTGAACTCAGAATAATAAAATACTTCTTTTAGTAAAGTTTATTTTAATATCCTGTGTTTGCCAATGCTACTTTTAGAAAGTTAGCATTTGCTTGCCTAACCATTTCAGCCCGCCTCTGCTTGGATGTGTATCTGACTGTCTGGGATGTGTGAGTGACAGGGCTGGGGGATGACAGGTGGTGAATGCAAAGAATTACACCATAGTGGGAGGTAGGAGTGCCCATGGACTCTTAATCAGGCTGTGCTCTGCCACCACAATGCTGGCTCCGCCCCCTGGGGAGCGACTGAGGACTCAGCCGGCACCTGGCCCAGGAAGGGCGAAGCACTGTCATCAAGGTACTCCTGGCTGCCCCTGTCCACACAATGCTGGCTCCACCTCCTGCGGAGCGTCTGATGTGCCTGCCCTTCATACTGAAAGAAGACACCAGAGTACACCCACCAAGTGCTCAGAGACTGAATGGAGTTATGCAAAGGCCCCCTGGCCTGGGAGAACAAAGAAAACTCTGTATAAAAGTAGGAGCCCTGCTTCTTGTAAATTAGATCCTGTTTGCGCAAAGAAGAAGCTCTGCCTGAAGAGGAGGACCCTGGAAGCTGCATAGAGAAGTACTGACTCTGACCCCAAGAGACTGGCCTGTGGTGGGTGCCTTGCTGCTGAAGGAGAGCAGGAGAAGAAAGACTGAAAGACTTTGCTTTATTTTGAACTTGTGCCAAACTCCTACAAAGATCTCCAAGGGCTTGCGGTGGAACTTGCCCCCTGAACAGTGCCCCAGGAACATTGGGCGCTACCCCCCCTGATAGAGGAACCGCTTTGAGTGCTGCCTTCCCCCTGCACTTCTACTTGGGAACAGCGGAGCGTGTCGTGATCATCTGCCGTGCCCCCTGAGAGGCCCAGGGCACTACCGTCCCTCCAAGCACCGTGACTGCCGCCTGCCAAGGCCCCGGAAGCACCGCAAAGACCAGCCTCGTTGGCCCAAGCACCGTGACGGTCGCCCCAACGAACTGTAGCTTGCATCGTGAGGAGAGGCCTCGCCCTGCGCCTGCTTGCCCCTTCGTGACCTGTGCCCGGGAAAGTGCCTGCCGCTGTCTGTGAGCGGCTGCGGCGCGTTGTGCAGAGAAGCCCGTCTCGAACCCCTTGACGTGCCCTGCAGCTTCGCCCGCACCCAGCGTGTGCCCCCCTCTTGACGGACCCCGAGGGGTTTTGCCCAAGTGACCCGGCCCACGCCGCAACGCCAACCTAGAGCCGAGCCGAGCCGTCGCTCTCATCTGCTCAGGAAGGAAGACACCACGACGCGGGACTCCGAGCCGACCCCCGGCATTGCCGCCTCGACCCTCTTCGCATCTTCCAAGGTACTGTGTTGCCCCCGCGGTGCGAGCATCCTGCCCTGTTCAGCTCGCACCGCCTTCTGACCTTTGCAGCCCTGGGAGCCCCGCAGAGTGAGACCCGAGCCGCGGTACGAGCTGCTTCCACAGCAAGGCTCGCACTGCTCTGAGTCCCCTGGGCGCCTGGTACGCTTGCAAAGCATTTTTTAGCTCTGGTACGAGTCGCATCCTGCTGTACGACTCGTACGCCCTGACAGACCCGGCCGTGCCGTACGTGTCCCTCGCGAGAAGCGTGAGCTTTGGCAGGCCGGGCCCGTAGTGCGAGCAGGAAGCGCACAGGAACCCACAAACCGTTCCGCAATGCCTGGGGCACCATATACAACACGGAGGAGCCTGGTGAGGACCGGGCTACCTCTCTTTAAACTGTTTTTATTGCCTGCATTACCTTGGAAGTATTGGGAGAGGTTAACCCCTTTTGGAAGTTTAAGAACTATTTTGAAAAGCTGAACAAAGAACTGTGGCAACCTAATTACAAGTAACTGGAGCCTGTGTTAACTGATAAGACTGTATTTATAAGCCTGCTTGAAATATATAAAAGAGTTATATTTTCACACTAATACAGTCTGGTGTCATTGTGTGGTGGGTTGGTTATTATTGTGTGTGATACTGCAAATGTTTAACCCTATGCACTCCAGAGTTTAGCCTTGACTGCTTGCGCCACACTACCTAGAGGGTGAGCAGGGGTGATTTCTGGGAGTAATCCCTTGCCCTGACGTAGAGGAGAGGGTCCCTGCTTGTCGCCAGTGCTGCCCTGCGCCAACCAGAGACCCCCAATTCTAACATAGGGCATGGTTCTTGCGACACAGAGGGGCGCTGGGCCGGGGCAGGGCCAGTGTGATTCTAGGGCATGGTACAGAGGGTAGCTGGGCTGGTACAGGGTTAGTCTGCTTTTAGGGCATGGTCTGGCATCACAGAGGGGCGCTGGGCTGGGGCAGTGTCACTGTTCTCCCAAAGCATGGTTCTTGTGACACAGAGGGGCACTAGGCTGGGGCAGAGTCAGTGTGCTCCCAGGGCATGGTTCTTGTGACACAGAGGGGCTGGGTCAGTGTCAGTGTGCTTCTAGGGCATGGTACAGAGGGGCGCTGTGCTGGGGCAGGGTCAGTCTGCTTTTAGGGGATAGTTCTGACATCACAGAGGGGTGCTGGGCTGGGGCAGTGTCACTGTGCTCCCAGGGCTTGGTTCTTGCGACACTGATGGGCACTGGGCTGGGGCAGGGTCAGTGTGCTTCTAGGGCATGGTTCTTGCGACACAGAGGGGCGCTGGGCTGGGGCAGAGTCAGTCTGCTCCTAGGGCATAGTTCTTGCGACACAGAGGGGCGCTGGGCTGGGGCAGGGTCAGTGTGCTTCGAGGGCATGGGACAGAGGGGCGCTGGGCTGGGGCAGGGTCAGTGTGCTTCTAGGGCATGGTACAGAGGGGTGCTGGACTGGGGCAGGGTCAGTGTGCTTCTAGGGCATGGTTCTTACAACACAGAGGGGCGCTAGGCTGGGGCAGAGTCAGTGTGCTTCTAGGGCATGGTTCTTGTGACACTGAGGGGGGCTCGGCTGGGGCAGAGTCAGTCTGCTCCTAGGGCATGGTTTTTGCTACACAGAGGGGTGCTGGGCTGGGGCAGGGTCAGTGTGCTTCTAGGGCATGGTACAGAGGGGCACTGGGCTGGGGCAGGGTCAGTGTGCTTCTAGGGCATGGTACAGAGGGGCGCTGGGCTGGGGCAGGGTTAGTCGGCTTTTAGGGCATGGTTCTGGCGTCACAGAGGGGCGCTGGGCTGGGGCAGTGTCACTGTGCTCCCAGGACATGATTCTTGTGACACAGAGGGATGCTGGGCTGGGGCAAAGTCAGTGTGCTTCTAGGGCATGGTTCTTGCAACACAGGGGAGCGCTGGGCTGGGGCAGGGGCAGTCTGCTTTCAGGGCATGGTACAGAGGGGCGCTGGGCTGGGGCAGGGGCAGTGTGCTTCCAGGGCATGGTACAGAGGGGTGCTGGGCTGGGGCAGGGTCAGTCTGCTTCTAGGGCATGGTTCTTGTGACACAGAGTGGGGCTGGGCTGGGGCAGAGTCAGTGTGCTTCTAGGGCTTGGTTTTTGCGACACAGAGGGGCGCTGGGCTGGGGCAGGGTCAGTGTGCTTCTATGGCATAGTACAGAGGGACACTGGGCTGGGGCAGGGGCAGTGTGCTTCTAGGGCATGGTACAGAGGGGCGCTAGGCTGGGGCAGGGTTAGTCTGCTTTTAGGGCATGGTTCTGGCGCCACAGAGGGGCGCTAGGCTGGGGCAGTGTCACTGTGCTCCCAGGGCATGGTTCTTGCGACACAGAGGGGCACTGGGCTGGGGCAGGGTCAGTGTGCTTCTAGGGCATAGTTCTTGCGACACAGAGTGGGGCTGGGCTGGGGCAGAGTCAATGTGCTTCTAGGGCATGGTTTTTGTGACACAGAGGGTCGCTGGGCTGGGTCAGGGTCAGTCTGCTCCTAGGGCATGGTTATTGCGAAACAGAGGGGAGATGGGCTGTTTGGAGTTTGGAGTGTATGTTGCATTGAGTGCATTGTAATTATGTAGTATATAATTATGTTGCACTGAGTGGCATTTGGAATGTATGTTGCATTGAGTGCAGTGTAATTATGTGGTGCATAATTATGTGGCACTGAGAGGTATTTGGAGTGTATGTTGCTTTGAGTGCAGTGTAATTATGTTATGCATAATTATGTAGCACTGAGTGGTATTTGGAGTTTATGTTGTGTTAAGCGCTGTGTAATTATGTAGCATATAATTATGTGGCACTGAGTGGTATTGTGTGGAGTGTATGTGGCATTGAGTGCATTGCAATTATGTAGCATATAATTATGTGGCACTGAGTGGTATTTGGAGTGTATTTTGCATTGAGTGCAGTGTAATTATGTGGCGTGTAATTATGTGGCACTCAGTGGTATTTGGAGTGCATGTTGCATTGAGTGCAGTGTAATTATGTGGCATGTAACTATAAGGCACTGAATTGTATTTGGAGGGTATGTTGCATTGAGTGCAGTGTAATTATGTGGCATGTAACTATGTGGCACTGAGTGGTATTTGGAGTGTATGTTGCATTGAGTGCAGTGTAATTACGTGGCGTGTAATTATGTGGCACTGAAAGGTATTTGGAGTGTATGTTGCATTGAGTGCTATTTGGAGTGTTTGTTGCGTTGAGCACAGTGTAACTATGTATCATATAATTATGTGGCACTGAGTGGTATTGTGTGGAGTGTATGTTGTAATCAGTAGAGTGTAAATGCATGGTGTGTTATTATGTGGCACTGAGTGGTATTGTTTGGAGTGTACGTTGCACAGAATACAGTGTAATTATGTAGCATATAATTATGTGGCACTGAGTGGTATTCTTTGGAGTGTGTGTTGCATTCAGTAGTGTCTAATTATGTGTCATGTAATTATGTGGCACTGAGAGGTATTTGGAGTGTATGTTGCATTGAGCGCAGTGTAATTATGTAGGATGTACATCATTACCACGCATACTTTTAAAAAGCGTTCCATTATAACGCGGTTGTAAAAACGCAATTCGTTACAACGACTTGCTTTGGGGGGGCGCAAATTAAAAGAATTTAATTTACTATTCCAACACCAGTCCCCGTGGATAGTAGGGAAGGTGTTGGGAAGGTAAATTAAATGATTTACTATCCTTGACCGCCCCCCAGCGCAATTCGTTGTAACAAATTTCGTTGTTATGACCGCGTCATAATAGTACGGCGTTGTAACGGTTCCGTTGTAAACTTCGCATACCAATTATGTATCATATAATTATGTGGCACTGAGTGGTATTGTGTGGAGTCTATGTTGTATTTAGTAGAGTGTAATTGTGTGGAATGTATTTATGTGTCACTGAGTAGTATTGTTTGGATTGTATGTTGCATTGAGTACAGTGTAATTATGTAGCATATAATTATGTGGCACTGAGTGGTATTGTGTGGAGTGTGTTTCATTCAGAAGAGTGTAATTATGTGGCGTGTAATTATGTGGCATTGAGTGGTATTTGGAGTGTATGTTGCATCAAGTGCAGTATAATTATGTGGCATGTAATTATGCGGCACTGAGTGGTATTTGGAGTGTAGGTTGCATTGAGTGCAGCATGATTATGTGGCATGTAACTATCTGGCACTGAGTGGTATTTGGAGTGTATGTTGCATTGAGTGCAGGGTGATTATGTGGCGTGTAATTATGTGGCACTGAGTGGTATTTGGAGTGTATGTTACGTTGAGCGCAGTGTAATTATGTATCATATAATTATGTGGCACTGAGCGGTATTTTGTGGAGTGTATGTTGTATTCAGTAGAGTATAATTAACTGGTGTGTAATTATGTGGCACTGAGTGGTATTGTTTGGAGTGTATGTTGCATTGAGTACAGTGTAATTATGTAGCATATAATTATGTGGCACTGAGTGGTATTGTTTGGAGTGTATGTTGCATTGAGTGCAGTGTAATTATGTGGTGTGCAATTATATGGCACTGAGTGGTATTTGGAGTGTATGTTGCATTGAGTGAAGTGTAATTATGTGGCACATATTATGTGGCACTGAGTGGTATTTGGAGTGTATGTGGCATTGAGAGCAGCTTAATTATGTGGTGTGTAATTATGTTGCACTGAGTGGTATTGTGTGGAGTGTGTGTTGCATTCTGTAGAGTGTAATTATGTGGTGTGTAATTATGTGGCACTGAGTGGTATTTGGAGTGTATGTTGCTTTGAGTGCAGTGTAATTATGTGGCATATAATTATGCAGCACTGAGCGATATTTGGAGTGTATGTTGCATTGAGTGCAGTGTAATTATGTGGTGTGTAATTATGTGGCACTGAGTAGTATTTGGAGTGTATGTTGCAATGAGTGTAGTGTAATTATGTGGCACTGAGTGGTATTTTGAGTGTATGTTGCATTGAGTGCAGTGTAATTTTGTGGTGTGTAATTATGCGGCACTGAGTGTTATTTGGAGTGTATGTTGCATTGAGTGCAGTGTAATTATGTGGCATGTAAATATGCAGCACTGAGTAGTATTTGGAGTGTATGTTGCCTTGAGTTCAGTGTAATTATGTGGCGTGTAACTATGTGGCACTGAGTGGTATATAAAGGGTATGTTGCATTGAGTGCAGTGTAATTATGTGATATGTAATTATGTGGCACTGAGTAGTATTTGGAGGGTATGCTGCATTGAGTGCAGTGTAATTATGTGGCATGTAACTATATGGCACTGAGTGGTATTTGGAGTGTATGTTGCATTGAGTGCAGTGTAATTACGTGGCGTGTAATTATGTGGCACTGAATGGTATTTGGAGTGTATGTTGTATTGAGTGCAGTGTAATATGTGGCACTGAGTGGTATTTGGAGTGTATGTTCCATTGAGCGCAGTGTAATTATGTATCATATAACTATGTGGCACTGAGTGGCACTGTGTGGATTGTATGGTGTATTTAGCCAAGTGTAATTGTGTGGCGTGTAATTATGTGGCAATGAGTGGTATTGTTTGGAGTTTATGTTGCATTGAGTACAGTGTAATTATGTAGCATATACTTATGTGGCACTGAGTAGTATTGTGTGGAGTGTGTTTCATTCAGAAGAGAAAAATTATGTGGCGTGTAATTATGTTACACTAAGTGGTATTTGGAGTGTATGTTGCATTAAGTGCAGTGTAATTATGTGGCACTGACTGGTATTTTGAGTGTATGTTGCATTGAGTAGAGTGTGATTATGTGGCGTGTAATTATGTGGCAGTGAGTGGTATTGTGTGGAGTGTATGTTGCATTCAGTAGAGTGTAATTGAGTAGTGTGTAATTATGTGGCACTGAGTGGTATTTTTTGGAGTGTACATTGCACAGAGTACAGTGTAATTATGTAGCATATAATTATGTGGCACTGAGTGGTTGGAGTGTGTGTTGCATTCAATAGAGTCTAATTATGTGGCATGTAATTATGTGGCACTGAGTGATATTTGGAGAGAATGTTGTATTAAGTGTAGTGTAATTATGTGGCACTGAGTAGTATTTGGAGTGTATGTTGCATTGAGCGCAGTGTAATTGTGTGGCATGTAATTATGTGTCTCTGAGTGGTATTGTTTGGAGTGTATGTTGCATTGAGTACAGTGTAATTATGTAGCATAGAATTATGTGGCACTGAGTGGTATTGTGTGGAGTGTGTTTCATTCAGAAGAGTGTAATTATGTGGCATGTAATTATGTGGCACTGAGTGGTAATTGGAGTGTATATTGCATCGAGTGCAGTGTAAATATGTGGCATGTAATTATGCGGCACTGAGTGGTATTTGGAGTGTATGTTGCATTGAGAGCAGCGTAATTATGTGGCATGTAATTATGTTGCACTGAGTGGTATTGTGTGGAGTGTGTGTTGCATTCCGTAGAGAGTAATTATGTGGTGTGTAATTATGTGGCACTGAGTGGTATTTGGAGTGTATATTGCATTGAGTGCAGTGTAATTATGTGGCATATAATTATGCAGCACTGAGCGGTATTTGGAGTGTATGTTGCATTGAGTACAGTGTAATTATGTGGTGTGTAATTATGTGACATTGAGTAGTATTTGGAGTGTAGGTTGTAACGAGTGTAGTGTAATTATGTGGCACTGAGTGGTATTTTGAGTGTATGTTGCATTGAGTGCAGTGTAATTTTGTGGCGTGTAATTATGCGGCACTGAGTGGTATTTGGAGTGTATGTTACATTGAGTGCAGTGTAATTATGTGGCATGTAACTATGCGGCACTGAGTAGTATTTGGAGCGTATGTTGCTTTGAGTTCAGTGTAATTATGTGTCGTGTAACTATGTGGCATTGAGTGGTATATAGAGGGCATGTTGCATTGAGTGCAGTGTAATTATGTGATATGTAATTATGTGGCACTGAGTAGTATTTGGAGGGTATGTTGAATTGAGTGCAGTGTAATTATGTGGCATGTAACTATATGGCACTGAGTGGTATTTGGAGTGTATGTTGCATTGAGTGCAGTGTAATTACCTTGCGTGTAATTATGTGGCACTGAATCATATTTGGAGTGTATGTTTTATTGAGTGAAGTGTAATTATGTGGCATATAATTATGCAGCACTGAGCGGTATTTGGAGTGTATGTTGCATTGAGTACAGTGTAAATATGTGGTGTGTAATTATGTGACATTGAGTAGTATTTGGAGTGTATGTTGTATTGAGTGTAGTGTAATTATGTGGCACTGAGTGGTATTTTGAGTGTATGATGCATTGAGTGCAGTGTAATTTTGTGGCGTGTAATTATGCGGCACTGAGTGGTATTTGGAGTGTATGTTGCATTGAGTGCAGTGTAATTATGTGGCATGTAACTATGTGGCACTGAGTAGTATTTGGAGTGTATGTTGCTTTGAGTTCAGTGTAATTATGTGGCGTGTAACTATGTGGCATTGAGTGGTATATAGAGGGTATGTTGCATTGAGTGCAGTGTAATTATGTGATATGTAATTATGTGGCACTGAGTAGTATTTGGAGGGTATGTTGAATTGAGTGCAGTGTAATTATGTGGCATGTAACTATATGGCACTGAGTGGTATTTGGAGTGTATGTTCCATTGAGCGCAGTGTAATTATGTATCATATAACTATGTGGCACTGAGTGGCATTGTGTGGATTGTATGGTGTATTTAGCCGAGTGTAATTGTGTTGCGTGTAATTATGTGGCAATGAGTGGTATTGTTTGGAGTTCATGTTGCATTGAGTACAGTGTAATTATGTAGAATATAATTATGTGGCACTGAGTGGTATTGTGTGGAGTGTGTTTCTTTCAGAAGAGTATAATTATGTGGCGTGTAATTATGTTACACTGAGTCCTATTTGGAGTGTATGTTGCATTAAGTGCAGTGTAATTATGTGGCACTGACTGGTATTTTGAGTGTATGTTGTTTTGAGTGCAGTGTCATTATGTGGCGTGTACTTATGTGGCACTGAGTGGTATTTGGAGTGTATGTTGCATTGAGTGCAGTGTAATTATGTGGCGTGTAATTATGTGGCACTGAGTGGTATTTGGAGTGAATCTTGCATTGAGCGCAGTGTAATTATGTCGCACTGAGTAGTATTTGAAGTGTATGTTGCATTGAGTGCAGTGTAATCAAGTGGCGCGTAAATATAAGGAACTGAGAGGTATTTGAAGTGTATGTTGCTTTGAGTGCAGTGTGATTATGTGGCGTGTACCTATGTGGCACTGAGTGGTATTTGGAGAGTATGTTGCATTGAGTGCAGTGTAATTATGTGGAGTGTAATTATGTGGCACTGAGTGGTATTTGGAGTGAATGTTGCATTGAGCGCAGTGTAATTATGTCGCACTGAGTAGTATTTGGAGTGTATGTTGCATTGAGTGCAGTGTAATCAAGTGGCGCGTACATATGAGGAACTGAGAGGTATTTGAAGTGTATGTTGCTTTGAGTGCAGTGTAATTATGTGGCGTGTACCTATGTGGCATTGAGTGGTATTGGAGTGTATGTTGCATTGAGTTCAGTGTGATTATGTGGCGTGTAATTATGTGGCACTGAGTGGTATTTGGAGTGTATGTTGCATTGAGTGCAAAGTAATTATGTGGCGTGTAATTATGTGGCACTGAGTGCTATTTGGAGTCTATGTTGCATTGAGCGCAGTGTAATTATGTATCATATAATTATGTGGCACTGAGTGGTATTGTGTGGAGTGTATGTTGTATTCAGTAGAGTGTAATTGAGTGGTGTGTAATTATGTGGCAATGAGTGGTATTGTTTGGAGTTCATGTTGTATTGAGTACAGTGTAATTATGTAGCATATAATTATGTGGCACTGAGTAGTATTGTGTGGAGATTGTTTCAGGTGAGGAATCCACACGGCAGATGTATCTATCAGCCATTATGTTACACTGAGTGGTATTTGGAGTGTATGTTGCATTAAGTGCAGTGTAATTATGTGGCACTGAGTGGTATTTGGAGTGTATGTTGCATTGAGTGCAGTGTCATTATGTGGAGTGTAATTATGTGGCACTGAGTGGTATTTGGAGTGAATGTTGCATTGAGCGCAGTGTAATTATGTTGCACTGAGTAGTATTTGGAGTGTATTTTGCATTGAGTGCAGTGTAATCAAGTGGCGCGTAATTATGTGGAACTGAGAGGTATTTCAAGTGAATGTTGCTTTGAGTGCAGTGTAATTATGTGGCATGTACCTATGTGGCACTGAGTGGTATTTGGAGTGTATGTTGCATTGAGTGCAGTGTGATTATGTGGCGTGTAATTATGTGGCACTGAGTGGTATTTGGATTGTATGTTGCATTGAGTTCAGTGTAAATATGTGGCGTGTAATTATGTGGCACTGAGTGGTATTGTGTGGAGTGTATGTTGTATTCAGTAGAGTGTATATGTGTGGTGTGTAATTATGTGGCACTGAGTGGTATTGTTTGGAGTGTATGTTGCATTGAGTGCTTTGTAATTATGTAGCATATAATATTGTGGCACTGAGTGGTATTTGGAGTGTATGTTGCATTGAGTGCAGTGTAATTATGTGGTGCATAATTATGTGGCACTGAGAGGTATTTGTAGTGTATGTTGCTTTGAGTGCAGTGTAATTATCTGGCGTGTACCTTTGTGGCACTGAGTGGTATTTAGAGTGTATGTTGCATTGAGTGCAGTGTAATTATGTGGTGCATAATTATGTAGCACTGAGTGGTATTTGGAGTGTATGTTGTGAAAAGCGCTGTGTAATTATGTAGCATATAATTATGTGGCACTGAGTGGTATTGTGTGGAGTGTATGTTGTATTCAGTAGAGTGTATTGAGTGGTGTGTAATTATGTGGCACTGAGTGGTATTGTTTGGAGTGTGCGTTGCACAGAGTATAGTGTAATTATGTAGCATATAATTATGTGGCACTGAGTGGTATTGTGTGGTGTGTGTTTCATTCAGATGAGTGTAATTATGTGGCGTGTAATTATGTGGCACTGAGTGGTATTTGGAGTGTATGTTGCATTGAGTGCAGTGTAATTATGTGGTGCATAATTATGTGGCACTGAGAGGTATTTGTAGTGTATGTTGCTTTGAGTGCAGTGTAATTATGTGGCGTGTACCTTTGTGGCACTGAGTGATATTTGGAGTGTATGTTGCATTGAGTGCAGTGTAATTATGTGGTGCATAATTATGTAGCACTGAGTGGTATTTGGAGTGTATGTTGTGAAAAGCGCTGTGTAATTATGTAGCATATAATTATGTGGCACTGAGTGGTATTGTGTGGAGTGTATGTGGCATTGAGTGCATTGTAAATATGTAGCATATAATTACGTGGCACTGAGTGGTATTTGGAGTGTATGTTGCATTGAGTGTGAGTGTAGTTATGTGGTGTGTAATTATGTGGAACTCAGTGGTATTTGGAGTGTATGTTGCATTGAGTGCAGTGTAATTATATGGCGTGTAACTGTGTGGCACTGAGTGGTATTTGGAGGGTATGTTGCATTGAGTGTGAGTGTAGTTATGCGGTGTGTAATTATGTGGAACTCAGTGGTATTTGGAGTGTATGTTGCATTGAGAGCAGCGTAATTATGTGGCGTGTAATTATGTTGCACTGAGTGGTATTGTGTGGAGTGTGCGTTGCATTCTGTAGAGTGTAATTATGTGGTGTGTAATTATCTGGAACTGAGTGGTATTTGGAGTGTATGTTGCATTGAGTGCAGTGTAATTATGTGGTGTGTAACTATGTGGCACTGAGTGGTATTTGGAGGGTATGTCGCATTGAGAGCAGAGTAATTATGTGGCATGTACTTATGTGGCACTGAGTGGTAATTGGAGTGAAATGATGCATTGACTGCAGTGTAATTATGTGGCCTGTAAATATGTGGCACTGAGTGGTATTTGGAGTGTATGTTGTGTATAGCGCTGTGTAATTATGTAGCATATAATTATGTGGCACTGAGTGGTATTGTGTGGAGTGTATGTGGCATTGAGTGCATTGTAATTATGTAGCATATAATATGTGGCACTCAGTGGTATTTGGAGTGTATGTTGCATTGAGTGCAGTGTAATTATGTGGTGTGTAACTATGTGGCACTGAGTGGTATTTGGAGAGTATGTTGCATTGAGTGCAGTGTAATTATGTGACATGTATCTATGTGGCACTGAGTGGTATTTGGAGTGTATTTTGCATTGAGTGCAGTGTAATTACGTGGCGTGTAATTATGTGACACTGAATGGTATTTGGAGTGTATGTTGTATTGAGTGCAGTGTAATTATGTGGCACTGAGTGGTATTTGCAGTGTATGTTCCATTGAGCGCTCTGTAATTATGTATCATATAATTATGTGGCACTGAGTGGTATTGTGTGGATTGTATGTTGTATTTAGTAGAGTGTAATTGTGTGGCGTGTAATTATGTGGCAATGACTGGTATTGTTTGGAGTGTATAATGCATTGAGTACAATGTAATTATGTAGCATATAATTATGTGGCACTGAGTGGTATTGTGTGGAGTGTGTTTCATTCAGATGAGTGTAATTATGTGGCGTGTAATATGTGGCACTGAGTGGTATTTGGAGTGTATGTTGTTTTAAGCGATGTGTAAATATGTAGCATATAATTATGTGGCACTGAGTGGTATTGTTTGGAGTGTATGTTGCATTGAGTACAGTGTAATTATGTAGCATATAATAATGTGGCACTGAGTGGTTTTGTTTGGAGTGTATGTTGCATTGAGTGCAGTGTAATTATGTGGCGTGTAATTATGTGGCACTGAGTGGCATTTGGAGTGTAAGTTGCATTGAGTGCAGTGTAATTATGTAGCATATAATTATGTGGCACAGAGTGGAATTGTGTTGACTATGTGTTGCATTCAGTAGAGTGTAATTACGTGTCATGTAATTATGTGGCACTGAGAGGTATTTGGAGTGTATGTTGCAGTGAGCGCAGTGTAATTATGTATCATAATTATGTGGCACTGAGTGGTATTGTGTGGAGTGTATGTTGTATTTAGTAGAGTGTAATTGTGTGGCATGTAATTATGTGTCACTGAGTGGTATTGTTTGGAGTGTATGTTGCATTGAGTACAGTGTAATTATGTAGCATATAATTATGTGGCACTGAGTGGTATTGTGTGGAGTGTGTTTCATTCAGAAGAGTGTAATTATGTGGCGTGTAATTATGTGGCATTGAGTGGTATTTGGAGTGTATGTTGCATCGAGTGCAGTGTAATTATGTGGCATGTAATTATGCGGCACTGAGTGGTATTTGGAGTGTAGGTTGCATTGAGTGCAGCATGATTATGTGGCGTGTAACTATCTGGCACTGAGTGGTATTTGGAGTGTATGTTGCATTGAGTGCAGGGTGATTATGTGGCGTGTAATTATGTGGCACTGAGTGGTATTTGGAGTGTATGTTACGTTGAGCGCAGTGTAATTATGTATCATATAATTATGTGGCACTGAGCGGTATTTTGTGGAGTGTATGTTGTATTCAGTAGAGTATAATTAACTGGTGTGTAATTATGTGGCACTGAGTGGTATTGTTTGGAGTGTATGTTGCATTGAGTACAGTGTAATTATGTAGCATATCATTATGTGGCACTGAGTGGTATTGTTTGGAGTGTATGTTGCATTGAGTGCAGTGTAATTATGTGGTGTGCAATTATGTGGCACTGAGTGGTATTTGGAGTGTATGTTGCATTGAGTGAAGTGTAATTATGTGGCACATAATTATGTGGCACTGAGTGGTATTTGGAGTGTATGTGGCATTGAGAGCAGCTTAATTATGTGTTATGTAATTATGTTGCACTGAGTGGTATTGTGTGGAGTGTGTGTTGCATTCCGTAGAGTGTAATTATGTGGTGTGTAATTATGTGGCACTGAGTGGTATTTGGAGTGTATGCTGCATTGAGTGCAGTGTAATTATGTGGCATATAATTATGCAGCACTGAGCGGTATTTGGAGTGTATGTTGCATTGAGTGCAGTGTAAATATGTGGTGTGTAATTATGTGGCACTGAGTAGTATTTGGAGTGTATGTTGCAATGAGTGTAGTGTAATTATGTGGCACTGAGTGGTATTTTGAGTGTATGTTGCATTGAGTGCAGTGTAATTATGTGGCGTGTAACTATGTGGCACTGAGTGGTATATAGAGGGTATGTTGCATTGAGTGCAGTGTAATTATGTGATATGTAATTATGTGGCACTGAGTAATATTTGGAGGGTATGTTGCATTGAGTGCAGTGTAATTATGTGGCATGTAACTATATGGCACTGAGTGGTATTTGGAGTGTATGTTGCATTGAGTGCAGTGTAATTACGTGGCGTGTAATTATGTGGCACTGAATGGTATTTGGATTGTATGTTGTATTGAGTGCAGTGTAATATGTGGCACTGAGTGGTATTTGGAGTGTATGTTCCATTGAGCGCAGTGTAATTATGCATCATATAACTATGTGGCACTGAGTGGCATTGTGTGGATTGTATGGTATATTTAGACGAGTGTAATTGTGTGGCGTGTAATTATGTGGCAATGAGTGGTATTGTTTAGAGTTTATGTTGCATTGAGTACAGTGTAATTATGCAGCACATATTTATGTGGCACTGAGTGGTATTGTGTGGAGTGTGTTTCATTCAGAAGAGCGTAATTATGTGGCGTGTAATTATGTTATACTGAGTGGTATTTGGAGTGTATGTTGCATTAAGTGCAGTGTAAATATGTGGCACTGAGAGGTATTTGAAGTGTATGTTGCTTTGAGTGCAGTGTAATTATGTGGCGTGTACCTATGTGGCACTGAGTGGTATTTGGAGTGTATGTTGCATTGAGTGCAGTGTAATTATATGGTGTGTAACTATGTGGCACTGAGCAGTATTTGGAGGGTATGTTGCATTGCGTGCAGGGTAATTATGTGGTGTGTAACTATGTGGCACTGAGCGGTATTTGGAGGGTATGTTGCATTGTGTGCAGTGTAATTATGTGGCGTGTAATTATGTGGCACTGAGTGGTATTTGGAGGGTATGTTGCATTGACTGCAGTGTAATTATGTGATATGTAATTATGTGGCACTGAGTGGTATTAGGAGGGTATGTTGCATTGAGTGCAGTGTAATTATGAGGCATGTAACTATGTGGCACTGAGTGGTATTTGGAGTGTATGTTGCATTGAGTGCAGTGTAATTACGTGGCGTGTAATTATGTGCCACTGAATGGTATTTGGAGTGTATGTTGTATTGAGTGCAGTGTAAATATGTGGCACTGAGTGGTATTTGGAGTGTATGTTCCATTGAGCACAGTGTAATTATGTATCATATAATTATGTGGCACTGAGTGGCATTGTGTAGATTGTATGTTGTATTTAGTAGAGTGTAATTGTGTGGCGTGTAATTATGTGGCAGTGAGTGGTATTGTTTAGAGTTTATGTTGCATTGAGTACAGTGTAATTATGCAGCACATATCTATGTGGCACTGAGTGGTATTGTGTGGAGTGTGTTTCATTTAGAAGAGCGTAATTATGTGGCGTGTAATTATGTTACACTGAGTGGTATTTGGAGTGTATGTTGCATTAAGTGCAGTGTAAATATGTGGCACTGAGAGGTATTTGAAGTGTATGTTGCTTTGAGTGCAGTGTAATTATGTAGCGTGTACCTATGTGGCACTGAGTGGTATTTGGAGTGTATGTTGCATTGAGTGCAGTGTAATTATGTGGTGTGTAATTACATCGCACTGAGTGGTTTTTGTAATGTATGTTGCATTGAGTACAGTGTAATTATGTGGCGTGTAATTATGTGGCACTGAGCGGTATTTGGAGGGTATGTTGCATTGCGTGCAGTGTAATTATGTGGCCTGTAGTTATATGGCACTGAGTGGTATTTGGAGTGTATGTTGCATTGAGTGCAGTGTAATTATGTAGCATATAATTATGTGGCACTGAGTGGTATTGTGTGGAGTGTGTGTTGCATTCAGTAGAGAGAAATTATGTGGCACTGAGTGGTATTTGGAGTGTATGTTGCATTGAGTGCAGTGTAAATATATGGTGTGTAACTATGTGGCACTGAGCGGTATTTGGAGGGTATGTTGCATTGCGTGCAGTATGATTATGTGGCGTGTAATTATGTGGCACTGAGTGGTATTTGGAGTGTATCTTGCTTTGAGTGCAGTGTAATTATGTGGCATATAATTATGCAGCACTGAGTGGTATTTGGAGTGTATGTTGCATTAAGTGCAGTGTAATTATGTGGTGTGTAATTATGTGGCACTGAGTGGTATTTGGAGTGTAGGTTGCAATGAGTGTAGTGTAATTATGTGGCACTGAGTGGTATTTTGAGTGTATGTTGCAAAGAGTGCAGTGTAATTATGTGGCATGTAATTATAAGCTACTGGGTGCTATTTGGAGTGTATGTTGTGTTGAGCGCAGTGTAATTATGTAGCATATAATTATGTGGCACTGAGTGATACTCTTTGGAGTGTGTGTTGCATTCAGTAGAGTCTAATTATGTGTCATGTAATTATGTGGCACTGAGAGGTATTTGGAGTGTATGTTGCATTGAGCACAGTGTAATTATGTATCATATAATTATGTGGCACTGAGTTGTATTGTGTTGAGTGTATGTTGCATTGAGTACAGTGTAATTATGTAGCATAGAATTATGTGGCACTGAGTGGTATTGTGTGGAGTGTGTTTCATTTAGAAGAGTGTAATTATGTGGCGTGTAATTATGTGGCACTGAGTGGTATTTGGAGTGTATGTTGCATTGAGTGCAGTGTGATTGTGGCATGTAATTATGTGGCACTGAGTGGTATTTGGAGTGTATGTTGCGTTGAGTGCAGTGTAATTATGTATCATATAATTATGTGACACTGAGCGGTATTTTGTGGAGTGTATGTTGTATTCAGTAGAGTATAATTAACTGGTGTGTAATTATGTGATGTGATGTGATGTTTTTGTACTTGTATAGCGCACAGCTACCCGCAGTGGGTTTTCCGGTGCTTGTACGAATACCGCAAGGGAATCCTTCCTGGCTTTCCCTGTGAAGTGTCCACTCCTGGGCACCCCCATGGTGCAGACCAGGCATCCCTCGCGTTGTGGGGGCCGTTGTGGAGACTAAGCAAGCTAATGCCCAGAGTTGCAGCGTGGGACCCATGATCAGAACAGGCACTGAGGCGAGAATATCCGGTCAGGGGAACTAATGAGCCCGAGACCCGCCAGGGCAGGAATCGAACCCTGGTCCCTGGCCAGAGCTCTGCATCAAGGTCTGCCTGCTCTAACCATTGAGCCACACTTCTCCACGCTGAGTGGTATTGTTTGGAGTGTATGTTGCATTGAGGACAGTGTAATTATGTAGCATATATTTATGTGGCACTGAGTGGTATTGTTTGGAGTGTATGTTGCATTGAGTGCAGTGTAAATATGTGGCGTGTAAGTATGTGGCACTGAGTGGTATTTGGAGTGTATGTTGCATTGAGTGAAGTGTAATTATGTGGCACGTAATTATGTGGCACTGAGTGGAATTTGGAGTGTATGTTGCTTTGAGAGCAGCGTAATTATGTGGCATGTAATAATGTTGCACTGAGTGGTATTGTGTCGAGTGTGTGTTGCATTCCATAGAGTGTAATTATGTGGTGTGTAATTATGTGGCACTGAGTGGTATTTGGAGTGTATGTTGCATTGAGTGCAGTGTAATTATGTGGTGTGTACTATGTAGCACTGAGCGGTATTTGAAGGGTAATTTGCATTGCGTGCAGTGTAATTATGTGGCTTGTAATTATGTGGCACTGAGTGGTATTTGGAGTGTATGTTGCATTGAGTGCAGTGTAATTATGTGGCGTGTAATTATGTGGCACTGAGTGGTATTTGGAGTGAATCTTGCATTGAGCGCAGTGTAATTATGTCGCACTGAGTAGTATTTGAAGTGTATGTTGCATTGAGTGCAGTGTAATCAAGTGGCGCGTAATTATAAGGAACTGAGAGGTATTTGAAGTGTATGTTGCTTTGAGTGCAGTGTAATTATGTGGCGTGTACCTATGTGGCACTGAGTGGTATTTGGAGTGTATGTTGCATTGAGTGCAGTGTAATTATGTGGAGTGTAATTATGTGGCACTGAGTGGTATTTGGAGTGTATGTTGCATTGAGTGCAAAGTAATTATGTGGCGGGTAATTATGTGGCACTGAGTGCTATTTGGAGTGTATGTTGCGTTGAGCGCAGTGTAATTATGTATCATATAATTATGTGGCACTGAGTGGTATTGTGTGGAGTGTATGTTGTATTCAGTAGAGTGTAATTGAGTGGTGTGTAATTATGTGGCAATGAGTGGTATTGTTTGGAGTTCATGTTGCATTGAGTACAGTGTAATTATGTAGCATATAATTATGTGGCACTGAGTAGTATTGTGTGGAGATTGTTTCAGGTGAGGAATCCACACAGCAGATGTATCTATCAGACATTATGTTACACTGAGTGGTATTTGGAGTGTATGTTGCATTAAGTGCAGTGTAATTATGTGGCACTGAGTGGTATTTGGAGTGTATGTTGCATTGAGTGCAGTGTCATTACGTGGAGTGTAATTATGTGGCACTGAGTGGTATTTGGAGTGAATGTTGCATTGAGCGCAGTGTAATTATGTTGCACTGAGTAGTATTTGGAGTGTATTTTGCATTGAGTGCAGTGTAATCAAGTGGCGCGTAATTATGTGGAACTGAGAGGTATTTCAAGTGTATGTTGCTTTGAGTGCAGTGTAATTATGTGGCATGCACCTATATGGCACTGAGTGGTATTTGGAGTGTATGTTGCATTGAGTGCAGTGTGATTATGTGGCATGTAATTATGTGGCACTGAGTGGTATTTGGATTGTATGTTGCATTGAGTTCAGTGTAAATATGTGGTGTGTAATTATGTGGCACTGAGTGGTATTGTGTGGAGTGTATGTTGTATTCAGTAGAGTGTATATGTGTGGTGTGTAATTATGTGGCACTGAGTGGTATTGTTTGGAGTGTATGTTGCATTGAGTGCTTTGTAATTATGTAGCATATAATTATGTGGCACTGAGTGGTATTTGGAGTGTATGTTGCATTGAGAGCAGAGTAATTATGTGGCATGTACTTATGTGGCACTGAGTGGTAATTGGAGTGAAATGTTGCATTGACTGCAGTGTAATTATGTGGCCTGTAAATATGTGGCACTGAGTGGTATTTGGAGTGTATGTTGTGTATAGCGCTGTGTAATTATGTAGCATATAATTATGTGGCACTGAGTGGTATTGTGTGGAGTGTATGTGGCATTGAGTGCATTGTAATTATGTAGCATATAATATGTGGCACTCAGTGGTATTTGGAGTGTATGTTGCATTGAGTGCAGTGTAATTATGTGGTGTGTAACTATGTGGCACTGAGTGGTATTTGGAGAGTATGTTGCATTGAGTGCAGTGTAATTATGTGACATGTATCTATGTGGCACTGAGTGGTATTTGGAGTGTATTTTGCATTGAGTGCTGTGTAATTACGTGGCGTGTAATTATGTGACACTGAATGGTATTTGGAGTGTATGTTGTATTGAGTGCAGTGTAATTATGTGGCACTGAGTGGCATTTGAAGTGTATGTTCCATTGAGCGCTGTGTAATTATGTATCATATAATTATGTGGCACTGAGTGGTATTGTGTGGATTGTATGTTGTATTTAGTAGAGTGTAATTGTGTGGCGTGTAATTATGTGGCAATGACTGGTATTGTTTGGAGTGTATGTTGCATTGAGTACAATGTAATTATGTAGCATATAATTATGTGGCACTGAGTGGTATTGTGTAGAGTGTGTTTCATTCAGATGAGTGTAATTATGTGGCGTTTAATATGTGGCACTGAGTGGTATTTGGAGTGTATGTTGTGTTAAGCGATGTGTAAATATGTAGCATATAATTATGTGGCACTGAGTGGTAGTGTTTGGAGTGTATGTTGCATTGAGTACAATGTAATTATGTAGCATATAATTATGTGGCACTGAGTGGTATTGTGTAGAGCAGAGGTCTTCAAACTTTTGGATGCTGAGACCCCCTGTCAACATTTTCAGGCGTAAGGACCCCCTCCTGACAAAAATTTCTAAACCCTGTGTGGGTGACAAGAGTACCCAAGTGACTGCACGGTGAGCGATGCAACAGTGTGAGAGTAGGGTAAAAGGAGTGACTGCAGGGTGAGTGAGGTGACCATATGAATTTGGGTTCGGCTGTAAATGCAGAGTGAGACGAATTAATGCATGGTTAGTGATGGCCTTGTTTGAGTGAGCTACAGATTAAGCAGTGAGGGGGGGACAGGTGAGTGAAGTGTCACATGAGTGCAGGGTGAGTAGTGTGCTTGTGTGACTGCAGGGTGAGGTAAAGGGTGAACAGTGCAAGCGCACTGTTAGTGGAGAGTGATCACTGTGAGTGCAGGGTGAGCGGGTGAATGTTGTGAGTGCATGGTGATCAGTGTGAGTGCATGGTGATCAGTGTGAGTGCATTGTGATCACTGAGTGCAGGGTGAGCGTGTGATTGGTGTGAGTGCATGGTGATCAGTGGGAGTGCATGGTGATCAGTGTGAGTGCATTGTGATCGCTTTGAGTGCAGGGTGAGAGGGTGATCAGCGTGAGTGCATGGTGATCAGTATGAGTGCATTGTGATCAGTGTGAGTGTATTGTGATTGCTGTGAGTGCCTTGTGATCAGTGTGAGTGCATGGTGATCAGTGTGAGTGCATGGCGATTGCTGTGAGTGCATGGTGATTGCTGTGAGTGCATGGTGATAAGTGTGAGTGCATGGTGATTGCTGTGAGTGCATGGTGATCAGTGTGAGTGCATGGTGATCAGTGTGAGTGCATGGTGATCAGTGTAGGTGCATGGTGATCAGTGTGAGTGCATGGCGATTGCTGTGAGTGCATGGTGATTACTGTGAGTGCATGGTGATAAGTGTGAGTGTATGGTGTTCAGTGTGCATTGTGATCACTGTGAGTGCAAGGTGAGCAGGTTAATGTTGTGAGTGTATGGTGATCAGTGTGAGTGCATTGTGATTGCTGTGAGTGCATGGTGATTGCTGTGAGTGCATGGTGATTGCTGTGAGTGCATGGTGATCAGTGTGAATGCATGGTGATCAGTGTGAATGCATGGTGATCAGTGTGAATGTATGGTGATCAGTGTGAGTGCATTGTGATCAGTGTGAGTGCATTGTGATCAGTGTGAGTGCATTGTGATCAGTGTGAGTGCATTGTGATCAGTGTGAGTGCATTGTGATCACTGTGAGTGCATTGTGATCAGTGTGAGTGCATCGTGATCAGTGTGAGTGCATTGTGATCGCTGTGAGTGCTGGGTGAGAGTGAAAGAGAAGGGCGAGAATGAGGAGTGAGTTCTCTGAATGCAGGGTGCATTCCCAGAAACTTGAAGCGTAGGGTTTCATATACAAGTTGAACTATTGCTATAATGGCATTTATTAGGGATCGTCAGTGGAGGAAATAAATAATGTGCTGATACAGCTCATTATTTTGATGGCCCAGAATTAAGCAGTCACCTAAAGCTGTATTTTTAGCACTTATCTGTGAATACGTAGAACAGCAAATATAAATAGAAAGCACTTTTGTTTGTGTTCTAGGGCTACCTCAATGATTCATGACTGATAAATAAAGAGAACAAAGACAGAAAAATCACATAGCTAATTAATACATACTTTTTTATGTATAACTCTATTTAGTGTCAAGAGCAGGTCTCTGGGCTCTTTAAACAACACATGGCAGGCATTTTTCTTTTGGCTACCCAACTTTATATTTGTTTTCATTAAATGCATTCTCACACTACAGCAGTAAGTGTGAAAATACAAATGTAAGGAATAGGCAGAGTGGGGGCCCTGGAGTACTGGAACCATTAAAAAAAACTAAGCCTCGGTAACCAGTAAACAAAGGCATGTAAATATGCAAATGGTCTTTAAAGACCTGTGAAAAGCTTAAGTGGTTGGAGATAAGACTCCAGACACCTCCCAGCCGAGCCCCCAGCAGCGCGTACTGCACTGCAGCAGCCCGGGCTGAGAGACACTATGGGGAAGGAGGGGGGCTGAAGCTATGGGCCTCGGCAGAAGTGTGAAGGGAATGCGCGACCCCCTTCCTGTCAGTCCACGGCCCCCCTGGGGGTCGCGCCCCACAGTTTGAAGACCCCTGGTGTAGAGTGTGTTTCATTCAGATGAGTGTAATTATGTGGCGTTTAATATGTGGCACTGAGTGGTATTTGGAGTGTATGTTGTGTTAAGCGATGTGTAAATATGTAGCATATAATTATGTGGCACTGAGTGGTATTGTTTGGAGTGTATGTTGCATTGAGTACAGTGTAATTATGTAGCATATAATAATGTGGCACTGAGTGGTTTTGTTTGGAGTGTATGTTGCATTGAGTGCAGTGTAATTATGTGGCGTGTAATTATGTGGCACTGAGTGGCATTTGGAGTGTAAGTTGCATTGAGTGCAGTGTAATTATGTAGCATATAATTATGTGGCACAGAGTGGAATTGTGTTGACTATGTGTTACATTCAGTAGAGTGTAATTACGTGTCATGTAATTATGTGGCACTGAGAGGTATTTGGAGTGTATGTTGCAGTGAGCGCAGTGTAATTATGTATCATATAATTATGTGGCACTGAGTGGTATTGTGTGGAGTGTATGTTGTATTTAGTAGAGTGTAATTGTGTAGCATGTAATTATGTGTCACTGAGTGGTATTGTTTGGAGTGTATGTTGCATTGAGTACAGTGTAATTATGTAGCATATAATTATGTGGCACTGAGTGGTATTGTGTGGAGTGTGTTTCATTCAGAAGAGTGTAATTATGTGGCGTGTAATTATGTGGCATTGAGTGGTATTTGGAGTGTATGTTGCATCGAGTGCAGTGTAATTATGTGGCATGTAATTATGCGGCACTGAGTGGTATTTGGAGTGTAGGTTGCATTGAGTGCAGCATGATTATGTGGCGTGTAATTATGTGGCACTGAGTGGTATTTGGAGAGTATGTTACGTTAAGCGCAGTGTAATTATGTATCATATAATTATGTGGCACTGAGCGGTATTTTGTGGAGTGTATGTTGTATTCAGTAGAGTATAATTAACTGGTGTGTAATTATGTGGCACTGAGTGGTATTGTTTGGAGTGTATGTTGCATTGAGTACAGTGTAATTATGTAGCATATAATTATGTGGCACTGAGTGGTATTGTTTGGAGTGTATGTTGCATTGAGTGCAGTGTAATTATGTGGTGTGCAATTATGTGGCACTGAGTGGTATTTGGAGTGTATGTTGCATTGAGTGAAGTGTAATTATGTGGCAAATAATTATGTGGCACTGAGTGGTATTTGGAGTGTATGTGGCATTGAGAGCAGCTTAATTATGTGGTATGTAAATATGTTGCACTGAGTGGTATTGTGTGGAGTGTGTGTTGCATTCTGTAGAGTGTAATTATGTGGTGTGTAATTATGTGGCACTGAGTGGTATTTGGAGTGTATGTTGCATTGAGTGCAGTGTAATTATGTGGCATATAATTATGCAGCACTGAGCGGTATTTGGAATGTATGTTGCATTGAGTGCAGTGTAATTATGTGGTGTGTAATTATGTGGCACTGAGTAGTATTTGGAGTGTATGTTGCAATGAGTGTAGTGTAATTATGTGGCACTGAGTGGTATTTTGAGTGTATGTTGCATTGAGTGCAGTGTAATTTTGTGGTGTGTAATTGTGCGGCACTGAGTGGTATTTGGAGTGTATGTTGCATTGAGTGCAGTGTAATTATGTGGCATGTAAATATGCAGCACTGAGTAGTATTTGGAGTGTATGTTGCCTTGAGTTCAGTGTAATTATGTGGCGTGTAACTATGTGGCACTGAGTGGTATATAGAGGGTATGTTGCATTGAGGGCAGTATAATTATGTGATATGTAATTATGTGGCACTGAGTAGTATTTGGAGGGTATGTTGCATTGAGTGCAGTGTAATTATGTGGCATGTAACTATATGGCACTGAGTGGTATTTGGAGTGTATGTTGCATTGAGTGCAGTGTAATTACGTGGCGTGTAATCATGTGGCACTGAATGGTATTTGGAGTGTATGTTGTATTGAGTGCAGTGTAATATGTGGCACTGAGTGGTATTTGGAGTGTATGTTCCATTGAGCGCAGTGTAATTATGTATCATATAACTATGTGGCACTGAGTGGCATTGTGTGGATTGCATGGTGTATTTAGCCGAGTGTAATTGTGTGGCGTGTAATTATGTGGCAATGAGTGATATTGTTTAGAGTTTATGTTGCATTGAGTACAGTGTAATTATGCAGCACATATTTATGTGGCACTGAGTGGTATTCACGTTATTCAGAAGAGCGTAATTATGTGGCGTGTAAATATGTTACACTGAGTGGTATTTGGAGTGTATGTTGCATTAAGTGCAGTGTAAATATGTGGCACTGAGAGGTATTTGAAGTGTATGTTGCTTTGAGTGCAGTGTAATTATGTGGCGTGTACCGATGTGGCACTGAGTGGTATTTGGAGTGTATGTTGCATTGAATTTGAATTTGAATTTAAAAACATTTCTATAGCGCACTTTTACCATGCGGTTTCTTGGCGCTGTTGGATTGTGAGAAGCAAGCAGGAGCAGAGGGGGATTTAAGCATTGTAGGCTCGAGAAAAAAGATAAGTTTTGAGACCCTTCCGGAACTCAATATAGGAGGATGACATACGGAGTTCCGAGGGGAGGGAGTTCCAAAACACAGGAGCCAGCACTGCGAATTTCGTACCGCCAGTCTTTTTCTTGCTGAAGCGGGGATGGTTAACAGAGCCTGATGAGTGGACCTAAGCTCTCGTCCAGGTATGTAGGGGGTGATGGCAGAACAAATGAATTCCGGGGCAGTGCCCATTTTAGCTTGGAAAGTGGTGCAACCAAGCTTAAACAGGGCACGCTCTTTCACCGGCAGCCAGTGCAAGGCCTGCAGTAGGGGGGAGGCTCGATGGTATTTAGGCAGGCCATGAATCAGGCGGGCAGCCTGATTCTGCACTAGCTGCAGACGGCGAATGGCGTAAGCTGGAGCGCCATTATAAATGATGTTCCCGTAATCGAGGCGCGAAAGCACCATGGCCATCACTATAATTTTCAGGGCGGGTAAAGAAAAAAAACGAGAAATCTTCCTAATGATTCGAAGGGAAAAGAAACAGGAGGAGACAACTGAATTGACCTGAGGGTGAACGGAAAGTGAGGGATCCAGGAAGATGCCGAGGGTCTTGACCTTGGGAACTGGGAGCGGGGGAGCACCAAGTGAGGAGGGCCAGTAAGAGGGGGACCAGGGACTGCAACCACCTCTGGTCAAGACTAACTCCGTCTTGTCCGGGTTGAGTTTGAGGTGGTTGCAGTTCATCCAATCCTGGATGAACAACATGACGGATTGGACGTTTGAGGCGGAGAAGGAGGGGTGGGAAAGGTTAAAAATTAGCTGGAGGTCATCGGCGTAATTGAACACCGTGACCTCGAGCTGCTGTAACATATAGATGAGGGGGTAAATGTATAAATTAAACAAAAGAGGGGAGAGGGAGGAGCCTTGGGGAACTCCACATGCAACCCTACAAGAGGCAGCGGTGAAACCAGCAAGATGGACTGCCTGAGCCCTGTCACTCAGGAAGGATTTGAGCCAAGCGAGGGCCAGGCCCTCTATGCCCGCCGCCTTGACACGGGTGAGGAGGATGGAGTGGTCCACCGTGTCAAATGCGGCGGATAGGTCTAAAAGAATGAGGGCCTGAGGGACGTTGGTATCGATGCCCTCGCGTAGGCTGTCCATCACTGAGATCAATACCTTCTCCGTCGAATGGAGGGGGCGAAAGCCCGCCTGCCGGGGGGAGAGGCAGTGGTTGGCTTCCACGTAGGTACTCAGGGTGCTGGTTACATGGGTCTCTAAAACCTTGGCCAAGTAGGGTAGAAGGGAGATGGGACGGTAATTGGAAGGGGATGAAGGGTCGGCACCGGGTTTTTTTAAGATGGGAATGACTGCCGCAAATTTATGGGCAGTGGGGACAACTCCAGATTTAAGTGAGTCATTTAAAAGTGTAAGGGAAGGGGTAGGGCAATGTAAGAAGACTTCTCGCAAGATATGAGCAGGGGCGAAGTCTAGGGGGGAACCTGACTTTACCTTTTGGAGCAGGGGAGAAAGTGAAGCTGTAGTCAAGAGGGGGAAGGATGTGAGTTTGGAAGTGATGGCAGGGGGGGAGGGGTTAATGAAGGCAGGGGAAGGGGGAGAGATATTTGCCTTGATCGTTGCGACCTTGTCAACGAAGAAGTCGTTGAGGGAGTCGCAGAGCGGTTGAGAAGGGGAGATCAAGGCTGTGGCTCTGGTAGATGAGGCAAGCTCATGTACTGTGTGCAGTGTAATTATGTGGTGTGTAACTATGTGGCACTGAGCGGTATTTGGAGGGTATTTTGCATTGCGTGCAGGGTAATAATGTGGTGTGTAACTATGTGGCACTGAGCGGTATTTGGAGGGTATGTTGCATTGTGTGCAGTGTAATTATGTGGCGTGTAATTATGTGGCACTGAGTGGTATTTGGAGGGTATGTTGCATTGACTGCAGTGTGATTATGTGATATGTAATTATGTGGCACTGAGTGGTATTAGGAGGGTATGTTGCATTGAGTGCAGTGTAATTATGTGGCATGTAACTATGTGGCACTGAGTGGTATTTGGAGTGTATGTTGCATTGAGTGCAGTGTAATTACGTGGCGTGTAATTATGTGCCACTGAATGGTATTTGGAGTGTATGTTGTATTGAGTGCAGTGTAATTAGGTGGCACTGAGTGGTATTTGGAGTGTATGTTCCATTGAGCACAGTGTAATTATTTATCATATAATTATGTGGCACTGAGTGGCATTGTGTGGATTGTATGTTGTATTTAGTAGAGTGTAATTGTGTGGCGTGTAATTATGTGGCAGTGAGTGGTATTGTTTAGAGTTTATGTTGCATTGAGTACAGTGTAATTATGCAGCACATATTTATGTGGCACTGAGTGGTATTGTGTGGAGTGTGTTTCATTCAGAAGAGCGTAATTATGTGGCGTGTAATTATGTTA